>NW_024609837.1:47161691-48595024 GCF_016920785.2 Ixodes scapularis
AAAAATGTATTCTTATTTTAGATAAATAAAACAGCTCAAGCTGTTTTCAAGCTGTCATTCACTATCATACATTTTTTCGCCTCAATCGTTTTTCTTTTTTTAGTTTTCTCTTATCGCTGCGAGCGGAATTGTGCGTGCGAGACGCAGAATTGATCACGGAGACGTAGAACCTTTTCAGAGCGTTTATGCTTAGAATCTGCAAAAAACGTTAACCATGCACGCTTCATATAATCTCTCGAAGTCTGTCCACTTGCCATGTTTTATACCTTTTTTGTCATATATTCACAGTATGTACTTCTTTCACACCCTAAGCTGACAGTTTGGTGGGGGATACTCGCTCGACGGATCAAAACAGCCACCTACTTTTCATTACCTAACACCGCTCTCCAAGTGCGAATATGATGCAGGAGCGTGATCACGTGGCAAACGATAGGCGTGTGACTGGTCCAGCGAACACGTAGCTCCCACCACGCTTCCAGTTTGCGAATGAACGTGGTAGTAGGGGATGGCAAAATCTTAATATTGCGAGTATTATCTTCTTTTTCATCTACATTTCCCCCCTCATTCGTTGCGAAATCGATCCAGAAAAGCGTAAGTTTGGCCCGCAGAAACATTTCCCGCAACTTTGCGACTCTTTTTACCAAATATTGTATCTGATCGAGGCCACCGCGTGCTTCCTTTCGAGCACCTGCATTTACCGCTCCTGAATTGCGGTGTTGGTTATGAGCGCACGGACCGTTTGCTCTTCTCCAATTTGCTTGAATCGATTTCCGGCGACTCGTAGCTGTTGGTGTTCTTTTTGTAAAGAACAGACTTCCGTCCTTACGTCGTTTTCTTGCGTGACTACACTCTATTGAGAGCACCATAAACACAATGCCCCGAAAAATGAAGCTGGAAGCATTCCTAGGACGACTAAAAATCAGACACACACAAACAAAATATCGCCGCTCTATTGCCGTGCATGTCCAATGAACTATCGTGAAAACTGTGTCTCTGCTCGCTTCTGCACGCAGTTGCTCTCCGATGTTTAAATTTAGAGGTTTACATCCCTCTACATTTAGCGGAGAATTATTTTTGTCCAACTTTTATTAGAAGATTGTGCCGCCATTACAAATGACGTCACGTAAAATTGTGACGTCAGAGTGTAACGAATCTGTAAACCCCACCTAGTTCTGCTGCGAGCATTTTGTCGCTAAATCAAATGGAAAAATATTCCGTCCGAATTGATCGGGCCACGACGCATACAGAACACACACGGGACCCGCTGCAAACATCGCCATAACGAATATCCCCATAAAAAAAAATGATAAAACTGATACCACGGTGCTTCCTGCCAGATGACCTATAGGCTCAGGGCAATGAACTGTGGTGAGAAAGTGGGGCCATCTAGCTAAAAAAATCTGCAACAATAGGAATGCCCTTTTGCCAGCCTGTTTGCTTGTGTGGCTGTTCACGCGTCCCTCTAGAGGGGTTGATTCATGCGGTTTTGGTCTTTTACTCGTAATATTGCTATCGGATGTCGCAGAAGAGCAAGCGTCGAAGCGGTGGGCACTGTTGCCTACCGTACTTTCCAAACCCCGAAAGCTTAGCAGGCGTGAAGCTCCGCAGGTTGCCGTCCGGCCGTGGGAAACACAGCTCCATCAGAGAATAATAACTTCCGTAAAACGTATAAAATAAGCATACCGTTCACCTTGCCTGACTTCAGATGAATTTATAAATATGCCATTTGACTCGATAGTTGAACTTAATGCGCTCGACGCCCGGACTTGTCTTTGGATTCGATGCGATGACTCTCTAGAGTCGGATAAGTCATTTGACATTGTCACTGCTCTGTGCTCCGTGGTCACATGTTAACTGAACGAAGTTTTGTGGACGTTTGAGCGTCACTGGAGTTAATATTTAATCCGCTTCGCCCGTTGCAGAGCGAACTGTCGTTTGTGTGGTTCTGTGTGGTTCTAACTTGTGCGGTTCTCACTTCGTCCTTGCTGCAAGAAAACAGTCTACACAAGGAATAAACAATAAAAATGTCTGTACTCTACTAGAAAATGTTAACCATTTGGCGTTTATTTGTGTTCGATGTAAAATAAAACAGTAAATTCAATAGACGAGAACGAGCATCAACTTGCGACAAGCAACTGCGTACGAAACCTTCTGAACTGCAGCCAGCTCGCACGGAAACCACATTTCTCGGACATCACAATAGTTCTCAACACTTCGGCGAAGGGACCGGAAACAAGCTGATCGACAAAATAAGGTCAGCTATTCATGCGGGAAGAGTTCACCTAAAAAAACAAAAAGGTAGGTGAGGGTGATGAAGGAGGGGTGGAAGGGTGGGAGGGCTCTTTAGTTTTGCTTTTGCAGTGGGAGGGAGCTCGACGAAGCCTTCGGTTTTGTAATTTTGAGGTGGGCGCAAACAGCGTGAAGGAAAAGTAGAAAGCTGCCTTTGCCTACATGCTTTTACTTAAATTCGGCCGCCATGTCAGGTCGTTCAATTTTGTTCTGCTAGTTCCCGTTTTGGATTGTCTCAACCTATCGAGGAAAAGACCTACTAACACTTACTTATGCGAGAACCACGGAACCTCACACGCATATAAACTGATATATTTAACATATCAGGCACGTAGCCACGGGGGGGGGGGGGGGGGGGGGGGGGGCATGACGCCCCCCCTTACCCCAATTTTCTATTTTGCTGGGACCTCCTCTCCCCCTCCCCCTCATACAGCATTTTGACATGGGCGGGCTCCCCCCCCCCCCTCCCCACAAAAAAGAAAAAAACACACACAAAATTTTGGCTACGTGCCTGTAACATGTGATACATTTTCTCAACAGTGGGTTGAGTACTACGCGAAATCACAATGCTCCGAGTTGTTTATAACGTAACCTCGCGAGGGTACGCCGGCGGCGGTGCCGGTAATAGCCGTTCCAGTTTTGCCTCATTTGGCCACGGTGGCGCTGATTATCAACCGACGATGGAACACTCTGAAAATCTGTCCAGCGCTTATATGTGGGGTTGCATCCCGAACGACTCCTCTCTACACTTAAAACGTGTATTTTGTTTCATCATTTGGAACGTCATCAAGATAAACAGATAAAAGTTCATTTCCCAATATGTTAAGACGTGACCTAGGTAGCACTCCAGATAATCACTTTACTAGACTCAAGCCTAGAAATCTTAGGTTCCCAACTTGGGCCTAATGCCGCTTTGCTTCAAGGTTTGAGAGACACAGTACTTTTCTTTGGCTTTTTTATGTTTTAATGCATTATTATTTATTAGCTATACAGACAGAAAAAAAGCTGCCTCCGTCCATCTGCGGACAAAAGAGTGGAAAGGCAAGCGCACCGCGTAGACAGGAGGAGAGTAGTGAAGGACAAAGGCGAGAGGGAATACGACGTCACGGGGCTGAAGCCAATGCATTCGCCGGAAACCGGTGAACAGAAAAAGCAGCCGCAGGACGCGGATGTTGCTGCTAAGCATTCAAGCCGGTCAACAAGACAGAGGAGCAGAAGCAGCGCCTAGCTCGGGTGGCCAAAATGCGGTGCAGAAACCGGAAAGCCTACCCGGGTCTGCAAGCAACAGAAACTGGGGCGGAGCAGGCTCGATCTGCCCACTGCGCCGGTAGATAATTATACGAAGATTCACTGGTGGACCTTTAGGGAATGCGTCGGCATGACCCTTGGTGAACCCCGCACACGTCCCGCTTTGGAAATTGTTAACACTGACCGAGTAGCGAAGCAAAAAGAGGCAGCGAAAAATAGTGGAAGGAAAAGAAAAAGAAAAATCATAACAGTCAACAAGTCAGTGTTAGCGTTTCCCAAGCGGGGACGTGTGTGGCGTTTCCCAATGGTCATGCTAACGCACTTCCTCGGGCACTTTTAATTTCTTGATCGCCATATAATTGATGAGGTGTCAGACATGAGCCAAAGATGCCACGTGGGAACGAACCGAAGAACAATCAGTGAAGCCTAAATCTGGCACTTGTTTGGCAATTTAGGCCCAACGTCTTCACATGAAAAACAAACAACCAGCAGTGAAGCCTAACTCTGCCACTTCTCTTGTGATTAAGGCCCAAAGACGTCCTAAAAGTGGAGCATGAAACCTCGATAGGTCCGCGAATACCCAATCTGTATCCTCCGCACTCTGGACATTTCGTTAGGAGAGGGGGAAGATCAATGGAAGGAGGCCATCCAATGACCGCGCTTCTGTGTACACACCCAAACTTCGTGAGAAAGGAAGGAGGAAAAAAGAGGAGAGGGAGGAGAGAACGATTGCTCGTGTGGAATCACAAAAAAAGAAAGTAAACAGGGAATCTAAGTCGCTTCGCAAAGCAATCCGACGCGAGGTGCAGATCGTTGCTTCTCGTCGCGGATGTCAGTGGGTAGGCGTGCTCCTTTCGGTGTTCTCAGTGGATTATGTTCCGGTGCTCGTCGGCTCAAGCAATGACTCATCCTTGCCGGACGTGGTCCGATGACCGCGTTCACTAGCGGTTGCGGTAGTCACGGAGCTCGCTTGCGTTCGCTAGACGGCTAAACGCAACTTCCGGTGCACGTTACTCCGGAGTTCAGGGTTCGCGCTCTCGTGCACCGAGTCCTGAGACGGTGCGCGAGGAGATCAAAAACGTGGTGTGACGTATTTCCCGATCGCTGACAAAATTCCGGCACTGACAAAGTAAAAAAAAAAATAGCGAAAGAAGTGGCGGCGTTTTGAGTTTGGGGTTCGAGGTTTTCTCGCGTTTGTTATTAAAATGTGCTCTAGGTAAGACGAATAACGCTTTCGAATTTCGTTTCCTGCTGGGACTGTTTTTTTATGTCTTGGAGTGTATTTGGTTTGTTGTGGACATTATAATAAACCACGTCAGTGTTCATCAGGCGCCGTGTTTTGATCGCCGTGGCATGGAAACTCGGCGATTCTCGACGTCAGTCCTGTCCATGATGAACAAAAACAAATTACAAACATTTTACCATTCTGACGATGACCGGGGGACAGAGAGAGGTTGGAGTTACCATACGCTTGACGTGTATTCGATGCGTGGGCTGTCTTTGTCTGATAGGAGGTGGCGCTGATATGTACGGGGCTAGCACAACCGCATACTTTGAGGTAATGGTACCTAAAAACATTCTCTGCTTTTCGGTCTGTCAGAATAATTAAGCTAATCGAGATGTCTGACTTTTTAAACACGCTGTAAGCTTCACCGTGCACCTGCTCTGCTTAGCTAAGTCGACCCAGTGTCTGGCATGGAATCACTAGGACCAAAGATTAATTTCTTTCCAGCCTATTCTTGCATGTGTGTTTTTTTGTGTCACCATGTGTGTATAAATCATATAACACTTCGGCCTACGTTTCACGTTCCAGCGTGAAGGTGTCACAGAAACTGGCTGTTCCAAAAACCGACGGAGTCGTGCTGACGTCTGCGGAAGAATAATTAATGTCCAGGGAAATAAACGACCGCCTTCGGTGGATGAGCTCGCGGTCATGCGCGTGTCAGGTTACGTAGGGAGCGCTTCGTTGAAGCGACCCCATGTTCGGTGTTTTGTTAGTTTACACAGCCCCAGATTTACGAGGCGAGCTGACGGCTCGCTGTTGGAAGGTGTTTGTCGTCAGCGCTCGAATTGCCTGGCGGGTCTGAGTGTTTCGAAGAACCCTGCTTTACTGGCAGGGGTCAGACCGAGGCGGCAACAACCTACCGTGGGAACAAAGAGAGTGCGGGAACCGCGGGGTCGCCAGGACCGGCAGTGCAAGAGAGAACTGTAAAGCGGACGGACTCATCGCGATGTCGAGGGATGCGGCGAGACCCTGTCGACGGCCCCACGCCAGGCACCGGACGAAGCTTCCAGTGACTGTGCGACCGCAAAAAGTGGGCGTGCGGGGCCAGTGAGCCGCGCCCACGGTGTGCAGAGCCACCCGCCGGAATTTTTCCACCTCGGACGGACCGCGCAGGGAGACGCCAGCACCTCTGTGCTAGATGAGACTTTTTCTTTTCACTCACCTATCCTCTTATTTTAGTTTACCATTTCGACTCTCTTAAACTTAGTATTTTTCTAGTATTGTCTAGGCAACCCCGAGCATGAAATTGTAAACCGTTATACTGTGCGTACTTGTGCTATCCGCCGTTTGGTGTCTACGTGATTTTTGCAATGTATATAGCGCCTAATTATCTACTATCCCCTGTGAAATTAAACTTCATTTATATACCCGACACACACCTCCGTCTCTCTTCATTGGTAAAACTCTCCACTAGAGCGTGGCCCTATCGCTCGATCAGCGGTCCCCTTCTTTCACATCGTCACTCGGGAGGCCTACCGCCTTCCTGTGACGGAAGGTCATGATTTGTAGTGTTTTTTGTTAGAGGAAAATAATTTACAACATTATATATATTTAATGCAAAGCATTCAGTGGTTTCCTTTAATTTAATCGAATGATGTTTCATTAGGACGTGGAAATGTAACAAACACCGTTTCATCGAAGGCCGTTTTATCAAACGTTTTGTGGTGACAGTAAGTAAAATTGAACACAAAAGTAATTTTTAAAGTTGTATCTAAAAACTCGCAGGGTTCTTGTAGAACTTGTCTTTCAAAGAGCATGTTTCGAGTGAACACTAAAAGAGATTAAAACATTATGCCGACTGCACCTTTTGCGCTTCAAAATGCGCGTGGCTATACGGAGAGATTGTATGAATCGCCCTTTTCACACTCAAAACGTTAAAAATGTAACAAAGTTTGTTTGTTTTTATGTGCAAGATAAACAAAACATATTGCATAAATCCTTTTTGCGTTTCATGGATGTTTCATGGACGTATGGGCGTTTCATGGACGTGTCATGAACGCACGCAGAATGCAAATGAGTCGCTAAACAGCTTGATCTGGCCTAGGTGTCCAAAAATACACACTTATTGCAGCGTTCACAGTGAAGACGGCTTTCTGCGACGCTATTGTGTTCTTTAACAATGGCACATCAGCAAGAAGAAGAAGTGCTTTAGATCCTTGGTGTAACACCGGGAGTGTCTTGGGACGCGACGATGAACCTGATGGACGACATCCGAATCACCAAAAGGAGACGGTCAACTTCCCTATACACCTCGTGGTATGGGGATGGGCGCGTCCTGGTCCGGATGGTGATGACCGATGACGGTGTTCGCCCAATGACAGCCCCCGGAAAGTTGATAATAAAAAAAAAAAAAAAAAAAAACCAAAAGTTGTTCGATTCCACTGAACACATTGCGACGATGGTTAGGTTTACAGTGGCCAGTGTGGCCACGTTTATTATGAAACAAAACAATTGAACTTGGAAGTGAGTTAAAGTCCCAAACTTGAACCCCATACTTTTGTCCCCAGTCTCCCAAAATCGAATCGAAGCCACTCCTCGAGAATCCTCTTGGGGATCATTCTGTGGGCTCATAAGGGCATCCTTTCCCCTCAGAGACCGACCAATCCCTTCAAATTTCACCACTCCACGTGGTACACTGTTCTCCAATGGTCGGCGAGCTGTCAGCCTGGCGCTCCAACCGGCAAATCCAAATTCTTTCCAGAGTCAATCCCTGCCTTTTTCGCAGACTGGCTGGCGCTAACAGCTAAATATTACATCGGGCGAAAAGCGACAATTTTACACTAAGCGGCGAAACCCTCTATATATAGGCACACTCGGTTAAAAGCGCAAGCAGCCCCAAGCGAGTTCTCCCCGCACCGCCTCTGGAAACCCGAGACGTTTCTTAACGACCGCGGAAGAAGGTCTCCCACCTCGGTCACGATGCCCCCCTCCCCCCCCCCCCCACGCACACACACACACACAATGCTTCCTCCAAAGCGCCAAAAAAAAAACGAAAAAAATTAAAAACAAAACAAAAAATGCCGACGCAAGTCTGGAAAGAGCAACTTTTCTAACAAAAATCACCTTAATTAATAAGCAGGATTTCTACATACTTAACAGAGACTATCGGGTGTCTATAGAAAGCAAGAGAATAACAAAATTGAAGGCGAGTGCCAGAACGGGTTTTACAAGGCAGTTCCAAGGGAAGGAAACTAAAGACTATGCACCAGGCGGCGTTTTAGGATTGCGGATGAGCCAAGCTTCCATTTGCGATTTCTCCAAAAATCTGTTTTTGTGCATGTAAGGAACATGTTCTCCGTAACCAGAGGAGCTGTCGGAGAATTTTTAGAGCTCAGCTCTTAGGCGCCCGTTTCCGGCTTGAGCGTCGTCGGCGTCGCCGACGGCGTCGGCGTAATCGCGCCGTGCATGATGGGTAAATCTTCCCGCTAAATTTAGCGAAAAATTTTCCCTACTAAATCTAGCGGAAAAATTTCCCCGCTTTATCTAGCGGAAAAATTTCCCACTGAATCTAGCGGAAAGAATTTCCCCGCTGAATTTAGCGGAAAATTTTCCCCCTCTAAATCTAGCGGAAAAAGTTTCCCGCTAAAATTAGCGGTAAAATTTCCCCGCTAAATAGAGCGGAAAAATTTCCCCTAAATGGGAGGCGAGCAGAAAGGGAGGAGGGGCATAGCCTCCGCTCCGTACCTTCCCCTCCTACTCCTCAAGCGCTGCGCTGTAATTCGGCATTACAAGAAGTTGTAAACGGCTTTGATTTTCGGAGTTTTATTACTTCATGCCTACTTTTTTTACTGAACCTCATAAATTGTATTTAGGGTAACAATTTTTTTTACGTTTATTAACATATTTTTTCTCAAGAAGCATAAAAAAGGCCAGAGATGTACAAAAATTTATTTTGAAAAAAAGAGTATGTGCAATTTTTGTTTTCCATTAAGACAAAAAAATCCCGTTGTGAGGAATAACTGAGAAAGGTTTCAGGAATCTTGTTATTTTCACAATTCAAAAATGATGCTTAAGCAAACCGAAACAGTCAGAAATATTTTATTTATTACTTCTAACATGGTTCCGTGTTTCTGTTTGAAGCTTTGTAAGCAGCAAGCAGAAAAACAACAGAAGCAACATGGAAAATTTGAACTCGTTCGTATAAAGTTAAGCTGAAATAGTGTTAAAAGAAGCTTCAATACCCCCTGACCGGGGCCTTATCGCGACCGCCAGGCAGTATTGTTAGTTTAAATACGTGAAACAATTGTACATAAATTTAAAGTTCTACTGAACACGTTTTATTTTTTTTTTGAAGGACTACGCAAGAATGACGAGATTAAAACTGCGAGGAATGTTCAGGCGTCCTAACCGGAGGTTGCTCGTGAGGCGTCCGACATCTCCTCTTCTCTCTTACCGTGGGGGTGACTTGAGATGTTTAGTCTATCCTCACGGAGGTCTGGCCGTCCGGCCCGCATCCGGGCCCCCCGAGATGGTGTCGGGCATCCCCGGTACGTGTCAGCCTCCTCCGCGGCTCGGGGAGCGTGTTGCGGGGAAGACGATGCTGTCTCTACAAGCTTCTACATCATTCTCCCCCTAGTGACACAGAGCGCAAAAAGGTGGCACGAGCAGGAGAACTCAAAGTTTATAGTTCACGCAGGGAGAGAGAGAGAGAGACAGAAAAAAACTTTATTATATAGCCGCCCAAGTCCGGGCAGTGGTTGCTAGAGGGTGAAGAGAGTTGAAGCCTGTCCGCGTAGTGAACTCGCCGTCCAGAGCGTGTGGTTCTTTTCGGCTTTCTCGAGATGGGGAGCTCACCCTGGTCCTGCGTAGGTAGAGAAGCTGGTGAAGAACGAGGCGAAGAATTTGTAGCTGGTGGAAGGATGGGGAGGCGGAAATCGGCGTCGGAAGCGGTGTTTACAAAAGCGGGCTTCAGGTGGTCGCTGGCGATTACTTGGTTCTTTTTCCCCTGATTGTTACCCTGATTTGTTTGGGCCCCCGTTGTACGACCTTGTAGGGGCCGTCGTATGGTTGTTGGAGGGGTGTTCGCACCGCGTAGTGTCGAACGTACACGTGTGTGAAGGTGTCGAGATGTGTGCTGACGTAATCGTCTCGACGAGCCGTTCGAGGTGCGGTAGCGCGTAGTCCTTCTATGGCCTCTTTTAGGCGGGTCACGTAGCTTGTTGGGTCGGAGAAGTCTCTGTTGCTCGCTGGTGTGAAACATTCGCCAGGTAATCGGAGTGTGGTGCCATATACCAACTCTGCTGTTGTGCACGAGAGGTCTTCTGAGCGTTCTCCTGACACCAAGAAGGACGGAGGGCAGAATGTCAGTCCAGTCGGTGCGCTGGTGTGCTTTCAAGGCCGCTTTCATTTGCCGATGGAACCGCTCGATGATCCCATTGACAATCGGACGATAGGCGGTTGTTTTCGCATGCTTTGATCCGAGCAGGCGCGTCAGTTGAGTGAAGAGTGACGATTCCAACTGGCGCCCGCGATCGGTCGTGATGATGGACGGTACTCCGAAACGTGAAATCCAAATTGACACAAAAGCGCGAGCGACGGTTTCGGCAGTAATGCCCGAGATGGGAATAGCTTTCGGCCAGCGTGTGAACATATCGATGCACGTGAGGATGTACCGTTGGCCTTGTGATGGAGGTAGTGGTCCGACGATGTCCAAGTGGACCTGGTCGAACCTTGCATCAGGAGTCGCGAAGGTGGAGAGGAACGTAATGTTGTGTCGCTGGATCTTAGCTCGCTGACAGAATATGCACTCTCGAGCCCACTGACGAACATCGCGATTGATGCCGGGCCAAACGAAGCGAGGTGTGACGATACGATACGATAGCGGGTACGATAGCGAGCGCATTTTCTCGAACACTAGTGGACGGAAGCGCGCGGGAAGAAAGGGACGAGGCGACCCCGTCGACATGTCGTACCATCGAGTTGCGTCATTTTCACGGTTGAACCGTTGGAGAAGAAAAAGAGTGCACGACGATGGAAGGAATAAAAATAAAATTACATAAAGAGAGAAGCAAGAAGAGCAGTAATAAACTGATACACAAATGTACAAAAATTATCAACTCCCACATGTTCGTTTGCACGTGGCGGTCTGACTCTCGGTGTTTGCTGTTGATGGTGTAGCATAGGTCGGTCAGGTCAGTGTCACTGCGGAATCTGTCGGGCATTTCATTGTTGTTCCTTCCGTTAGGTTTCTTTGGCCGCTGCCTTGATTTCCTGAAACATTAGTTGGACACACAATTACATCATCACATTCGTTCGTCGCCTGGTACCTTCATAGCCACCCTTGTGCTCTCTCGGGTCTCTGCCGAGAGTCCCACGCCAGCGTCGAGCCAATATCAATGTCTCCATTCCTATTCTTTGGTGGTCACCGAGCCTTCACCGGGTCTTCGCCGGGTTCCTTTCAGTGTCTTCCGGGCACCATCCAGAAGCTGCGCCTCAAAAGGTATTCCATAACACGACATCACAGATATTCATCAAACTGCAAGATAATTTTTTTTTTCATTATATACAAAAGTTGTTTTTTGCAGCTCCACTGCACTAACTCGAAATTGCAAAAGCATTTCGTAACTAAGTGTGATTACTTCCTTACACACGTATATTACGTTTAACTTAAGTCACAGTGCAGCCGGAGCTGCGAACTGCTCAATTAAGCAATGCTAAAAAAAAATCGTACAAATGGCGTTTTTTTTTTTTTTTTTTCTTTTTTTTTTGTGCAAGTTATCACCAGTTAGCCCAATCAACCAGAGAGAGTGCACCGCGACGTTGCGCTTTTAACCTGCGCGTAATTGTCATTGAGAGGTGCAAGCGATAAAATACCTTTCGATCATTTTTGGGCTTTCTGAGTTGCTTCCTAAAATACATCATAAAAATATAAATACGTTAAACTATACATTACACGTGTCTCGAATGATGCTTGAGAGTAGCAGTTCCCGAGAACTATTAAAGAGTGCCCAAGTATCAAAAATTTACTTGGAATCAGTTATCAGGGTTGGCGCTTGAAACCATTTTTACCGGGACCGTTTTATCTGGCGTCATTTTGCGCCGAACCATCTTGTCCGGACCATTATATCCAACAAGGAGGAAAAGCATAAAGAATCCAGTCCCAAGGCATTGTGTTTGGCGAACACCGAGCTCTGTGGAAAACAAGCTTATTTATTTTATTTAGTTATTTATTGCACATACCCTCAAGCGCCGAAGCATTGTAAAGGGGAGGGGCAAAGCAAACAAAAATAAAACAAAGTGACAAAACAAAAAAAACACGCGGCAAGAAATACCAATATCAAAAATACACTGCGATTGCCAATAGCTGTAAGCAATACCTGTTATGAACAAAAGAGACAATATAAGATGACTCATGTTGCCTCATCAAACAGAAATGTAAACAAAGATTGGCGAAAAAGAAAATAATCAGGTATATTTGCGATATCTGCTGGAAGGTGGTTCCAGTCGTTTGATGTATGCGATTAAATTAATAAAAAACGTGATTGTTTGGCAACGTGTTAATCACACTTTATTAAGATGGTCCAGACGGGAAGATTAATAGTTAGGCAATGTAAAGAAATGGTCTCGCAGCGATTGATGATGATCCACTTTATGAAACAGGCAGAGTCAAAAAAACTTTCTGCGCAATGACAAAGAGGGTAACAACATAGTGCACTTCATTGATGATAAGCTGGCTTTTCGATTATAATTAGACAGAATGAAACGAACGGTGTTATTTTGAACTACCGTATTTTGGTGATTCTAAGCACCTCTCGATTCTAAGCACCCCCCCCCCCCCCCACACACACACACTTTAGAACATAAACACCCGAAAATAAGTTTGCATGCGAAAGTAAGCACCCCCCCTCCCAACAAGAAATTTGAAATCGGAGACGCCGGTGATCGCGTCTCCAGCTCGACGCTCGCCCTCCCGCGGCGGAAACGGGAAGCGCTCTAGTGAGGGTCCCCCGATACTCCTGCTCAGCGGGCATGGCGGAACTGCTCGCGATCATGGCTCGCGAAATGTCGTTTCCGAATGCAAACAACATTCTTCACTGTCCCAACGTAGTGCTGCAGCCGGTATGGGGTTGTACCTTACTGGAGAGTTTTAGTAGCGCGCATAGAAGCAAACGCAAGCGGTGTGCGTTTGCGTTAGAGTTGCGTGCCCCAGGTTGTGCGTGCGCCTCATTGCCATGCGCCATCCTAGACCTCAATTTCGGGCTCCGCGCACGCGCAGTGTAGAACGCGCAAAGCTAACGCAAATACACAGGGCTTGAATTCGCTCGTATACGCAACACTAAAACTCACTACTGTTTCATCGGCTTCCAACGCCAACGCAACGTGCTGCAGTGAGCAGACGTGCAGGCAGGTAGGCGTTCCCTCGAACCGGAAAGGCTGAGATTGGCAAAACGACGGCGAGCAAATACAAAAGTAAATAAATGTTATAAAAAAACTAGTAATTAAAAAAAAAAACTTTTTTTTATTTTTTTTTTATTTTTGGGAATTTGGTCTGGAAGTATATTGGCGGCGACTTTGGACGTTTCGCCGATTGTCAAAAGTCGCGGCTTTGATAGCACAACATATTTTCCCACAATTAATGTAATTTTACATGGATTTCTCACATTAGCTAGAATGTTGTCATTGGTTTTAGACTATTTTTATTTTATTTGTAATTAAAATGCAGCAATTGGAACCAGTGATGATAATTAGCACAGTTTTCATTGTCATATTTCTTCGCGCGTTTAAAATTAGATCATAAGCAACAACTTATATTAGAGCTTCAAGAATTACTTATTCAAATATGTGAATTTTGATATTATTATTATTAATACAAATCGCGGCAATGTATGCCTCTAATTAGCGCCAAGATCACGAGAATACTCTGTTTAACCATAATAGTCTTTCCAGAAAGGTATAATTCTGTTTTCTTTTTAGCATATGAAAAACTCTGACATAGTTATCAAAATAGACAAACAGTAAAGCGTTGTATGTAATATGAAGTCCTACGCGTCACGCGGTGCTATAAAAACACACACACACACTTCAGATGTCTGACTCGGATTCCGTCTTGGGTTGTTGCAGTGAGAGCAGCGTTTATTAGTTTATGCGTTTCGTGGACATATTGTAAAAATTTGAGCTATTCTCTTATTCTTGTGCTGGGATAATTGTCATTATTTCCCATGACAATTATCTGAGCGAGAAAAAGGCAGCGAGAACGCACAGTTATCAGCACTGATGTTTTCAACAACTACGAATATCAGCCTGGATCGAACAGTATGTCACAGAATAAAGTTTCCGCGAACAACTTTTCTAAGTAAATAATTACGATGTGAGACACATCTTGAGTCATGAAAGAATCCGAAATTAAGACATCTATCGAGAAATTAAACCCAAAATAGAGGTAAGTTTCGGTTTCGCTCCAGAACTAAAATGCGCATCCTTCCGTAATTAATACGCTAAACACCGTTCTTGTTTTCAGGTTAAAGAGGTGACCTGCGCTTATAAAACATCAGCTTCCTGGTATTACCAGAAATAATTTGTGTTGCTCAGTGAAGCCAGCACACTAGACAGGCTCAGCAGCGGCACCAACGAGGTAGAGGGGCTTAGAGCGATAAACCGGGGTTCCGGTCTGCACTCGAAAGTGACCCCCATAAGGCGGCTGCCATTGTACGCAAATTTGACCACACGTCACATGACCAAACCAAATACGTGACGTCACAGGAAAGATGGCAACGCCCATGCAGCGGCTGGCCCCAGCTGGGCCGGAGCTTGTCAGATGCTTTGTTGGTTGTCGTTCCTCTCGGCGAGTTGATTTCAGACGCGGAAGCCGTCATATGAAGCCGGTCGAAAGCGAGTTCAGAGTTCAGCGTGGTGTTTGACGTAGGTATAACGTGAAAATACGGAGGAACGGTGTGCATTTCGCTGGTGACCGACCGGGATATTGCCACGGAAGAGACAATCTGACCTACGTTGCTCGGACCTCGGATTTATTCGGATACCGCTAGGATAAAATTTAAGGCGACGTTTCTGTGCTCTCGTTGACCATCGGAATCTTCGAGGTTTGCAGTGAAGCGTGTGCAATATATTTGGATACACAGTTTAGCTACGGAAATTGCGTGAGTCGTGATTGGCGGTGTGCAATCGTGGTGCAACTTCGATCAAACGACCGAGGGCTCACTTCGGTTGTGCGGCGCACCGGAAGGCTGCCTTGAAGCTGGTAGTTCCCGTGCCGTGCTGAATGATGCTGTGCTGCTTACAAATTGTTCCGGCGTAGAAGTGCACTTTCACGGAGCACAGGTGTGCGGCGCACCGAAGAGCTGCCTTCAAGCTGGTAGTTCCTGTGCCATGCTTAGGTGATGCTGTGGTGCTTCCGAAAGTGTTCCGGCGTAGACGTGCACTTTCACGGAGCACAGGTGTTGCAGTTCCCCGCTGGTCTGTCGCACGTTTCGTCAACACAAACGTTTCATCCACACTCGTTACGCGAATTGCAAGCTGTCCGGACATTTCATCGAGCGTGTTACGTACCCAGCTCACGCCGCTTTGTGGCAACAGTCTGCAGTGGCTCATTACCAGAAAAGTGGTCCCACGTCCATTTCAGTTCAGTTCGTCCACGGCAGTCGCCAAACCCTGAAGAAGAGGATTTATTCAGACAGAATGCCACTAAAGCAATGCAGCTTCTTCAGTGGTCAGGATAGATTCTCTTCTGCGAGTTTTGTTATACTGTCACGGATCCTTGTTCCAGTCCTATCTTCTATCAATATTCACTATTCTGGGGCACTGCAGGTCATGCTCAGCTGTAATCGTATGTTCTGGTGGAGGTGCTGGGCACCCATAGCCCTTCACTCTGTGTGAACCCGGCGGCTCTTCAGCCGAGTTACTCGATAATGGGACACGGCTGGCGGACTATCCTGCGTCTTATACCCCCGTCGAGCCGTAAGCAAAGTCCTGACCCGAGCCTGGCAGAACAACCGCAAGACGACCGAATACCACAAGGAGTAACCTCGGAAATACACCACGAAGCACCAGCCAGTTGCTGCTACCAGGAAAAACCACCGGAATTCGGTCTCCTGTCAGAAAATCCGAAGCTGACTAAGCCAACAATGACAAACCTGTAGCAGCAAACCGTGTCCCCTCCCACCATTGTTTGCATGCCCGTCGCAAATCACACTCTCCCTATAAAAATGGCTTCCGCCATTCAATATACATCTGACTGACATTCTATTGCCCCTATCGCCATTCGATTGCTCTCGCTTGCAATTTATGGACACGGTATTACCCCTTTATTGAAGTTTGGCACTGACGTGGTAGGCGCTACAATGGCAATCAAATGGCGAAAGAACCCTTTAGCGTCTTTTTATTGGCAGGTGTCAATACAGAATTCGGGTATCGTCTTTTTATACTCATCCTATTGTCAATCAAGCGCCCCCGGTGGCAGTGCAATACCGGCCAAATTCTGCTGCAAGTAAATCAAACTTTAGGTACCAACCATAGTTATAATATACGCTGGAGGTTCAATTGGCTCTTGTGTTCCGTGGCAAATTGAAGAAAACCATACATGGTAAATTTCTTCCAAATTGTAATTTAATTACAATTACAATCATTTCGCTCCAAAAGTAGTTTAACCATAATTACAACTACTAATATGTGAAAAATAATTCATTACAATTACAAATTACATCAAAAAGTAATGCAATTACTTTACAATTACTTATTTCTGGGAGCGACCATTTTCGTCTATATAACTTCAAACAACATGTTAAGGATGCAACGCATTTCTTCATTCCTTGCCCAAATGTTTGAATCGCCGAATATATGTCACGAATTGTACATTTTTTTTGTAAATTTTCTTAAATTAATGAGAGGTTAACAATTTGGGATAATGAAATCCTACGTTCTTATATTTTCAATAAATAATAATAAATTAGTTTATATACACGAAGACACCAGATCACTAAAATAAAATTGGCTGACACGTACACTTTTGTTAGCCAGGCAAATAAAAATGTGACAATTAGCCATATCTGAATATTTTAATAGTGTTAATATATGACTACAATCTACATCCACACGCGCTAATACAACCATATTTACAGACAAACGTTTCATTTTTTCCTAAATTATTTACAGTGAGTTGAAATCACAATGGCTCAAAATTTATAAGACCCGAATATGGGCTCCCGAATCCATCATGACAATTTCCACAGGTGCGAAGTCAGCTCAAAAATGCTTATGCAAATAATATGTGAAATAAAAATAAACGTGAAAATAATACAAAAAAAATGCGACAGTACTCAAAGAGGGGCGCAAAAAAACTGGCAAACAAATAAATAAAAAAAAATTACTTCATAGACCCTTAAAAACCTCAGCCTCGGCGGCCTTTTTTTTTTTTTTTTTTTTCGGACATTTTGTTTTGTTGGGACATTTGACGATATTTACGACATTTCTTTTTTATGACTAACACCGAAAAGAGAAAAGAAAAATGCTGTCGACGACAGTGCTAAAAGCGCGAGCTCGTTGCTTTGGATCGCGCGCCACGAGCGCTCCAGCATCGGGTGCAGTCATGCCAGTCAAGGCTACTCGCTCGCTGCTTGCACGGCCTTCGCCGCTTTTCTATGCAAGGGTGATAATCCGTCGTACTGCACACAAGTACAGCTCCAGAAAAATGCGTACGAAATTACTGCGGCTGGGCTCTGTCGCCTCCGGTACACGTAATCTTCATTTGCAACAGGAGTGACGGACGGCACCGGGCGAAGTTTGAAAATGGAGAACGCTTATTTTGATGTTCCTAAGAAAGCGACGAGTACAGGCGGCAATGTTGACAACACGCACCAGCGCGGACACCGCCGAGCCGCCGAGCCGAGCACCCGGCCACACACACGCCGAGCGACCGACATTTCACAATGCAGTCAGCGGCATCCAAAGAAAACGTGTTGTTGACGTAAAAATAACTAAGATGTCAAAATAAAAGCTGCTATTTTTACGTCCGTGACGCCATTGTCCACGCCCCCTGGATATCCAATCGGTGTCGAAAATACGCAGCCTCCGATTCCAAACCGAAACTAAAATCCCGTCGTAGTTGTGTGACTAAGCGAAGTTTCATATCGTGTATAAAACTTTTATTTTAATACATTTGTTTTAGTTTTTTAAGTTTGTTAAAACGTTTTATTGTTTCGGTTCGCCACTGTTTTACGAATAATGTTACGTTAACTTTTTTATTTTCGCATTTATTATGCACCTCGAAACAAGTCTTTTACAAGCCAATCCAATCCACCCTGAACTTCATGTGCGTCGAAGCTTCCGAAGCTCTGTTGCGGTTTGGTGTGTCTTTTATTTTTACGTAGAACTCATATCGATCCGATATGCCGCGTCCGAGAATGGATTTTGCGACTAATAAGTGGCGAGGCACCACGCGAGCAAGAATGAACAGCCCTGGAAGTTATGGGCACTGCTCAATTGGCTCATTCCTCGGTGCTTCTCGAAGGTAAGCCTTTTTTCTCTGTGTCCTCCTAAGCTTCCGTTCAAGCATCTCCTTGGTTTGTTCCCTTGCCCTGCCTTTGCCTAATCGCGCCCGAGCAGTGTATTCTGACAGGTATTTTCCTTAGGCGAGCATCTCTTCTCGCGCTTTTCGTCAAACCGTCCGACGGGTTGTGAGTTCTAATCGCGAAGCCATGATTCGGTCACCCAACACGTCGGTCGACCTGTCAAACGTTTTATCGCACGTGGGTCGTCACTTCGCGTCGGCACGCATCGCTGCCTACCCATATCTGTACTGGCCAGGTTTCTTTGTCGGCCCACGCGTCTTATCGCTGTGGGTGATCTCAAGCGACGCGAGCGAAACGCGTAAAAAAAAGAAAACATTGTGGTTGGAGCCGTTTGATCTACTGCGCTATATATATATATAGAGAGAGTAAAGCTATACGCACTCCGGAGTGCACTTCGGACGGAAATGGCTATACGCACTCCTCCGAGAGATCATGCCGCTCGGGCCACGAATTTAGAACGGCGCGTGTGTCACTGGGGAGCTCGTTAACACAGCCCCCCGCCTGCGTTCACGCCGCTTCGCGGCGACAGTATCGGCTGCTAATTACAAAGCGTAACCAGTACACGCCGCTTCGCGGCGTCCAGCCGGCGATCCAAGCCCCGCTGTCCCCGATCGCACCTCGAAAGGGGGTCCCATACCATTTAGTTTTGCGAAGTTTCTCAACAACATTCGATTTTTTTTTTGTACTGTTTATCGCAAAAAAAAAAAAAAAATGTCCTAAATATCGCCAAATGCCTCGACAAAACAAAATGTTTGAGAAAAAAAAAAAGAAAAAAAAAAAGCAGGCCCACTGCGGATGGAACCCGCGTCCACTTGCGTATGAAGCGGACACCTTGACCCCTATGCCATGCCTCCGCTTAGAAAATTCGTTGTGACCACTCGTTTTATGCGAGAAAAGCGGAGTGCGTATAGCCATTTCCGTCCGAAGTGCATTCCGGAGTGCGTATAGCTTTACTCATATATATATATATATATATATATATATATATATATATATATATATATATATATATATTATTTATTTATTTATTTATTTGGACACACAAAACAGACGGGCACTAATTAACTTCACTAACATGCTCACATACTCTCCACTTGTCATGATTTTTGTGTGGGCTTTGCCCGATGATGCTAGTGAGTCATTCTCGTTTCAAGTGGAGTGTCCAAACCATTTTGCACGCATGTGCGGACTCTCGGGATTTGCAGAAACTGGGAGTCTGCAACACCTGCTGTCCTTGTCTTTTTTTCTCCAGTTCATCTTTTTTCCTTGTGCAACAGCAGACTGTCGCACAAGAGCGACATCTTTTTCATGCGTGGTGTCACCTGAACCGTAGAATGCTCGCTTCATAGTGTGGCCCGTGAGGCTGTGCGCTTTCCGCTGTCTGCTTTCACGAACACAAATACGGTGATGTACCCAGAGTGCACCGCTCGCTAGCCTTGCGTGAGTACACTCTATATGTTATATGTTGTTCAAAGTACCTTTATGCATAGCTGATCCAACCTGCATTCTCTTTTGCCATTGCCGGTAGCAAATTGTGTCTGTTTAGTATTGCACACCTGACAACTTCCCCGTATTACCCAGAAATCTCTTAAATTTTGATCAGTTTGTATGATTGACAGAAATACTTCCCGAAAAGAGAAATTACCCTCCCCCTCTCTTTTGTACTAAAGAAGAGTTTTTGCCATCACTGTGGACGGCTGCAATCCCATGAGCATAGGCCGTGCAATATATAAATATAATGAAGTTGTCTTCATGCAAATTTGTTCCCAATATTTCTTTTTAAAACACCCCCCCCCCCCTCCCCTGCTTAGAAATTATCCCAAATTTGGTGTCCCCAAACTTGGAAGGTGTGGTACTGTCTGTGCCTTTTCTATCTTGTGTCATTTATGTAACGTAATATATCTGTTCTTCATATTTATAATCGCTGCAGGCCTGGTCAAGGAGGAGTTGCTCAGTGAACTACTAGTTTGAGTTCCCTGAGACGGACACCACTGACATCACCTACAGTGCCGAGGTACAGGCTTAATGGCAGATACCAATAGGAGATGATGGTAAGCTGTCCTGTTTATTTAGCAGTTTCGGAGTAACTCACTTGAGTTTTCATCACTGTTTTCGCTGGAAGTTTGTTGCCTGCACACAAAAATGGTCCATTAATTGTCCATGTCCATTAAAATTGATGCAGCCTTCACACTTCTGCGGTTTAGAGCGATTCGCAGACATATGTCGATCATAGCTGAAACAGCGTGGCTCATCATTAGAGTTGAATGCTGAGTTTCGCTTGGCAACTTTCTGGCCACTTCGATCACTACAAAACATTACTTGCCTTCGCAGGTACGCGTCACGTCTGTTTGGTTGGACAGCCACCAAGTTGACTTGGATGTCAGCGCCTGTTGTCATCAGAACCTGGTTCTTGTGATGCCACATCATTTTTGGTGGTGGCGCTGTCGTCACCTCCCAACGCTTGCGCTCCCCGAGTTCTCATTCAAGATGGTGAGTGGTATACTTGTGGGGGCCTCGCTGCTGCAGGTGCTGCCATGTAGCTCTGGCTCGTGGTGGCTCCCCCGCCATCATTTGTGCTCCCTGTGATCCCAGCCGGAGTGGTGACAGGGATTATGGAAGGGCTCTTTGTCGCAGGTGCTGCCACGGACTTTGGCTCGTGGGGGTGCCGTCGCTACTGACAAAGCCTGTGCTCCCCGTCGTCCCTGTTGAAATGGTGGCTGGAACTTGGAGAGGGTTTGCTGCCACAGCCGGTCAGTTCAAGTTCCTCACATTCTGCCGTAGCCCTTGGGAATTCGTTCCTTCCATGTTGAGGTTCTAGTAGGAGAAGTCCACCGCTGTTGAGCTACATGTCACCACAGCAGTCAATCTGCACAGGGGCATGGCCACGTGACCACACTTCTGAAATGTTAGAGCCTTGTTGTGGACATGGAGGCCGGTGTGAGAGATTTAATATGCGTCTGGCACATCTGCCCGGCGAAAGAACTCATGGGTGTGCCACATGGAAAGTGAGCAGACTGTGCAAGTCTTTTTTACAAAATGGCGCTAACAATAGGTAGTGTCTGAATCATTCTTGTCTTACGTAGGTGATACTTTCTAGGCGTAATGTGTTAGTAGATAGCTATGGTGTTATTGCTTAACTCTGAACAAGATACAAAGTATGAGACATTTTCAGGCCAAGTAAAAAATTTCTGCTCACTTTAATCTTGAAGATCTTCCAGAGTTTCACATCATCCAGCAATCCTGAAGGCGATGCACCACATGTAATTATAATTAATATTCCCGCTCTTAGTTTACCAGGAAGGTGTTCAAAAAATTGTAAGTAGTGTTATTTGCTTAGGAGAGCGATGTGTTGCACCTTGGCGTTCCATTCGCTTTGGGATGAGGTGCTTCATTCTTGTGCGTCCTTGGTTGTTTCCTTAGCCCCTAAAGATGTTGGAGATTTATATGTTTTATTTTTGGGGAAACCATGTTATGTTAGTATCTGGCATGCTTTTTTTTTTTATTGCTGAAAGCTGTTTGAAGTGAGCTTTTTGTCCACCTAAGAGCATAATGACTGGGAGCTTCACTCGGGTGGTTCTCATTTGAACCCTTTCGCATTTCTACCTTCTCGTTTTTACCTTCTCATTTCAACCCAGCGCAAAACAACTTTCGCGTTTCTCCCTTTCTCGTTTAAACCGTTCTCAAAACAAACTTTCGGGTTTGGACCCTTCGCAAAACGACTTTTCTCATTTTAACCTTTCTCATTTCAAATTTTCTCAAAACATACTTTCTGGTTTTGAGCATTGTCAGAAAGACTTTTCTTATTTTAACCTCTCATTTCGAACCCAAATTAATCCAACATCATGATCTTGCAATCTTTCTGCGGTATTTACGGCGAATTCGGGTAATTAATTGCCTTTGAGCCCTTGCCTGTGGCACCGGCGACCAAAAACGCGCCAGCGGCGCATCACGCGACCCTCTCCACCCGAATGCAAAGCACAATGAACTGGCGTTTTTATTTGACTGGGTCGCGAGTGAGCTCTGTTAACTTCTTCTTCGATCATTCTATGGTACCATGAGCACGCTGCATACGCCAACAACATAAACTACGACTCTTTGAGATGTGTGCAAACAGAAGCGGCTACATAAAACTTTTCAAAATATTGGCATTACCACAGTCCGTACAGCTGACAGAATATTAAAATATAAAATCAATGAAGGGGCAGATGTATAAATCAGTGTGGTGCTGCCCGCACGCGCGTCAAATTTCAATAAACTTTTTTTGGATTTTCGATTAACTGTTGCCACGGAGGCTTGCCAGCGTCGCTTTCCACATTCTGTTTACTGTTAATAGAGAGTTTTTGTAGATCGTTCCAATGACTCCGATAACGATACCCGATACTGCGCCACCGCCTCCCTTGCGCATGCATAGTATCGTTATCGGGGCTATCGGGAGTATCGGAATGATCTACTAAAACTCTCTAGTACCTTTTTTGGAATCCTCAGTCTTCTCATTGCACCCACCCTCCTTGAAACTGTAATGCGTGTTCAAGTTTCAAACTGCATCACTATGCATACTTTTTTTTCAGTGGTGTAATAACTTGTTATTACATAGTTGTAAAATAAAGTGATGTATCATGCAGCCCGTGTCTGAGAGCAAACGTACCTTGCTCATGCTGGATAAATTCTTCCAAAAATGTTGACTTTCTTTGAAACATAAATTATATTTCTCTTCGTTGTTTTCGCTATCTTGTCACAGAGCACAAAAAGGTGCCTGTTCGATGGCTTCATTTTCCACTCGAACCCGCTATTTGCCGCCTCAGCGAGCATTGTTTCGTTTGGTTCCCTATCCCGATCCGGATGTGACGATACTGGATACAGACTGGCAGACAAGCTGGCCGACCTCTTGGAGCTCGGGAAAACTTCTGCTGGTAAATAGCCGGTACACGCCTGAGAAGCGCAACCCGAAAAGCTTGCACCCGCCAGCCTTTGACCACGTGAACGCCCTTACCGAAGATATGGGAAAACTTTTTTTCAGAGAAAATGAACACCCGAATGGGCCATTACAAGCAATAACACACGACTAGCACAATGATCCATCCGCTCCACACGACGACATCTTACGACATACAGCGACAGAAGAGAAATGAAGTACCGAATCTGCGCTAGCACTTTTGAAACCACGTCACCATGTGACCACGTAGCTACGTCAACAGACTCGGGGTGGCACGCAGGCATAAGGGAAATTGTTTCATGTGCTATGCAAGAGATGGTGCCGCTTCGCTTCATCTTCAACCTTCATCCTTAACTGTTTTTCCTTTCTCTATACCTCACTACGGTGTTCAAATGACAACGGGTTCAAATGAGAAAGGGTTGAAACGCGAAAGGTTAAAGTGCGAAGGGCATTTTGCGAATGGGTTCAGACGAGAAGGGTTCAAATGAGAATGGGTTCAAATGAGACGGGTATAAATAAGAAAGGGTCGAAACGCGAAAGGTTAAAACGAGAAGGGCGTTTTGCGAATGGGTTCAAATGAGAAGGGTTCAAATAAGAATGGGTTGTTCCGAGATACACCCCTTCACTCAGGTGTGTTTTCTGGCCACACCGCAGAGCATGATTGTAAGCATCGATGCATGCTATTGATACCAAGATCGGGACTTCAGAGAGGATCAGTCAAGTCTTCCTATTTTTATTTCCATTGATTCTTTGGCATTCTAGATATCTTTTTGTAAGCGTGTTCACGTAAGCTTGTTCAACTTTCTGGGTCATAGTATCGGGTCGTTCTGTAATTATCATATGCTTTATGCATTTGTCATTAGTCTCATCTGAAGTTGTCATGGGCACATGGCTGACACATTTGGTGCTGCTTTGATTTGGAGGGTAAATATTGTCCGCCATAGGCCTAGCAAACTCCATATATTCTACACTTCAAAATTTTCTCGTAAACCTGATTACTAGGCAATAAGCTCGTTTTCAATATGTGCATTTACTTAAATTGAAAAGCCAAAAGGCTTTTAATAATCAGCCACATGCAGAATAAGAACAGTGTTTCTGCCACCTAGTGTGGGAGCAAATGGGTGGGGGGGTGGAGGCCAAAGCAGACGCAAGCAGTGTGAATACAACTCTAGGACTTATAAGCGGGGTAAGAGGAATTTGAACTGTCTACCAAGACCATGTAGCTCACACATTTAGCAGAGGATAATTGGGTTTGATTTAACAAGCTATTGGGGTGGTTGTAAAGCTCCTATACAGCCCCACATGGAGTCACCCTGCATGCACTGATCTAGACTGCTCGTTTCACATAGATTTGTGTGACCTATTGATCTAACTGCTTCTTTTATTTGCAAATTTTTGTGTTATTCAGGATAATTAGGAACCCAGCAAATGGTTGGCATGTCATGGAGTAAACATGCCATTGTACAGTGTGCTCCACTCTAAAATGTAATGCATGAGCAGTGGCCAAAGCTGATGACCCTTGTCTAATGAGGAAATCAATGATACTGCACAAACTGAAGCATATCTTCCTGGGACCGTTGCCATTCCCCTATACAATTATTGCATGACCTCCTTGTTTTTTTTTTTTTTATTGCCCTCAGTTAATTTGACGAGGACTGGATTGATGTTATCCTTAATAGGTCGGCGTGTTACGTTTATCTTGAGGTCCAATTAACGGAAAATTTGTTTTGATAAGTTAAATAAGGGGAACAACAAAATATTCAGAGCAATGTCTTTTTTTTTTTCTTTCTATTTTTTTGCATCACCGAAACATTTATTGGTCACCGCATTGAAACTGGGAGTGTAACGCACGAAGAGAACTGCAGTGTGACCCTCCAGTCTCTGCCGTCAGACGATGCACACATTCTGCAACATAAGTGCAGGATCAGCTTTGTTTTTGGGGGGGGGGGGGGGGGCGATTTTTTGAGATGACATGAAAATGTTGTGGTCATCACCATCAAAGTGATTTGTTGTCTGCATGTTCCCTGCTTTAGTGACAAGGCCACTGACAAGCCGCTTCACGGGTACTAAAATGAACCGCTTGACAAGTTGCTCAAACAATAGTGATACACAAATGGCAGTACGAGGACAAGTTGAAGAACCACAAGTAGCGCTTGTCCTATCACTTCTTCAACTTGCCGTTGTCCATAGCACTATTTGTGTTTTGCTCCTCTTCATCTGCTTCATAAAGAGCAAATATATAAGGCTGCTTAATAAAATGACAGCGTCCGTCAAATGTAAACATTTCTCTGTAAAACATATTGCCCTGGCCAAGTCCAAGTCTCGTTTTCACGATGAGTCGCATAGTGAATCGGCTAACAATGGTTGATGAATATCATGTAGTTCTACTGAATCAGTAGCATACTTCAATCTCTCTTCTGCACAAAACCTATGTTTCGGAGCGGTTGACATAGTGTTTTCTCGACAGCTGAGGGGCTTGAAGCAGGTGCTTAATGTCTGTGAGCCTCCACCATTGAAATTTTAACTTGTCACTTGCTCTAGAACTTGATAATGGAGCAATGGCAGATTTTATGAAGTTTGCGAAACCGACTTCGGAGACCTTCGAATGGGAAAGGTTTACAGGGCTAGAAAAATAATGACAGCACGTCCACACTCACAATTATCTGCAATAAAAAGACGGTGCCCAAAGAACTGTAGCTAGTTTTAAGTGTCACTCGCTGAAGCGGTTTGTATATTGTGTTAATTCCTGCATTTTGCTGTTTTTTTTCTGTTTCAGGATCCTGTGGCTTTTTGGTTGTTTCCCAATTATTGAAGGGAGTTGCAGGCTTATCATGGGCGACACAGTGCTTTGGTGAGTGTACCTTTTATTTACTGCTTGGCCAATCAAATTGAGTGGCTTTGCAGGAAACTCTACAGTTTCAGGATGTTTGAGGGTGTGTTCTCCTTCAGACATTCTGAAATGGCACAAATTTTTTTTGTGCTGCATCACTATACTCTGTTGAATGACCAGCTGAAATCGTAGTAGAAGCTACATGCTCGTTGGACCAGTCATATGTCTACCTTTCGCCATGTGTTACACTCCCGCCCATAACCATGTGCAGAAGGCGGGGTCAGGTAACGAGAGGGAGGTGGTTGATTGATCCGGTGGGTGCGTAGTTACCACCACAGTCAGCTTAGAGGTGAATGTTAATTACTCAAGCTTTAAATAGGTCACAGTACACAAAGCTTGAGGAACACCTGAGAAGTTTTTAGAATGTTTTTATTTACCGTGTCTACTCGCTCCACTAGTCTCAAACTACGTCCAACTCGGCTAGCCATCAAGCCAATTTTCTTTCGCCGCCAAGCGGCCAGGCCCCTTCAAGCCAGGCATAGCATAGCGGTACATGCTTTCACGGCTGCAAGTGTGTAGTTGCGGATGTGATCAAGAGTGAAACCGAGCGGCGCATACACGTAACAAAGCTGGGGTCGAGGAATTGCCCAGCTTTGGACATGTTTCGCCCACCGAATGCATTGATGTCAACAAACACGCGGTCATCTGTAGTGTGCTTTCGGACAGTGAAATCGTGAAAGTGGTTAGGCCTAAGGACGGTCGCGTCACTCACCATGCTGAGTGAGCTTCCCTAATAAAAAAAATCTTAAATGTATAAAAAAAATTTATGTCCAACAAACACGTATGATCCAATAAGATCATATAAGAAAATACAAGAACCTTATTAAAACATATAAGAACAATATAAAATTATATTTGAAGTTATAAGAAACTTCTTTTCAGTTTCTTAAAACTTCTTATATAATCTTATATATTTCCTATATTGTTCTTATACGTTTTTATGAGGTTTTTATATGATCTTATTTGGTCATATGCTTTTATTGGACACCTAAATTTCTTACATGCAAGATTTTTTTACTATTCACTAGGAGGGCGCTTTTCCTTTGACAGAAGGCACACCGAAAGCACCCTAAAAAAAGGTTTTCAAATTGTAGAACATGGTTATTGTAGCGCGCCCACGACCAGCCGTCAATGCGCCTCCGTCAGTGGAGACATGCCACAGTACTTTGCCGTGTCATACTGCCACCTAAAATTACATTTTCGCGAAGTGTGTAAATGCAGAAATTTACCCTGCATAATGAACGCACCCCCGAAATATATGCCAATTTCAGAATAAAGAGGTGTGTTCATTATGCGGGTAAATATGGTAAAAAAGTGAATGATGACTCAAACAAATGCAAAACTCATACATTGGAATTTGAAAAAAATCCCCAACCATATCCTACAACAAGGTCCCAACGTTTCAAAAACAGCTTGTTTTTTTCTTCAGGGGTGACTGCTTCCAGATAGGGGACAACAGCTTCGTTTTCTTTTACGATAGTCTCTTTTTTTTCACTTCGTTAGGTGGCTGAGTCCGTTCACGTAGCATGATGGCAATGTGCCAGTGGACCTATTCATGTTTCCTGGTGTTGTTTGGATATGCCATGACTATAAAAAGCTGCTGGCAGAAGTTTGTCTCAACATTTATGACGGTGTTGGCAAAGTTGATGCGATATTCATTGTCCTCACAGTGCTCTGCAACAACGCTGCGCTCGTGGTCGAATTTGCAGTTGTTTTTGTGTTGTTGAATTCTTTCTGGGAAGTTCTTTGTTTTTCCAATGTAGGTAGCATGGAATTGAATATACAATGCCTTGCGCTCTTTGTTTAGAGGGATGACCTTTAATTCGCAGCATCATACGTCAAAGTGCTGATACCGGTTTGTGGGACACCTGAATACTTTCTTTTACCAGCATACATGACAGCGCTTCGCTAGTCCCCTTTATGTAGGGAACACAGATGCGGGTGTTTGGACGGATGTTTTTGAGTTTTTAAGCTTTCTCCCGACCAGGCAGGCCTCTGCCAAAATGTTTACCCTCAAAACTTGCACTGCATGTAGTAATGGCTCTTGGTCTGCGAGAATTTTTGTTTCAGTTCTGTGTTTGTTGAGCATTATTGGGCAAATGACAAAGGCTATGCCACCTCATTATGACCATAGTAAAACGAGCTATACACTTGATAACATAGTCCTGTCATGTTTTTGCTTTGAAAAAAATGTTAACACACAAGATTAATCTATTTCTTGACCCCTTGACTGGGGACCCATGAGCAAAAAAAAATTTTTTTGTCCCTATTTTGCTTATATTTTTTTGTACGAAACTTTTCTTGTGCTACCATCATAGCTTTAATTTCTAAAGGAAAATTATTTCCGATGTTAGGGGATAGATGGTGCTTCCTCCCGTACGATAAAAAGAGTGAGCGTTTAAAGACGCACTCCCCAAACTGATTGAAGAGTGGTGCATCTATGAGTGCGCCCCCCAGGCTGCTGTTAAAATTGCCAAGCATCCAAAGATCTTATCAAAAGTAATAGATAAATCTTTGTATAAGGTGAAGTGAATATTTACATTAAATTCAAGTAATGACGCAATAACAACATGGCAGTGCCCACAAGCTGCATGCGCATGAACGAATTTCACCATCCAAATGGATGAATGACCGTTTTGGCAGAACTGGACAATAAGGAAAAGGGTACCAATATTTGAGTGTAGCTTTCTAGGGGCTATTATCATTTTAAATTGCAATTCTTATTTGCTCTTTCAGCTCGCACCTTCATGGAGTACAGCAATGTGGGGAAGCAAGTCGAGGATAGCCTCTCTCGATTTCTGTCCCGAAGGCGCTATGCTCTTCCAGGTAAGCTGCTTCCCTCTCTTAAGAGACACGAGTAGACCCTTTTATTCAAGACAAGAATAACAATAATAATCACATCAGATAAAATGGGGAACAAGGGGACAAAGGAGATTCCTCTTTGACCTTTCTCCCCCTTGTACCCCTTTTCCAGGTATTATTATTGTATTCATACTTATTACATTATTGTGGAGTTGACATTTTGACAACCTGTGGTTGGCTGACGTGTTGTGGAAGTTAAAGCTATTTCAGATTCGAACATTGTGTGAAATACAGTAGAACCCTGCTGCTGCATCTTTATGCAGTCACAATAAAGGATAATGACATCAGCGAAGATGTAACAACTGATAATGCCCTTGGGATAGCTATAGATGTTTCAGGAAGCTGTATTCTCTGTTTATCTTACCTTAGCTTTTATGGCTGTTTATTTTATATGTTGACAATTTTTTCAACACTTCTTAAAATTGTGGTTGAACTATAAGTAACACACTGTTTACAGACAAGCTTGTGTTTGCCCACAGCAGCTATGGGCACTGCATACGCAGGAACTAGATTCGTGTGAGCAGACGTGTGTACATGTGCTGTGCCGACAGCCGCGCCATCGCAGTGATGCGTTGTCTATAGTTGCAGTTAAAAAAAATATTGAAATATAAGGATGCAAAAATTCTGAGCCCATCGAGCTAAACCACAGCTGCCTCAAACAAGTCACTGCACCCAGCATGCCACATCAAAGCAGTGGGGCTTGATGCAATCAGCACTGCTTGAACATGGTGGCATGGAGGTGGTAAAGAAAAATGGGGTGTCGTGAGAGCCTGAATCTCTTATTGTCATACAGGACCAAGCAAGAAACACAGTGCAGAGAGGCAAGGAGGTAAAATAAAGGGAGTAAAGCAAGAGGAACAGGGTATAAGTTCCTAGTAGTCATGCCAACCACCTTGAGTGGCAGTGTTTGGGCATAAGAACCAAGAAGGAAATTCATGAAGCCTGTAATTCTAACACATATATACTTTTGGACGTTCGATAGGACCGGTTTCCGTGAACATAACAGCCGAGAAAACATGTGAGCAAGGTTCTTCTGTGCATATTTTTTTAATGTGCTGCAAGAATATTTCTGGTTATATGCCCACTTAATTTATAATGTTTTTCTTCTGTCAGCTGACACCTTACAGACATGTCAGGAAGCAAGGAAAGGTTATTTTTTCACTCATCGTTTACATTTGGGTGATTAACTTAGTCTTGAAAAAAAAAACACGTCATTTTAATGACATTGTGATAAATAAATTTTGGGTCTTTAAATTGTCCTTCAATCTTTGTTTTCTTCCCATATTGCAAGCCAGCACTATGTGTATCAGGCATGGAATCAATGGTAGGCCATGTAAACTATTGCAGTTTTTCGGCTGGCCAGCTTAAAGTTTACGAGGGGTTGACAATGGCGAAATGGTCACGAAATTCGATCAAATGACGTCTATGTGATAATTATGCCCTTATAAAAATGGTTGATGCCATTTTGTATTATTGCCAAATGGCAACAGGTGTTTAAGAGCAGTCAATCAGCAGGCAACAGATGTTAATCGTCATTGAGATGTCATCTTGTTGACCCAGATAGCCATTTCGCCACCGTCAACTTTTTGCCGTTCTATTGGTTATTGTCGGTGCATTGCCAGTGTATCTACATGCTAATGCTAATTGGCTATTGGAGGCAGTCAAAAGACTTTAAAATGTATAGTCCTTTGATTGCCTCCTTTAGCCATTTAACGTTAACATGTAGATACACTGATGATACACCGACAATAACCGATAGAACGGCAAAAAGTTGACGGTGGCGAAATGGCTATCCGGGTCAGCAGGGTGACCTTCTCAATGACGATCAACATCTGTTGCCTGCTGATTGACTATTTGTAAACAGCTGTTGCCATTTGGCAATAATATGACTTTCAAATGGCATTAACCATTTTCATAGGGGTCTGACGCTTTTTCACGCAAGCTGTATGAAGACGTCAAGGACTGGATTGAACAATATGACAGTGTCGCCCGCCACACTGGGTGGACAGACAACCAGCTCCTGCAGAACCTATACTTCTCGTGGAAGAAACTGCCGGCGCTGGTCTGAGAACCATGGATCCTCCTTAACGTCATGGGAAGTTTGCAAGATCGAGCTGAAGCGCGCATTCTTCAGCCACCATCAACGAGAGAGAGCCGCATTCTTGATTCTGTCCAGGACACTGCCCCAACGAGAGCGCCACCGCACTCGTGGAGGATGTTTTGCGCTTGATCGAGCGCCCGCACCCACGCCGACCTTGATGCTACAGAAGACAAGAACCTAAGAATCCCATGCCCCTCACGTGAGGGACAACATCTTCGGCAGCCTTGTCCGCAACCCCCAACAACAGTTGAAGTGTTCATATCACCGAGGCTTACAACATGGAATGTGCACTGCATGCCCGAGCCTGCCACTATGAACAACTTCCTGGCGTCTCGACACTCGAGTTGTCCAGCTACTACTTCGACGCCAGCCTCCCAAGCATCCACGACATCATCCACGACGTTGTCTGGGAGGAGATCAGGAAGTTACTTCCTGCGATCAGTTGCCCGGCTTTTATTTTGATTGCCGAGATTGTTTCGGAACAAGTTTGACAGGTATTTCAACCGAGACTTCTGCGAGCGAAGCGGCATCTGACAAACCAAGGGCAACTTACGCCACAATGGCACGACGACCGCCACCGGCTGCCCCTTAGTATTCAATGCCAATTCAATGAGACACTCTAACGCCGAAGCATTCCCGACATCATGTGTAGGTCTGTGCTCAACAAAGTTCACCGAGGAAAACGTAGGTGATGCGAATGTGCGACCGAAAACCACTTTGCTACCACTGCATGAAGCCGACCATGTCTACCAAAGCAGCCCGTACCAATGAATTGGTCTGCGAGGGTTCGTGCCAAACGACCCTCGATTACGTCTCGAGGAGCGACCACGGGAGATTAAGGATTACCTTCGGCGACCTTTGTCCCTGATGTTGAAGGTGCCGAATCGAAGATTCTGAATCCTTGATTACCCCGAAGCTCCTCATGTCCATCACCTCAACAAGAGGTAAGCACGACAAAGCAGGTGAGCGGCGATACAGTGACAGTGGATTCGGTGTCGGTTGTCGTCCAAGGACAATACCTAAAAATTTGCTGACATCAATTTTCTGTGTCCACTCCACGGAGCACACAATTTCCAACTTTGAGGGAGAATGCCCCTGAGTGACTTGAAGGAATAGAATGGTTGGTTGCTCTCAAAAGTGAACTGCAAGCATCACCAGACTTGGATAGCAAACAGAAATTGTTGCCAGCTATCAAGTCAACGGTACAGCAAAAGGCACAGCCACGTAAGCAATACATGCCCGAGCTTGCTGCATTGATGCCGAAAACTACCAGGAAAATTTTCGGATTAGAAGCCAGCCCTGCAGCTTCAGTGCATCAGACGTCAGTGGCCGCACATGACGTATGATTACAAGACAGCATCAGTCGGTCAAAGTTGCCACTCGACCAAACTGAACACCGAAGTGCCAGGAGCGTCATCCGACAACAAGGTCCACAGGTACTACGACTGAACGCCTGACACGAGACTGTCGCAGAAAGAACTCGTTATGGAACCATTAACTAAGAATCAATAATTGTGTAATCAAGTGGAAATAAACATATTTGATACACTAACCAGATAAACATATTTCCGCTTGCCTTCATGCCTTGAGAGTCTACACACCGAGAATTGCGTCCACTGCACGCTCTGGACCTTACAAGGACACTCGCATCTCTGACCTTTAAATATTAATTAAGGGGCCATACCAGACTGGCAGACTTCTTGCAAGGGGCTGCGCTCGTTCAACCTTTCCTGAACATGTGGTGCATCCGAAAACCAACTCCAGTGATGTGAAAATGTTATTTATTAATGTATTCCTTCCAGGGGCCTTTGTAGGCATTGCAGAGAGGATACTTAAAACTACACACATGATAATAGCATTAAAGCACACTGCTGTAACTTGTTAATTGGAAAAACACACACACCTCTGAGCATATAGTTTAATAGTATGTGCTGATGCATTGTTATATAGCATGACACTTCCTATATGTATGACGCAATAGACCCTTTGCAGAACCTTATCAAGCAACACAACTGTCACCATTTTTTTCGGCGTAAAGCACACGAATGGGCCCCAGTTCACGTCGAAAGCTAATGCAGCATTCGAGTCCAATACGTGCTGAGCCGAATTCACAGGGATGGCGGACATAACATCCATGTCGAACAAATGCCCAAAGTCTGAAAGCTTGGGGTAATTACAGTAGTAGCTACTGTAATTTGTTTCATCAGAATTTGGCAGACGGCAAAGGCTACGGTGTCGGTGAGTCAATACACACATTGGAGAGAGGCACATGACAACATATCAGCAGAGTGCTCGTCTGCACAGATTTGTCACACACCTTCGCTCCGTCTCTCTGATTGGCTCGAGGGGGGTGTGGCGGTTGGCCTTTTCCAAGTTACGGTGATGCGAAGTATAGACACCCCACATTTTTGAAAAGAGTCTATTGAAGAGACCGAAAGGAATGGTAGTCAACATTTTCAACAAGACTGCTCTCCAGGCAAGGGATGAACACAAGTATGAATCATCTTATCCAGGTAATTAGAACATCTAAATAATTGACCGACTAATACAATGCACTCTTGATGGAAAAGAGTATAGCTGCAATAAATCCTACAAAACAGAAAAAATGCGCAGTGAATCTATGCATGCACCAAAACAGTTGTTCTTATAGCAAGTCGAATAGCTTTGAAGCAGGTGCCTGCAACGGTTTATTCTTCCCCATACTCAATAAAACGCCATCCTCGTAGCTGAAAATAAGGGTGCACTTCGCACTCACACACACACACAAAAAAGGAAGAAAAGCGATCGAATGTAGAATCGTGGATTAGCACAAAAGAATCGCAGGAGCTTCCTCGCTAAAAGTTGCTATGGTTGTTCGGTGATGGAGGGCTGAAACAACTTCCCTTAGGCCCTAACGCGACGTATACATTTCGCGTAGATTCTCAGATATTTCAACGTTCAAACAAAGCTAAGAGAATGCGAAAATTTTATGTTAAAAGCACTCAAAGTTCTATCGGTCCTCGGACACATCCCGGAATCCGAGCACCGGTACGGCGACGCAGAGCTGATGCTGTCTCACAGACGTTAATATCCAGATGATCCAGAGCGATCTTGCGCAAAAACGGTATAAATCTCATTCAAACGGTATAAAGCCTCATTCCTTCATATTTTCACATTATATCTGCGTCAGCGAGCACGAAGAAGCCCGAAGTCGTCGGAAAGCAGCTGCACATCACGGCTACCGCGCACCGAACAAACTCGCATCCGCCAGCTCTGGGCGCTGCCATCTTACCTGTGACGTCACGGCTCTTGGGAGGTCACGTGACGAGTGGTCACATTTGCGTAAAAAATGGCTGCAACCGGGGGGTTGCCACTTCCGAAATTCCGGTTTATCACTCTAAGCCCCTCTACCTCGTTGAGCGGCACGCATCTCTGACCCTCACTAAACCCGCCATCTTGGAAAATGAGTGGCGCCACCTATAGTTAGTTGGAGTCGCGAATCGCCGAGCGCCGCAGTCGCGAAAGGCCGCTGCCGCTTGGTTTCAACGTCAGTAAATAGATGGTAGCACGTACCGCCATTTCTCACTTTCGCATCCGCGCAGGTTGCGAAAAAAAAAAAAAAAGGGGGGGGGGGGGTGGTGCCGTATCTTCTAAAAAAGATGTTTTGTCTTCTTGGTCTCCTTGGCTGCGTATCTCCGGCACCCATTTGAAGTCAAGGGGGCGCGGCCAATGACATCACGGACGTCCAATATATATTTGGTGTTCTTTGACGTAAACACGTTTTATTTTGGATGCCGCGGACTGAATTTTGAAACGTCGATCGGTCGGCGAGTGTGTGTGGTCGGGTGCTCGGCAGTATACTCGCTGGTGTGCGTCGACGTGGCGCCTGTGCTCGTCACGTATCAATTGCCGACATCCAGAAACAGTGTTTTCAAATTTCGTTCGCCCGGTGCCGTCGGTCATTCCTGTTGCAAAAGAGGATTCGAAGTGACTACAGTACCGTGACCGTCCGACGGCACTTTTGCAGAGCGTTGAAGTGCCGTCCGACGGTACTCCACCGACGTTACTTCGCGTTAAATGCCGTCGGAAAGTCTCGTATAAAACGAATTGTCAAAACGAGATTTTCGAACCTGTAGTGTAGCTAGCGGTTAAGACGTCTGCTTCATACGAGCCGGTCGCGGGTTCGATCCGCGGTGGCGGCGTAGTTACTATTTTTTTTTCGAACATTTTGTTTTGTTGGGGCATTTGGCGATATTTACGACTTTTCTTTTTTACGATGAACACTGAAAAAAAAAAAAGAATGTTGTCGACGACAGTGCTAAAAGCGCGAGCTAGTTGCTTTGGATCACGCGGCACGGGCGCTCCTGCAGCGGGTGCATTCATTCCACTCAAGGCTATACTCGCTCGCCGCTTGCACGGCCTTCGGAGCTATTCTATGCAAGGGTGGTAACCCGTCGTATTACAAACAGGTACAACTCCGGAGAAATGCGTACGAAATTACTGCGGCTGGGCTCTGTTGCCTCCGGTACACATAATCTTCATTTGCAACAGGAGTGACGGACGGCACCGGGCGAAGTTTGAAAATGGAGAACGCTTATTTTAGTGTTCCTGAGAACGCGACGAGTAAATGCGGCAACGTTCACAACACGCACCAGCGCGGACACCGCCGAGCCGCCGAGCACCCGACCACACACACGCCGAGCGACCAACATTTCAAAACGCAGTCAGCGGCATCCAAAGAAGACGTGTCGTTGACGTCAAAATAACTAAAACGTCAAAATAAAAGCAGTTATTTCGACGTCCGTGAGGTCATTACCACGCCCCCTGTACTTCAAATCGGTGCCAAAAACACGCAGCCGGTCTCCTTGCGCTTGTTGCAGTCGGTTGTTTAGTCTGTTAAGCCTATTCGTCCGCGTTGGCCTCGCGATCGTATTCCGTATTCCACGTGGTTTGCGGAAGTCGTCCATCGTGAGTGCGAAGAGAACTTCATACACGATGAAGTTCAAGAGAACGGTTATTTCTTACGCGGAAGACAACGGAAATCACGGCGCTGTTGAACAGTTCGGAGTGCGGTGTTTCGCGCAAGCCGAGGCTGGGTGCAGCGGATGATGAAGAGGAATGGTTTCTCTTGGAGACGCCGCACCACTATCTGCCAGGAGCTACCGGTGGACTTCGAGGACGAGCTTGTCAACTTCCAACGTTATGTGATGAAGCTGCGTCGCGAATCTCACTACGGACTCGGGCAGATCGCCAATGCCGATGAGAGCCCTGTCTACATCGACATGCCAAGGACGTGCACCGTGAACGAAGTAGGCGCCCGAAAAGTAAAAGTGCGTACGACTGGCTATGAGAAGGAAAGGGTGACCGTAATGCTGTGCATCACAGTCGACCGTCGGAAACTTGCGCCCTACATCATCCTCAAAAGACTAGTCACGAGAGCGACTAGTCGACCGTGGTGCAAACTGATGACAAGCGGGCTACTCGCCAGTGGCCAGGAAGCGGGCTACTCGCCTTTATTTATTTCCTTTCGAACATTTATTTTTTCATTTTGATTATAATAAATTCATATTTCTTGTGCAAATTTCGTATTTTCGGGGCATGTTCCGAATCTAAGCACCCCCCTCCCCCTTCCTACCCCTCTTTGAACATCGTGGGTGTGATAAAAAGGAGGTGCTTAGAATCGAGTAAGTACGGTAGCTCGAGAGATTTATGTAGAAAGGCGTGGTTAGGATCCCAAATAGTGGCTGCGTATTCCAATTTTGACCGTACAAGAGTGTTACAAAGAAGTTTTAAGTTAACTGGGACCGTTCTGAAGTTTTGTCGTAGGTGTCCTAACATACAGTTAGCGTTGGCGTTTATTATATCGATATGAGGTTTTCAGGTTAAAGTCGACGATGTGGTAACACCCAGATAACGGTATGAGATTACAGATTCAAGTTGAATGTCGGTTGGTGTATATGCTGAAGGGCGCGCGTTTTGCCGGGAAACTCGCATTAGTTTGCATTTGTTAAGGTTTAGTTCCATGCGCCATTTTTCGCACCAAAGAGTAACATTTAAATCAGATTGCAAAAGGCGTTCATCTCCATCATGAACTTTCCGATAAATTACGCAGTCATTTGCGTAAAAACGCATGGAGGAAGAAACAGAACTTGGTGAGGCCGGCCTAAAACTGAACCTTGGGGCACGCCCGACACCACATCAGTCAGGGATGAATTATTGCCATTTAAAGTTACATATTGTGAGCGGTTGGTAAGAAAGCATTCCAGCCAGGTTAACAAATTAGAATCTAGGTTTGATGAAGAAAGTTTAAGCATTAGTAACTTATGATTAACCTCGTCGAATGCTTTAGAAAAGTCGAGAAAAATAGTCAGCCTGATGGCTTTGTCCAGTATAGCATGCAAACAATAATGATGCAGCTGCGTTTCACAAGAAAATGAGCGACGGAAACCATGTTGAGCAGGGGCGAAAATGGAATTTGAATCTAAGTAGTTAGAAATATGAGAGTAGAGTATGTGGTCCATTATTTTACAGGAAATACTCGTTAGTGAAATGGGTCGATAATTTAATGGAGAATGTCTGTTACCGGACTTATGCAGTGGAACCACCTTCGCAGTTTTCTATTCTATTGGGAGCGTTCCACACTCAAGAGATTGCTGGATATGTTTGGCGAAAAAAAAAGGACTAGTACATTTTAGTTTGTCTTAGACGTTTTTAATTAATATTATCGCTTGCACATGACGATAATACTTTCAAAGAATCAATTAACTTTACAATTCTAGTAGTCTCCATTGAAATTGGAAACATGAGGCTAAACTCACAACGTGAAGCGTCATAAAATACATTTCCATCACATACAGAAAAACTAAATGGAAAAACATTAATAAACACTAATGGATATTCTGCCGGAGGGGTTAACACCCCAGACTCATCGCTAAGAGAAGTTAAGCCGTCTTCATTCATATTTACAGTCTTCAGAACTTTTTGGCGTCATTTAACAATAGAATCTGTAAAGTGTAATTAAAAAAAAAAAAAAATTCTTTTACGTCAGATACAGCTTGGGAATAATGGACCTCAGCCGCAAAGTATGCTTCCCACCGATCAGTCATGTTACGTGATTTAGATGAACGAAAAAGTCGCGGTATTTTATTGGAATGACGTTTTGGGGTCTTAGTGCACCAAGGTGCTTTAGAATCAGATTGAATATGCCTGACAGGTACATGCGCATCAATCAGTTCGTTCGCTTTTAATCAAAATAATCTCCAATTTTTTTGCACGCTTCGCTGATCAGATTGTGGTAGATATATGTCCAGATAACTACACAGTTTTCGATTAAAAAGATCAAAATTGTCTTTATTGCAGTCAGAAATAATCTTTACCTTTTGAATATTGATTGGGGGAGCAACTTTGAGATTAAAATTTAACAACGAGCTATCACTTACGCCTGGAAGATACGTGAGGGAAGATAGAAGGTCAGGGTGTGTCGACAGAATTAAATCAAGTGTGCTCGCTGTATCATTGGCATACCTTGTTGGTTTCCTTACCAGCCGTGCCAAATTAAAACACGTACACATATAAAAAAATGTTGACTCTGAGTTGAAACAGGTTGAAAAGAAGGTGGGTCAGGCCACATGATATTAGGAAAATCGAAATTTCATAGTAAAAAATAGGAGAACTGGGATACTGACAAACAATAGAATTCATAACATCATGCAGATCATCAATAAATGTCACTGCGCTGTTTGGGGGGCGGTAGCAGACACCCAGGAAATGTCTTGTGTTATTTAAAGTGATACGAGCCCAAACCATTTCTAGATCGGAAGCAACATCTAAGCAAAATGATGGTATGCTCTGTGATACGGCTATGAGTGTGCCACCCCCATGTCCACCGTCTCTGTCAAAACGATATATATTATATGTTTTATCTCCTTGGAAAATTTCAGAGCTGCAGACATGTTTACTGAGTCATGTTTTCGTAAGAAAGATTAGGTCTGCGTTCGTTGAGCTTACAACAAAGTTCAGCTGATCTCGCTTATTCATAACACTTCTTATGCTAGTAAACTTAAGTGAAACATATGGGAAAAAAGTAACATGTTCGCCACTGCTCCTTGCACGTAGTTATGACGTTTCTGACAGCGTCTGCGAATTAGAAAATGTCGCTGTCTCATTTTTACAAGCACGGGTGAAATAGGCTTGTTCATTTGAACGTACTCGGCCATGGTCGCCCGAAATAGTTTTTGCACCGGCCAGGTTTTCGCATGTTTGTTCACGTAGCCCGTCACCGGCCCTACCTCTTCCGGACTGGGAACTGCTAGCAAAATCATCTAGTGCCTCGTTCACGTCATCAATCCAAGAGCCCATAAGCTCATACCTTCGACAATTTTCGTCATCCCACACATACACATCCTGATTAATAAGCAACTTATCATACTTAAGATATACTTTATCGTCGGGTTAGCTTTTTTCTTTGACAGTTGTCCATAACTGTTTCCGGATGTTCTGAATTCTAAGCGAAAAATCTTCTGATACTGAAATTTTCGCTCCTTTAAATTCTCTTGCGTTTCTTAGTAGCTCAATTTTTTCTTGAAAGAAAAAAGAAACGCAAAATTACAGGGCGTGTTTCGTTTGGTGTCTTTTTACCTAAACGATGGATACGTTCAAGGCTACTGACCTTAACGCCGAGGTTCTGCTCAAATATTCCTGTCAAGATAAACTCCCGGAGAGAATTTAGCGTTTCCGTTTCACGTTCATTGACTTCATAAACAATCAAATTATTCCGTCAACCGCGGTTTTCGAGATCATGCATGTTAGCGTTGCAACCTGATGATTTAGGTTGTTCACAGCACGCTCACAGTCATCCACTTTTTCTGCCGTACGCAAAAACGACTCTAGCTTTCCTTCTATAGAAGTCAATCCTTTATCTGTTTCCGATATAGGTGAGTCTCATTTTTGTTGAATTGACTTTAGTTCTTTTGAGTTTTCCTTTGACCTTCAATGATTTGTGCCAGCTGCGCGTCGATAGTTGGACCAGGGTTCATTTCAACATCCCCGCTCAAAAGAAGAATAAGAAAACAAAACGAGTCAAAACAACTCGCTATACAATCACACAAAACGCCCAGGCAATCAAACATAATTGAGACGTTGTCTGTCCTTTTTTCTTTCTACTTCACAATTTTCCGTTCTTCAAACCACAGTCTCAGGTTTTCAATCACCATGTAAAACATAAGCAATCACTTTTAGATTCTTTAGTAGAAAGATTTTTACTAACCTGGGCGAAAAAAGCGAAGAAATTGAGCCGTGGCTGCATCGTTCACCTGCTGCCTTGCCCACTGAAGAAAAAAGCCTGAGGGGCGTTGCTCGCTGGTCCTGTTGATGTCGATGTCGCTTGGATGTTGCCTCGAAGAGGATTGAGTTCGAAAAACCGAGCGATGCTTTCGTTGTGTACCGTTGAGTCACCATCGTCGAACGTTGTTCATCGGTACTTGCTGGTGGCACTTGACACAGCAGGAATCACCCGCGCTGCCGACATCTCCGAGAGAAACCGGGTCGATGCACGAGGCAAGAACCTGGACAAAAAAAACGAAGAAATTGAGCCGTGGCTGCATCGTTCGGCTACTGCCTTGCCCACTCTGCCGCCTTGCCCACTCTTGTCGAAGAGCGAAATGTATGTTGTTCGCCTTACCTATTGCTAAGTGTTATCTAAAACCTCTTGACGACTAGAACCGCCTTTGTTTGACCCAAGGTGACCGGATATTTTGGAAGACGCCAGCTGTGTATGCGTCAATGAGGACCCTGACCTTGAGTAGCTTCCCGTCATGTCACTTCAATTGCCGTTGAGAATAACACATTTTGCGTTAAAAGTAAAAAAAAAAAAAAGTGCGTTTACTCATTAGAAAGAGACAATTAACGAAAACGCTACTCGTTTCGATTCCTTGAAATTTCTTACATGCTACTTTTTTACCGAAACAAAAAAAAAGTCAATAATGAGTCACTCAATCCAGCAGCAAGGCCCACAACACAATGTTTCAGTTGCCGTTGTCGTCAATGCGGTTAGTCTAATGGCTCATATATGGGAACCGACGACGACGCACCACAGTAATAGCGATGGCGTAGTTGCTAAGCATTACTTGAATTAAAATCGGCGTCAGACGGAGTAAGTTGACGGAAAGACACTTCGTAAATAAAGGTGCTATCACGCTACACGTGACACGGGAAGTGCGTGTTTATTTACTATCACAAAGATTAAAATCCTAGCATATCACTAATATGACACTCAGGGCCATGAAGTCTACGTCCGCGTCATGGCACGCAATCCTCACATCTAAGGAATCAGAGTTACCCAAACGAACTTTGAGGCATTTTCAGCCAGGGCGAGAACGGCTCTAGTATTTACCTGTTCCAATATTTGTGCGTGATGGTTCAACCATGGCGATGCGAGAAAGAAACCGCTGATGAGGAACAGGGTCAGAAGTATTTTATTGAACAAAACATTATCAAAACTAGAGCGCCTTTCAGTTTATCTTAACGATTTAAACACAAAATACCTTTTTGTTCTACATCATAGTCATTTGAGCTGCGATTGGATGCCGGAAATACGTCACCGTACTGCGGTACATTGAAAGCCAATCGGTGAACCGCATGTGTCCAGATGGGTGAGCGTTGAAGTGACTGGGGATGTTTTATAAAGGACACCCTGGCGTATCATCACTCGAAGACGCACGACTCTGTATCAGTGAGACCTAGTTCTCCCACGCAAGCTTGCCTTTCGTAGGAGAAGATGCAACTGCAGAAACTAGTTTTTACCCTGTACCTTGTAGCCAATGTGGCTACAAAGGCAGCCAATGATGAGTGCCCTTTCTGGAAAGAGATTGTTCAGTTTCCTCCGTTCATGGACTACGTAGTGCAGTTCGCCAAGATGGGGCGTCTTGACATTGCTGTGCCTCCAGAGTTCGGAATGGACGAGTCACTTCTCCTGACCCGCTTCCTCAAAAAAGCGCCAGTTTCCAGTAGAATCCTAAGCACTACCAAAACACTCTGTGCCTCCAGGAAGTGCCAAGCGGTGGAAAATGACCGCTACGTCGTGCTCATTCCACTCTGCAAGTCGACGCAGTGGAGACTAAAATACGACTTCATCTCTACTCATTACGTGATATACGTCTACGTTGTTTGCATGGACCTCAAGATTCCCACCGATGTTGGATGGAACTCCAGTGTGACCCCCTTCGGCAAACTTCGGTTCAACCAAGGGAGTGGTGTATTCGTATTTTCTCGGCGAAATCGTAAAATCTGGCTGACCGAAAATAACAAGGCCAACTGCCTAAACTGCAGGCGGAAGGTGGATCCCCTAGAGCTATTCAAGGACAAACCTCTTCGGAACACCAAGATAACTGTGTTGTGCCGCTATCCGAACTTTTGTGAGAGTCACGAAATCGGGGCCTTGGAAAAGGTAATAGTTCACAGGAACGCTTCATTCGAAGCCGTCCACATTTTTAACTACGGCGTGAAACAAAATATTTTACTGTCTCTGAAAGCCTTGAGAGATCCAACCATGCTCTTGTACACGCCCAAGTTTGTAAATAGGCTACCGTTTTTTCCCAACTTGTACGCTCCCTGCTCCTACAAGAGCGTTGGTTTTGTCTTTTTTGTAAAGGACCGAGTTCCTTTGCCGAGAGAAATGGTACTCCTCCTGCCCTTTACTGCGGGCGTCTGGCTTGCCCTTTTTGGATCCTTTACTGTTTGCGTTCTGGCAAGTTTCGTGATCATCTCAAATTCGTTACGAAACTTGGCAAATGCTCCCAGTTTGATTGCTCTCTTTACGGCTTCGCTGCTGCAACAGAGCTACCACCTGAATAACGTGCAGAACGTCCATAACCAGCCGCTTAGAATCATTCTAGGAATATGGTCCCTTGCTGTGACGGTACTCGTAACCGGATTTAAAGGAGCACTCATATCCTTGCTGTGGAACGTTCCTCTGGATGGACAGGTGATTGAGTTCTCGGCTGAACGCGGTCCGGCTTCCTGGGGATTTAATGTCTGTTTCCTCACTTCTCCTGAAGACTCCACTGAGAAACATCAAATCGAAAGGGGTTCCCGCGTAAAGCCTGCAGCCGAATGCCTAGATCCGTCCGGTAAAATAAAAATTGGGCCAGATGGAAAGGACACTTTTCTTTTTCTCGAAGGAGCCCTGAACTCGACGGAAGTTTTCAAAGGCCAGCTAATCCCGCAAGGTTACATTCAACTGGAATCATTCCTTCCCAATTTTATCACAGGTCCCATGATTAGGTGCACATCTCCGTACAGGAAGGGCATTGGGAAGCTTTTGGTTCAGGCCTTTGAGGCTGGTGTTTTTGAAAATTACAAGTTGATGGCAGAATTCAACCGATCTGTGAAAAGGCAACAAATATCAAGACGTGAAATCGGGGAAGAACCAATGACGCTGACGGATATACGACCATGTTTTTTCATACTGGGCACTGGAATAGCCTTCAGTAGTGTGGTATTTTTTGTGAGTTGGATTGTGTACGATACTGTTACTAAGCGGTCAGCTGCAAAACAATGTACCACACCGCACGCCTAGTGTGCATTTGGACTTTGCAGATTGTAAAACACAATTGATTGCGTTTTCACCTAACTACACCTGAATCAGATACTTTAAAGATTTCTCTTGAGGCGAGAAAGCTTGATCTCTGCCCAGGCAGCCCAGAGTATTGCGCCAATATTGGAGTCAGATCGGAGAAATCGGAACAATATCATTCTGATACTGGCGATATTGGCGCTGGATCGTAAAGATCGGGCCAGTATCACTGTGATGTGACCGATGTCGGCAGAACATCACTTGGGTCGGCCAACGCCACGCTGATATACAGTATCCAGCGCCATTTTACGGTAATTTGTCGGTCTGAACCCGCTATATCGGCCGGTAATAGGAATGCTTAGCCGTTTCTTAAAGGATACCAAGACTTTGTCGGGTCTGAACCGGTTAGATTGGTCAGTGTTACGGATTCATGAGCGTTTCTAACGCGACACTGAATCGGTCAATCACGCCGGTCGATCGCGGAGGCCGCCGCTATTGCCACGGCCGCGCCTAGGGCGCGCCGGGCAGTCAGCGGCTGGAACTCGGTTTTTCCGTACAAACTAAAGAAAAAATGCTCTTTTTGCAGTAACTTTTATTGGAGATTAGTACAAAACGGGGGGGGGGGGGGGGGGGGGGGGGGCGCGTGATGTTTTTTAAAATCTTTGGTTCACAAGGTTTTCGGCACAATTAATATTGTTTTTATACAACCATGTCTCAGTGGTGATTTCAGGTAGCGCGTCCCGGCCTAGGCGCACCCTAACTTCGGCAGTAACTCGTGGCGCGTCCGCTTGGGAGTTGGGGCTGGCGCCCTTGACGCCCTTTCCACCGTATCTGTTTCGGAGCCGAAATAGCCGATTAAAGCTAAAATACAAGTCACGTGCAGTTCCTCGAGTGGCCGGTGCGGGGGCAATGGCGGTGTTGCGATCGCTATTAGCTCGGTTCTCGAGTACGGATCGGTGCCACTTTTTAGAGCAAGCTCAATGGGAGTTTCCCAACTGATCAGTTCTAGTAACGTTGGCTTGGCCGAAGTCCGCTGACACCGTAGCGGCCGCGGCCATGTTAACCGATATTCGCCCATCTCTGCCCAGAACTCGATGATATCACCGATCCTGGCCCATTTTTAGAACGATCGTTGACCGTTTTTGTCCCAATACTGGGCCATGGTCCAAAACATGAAACTGCGCCAATATTGTGAGCAATATTCCCCCGACGCTGGTGCAGGGTCGGCGTGCTGCCTGCGTGCCAGTGGTTTATCTGAGATGTAGTCGCTCTAAATGTCCCAATCGATGCTATTTTCAATAATGGAAATATTGAGGGACACTTCGATATTAATTTTGTGCTGCACTATTTATCAGTTATTGGAAATATTAAAGCGTTCTTTATTGTGCATTTGAAGTGTTTTATCTGCTTGCCAAATTACATTCTAGATTTGATAGCAGTCAACCTGTAGTATGTTCTACCCATTATTACGGGCCTTAAATTTCTCTTTAATACTACGAGAGAAGCGACCCATTTCCAGCTGCTATGTCGATTCGCCACCTCCATCACTCTCAGAAAAAAAGGGTGTATGTGGGTGTATCGCGCACCCTTACACCCCCCTTCGACCGGAGACACCCGGCGAGCGTAATCGCACTCCCATCACGTGAATCCTCCTCTCCCAAAGGAATCGGCGGGCGAGGCGAGGGTGTTGCCAGGTGCACCATTACACCCCTCCCCTCCCCTTTCCTTTTTCAAAAAGGGGAGAGGGAGTGCTATCAGGAGAGCACAAGAAAACAAACAAAATGCGCGCGGTAATAGAGTAGAGCGCGCGTCCTGATTAGCAGTCACTGGTTACACGTCATCCGACTGACAACCTATCACGATAGCGATCGCGTTTCGCGCGTTATCTGGCCTTCGTGTTGCTAGGAGACTTGACCTCCTCACCTCCTGCATTCCATCTCGGCGTGCTTCGGCGGCCATACTTGTGCTTCGGCTGGCGGGTGACATCGCCTTTGTTCATTCGCGCTATTTTGAATTGCGTGTTTTTTTAGAAGGTGGTTGGACAAAGCGGATCGTGTTCACGAAGCGATGCTTGGCACGTAGCTGCACTGCAGTCACAAACCAAGATGTGCCCGCCCGATAAAGGTAAGTCTGCCGTTTACATGCACTCGTTGGATGCTGCGTTTTGCGAGGCATGGGGCCTGCTAGCTGGGGACGTGCTTTCCTTTTTCTCCTGTTTATGTCAGAGTTTCTTCGCTTTTGTATTTGTGGCATGTGTGCGCGGTGGCGGTGCCCGGTTCTCTGAGTGTACGAACGAGCACGACATCGCAGCTTCGAGACATTATTCTTGCGTGTAGAGCTGGCGTCATTCAGAGCAACGGGTCTCTATCGTTTCGCCAAAAGACACTTTTTGTGGACAGATGTTTCATGGACTCTCGTTCGTCGACACTACCGTTCCATCGACAGTCGTTACGCGGATTTAGCGTTGTAGGGACATTTCGTCGCGGGTGTATCCTACAAGTACTATCCGCTTCGTGGCAACAGTGTGAGGCAGCTCCTTACAGAAAAAAGGTAGTTTGTGCTGTCGATGAAGCATTCTGGCGATGAATCATCGCGTATCTATAAAACGATCTGTCGGTGAAACGTTCAATTGCAAAGCAACATGCTCGCGCTTGTTACGGGCTTCACTCGCACGTACTCGACACTTAGCCTCGTGTCGAGGTGGCAGCACATATTCGCCAAGAGGTCCAAAAGTCGCGTGAGGAGCTCGATCAACATGCCGTGCAGGAAAGACGGCGCTACGAAGATGAACGCGCAAGGCCTCTCCCACCCGTTCCACACCCAAAACGTCAGCTACATCCTGTTCAACCATTGAGGCGCTGTGACCTAGATACTGTTTCCCCAAACTCGCCTTTGTCCCCATCGTGCGTAATCTTCCGCCCCCGAGGTCGACACAACGAAACCATATTCCCTCCCCGCTCGGCCACTTCGAAGAGGGAGAGGGTACTGGAACCATTGACCATAGCCTCCTCTATACGGAGAAAGCCTGGCACATCGACGACGGAGCCATAGAGCGCGCGGCCGCAGGAAAAAGGAGAGGAGGAGCGCGCCCAACGGTGACCAATATGGTAGCGCAGAGCAGAAAGGGCAGACCTAGACAGCGAGCGCTTGGGTCATGAGCGGCCGCTCCCCGAACCCGCTTGTTTTTGTGTTTTCGTCACCGTCGTTTTCGTACTCCGGGAGAAACGGGCGCGGCGATTCGAAAGGACGCAGGGAGAAACGGGAAAGGGTGGACGTTGAGTTTCTCCTCTCCACGATAGCGACAAGAAAAGAGAGAGAAAAAAAAAAAGATTGTTTCTACGTTTGGCCGCTCGCTCTTTTGTGGCGCCAGCAGGCAAGGTTCTTTCCGCTCCCGTTTCTCCGCCCCTCCTTTCCCATTTACGGCGGCCGTCTTTTCACGCGACGCGCCAGGCTTTCTCCGTATAGAGGAGGCTATGCATTGACTCTCGAACCGACGAGGCGCGCGGCGCGCTCAAAAGCAGGGGTGCGTACGGCGGGGCGCGTGCAACGTTACTTTCTTGCACGGTACGTGGTCGGATCTCGGCAAATAGCGGCGCGGCGGCACGTAGAAAATAGACGCGCAACTCTGGCTCCCGCAGGGAGCCTATATAGGAACTGGTACTCTAGTGCAGCATTGCGATTATAGGCTCCAGCCAGAGCTGCGCGTCTGGTTTCCACGTGCCGCCGCGCCGCTATTTGCCGATATCCGATCACGTGAGGAGCAGACTCCAAATGCCGTGCAAGAAAGCCACCGGCACGGCGGCTTCGCCGACGGTGCAAGCGCCTCGGTGTGCATACCCCCGCTTTTGCCTCCTCCTGTCCTGTGTTGTCCCCCCCCCCCCCCCCTGTGCCACCCCCCTAAAACAGCCGCCACAGGGCAGGTTAAAGACTGGCCGGCGGCGCTCAAGGGATACTAAGAGCACTCCCCCCCCCCCCCCCTTCCTGACTCGAAAACAAGTTGGAACGCCACTGACCGTACATATTCCCCACGAACTACACCCTCTACAATACAGATGCAACTGCACATTGTATCTGTATTCCTGAATACTTTTTCACCAGTTTCGCGGAAGTGTCTTGGGGATATAGCATTGCATAAAAGACAATGTATCTCAGTATCTGTATTTTTGGCCTTAAAGCAGATGTATCTCAGTATTCCCGAATACTTTTTCGAGTGTGTCTGCCCAGCCCTGGTTTATGGCACATTAATTTATTCTATCATTCTTATTATTTTCCAGGTACTTCGGGCAAATCAACCCATCTGAAGTGCGATAGAAAAGTGCAACCAGTGGCATTGCACCGAAGTTGCGAACTCTTCAATTGTGCTTTGACATCTGTGAGTGTACCGTCCTTCAATTATACTCCGTGTCACTAGTTGTGTGTAGTGCAGGTGAATGCAACGGCCATGCGAAGAGAGAAAAGGCGAGCACTAGGAAGGCATATGGGAGGGGAGGGCAGGGTGGGGAGAGGGGGAAAGCACTACGAATGTTAGATAGGAGAGGAGGTTACTCTCCTCATCCGCCTTCCTAGCGCTTGCCCTTTCCCCTCTTCGGGCATTGCCTTAGCCTATGCGGCGCGCAAGTAGTGACTCGGAATATATTCACCATTGTACAGATTATGATGCACTGGCAGGTAATAGATAACTGGGTAAAATTAATCTGCTCAGTGCTTGAAGACGCAGCTCGCGACTTGCTTGAACACGGCCCACAGGAAACCAGCTGCAACTTCCCGTTCTCATAACGAGCATTACAAATGGCATGCATTATAATATGTCGCTAATAGACCGATCTCACCAGCTAGTTTGAGTACGCCACCGCTGCCGATATGCATCGTGGGAGCTGTAGTCTTTCTACACGGGCGACAACCATGCTGGAGGTTTGCGCGAGCAGACCACGAGGCAGCATGAGCTGTCGCGTGAACTGGAGTCTGCCTCTTACGAACTACAGTTATGGCGGCGTCACGCATGCGTGGAAAACTTGGTGGGATCGGTCTATTCATTTACGCTGGAGACGTAGCTATGCTCTTATAACATATCCACATAGTTAATGTAGTTTCGTTTTTATTTTTCAGGTGTTTAGTCTCTATTTTTCCTTCCCGTCTTTTTTTTTAGTATTTAGCACCTGCACGACAATTCCGCTGGTAGGCTGCAACCACGAGCTCTTTGCCCAAGGATGCACTTCAACTGCATGAACTCTCGCTTGTCAGAAGAACCACCAAAGATAAATTCATGAGCTCTGGATTCTCGCCCTCAGAAAATATCACCATTAAAATACAAGTATTCGCTCAGACTGGTGCTAACAGAAATTCTCAGAAAAGCAAAAGGCATTCTTTCGAGACATGTTGAGCTTGAACATATCCTGAGTGAAATAAGCAACGGCAACAACAGTGTACTTGTTCTCTTGTCCTCTTACAAAATGGCAGTATGTTGGCGGCAGTACCACTTTAATTCTTGTGATTGCATCAGGAAAGGGATAAGGGGAGCACTACAAATGAATCACGGCTAAAAATGTCACTGTCAAGATTGCAAGTTACAAAATGTGGAGAGCGCAAGGTCCCTTTAACAAATTTCTTGACCCCCATGCCTTACAGAAGCCCACGATCTTTTGGGGGTGGGCTATCCGGCCTCTACACTCAAATGTGTTTGAGAGCACTGTTTTAGATGTTCCAAAATTTTGTTAAAGGAAGCTTGCATTAGGACACCTCTGATGTTGACATTCGTTTATCTGGTTAGGCGCCACAGTACAAGGTTGCTTATGGCATTTTTGGGCTAATTGTGCATTTTATTAGTAAAAAATAAACACAGTTGCAATAAGAAACAGGCTGGCATTGTTGAAAACCGCCAAAATCAGTTGTTTAAGTATAATGAAAACACATGCTTTTTATCTGTGTTTTCGGTTTGCCAGCCTTGCACCTGTATCTAAAGTGGTAAACTTTCCACCCCACTATTCTTCAATGGTGTGCAAAATATTTATGAAGTTGGCTGAGTTCCTGGTTTTTGGTAATGCTCATTAAGTAAGGTGGGGGGCCTTGACAGTGTCCTATATGTATCTAATCATGGTATACAACTGGGTTTTGCTTTTCAGGAATGCTCCATGGCTCTTTTTGGTGGTCAACACCCAAGGCACAAGACTAAAAGATAAGACATGCAAAAAGAAGAAGAAAGGAAACAAGCGACGTTTCTGGTGCATGCATTCAATGTGTATTTTTGTAGTATATGTTTCACCCAGTGTTTATGAGCAATAAATATGTAGGAACAGATACCAATTTTCGTAGCTTATTTTATAAAATATTGCATGATCCTAACAATATTATATTCGCAGGAGTGACACAAAAGCTCTCAATTGTATTTCAGGTTGACAGTTAGGACTTCAAAATGATGCCAGGCCACATAATGAAATGACGGTAGAATGTGGGATTGGCAGCTTAATTGTTTTCGGGTTGACAAATGGGACATGAAAATGATGCAAAACACCGTCGTTTGACGGTTAAAAGCTTGCAAAAGAGCTGCAAAGACATTTCCTGTCAATTTAATGGAAAATGTTCTAGTGTTAGTTTTGTTGACTTCGCACATGTACACCTAAGAGTGGGATTTATCGGTTCCCATTAAGTGAGAACGGTGTGGAAAAGGGTATATAAGTACACCTAAGAATGGGGTGTAACTGCATTCCCAGTAAGTGAGAAAGGGGATATTTGTGCACCTAAGAATGGGGTGTATGAGTATTCCCAGTAAGTGATAAACGGAATATATGTGCACTTAAAAGAGGGGTGTATCAGTATTCCCCGTAAGTGAGAAACGGAATATACGTACACCTAAGAATGGGGTGTACCGGTATTCCCAGTAAGTGAGAAACGGATTACACGTACACCTAAGATTAGGGTGTATCAGTATTCCCAGCAAGTGAGAAACGGAATATATGTACACCTAAGAATGGGGTGTATCAGTATTCCCAGTAAGTGAGAAACGGAATATATGTACACCCCGGGGTCGGGTGTGTCTTATGCACCCGCTGAGGTGCACATGTGCACCTCAAAATGAGGTGCATGTATGCACCCCTTTTTGGGGTGTCGCATATATACCCTTGGGGGTGTCGTATATGGGACAAGTCACATACACCCCACTGGGTGTAAGTACTACGCCCCTTTTTTTTTTAGAGTGCACAGATGTGGGCACATAAAGATGCGCAAGCGCAGGATATTTTGCTAGATTGCTTATATTACATGAGCAGAAGAGAAGAGTGATCGTGTTGCAGTGCCTTTGAATTTGGAATATCCATTTGCTAGACGCATAGATTTGCTTCACGCAAATACGCCAGAGCATGCCAAACGTCGCGCAGCTTCGGTTATCAAAATTCAAAATTACTGCACCAGTACCTAATACTTGAAGAAAATGTTTTTGAATAAGCGTATACTTTCTGAATGATACGTGTGCTGTCACGAAACACCGCACATTTTTGTTTAACGAGACACCATTTGCTTAATATAAGTCATACCGTTGACGATTGCACGCGTGATTACGAAGATGCATGTAGATGTATCCATATGACATTTTTGCGGTGCCGATATTGCAGACGATACAACCGAAACATTAGGTTTATATGTGAACATTTTTTTATCCTAATAAGCCTACACCTTTTGTGTACTTTGTGTTACGGTTGTTTCTTAAAACCTATGTGTCACTTGTTGCGAAAAAGTTCTTGATCCATTTTGCACCTTATTTTAGCATATTTTACAAAATACTTCTAAAATTACTCATTCAATTTAAATACTGCTGCTTTATTTTTTAAGTAGTTTAAATAAGACTGAAGTGGTTAGAAAACACTCATTCAATTTCAATAATATTGTACTCATGCTCAGCATATAACTGTGAAAGGATTGTTTCAGGAATGGCCGTGTGAAAACAAGGCTTGATTAACGCTGCTTTAGTGACTGAGGTCCCGGGACCTTCCGAAAACTACCCTTTTGAAGACATTCACTTTGTGAGACGATGAGGACATATCCTAAAATAATCTAAAGATCTGGTTTACGGTATAACCTAAAGTGATGTTTTAGGTTTCCGATGTAAATAAGAAATGACAGCAAATATTTATTCTTACAGGATATTCCCGATTGCAGTAAACGCCGAAGACTTCGGGGGGCTATGTTCGGTGAATTGAGTAGATGCTTCTTTTTTATGTAGTAACGGCTTAGTCAATTCCTCAGTACCTCCTAATTTATATGAGCAGGGTCACCGTTGGTGTTCCGATTTCTTCTTCCGCAAAGGTTCTAGCAAACCCTTCAACGCAAGCAAACAACTGTTGACTGACCGCGTGTTTTTTGTTAATATCCTTGAACTATTTAGTTATGATTAAAGCGACGTCGCAAGCATTGTCTTAAGTTGTGAGCATGATATGTGTTATTTTCTAATGTGTCGATGGTTGTGCAGCTTTGAGTCATCGTCCACGAAATCTATCTTGAATGGCAGCCAGTTTTCCTAAAGGTTCATGATTCACAGCATGTTTAGCCTAAGTCATCTTAATTAAGGTCAAAGTTTTATTGACATTTCTACCTTCGTTTAAAAAGAACTAGATGTTACCCGCTGCCCCAGGTTTCTGCCACGTGTGTGCCGCCGACACAAACACTTACAACTTCATGTGGTGGTGGCTACGGGTTCGTTATTTTGTCAATATATCAGATAATCTTAAATTGAAGCAATACTGGACCTGCTCGGATTCAAAAGATTGTTAGATTGGCTCTCCGAGCATCACGCGTACTGTAAAATACAAGGTGTAGCAACTTCATTCAAGTTGCTACACCTCATACTTTACAGTACGTTCGGGTGAAAGTGTCGATTTTTATCTCTTTTGAAAAGTCAACTGAGAAATAGGAGCCTAAAAGGAGCAATGACTGGCGTTATATAAAAGTGCTGAAATAAAACGCTCAAAGTTAACCTTAGGAGAAGTTAATATTATTTAACAAACTTAATTTTTGTGTTTCGCTAAAAAGAAAGTCTAAAATGAGTTCTTGTTTTTTTTTTTTCAAAGTAAGGGCATGTGTATACTGTTGAAATTTGTCCTGCAGTGTTTTTGTTCCAAAGAATTTATAAAATCATTGACACCCTGTATGCGGCAATTGTATCTCTCACTGTGTCATGTAATAAAATATTTTCGAAGACTCGGACACAACATGTTATGACAGCGAAGCTTAAATTCAATATTTTCTTTGTGTCTCGGAGTAAATACGGTCCCGGAAGCTGTAGCACGCATGACGGTTTAATTGAACGCTATATCTTCATGTGCAATGATTTTTCTTGTGTGTGCGTGAATCATTCAGTCAATCAATCAATCAATACTTAAATTGGTATTCATCTCAATTTCAGTTTTAATGCCAAGTATATACCCAGCCCCTGAAACTTTTATCTGAGAGGTCGAAACCTCATCGAATACGTCTCAAGAACCTATTAGGCGTAATTAGAATTCCTCAAAGGACAGAAGAAAAACAACATTGGACACTTTAGACCAAAGTGCCCATGTATGGTCAGAGTTTTTTTTTTTTTAATATGCTTCCTCTGCAGGAAGCGGTCTTACGTTGAGTCCATAAAACAAAATTTCAAAAGTTCTATTCACTCAAAATAAAAACGCGCCATATCACAGAAAAAAGCAACAAAAAAAACTACATTAAACTGGGTAGGTCTTGCTCTGTGGACAGTACTCCCGAATGTACTTTTATGTTGACTAGAGCGAGGCCTGCCAAGCTTTTCTGAAGGGCGTGCTCTCTGCTTGTAGGACTTAACAAAAATGATATAACATTGTTGTTTTGCTTGCCTGTTTTTTGTTGCAAGAACTATTACAATAATAGTTCTCTTATTGGCCATTCTTGCATTCTTGCTCAGTCAAAATCTGCATTCGGTTAGTATTTCCAAATGAATATCGAGATCATCAAAATGGCCTTAGTCTCTGCTGATGCCAATCTCTCCAGCTAGTTTTAATCATTGGCGGAGAAAGGAGAAGTGTGAACAGATAGTCTGCGCTGGATAGATTAGGACATGTAACATACCAACGAAAGCATTTGTTGGCATAACACTTTCAAGACGCATATTCAGAATGCACCTTTCGTTGAACCGAAAGTGTGTAGGAATGCGCTCTAACTAAACACATATTTCACTGTATCCCAGAAATGTAAAAGCGAACATCAGTTGCACAGTGCACTTGGATCCAGAAAGTTTGATTAGGGTGTTTGTTTATGTATTATTCGTTTTCAGTTGGAACAGTGACGAACTCTGTACTTTTCTATAAATCCAACCCTATTTCTAGCGTTACATTTTTGTTCTGCGCGTTTTGTGTTTCGAAGATCCGTCGATTTTTCTTGGTTTCTTAAAACTCGAGCCCCGTGCTTCGCATTTTATTACGAGAGCTATGTCAGGTCATGCCGAGCATAATATGGCATCTCGCTTGCCTCGGCTCGCGGACCATTGCAACATTTCCCTCGCTTAAACAGCTCGCGGTTCGAAGTACCGATGAGTGAACAAATCGCAACTCTACATTGAGCTGATGGGGACAATCAAGCTGTTGTTGTTAAAAACTCCTTCGGTAGTTGACCAACTCTGGCGCTTTGTGCAATCGTACTGAGCACAGGACGCGACGTATCTTTCCACAGGTTGAGTTCCACAATACGTTCGACGGCAGCGAATGGGAGCGAATCAAGTACTTCCAAAGTAGATGATCCCGTCCCACGTCATATGCGCATTTGATACAATCGGCTATACAAATGAGGCACAAGAAAAGCGCCCTATCGCCTAGCATTTACTTCGCGTGTATAGTTTTACCAGGGCGGGTAAAAGCAGGAGAACGACGAGTTCTATGACGATGCACCCTTGATGCTGCTTGAGTAGCTTTATAAGAGACCAGGATCAACTGCGGTTGGACTTTGAGCAAAACGGAGTATGCGGAGCGCAAGTTCTTCTGGTTCTTGCGCAGGGGCGTTGTGGTGACGTCAGAACGCAGAGCTCTGATTGGTTCGATTAGAATGATGGGGGGTAGACCTCAGGACAGCTAGCGTTCAGGTGCAAAACTATCCTTCTGATGGGAGCCAATTAGAACTCGGCGTTTTGGGGTCACCACAATGCCTCTGAGCAAGATGCAGACGAACTTGCGCTCGACATACCTTTTCGCAGAAATGCAAGTGTGCATTAAAGAAAAACCACTTAAATTAGTTTTCGTTTCCTTATGGTACGCAGAATTACAAGGAATCGAATAATTGTACCGTATATTAAAAATGAATTAAAAACCATAGTACTCATAGATTAAATTTGTGGTAAGTTTATCTGCGAGCACAAGACACATTCCGGAATTTATTTACGTCAAGGTAAAAAGCTTTAAAAAAAAAAACACGGATATCACGTGAAGAAGTTTCGTCGTATTTTGGCATAATACACCGAGTGCATTTTTAAAAGTAGATTGCAAATCGGCGTCCTAATTCAGTGCAATCGCTTTCTATGTGGGCGGTGCCACCGTGCGATCTTTCATTTTCGGGAGGTCGCGTTCTGCCATGTTGATAAACCGCGTCGGCGAATTTTCCTATAGTTTCTTGCAGATTTTATATCGACTTCCTTTTACAGGAAAGGCTGTTATGTCCTGGGACCTGTGCCAAAATGTGTCCATGAATGTTAACCAAAAACTCCCGTTTAAACGGCTCCCCTTCATTCCGATTGGTCGTGGCAAGTATAAATAAAAGGAAGAAGCAACCCGCGTGAGTCAGCCTTCCTTGGCAATAATAGATAGTGAGGTCCTGATCACATGTTATCACCTACGGTCACCGACTTATCTCAGATAAGGATGCGCTGCGACGAGGCTGAGGGCAGAACGCGACGATCTGACCTTTTTTTTCGCTTCCGCGATGCTCATAAAGATACTTGGGCTCTTTATCAGCATCGCGGATAATGAACCCAAGTCGCTGTAATACCTAAAATAGTGCTATACTAACACGTATACGTACACCAACGACCAACAACAGAACGTATATACACCTCACGTTTATCAAGAACGTGTCCGAAGTCAAAATACAAACAATGACGATTTACCGTAGTGACCATAAGGCTATTATCACTTTAGTCAATAAGAATTAAATAATTATAATTAAACAACACAGAGATGTACGTGTCTTTATTGCAATCATGCGTAAATCCTATAGATGCCGTATAGTTCTCATAAAGTTGTCGTAAAAACAACAGCTTCGCTGGCCCTCCATTCTCACGTGAAGGTGATGGGCTTTACGATTTGTTGTCGTTGGTGAAATGCACATGCATAGCGAAGGGCTAGGTCAACAAGAGATTTCAGTAAGTACAAGGGGTGACAAAAATACGCCACATAAACTTATGCTTGCTCGCATTTTGCTTTATAAGATCGCCCAGATGGCATCTAGCTGTTTCATTTTAACCGCCGACGAGTCGACTTCTCGATCCCCGGCTTATTTTTAGCTCAAGTAAAATCGGTATGTATAAAAATCGAGGAACAACAATACCACCTAGAGGTAGCAAGGCTTGCTACTCTCCCCCAACCCAAACCTCATCACTATGCGGATCGCAAGTACGTCTGCTTTGTTTGCAGGATTTGTGGTGACGTCAGAAAGACGCCTAGCTCTGATTGGCTCAGACTGAAAGATATTGGGTAGACCTCAAGGCAGATTGCATTGAGGTTTATCCATCATCTTTTAATCAGTGCCAATCAGAGCTAGGCGTTCTGATGTCATTACAACCCCTGCAGAGGAAGCCGACGAACTTGCGTTCTTCATTGGATCCCCACAGCGCCGCCTAGTTTGAATCAGCATCGCTGAGAGAGCGTCTTCATTGTCTCACAACGAGGGCTACACTATAGACCTTTTTCGCATAACCTCAAACCAACCAGTAACTGACGTACCCTCGACCTGGTGCATTTTTAGATTACCCGCTGACACAGGGTATGCAACCGCCAAGGGTATGGGCGAAGAGGCCTAAAAACGGATGTCATGTATGAGTTAGTTCCGAGTGCTCCTATTTACTGTGCTGCAATTTCCAAAAATTTATAGTTGTCTGGCTATCACTGCGTGGTCGTCGGATGGATAAATAATTTAAAAAAAAACATAAGAACAATAGCAGAAAGTGTGCCATGAGCACAAGAAGCTGCAGCGCGAGTGTGGCTGCAATGTTATCAAGCTTCGCATTTTCCCCAAGAATCCTGATTTATGAAATCAGTCGATTGCGAGATCTAATCGCGAGAGATACGTATCAGACTGAACGTCACGTTTAAGCTCACGATCACTTCGAGTACGACAAAAGGACAGATTTTAATTCCCGGTGCAGGTGGTCCAATTAGGTTAGCACTGCAAGCCCCATGGTATGGGAAAGGTATGAAAAAGTCTACATGCCACCACTCAAGATGAAGCTATCAAATGTCGAGAGCTTACCTGCATATATATAGACTACATTAAATTGCTCATATATACTTCGCTGTGGAAACTCAATCAAAACACCCCACCGTCTTCGTCCTCGTTCTTTCGAGGCGGCAAGGTGATGGCCTGTGAGTAGCCAGCTGGATTTAACCGGACAAGCTCCAACCAAGTTATTGCAGCCCACCATAGCCAAGTCTAGCCAAGTTCCCCCCATACCCACACCGTTGCCTACCCAGATAGCTGTGCTGCCAGAACTAGCCAGTATCTCTCTTTCTAAGCCGCTAGACGGCGTCGTCGGCGCCGCAATTCTCAAGATGGCGGCGGCTTTAAAGAAAAGGTAGTCGGTTACAAGTCAAGAAGGCAGGAGAAGCTCCTCCCACAAGTGTGATGCGGCCGTTTCAAATCTCTCCGCAGTCGAAAGAACAGTTCACTGGAAACGCTCCTTGTTCTGCTTCAATGGATTCCCACTTGTCTCCGATCCCACTTTTTAAGAAAGCGACCTTTGCATTCATCGGAGAGGGAACCGAGCCCCTGAAAGCAGCCTTTGTGTCCATTGGAGGGGAAGTTAATCCCGGAAAGTCGTATTTGTTTCCGTCGGTGGGGGAGACCTCTCGTGGCTTCCGCAATGCTAAGTCAAAGTCGAAAGATAAAAAAAATATGTACAGAAAGGTAAGACCCTCCTCGCGCGTTGGCCGCGACGTCACGGAAACGGTGGGACGCTATTGGATGCGGAGGTGGCGGAGGGATATCTGATTCCCTTTGAGGGGCATTTGCCGCGACCTTCTTAACCTGTAACTGACCACGCAATGACGCCAAGTCGGACTTGTCCGCCGCTTTGCGGCTACCCTCGTCGACTTTCAGCGTGGTTGCCGCCTAGGGTGGGTCGGGGATTCACTATCGATGACGTAACGAGCCGGCCTTGTTCTCTAGGCAGCCGGTGCTCTCTCATGATTCCCGATTGCTGTGGTTGGCGCAGTCGATAGCGACGTGACAGAGCTCGTGCGATTTGGAAACCACTGCCTCGGCAAGTAAACAGACACAAAGGACCAACAATTATCAGCACTGCCTTCGGGGAGGTTTTAAAACCGGAACTACGTCACGGGAAACCTCCCCGCAGTCTCTGACAAAATCAGGACGACGGGGTGTGCTTTTCAAAAAGGCCTGCCTCCAGCACGTTTTCTGTGCCTTCCGCCATGCTTCTGCTGCGCCCGCGAGCTCGAGGAAAACCAGGCGCTGAACCGTTGTTGAAGGTAGAAAGGTCGCGATGAAGCTGGGCAACATTTTTCTCCTTGTTAAGGATTATAGCTCTTATGGCTCGACAACGTGCATGCACCTTCTTCCCTGAAGGTAGGAGGTGTTCCTCTCTAACAATCTTTACACTGCCGCTTCCTTTCGATTGTAAGATTGAATCCTTGAAAGGGTAATCGGAAAGAATCCCAAGTATTGTCTTCAAAGTGATATGCTGAAAGAAACCAGGACAAAGCAGACCAGAATAGGAGGATACGTGATAACTTTGAACTGAATGTTTAAGGAAGAGAAATACACAAAGATGAAGAACGAGCAAGTTTTTCCAGAACAGACTGGAGGTATGACTTTAGGACGCGCGGCGGGTTTCACAACTTTGGACCATCGGGGTTCAACGGATAAAAACTGAATTATTTATAACGCACGCCCCAATAAGAGTTATTCTTCAATATCAAACAGAAACTGCAACGAAGTCAATCACAGTAATTTCGCTAATTTTGGACGCGTTGAAGTAATATTAAATACCATACTACGACTTCCACGGTGAGACTGTTTATTTGCAGGGCAGCAAAGACGTAATCGCAATTGTACGAGGGGTGATGAAAACGTTCCGGGATTGATTTTGTAGTGTACAAAGTGAGAGAAGTAGAGTGATGCGCCCGCAGTAGTCAAAGTAAGAACCTTCGTGTCTCATTATACCAAAAAGCGCAGCTCTGTGAACATTTGGAGCTCCGCTACACTAGTTTGTTTGACCACATGCACGAGCATGATGGCGATCTTTCCATACACTGCAAACCAAGGCGAGAACGAACATCAATTTTACGTCAAGCTCAACAATCATAAAACAGAGACCTCTATAATGATTTTGAAGGCGTATGTAAAAAAAAAAAAAAGGTGAGGTGTGCGAGGTGATTTGAGTGGCACTTGCGCCTCAAGAATGGCAGAACGTCACCGAAGTTAAGGAGAGGTCGGATAAAGTCGCCCTACCGCTCTTCATGTTTCAGCGATGTTCTGCCGCTCCTGAAGCCCGAGTGGCACTTGAAAAACTTCGCGAAATTCACTGCTTTCTTACACAAGCCTGCTGATTCATATCAAAGATCTTCGCTTTATATTTGTCAAGTTTGACGCAAAATTGATGTTCGCTCTCGCTCTGGTTTGTAGTCTACAGTAAAATCGCCATTTTGCCCATGCACGTGGACACAAAAATTCGTGAAACACAGCTCCAAATGTTCCCAGAGCGGCGCCCTTAGGTATAACAAGACACGAAGGTGTCTCGTTATAGCAAAGGGCGCCTTTGACTGCTGAGCGCGCATCACTGCTGCCCTCTCTTTTTACGCTACAAAATCAGTCCCGGAACTTTCTGATCACACCTCGTATTCAGCACAATCCTTTCAATTTGCACAGGTGTGAATCGCCTTATGATTGGTTCTCACGTGCCGCAAAGCTTACTTCCACTGACGTTTATTTGCAGTCAGATCGGTGTCACTGAGAGGATAACAGAACCGTATCTTACAGTTATCCTGGCATTTCTAATCTGGTTCCCTACATACTGAAGGGCAGGCGCGAGTGTTGGAAGAAATTCTGAGGAGCTATTCTAAAGCCGGTTGGCAGAATTGACGTGACCTGAAATGACGAGATTTTATAGTGCGGTATACAGTTAATCAATTCGTTTTACGTGCAGACCTCTCGACTGAAAATATATTATGTAATAGTGAGAGCATACAAACCTTTCCGGAGTTTTTCGAAGCGAGTAAGGTATCAGAATGCAGCGTGATGCCCTAATTAACTGATTATTTTTTAATATTACTTTGTGCTCCGACAGCAGTTGGCTTTTTCGTATTTTTTAACTCTTTCCCCTCCTAACGGAGTCATTGTAAAAAAAAAAAAAATTATGCTTTTAGGTTTAACCAGGTGAGATCAAATGAAATAGTTTTATTTTTATTTCAAATTTTATATTAACATTATTTCTGTCGTCTGGTCTGCCTAGAATGCTTAAATGGGCCTTAGTAAATGGAACTCAAGTAAGATTTCCAATTTTAGTTAAGTAATTTCAAATATGAATGAGAGGAGCCTGTAACTTTAACGAGTCACATTACGGTCTTGTATCGCGGTTCATTGTAGACGCCTGACGGAATGACCGAGAACCCAGATGCCAACCTTCTTTCAGGAGGGTATTCAGAAGATTGGGCCACGGTGTATTATCTTGAGAAATGCTTAAATATGCGCGGTGATTTTGTGGGAAATAAGCTACAGCATGTATAAAAATGATGTGTGTATTCAAACCTTTTTTTTTTTAATTTCTCTATGCTATTCAATTCAGTGGAGTTTCGAAAAAAAGAAAAAAGATAATCCTTGAATAATTCAGTACACGATGGGTGCCCTTTGATGTCCAGCATAGCCCAGAAGAAAAATCTCAAGAATGATTTATTTTTACCATGCCACATGCGCCTCAATAAATTTCGCGCCCTCTGTCGGAAAGATTAGGACGCCTGCATTTACCAGTGGCGTATCGAAAGGTATCTTTAAAGCAGATATCACGCTTCATTCAAAGCCAAATCCGACAATGTGATGTATGATGGTGTGTATCACTGGCCTCCAAATTGAGAGAAGAAAGAGCGCCGCAAATATTGCAAATTCTTTATTACCTTCCTGTACAGTGCGAAATTGTAAATATGCTTACGCTTTCTCGTATGTCGTATCTGCTTTCACTCGTTCGATGTGGAGAAGTGGTGCAAATGCCCAATGTTTCCCACGAGTAATATTTCAAAAATGTGAGTAAGAAAAAAGCAATTGCTTTTTCTGAGATCAAATTTCTCTTCTTTTATGTCTTGTAAAACCATGTCAAGGTCCGTAGGTATCTAGTACTTTAGGTAAAGTTTTGGGCATGAAAATGTCGGATGCAGTTATGCCACATCGATGTGAACACTCCGATTCCCAAAAACATTGTCCACAATACCTCAAATTAAAAAGACAAAGAGTCAATACTTACCAATTTTGTTTCCGAAGCTTTTTTCTATATACGATAATATTTACATTATCGAGAAATGGCTGTGTTTGCTTCAAAAAAAAGCCTAAAAAGTTTCACCGAGTGGGTTTTGGTCCTTACGAGAATTTCGTGCTATTAACATACGACGTCGCAGAGGTACTTTGTAACAAGGTTCCGTTGACACCTAGAAAAAAAATAATATCGGGGCATAACTGCCGAAAATACTTAATTCGGGTAACTCGCGTATGGGTTTTGTGTTGAAATAGATTAATTAATTGAATGTACTAATTCAAAACAACGAGATGCTCTAGCTTTGACTAATTATTTTATCGTATGTTACATCCGTTGTTTTATGTCGTATATTATAAACTATCGAATAACTGACCGGGGCCTTTGTCTAGATTTTAATTTTTACGTTTAATCACCTAAGCTGCTGTCACTTGAAGAACTAAATATTGTTTTAGATATAATGGTCTATTTGGTGTTCACATCTCCATTCTGACATCTGGCGTATTCTGAGTATGTCTTCTTTTGTTGTAACTGGTTGAACGTACATAACTTGCAGAAATGTGTTTGTATGTGATAGGTTCAATGCACGTTTTATTACAGAAAGAATTAATTGTGACTGCACGTAATTACCTGATTAAAAAAGGAATCATTGGGATACTGACCCACAGTTTTTCCAACTGCTAACATTTGTCTTCCCTTTGCTTGCAACATGACTATGATTTTGAAGTGCTTGAAAAGGTTTGAAATGTCTATTGAAAAAATTTGAGCACACTGAAATTCTGCCGGTTCACCAATTTTCCCACCGAGCACAAGCAAAACCAATCAGACGCCAAAAAAACATGTCTCATGATAAGGTATAAGTTTGCCTTAAAACTACATAGTGATGTATGAGACTGTAGGCATAACGTTGAGAGGCTAACACCATACGCATTGCCCCACCACATTTACGTCGAAATATTTTCGGACTTGTCAATAGCCGAACTTCTGTTGCAGATAGCTGGGACTGGACCATGAAGTGGTCTAAGGAAAGCAAGGCACATGGGCATCTTTTGTGAGCTAGAAGGGTCCTTTTAAAAAGAGCCGCCTGGAAAAGGGCCGGGGTAGCCGTGACAATGTGACTCCGGCTGAGGAGTCAGATTGTCACGTTATAACGCCGGCTAAAATGATAATTTCTGGCTCTGGCAAAAGTAGTACTCTCCGACTCTAGCTAAAATTGTACATTTTTCCTCTGGCTAAAGAAGAACGTTCTGTCTCCAGGTGCAGTAGAACTTTTTTACTCTGGCTAAAGTACTTTCTGACCTCAGCTAAAATATAGCCTTCCGACTCTGGCTAACCTAGTACTTTATGACCCTGGCTAAAGTAGTATTTTCTGACTCCGGCGAAGCTAGTTCTTTGTGATTGCGGCTAAAGTAGTACCTTCCGACGACGGCTAACGTAGTAATTTCTGGTCCGGCTACATTTGAAGTTTCCGACTACGGCTAAGTTAGTACGGCCAAGCTGTAGCACACCGATGTTCGGTGGTGTAAGGCACTTCAAAGGCCGAGTTGTCAATCGAAAAATGGCCGGCCCATCCATGACCATGTTTTGAACGGCCCGAACACCTTTCGAACTGCTGGACCAAGCATCGACCAGACGAAAACGGGTGGCCAACCGGTGCAAGACCATAGAATGACCATCCATGGTTTTGTTGCCTTTGTGGTTATACTTGGAGACTCGATTACAGCCACCCTTCGTTGCAGCTGACGCTCATTTACCTCAGTCCTGTTCATTAAACAACGTGTGCAACGTGCCCGAAAAACGAAACCCAAATAAGATTAGGTGGGGGGCAGAGCTTTCCTCCCGTCTTTCTGGAGCCATACAAACGTAGAAGAAGAGCGATAAAGTTCATATACAATCAATTGGAGACGCGAAGAACCTTTTCAACGATGTTCCTGCAGGAAAATCTGATTACGTTGAGCGACGACGCGCGAATAACAAGATTAGTGGCTGTCTTTTCAATGATTCAGGACAAACAAACCTGCTTCCGTTGAGCCAACAAACGCGAATAACTGGATTACTGGCTTTCGTTTCAATGATTCAGAACAAGCACAACTGCTTACGATGAGCGAACGCGCGCAAATAAATAGATTAAAGGCTTCGTTTTCAATGATTCGTGGCAAAGCAAATATTAAAATTTCAATATACATAAAGTTATCTGGACGACTGAACTCTAAATCCTCACATTCACGCTGAATTAGAGAGTACCATGTAGAATTCGATACATGCTGCAATGCCCATACTGAGATGCCTTTTTAAGCAATGTAGATATCCAAATAAAGAAATAAAGTTGTATAAGTGTAAATTTATTTTTGAAGCAAAGTTCTTAGGCGCCCATTTGCGGCATGTGCAGCGTCGCCATCGCCGTCGGCGTAACCGCGCGTTGCATTATGAAACGTTTCCTACGATGACGTCACACGTGACGCCACACGTGACGTCACACGTGACGCCCCTCAATCAGGGACAATTTGTCCGCTAACTTTAGTAGGCAAATTTCACCTAAATTTAGCTGGGAAATTTGTTCGCTAAATATAATGGGGAAATTTCTTTGCTAAATTTACTGAGAAAATGTTCCCGTTAAATTTACCAGAAAAAAGTTCCCGCCAAATCTAGCGGGAAAATTTTACCCTCGTGACGTCATGCGTGACCCTTCCGTCCGTACACTTCCCTCCTCCTCCTCAAGAGCTGCGCTCTAACTCGGCATTGCAGAGATTTGTAAACGTCTTTCATATTATTTTTTTCTAGGAACCTCGTTGAATAGAACAGGTTGCCGGCTGATTTATCGAATTTAGACTGACTTGACGTATTCATAGATGACATCACTATTGTCTTTTCTCTAAAACGGCTCGACTTTTGTTTTGTGGCTGCATTAAACGTCTTAGACGGTGGCTACTAGCATTGCTTAACGTTGCTTACGGTCTCCAAGTCATCCTCTCATTCCCTATGTACTGATTGCTCAGTGTTCGTATTTTTATTTTTAGTGTGTGCCACTCTTACCACGACCCCACGTGGGCAAGGTAATATTATTACATAAATGAAATAAAAATAACATGGTAATTAAAAATGTAGGAAAATTATAATGGCTCATAAGTCCCCAGATAACGGCCATGGATTAGTTTCCGAATTCCCTCCCATACCCACCTCAGGTACCCCCATACAAAAATACCTCTTGAGGAGGTCGGCCGCCCTGTGATCCAAGCCCCAGCCTCGAAGTTCAGGTCGAACATTCTATTGATGAGCGATATAAGAGCTGTGTTGACTACGATTCAAGGGGCTACAATACCAGTGTGAAATTAGGCGACTTCCGGTACATTATCTGAACCGTTGGAAGCCGACAGGAGCAACTTCACCGGTTGGCGGGTGAAGCCTCTATTTTCAAACACACAGACCAAGCATAGCGACTTACACCGGGCTTGCGACTTCCCTACCGATGGACCTTTCTGCTTTCAGACAGAACGCGCCTAATGACAATGTTATTAATGCAGCCTTCATCGCAGCTAGTCCATTTTATGGCAAGCATAAGCTTTGTGTGGTAAAAAAAAGCGATTTAAAGAGAAAATAAAATTAATTTAAGGTTGTGATATACTCGGATTTCACTGATCGCATATTGCTTCTTGCGCCAAAATAAAACTTGTACTAGAAGACACAAAGCCAAAAGCCTGCTTTTTGGTACGAAAATATGAAAATATAGCGGTCTATTTTCCACCTAGTTTTCTTCGGAGCTTCTCCGCCTTTTCACAGCGGTGCATCCGCGGTGCCCTTGCGCGTCAGCCGAAGCCAGCTCACGCATTGGACAGAAGTACTACTGCGTCACTCGGACGTGCCTGCTCGTGTCGACAATCAAACCGCCGACGAATGATTGAATTTCCGTTCGTGGCCAATGAGTGCAGTGACGGTGCTAAACATCACATTGGAATGACAAGTTTCAGGGTGGCGCTTAAAAAGCACGCTTGAATCTAGGAGTCATCGCATTCGGGGCCCCTGCACGTCAAGAAGACATGATTATTCATTTCTTTTTGAGTCGAGTATTAAAACTAAGAAGCAAGAAGCTGAAAAAAAAAAGAAAAAAGAAAGACGCTTACACTCTCTTGTGACGCCGAGTTAGAGCGCAGCTTTTCAGGAGGACGAGGGGAAAGTACGGAGAAGAGGGTATGCCCCTCCTCCTCATCCGTGCCCTCCCCTTCTCCTCTCCTGGTCGCCTCCCACTGAGGGACAAATTTCCCGCTAAATTTAGCGGGAAATTTTGCCACTAAATTTAGTGGGGACTTTTTCCGCTAAATTAAGCGGGGAAATTTACGCATAATGCAACGCGCGGTGACCCTCGTGACCTCATACGTGACGTAACGTGTGACGTCTTCATGCGAAACGTTCCCTAATGCACCGCGTGGTTACGCCAACGGCGACGCCGCTCAAGCCGGAAAAGGGCGCCTAAGAGCTGCGCTCGAAAAAAAAAAATATTTCAAGGTGCCTTTAACCTGGGCTCTGCGGGCAGAAAGTCAAAAAAGAGGAGGACAATAGCTCGCGGGGACGTGGTAATGGCGAGTTCTGGTTTAAGTGTATTTTAAGGTGCAACCCCACCGATCAAGGCAATATGCTTAGTTTTGAGAGTCTTAAACTTTTTATGTATGCTATGCAGAATTATATCCCTTATACCAAATTAAAGAGCTGCAATCTATTAACAATTCAATGTCTAAACAATATGGTTATCTTCAGCAGCCTTTTTTCCATTTATATTTTAGTGGACCTCACTTTCAAAATGGACATTTATTTTCTTGAGCTGCAGTTTTCCAATTCATACAAACCGTTATATGTCTAGCCTATGGAATATCACAATAAAAAAACATTATATATTTACCTAGATAAACATTTCAGGTTTCAAAATAAAAAAAATTAAAGTTAAAAACGGCATTACTTTTCTGCGTTATAAAAACGTATGTGTGTGAACCAAAGCGAATTTTGAGACATTACACAGTTTTAGTATAGCGTTGCTGGCTCTTACGTACGCAATACGCAATAGTATAGCGTACGCTAAAAATGACCTGCTCGGACTGAATTTAGTTGTGCGTTACGTTTTCGAGTGAACACCGCGCATGATATTGGTTAAATTTGCTAGAGCCGTAGAATTCCGCGTGCTTATAGCGCAACCATGCTCCTGGAAAGAAATATTCAAAATGAAAACGTGTCCAATCATTTTATTTCAAATTAAACCAAGCCGCAGCTGCCTCGTCCAGCGCGCTTTTTTGCGGGGTACAGAGGCTACGAGTACGAGTGCGCAGCCAAATTCGATCACGGAGCTTCCGTCAGTCGTCCCGTGGAAACGGCAGCTTTTATCAATGCTATCGCGGAATGAAATTCATGACCTACTGATGTCCACTGCATAGCGAGAACTTCGGTGATTTCTTTTAAAATCGTTCGTCCGTCGGCGATGAACTGTGCAAATAGGCTTAGCGTTGAGCAGATCGCAGCGTAGACGACCATTCCGAGCGGCGAACATTTTCACTGTGCACTCCTTCAGCTGCACGGCGATCTGATTCGACCGCGGTAGGTCCCAGAAAGAATAGCCGAGCTGAACACCACGCAATTTCACGCAACACAGAACTTCGAAAACGCCACGTCTCCCTTGCTGTACACTTGCTGCGCCAGTCGGGGATGTACCTCCATCTTGAAACTGGCGCTCTCGTTGGGTCCGAGATCTCTCGAGAGCGTCCCGCAAAGCCCGCTAGCCTGCACTAGCCCGCCACGCAAAATCCCCAGCGTTGCGTGCGTACGCAACACGCTAGCCCTTCTATTGCGTTCTGCGCATGCGCACTTACGACCCGCAATTTCCTTGCGTACGCGAAGCTATAGCGTACGGTCCACTAAAACTGTCTATTAAAGTGCGAAGCGTTTCCTGATAATGCATAGGATGAAAATTACATATAGATAGGTTGCACGCTTACTTCATTATAGGGCATTAAACTTTTCCCATTCAGTTACCACAAGCCACAGTTTCGTGATAACAAACACAGATGGCGCCAGCTGTTCAGGAACGATTTCTAATCGTGTAATCGTGCTTCTAAGCTCCTAATGCCATAGTGTGACTTGCTGTAGCTCTTAATGACGTGGTTAATGCAAGCAACCTTTGTTATCATCCTTCCATATTCAGCACCGTTTTCGAGGGCCTTTTCGACATTGGAATCTTCGTCCCCACAACTACCAACAATGGACTGCCAACCACCAGGAATTCCTATTTTGTAGCTATGCGCTTCAAGTTGTGAGATCTTTCGTATTTATGGGACCAGTGCTGACTGTTTTTTTTTTTCTTTTTTCAGGACTTACTTCTCCTTCTTGCATTCGGTGTTGGCAAGCATACTAAGACATGAAACAATAGAGAACTGGGAACTGGGGATTGTGTCTCTTACTCCGGGTTTGTAGTAAGAAAGAGAGAAAGTGTTACGAATCTACGAGTTGGTTCGTAATGATTTGTGAGAGTGAATTCGCGTTCCTCATGCAAACAAAACAACGCGCTTTAGCGGGGAGACATTGCCATAAATCAAACGGCATGCGTGCAGGTACAACGAGCCACACAATTTCGGGATAATTAAAATCGCCGGTTAATATAGCTGCATCTTTAGAAAACGGCTGCAGAAGTGATTTAAAAGATTTCCAAAGGACGGCTCATAAGCCAAGAATGTCGAGCGGCTTGTGACAAACAATAACTAACACATAGAACGTGAGCGTCTTTATTCTAACCCACAGTGCTTCACAATCTGGTAGTACTTTTTTTTAAAACGTGAAGTGTGTCTTTAGGCGTCACAAAAACTCTCCCTCCCCTATGTCTCACTCTGTCCCTACGACAAATTGGGTACGAATGTTTCAACAGCGATTCAGTAACTAATATTTTTGCTTAGCCAGGTTCCATTTATAACCTCGATGTCAGCCATGCATGAATCAACAACAGACAACAGTTACTCGCTGTTTAGAGTACACGCTTCTGGAATTAGCAATAAAAACTAAATGCAATCAGCTGAGTAACGTCGGGATAATGAACTTTTTTTGTGGCTGTGGTTGCTATGGTGGAATGGCTCTTGTGGTACTTGTGTGCCTGTAAACATAGCGATTGCTTCCAATAAAAAGTTTATCGTGCTGTAACCAAAAATCGCGACATTGGCTTTTTTTGAATACCAACAATACTCTTCTTGCCGTACGTAGGTCCGGGAAGAAGTCATCGTTAGTACGAAAAATACACTTTTATCCACGTCCTGGATAATGGCCTGGGTGCAAGCGGTACTCCTCAATGTCCCGCCTAAGGCACAGGCAAAATTTTTTGTGTGTATGCTTATACAGCCGGCAGTTTGTCTGCCTCAATGGGCGTCTGGTGTCTCAGCTGTGGACGAGCAATTTAGCCAGTGCAGTTCAACCGCTTACCTGGGGTCTTTAACGTGCATCACGCAGTAGTGATGTACAGGACCGCACGCCGGTACGATTCTCATCCGGATCGAAACGGGAAGGATGGGGATTTCACTCACGATCCCTGGCATCTGCAGCGCGAGCTTTCGCTCCACCATGCTCCGAGCTGGTGTGCGCTGGCCCACTCGGCAACCGATCCTTCAAAAGACACGGGATATAAGCAGCCCTGTGAAGAAAACTTTCTGTGACGTCTCTCAAAGCTGCTCAGAAGGATCGAAGTACCAAGTGTAAATAGGCCCAAACCGCCCGTACGCCTTTATGCTGCACAATTAACAGCCGCCAAAGCTTACCGTTCAGCGTAAAGAAAAAAAGCGCGAATAAAACACGAACGCCCATAAAAGGCGCGCGTCTCCCCGTCACTACCGTCGCCGCACACTTGAGAGAGAGAAAGCGCCCAAGCACCTTAAAAGTTGAAAATCAAAAACAAACTTTTGTGAGTCCCTCAGCGGATGCTTAGCCCGCGCAAAAGGGGTTGCTTGGAGTAGCCGGTCGCCGCGCGTAGTTGCGTCGTTGCGTTCTCTGACGCGGGCTTGCCGCAGCACTCAGAAAGGAAAGTTGGTTAGAAATTCACGACGCTGATGTATTCATCGCAAAGCATCAAATGTGTGTTGCGAGGACGATGCCACGCAAGCAACTGCGAGTACGATGGCTACAGCAGGGCCCTCGACAACTGCAGCCGACATGCGGCTCCCCACCAAGCGACGCGGTGCGTTTACTGTGGCCACAGCCCTGTGCAGCACGCACTAAATAGTAAGTGCCGCTTTTATTTCATGCTTTTGTGTGTACGTGTCAAACAGCACCCGTGTACGGAACACCGTTGAGCACCCGACCGCTTCGGCATGCACTTGTCCGTTGTTCCTCTACGTATACAATTACACTACCCGGACGTATGCTGTTATCTCACTTCCGTTTTAGTCTCACGTAGGCATCTTTAGTACAAATTAGTTACTCTAGTATAGCCTACAAACTAAACATCACTACACCCTGAAGGGTGCAAATGGCTTGTCCTACAACTAACACCCTTATTGGTGGAGCAAATCGCCCTACGAGAAGGCGTTATTTCTAACACCCCTAAAGGAAGGCGTTATACAGAACACCCTTAAATTAAGGTGTCATACCGCACTACACCTTTTTATTGGGTCGTACCACGGCCAGATAGGGTAGTAAAAGAAGGCGCAATGACCAACTCCCATAAACTAGGGCGTCATAACCCAAATTAGAGCACAACAAAATGACTGCGAGTGAGTCTAAACATGCCTGGTTCACGTTTTATTTTTCGATGAAGGTTCTACTACGTTGTACTAAACTTTTTTATAGACGATTGCAAGCGGGTCGTCTGACCGCCGCCATGCCTTCGCTCGTGCGGGCAAGAGCGTGCAATTTCAAGCTTGTCAAAAAGCAAAGCTACGTTCACGCGGACGTCATCAAACTTGGGAAAGCAAGACTGAAAGAAAAAGTTCCTTTTTATCCGCGTAATTTCACCACTACCAAGAGGCTTCTGACTCAGGGGCGGTCCGTGCGAGTTTACTTAAGCCAGACTAGGACCAGTAAACCTCTGTAAGGTGTAAGGACACTAAACCACTTTCCAACCGGATATAGTTTTCATTACCTTTTTAATTGTACTACGCAAGGCCCTAGTTACAACTCCAAATTACCTTTTAGTGCAGCATTTATGCTTCCTAGTACTAGTGACGTAAACAAACTCGACAGGCTTGTAACGACGGAACGACCTGGAGTCGCTTGAGACGCAAGCGGCAATTCATATTTGTAAAGAGTGATGTGGACTATTGAGACAGAAGCAGGACTACTATTAGAAGCATGCTTGCAGAGCACTTAAAGATAAAACGTCGACTTCATGCAATTCGTGGTAGATGCATAATCTGATTCGAGCAGCACGGAACAGCGCAAACAAAGTGTCGAAGATGAAGGTGGTCGTTCACATTCAACAAGTCTCGCAGTCGCCGATGCGCTGTTCTTTTTTTTTTTTTTTTTGTCAAAAGTCAAATTTGGGGGTTTTACGTGCCAAACCTACGACGGGCATCTGGCACGCCCCAGCGGAGGACTGAGGATTAATTTAGACCACCTGGGGATCTTTTGACGTGCAACCGAAAGCTCGGTTACACGGCGCCTTCTCCACAATAAGCCTCCGCCATATTGCGTTTTTTTTTTTTTTTTTTTTTTTTGTCGAAGCGCGTTCAACGCACACAGCAAAACGTTTCCTTGTACACCGACTAAGAAAACGGCAACCACCGAAAAGTTGGCATATATGTATGCCGGCTTTTCACGACGAAAAACCACAGCCGGGACTGCAGCGCACGAGAAGCAGGAGAAAGTTGGAGAGCGTTTTTTTTCGAAAACCTGGACCTACATGGCCCCCTACATGTCACCATAACTCGGCAAAACGGCGAACACTATGACCTCAGTGAGCCCATCAGCGCGTCAAAGAAAATCACGCAAAACATTTTCGTCCAAGCGTTTTTGTACTACAGAAAGCAGTCACGTGTTTCGCTCCACCCCTATGAATCGCTAGAAGCGGCCTTCGCACTCCCTCACAGCCGCACGAAGACACAAAAGAAGGTGGAAAGGCTTGTATGAAAACGAGGTCAAAGAGGGTGGACGATGCAGCCGGTCTCCCTCTGCTACTCTGTATAGCCCGTCAGAGCTCCGCGAAAGGGGACTCGTCAGGACTTGTTTTGGGTAGTACAAACTGGAGCTTCTCAAACTGCCACTCATGCAGAAGCGTGCCTACTCTGGTGCAAACCGTAAACTCACAAAGTAAATTAAAAAAAAAAAATCGAACGCCGCCTAAGCAAGGGTCAAAGCATAGCCTCCAAGGGCAGTTTGCTCATCTCGCGGCCGCGGCCATGGTTGCGGCCAAGAGGGATTTTTACGTCACTTGACCAGCTCCAGGGGAATAAAGAAGTACATCGCGTCCCTGCCTAATAGCAGTGAAATCCGTGTCACTTAGAGTATAGCAGTTTAATTTCGCTCGCAGAAACTGACCGCAGAGGATTTTAACTGGAGTCTGATTAACCGCCTCTTTATACTTTAGAAGCAGTGGGTAAAGTTATGACCAGGGGCGGTAATTATGAACGAAAATGAAAAAGAACTCACTCTAGCTAAAAGCGTTTGCAGTATAATATATATATATATATATATATATATATATATATGGGTGGTTTCATTTATATATATATATATATATATATATATATATATATATATATATATATATATATATATATATATATATATATATATATATATATATATATTCAGTTATATATATATATATATATATATAACCTGCGCCAGCGACTGATTTTCTCGTGTTCTGCTGTAGTCGAGGGTAAGAATGCCGGGACTTCTCGTCGCGGTGTGAAAGTTCCAGGTTCAAATCGCCTCACAAGCTTTTTTTTTTACAATATTTCTCGGGTGTATTTGATTTCTTAACTGTGACCCTTTTCTTACAAATCATGCACTTGCACCACCGCGGCTCACACAGAAGAAAGAAAAGAAGATGAAGCCAAGTTAGTGCGCTAATACTATCGCTTCATAATCTTGATTAAAAGGAACCCGATATTACCGCATCGGTACGACTTTCACACAAACGGGGCTGAAACAAGCACCCCTTCACCAGCAGCTACACGTTTATGTGTTTTTAAATCTGCAACGCTCTTGCTACGACTCTTCAATAACAGGAGGCGCCTAAAAAGGTTTCTTGCGCTGTTTGAACACGTTACTTCCACGCCGCGACGACAAGTCCCGGCGCTCCTACCTCTCGACCACAGCATTTTTTTTTTTTATGGGCGGTTTGGACATAAAGAATACAAAATAATCCCACTGTTAAATTCACTTCAGGAAGATCACTTATGCGCGGTCGTAAAATTTAATATTCTTTGAGGGTCTCAACTACGTCTAGAATTGACGCCCAATCAGGCGCACAAACCAAAGTGGTGTATGCAGATTTTCGTCGGCAGATAGATTTTAGGAAATACACACCTACGGGGAGGGCATCAACGTCGGCATGCCTCACTGCCACTCTACTTCTCCATACGGTATGCAGGCCCAGCAGCTTGACTAGATCGACAAGAATTTCAACTTGTTTCTCCACAGGAAGAAACCTAATACCGTATGGGGTTAAAGGCAAGTCTTTTTTAATAGTTCGCTGGAGGACGTCCTAAAAAGGGAAAGTGTCCTAGTTGTCGAGAAAACCATGTTCGATAGTTTCAGGCTTTTTGCACAAAAAACAATCAAAGCCCCACGGTAGGTAAATCTTTTTCCCCTCAAGCCGAGTTCTGACAGGGAGTGTATTGGTGTGTAACCAAAAAGAAAAGTTTCAATTTTTGAATACTTGTCGACGGTCATGTTTTTAACTCTAGATAACACATTACGCTCTGGGCCTGTATGAAACATGGAACGATACAACGGTTCAGGAAAAACACTTTCAACAAGGGCACGAGTTAAGCGCTTGCGTGTTACCGTCGACAAGTATTAAAGAGGAAAGCGCACAGACAAAAAACGACACGCTTCGACCACTTCTCGAAGAGAACAACTGAGTTTCCTCTGCTCGGGTCTACATGGAGAAACAACAAAGGAAGTGATTTTATCTGCAAGTGTCATTTGAATTAGCATCCAAAGGAAAGGGTTGGTTTGTTCTCTACGAAATCTAAAACGGGATACAGTCTGCCTAAGGAACACATGAGACAACAATAGCCCTCCCTTACTAACGCGACGAAACAAATTGTGGCGACGTATTCTCTCCCACCCCGATCTCATAATAAAAACGGCAAGAACACGATGTAATTCCTGAATATTCCCTCTAGCGCAAGCCAGGCTTGAAGCATATACCAAAATTTACTGATTAAAAAGATATTACAAACGGTAGCTCGCGTAAAATTGGACATATCCCATCCCTTCCAATTGCCAGCTGCCTCACGCTTTTACTGCACTACTGATGACCAATATATGTTCGGTCTCTTGTAATGTTGTAGAGGAACGCCTAAGTAATTTGGAGGTGTCGACGTAAAATGTATGGTTTCAAAAACGTCGGACTTTGTGGCCCATGTTTCATGCCATAAGCCGCTGCTATTTTTGCCAATTGACAACTCAACCCGTAAGCTCGCAGTAGGCCTTCACACCACAGACTGCTGCTGTGATGCTACCCTTATCTTTATAAAAAATAGCGACATCATCGGTATAGGACTAGAGTTTGACCTCTATATTTTGTAATGAAAACCCATTAATACTTGTATTATTTATTACAGTGAGACAAAGGGTTCTAAATAAATACTAAACAACAAAGGTGGCAGCGGGCGACCCTGTTTAACTGATGAATCCCCACAAACTCTCGATGTTGGTTTCCCGTTAATTATATTCTGTGTTGTACAACCCGTAAATGCCATTTCTACAAATTTTCTTATGAAATTCCCACTCGTACATGATCTAAAACTTTAAACAGGACGGAATGTTGCACTCGGTTAAATGCTCTCTCCAGATCAATGTGGAGGATGGCAACCTGATCAAGTTCAGCATTGCACAACTCTAATACACTTCTCGCAATGTGCACGTTCGTTAAAATAGATCTACCTCGAATACTACAGGTCTGGCGATCCCCAACTAAATCGCAAAGAACATTTGGTAGTCGTCGGGCGAGAACTTTCATTAATACTTTATAGTCGACGTTACCTAAAGCAATGGGTCTGTAGTTCTTAACATTTCTTAATTTGTGTGCATCTCCACTTTAGGAGTAAGAACAGTATGGGTATTTAGAAAGGAAGGCGGTAAAGTTTCTGCCTCATTTGACTCGGTCATTACGTCGTGCAGACGCGCAGCAGTATCGTGTTTAAATTTTTTTGTAAAATGCCGCACTTAATCCGTCAGGACCCGGGGCATTTTTTTTTTTTTTGCCAGTTCTTTAATTGCTTTTTAGATCTCTGCGACGCTTATCGGTTTTTCTAATTTTTTTGTTATCTCTTCTTCGAGGCGGGGCATCACTACTAGATATTTTTCAAATTCCGCGTCGCTGCCCCGCTCCTGTCGCTGGAAGGGATTAATATAATATTCAATAAGTGCTTTTTCTATAACCTCCGGGTGACCACTTGGCAAGCCTTCGTATTCTATTTCGACTATGTTTTTTTCGTTTACATGCTTAGCTTCGGCACTTAATGCCCGTTTGGCGGGCTGCTCCCCTGGAATGTATTCAGCGGCACGGGCCCGCACGATGGCTTCTTTATACTTTTTCACCTATAAGTTCGCAATTTGAATTGTTATTGTCTTAATTTCTTCTGAAAACATGCCTGGGTTTTCATTTTTGAGTTTGCATGGTCGGTGAAGTTGAAGGTCATTAAAGAGCAACTTTTCTTCGGTTTTGTTTTTCAGTAAGCAAGCCTGCTGGACCGTTTTACTGCACTAAATTTAACTTAGCGCTTAAACCATTCCCACTTTTTACAGGCGCTCTCCCCTACGTGGTGCGTTTTACTTAGTAATTTATCTTCTGTCTCAGTAAAACCTTCGTCCTTAAGAAGGTTACTATTCATTTTTCACTGGTCCCAACGAAACAGTTTTTTTTTTCTTTGAAACTAGCAGCAATAAAAGAAACGAGTGCATGATCAAAAAGAAATACCGGCCGTACATTATAGTCTTCGTATCCTGCTAAAAGTTAAATTGACACATAAGCTCTATCAAGACAGGCATGACTCGAAGAGTGATAATGCGTGTACCATGAACAATCGCTGGTTCTTTGGTAAGTCGCGACATCACGCAAACAGTATTCCGTAATCAACTCGTTTAAAATAATTGCACTACTGTCGCTTTGTCTTGTAATTTTGTATTGGTCCCGTGTGTCACAAACGCAGTTGAAGTCACCTAACAAGAGAACTTTACGTTGAGAATCTAAATATTGTTCAATGCTCTGAAAAAAAAAATACTTCCCTTATGTTAATGTCGTTTGGGGCGCATATACTTATGATACGATATTCAACATTAGAAATACTACAGTCGGAAATGAAGAGTCGACCAACATTGTCGACTATAACTGATTGGACTTGTGCGTTCAAAGATTTTCGTAAAAACAACATACAACCCCCGGACATACCATTTGCCCGCGACAAACACTTCGAAAGAGTGCAAGAAGGAAGCCAGTAGCCCGTTCGGTCTCTTCGTCACTTCTAACTTTGGTTTCTTGAATTGCGAGGACATATATACATTTGTCGATTATGAACCTCTTAACCTGATATTGCTTGTGACGCGAGGCAAAGCCTCGAACGTGAAGTGTCGACAATTTCAGGTGTCCGACATAAAAAGACGCCTCGCTGGTCAGGGCCTCACCTCGTCTAGAGGAGCGCACCTGGTACCGGCTCATAACCACGTCATTCGGTCGGCCTGTCCGGTCCTCTGTGTTCGGAAACACAAATCGGTGCGGGTCAAAAGTTTCTCCACCTCGTGGTCACCGTTTTTACAAGTGGCTCCTCCGGGTTCGAGTCACCGCGAACCTTAACCGCGTCCAAGCCTGAATCCGAATCCGACTCGACTTCCCGTGGTCGTTTTATAGCCAAAGCACCAGTGTCAGCCATGTCCACGTCGATACTTAGCTGCGTCTCAGAAGACGTTGTTGGCTCGACGGCTCTCGCGTCTTCCTTTTCCTTCCCTGCGCAGCGTTGCATGGTGTCTACTCGCCTCGACCACAGCAACTGGCGTGGCCTCCACCATCTTCGGCAAACCTGTAGGCTTCAGTTGGTCGGTGCCATTCGTAGCCCTCTCTTCATTGCCTTTGGCAGCAGAAGCAGCCCTCGCGGCGGCTTGCTCCGCGTCCGTCTCGTCCATGACGTGCTCGGCGTTTGTATCTCCGCCTCGGGCACCTGCGGCCGCTGCAAGTGTCCTCACGCATCGGTCAGCGTCGTGGCCGAAACGGTGGCAGGACTCACACTTGGGCACGCGGCAGTCGCGGCGGATGTGGCCGGTCCACTGGCAGAGCAGGCAGAGCGGCGCCTTGCCCGGCGACACAACGAGCGCCAGCGCCAGCCCTCCAGCGATGCGCAACTGACGCGGCAGGTCGTCCATTGTAAGTCCAGGCTTGACCCGCAGGACAGCCGTGCGCGTCATCGACGCGCAACCCGCAATGCCTTGCACCCGCCACTTCTCAGTACCCCCTTCGGTTATCGTGCCGTACACTGTTAGCAAAAATAACACGCCCAGACGTGTAAACCGTTGTCCTATAGCGGACACATCGAAACGTGTTCGTTTTACACGAGGCCATCTGTGTTTTTCGTCTACACATGAGGTGCTGTGTAAACTTAACACGCTACACCGTGTCTGCCTTCCGCAAAAACGTTTCGAGCGTGTTCCTTATGAAACATGGCGGCCAGCGGCCGAGAACAGGCGAGAGACGAGCCCAGCGAGCCGCGCGCGTTTCAGCCGAATTGAAAGCACACAGGGCGCGTTAGTTCTCGTTCGATGTCTTTTATACACAGTAAAGTCTCCAAGCGGCGGACGTAGCTACTTGCCAAGGTACGTACGTGCGTTGTCGGCGGTCGGCGGCGTCAATAGCTCAACGCGCCGCTAAACAAAAAAAAACAAAAAAAAAAAAAAAAACGAATGCCGAACTCACATGGATAAATAATTTGAGCAAACTATTTAGAACCGGGCGGTAACTTGCGCCACATATGGGGATTTCTTGCAGCCTGCATTTAAGAAAAAAAGACGAGTCTCTTAACACTGCGAACGACCACGACTACACAGCAACCCTACATACAACGCAGGGAACACCAGTACCACGTACTACACAGCACCGACATGTACACGAACACAACAACGACACTACGCCCGACACTTCCTACTCGATATCCATTTCTCCCCGCGGAGCATATAAGCTTGACATGTGCGGGTGAGCTCTTTGGTCGCTGACCATTACAGATTTATAGAAGAATACAAAAAACACGGCGCAATGGACAGCCGTGCGTTAGAACTGTTTGCATTTAAAAAGTATGGAGGCAAATCTATAATGTTAGTCCGTTGCAATAAATAACGATATGTTAACAATAAATCTTAAACCGGTCTTAAAAAAGTTCACATTTTTGTTATTTTTTTGCTTGACCAGTGTTATGAGCACTCCGACTAGCTTGAATCAGATAAGAAACAAATTATTTGGATTTTTTCATTACGTATACAATAATAAATGAAAATTATCCTTGCGCAAAGCATTTTTCATATATTTCTGTGAAGGACATCCGGACATCCGCCCAACACTTCACTTCCGCTAGTTAGAGTACGGGAGCAGACGCCTTCACTTTTGGGGCGTTTTGATGCAGTTAGTTGTCGTATGTCATATCGGTGTCGAGTGGAGCGGCGGGGCTTGGGAATTTATGACCGGTGTTATTCGTGAACACTGGTGTGAGGCGCTGATGCGTCTTTTTTTTATACTGCCACCACCCCGAACTTTGAAGATACACGGGCCCGTAGCAGTGCATTATGCTGAATTGCGAGCTCCTTCTCTGTTGACGTCGCTTTCCTGGTACCACTCGTGGATACTGCAAGCGTTTAAACAGTGTGCACCGTCTCGCCTACATTCCCGGTGACGTACTCGACCTGTTGAAACTTATTGCTTCCGTCATTTTATAGTACGCAAGGCAGTTATCTCGTTGTTCTGGTTTCGGTTATAAAAGCAAGGCAAAACGCTCGCAGTTCCCGCCCTCAGTACACGTTGGACATCTTCCACACTTTGACACCGGATAACTGAATGAACGAGGATTTACATTCACTTCCGAGGTTACTCTCGCCGCTTCCTCACCGTTGAGCAGCAGGATGAGCTGGCGACAAGCCGCGGATGAAAGGCTTGAGCATCAACAGCCCAAGCGCACTCGGTGCCGATGCGGGCGACGCAGGTTTCTGTCAACCGGGAGGCCAGCACAAACCGTGACCGTTCCAGCTCTTCGTCATGACACGGTGTTGCAGAGAGCAGGGTAAAATACAGCTACACGGATCACCGAAGCACACGCACTGCTATCTCAAATCTTGGCTTGTGATTGCGCCTTTGTAGTAGATCATCTTATTCGTTTTGCTGGAGAGACGCAAACGACGGGCATAAGAAAATCGCTTGCATATTCCGCATATCTCACAAAAGCATTTACCCTGTCACCTTGCGAAAAGCGCGAAACACGGAGTCCGCACCGTCCTAAGCTTCCCGTTTTTTACCTGCTTTAGAGCAGTTTGTACCTGCTAGTAGATATTGCCGCGCGCCAAGTAGGCAGCGCGGCCCTAGCCTAACGGTTATCGCGCTTGCCTCCCACGCGAATGGCCAGGGTTCGATTCCTGGCCGTGGCTACGCATTTTTGTTTATACTGTAATGTGATGTTCTAGTGAATTCGAGAACCGTCTAGCTGATTCGAGGTTGGAATGTTCTACTCGTCGAACCTTCTACATCGAATGCTCCAGAAGCCAACGCGTGTACAAAAGTGGCTCCGCCTGGCAAGCAGGAGTCAGTCTCGCCTTAGCGTTCGATCCTGCAGTTTCGCCGCCATCGACGCCTGCGACGCTATCCTTTTTCTGTTATGTTATTTGGGCACAAGTTCGCCTCATTAAACGTTTAGATTCTTTAGTTGCTCTTCGCCTCATCATTTGTCATTCGTGACAATATGCCTACTGAAACTGAAACAGGTCAGTGCCAGAGAGAAAGAGACAAAGTTGGGAAAGCTTGCTCGCTCTCCAATTTCTTAGCTCTCAAGTGATAGTACCATAATAAATGCACCCAACGCCTCTTCCAAAATAAAGAAAGAGCACTACGTTCACAACGTAAAAAATGGTCTCAGTACACGCATCTGTGGGCAGGTAGGAAACCTTGCCCTAATTTATTCACGCTGCATGATTGGCGCAACTAACTCATTGAAGGACCGAATCATTTACTCGAGCGGTGTGCGTCGCTGTGCAAACGCAGTCCAACACAAAGCATAAGAAGCGGCAGATTTAAGACAACAATCCGGAGTCCATTATTCAATTAAAACGACGTAATTTTGTTGAAAACGCCCGCTGCTTCTTACTGACGGTAAGTGTCGGGATACTTCCACAGTTTGAAACGGAACGAAGGAAGATTTACTTTTAAAAACGCTCGCTGCGTCCTCCCGGACGAGCTAGACCGGATCAGCTGACGACGACGGTACTGTACCCGTTGAACCTCCATCCCGCAACAAACAATTTGCGCTCCGTGTTAAAAGCGTGGTTCAAACAGACCCGGAATACAAAGCACCGCACCACACACGGCGAACGTTTCAGCTCTTTTTCGCATCGCCGGGTTGCACCAAACAGAACGAGATCGCCGAAGTCAACGCCGCGCTGTCGTGAACCTTGGCTTGTGGTCGCGAACTCGTGGACCCTGTGACTCCCTTCGCTTTCAAAGCACACACGACGATTACGAATGGTACTTTCCGTCTTCCAGGAACATCACAGGGGCACTTCTCCGGTCACATCTTCACTATGTGCTCGCAGACTCCGAAGCTCTATGCAAAGCTTCTCGCGTCCCGTCAAACCAAAACAGTAGCGGCGCCATGCGTACTTGACAGATTTTCTCCGGTCAAACAAAAACAACGAAAGCCAACAGGCTCTTGCTTCCAGCGTACATCGGCGCTTGCGCCGTGGCCAGATCGTTTGCAGTTGAAGGTTGAAGCAAAAACGAAACCAACTGCAATGTCACGTGTTCACATCGAGGACACGGTTTTTATATCCATTTTAACTGTTTGGAACGAATAATTAGACCCATGACTTTATTTGTGGTGTGTAAGAAACTATTATCAAGACCCCTAAACTAAATACAAACATGGGCGACATGAGGGAAGCCGCACTGCCATCGACGAGAAAATGGCGGCGAGCACGGTAAGCGCGGGTTTCGCCAACGTCCTGCGACATGGCGCAATTGCTTTTGGTGCATATATGTGTTTGAGACATGTTTCTTTCCGGGGCATTTGTCTCGACGGTCCTTTCTGGGTGTGTCCCCAAGCATTCCGGTGCTTCGATAGCCGGCAATGCCGCGGTCGTCGCCGGGGGGCGATGCGTGTTTTCGAGTTCGGCTACACGGTTATGCGTGTATGACCGAACCAAAACACGTTTTTTAAAACCTCGCATGATTTCTGAACGAATTATCCGTTACTCATCGTGTAAATTTATGGTAATTTGTGTAAATAGCGTGTTTTTCACCCCAAATATTCGCCAAATACACGGGACTTGCTAACAGTGTATGGTGCCATCGCCGCCTTCACCTTTTCGCAGGAACATGGTACAGCAGCCAGTGAAGCTTGAGGCGGGTATCTCGGTTTCCCGGGTCAATGACGAGGCATCGCCGCCCCTTGACGACGAGGTCGCCGGCGGCAAGGGCCTTTCGGTTTCCCTCGGGTGACTTAAAAGTCACAGCCCAGACGTGGTTCATCTGGTATGCCCCCAAAGATGTGACTTCTGGGAGCATTTCCAGACGCTGCAGGGTGTCTTGGAAGTCCTCGACTCAGTACGGGTTGCCACATACGTCAGCATGCAAGAACACGGTGTTTTTCCACCGTAGAACCAGTCGGCAGGGGTGGCAGAATAATTGGGTAGTCAGACGCTGCGTCGTCTCTGGCACTGCGGCCCAGCGGGGCCGCAAAAACCGCTCCGCTGGAGCTCATGATTCCATGTCCGCATGTGCTCGTGTTTGAAATTGGAATCACTACAGCAGAAGGCTCGCGGCTCCCAGCGTTGGCGCAGGTATATATATATATATATATATATACTACCACAGCCTTTATTTCTCGTAATTTTTCTTTTATTTTGGCTCATATTTAACTTCCCTGGCATTAACTTTACCGATCGCTTCTAGAGTATAAAGAGGCAGTTAATCGGACTCTAGTTAAAAGCCTCTGCAGTCAGTTTCTGCGAGCGAAATTAAACTTTTGTTCTCAAAGCTACACGAATTTTGCTGCCATTACCCAGAGACTCTAGGTACTTCCTTGTCCCCATGGAACTGGTCACGTGAGATAAAAATCCCACTTTCAATTTTTATGTCATTCCGCGGCCGCGAGATGAGCAAACTGGCTTGAGTGTGAGGGAATATACTACCTGAAGAGCTTGCGGTTGCACGCGCTGCCCACACGAGCGACATGAGCTTAAAGGCCCAAAGATCTGGGTATGATGTCACAACTGGTCTGAGGTTTTTTGTTTTTTCTCGCATTTAATTGTATTTTAGGAGAAAAAGATCGTGATCTTCAGATTCACAGGATAAAAATACGCCAAAATCCGCCTCTGTTTTTTTTTTTTTTTTGTTCATAAAATGTTCAGCTTCCCTTTACGTCTTTGTAGGCTGTAATTACCTAAAATGTTCGTGACTCTGCAACGGTTAAGAATTGTTCTATTACACCCCGCCTTCTTTTCCCACCTACCAGGCTACATAAGGGAGAACGTTCTATTTTGTAGCATCCCATTCAAAAAGGAATCCCCCACTTCTTTCCAAAAATTTAGCCTGCTCCCATTTCAAAACAGACGCAAATGAGCCATAGCAATTAAAACCAACGAGTTGAGACAAACGAAAAAAATACTATGAATAATTTACAACAAATAAGGTCCACGCAGAAGTTGGTAAATTGAGTGTCGCTTGTCCAAGGAACCGCTTAAGTGAAAAACAAACAAACATGGAACAAAACATAAAAATAGGCACATGCAAAATAACACAGGTTTGCAGGGGCGAATAAGCGTTTAAACTACAAAAAAAAAACACTTTTTTTTGTGAATTTCGGTATTATATATGCTCAATTTTATTTCTACATTTGTTCGTGAATAGTATAATATTTTTTGAAGTTTTCTGTCGTTGTGGCTATTTGCGACCCGGTATTGCGAATAGCCACAACTTGAGCAACTTGATTTGACGAGATAAACATTAGCGCGAATTCCCACCCAAGTAGCAGGCCAGAGGAATGCCCAACTTGGGCAAAGGTCTGGCAAACTTAAGGGCCCAACTTTGGCACCGTTAGGTTTTTTCACCATGGCAATCATCAGTGCCAAAGTGCGGTGCCTAACTATAGCCTTATTTGGGCGATCTTAGGGCATGCCAAAGTTTGGCTCTTCTCTGGTACGCCAGAGGAGCGCCAAAGTTGGTGCCATACTTGAGCCATAACTGCTAAAGCAATTCCGAATTTAAGTATTTCGGGCATGCCAAGTTTGGCCTTTCTCTGGTCCGCCATAGTTTTGCCAAAGTAAGTGCCAGACTTGAACCCTAACTACCAAAGCAACGCCTAATTCGGGTATTTAGACCACACCAAGTTTGGCCTTTCTCTGGTTCGCCACAGTTGTGCCAAAGTAAGTGCCATATTTGAGCCATAACTACCAAAGCAACGCCTAATTTGGGTATTTCGGCCACGCCGAGTTTGTCTTTTCTCTGGTCAGCCAAAGTTGTGCCAAAGTAAGTGCCAGACTTGAGCCATAACTGACAAAGCAACACCTAATTTGGGTATTTCGGACATGCCAAGTTTGGCTTTTCTCTGGTGCGCCACAGTTCTGCCAAAGTAAGTGCCAGACTTGAGCCATAACTGCCGCAGTAAATCTTAATTTGGCGATTCGGGGCATGCCGAAGGTTGGCTCTTCTCTGGCTACCCACTGAAGTGCCAAATAAGTGCCAAAAGTGGCAAAAAAAGAGCCGAGAAGCCTGTCCAAGTTTGGAAAATCTCTGGTGTGTCACAGAAGTGCTCTTTCACGAGCCCCAGGAAAGAATTAAATTAAATAAGCGTTGGAAACACTATAGTCAGATGTCATCACCTCCGTTCTCAAGCAGCACAGCAATAGTTTGCAGTATCGTGCCAGTACCGGCCGAAAGTCGGTTCCAATATCGCTCAACTGTCCAGTTTTGCACCACCGTTTGATATCCGGCAGGTATTGCCGTACAGCCGTTTTGCCCCGGCCTAGCATTCGCGCAATACTGTGCGAAAACTCTACGATGCGTCTGCTCCGTATTGGCCGAACGTCGTGCAAGTATGTGTACGTTCCATATCTTTTGTTGCATATCCAATCACATACATGGACAAACAAAAATTTCCTATCGCTCCCAGAAGACAATAAACCACTATCATTACAGACAGTTTACAAAGGCCACACTTCTCTGTAAAACAAAAAGCAAATTATAAAATAGAGTTAACACTGTCTTTATTCCAAGCAAAACTCATCACACAAAAAACACGGAGATTGAGAGGAAAACAGGACTATTATCAGAAGCATGCTTGCAGTGTACTTACTAATACAATAGCAATATCATGTAATCCTTGATAGATGCATAATCTAAATCAGGTACCCCGCAAACAAACTCGACAAAGAAGGTTGCGAACATTCAACTGACGTCTCGTCGTCGGCGAAGAGCAGTTTTTGTCGAAGCGTGTCCAACAAACACATCGCAAGAATTTCACGAAATCCGGTGAAAAAAAAAAAGGCTGTTACCGAAATATCGGCATGGACGTATTCCGGCCGTTTACGACGAAAAACCACGGCTGCGTCTGCAACGCACGAAAGCAACAGAACACTGAAGAGCGCATTCCAATATCCGGACCTACGTGGCCGGCCTATTTCTATAACTAGGCAAACGGCGAAAACAGCAGCCGCAGATATCCCATCTGCGTGACAGGGTGACAGCGCGAGAGCCTGACAGCGTGTCAGCGTTCGGCTTCCAGTGTGGGCCACAGAAAGATAATCTCCTTTCTTGAGAGCGAAATGGAAGCGGTGTTTATGTTTTGCTGGCTTGTCGCCATCCGATAGGCCTCAATCATTTCTGTCCCGACTCGCTCGGATTGGCCTCCCATGGCTGCCCTGCCGCCAAAATTAGGAGCGGAGCCGGGACATTTTCTCTCGTGAATGACGATCGGGTGCTGAGAATCCGAAGGATCTCTTTCAGCGTCCATTTGATGTTCTCGGAGTCGGTCGCTAAGGCAGCGCCCCGTTTGCCCGATGTACCTGGCCCCGCAGGGCTGGGGGATCGCGTATACTTCCACCGCTTGCTCTCCTTCTTCCAAGACTTTTCTTTCCGGTGCTCCCACGGAGCAGGCGGGTTTTGAGCTTGAACCCGAAAATAGATGTTGTTGAAGTTGAAAGATTGCCCTGTCTGTATCGTCCCTTTTGTGTCTCCACTTTCTAAATGTTTAAAAAGTACCAACACGCTAAAATAGTACAATTTCCGGGATTTCATTTTCATTCCCCAAGTGTGATGCGGGAGCCGCGCCACGGAGCCCCGGTCGTTTCCGGTCTTTGTTATCGCTAGGCTTTGGCAGTGCTCAACCACAGTGCAAGACACGCACAGAGCCACGCTCTCTTTTGCAATGCGCCGCCTAATAATGATATCTGTTGAGGAGACGTGCGCACATAAGTCTCGCGCAAAGCTAACTCGATGGGAGTTTTTTTTTGTAAGGCGCGTTCACACCGGGAACGTAAGCAGTCGCGCGATGCGACTAAATCGCATCGCAAAAAGAGAAAAAAAAAAAAAAGTAACTAGATGGTCAATCTGGCGTGCGCGATGAGCGAGTCCAACGCCTTCGTTGGCGAGTCGCTTCTCAAAAACTCTCGCTCCGAACGCCGTTGATTGGCTCAGCCTCTCCGCGACTAGATTGAATCGCAAAATGTCGGGTCAGCAAGCGACTGCTCAAATCCCGTCTCTTTTCCCGCGATGGTCGCTTTTGCGATGAAAGCTATCAGGCGACTAGATCGCATCGCCGGTGTGAACGTGCCTTAATGTCGAACCAGTCTCACTGCGCGTCCCGATATTGGCATATGTACCTACGCGCGTGTACAACATCCGGCACAGTTTGTGTTAGCAAAGCCTGGTCCACCCGCGTCAGAACATTCAGCCAACCTTTAGACTGGGGAAATCAAGAGACCTAAAATAAGATAAAGTTGCCAGCCGAATAAAACTTGATTTCTGATTAATTAAGATGAAGACCACCCGCGTACATCAAATAGCTCATCAGCCGAACTCCAAGGCAGTAAGCCTAGTTCTGCCACTTAATTGGCAACTTTGGCCCGTAGCTGCTAGATGAGAGCCGAACTATCCGGAAGCGAAGCCTAACTTTGGCACTCGTTCGGCGACTTGGGCCCAAAGATGCCAGATGTCAACCGAACTACAAGGTAGTAAGCCTAACTCTGGCACATCTGTGGCGATTTTTGCCCGAAGGTGCCAGCTGACAGCAAAACTATTAAAGGGTGAAGCCTAACTTTGGCATTAGTTTGGCAATCTCGGCCCAAATATGCCAAATATCTGCCAAACTACCTGGCAGTAAGCCTAACTCTGGGATTTGTTAGGCGATTTAGGCCCGGAGAATCCAGATGACAGCCGAACTACCAGGCAGCGAAGCCTAAGTTTGGCACTTGTTTGGCGAATTAGGGCCAAAATACCCAGACTGTTGCCAAGGGAGGTCATGTTTGGCTCTACTTTGGCTTCTTCGGGCTTTTCAATGCCCTAAACTCCCAGAAAAAGGCCAAGTTTTGGCCCAGAACTCGGTGCTACCAGGGCATTGTTATCTTCATCCACTGTGCGCAAACGAGTTCGCCTAACGTCAGCTCATAGATGTCGCCACGACAGGTGTTTACTTAAGCAAACCATTCTCTCAAATGGGAAGCGAAATTCCTGCTCGCCTATGCCCTTTCCCTCTAAGCATTTATTTTCGCCCTCACTTCAACAGGTGACCGGCGTTTGAGCCGGAAGTTTCGTCATCCGAAGCGAGGCACCACGTGACTTCACGCTTCCGGTTCGTCCGGTGCCGGTCGTGGTTCGTCCAGCTGCATCGAGAGCCCTTCTTGGCCTGGTAGCCGTGCTGTATTCGCGGTGAAAATGGTTTACAGCTCCGCGGTACGTTGTTTTAACGCAAGCCATAGAGGGCATACGATGTTCCAGTTCCCGTGAAACAAAGCATGGAAGCAACTATGGGCTGTCGCTGTTAAGCGAGTGATTGAGCGAGGTGACCTGTGACAGACAAACGTCGGTGACCGTTTAAGCGCGGCAAATATTGTTACAGGCCAGTACAACGTGCTCTCTCTTTATTCAGGTAGGGGCCGCAGGAAATAACGATCTCTAACAGTATTTTGGCACCCACCAAAAAGGTCTTGATTAATCCGCGAAGAGGTGAGCACTGCTTGTCGCACAAGGCATCCGCGAGAACGCGGGATGCGATCTCGCAGGCAATCAGGTCATGGCATGACGTTTCGTCGACATACAGTTCCATCATAGAGTAATATAGTAAACGTAAAGAGAGGACACAGGAGCCGATTCGCGGCCCAGATAGTGCGTTTAATACCCTCCGCTACGTGGCGCTTTTCTGCAATTTGGTTAAAATCAATTAAAACTGTTTCTGTGAAACGTGTTTATTTTTTAATTGGCAAGCTTTAAAATTGTTTAAAGTACTTAAAACGACTAAATTGTTTAATGCGAATACGTCACAAAAACCACGTGATGAATGGCGCCTGCCATGGCCTGCCTGCCTGCACGCTGTCGCCTCTGCATCATTCTGCATGACCTCTGCTCGTCCCTGCGTCGTTCGTCTGTGCCGTGCGTGCCGTTCACTTGTGCTTTATGCTGCATCATGTTCGGTCGACTTTGCATCAATCAAGGTGACGCATGACCGCCCGCGTGCTCGCATGCTCGGCGTGAATTCGTGGAGCCGATCGGTTCGAGCTTCTCGCGCTGTTGTTTCTGCCGGGCTGTCTGGCTGCACTTGAACGTGTGTGGATGTTGATTTTCGATGAGATTGTTTTAAGAAAAGAATTTAACTTACGACCCTGCACACGACATGGTCCATGGGTTTACAGATGACGGTGTTGAACGAACCTCTAACATTGCAGATAGAGCCTTGGTTGTTATGCTGTCTGAAATTTCCAGGAGGCGCGTTTAGCCCCTTGCATACACTGTTGTGGACACTACAACAACGTCTTCTGTTTAACGCAGTCTCCTCATTTCTCTCATTCGGGAGCTTGAGACTGTTGGCTCCACAGTAAAGGCTGTGGTCTGTGGTTAGGGGGCTTCAAACGTAAGCTTGGTGTGTGTGGTGATAAGTTATTTCTTGAAGTTGACAACACGTTTACTTTGTCTTTGATGTTCCGCACCTTCCCAAAACAACCAAGAGCAATCTCCAAGCCCACAAACTTTGCATTGGAAATGAGGTCATTGAGTAAGCTTTTATTTTTGAACTTTATTGTTCTATCCATAAGATGAGCTTGCGATTGGCTCCTAAACTTACTGGGAGACCGATTTTTTCAAGAACCTTTCTGTAACATGGAAGAAAATTGTGCCCCACAGGTACTGAGTGCCTCACTCTTCCTTGCAATCATATCCCTTGTTTATGCCAAGGAACTTCTGAGGCAGCCATGGCTACAGCCTATTTCTGTGATAGGATGTGCATACTTTTTGATTGTCTAAATAGCTAAAAATTCAAGAAGACAGGGCAGAAGTTGCGTCATGCCATTCTGAAGGGAGAATCTGAAATACTTGATTTTCTCCACCAGTAACTCAGATGGATTTCAGCATGGCAGTTCCAAAGTAGGAGGCAGCCATAAGCCATCATTGGGTGGCAAGTTACTATAAAAAGTGTCCACATGCTCTGGGATGAGCTTTCAAGCAGCCATGACTTTAAGTTCTTACTTACACGACGCCCGCAGCAAGACACACTTGAGAACGTTTTTGGAGCCATATACGACAAATGCTGGGCTGCAGCGCAAACCCAAATCTGCATCAGTTCACCTCAGGACTAAAACACCTCTGGATAAAAAAACTGTTCAAACTGTCGGACAATGAAAACGTAGAGAATGACAAGGCTGGGGGGGGGGGGGGGGGGGGGGGGACCTCCTAAAAGAGTTGCAAATATCTTCGCACCATGAAAGTTTAATTTCAGACATTGTGGAATGTCTTTCAATTGATAACTTCCCGCCACTAGAGGATATTTCTGAGCTGGCATCAGACATCAGGTCTAACGTAATTGATGACTCGTCCACTTTTTTATTACGTTTGGGGCTATTTGATCAAGCTTTTGCTTGAACAGACAACTTACAGCTGTGGCTGTTCTCAGCTGCTATCGGATGAGTCTAATAACTTGACCAGGCCTCACGAGTACTGTCTTGTTTCTAAAGCATACCACGTGCCTGGAAAATTCTTCGGGAACTTAGTAGTACCATCACAGGCTGCCTTTCATTTCATTCAGCAACTAGAAAATCACTTTCTTCCCATAATAGAGAGTGTGACACATGTCGGAGAAGTGTGTGCCGCCTTGTATAGCACACTTTGAGGTCTGGGTGGTTTTAACCCTTGCCCAAAGGGTTTTTAAAATTGTTTTGCAGAATACGCTTGTGTTGACATGTTTGATTTCTTAACCGGAATTTGGACAAATTTCGGTTGCACTCTTCAGTGGCTAGTAAGAACGAGAGAGGTTTAACTGTTAATAGTGTATTAACAGAGGCGGTTGCCAAACCAAAAACAAAAAGTGCTTATTAAGTGGGCGGTGCAGCTTGCTCTCCAAATATTTGTTACCCCTTTCTCCAGCGAATGTGTATCACGGCTCCCTAACAAAAAAGTTTGTCTACTTTCTACAAAATTTCGATAGAAAATAGTGTATAGAGGCTAAAAATATTTGAAAGAAAATGTATCCACTTTTGTATCCACTGTCCATAGTTTTTTAGCCGCTTTTTTCTGAAGCCATATTTCTTTTCTGAACAATTTCGGGGTATGTTTAGTGACGTTGAATCTTGTCAGATTTCGAATAGAGTTCTCATTGTTTGGTAATGGCTCGCCCGCAGTGAGTTTGCGGCTATGCAAATTGGTGTTGTTTTTTTTAAATATTTTCCGGAAATCGAGAATTTCTACTATCCGGCGTGCGCTTTGCACTGTTATTATACTCTTATGACTGGTAATGATAGCGATGTCTTATTTATTTTTGCACTTACTTCCCGTACCCGAGTCGGCGTGAAAGTGAATAATATCATACAGCATGTTCTACGTGGAAAGGTTTTGTTAACTTGGTTCCGCTAAGAATCTATTACGAAGTGTACGATATGCCGAAGTCCTTCATATTCATTTATTTTTGTGAGTATCGATCTCTTTCGTAAGTAAATCATGCATACATAAATGTGGTCCAATAAAACCAGCCAGGAGTCAATGCGGCGATTGTGTAACTTCAATGCTTTACAATAAAAAAAGAACAAGAAATATATATACTTCTGTTTTGTGAAGCAAGTTGAAATATTGCTTGACACATTTTGCACGTACTCTATCGTAAAAAAATAAAGCAAAAGTGCGTCAATATTAAAAAAAAAAAAAAAGAAACAGCGGCTTCGGGAGTCAAGGAGCTTCCGAGAGCCGAGCGAGGCGGGGAGGAAAGAGAGAGAGAAGGGTACCGGAGAACCGGAGCAGAAACGCCCAAACAGAAACCAAAACTAACTTGACCGGAAACGGAATCAGATTATACTTAATACCGCCCGTTAGGAGCGCTACCTGTCACTGGTCTATCTGGGCCGCTGGGGCCTATGGCAGTGTCCGCTCTTTACCTTGTGCATATTACTCTATGGTGCCATCGCCAGGCCGTTTAATCGTTACATCGACCGCTCGGATTAACATTTTCTGTGATAAGCCGCCGCAGACTGTTCCCGCGAAGCGGCGTGAATGGGTGGCTTGCTATAATATAAATAAAAAAAAGGACAAGTCAGCTTTCTGTAATATAAAAAAACAAAAGGAAATGGGCAGCACCTCCATATTGACTGATAATAAAGCGGTAGTACGACCCTGCATAGCTCATATCGAAATCGGTGCTCGTTTGTGCATGCTTTCTTACTCGGCATCATTAAAAAAACGTCCGGGATGGCGGGGGGGGAAGGGGGGGGGGGGGTGAGTGGGAGGGAGGGAGGGAGGGAGGAGGGGGAGGGTCATGGTAGTTCACGGGGGACAACTTAGTTGAAGTACCAAAAACGCGTGAGTGTTAAAAAGCAAAGATTGTCACGTGGTCAGGTGTCGTCGAAACTAATTTTTGTAGGGAAGTGGCGTTTCAATCGCACGAGAAAACATATTAGCTGAGTTTAAAACGCCGTCTGACCGATTTCTTTCCCTGTCTTCAACTTTTGGTTGCCTGAAAATGTTCTTACCCAGACTCAGGTGTTTTAACAAAATAAGAAAAGCACGCCAGACCTCCGATCGGGCATTTCAGCTGGCCGCGTCCCACGGCTTACATTCGCGCCTATTTCAGTCGGTGATGTGATCTAACGTAACCATCAGAAATAAACAGAACCCAAATGAAAAACGCTGCCTCAAAAGTAAAGCCAAACATCTAACCTGAGTTTTCATGCGAAGATCCGGAAAGCGCGGTGCGAATGCAGCTTGCCGCCGGCTGCACTCGCTCTGCGGTTCCATGGCCGATCTCGGTGCTTCGGCGTACCGATTACTACTTAACATAACTGTAAAAGTAACTTGAGACGTTCCGAAGTGCGTAAGTCACCCAGCATCACAGGGAGGTGGCTCGGATCGATCGGGTTTCAACACCCACACACGCTTCCATAGCCGTCATGGGGCGGTGTCGGCTGCTATCTACGAACCGGAAGTGAATAATACCCAGTGTGCTTTGAGGCTGCTGCCAAACGCCGGTCACCTATTGGATCGGGTGCTACACGTGACCGTTACCTTTCCCATGTTCCCGCGCGATTCGGTCGTCTGCTATAAACCGACGCCATTGCGTGCGAGGCGTGGCATTAACTGACAGTCCGGCCGTAGGATTTTAAATTTTTTTTATTATTACGTTGGCGGCGACGCGATGTCCTCTTGGTGCGCTTTGTATTGTACAAACATCGTTGCGAAAGTAAACAAGCTTCTTACCCGTGCGACGGGAAAATAGAATCTACAGTGACGAAGATAATAGGGGGTGTTAGGAAACCGGTTTTGGGCACCCGATATGCTACGATGGACCCTCCGGTACGAACTGCGCATGCGTGAGTCTTCTACGGTAGCACATGCATAGTTTTGTACTAGAGGGCCCATTGTGCTCTATTGGATGGGCAAAAACGGTTCCCTAAAGCTCTCTAATAGGGGCCTTTATCAAACCGTTGCCGTGTTGCGCGTACCGCACTACCAGAGCTTAGGAAGCATTCCTTTAAGCGCGCGCAGGTGTAATACAGCGACCGTGGGGCGCGCGCTTAAAAGTATGCTTCGACGACTCCGGTAGTGCGGTACGAGGAACACGGTAACGGTTTGCTAAAAGTCCCTAATGGCTACACCGGATCGGTTGGAAACGTATCGAATGCCTTCGACTAAGAATAGTGCATTTGATGGGTAGTTAAATGTACGAGGTGAGTAATTACCAGATGTCGCTTATTCCTCCGTGCTCATGTGAACCGTTGCGGGTGGTATTCGACGTTTATAAAAAGTGTACGAAGTGAACCAAGCTACTGATTTAGTAAAAGGATAGGTAATGCTTAACATTACCGAAACATTGCGGGTTTGCACGCGCAGGTCTAGGGGCGTTGTGCTAGTCGGCACCGCATGGCTTCCAGATTTTTTTGATGAATAGTCGCTAAAGTAAAGAATTTTTGAAAATCATGTTCTCTCGCCTATGCTTTGGCCTTTGCCAAACACAACACCTGCGTTAAAGCATAGAATGTTTTAGCAGAGCCGTGTTCAGACGGAGTTTGGTCAATAGGAGGAGCGGGCAGAGCCATGGCCCCCACCAGATGCACAAAGACGGCTTGACATGCTCTCTTGGTGCACGTGATGTTTCTATCATGATCTTGCAGAAAGACGTAAGAAACGAATGTGCCGCTCACCTCTGTTTTGCTCGGTCAGAGTGTGACCGCTCGAACGGCAGGCTCCCGGCCCTCGGCGCCTGGCATAGTGATTATGTCCATCCTTCCGCTAGCCGCGCTCCTCCATCATGATTTTGGATGTCCGTAATTGGAACATCCAGTGAACCATATTTTCAGTCACCGAGAGTTATTCGAACACATTTATTAAGGTGAAAGCCTTATATGTCTCATAATTCAATTAACATTCATGTTTTTTGATCGAAAAGACGGCGGCGACACGAAAAGTACGAAAACACGTCGTCGACACCAAAGGTACCAAAACGAAAGATATCAATGAAGAGGTGCCAAATGTGCGTCGTCATACAGCGCGCAGTCTTCGGAGGTTCGCTATCACGTTTACATCGACGCGTGGGCTCTCGCCTTCAAGTCGTTTTAGGGGTAACGCAAGAGACCCTGGGCCATGTTCCGAAATTACTCGATCTTGCTTCAGGGTAAGGATTTTGTACCTTGGCGTTCTAAAACCTACCCGCGTACAGCGTTTTTCAATCGCCGTCTTCACGTGACACGACCCTCCGGAGTAACTCGGATTCATTTGGGTAAGATTTGAAACACAGCCCCTGTGTCTTTCTAATTTCGTTTTTCCCGAGCACCGTTAGGGTAATATTTCCGCCTTCTTGTTGGTCACATTCGAATTTGTGAAGATGCTCTGGACCATGCCCAGCACATTTTCGGCCAATGACGTTTTCTCGTTTGACACCCATACTTCCCAATGAATGGCCAAACTATCTGGATATACGACTCTGGGCATTAGTAGAGCGTACGCTAAAAATTGTGGGCCTTGCGTGCACGTGCTCTATTCATGCTCAAAGCGACGGCCGGAGCACCCGCTAGTGCTGAAGCTCTTGCCGTCCCTTCATCGTGAGACTCTATTCTGTGCCTGCTCTCGGAACTTGCTGCAATAAACGGGTAAACGCAATATATTTTTGCAGCGATGCATGCCGATGTTCCTAAATACTCGGGATTACAGTGGCATTCTTAAAATTGTCCGCCCTGAGCGGAATTGGAAACATCTTGTCTTCACACCCGAGCGACTCAAACTCTGTTCGCGGTGTTACATATATCGATCGAGACGACTTCCCCGTCTTTAGAACTCCAGTAATGATGCTCAAGTGCGGGTTTCTTCGTGGTAAAAAAGAAAACTGTCTTCATATTTGAAAAAAAAAAAAAAAAAGATCCAGTTCGCGGTATGCCAAAGCAAACAACTCTTCATCGGAGCGCAAAGGCGCGCGCCTGCACGCTCCTCGCGATGCGAACGGTCCCGTAAACAAAGGCGACGAAAAGTGATAACGCACGATACCGTGACCGCGCACTTAAAAGCACGTTTCAAAGGCTCCGGTGGTGCGATACCCGGAACACCATAAAGGTTTACCCGAAGTCCGTAAAAGTTCGATTACTGTCAAGTGGGAAGATTTCTGGGTGGCGTGTAATTTCCCCCCAAAATACATTGGGGTCAAATTTATTTTGTCAGTGGTAAGAAAAATTTATGGAACATAAAAGGTTACAAATAATATTATTTGGTATTGAAAGTTATTTATTTCTTACACGTAGCATCGAAATAGCTTGAAGTGTAGACGTTCAAGCTCGTCTTATAATGACGCAGATGTTGAAATGCTTCGGAAAGTGTTTCGAGGTTCTATAAATAATTTTTACTGGGATTAATCCGCTAAGTCGCTTACACACTCTTCACACCTTGGCTTAAAAAAGATCAGGTAAAATTTAGTGTGCCCTTGCGTTTGCGAAATCCTTCTCTGTCTTCTGTACCAATATCGCTTACAAATAAAAAAAAAAACTTTTCTCTCGTGAAAATATCGCATATAGCCTCTACATCACCTACCCCCACACCCTTCTTCTTCTGATCCACAAGCAAACGAAATTTTGACACGGGGAGTTTCAGAGGATTAGAGCTGCGAAGCTCGATAACAAGACGGAAGACGTGGTGTCGCTGCCTGCCTTACATGTCGCCTTGACAGCAATCCACGTAATACCTTCAGCCTAGGGTCCTCGGACGCCATAGGCCGCCCTGAACTTAAACACGGCGTTTATTCCGCGTTTAACGGGTTTTCTGAGCGTTAAAGTTTCCCGTAGTTCGTATCATGATTGGATATTCTAGTGATATAATAATTTACTTTTCGTTCTTGTAACAGCCGGCTTAGTAGGAAAAGGTGGAATAGATCCACAGATCCGTCACCTCGCGCGTCACATTTTGGGAACCTGTTTGTCGGGAGCTTAGTGCGTGTGGCTGTTTCCTTCCCCTGATTTCCGCAATGCATAGCGTGGCATTACGCCGCGACGAGGCACTTATGCCCAATTCACACGGCAGCGTAGCGGTACCTTTGGCACATGTACCTGTAGTAAAGGGAGCTGGCGATCGTAATCACACGGCGCATGGAGGTCCCTTGCGCTAAGAAAGGCCCTGTGTTAAACGGAGCTCGCCAAGCTCCCTTTACAGCTTCAGGCAGTAGCCTCGGTCACATGAACTCAAAATAAAAATCACATATATATAAATATATCTTATTTAATGCAATATAACAAACTAATATATACAAGTGGCAAATTACGAAATTATTGCGAAGAATAATATGATGGAATAATACATTAACGAGGAACGCATACTCTAGCTAGCAGATAACAGCGGTGGCCCGTGGAAAACAATGTCTGCTACAAACCGGAACGCGGTGGACCACTGCGAGCTTTCTTTCGCGGTTGTAGGCGAATCGTTCGACTCTCCCGCCCAGGAACTGTTATTCTCGTCGTCGTCCATCTCTTTTTATGGTGTGACTGGCGTGACCGTGAGACTCCGACGTGGTTTGTTTCTGCCGGGCACTATTTGGCTACTTCAGTGAGAACTTTGCGAAAAAATGGAGCTGCTGAAAACAAAACCATAGCCCACCTCGCAATGAAAACTCCTAAACGCAGATGGTTTAGGGTCCATTTGGCCAGACAGGCCGGTCGTTTTCAAGCAAGACTCTATTTAGATGCACCCTTTGACTTAGATAAAAAAAATATAAAGTGCCGCAAAGTTAAACAAAAATAATAGTTATGTTTTAAATATCATATTTCACACACAATAATCGAAAACTTCGCTTCAAATCGATTTCTAGGAATAATTGTTTATCACGTGCTCCTCTCGCGGTTTAGCAGAAATGCAACAGACATCAACCTACATTGCTCCGTTTATTTATCATCTGATTCAGAACGCCGTTTACTACAGGTACTTTGAGCTAAGGAACCTAAGCTAATACCCAAGTCATACGTCAGCGTAAAGGTACCTTCAGCTTAGGTCCCTTAGCTGAAGATACCTGTAGTAAACGGGTTCTCGATCACACGATAAATAAACGGAACACTTTAAGTTCATAGTGATTCTATTCCTGCTAAACCGCGAGAGGAGAACATTATCAACAATTATTGCTTGAAATCGGTTTGATGCGAAGTTTTCTGATTATTGTGTATGAAATGTCACATTTAAAACATAAATATTATTTGCGTTCGCTTTCGCGACAGTTTTTCTTTTAATGCGAAGTGTGCACTTAAATAAGTCTTGCTTTAAAACGTAAGACCCGTCTGTCAGCACTGGCCCTAAGAAACATCTGCGCTTACGAGTTTCCGTTGCGAGGTGGGCGACTTTTTTTCTGTTTAGCAGCTCCATTTTTCCGCAAAGTTCCCACTGAGGTAGCTAAATAGTGCCCGACAGAAACAAACCACGTCGGAGCCTCACAGTTACGCCAGTCACGCCATCGAAAGGGATGGACGACGACGAGGATAAAAGGTCCTGGGTGGGAGAGTCGTACGACTCGTCTATAACCTCGAAAAAGAGCTCGCAGTAGTCCATCACGTACGGGTTCATAGCAGACATTGTCTTCCCCGTGCCGCCGCTCGTACCTGCTAGCTGGAGTATGCGTTCATCATTATAGTATTATTCCATCACATTTGTGTTCACAATTTTTTAACAATTTGCTACTTATAGATATTCAGTTTGTTATAATGCATTAATCAAATTTTATTTATATATCTGTGATATTTATTTTGAGTTCGTGGGTCCCAGGCTGTTCCCTGTAGCTGTCAAGGGAGCTTGACGAGCTCCGTTTAACACAGGACCTCCCTTAGTGAAAGGAACCTTTACGCGCCGTGTGATCACGATCTCTACCTCCCTTTACTACAGGTACCTGTGCTAAAGGTACCTTTACGCTGCCGTGTGAACTAAGTATAAAGCTGCTTTTACGCTGCCGTGTGAATTGCGTATTACAGTTTTACAATTAGTCTTTTGCGACTGAGGCACCACTGGAAATAGAGTTCGGGCCACAATAGTATAAACGGCATTATTTCTCTGCGCTTGATACTTGAGAAGTATAGGTTCCGCGAATATTTTGCCGGAACGAAGCGGTATTAGTCCCGTCAACCTGGAATGGCGCCACCTGGTGATTCTTTGTCGTGACGTAGCGTCACGTGACCGCTTCTGCGCTTCGTTGGTAGCGTATCGGTTGAGGGTCAATGTTTACAATTCATGTTTATTGGTTCATCTGAACCAGAGTTTGGGCTTGCGTGTGATCTAATTCTTGCTCTGGTCTTTTCGTAAAAATTTAGCTCGAGCACCGCGACAACACTAGTGTCGCATCACACGGACCATGACCCATTGACCCTGTTTTTGTGAGATTGTACAGACCACGACCAAGTCGGTCGCCGTTATGGCTTCGGAGAGTTGTCGAGCGAACAAACAGGTAGATTCTGGGCTACCAAAATTTCCGGAACGAGTTTTCTTTTTTTGCAGCCTAGCGGAAATGGGCGGCGGAGAAAAGCTTACCGAAGAAAAGCTTACCGGAGATAAGCTCCATGGAAAAACACTCCCCGCAAAACTGTCTGATGCGGAGTAAAGCTCACCGGGATTTTGCGGATGCGGAGAAAATCTCTCTTAGCAATATGAGAATCGGGCATTTACTCAAGTGAAGTACGTTCACTCAATGTAAGTATGTCAGGAAGCCTTACGCGCATGATGTCATTCTGCACTTCACACTAACTTATTTTTAAAATAAGTTATTGTCATGTAACACATCAGGCGTTGCCCAACGAAAATTTCATAAATTATTTCAAGATGACTCTAATAAAAAAAAAAGGAGTCACGGTGTATATAACCAGTGTAGAGGGCTGCAGATTGAGTACTTCCTGGATATATAATTATGAAATGGTATTTTATGTAGTCAACCGACACCGCATTGCCAAATGTTCACGTTTCACCGAGTGTTTAGAAAGGACTGGTTCAAATTCTTACAACATTCGAACGGAATATAGACGGGTCGTATTTCCCCTTTTCGGACTACATTAGAAAATTAATACCGTAACGCTCACGCGGAATGGGTTGACATAAAATCGGAACGAGGGCTACAGCCAGGGTGGAGACGAAAAAATCCAGATTACTTAAATCCTGATTTCGTCATTCGATGTTTTCGATGTGCACATATGTTCCCTATTTAAATTTTAAAAAAAATCTTCACTGAAGAAATATTTATATGGGACCGAACTCGAGCGAAATGCAGTGGTCGTCAGAGAAATTTGATGTGCTGAGCTTTATTTTTCCTACCTCAGACTTCGTTCGTCAGTTGTGTCACATCTTTTTGGAATCAAATCAAAATACAAGATATATAAACGAAAACTGGGAAAATAACGTCGTAATGCAAAAAAAAAAAAAAAGCCAATACAGCTTTTATTTAAACATAACAAGTAAGTTTTTTTTTTTTTTTTTTTCGTGTATGGCAGGGGGTGTTAATGGTCAAAGCTTTGTTCAAATTGCAATAATTGTTTTCCTTGTTGTTTTCACTGATGGGAAAATTGATAAAACAAACTGTGTTCTTTAAAAGGTATATAGTGATAAATATCCAGTACTTTCTATCTACAGTAAAATTATTCTGATCGAAATATAAAACAAAAAAATAAGTTAAATTTAAATAATCATTTTTTTTTTGCTTACAGCAGAGCGAAGTGACGTGAAGTGTTTACACTGCGTACAACTGTCAGCGTAAACAAATTGTGTTTTTTTTTCCTACATTTTAGTGGTTCCATTAAAAGCGGCGGAAATTGCTCATTTGGGGCAAGAAGTTATGCGACAAACTTTTGACGCGGATCAACAATGTCTCTAAGTGAAATTCGAACAATCGCTTCGCGCTAACTTTCTTGCACAGTGTACCGGCCTCTGGACAGGCGCTTAAAGCCTTGGTAGCACTAGCGGAATTAAAGGATACCGACCACTCTACATAATATTTTAATTCCAGGTGAGCTTTTCTCCGGGTTTGTGAAAAGACTACTGAGCAGTTCTCCCCACCCGCACAAAAGTGGATGTGCTTTTCTCCGGGGGTACCCTTCTCCGGTGAGCTTTTCTCCGGGAATCGGCGGAAACAAACAGATGGAGAAAATAGAGAGCAATCTCGACGAGGGCGAAGCAGGCGTTGAACTTGTCATTCAGATCGCAGGTTTGTTTAGCAGCTTGCTCGCGTGATTTTACATAGAGGCACAAAAATACAGAGTACCTGCCGAATGATACGAAGATAATTTATAGCGTGTTTATGTGTGCATTGCATTAAGGACAGCAGAAAATAGATTTGAAAAGTGTGTCACCGCGATGAAAATATCTGCCACCACCGCACAACTCTCTGAGAATACCAAGGAGACAACGAAGACATGGGACTCACCTTTTAACCGTAGGGCTTAGCACAAGTCTATTTATTTATATATATATTACATTACCCTCAGGGCCCATCGGGCGTTAAAGGGGGGGGGGGGGTACATTGGATTTACAAAGTACGATGATCAATTCACGGTACAAAGAATACACAACAAAAAGTATACTCAACAACTTGCAGTTATAAAATTATTCAAGTATTTATCAATCAATCAATCAGTAAAATAAGTTACAGAGAATTTAAACAAAATAAATCAAGTTAAAAACATAACACCGGTCTCACAAACATATTTATTTAACGAGGACGCTGGTCGTAACCGTTAAATAAATCGTCGTCGTGCTGCGAACGACGAACACCTTGCTTGGCTTTTCCGCCCGGTTGAGCTGCAAGTGAGGTTGTTGGGATTGTTGTCGTTGCTTCTGGAACCCGTGAATCGAGCGTTTCCTTTCGTTTTTTGCTCGAAGTCAGGAAGTGCACGAAGAGCACATAGAAGTATGCTCTTTATTCACACGGAAAGAATAAAAACACAGAAAAAATACGAGGGACAGAACACACAGTTCTTTCTTTGAAAGAACTGTTTGTGTCTGTCCCTCGCATATTTTCTGTGTTTTTATTTTTTTTCGTGTGAACTGTACTCCATTCAACGCGCTTGGTACGTGTATACTCTTTGGTCTCCACAGCAAAATGTCCTGGTAGTGTTGGCAGCCATGAAGCTATCGTGCCATCAGAGCGTACACACAGCTTCCGATCGTTTTACTTGGCGTATTCGGATTAGCTTTTTTAGTTTCGTCCTACGCATGTTTTGCGCGTTAGCGAAAACAAAATAGGCTTAGCGAACAGCATCTGCTGCTACGCGCTAAAGTACACAACCGAAACGAAGCAAAGCGGAACAAATAACTGGCCTCCTCACGTAGTACTAGTCACTACGTCGCCATCGAGCGAGGTTGCTCTCCAACAAGTCCCGCTCGGAGCTATATTAGCCCCGACAGGGTCGGGTTATGTATTTCTGGCGATATTCTAAAGTCACGAGGTAGTTGATAGTTTGCACGTTTATAGTTATACAATCTGGGAGCACGGAGTTTCAGTACAATGCAGTAGCGATCTTCGGACGTCTTCAAACCCGCACAAGAGCCCATTATTGCTACAAGTTAAAAAAAAAAGAAAGACGTTTACAAACCTCGGTAAAGCGAAATTAGTGCTCAGCTTTTCAGGAGGATGAAGAGAGATTATGAAGGGGAAGGTGTGCCCCTCCTCCTTCTCCGAACGCTCTGCTCCTCTCCCCCCCTCCTGCATCCCCTCCTCCTCCAGTTCAATTTCCCCGCTAAATTTAGTGGGGAAAGTGACGTCACATCACTTGGTGTCACGTCACCTACGAAGAAATTCAGTTTGTTCGCTAGATCCACCGAAGAAATTGGTCACGTGACGCGCTTTTTACCACTAAATCTAGCGGAGAAATTAAATTTGCCCGCTAGATCTACCGGAGAAACTGAATTTCCCTACTAAAGTTAGCGGGGAATTTAATTGGTGTTGACGTCAGCTGACGTCAATTTGTTCGCTAAATTTCGCGCGGTTACGCCAACGCCGACCCCGCGAAACACGGAAACTGGCGCGTAAGAACTGCGCTCTAAACAAACAAAAAAAAAAACAAAGTGACAATGTAGCCGCGCGTCAAGACACATGACAAGAAAGCACTTTGGTAGATTGTTTCCGCCCCCTCGCAACACCCTCCAGAACTAATCAGGAAATCGGGAACACTGCAGGGAACGCAAGGAACAGGCATGCGCAGTGGTGGCGTCTTCGCTGTGGAGAGTGCTGCGGAGGGAGTTAGACTATTCTACGAAAGCTCCCTGTGTCCTGGTGTGAAAATGTTTCTAGGTAGCGTCTTGGCTAGAGGCGATAAAGAAAGAAACGGTTGTAGGCGCGCTTGAAACTGGCAGATATCAGGGATACAAAAAGTGTTAATGTAGTGATTGACTCGCCCTTAAGCCGGGGTCATCCTGCTCATAGACGGTTTAAACACGTGTCAGATTGAGCCGCCATCGCCGACCTTCTCTCGTCTTAGAGAGATGCCGAGCCACAGAAGCGGGCGTTGGCGAGCCTCCACAAAGGCCTACGGCGGCAACAAGGAGACAGTAGCACCTAAAGTGGCGATAACCTGTCCTGCTGTGGTAGTGATGAACTGAAGTGAACAGAATGAGAGGAAATAGAAACTGAAGGTTGTGGTAATGGCCGCGCACATGCACAGCTGCTGTACAGCCTCGATACACCATGCAAAAGGGAGTCGGGGGATCGATGACCGAGTGGGCTTGCGCACACCTGCTCGTAGCACGTGGAGCAAACTCTCGCGCTGCAGAACCCAGGGATCTTGGGCGCAATCCCCACCCCTGCCCGTTGCAATTTGGATGAACATCGTACCGGCGTACGGTCTTGTATCACTACTGCGTGGTGCACGTTCAAGACCCCAGGCTACACTCGCTCAAATGCTCATCTATAGCTGCGATACAAGTCGCCCGTTGTGGCAGACTAAATTCAAGCTGCAGGAACATACACACACCCATCTTGTTTCAGAAGACACTCTGCATACAGATTTGGAGGCAAGTCACCGCGACATGTTTTCTTCGAGTGCCACGTGACAATGATTTGAAGGAGAAAACATGGCACACGGCACTCGAACCGCGGATATTGCGGTGACTCGAGTTTCCAGGCCGTCTTTTGAAATGTGTATGAGCAGTTCTACCCCGGCTTTACAATTCCTTCGAACAAAAACTGCCCTAACGGCGTGGCGCAGTCGAGTCGTACAAACAAAAACAAACACGCAGCTCGGGTTCTTTCCTGTAATTCCCTCAAACCAAATAAACATTAGAATCGACGGAATCAGCCTCGCTAATTACACGGCCTCCATATTTAATGTCCCCAGGGAGTGCCGCGGCTTATAAAAGCGCTTTCTTCCGGAACATTTAATCACGCGTTTCGCACGCATAAAGCTCCAAAGCAGTTAAATTTTTTTCAGATGAAACCTTTATGCCATATAACGCAGGTTTCTGTTGATTGAATCGATTTTTGTTTTAGGAAAGGATTCATTAATGCCTTTTTTGGGGGTTCGTGTTTTTACTATAGTAAAGAAAGCTTCATTGACAATTTAAACGATCGCACAAATGCGCACTTGTAGTATTGAGGAGTCATTTAGCTGCCTGCTTTGTGATGCTGATTACGTCTGCTTCCTCGCACTGGTAACGTAAACAAAATTCTTTCTTCTTCAATACACTGACTATCTTTCTGACTGTAGGTCCGAGAAACGCCTGATTCAAAGTTTTTTTTTTAATGTTTTTTGTATGTTTTGTAACTTTTCAAAGCACATAGAAAACTACGTTAAATTCCTCGAAGTTATTTATATGCTTCCAAAGGACGCCGATAATGAGGAAAACGGTAAATAAAGGGGGTTGGGAACTGTTTTGACGTCCCTTTAATGTGAGACAACGTGTGACCGATAAACTCACACGCGTTTAGTTTCAGTTTCAAAAATGAACAAAAGCACCTCCTATACTAAGGTAAAAAAAGTCAGCACGTGAGTTTATCAGGATCGCGTACAAACTTGGATTGATTTCAGCAACACCACGTCCATCCGAAACAAAGCAGAGTGACTAGAACGCATCTCGAAGGAAATTAGAGTAAAGAGTCAAAGGCACAGGCTAGGTGGTGACGAAACATTGCTAGCGCCGGAAATTATATTAGTAGGACCTCTTTGACTTTGTATGAGAAGAAACGGATGTTCTTGTCCCTCTAGTCTATTTCTAGTTTATTTTCTTTGTCCAGTGGGATGATTTCTTCTAATTTTCTTTATTTTTGTTTATCATGAAATTGTACCAAACCGTTGTTCAGGAGCTGAGGGTTTTTTTTCGGACGATGAGACACCGCCGTTTTTGTTGGTCTAGTATTGATGCATTCACTGAACGCTAAGACTGCAATCGTGTACAGGAGTCTTTTCGTTTAGTAAGGTACGTTGTTGGGCTAGTTTGTTCATCTTAGTAAAACATATAAAATAGCGCAACAGAAACAAGGACAAGAAGTAAACAGGACAGGCGCTAACTTTATACTAGTTTTATTCTGGAAAATCGAACACATATATACACACGACAGGCAAAGCAGCACCACGTAAAAGTTGATTAATTTTTCACCCGATCATTCAAAAACTGAAATTCATTACAATGAAGAACAATAGAAGTGTCGCTGACACATGCCGTCCCACTTTTTTTGATAAAGAAAGCTTCCAATAGCTCTCGAGCGACCGTCTCTCGGCTTCTTCCTAGTATCCGCATCTGCTGAAGTCGCGGAACACAGCCACACGTGTTGCAATGTATAGGCAAATGCGAGCCATATTTATTTTTTACTGATAATGCGTGCTCCCGTGCTCGGTCATTGATGCACCGCCCCGTCTGGCCAATGTATACCTTTTTGTTTGACTCCTTCAAATGTGGTGCCTGCCGATGGTCAGCGGTTGTGCTCGTGATATGTAAAGAGAAGAAGGAAGTCTGTGTCAAATTCAATCATTCTTGTACTGGGTCTGAGACGGTGTTGTTCTCGTCTTCTTTACTCCTTGTCTCTTGGGTTATTCTACTAAGATCTCCAAGGACGCGCCGACCATGAACAAGTTTTACCCGGAAGCGTACTTTGCCGCATATAAGGCTGTTGTGTGGGGAAGCCCACTTTTGCTCGCGGGAGCAACAGCGTAATCGAATTGGAAGAGTTTCGAACAAAGACATTATCACGCTCAGTCAATATTTTCATGAAAATAACAACGCGTGTCCCTGTACTGGATGCCACGTAAGCGCGTAACTAAGAATTAGCTTACCTATAGTTCGTTGTAACCTAAGTACAAAGGGCGAGGGTAAGACGGGCCGCAGAGGAGAAAGCAGAGGGAACGCTGGAGAAGGGAGGGGGAAACCTCCTCCTCCTTTAGCGTTCCGCCTGCTTCCTCCTCCCCGGCCCGTCTTACCCTCGCCCTTCGTTCTTAGGTTGCAACGGACTATAGTCAGGTTTTCTAGTGCTTTTGGGAAACCTCTTTCTGGAGTCAATTAACATCTCTTGGTCTTCCCGTTCTTTTTCGTTTTAGAGCTGTACAAATATGTTGCAATTGCTTAGACAAAAGTTGAAGACAAAAATCCAGTCCCTGGATTTTTGCCTTAAATTAACCTTCACCAGCTCCTTTCCACACTAACGTTCGGTTCGCACATTTCTTTTATACTCAGTTTTGCAATTATGTTGCTTTTTGATGTCATATTCTATTTCGTTAAAATAAAATATAATATTTTATTTCAGACATCACCGCGGCGTGTACGGCGTTGCCAAATAGAAATGTTGCAATAATTTTTTTTTTTAATTTGTAGGCAGTTTTTTTTGTTTCGTTTTATAAAGTGAAATAATAGAAAGCAAAATGAAACGTGTTTTCTCCTCTCGCAATTTCAAAAAACTCATTGCCGAACAATCAGTTGTCGATTAAATATACGATGACGTGACGGTTTCAGAACTTAGCGTTATTTGATTTAATTTTTACAAGCAGGACTCAGTGTTTTTGGTTTTTATTTATTTTTCATTCGGCTTACGTTTTTTAGTTTTTTTTTTGAGCAGATATTTTAGGTTTTTATTGTAGAATATATATGCAGCTAAACACATTTTCATTTATTTTCTTTGAATATGTATTCTGTTTGTAGTATTGCTATTAACATAAAATGACGTAAAATGACGAGTACAAAAATGTCATATTTATTTATCAAACCGAAAAAGAAATGAAACACACACATACAAGTTCAAGCGAGTGAGATATAAAATCCGCACAGCCACCGTGCGTTTCACTTCCAATCAAGTCACGATTCATTGATCTTATTATAATACACGCATGTGTTTTCCCATGTTTTCTTCACTAATACGCGCCAGCTCTTTTCCTTTGTTCACCCTCAGTTTTTAGCACGCCCTCTCAACGCTTACACCCGAAAAATGCCAACTAAGGAGTCGAAGTTGCGTGGTAGCCAATGTTGGCAAATAAATCAAGTGTTATGGCCAAATGACAACCGGTGCCACGTTTTCGAGCGCAGCGTACTGCAGATATTCACGAAGCTCTGGCTGCAAGGCTCGAGTTGCGTCAATGCCACGTGCAGCCAGTTTGAAGATGCTCTCGAACATCAAGAAGTCATGGGACATTTCAGACTTCACATTTGAACCAGCACTTTGCACCAGGATATCATCAGGGCAGTGGAGTACCCCATGCTACCTGACACGTTCATTAGGACACTGACCTTCCACGTTTTGCCCCAAATTTACAGTAATACTGAAATGTATTGGTGAGTTCAATCCCTTTGTTTTAGTTTACAAGGACTAGCATGTTGGCAACATTACTGTGGTAGACTCAATCGGTCTTGATCTAGTGCTTGGTAACACCCAAGCAAAATGCGACGGAAGGATAACGTGGAAGAGATACAATTCGCACTCAACAACTGATTACTCTTTAATGTCTAGCGAATTGTTTAAAAGCTTAGGAAGCATGGAAATAAATTACATAGGCACGAAAAACTCAGGGAGTGATTATGTACGAATTAAAATAAAGTTTCTTTGCAACGGAACCGGGTAGCCAAATTCTTGAACGAGAAATTATATCGACCCTAAACAATATCCTACTACAAAAAGTTTCAGAACGAACTGAGACTCTAGTGTCCAGATAACTGGACAAATAATTGAAATATGAGGATTTAGTAAATACTTTTAAAATGGAGTTTGAAAAGTTCAAAATCAAACAACGAGAAAGAAAGAGAAGGAAACACACACCAAAAAGCTGGTAACACAGTGAAGTGAAGGTGGCCAAAGCAGGGTGACACGAGCTAGGCCTCAAGAAAGCACAGATTGGCGAAGGAAGGAGAAGAAACACCACCTGAGGTAGCGTCGAAATAGAATACGTCCCAGGAAAGAAGAAGAGAGGTATTTGCTCTAGTCCAGGACAAGATTGTTAAAGCTGGAGGGAAGTGGATGATGGAGGTAAATCAAAGTGATAGGAGTGCAACAAAGAGATTCTGGGAAAACAATAATGCACAAGCAAGGAAAACAGAGTGGTTCCATTGTTCATTAACCATACAAGAGAAGATAGGTGTAGAGGGCAAGGAGGCAGGGGACTGTATTAGACTAACAATCGAGGCAACATTCGCAGGACTTCAACCGTACGAGAGGGGACAGAACACAAACAGAAACACGGCCCAAGACGAGTACGCTACCGAGAAAACTCAGACGAGCACGGGGGAACGGGACAGAACAGAACGTTAAGTACCTAATGGAAGGGCGACAGGCCCAAAGGCATACGAATGAGACTAGACAAGAAACTAGAAACAAAAAGCAAATTAATGTTAAGACAGGCAACTGATCAAATAAGGACGGGGACAAAGGTACAAAATAATCGGAGACTAAGCGAAATGAGATTACTACATAAAGGCACGAGAAAAAGGGATAGAATAACACCATACCGCCCAATAAGAGTTACTTTAATCTTGTACAGAATCGCGATGCAGGTAGTTAAAAGAAGGATCGGAGAAGGGGCAGAAAACATTTTAGGTGAACTACAGAGCTGAGTTCCAAGAGATCGAAGGTTATATGTTAGCTTATTCATCATCACTCTATATATAAAGGTGGCACGGATCAGTACAGAAACTTAATTGGATAGCATATCTATTCATTAAAAAGTCCTACGACAATGCGAGTCAGAAAGCTCTGTGCACAGCTCAGAGATAATTATTTAAATGCTTCTTTGATTAGTCTTTTACAACAGGTAAACACAAATAATAAGGTTGTTATAACATAGGAATCAAAAATAACCGAACAGATTTAAATAAAAAGGGGACTCAGGCAGGGTTGTCCTTTATATACTTTCGTTCTGTGATATACCTGAGTAGAACAGAAAAAAAAAAAGAGAAGTGTGCAAATTAGCCTTTTACGTGTCAAATATGGCGAGAGGGGAAAAGGTAAGCCAAGCCATACCAGAAGTGTTCTACGCAGACGACAGTGTACTTTTAGCGGATTTTCGGGATATGTTACAGGAGCTGATATTTGAAGATCTGTGGACAGGAAAAAGATTCCCTAGACCAAAAATTCAGTAGCGACGAATCGGCGATAAAGGTTTATAACAGTGAAAATTGGGAACAGAGGAAAATTGAGGATGTTTTGTTAGAACACGTAGTCATGCATAAATGGAGTATGACTGAATGAGGAAAACAATATTTAGAAGAACTGGAAGAAATAGAACTAAGGAAGAGAAAAAAAGAATAATCTAGCAATTATGAAGCATAAGAAACTATGGAATTTCAATAGATATGAAGATGTTAGGGGAAATAAAGAGGAGTCATGGTACCGGGGTTTTCCTTTGGCGATGCGGTATTATGAATAACATTTGAGATTCAGTTCAGCTTAGAGACCACACAAAGGAAAGAGGGTAGGCCGGCACGGGGGCACATTGGAATGCACCAAATTTATTATTGCAGGGAGACATGGGTTGGGCATCTTTCGAGGCTAGAGAGGATATCAGCAAGTTAAAATTTCAACAAAAACTAGACAAAATTATAGAGACACGATGGGCGAGAAAGGTATATAAGCATTTATAGATGAAAAATCTGAACCGCAGATGAATAGATTGAACCCGAAAACAAAAATTTAAATAGTGACAGTTAAGTTCTGGTACAGCGCAGACTCCCTCTGTAAAAAAGGAATAAAAAGAATCCGAGAAAAAGATGTGGGAGGAATATATGCTGGCAAAACCACTTTTAGCTACATATAGGGGACTAAAATAGAAAATAAGGAAGGAATTAGTGTATGATAATTCACGCGAAGCTCGTTGTTATTCCAGGCTAGAAGAGGAGTATTGAGGACTAGGATGTATAAGACAAATTATGAGGAAATTAATACTCGCTGTGCCATTTCGCAATGAAAGACGAGACAATAGAACATGTAGAACTGACGTGCACAGGGCTTGGGCCTGCCCTCCAGAAGGGGGTGACGAATTTAGCCGGATTGCTGGGGCATGGAGACGAGAATGGAAGAATGGGTAAGTGCATTTTAGTAAGAAAGATTAGATTGGAATATTGGTGGAAATTATGTAAGAAGAATTGAATGACGTACAACTAACTGACACAGCTGGGGACATGCGGGACAGAGAAAAATTGGGACTTCCTTCCGCGTGGCTCTGGCCCAAAGTTTCCACCTGTCTTCCAGTGAAACCGGTGCTGGGGTAACGCCGACTAGGTTCGACCAGCAAAAAATTAGCTACTGTCTTGCTGAGGGGAAGAGGTAGGCGGTGATGTTTTCCTTTTGTTCTGCCAAATCCCTCAAAGGTTATCGTGGTGATATCCTACACCGCCTGGTGATAGTTACAAAATTGCAGAAGGTAAGCAAATTGGCGAACGAAAGAAAGTATTCTTTTGTTTTTTAATTTCTAGGCTAGGTGGCGCGAACTACCACACGTTATAAAGTCCATCCTCCTCAGCCCAGCCCTGTAAGGTACATGCTAGCTGAATCACGAGCAAGGAGTAGACGTCGTACACGATCGTGTGCTCGGATTTCACCTTTTTCATGATGGTCAAAATAGAGCTCGAACTTTTTTTCACAAATTGCGTCCTAATCACGAGGTCATACGTTCCTCAACCGCCCTAAATATACGCTGAAGTTTCTTGCATTTTTCGCCTTTCGCGTCACAACTTCTCAAGAAGGCACGAATGGGGCTCCAGTAATCAAGAACACCACACTTCGACTCGCAGAAAAAAAAGTATCTGAAAGGACAAACAGTAGCAAGGACGTTCGTCTCCCGGTCTATGAACTTACACATTGCGTGGAAGTTACATCTGAGCTCTCAAAAGTTCTTCAGCATTGCTGTGACCTGCATGAAAACGTCTTGCACGCATGCGAAACCTTCCAAGCGCAGACCTTCAGCATGATCGTTGTTTAGGCGGTAACAAGCATCGCTCCAGTGAACGCCGGCAAACTCGAAGTCTGAATGGGATAAATCTTGATAAAGCTTTCTTATGTAGAAAGCTAACTCCGAGAAAAGCATGAATATATCGTTGAGCCACTTACCAAACTTGAGTAGAACCTCTTGCGGAAGCATTGCCATCGTTAAAGCGCTACACGGTTATAGCACTTTCAGAAAATGCATGCGTGTGCTCCTACCTGGTAAAGCAGGTTTATAAAATGTAACCATCACAGCATCATCAGGTCGTCCTCGGGGATCAGAGGACTCGTCAAGAACAACCGCAAGTGTGGAGTTAAGTGTGACGTCTCTGATCGATGCTACGTCGCTTTCGTACACTTCGAGAAGGTATTTCTTATATGTCTGGGAAAAAGTTGGCATCGTTCTGGCCGCTGGACAGCAAGGACAAAAGAGGTCCCCAAGAGGGCCGATCACCTGGTGCAGCGTGATTACCGCCTGGCGAAAGACCCTGCAAAAGTTGTGGGCGATGTCGTTTCCGTCTTTTTTGCTTCTCAATAGCGAGTGTCATGCACGACTGAAGGGAGAAGAAGCTGCGTCTAAGAGCATCCAGGAATAATATTGTTTCGCGTTACAAATAGCGTCCCAACACTTCTAAAAAGTACCGTAGAATACCGCGGATCCACCCATTCCACATTACGCGCCCATTACCAAATTCGTAAGATCTGAGAAAATACGCACGGTACATTTAAGTGTAAAATTCATGATCGAACAAGCGCCTATCCTCCATTTTTTCGCGATTATCTGCAAAGCTTGAGTTGGCATATGTTGGAATACCACGTCCGCCTAAAACCTTTCGAATTTTTTTTGTTAGGGAAAAATAATTATTTCATAAAGTGAAATCATTCGAGACATGGTGACCTTTTATTCACATTACATATTATGTTTTAATGACTTCTATTTAACGCGTGACGTCAAGTTTCGCGTGAGCCTTGTGGCTTGTTTGAAATCCCCGCGCGAGGTCACGTGGCTGTGACGTCATGACTTTATCGGCCAATCGGGAGTTTCTCGTCCTGCCGACGCCTACCCCAGTTTTTCTGCGATACGACCTCCATAACGGTCCGGGGTGAAACGTGTTGCCAACGAAGACCGTGAGTGCACAAACCGTCTGCTACCGCGTACATTGTCATTAGGGTGTTTTCGAGTAACGTGCGCAATTTTAGAGCACACTAGCGCTAAATTTGGCACTTGCGTTAGTGCACGCTACGGAAGAGAGTTGTCTAATAGCGTTTCTCCGTCACAACGTAAATCTCAAGTGTCTCGCGCTTGCAACGCCACCGAGATACACTCACAACTTTTATTTCACGCACGAAATACTGTAACTTGAGAAAAAAAACACTTGTTTTGGTCCAGAGTAACTTTTTAAATTTGTTTAAGCATGAGCAATGGAGAGAAATAAAGAGTTTTATTTTGAGAATGTGACGCGAGCTGTCGTTCGTCGTGTCCGCTTGCGTCGCCTTGGCAAAAGAGGTCTCGCGTACTGAGCTTCGTCCACCGCAGATTCGCCGAGAAATGTTCGCGCGTCACGAGCATCAAGTTGCCGGCAATCGTTAACCACTTTATGGGCTTTTCCGAACCGAGTGCAATGTCGTCCCGTATTGAAAATCGCAGTCAGGAGGATGCCGCAGACATCGCTCTCACGGCGCCGTCAAAGTCCTGGTCCTGGCGGGCAACATTTTTTAACTGGGCTCCTCTTGGCTTTAGCCAAGTTTTCTTCACGAATCCTCCTTAAAGGCGCCCATCTACTTTTTCCGTACGCAGGTGATTTCCAAGAAATAGCGCACGCTAAAGTAGCGCTCGCAAAACGCAAAACATGGTTAGCGTTCGGCGCTTGCGCTGTGGTGACGACGCTATTTTTCGGGCCCGCAAAGCTTTAGAGTTCGTTATTCGAAAACTCCCTATTGTCTGACTGGCAATTAAAAAAAGACAATCTTATTCCGTGTGAATTAGACAGTGATAAGTTCTGAAAGCCTGACCTTTGGACAGAACCACGAGGAACACATGCCTAAAGCAAGGCACGCGCTCGAATGTTTCTAAAACTAACCGATTTAGTGGTTTCCGATGGTGTCAATCAAATTTTGTATATAGAACTGTGTATTTTCATGACTTAAAAGTTTGATTTCGAAAATGTTATTTAACCTTGAACTAAAAGGGCAATGACGAATGAACACTTTTTTCTTTTTTTCTTGTGAGAAAGAGCAAAAAAAAAAAGAGAAGAAAATATAAACAAGGAGAATATAAGTAGTTGAACATACACGCACTCACGCGAAACATAGATAACCGAATTAACATATACAAGTGGCGCTCCACTTGACCAAAACTATGTCTACTCGGAATCGACCTCATGCTTCCACATACCCAACCAAGGAGACAGCGTGCAACCCAGAGGGCAAGGTATCTCAGGGAAATACCCCCGAAGAGATCAGGCCGATAGCAGGAAATAAACTACAAAAAAGAAGGACTAAAAGGGACCTAGAAGAGCTTATACTTGGACGGAGACACGCCCGGTCGCTGTTGCCATGGCAACACCTCCACCGTCACAGTAAATAAGTTGCGGGACAAATCGACAAGCAAAGACTGAATGAACACAACACGACACCGGAAAGCAAGGTCGGGAAGCCCCGATGGCAGCTTTATTGAATTCCGTCAGTTTTAGATTCTTTCAGGTCTATTTTAAGACGGCTGTTAGGAGCAGCAACGAAACGAAAGTGGGAAACAAGAAACGTTACAAGGCGCGATAAAATTTCGATACCAACGCACGCTCCATGTGCGATCATTGAAAAGATGAAAGAGCCAACAGGCGAGGGTCAAAGACGTGTGTAGAAAGAGAGAGAGAGAGAACCAATCTAGCTAGCACTACAAAGAAAGCCCCAAGTTCAATTAAACACGAAAGGAATCCCGTACTTTATTGACTTTGATGTGGGGAACGAGAAATTTCGATGGTTCATTCACGCAAGGAATCTCGTACACTACAAGACGACGCGGACGACTTTTCGGGAGAGAGCGCGTTTTTTCGGACGCCTAAAAAAATCTCCGCGTCTCACTGCAAAAAACAAATATACATCGCCTGCAAAAAAAAAAAAAAAAACAGATATGAGAGACGTTTACGTATTTTCGTTAGAGCACAGCTCTTGAGGATGGGAGGGGAGGGTATGCCCGGGTGATGTCCCATACGACCCTAGTAACGTCACACGTGCGTCACGTGTGACGTCATTATGGTAAACATCCATAAGGCAAGGCGGGCTTGCGCCGACGGCGATGGCTACGCCGCTCAGCCCGGAAACGCGCGCCTAAGAGCTGAACTCTACGAACAAATAACATTAAAAAACGCAAGAATGAATGAAAGAAAGGAAGAAAAGAAAGTTTCCCGTGAGAAAGCGCAAACTTCTTGGCAGCGGGGAACAAAGACTCTCGTCGAGCAAGCGACAGACTCGCGAGGAATTCGAAGCCTAAGGACAGATAGCCTGCACCACTGTACCTGTTGTGACGTGACTTTGTGCGACACGCTGGTTGCTTATCTGTCGAGATCTTTCCCTCCACATGGTTAAATGGACGCCACAGTGGTAGCTCGAAGCGGGTAGTAATTGAAGATAACCACCACCACTACCGAGTGATATCAGTGATCCCTGTTGTGCTTGTGAGCCAACACTTAGGATGGGCAGGGTCATGAGTGCCTCGGGCTAAGTGAGACTGACATCCCTGTCACACGGGGATCTTAAAATGGTTGTAGCACGATTGCCCTGCGAGATGCATCCCTTTCGCAAGAGCCCCAAGTCATTAGCACCACGTTTGCAAAAAAAAAAAAAAAAAGAAACGCGTTTCATTACTTTGTCACCTTTTCCTCGCGTGCCAAAAGCACCGTCCTCACTGTCCGGGTTCCACCCTCTTCGCGCTACAATCAGCATTGTTCTCGGTCTTAACCTAATCTGTTAAGGGTCTACAAAGGCTTTTTGAATTGAAGAAACGACAAAAAGCATAGCCTGCATATGACGTTATTTGCGCCCATGTCAATATTCTATGCGCCGCGAGTGTTCGGTTCGCCCATAGCCTCCTCTATACTCGCAAAAGCCTAGCAGTGCGATGATGAGGCCATAGAGTGCCCGGTCGCAAATCTGGGGGGCGAGGATCTGGTAGCAGAGGGCATTTCTCGGGGAACCTGGTATTCAGCGCACAGCTTTTGCAGTGGCGAGGAGCCGAAACGTGCTTTTCAAACTCGACGAGAAAAGGAGTGGTAGCACGAGGAACGCGACAATCACTGCGAGCAGACATTCCATCGCTCGGGACAAGTGTGTTTCGGCGTCTCGCCGCAGCGGGGCGCCCGTTACGTGACTCTTGTCTACCACTCAGCTTTTCATCTTCGGCGGCTGCGTCACGTGACGATCTGCCAGGCTTCGTCAGTATAAAGGAGGCTATGGTTCGCCGTGGTAGCTGCACATCGCAGAAGTCGTAGTTCGAAGAAACCAGTAAGCAGAAATAAGCGTCGGTATCAAACAATGGCAACAGTTGCAAGCTATGTATAAGGTTACCTAAAACTGCTAAAAAACTTAGAACGCTCACATGGCCCATTGCATAAATCTGCATTACCAGCATTGCACCCCGCTGTCATGGAGCGAGCTCACACGCTTATTTACACTTTATCTACCTAGATGCCTACAAATATATGTTTTTAAAACAACCCAAGGAGAATAGAACTGTTGTTTGGAGCGGCGATAAGTATCGAGCCACAAGCTGCAGTTAACAGTTTTGACAGAACACAGAGCGAGAACATAGACTGCTTTAAAGTAGACGAAAGCTGTGGTTCGATGCTAATTGATGAATGCCGTAATTTGAAACGTTTTGCCATGCGACTGATATATTTTGCTTGTTTTGATTTCCAACGTCGCGACACGTGAATTCGTTTAGCGCACGCCCGAAGAACGAGAAATGTTATACGGTTCTTCCTTACTTGAGTGCCGTGCATGGCATGATTATGGTTACACACGGTCGCCGGCACACTTACTCTCCCTTATATCAAAGCAGATCCGTGTCATGGGCTTATAAAACTGGGGAGTTTGAAAGCGGGGCGCGTAGGATGGAGCGTTAGTCGCGGAGAATTTATACATGGAGTGTTATATACCACATACTAAAAGACTGCACTTTGGTGGTTTTATTTTTATCCGTTCTTTTGCACATGCTATTTTCAACATTGAAAGCGTTTTCGATGACTTTCGAAAGATCTTTAAGCATTAATCATACGTCCGTATGTAGCAGCCGAAAGCTAAACAAATTTACGACATGCCGCGGTGGAAACACTAGGCTACCCCTCGCTCCACACGGTTAACCAGTGCCCGCCACAACCTCGCAGCCACCACTTCTAAGCTGGCGAGCGAATGCGTCTGCTAGGGCTACGCGTCGGCAACCGCGGAAAAAGGCTCATTGCCGCTTAACAGACCGACTTTAAGGCAACCGTCAAACCAACTCGCGACTTTATGCGAAGTGCAAGCTCGTCTACCCCTTTTGCTGGGGTTGTGGTGACGTCTGGAACGGCAAGCTCTGATTGGCTCGGATTAAAGCGCAGTGGCAGCTTGCCTCAAGGTATACCCACCATCCTTGAATCAGAGCCAAACAGAGCTCGGCGTTCTGACGTCACTACCATTTCTGCAAAAGGAGCAGACAAATTAGCCTTCCGAATGGCTGCGAGTGTCGTGCTTCACTGCTGATGATTCGCGGGTTCTTGATGTCATTTCGTTAAGTTTAAATCGAGCCTTCCCCCGGTGGTCGGATGGGACGTTGTAGAAATAGCATATAGGGGCGGAGTTTTACGTAATGCGTTAAATGTAATGCGCTAAGCTGTCGTGTCGCTGGGGTATGTGTACGCCTCTGAGACGAGAGTGACTCTGCTCGCACTATGAACGAAGGACAGAGCGTTTGCTCCAGAAACGGTCATAAAACAATCTGCGGACTCACCCCATGCATGTTCGAAGTTCGTTGGCTTCGTGCACGCTTCCAACCGGCCTTCAGACAGTGCTTCTTGTAGCAGTGTGAGGAGATCTCAATACAAAGAGGAAGTACTCCTCAGACAGTGTCTTAAATATTGTCTTAGGTGCGATGTCCCATCATACAAGTACCTTGGGGTACTCCTTACCTCCGACTTTTCCTGGGCCGCTCACATTGAATCCATTTCCCTTGCCGCATCAAAAGCTTTGGGATACATCCGACGCTGCCTACATTCTGCTCCTCCGAATCTTCGTCTTCTAGCCTACCAGACATTCGTCCGACCAAAACTTTAGTACGCCGCCGCTATCTGGAGCCCTCACCAAATCTACCTTACCACCCAACTTGAAGCCATGCACAATCGTGCCGCTCGCTACATACTCTCTGTATACGATCATACTGCTAGCGTTACGGCTTTAAAGTCCCAATTAAACCTAACTTCGTTAGCTACCCGCCGTAAATGCTCGCGTCTCTGCTTATTTCACAAAATATTCCACCATCATCCGGACATTAGATTGATGCTTTTACAACCTCCTCCCCGATCTTCTCGTAAACTAACAAACTCTAACTGTGTGCAGCGCATCTCTGGGTCCACTAACGCATTTAATAACCCATTTTTCCCCCTAGCGATTTCAGAATAGAATGCTCTACCTGAGTGCATCGCCTTAATAATATGCCCTGACGCTTTGCGTTCCTCATTAGTCTTGCATTTTCAAGGGAAATACTGACTGCCTGTTTGCTTTCTATTTTTCGTTCTCTGGTGGATTATTATTGAGTGCGTGTTTGTTGATGAAATAGTTATTGTTTCATTGTGTTTTTTTTCTGCTGTTTCATTGTTTCTTTCGTTGATTGACATGTGATTGATCCCCCTTATGTAATGTCCCCGAAAGGGGACCTTTAAGGGTTAATAAATGAATGAATGAATGAATAAATTATGGGTCGAATTGCGGCTAATTATTATAAGATCGCAAGAACGATGTATGTAAACATGCAGCTAAAAAATTCGTATTTAACAACTAGGGGAGTGATGTTTCGAGAAAAGATCGAGAATTTAGTTTCTTTCTAATTCGTGTTAACTGAAAAAAAAAGATGTCGCATGTAAAGTATAACTAGGTCGTGTTCCTCTCTACAACGCAGGGATTCACTGCGCGTGTTGGAGGTTTCCACAAGTACGCGGTAATGCTTAGCTTTCTCGTATAAATGTACGGTGCGCTATTAAATGTACAAATAACAGGATACAAAAGCCGCCAAATTTTCTTTTTACTAGCGAAAACTAGCCGTGTTGGCGGCTATTACTAAAACGGTGAAAACGCGGCCGTGTATCAAAATAGATCATTTTGCGCTTAAGATCAGAATTATAACTCAAAAGTTTACTTCACACCAGAGTGTTTTTCTTCTTAAAGAACGACGCGAACACGGAAATGTCTTTGAAATTTCTTCAAGTTGTCGTTATCCATAGGAGAACCCGACTCGGGTAATTTCAGCATGTTTGGCCTTCACGAGCTTGCTCACACCGTGGACTTTTTTTGTTCGATAATTTATTCTTCGTTCTTTGCACAACCGTATAGCTCACTGAAGAAACCCTCTAGATAAAAAGGTTTGTTTGTTGAAACCAGTAAGTCGCGAGATCGATAAATTTTATTTCAGTAGGCCACTAAATTTGCTTCTTTTTAAACATTTGACAGAGACCTTTACTCCAAATCCAGGGCATGGGATAGGGAATTTAAAAAGCGATCGTTTAAACTATATAGAAAGTATTAAACTATATAGAAAGTATTAAACGTCATATGAAGTTACGGTGTCCAGTCGTTCCGTCATGCGACACCTTGACATCACGTGAACTAACGTCACGCCAAGCAGTCCCACGTGACTCCTTGACGTTACGCGACGTGGTGACGTGACTTCACAGTGCCAAGCTACGGTGTCACGTGCAATCATGACCTCACGTAAAGCTGTGACATCAGGTGACGTCAGGTGTCTTGGGGCATGAGGGGACAGATGGGCACCCTAGCGGAGAAATGTCTGAGAGTATGGACTGCCGTTATGGAATATTCCGTGTTTTAGTAAATGTTCTTGTAGATACAACGAGGAATTAATTCGTTATCTTAGAGTGTTTTATAGAGTATTTTTTAAAATTAACTTTGAGTGACAGCTGGCAAGTGTCCAGATTGCGGCTAGTCCTCGAAGGAATTGGAGATTATTTAAACATACCGTCGAATTTTTTACACTTCCTGTAAATAAACGCTGCCGAACTTAATCTGCTTTCCTCGCCGAGAGCGTGAATGAATTCGGTAGACTGAAAATTAGATTCGCAAGCGCCCGTGAAAAATAGACCGTCAACAACGACCAAAAAGCGGCGGTCGGGAACGCAGACTTGATGACGGAGCGTGAGGGCTGCGACAAATTGACTCTGAAACAAACTTTTTTTTTTCCCGCGGGAACGCTAAAAGGGTTTCAGTAAACAAATGGTCGGCCCTAGCTCTAAACTTCGCAGAATGCGTCCGGTTGTCCTTTACATAAACCGGAGGTTTGCAACATGCGAATAAACTTCTTATTTTTTTTACCTAAGCCTCAGTCATGTCTTAGCTTCAGTATTGTTTCTGTTTGTATTGTTTGATCAACTTTATCACTATGGTTAGTGACAGATTAGTGAGATTGCGATCACGGCAGCATTCTCGGTACACCCCGAAATGTTGAGTTCGTTTGTCAGATTTCGTCTTGGTAGCTCGGTATTTCAGTTACAGAAGAGAAGACCCCTCATGACGCATTTATAACAATCAGAAGCAGACTAATTTTCACATTTTATCGTGTTCGTTGACCAAGAATATTCTTCTCACACGTAAACAAAATTAAAAAATAAACTAATCTTATTCAATGCTTAAGACAACATTTCTTTGCCCATTGAATGCAATCTCTTACATTGACGATTCTCAAGAATTGCAAACTCGACGTCTCCCGTTTTATGTATAAAAAGGTATGCCTGATGATATCAAAGGAAAAAGAAATGAAAGTATAAAAAATTAAATATTCTATTTGGTTTTACTACGCCGTAGATGTAACATTCGGCGTCAAATTAAAATGCAAGCCTTATCGAGGCAATAGCAGATTTATCGCTAAACTACATAATCGATTCTGGGTTTTTGAAACTACCTGAAAACAAAAATAGCGAATGAATAAAAAAAAAAGAGACTGGTTAATACAGAGCGCATGGATACAGGCGTGGAGAAAACGTACCTGCTTGCTGATCAACCTGCACAGTGCGCCTTTTAAACCAGGAAAAATTGATTACGTGGGCAAATTCACATCTTTCTTCTAAACTTAAGTTTTGTGAAATTGCTAACTTTTTATGCCTTATGTATCGTGCAGATTTTTTACAAGGTGCATGTAGACAGTCGGTCGAAGATCAAAGTCATCATCTACTTGAACGTTAGAGATTCAAAAAGTGTAAAAAAAGAGCGACATTTACTGCTCATCGTGTTTGCCGGCCGCCCCTTGTCGCTAAAGAAGGTGCTAGGACCTTGGCCTACGCCAGTTCTATAAAAGAGGACTCTGTTTGTCTTACGTGATTTCATCTTGGAAACTGAGATAGCGGACAGCTGTTGAGAGTAAGATATCCTCATCAAGAATAACACAACACGGCACAGAAGTAGAAACATCATTCCATAATAAATTGACATTATATACATTATTAAACTGTGAAAGTCGGTATACTCTATTCGCATACGTTAGTTTGTATATTATAGCGCTAAATCAGCTTTTAATGTAAAACCCACTCGAGTTATCTAACGTGCATACCGACTCCCTTAGTGCATATTATAGAGTACACAATGTACGTTTGAGTGTAGGACTTGTATTTAATAGCCTAATAAATCACTGCGCCCTCACGTAAATAGCGTGCTTTAACAATTTTGAGTTTATTCTAGAGTGTATTGGTGCATTGATCAATTTATGTGACAACAGCGAACCCTAAAGTAAGCGGACACTTATCACTCCAGGTCAAATTAGTAGCCGGCGCCGCAATAGTGGCAGCCAATGTCTCATTTTTATTTATTTTTATCAGTTGTTATAAAAAGAAACAAGTAAAGACTTGCGCGTAGCTATTTTCGAGGAAAATGTCCCTATTGAAGTATCTGAAAGAAGACAACGACTTTGAAAAGTGAAGTTTTCGTGGGGTGACGCGAATGGAAACCTTTGTGTAGGAAACCCGTTGGCCACCGACAGCCGTGGTGACCGATAGCTGAGGGAGTCGAGGGCGTGGACAATTATGAACAGCAATCCCATTGGCTGCGTAGAAACATCGACATGTTCGGGGCACGCCATGTTCTGCGTTCACAAAGCTGTCGAGGGTAACGAAAACTGTTTTTTTTTTTAAATTTCATCCGGACACTAACATTCCCTACGCTTCTAAGAAAACTCCAACCGTCATCCCGCAGTTTTGAAAATTTGGACTCGACCGTAGCATTGCATAAATATCACCTGCATTCATCTGTAAGATTTCTTCCTGACGAAGGCTTAACTCCGGCTGAAACGTCGTAGAGTAAACCGTCCGTTGTTGCGGTATTCACCAAGGGTTTTCTTTTCCTTTCAGTTATACCCACGCCTTCGGCCACCGCCAACATGCCCGTTATATATATATAGGGTGGCTAAAGTCGCCAGGCTCGATCTAAAATGGACCGTAAAAATCGACGCCTGCCCGTAGCCCCTCAAACTTTTCGTCAAAGGTGTATTTCATAGGTCGGTTTTTTCTTGTAGAATTACAAAGCGTAGTTCTCTTTCTGTAAAAAATAAGGCCAAGAAACTTGCCTGGGTCAACGGCGGGAGGCGACGCAGACGACCAAGTCAAGGTGCGGGGTGTGTTTGACACTCCTATTGATAGATGGCGCTACCTCCTTGTTTCCGTCAGAGTTCTGGTTTCGGTTTGCTTTCAATGAAATATCGAAAGTGCCCGCGTCGACCGTGGTTTATTGACACCAACATAATCGGTTTTGTAATCTACCTCTGGCGTGAAAATAAATGCAGACAATGATAGAAAAACTTCAAGTAACAAAAATAAAAGAAAACGCGGTTGCATAACGACAACGCTGACGGCGCTCTTGCTACCGGCAGATTTCGACTGCGTGTCGTCTGCTTTCTTTCGCTGGTCGGTTGCATCCTTGGACGCTGCTTCCGAGACCATTTTTTTGTTTTGTTTTGCCGCGGTTGGTGGAGAGACAGCCACCATGCGTCAATTTGGATGCTATTTACACCGCATGCACTTTTGAGACACGGGAGGCTGCCACAGCAAGCTCCAGATAAACAGCAATTAATGGCTCTGAAAAGAGCCTGTCAGTAGGAGCCCGCGGTTTTCGCGGTTGTCAAAGCCGCTGGTCATATGTGCAAAATGGATAGATATGTGATCTTCAGTTCTCGTTGTCTTCAGTCCACATGTCCACCTCGAACTTGGAGGCACTTGTGCAGTCTTCGCTCATAATCCCTGAAGGCTGCCTCCCGCATGTTGTCCGTGATCGCATCGAAGGCGGATATAATCCGCTCTTTTAGTTCCGTCATCGAGCGTACGCGAACTGCGTAGACCTGGGCTTTCACAAAACCCCAAACAAAAAAATCACAAATTGTCAGGTCAGGGGACCGTGGGGGCCAGGGCATTGTCGGTGACCCTCGACCCATACAGTTGCCGGGAAAGGTTCTGTCAAGCCAGTCTCTCACTGCGGTGGCGTAATGCGGTGGTGCTCCGTCTTGCTGGAAGATGCACACCTCCCTTTGCATGTGCGAAGCTTCCAGCTCCGGCAAGACGTCCTGTTCGAGCATGCGAAGGTAGGCGTCGCCGGTGACCGTGCCCTCAAAAAAGAATGGACCGACAACGCCTTCCCTCCAAAGTCCACACCATACTACGACCTTTGGTGACTGGATAGCCTCTTCAATGATCCAGTGGGGGTTCGTCTCGGACCAGCAGCGGGTGTTTTGCTTGTTCACGTGCCCATCCAGATGAAAAATAGCTTCGTCCGTGAAAAGCAGAAACGGAAGGTGGTTCCTGTTTGTGGAGATGCGCCCAAGTTCGTCCACGCAGAACTGCTTTCGCCGTTCATAGTCATCTGGCTGCAGCTCGAACAGAACCTGTGGCTTGTACGGATACATTTGTCGGCGGATCACCATCCAGACGAAACTTTTACTGATGCCAAGTTGTCTTGCGACTTGCCGCACGGACAGGCGTGGGTTCAATGCAAATGCCGCAAGCACGGCGTGTCGTTTGTTCTGCTGTGGCGACCTCTCTTCAAGTACTCGCAGCCTGGTCTGCACAGTGTTTTCCGTGTTGAATCGGTGCACCCAGCGCAGGACAGTCCGACGGGTGGGCGGACGCCTGCGAAAAGTGGCTCGAAACTTCGATCTCACTTGCCTCATACTCCTGGTTTCTGTAAACCAAAGGACTACTTTTGCCCTCTCTTCGACGGTCAGGTGACGCATTGTGGCTGTTTTCTCCCCAACCACGACAGAAAAGGTCTCGGAAGCAGCGTCCAAGGATGCAACCGACCAGCGAAAGAAAGCAGACTACACGCAGACGAAATCCGCCGGCAGCAAGAGCGCCGTCAGCGTTGTCGTTATGCAACCGCGTTTTCTTTTATTTTTGTTACTTGAAGTTTTTCTATCATTGTCTGCATTTATTTTCACGCCAAAGGTAGATTACAAAACCGATTATGTTGGTGTCAATAAACCACGGTCGACGCGGGCACTTTCGATATTTCATTGAAAGCAAACCGAAACCAGAACTCTGACGGAAACAAGGAGGTAGCGCCATCTATCAATAGGAGTGTCAAACACACCCCGCACCTTGACTTGGTCGTCTGCGTCGCCTCCCGCCGTTGACCCAGGCAAGTTTCTTGGCCTTATTTTTTACAGAAAGAGAACTACGCTTTGTAATTCTACAAGAAAAAACCGACCTATGAAATACACCTTTGACGAAAAGTTTGAGGGGCTACGGGCAGGCGTCGATTTTTACGGTCCATTTTAGATCGAGCCTGGCGACTTTAGCCACCCTATATATGGGTAGTTTCATATTAATTTGGGCAGGCTAAAAGGGTCTGAATTTTTATTTTAACGAAAGAAATATATGTTTTGGGGTCATTTCTAAAATGAAAGAGGGCGCGAACCGCATGTTCCCTAGATTTTTGTTCTAGAGTAGCGAAGCGCAGAAGCCGCAGTGGCAGAAACTAGTATTTTTGCCTACCGTCGCAGGTCGCGTGTGTGACGCCCTCTGCTTGCGTTAGTTTTCTTCCTCCGCCCCATTACCTTTTTTCCTCATTTAATAGGTATCATAAAGGTGCCTCGATGTATTCAAATAGTTTTAGATATTTTGTTGTTTTCTAAAAAAAATGTCAAACTCGTCACTCAGATGGATTTCTGGTCGAATTTGACTGGCCATTACTTTGTCCGTACTTAAGGTACATTTTCTTTCTATAGCTGTATAGAAATCTCAAAGAATGCCCTTTATATATATATATATATATATATATATATATATATATAAGAATAGCATTATGATCTCATGACTACCCGCTCGGCTACCCTCACGTAAACGTCATAAAAGGAAACAAGTATTGAAAGTCTGACGTCGTTTTTTTGTGAAAAAACAAATTTTAAAATTTTTATTTCTTGAATTGTTTCAAATATAATAGTCTACTTAAAAAAACAATCTAGGAATGTAATATTTTGTTTATATGTCCTATATTTCAGCCACAATCATGGGAAGTGTGTGCTCATTTGGCCAAAATACAGCAACCTTACGGGGCCCTCTACGATTTCGAAAATGTGTTCTTATTTTCGTTTACGTTTTCAGAAAGGAACTTAAAGTAGGCGAACTTGTGATAGTGATTGCAATTTAAAACTTTAAATAAGAGAGAAACCACATTTGCAGACTACAAAACAATGAGCAACAAGCTTATACAAATCAAAAGGCCTCGCAACATGTCAAAAAATTGTTTTCATATAGAACGGTTCAAAATAAATGAGTATGACTACTCATTATACAGCCTGCTACGACTGAATGATAAATTCTCGCACCATTAAAATCTTGTGTATAGATCTTCTCGAATTCGCTTAACGAGTTTTAAATAAGAGAAAGAAATTCATTCCCCACCAGCCGCGCTCAGCGAAGAGCCAGAAGGCTCGATAAAGCGCATGTGAAGTCAACGTGCCGTCCGTCATCTTGCACTTCAATTTTGCTGAAAACTGGAGTGTAGTGATTCAGCGCGTGTTGTAAGGATATTACTGGAAGAGCAAGTTGGTTTCTATTTTTACCTGCGTGGCTACAACCCAACAGGAAACGTTAAGCTTCGGCGTAGTGAGCGACGACATCGTCCACAACTCGTCCCATGCTTTTTTTGCGCTCATCGTCGTCGAAGGGCGGCTGGTGGAAGGAGTGCCTATTTTCACGAAACTCGCTTATATTTCAGATGGTGCTCCAAGCCCCTTCAAAAATAGGTACCAGGTGTGCGACTTCCAGAAAAGGAATGTCGTCGCCAAGTGGATATCCTCTCAACATCAGGGCAAGGGAAAAGCTCCTGTGATGGAGTGGGTGGCGTGCTCAAGCACCAGGTGTCCATGAATGACCTGACAACTACAGAATGGTACTGTATAACGAACGCGCGAAGCTTCGTTGATGCACTCAGACCGAAATTCAAAAAGAGATCGTTCTACTCTCAGTTACCAAAGGAAAGCTGTAGAGTTTCCGGGAGCTCAAGAAAAAATATTTGGACAAGGTAAACCCACCAAGGGGCATCCGATCCTCACACGTGTGGAGGAAGACACTGGAGGAAGGCGCCTTGATCGTTGCCCTAGAAAATATTTGCGAAAGCCCAGAGTAGCTTCATCCACGTCTCAAGGCTTGGACACACCGCTCTTTCTCCCGAAATTTAGGAAATCATCAGTGACTGTGTGCCGGCATGTTCAAAACTGCAACTGCGGACTACGTGGTTCCTACACATTTTGAAAACCGATTGACAGTTACGTCGAACTAGTAAAAAAGTGTATTGACTTCGGAAAATGTGCTATTGATGTTTTTGTGTTTTTTACTTTTCCTGCGCGCGCGTATCTACATTACTAAGGTGCACGAACTGTGCAGTCAACCGTCGGCAATCATCAAGGTGTTAGGATAACGAAACCTCGCGCAGATTCATCGAAGATGTATTTACATGATTCGAATGGTGTGAGAATGTATCATTCAATCGTAATAGGCTCTCCACCCTTGTTTACCTTGAACCGTTCTATATAGAAACAATTGTTGACGTGTTCCGTTGCCTTTTGATTTGTATATAAAGAGTGTCACAAAAGATAGTTTACAGGGTTTTTTTTCACCGTAAAAATAAACTAGGCATCGCCGTACGCTCATTCTCCGCCCAAACGTAGCGCTAGAGGTCACAACTAGATGCGAAAGTTTCAGCCCGATCCAATACCTTAATCAAAAGTTATAAGTGATTTTCTAAAAATTTCAATGGGAAAATGGCGCCCGACACAGTTTTCGAATACACGGAGCTCTATGGGCACCAGAAACCGAAAACGGGCGAAATGGGCTCCATTTTTTCATTGAAATTTTCTGAAAATCACTTCTAACTTTCGAATAAGGCATCGGATCGGGCTGAAACTTTGGCATCTGGTTGTGACCTCTAGCGCTACCTTTGGGCACAGAATGAGGATTCGGCGATGCCTAGTTTATTTTTGTGGTGTAAAAAACCCTGTAAATTTTCTTTCGTGACACCACGTACTTGTTAATCATTATTTTGTAGTGTGATTAACCTTGTCTCACTCTTATTTCAAGGTTTAAGTCACAATGAACATCAGAAGTTGGCCTAATTTACGCTCCTTTTTGAAAACGTGAACAAAAATAAAACCATATTTTCGAACTCGTAGAGGCGCACACTGCCGGTAAGGTTGCTATATTTTAGTCGAATGAACGAAACATTTCAAGCTATTGCGGCTCAAATAGAGGGCATACAACCAGAATATTACATTTTTAGATTGCTGCTGCTTGTAGTCGACTATTACATCTACAATAGTGTTAAAAAATACAAATTTACAAAAATAGGATTTGAAGAATTCAATTTCAAACTTTCAACATTTGCTGTTTTTAACAACGTTTACGTGAAGTCAGCAGAGAGCTTATTGAGCAGATCTTAATGATAATAATATATCTGTAATGGGCTTCATTTGGGCTTTGAATAAAGCAAAAGAAACTGTACCTTATGTACAGAAAAACAATGACGTGTCAAAATTGACCAAAACTCGACCTGAGTGACGAGTTTGACATTTTTTTTTTTGTAATAAAATTCCTTAAAATATTTAAATACGTCAAGATATCTTTCAAATACCTGATAAATGAGGGGGAAAAGTTAAAAGGGTGGAGAAAAAAAAAAACTAGCGCCAGCAGAGGTTGTCAAACACGCGAACTTCACCGGCGGGCAAAATTCCTAGTTTCTGCCACTGCGGCCTCTACGATTCGTAACTCGAGAACACAAAATCAGGGCAACATAAGGTTTGCGCCCTCCTTCATTTAAGAAATTCCATCAAAACATATATTTTTTGTTTGTCAAAATTAAAAATTAGATCCTCTTAGCCTGCCCGATTTGAGGTGCAGCCACCCATATTATATATTTATATATATATATGGGTGATTTCATCTCAAATCGTGCACGCAAAAAGAATGAAAATTTTAATTTCGCTAAAAAAAAAATTATATTATGGCGCCGTCTCTAAAAACGAAGTAGCCACAAACCGCAAGTTCCTAGGATTTTTCGTTCTCGACTTACGAATTTTAAAAGAGGCCGCGGCGGAATGCATGCCGTGTTTTTCACAGTCGTCGTGGGTCGGATGTTTCGCTCGATCTCCCGCCGTGGATTTTCAGTCCAGATTATATTAACTTTTTTCAAGCACTATGTGAACACATTTAGAAAGCTCTAATGTCATTAAATAATTTTAGGCGCTTTGCTTTTTTCTGTAAAAATGTCAAAAACGCCCCCCGGTTAATTGTTGATGAATTTTGACAATTAAATACTTGCGATCTACTTGGGTTACGTCGATATATTTTATGTCTATGGAGAGCCAAGAACACGCTATTTATAGGTATTAAAAGAACAATCAGTTGTATAAAAGTTCCTTTGCGGTACGTTTACGTTAATGTTATGCTAAAACCAAAAAGGACCGATTTTGAAATCGATTTTTTTAAACTTATGTTTTATATTTTTTTGTTTTTTGTTGCAATGTAGATATACTAGTTGTCTACTCGAAAAGTAGGTCGAGAAGGTGTGTATTTTGTTAGCATGTTCTATATTTAAGCCTTAATTTCGGAAGAAACACGTCTTCGTTTTGCAAGACCTAACTCAGACATAGCGACCCATGCGTTTCTATAAATTAATTATTTTTTTTTAATTTTTGAATGCGTTCTGTAATCAATTGTAAGCGCAATGTGTGGTATTGAATAGTCATTTATGCTTTTATCAAAGCAGGAAACCACAAGCAACATATCTAATCAAGTGAGCAGGCCTAATAGACCTTCAATATCGAAGAGGCACAGACGTCGCATTGTTTCGATTTATAAAACTTTCACTGTAAGCTACCTTGACTAGCTATTAGGTGTCATATTAATAATACATGTAAAGTCACCACATCATTGATATACTATATGCAATTCTTTCCGAAACCAATCGCTAGGGTTTGTTTACCGCACGACGCACAGATCACCAGGGAATGGCCTTTCACTTAAGTAAAACACAAAATTAAAGACGTAGAAGCGGTCCGAAACACACGGAGAGATTGTCACGGAGAGGGGTAGTGAATAAAAAATAAATAAATAAGAATAAAACTACCCAACTCCGATCTTAACAAAAATTACGTTAAAAAAAAGATTTACGTCCGTGCGGTGGCAAGGCGATAGGTCCACGCCTGGTGGAGAGTCAATTAAAGAAGTCGACAACCCGTAAAGGCAAAACAATAAAAAATAATCAAGACGGAAAAACTCAGCCGCACACGTCGAGAACAAAAACCAACTCCTCCGGGAGTTCCCTAAACGGGACGCAACCAAATCCGTGCGAACACGCTCTGAATAGCACCGTCAGGCCGCTACGCCATGACGAAATAAACCTAACAAGTACAATACGAACAAACAGTTAGTAAGAAAACACCCCCAAAAAAGTTCAGCGGAACCGCGCCCAAGCAACAAAGTTCAGCAAAGCGAGGAAACACACACAAAATAAAAAAAAGTCTTAATTAACCGACGCCGAGTCCAGCCCCACGACCCTGAAGCCTGGCAGGATGACTGCGTCCAGATGATGCTCAAATTTATTCTTCACTCTGTACCGCATAGCCACGACGGCTGTGCGGGACAGTGGCTGTGCGGAGCAGAGTGAAGAATACATTGGAGCAGCGATGCGCGAGACAGTAACTGAGACGTAAACCATGCATGCCTCGAGCTTCATATCGGGAGAGCAGCTTTCGAGGTAGTTACTGTAGTTACTCAAACTTCCTCTTTCCCCTTCCCCTTTCCAGAAGAACACGTCAGCCGGTGCTAACTTTTCATCTCGGGTGACCTCTCTTCACAAGCGGTTATAGTTGACTAGGAGGCTGACTTTGACAGAACTTGCCTACGGGCTTTGCTGTTTCCAAAAGCGATAACCTTCCGATGCTATTAGCCCGCCGCGGAGTTAAAGCACGGCCGTTTCAAGGATAGGGCGCTCGAAGCTTGGGCAAATACACGGTATCGTTTCACGCGTTTTAGCGCCGGTTTTTGCGCAAGCGGCGTTGTTTTGGCCGGCAGAACTGTTGTTGACCTCCGATATTGTAAGGCCGTGGTGTCCTCATTCCACCCAAGCAACAGTTCCTTTGCTTTCCCTTATGCAATACTCTCACTGACTGACTCCTCCTGGGTGGCCGTCACTGTTCGTTGCGTCAACGACACACTCCTACCATTTCACGCCTTGCGAAACAGGGTTCGCTGCTTGCTTTAATGTCACGGGCCGTCCTATCTAACACAACGAGCGCGAAAGGTCGTGGTTGTCTGCTGGTTCCGAAAGGGCGGGACATTCATATAGGCAAATGAGGGCCCCAAATCAATACGACGTCCTGCCGATCTCTACACATTAAAAATTTACGACGACTGTTAGTCTGTTAAGAAGTGCTAATTTCCCTTTTGAACTCCTCCAATGTAGCTTGCCGCTTATAATAAAATTTGAATGAGCAGTAAATATGACAGGGTGGAACCACTTCATTTTTATGTGGGAACATTGAAAAAAGGCAAGAATATTTCCAAGTTGTGAAGACGCGCAAATCGCAAGTCCGCTTCGAGCTGTAAAAACGCGTTTTTCTACGATAGTGATGCATAAATAACATACAAACAAAATACACACTTTCTCGACTTGTTTTTTGAGTAGGCAACTATCATATCTACACTCTAACAAAAAAATAATAAAAAAAGAATTAAAATTGGGTTTTAAGAGAAAATCTACCTCAATATCGGTACTTTTTTGGTTTCAGCATAACATTAACGTAAACGTAGCGCAAAGGGAAGTTTATAGAGTTGACTGAATTTATAATATCTATAAAGAGCGTGTTTTGGGATCTTCATAGACATAAAACATATCGACGTAACCCGAGTAGAACGCTAGTATTTGATTGTAAAATTTCATCAACAATTAACCGAGGTGGCGTTTTTGACATTTTTACAGAAAAAAGCAGAGCGCCTGAAATTATTTCGTGGCATTACAGGTTTTTAGCTGTACTCACAGAGTTCTTGAAAAAAAGTTATTATAATATGGACTGAAACTCCACGGCGGCAAATCAAGCGAAACATCCGACCCACGACGGATGTGAAAAACACTGCATTCCGCCGCGGCCTCTTAAAATTCTTAAGTAGAGAGAAAAAAAAAATCCGACGAACTTGCGGTGTCTGGCGACTGCGTTTTTAGAGACAGCGCCATAACATGTTTTTTTTTTTTTTTCAGCGAAATTAATAATTCGTTTTTTTTTACCTGCACGATTTGAACTGAAATCACACATATATATATATCTAGCGTGCACCGCCTGGGTCGTCTTCTTTCTTTTCCAGTCGGGGTCGTTTTTTCCGCATCTTCTTCTTCGTCACAATATATATATAGAGAGACACTTCAAATTTGCATGGGAAAGAAAAACATCCCGAAGGGCTTTCAATTATCAATCCAGCCGTCTCTAAACACCTTCGATGCAAACGAGCGCCAGGGGTGGGACGACACCCTTTCTGAGGCTTCGCTAAAACGTATGGATATTACAACCCAACACCACACTAGGATGACGTCGGAGAAGGAGCTGGAGGAGGAGGGAAGGAGGGCGGATGGCTTGCTTGCCACTTCAGAGAAAGATGAGCTCGAACAGTATGAACAGAAACGGATCCGCGAAATTCGGGCTCTTAAAGGAAAAAAATTTGTTCGTGACAACATTTCTTCTCAGCATTCACAGCGTGACACCGGCTTACAGCGGGACTCTCGGACACATAGTTCTATTAACAAAGGTAGCATCCCATCAGGAACATCAGGTGATCCCACACTGCCCGAGGCAACTTCGCATTCGCACCTCAGGACAATAAACACCTGTACTCGGGGCCCACGCATTGCTGCACAGACGTCTCCAGCCTCTTTCGCCGGCCGAGAAACATCCTCTGAACAGAATGAAATTGGAAGCAATATTGTAAATCTATCAAGCACGACACTCTCACAAGAAGAGGTAGCGGTTCTTTCGAAGGGCCTCAGCTTCTCCCCTGCAACGGGAGGGTATGACGAATTCCAGTTATACCAGGACGTGGACAACTTCTCCCGTAGTCTACGTCTCCGAGAATAGTTGCAGGAGCGCCCTAGTGATGGCGGCTGCCCCCTTCCCTCAAATCCAAAAAAGCACTGGACACCAAGGAACCAAAGGAACAAATACTTGGATATGTACATAGAGGTGGTACAGCGGGAAGTTTTAGAGTCATTTCAGAAAAAAACGGGTTCCGAGATACAATCTTTCACTCTCCGAAAACAAATGCATTAAACTTCTTGGTTCCAGGACCGACATTGTCATTAAGCCAGCCGACAAAGGTGGTGCCGTAGTTGTTCTCAATACGCAGGACTACATTAATGAAGGGCTCCGACAACTGAATGACCCAAAATTTTACAAACAACTTTCAAGTGACCCAACATTGCGAATAAAGTCCGTTGTTCTCAAAACACTCTCCCACTTGAAAGACGACGGTGGAATAACTAAGGAAATGTTCCACTGTATTAAGCCCTGGCACCCCAGGCCTGGCCGATTCTACACGCTACCTAAGATACACAAGGAGAATAACCCTGGAAGGCCAATAGTGTCTGGCATAGGAAAAGTAACCGAAAGAATGTCAAGTTTTATTGACACTATAATTAAGAAAATCCCCCCCACCTTTCCGTCATTCTTGAGGGACACGAACCATTTCATCCAGGATATATCCCAGCTAACCGTACCCACAGGATCATTTCTGGTAACAATGGACGTAACTGCGCTGCACACCAACATTCCGCACGATGACGGCATCGCAGCGGTAATTGGAGCGTATGTGAACACCCAAAACTCTTCAATACTCGATTGTCAGTCCTTAACAAAATTGTTACGACTCGTGCTTGAATGCAACCATTACCAAAACATTACCTCCAAATTAGCGGAATCGCCATGGGCACAAAAATGGCCCCAAATTATGCCAACATTTTCATGGCAGGATTGGAGGGTCGGTTCCTCGCAGATCGTCCGATTCAGCCATATTTCTATCAAAGGTATATTGACGATATTTTTATGATATGGACAGGCACCGAGGACGAACTGAACACATTTATTTCGGGATACAATTCGGCTCAGTCCTCTATTCGGTTCACCCACAACGTATCGCAGGGGACAATTAGTTTCTTGGACGTTACCGTCGAAATTCAGGATAACAAACTTTCCACTAAACTCTACAGAAAACCCACGGACAGGCAACAATATCTTATCTACGATAGCTGCCACCCCCGCCATTGCAAAAATAGCTTGCCCTATTCTCAGGCGCATTGGTACAAACGAATATGCAGCAACGAGAAAGACTTCAAACAAAACGCAGATAATCTAACGAAAGCACTCATTTGGCAAAATTATCCTCCAGGCGTCATAAACAATGTCATAGAAAAGGCTAGTAAACTAGACCGCATGACAGCCATCAACAAAACAAGCGTTCGAAACTCAGAAAATAATCAGTATAATTTAGTGCTAACCTACGCAAGTAACCTTCCCAACATCAACAACATCCTACGCAAAAATTTTAATATTCTGTCAAAAAACCAGCGCCTCCAATCTGTCTTTCCGCAGGCTCCACGCGTCGTCTACCGTCGAGGAAAAAGCCTTGAGGACATGCTAGTACGATCCAAAACCACCCATGAGGAGTTCCTGGGATCTCGGCCATGCCGGGTGCCGCGGTGCAAAGTGTGTAGCCACATGACAGAATCCGTGGAGGCAAAAAGTACAAATTCGGACTTCACCTTTAGGATAAACGGAAATTATAACTGTAACTCAGCTAATGTTGTCTATCTGCTGCACTGCCGCGTATGCAACATGCAGTATATTGGACAGACCGATCTCCCCTACCGTCAAAGATTTAACAATCATCACTCCCCAAACTCCCGCTGTCCAAACATATGAGTCTCGATCAAACACCACATAAAGAAAATATTTGTAACTATACTTCAATCGGGATTTAGTACAGCACGCGAAAGGGAGCGAAGGGAATCGTACCAAATTAAAAAATTTAACACGCTTCGCGCGGGCATTAACGAGAGTGCCGTCCTGCTTAGCAGCTTACATCTTGAACGGTTCACCTCCTCGGAACCCCCACGTCGACGGGAAAACGAACAGACGGAGTCCCCTGCCTAGAGTTTTCCCTGCGCTGGACATCATTACGACCTCGAGGAATGCTTCGCTCTCGGGTGCGAGATGGGGAGGCGGGCGGCGAGAAAAATAGAAATAAGAAAAATGGAAGAAGAAAAGAAAAAAAAAAGGGGGGGGGGGCGTGCTTGCACGTGAGTGTGTGGGTGTGTGTGTGTGGGGGGGGGGGGGGGGGGTGGAGAGGGGTGTTTGGGTGTGTAACTTGAACCATCGCGCGTCTCGGTTCGCGCCCGAGCTGCTCCTGTGTCTCTGCTGGCTCTTCTCGGCCACCCGGGCGCGCTTCTGGGCCCACTTGATTTTGTTTTATTCCCTTGTTTTGTTCTGGACACTGCCGAGCCCCAACGGCGCCTAGCGGGAGGTTGTTTGGGGATGAATGCAGGGCCCCTTCCCTGGCCGCGGCCTTCGTCTACCCATGGTTGGTCCTGAGGAGTTGTTTTTTCGCCTTTCCTCAGTGTTTTTTTATTTTATTTTTTTATTTTTTGCCGCCGTGTTAGCTGGCGGGCTTCCAGCTTTCACTGCAACATTAGGACCTGATGAAGAGCGGTCCCCGCTCGGAACGTCGTCCAATAAATATGTTTTAAAGCATTTACCTCCTTTTTACGATATATATATATATATACAACGGGCATGGTGGACGGGCCCCTAAGGCGTAGGTATAACTGAGAAGAAAGGAAAATCCTCGGTGAAAACAGCAAAAACGAACGGATCATTCTTCGACGTTTCGGCCGAAGTGCGGCTATTGTTCCTCTTTCTTTATCATAATCTTGACACCAACACACTTAATCATCGACAGCCGGTGTTTTTGTTTGCAATCAGAAAAATACCGTCGTACTTCATCTTTCAAATTACGCTAGAACCAGTGTAATTAGGTACAATATCTCGAGGCAGGATATATTCAACACGTACGATCATTCACATACTCAGCTTTACCTTGTGTATTTGAGCTACTGAAATTATGGTGCCTGGAACGCCTCACGATTAGTGTGTATACCGCGTCCAAGAAAGTTTTGCCTTGATTTTCCTCCTGATGACGTGAGAGAAGTGTCCTGCTGTCGCCGGTCGCAATCCTGGCCGTATCCCAGCAACGGTGGTGTATGCGCCTGCTCCGGTCGCACTCTAGTTTGACACTCCACGGAGGTGTCCGCCGCTAGGGGCTCCAGATTTGTCAGACACCAAGTTGGAGCAGGAAGTAGACGGAGCAGGACGCTTGGGCTGCTGCGCTACTTTAGAGGGCATTTTGACAAATCCGCAAATAACCCCAAACAGACGTGGTCCATCGTCAACCAACTCCGTGGGAAAACTACACATCCAAAGTCTTCCTCGCAGTACTTCGAAGGTGATTCCCGGCTTGTTGCGAATTCATTCCAACAATTACTTTGCAACCACATCACAAGTAACACCTGAGGCTCCTCTCGGAGTTTGCAACCTAAAGTATTCGCCTTGTGATTCAGCACTTTTGCTAACCATCAGTGATGTTGACCTGCTCTGTCTGGTATTTAGCTTCGAAGAAACGAAACCAAATGGAATTCATGTCATATCAATAAATATTCTACGACGAAATGTAGCGGATTAAACGACTGCTTCTTTACTCATGCTACCCGGTTTCATAACGAAAGGTGTAATTACAAGAAACCTAAAAACAGAAGTTATTAAACTTTTATTTAAAAAGGGGCAAAAAGTCAATATGAAAATTATTGACCAATCTCAACGTTGCCTGTTATTGGTCAGCTTCCGGAAAATCACTTGCTAATAACTATTTCAGGATTCCCTACCAAGTTCTCAGTAATTTCAGCGAGGAGATTTGACTTTGTACAGGGTCTTAGAACCGTTTCGTTGTTAGAAGAATATTCCGACCTCCTCCATTCTGCTTTTGAAAATAATCTCTACAGCTGCGCCATATTTTTATATGTTTCTATAGCTTTTTACTCGGTCGACCTCAGTATATTGCTTCCAAAATTTCACAAGCTGAGATTTTGTCGTAATTATCACATTCTTTTTACAAATTATCTGTTTAATCGTTCGCAGGTTATTGCTCTGGGAGGTCTAAACCTGAGTATCGAGGTATCTTTTACGTGTGGCGCTCCACAAGGATTCATAAGCTCCCTTTTACTGTTTAGTGTTTATGTAAATGGCCTTGTAGGAAACGTCTCAAATTGTCAGATATTTCAATATGCTGATGATACAGTTTTAGTCGCGTGTCACACCAACTACATATCAGCAGTACAAGTACTACAACAAGCCGTTTTCACTGCTATGGACTGGTTTCGTGCCAACTGTATCAAGATTTACGCCCCTAAAACTAGTTCAGTGTGTTTTAGAAATTTTTTAAAAACAAACTGCGATGAACATTCCTCCGTTTATTCATACCTCGGATGGTGCTTTTTGTTCGTGTACGGCAGTTTCTTATGTCAATTCAGTTAAATACCTGGGCGTCTATTTTGACAGCTTCTTTGCTTGGAACACCCACCTGACCTGTACTTGTAGCAACCTCAGAAGTACTGCCTGGCTTTTGTACACCATTGGACATCTTGCTCCAATCTGTTTGCGCACAGCTATTGACAGCAATTTTACACACGGAATTTTAAAATATGGAATTACTATTATTTCCAGTTGCCCCGTGTGGTTTTAGGGGCCTTAAAGGCTGTAGAGGTGGCCCCACATCTGACGTGTATTTGCGGCAACTCTGATCGTTGTTGTGAACTCTTCTTCTCTTCTTGGCAAGTTCTCTTTGCTCAGCTTGTTTGGGGCAGGAAGCTACAAGGGCATCATATTTACTGCCGCAGTTAACGCGCATAGAAGCGTCGCAGCTCGCTCGAGTGTGGCTACCTCCACATCGACTGTACATCTGATTCTTCGTACAGACCACAGTCTTGTGGCCAAAACGGCCACAGTTGGCGCATTGCAAGGGAGGCTCTTCGAATTCCCAAACTTGGTACCCGACCAGTGAGAGCAGCACGTACTTGGACATTTTCGGCCCATTAAAAAGGATCCTCACTACTTGAGATTTGCCTAGTCTTCTGGCGTGGACTACGGGTATCTCCGAGGTTAGCACAGTTTTTGGGAGAGCACCATCAACGTCGTCGCCAACACCCTTGATGACGGCGACGAAGCCGCGCTGAGTGGCCACTAAATCTTACCGATACCAACAAAGCTCCTCGAAGTCACTTCCCTTTCGAGAGGTGTAAACGAAAAGAAATCTGAACGTTTGTTTTTGTTTCGCAAATTTATTTGCAGGCACAAAAATGAGAGTCGCTGAGCTCTAAAAAAAAATGAATAGTATGCCAGGACACCAAAGTGTTCGAAAACACCGTGTTTAAACAACAAATTATATTTCCTTCGTGGTCTCTTTTAAGACCGCCCACGCGCTGCGTTTCTTGAGCCACCATGACTAAAAAAAATATGTTTGTGAGTTCTAATTTTGGCTTTGTATTGTGACACATTGCTGAAGACACTAAAAGCACACTAATTTTGAACGCGTGAGTGCCCCATCGAAATGGTATATAATAACCGAGCTTTGTTACTTTAAAATTTGTATACGCGCGACTACTTAAAGGAAATCTAGTATACCTCATTTGCTCGAGTAATAGTCAAAATGCTTATGAACAAGGCCCTTACGTTTACTTTCCTACGAAACACACACACAGCCAATTATTGCGCTCCGGATAAAAAAAAAAAGGGTAGGAAATCACAAGGTCTACAACACGATTCTCCGCATAAAGAGGATCTGAGCAGATAGCATATTCGCGTGAGCAAGTTACCTCTTAAAATAGCTGCCATTTTTATTCCAATTGCAGTGAATCCCTATTCTTGTGGTCCGCGGGAAGGGACACCCACGGGCTTTGTTCATAAAGAGCGCGGTTATACCTCGAACAAATACGGTAGGCAAAACAGCGGCAAGTTCAGTTTGTCTCAGTGAAAATATTGTTTTTAGCGCAAATATATATTTTTTAGACACGTCAAGTACCTAGCGCAATCGCTGCCATCTTCACCCAGACCGTCGTGCGACAAACGACGCCGACCAGCATAATGTCCTGCGGTTCAAACGCAGCGAAAAAAAAATAATAAAAAGGCGGTTAAATGAGCGGTAATCGTGCGCGTTCCGATTGCGACTGCGAAACACTCGTGGTTCTCGCTAGTAGCGTTAACGCATCGTGAACGAAGAATTAAAATTTCCTCACCGTCCAAGTAGGACGCGCGGCCGGCCCTTATAAAACGCTGGATTCCGCTCGTTGGATTGTCACAACTTTCGCCGCCCGCGTGTTGTTCTGCTCTGCCGACGAACCACTCCGTGCTCTTCAGGAAGGCTATCGTGGAGACGTGCACACATACCTTCAGGATGATCGCCAAAGTGAGTGTTTACTAACAGCTTACGGGGCCACGCATCTTATTTGCTCATTCATTCTTCGTATCGGTTCATTCTCATTGGTGTTCGAGCGCTAATAAGATGATTCGTAAAATTTAGATCATGCGGTGATTAAGCTCTGAGTGACTACGTGACTATTAGAGGCATGCGAAAAGTCAGTCGGGCCATGGTGTTGACCCAGCAGAAACATTTCACATAGCAGACACTGGAGTTTACCCAATACCTCCAAAACATGCACACTAACTCCCAAACGGATGCCATATTTTATTTTATTTTACTAAAACCTTTGATGGTATACCTCATTGTCGGTTATTATCAAAACTTTTCACACTTAATCTTGATTCCTTGCCTCTCATCCAGATCAGAAACCGCCTTTCGTTTAGATCCAAATTTTTTTGTCAATGGTCCAGTCTTCCATTACTAAAGAGTCTGGCATTGCTAACGTAACTTTGGGTGTCCCGCAATGTATTGTTTGGACCTCTATTATTTCTTATAAACATTAATGACTTCCGGAGTTCATTATCATCTAACGCACACCTTTTTGCCGATGAGTGCGTCTTATAACAAAAAGAAATATTAATAAACCTAAAGACCACTTACTACTTCAACGTTATCTTGTTGCCGTTCATACTTCGTGTGAAGCATGGTTAATGCTCATGAGCACGTCCAAATGTAAATTACTGAACTTCACCCACAAGAACGTCTTTGTTTTCCTTTCTTTTCGGTAACGCGCCCGCTAGTCTTTTTCTACCGAATACATTAGGGTTAAGCTCACTTCCAAACTCTCATGAGTAACCCATATTAAACACGTAATTGCTAGCGCGCCGCGAACTCTCGAATACATTAAACCTAATCTCAAAGCAGCGCATCCCCATTTTCGCAAAGTACTCTATGAAACCTACATCGCCCTAAGCTGGAATATGCGACACTGATTTGAAACCCTTATTTTACCTAAAATTTCTCACGAGGATATTCGAAGCCCAGCGGCACGCTTTATATTATCCAGTTATACGTATAACATTAGCATTTCTTTAATGAACAATCCATGTTCTCTCCCGATCCTTGAAAATCGCCATAAAGTTTTCAACTAGAAGGCGGCTATCGCGATATTTGCGATTTAAAACATCGCCCCCTACTGTCGGGAAATGGTTGTTTCTTTTATTTACCATTTACTTTATTACTACTAACAACTTATTTTATTACTACTATTTATATATTTACTACTAGCAAAAAAAAATTCGTAAAAAAACTAGAAAATATACCGGCCCGGAAGTGTGCAAGATCTACACGATAGTTTAAGCTCCTAAATGTGTTGCTAAAAAAAAAAAAAAAAAAGAAAAAAAAACGCATTAAACCAGGAACAGGAAGAGGTCCAAGCAAATAACTGCTACAACTAACGCCTTCATCAACACAGCCGTTTATCGACGCATCAAAAATTGGAAAGACCTTCAAAATTCCGTAGTATAGTTGGGCGACTCAATATTTTTTCGTGAAATATTTACCTTACTTTTTTCATAAACGATCATTTTCTTGGTAATATGAAGTTTGACCTCGGTTTTCTCGCTTATTTTCCATTGACTTTTTTTAGTGTGACGAGATTACAACAATATTGTCCCGGACTATTATCGTTCCCCTTGTGATCTTTAGCGTACTAAAAATACATATAGAGGGTGCCTAAAATAATGAGGTTCGATCTAAAATCGGTCGTTAAAATTGGCGCCTCCACATGGCAATCTAAACTTTCTTCAAAGGTGTACTTCGCAGGTAGTTTTTATCTGGTGTAATTTAAAAGAGTAGCTCGGTTTTTGTAAAAGACAAAGCCAAAACCCTTGCCAGGCTCAACGGCGGCCGGCGACGCAGACGACCTACTCGAGTGGCGGGGCGTGTTTCGAGCACGAATCGATAGACGGCGTTAGGAGCAGCGTCGCAAGGTGCAGCCGACCAGCGAACGAAAGCAGACGACACGTACACGAAATCTGCTAACAGCAAAAGCGCCGTCGTTATGCAACCGCACTTTTGTTTACTCCATGTTTCGTTTTCATTGCGCGCTTGTGTTTCTAAAGCAAAGGTACATTACAAAAGGATTATGTTCATTTTAATACACAACGGTCGTCACGAGTAATCTCTATAAGAAGATAGCGCCATCTATCACTACGTGCGCCAAACGCCCGCGGTAAATCGACTTGACTTGACTCGCATATAATTTGCTCCGCAGTGCTTACATTGCCCCTAAGCGTGGCGGAAAAAGACAAGGTTCTGGAAGGGCACAAACTGAATATAAATAATCATAGGTGTGCACTTAACAATTGAAAATATATATTATATAAATGCCAAATGGTAGATGGGCCTACGCGTCTACACTCGTTGCGCGTTCTTTTCCCGCTTGCGTTGCGTGGAAAGGGTAGAAAAAACGTGTGACATAATTAGCCTTTCCTTCTTTTTTTGTTTATTGCACTCAAATATTTTTTTAACTTTATAATGTTAGGAGAATTAAATCCGATTACGTCCTATTTCCTTCTAACTAAATTCAAGAAAAAGAAAAACATAAATGTAAGACGCTTTTTTTGTTTTTGTTTTTGCTTGCCGTTGACGGCGTGGACTCGAGCTAGTTTCCGAAGTAGGAATGACATAAAACATACATACATTTTCTTTTCTTTAATTACGCGTTTGCTGACTGCTAATAATTACGCTTTTCTCGCTCTCACAAATCCTCGAAAGGTTGTTTAGGGGGGGCCATTTGTCCTGTCAGGATTGAGGGCTTAAAACAGTTTAAACGTTTTTCCGAGTTTTTTTTACTCAATTCATTCAACGAAGCGTGCTAACATTAGTTTCTATTCATCTTAATGTGTTTTTGATGTAAAGGCGACATTACTCGAACGCTTCTCATTCACAGCGGAGATAATGCATATAGGACAAGGGCGTTAATAAAAGTTATTACTGGTAATTGGTTATCTTTATTGAACACACGGGAAGCGTTGTTACTGCGCGCGCCCAGTGACAGAGGAAGTTAAATGCACAGCGAAGTAATACTCTTTAAAGGGGGACGGCAACCAAACGACGTGAGCCTCAAGCTCTCTTCCTCTCGCTTTAAAGTCGGTCAGCGGGAAGCGCAATGATTATCGCGCTCGTGACGTCAGTAGTTTAAGTTGTGAAGCGCCGAAAAAAACGAGGACACGAGGAAGACGTGACAGGACCAAGCGGTAACTTACAACTGAACGTTTATTGAAACAAACTTACTAGTTGTACAGAAGTTCAGGCTCCGGACACAAAAAAAGAAAACCCTTTCTCAGTTAAGTGCACTAACGATGCACTCACGCAGCTATCCTCGCACTTTACTCTAATGCAATTGGCGTCGAGCAATTCTCTCTCTGTTTGTTGAAAAAATAAAAAAGGAGAGATAATTGTTTGAGGCCTACTGCATTAGAGTAAAGGGCAAGGATAGATTCGTAAGTGCACCGTCAGTGCACTTAACTAAGAAACAATTTTCCTTTTTGTGTAGAGAGCCTGAATTTGTGTCAAAATAGCAAGTGTGTTTCAATAGACGTTGAATTGTAAGTTAGCGCTAAGTTCTGTCTCGTCTTCCTCGTTTTGTAGGCGCTTCACAAGTTAAACACGTACCAACTAGCCCACCTATCCGTTTTACGTCAATAGTTCGTGCACTGCCAAGGGTACTTCAGTAGCGAGCGTTGTTGCTTGGTGGCGTCAACGCGCGACAATCTCGCGTGGTTGTAATATCCGGGGGCGCGCCCTAGTTTGCTCATAACGTCGTTCGCGGCCATACCGACATTTTAAGCGCCACGAGCGTCCGGTTCACCTAAAGCGTGTTCCAACACTTGTCGCGCCCTGAAAAGAAACTAAACACACACACACAAAAAAAAAGATATGCCATGCAAAGGGATGTTACCTTTCACCGTTGATTTCAGTGACCTGTCATGTTTGGTAAGGCGGTCATTTACGCACCGACCAGTCTGACTCACATAATGTCTTCCACATGACAGTGGGATAGTGTACACAACATCGACTGTACGCGGAACAAAAGGTTGCCGGTGGCCGTTTTTTTGCTCACTGCTTGTGTAAGGTTCTCGGGACTTAGAGCGAAGTCTTGAGCACATCTGAGTCATTTTTTGAGCAGCCGAAAATACATCAGGAACTTCATATCTATTGGTCACTCTTTTCGAATTATGGGAATTCTTATGCACGTAAGGGACTACCCCTGGACGTTTTGGTGAATTTTGCGTTTACGTTTTTCGCAACATTTGATATTAAAGACCAAAGCTTCCACCACCTCATTTAAAAATTCAGACGGGAATCCCGACGAACTGAGTTGCTCAAATTCGCGGTTAGGTTTTTTTCTTTTTTTGTAATTGAGGGAACGTAAGACGCAACTATCCCAATCACCACGCTTCACCGAGGGGCCCTGTAAACACTTAGTACGGAAGTAAGTTTTCCATTGCATTCAATTTCTATGCGAAGAGCCTCAGTTGAGGAGAAATTAATCTTTTTATATTTAATTACTTTCAGTTTTTGAACAGTCGGCCTAGCAGATATCGCTTGTCTACTAGATAACGGACGCCAACGTGCCCACAAACACACTCATATAAACACAACATAACAAAATTGACAAAAACAGTGACAGTACCAACACTTTTCAAACATTGCAGAAGTCACATTTAAGCGCCACTGAATACGGAAGAGGCGTTTCGGGGGCACTATCCCAAACCAAAACAAAAAGCGATCGTAACTAAAAAACAAGCATGCAGACGTCACAAATCCCTCGGCGTTTAAAAAATCAAAATCAAGATTACGGGTGTAATATAGCAGACGACTGATGTTTGTAAGTGACGGAGTGGCTGAGAAAGTGTCGAAAACATACAAAACAAAAGTAATAATCAACATTCCGGTGGCTCCAGTGGCGTTTATCATGCGTTAAGGAAGTTCGTCATCAACTGAAAAGCAGCATTGCATTATTGGAAAGAAATTTCATTTTTACTTACTCCATAATAATATATATATATATATATATTGCATGCGGGAGAAGTGGCAAGTGTTCTTTCAAACTCCGGATTTTGTCTATTAGAAGTACGTGTAAATTCAATTCTGTAATGACCTCTGATCTTGCATGCATAATCGTCTCCACGCAGCATATTGAAATCGTGGTAGTAAATATATTGTGATAGGTTTCCTGCTGCCTTTTATTTTAATGGTGGGGGATGGTGTCGCCAGGATTAGCCCCCTTGTGTTTTCGACAAGACAGGTATGAGCACCCTACTGAAAAAAACTGTATATGAATCAATATAAGAACTGATATAAAATATCCAAAAACTGATATGCGGCATATGAAAATTGATATTCAACATATGCCAACAGATAAGCAGCATACGCTTTCATATGAGATTTAAATGATAACTTATATGACTTTCATACCAAAACTTGCAATGTGTCCAATATACATATAAGAAATTGATTCATATACTTTATTTTTCAGTATACAAAGTGCCGCGCGGCCAAGCAAGCACGTGGCTTGGAACAGTACTGGAGCGGCTTGATTTAATGGCTTTAAAATGATTACGGCGTTTACTTTTTACTAAGAGATTCATCCCCTCAGCTGTTCAAAATACTCTCAGAGGTATGACATCACTGAAAATAAATCAATACGTTGGGAATATTATTTATTGCTTAGGTGGTCACCCAGAAAATCCGTACCTTCAAAATGACCACTAAAAAAAAAAGGCGGAAACGCAGAGCTAAGAAGTAGTTATTGGGTGTGCTACTGTATTGCTGTTTGATGTGCAGTGTATGTGTACTGCTCAGTTTATATGTCAAGCTGATGCTAGTAAAATGCGCAATGTATCTACATGGTGGCGTGAGCAAATAAAAATACTTTTTTAGCACATGAATTGGGCGGTACCTAGCACCACCTAGCCTAGCTGAAACTGAGATAAGACATTTGAAACTGATATTAAATAATAAGTTTTGATATGAAAAAAGTGTCCAATAAACATATCAGAAATAAATTCCTAAAATTTTCGTCAGCAGGGCAAGACATTAATAAAAAAGGTAATGTCCACAGCAAAGGTAAAACGTATTTATTTATCGGAACTCGTAGAGTTGAGCCATAAATGTTTTGAGAATTTGAGACGGTGAAATATATATAAAAAAACTTTCACATCAGTTGCTGGTCTTCACAAAAACTCCATTTTTGTGAAGACCAGCAAAGCTGTACTATGGTGGAAAATATTTTATATATAAATGTAAGGACTAAGGTGTGATTGCGTAATTGGTTATGTAACAGCCGCACTGTCCCCGGTTGTCTATGTTTCACCACGTCAACCGCCGAAGGCTCATGAACGGGAGTCGAGGCGCCACTAGTCGTTCCTCCACCAAGTTAAACCTCGGTAGATGCTCCGATACGGGAGAGTACTTGTAGCCGTTCACGGTCGCGAACCGAGCACCGCGCCTATGAGCAGGGAGTCTTGGCACGTTCTGCACGCCGGTTCTTTGTACACGTCCGCCGAATCGATACACTGCCGCAGCGTTCACGCGCCCGTTTCCCGCTTCTTCTCGTCCGACACGCGCCGATCGTGGATACTTCTCCGGCGAACCAGAGTCGGTCGCACACGGCCCACGTGACGCCAAACGGGTTCTCCACCAACTCCCTTCGGAACCTCGCCGTCGCACCCGGGAACTGTTCAGCTGGCGTGGCGTGCTGTCGTCGCCGGGCATCGCGCTGGCGCTTGGCTTCCGTGGCACGATCGTCGTCCGTGGCGTTGGCTCTCCGGCGCCGTTTACATCGCTGGTTCTGTTCTCGGCAGAGGCTTTCCAGCGAGCGATGTGCTCTTCTTTCGGAAGGCAGTCTGAAGCGGTGGACGCAGTGGAAGTGGAGGCGACAGCGGCTTCGCGTCGGTTGCATACCCATTGGCGCTGCTGCGTACGTCGCCGGTACTACCACAGCCAGTCTTCTTTCCCGGAAAGGGCACGCGGCCGACCCATCCTGAGTCCAAAACCGAAATTGATAAGAGCGTAGGGAACAGCGCGCAAAACAGACTAAAACAAAGAAACACACGGGACAAGCTTAGCAGCGGCTACGATGAATTTCCACCAGCGCGCTCAACTATCCATTCTTCAGTGATAGCTGGAAAGGTTGCCGCCATCTACGAGTGGCGGCGGCAACCACACTGGCCAGACTGGTTGTACGCTTGCTGCCGTCGCTTATCGGTGGCGGTAGCTGTCCAGAGGTTTGTGTAGCTTTGTGTCGACATGCGTTTGCTACCGGACACGTTCCTAAGAAACCTAGCCCTTAACAACTCCGCTGTAAAAATAGCGGGTATAAAGATTCATCTTTCACGTGCCTTACATAGGTTGTGACGTCAGAACGCTTTCTCGGCTAAAAAGACAAAACTGCGCCCTGGAGGCAAAAAAAAATATTTTTTTTTCTTTAAGGAAATAGCGCATCCTTCACTGACGTAATGGCACACATTTTAACAATCAAAGAGAGAAAGAACCGTCGCGCTGCTGTTTCGCTTGTTCTACACGGTCAAAAATTACGCACTAAGAGAGGAGGAAAAACGGGGAAGGAACACAGAACAGAGACAGGCGCGTGTTCTGTGTTCCTTCTTCGTTTGTTCTTGTCTCTTTGTGCGCGATTTGTAGCCATGTTCAACGTTTACCAACTCGCCCAGCTTACTACTCCGCTGGTTCCTTCGTGCGGAGGTAGGAAAAGACAATTCATTCCGAATTGTTCATCTGCTTGCGTAGACTCTATCCTCGCCAGAGATGCAGCGATAAATTTTCGCCCGCGCGCCGCAGACGTATCGAGTGTTGGTGTCCAAGGTATTTCTTGAACATAACCATTTAGAGAATTTTTCTGTAAAGTAGTGCGCTAGGCCCATTCTGTCAATAGTGATGATGAACTATTCGCGCATTCTGACGGCACAAAGTATGCAAGCAGATATTTCTCGTGAAGAGCACGAATATATCTCGAGTAAATAAGGTATTCTTCAGAGCTCACGTATGAATAATTTTTTATACAGATATTACGACTCTCAAAATAAGTAGTGGACATTGAGGGTTTACTTCAGCATGGTTAACTGGCCTCATAGCAGTTGTCGCTATGTTTAGCGGAAAAAAACGATTTAACAAATAAATTCGCAAGCCCTTGATTGCCCTGAAATATATTTTTGGTCGCACCGTAATTAGGGCTGGGCGATTGATCGATAAAACTTACAAATAAAAACATAATGGTCTTGTCACGACGAATTTTGTAAGCAGGTTAATCGGTTGAAGTATGAAGAACGAAAAAAAACACAAAAACAAACATGAGAACCAACATTCTACGTTCTCCTCTTCTAACAATCTTAGATAGCAAGCAAAGAAACAAAGCACAGCTATTTTAAGCAGGTCTTGGAGCCGTCAAGTGACTTTGGTCATATATTTTGTGTCACTATAATCTTTATCTTGGTTACCAGCGACGTTCTTGTTCCTCCGAAAGCCGACGTGCGAGTCGCGAATCGAATTGTTCAGTGGCGGCGGTCCGACAGAAAAGCTTGGCGTCTTAGCTCGACATGTGAAAGAATATTAACGGGGCTAATTTTGAAAATTCTGCTGAATGATTTTTCTTTTAAAATAGCGAAAACAGAACGAGTTAAGACGACGTGTCTCCATCGTTAGCAGGATTTGAGCCGTTGTAGGGGGGGGACCCGCCGGCAGCCGCAGAAACCGCGTTGCGTTTCCATGACCTGCGCCCAACGTTGCACGTGCCCTTTAAGAAAAATGCCGGGCACACTCTGAGAACTGCGGAACCACGAAAGATGCCTTTCAAAAGTAACGTGCCGATTATTAGACTCTCAGAACTACCGCAGGGTGGCGGTACAAAGGCATCGACGAGCGTGCAAGTTATTACATAAGATAGCGAACGTCGCAACATCGCGCCGACACTACGAGCCGACGAGCTAATCACACAGCGTCTAAAGTTGAACTTCACTGCGGTCGTTACCTTATTTTTGTGGGTGTGTTTAATCCAGTGTGCCGTGATGTTGAGGTTTTAGACCGCCATTGTGCAGGGACTCCACATCTGCCAACCGAGGAAAGTTTTCGGATGGGGTCTGGAGGTGAAACTGCGCGCAGCAAGGGCGGAGAATTAGTCCAAAATAATCAAAAGCACAGGATAAGTTTTTCCTTCTGTTTTGCTTTACTCAAGAAATCAAAGAAAATATGTATTCACGCTTCATAACTTCTTTTAACCATTGCCCTCGTCTGCAGTTTAATGGGTCGAGGACACATTAGCATGAGCATCGCCGAATTTAAACTGATAAGTTTCTCGAGAGGGAAGAGACGCTGCTTATCCTTCACGACTTTAGCTTGCTTCAGCCTTAAATACTTGAGAGACGTGATGGAGTACACCAATATGAAGAGGAAACTTTAAACGGAATTGAAATTTAATGTAAGCGTTGCAGTAAGTTGCAAATATCGTGCCTGCCATCCCCAGCAAAGCGAGAAGATTCTATCTGAGACGGTCACTTCAACCCAGCGCTGACTATGAAAAACAATAAAATGAGCTTGTTCCTGGCGGATGATATTGCCGCCTGCATGACCAAAAAGCTACGGTTCTCCGTTCTTCTAGAAGATTCGGGCTCACGCTTACCGCGCCGAGTAAAGCGCCGTTCAAACACTCACAACCTAGTAGGATGGAAAGAAACAAGACCTGTTTTTAAGCCTCTTACTACGGCGTAGGACCCGCTCTGCAGCATCGCATTTAATCCTTTGCCGTGGAAAGATGCTTAAACACCGATCTTGTCTCTCGCGGTCGTGCTCAGTCGCAAGTTTATGAACGGCGCTTAAGTCTCGCCGTTGTTCACTCCCGAACATTCGAGGAGGAATCATCGAGAATGCGAGCGCAGTGGATAAGGAGCCGAGCGCGGATTCGCCGATTCACTCCGATTCTCCCGCCGGCGAGGCACATTCGCTCTCGCCTTAGCCAGCCGTCACGCCGACGTAGCGTTGCCCGATGATGCCGCCGTCGACACCCGCTGCTGCTTTTTCGATGTTCGTTATTTTTATTTCTGGCACAAGTTCCTTGATTAAACATTATTTTTAGTTTATTATTCATGGCCTCTTTGCCTTCATCCGTGAGAGTATTAAAAAACTTATCTGCATCTAGAAAGGCAGAAATTAGGCGTAAGTTTCTTTGGACTGTTCTAAAAAAACACGTCAAGTTGAACTCCGAAAATACATACATTGTGCTTTCTCTCAGAAAGTATAATTTTGTCCTCATTATTACAATATGGGTGGAAGTCAGCGAAATTTGTTAATCGATTAAAGAGTGTCCATTTGTCTGGCTAATATTTTTTTTGACGCCCAGTTTTAACCGCGTAATAAGGCAATAAGAGAGAGTAGCATCAGAACTGAATATTTTCTCCATGGTATGTTTGGTTTTGTCGAGCCGCCCTAGGCGTTTATTCTTTCGCCTTTGCATGAACCTGACCAACACGATCGTTTTTAATCAAAATAAATAAACGTTGGTTTTTCTTAAGTTGCAGCCACTTTGGATTACCCGCAACCTTTTAAACGCAACATGTGTTCTTGTGCCTTGGCTCTAGGATTTTTGAATTTTATTGTTTGGAAACGCAGGTCATAAAACTTGTAAGAATGCACCTTTCGTGCTATAAATGTTGCTGATAATTTATGTATTTGCAGCAACTGAACTTTGTGCAGCTTTTTGTCCAATATTCTGAACAATTTCAGCTCGAAACAGCTGGGGGATATTCAAAAACAAGTCAAAAGAAGAAAGCTTTAGAATGTTCATCGTTTTTTTTTTCAACAAGAAAAGTTCAAAAGGAAAGACCAAGATTAAACAGTAGTGAAAAAAATGTATATCCTAAACTACTCTTGAACTTTTGCGAATGCTACTTTTTCTGCACTATTTGCAGATAGCAATCCTCTGCCTGGTGTCTGGCGTCCTCGCAGAAGACCCCTACGTCGGCGCCAATCTTGGCCAGGGTGGGTATCGGGGACCCGGCCTGGGAGGGGCTGGTCCATACGGCGAAACTAATTACGTAAGCATGATTTTTTTTAACCGTTCTTGAACATGTTTTAAGTAATTACACTCTGCTATATTTAGTAAAAATCTGTTTCACGGAGATGTGAGTCCAAAAATCGCAGTTTATTGGCGAATGTTTTTTTTTTCTGGTAATTTAGGGCCCGAAGCATCCCAAAGAAGCCGAGGTAGAACCAAACTTGACCTTATTTTGCCAGAGTTTGGGTACATTGGCCCTAAATTGCCACAGAAGGGCCAAATTGTTCGGCTTTACCGCTGGTTTGCACTGCCTTCAAGTGGTGCCTTTGGCTTTAAATCGCCAAAGTGCCAGCACTCTGGTTCTTCTGTTTTCATGTCGCAACTTTGGGCATAAATTGTCAAACAAGCAACAGGGTTAGGCTTGAATTCCTGTTTGGTTTTTATGTGACAACTTTGGACCTAGATTTTATACAAGTGCCAGTTTCAGACGTCACAACTGGTTCTTCGGTTCACATGTGACATTTCTAGCTCGAGTTGGGCATTTTAAAAGCTAGTTACGAGCCAAAGAAAAGGAAAAAAAAAAACGTCGAAGAAAAGTACTACTGTAACGTCCCCTGGGCGATGTAGGTACTGTATAGATTAATAAAATAAAATAAAACGCCTGGGTGCGAAACCCTATTAGGCCCAAGCTAGGCCTCTTAAATTTTCAAACCTTGTGCCAAGACAGGAGTATCTCAAGCGTGCCACGTGGGAGAGATTAAGCTTTTCTATCGCATGCTTCATATTAAATAGCGCTCACCAAACCAAGCGCTATTTTGGAGAAACGCTTCAAATCCATTACAAATGGATACTGCAGTATGTCTTCTTAACGACGCGAAAAGTCAAGTCTTTCCTTCAAAACAATTAGAATACAAAATATATTAATGCTAGTCACGGGCCCTAAAAGATGAGTTCAATGTTGCTAAGCAGATACTGAGAGCATAATGTGGCGAAGCCAGTTTCTTTTTGTGCTTTCCATTCTATTAAGCTGATAAATTTATTGATTTAATCTTCATTTTAGAAAATGTAAACAAAAATAAATGGAGGCGAGTATAATATATATGTGCATAAAGAAACGACCTGACACCACATGATGACTTTGTATTGCAGAGAACAACGCCCTATAAACATGCATAGGACACTTATTTTATCCTTTGTTCAAAACATTCGGTACGAAAAATACATTTCTTGTAGTATACACGCACGCTATGGAGATGCGCCAAAACATTTGTTACACTTGCGAAAAGTTATTTTTTTTATTTTTTTTGCAACAGGTAGTTTCCTTACTTTCTCTTTATTTCTAATTACACAATGACGCAATTTGTTACGGCGCACTCTTGTCCACAATACAACCGAATTTTTAACACCAACTGTTTGTTTACAATACAAAGAAATTTGTTGAGGCACAAATTGTGACCCCACACAGTTGTACTTTTGGCAAACTTGTTGTCATAGTTTCCTTTCGGTATGTCACTCTTGTTCTATTCTTGGCAATACGAGTGAGTTTGTTTACACGCGCTCCTCTCTTGTTTACACTACGACTCAATTGGTTACGACCAAATTTGTGTGAGCGCCAGAGGTGAGCTGTCTTTTGTCATCACGTGAAGCACAACTGCTGGAGAAAGAGAACGGTGTGGTGAAGTGCGAATAGGGAATTAGCGGTTGGAAGGGCACTGTAAGGCTACACGAATTCGCAATGTCCTCACTTTAAATTGATTCTACATTAAATTTACAACCTTCTCTACCTTCTAGCCGGCGCAGCCCTTCAGCTTCGGCTACGACACTGTGGACGAGTACGGCAATAGGCAGTTCCACAAGGAAGAGGCGGACGCCAACAATGCCAGGACGGGCTCTTACGGCTACACGGACGCCAACGGAATCTACCGGCGGGTCAACTACGTGGCCGACGCCAACGGCTTCAGGGCCACCATAGAAACCAACGAACCTGGAACGCAGTCCGGTGCCAGCGCCGACGCAGTTTTCAACGCCAGCCCCGTCGTGGTCGCACCGGGCGCCGCTAAGACCCCGGTAGCGTACGATGCCGCGGTTTACGCCAAACCGGCCGGTCTTGGCTATGATCAGCCCCCCGGATACCAGAAAGCCGGATATGACCAGGCCGGTCCTGGAGCCGTGGGATTCGGAAAACCCTTATTCCGTCCGACTACACGCGGTTTCCGTGGGTAATTAAAGAAATTTTCCGTTCATGCATGACCTTCGAACGGGCAGCCTAACATTCAACTAGTTTGCTTGGGAAAACTCCTCGTGAGATAAGCATATATGAGTTTTTTTTTTGTTTTTGTTTTTTAGGGCTTCAAATATATGGGTTAGCACGCGATGTCATTTGTTCTCAATACCGAACTTTAGGTAGTGTTCTTTATTTGCGCGGCAGTGCATGTGTATCTTTTTTTTGCAAAGTTTTCATTTAAAATTTAGATAGCGAGTGTCGCACTGATGCCAAAGTTCTTTTATGTATGGTGTTGTCTCTAACATAAAAACTTTACTCATATTTTACAGCGTATCTTCTTCAGCTTAATTACTCTTGGTAGGTTTATCGCTTTCGCCAATACCGATACTTCCGATTTGATAGCAAGTGATTCTGTCGACGGAATATTTCATGTTTGGGAGTCGTCAAGGAGCGAGCGTATGCTAATAGTTCCGTAATTGTTATCTGAAGCTGAACGTGAGGAAAGAGTCTAAATTAAGTAGTATGACAAATAGCCACGTGCAGTTCAATCAGGACGCGTTGGAAACTTGCTTGCGTTATGGGTTAGCATGCCAGTGACTGCAACCATGGGTTGTTTGATGTGATGAGGCTTTATTGTCGAGTCGAGTTTATTCTCAAATGATCTCATATTGAGGAATGCGTATTCTATGGGGTCAGTTGTGGGTGTCATCACGTGTTCGTATCGAAGTGCCCTTGTTGTCACATGTCAAGTAGCGATTAAAGCTTGTATTCTTATTGCTTTTGTTTGATTACTTACCTTACCATTATTTTGACGTTTTTTTTTTTATTTTTGTAGCTGATTTTTCAGAGGGTGATATTTTTTGCTAATCAAATTCTCACCGAAAGCATACACACCAGGTGGCTTTCTTTATTACATTTATGTGAATTGTGGACATTTTGGGGTATTCTTTCTTGAGAACTGTCTCCGCAGTTCTCATCAAAGCGCCACCGAATACTGATTACACTCAAACAAATGCATCAACAAATGTATTCCCCACGCATGCATTACAGATGTCTCTAACAAAGTAATTATAATATTAACTTTAACCTCATGAATTTATGCAATTTATTCCTTGGCACGACTTTTGTTTCGCCTTGGGATCTTGAACCGTGTTTGCAATATTTTGGTACTCTGTCCACAGTAAGAAAGGAACGTGATGTTTTCGAGAACCGTAAAACTTCAAGCACTTCGGAGGAGTCTTAATTACCACTTTATTTTTGTTTCCTTAAGAACCATTTTTTGCTATTATTGGAAGAAAAAGGCGCCATTGTCCCGCATGCTGCACTTGGGTGTTATTTAAAATGTATTAACTTTGCTATATGAATGTGCCTTGGAAGCAGCATGTTACAAAGATAACCTGAAGTTCATCGGAAGCGTGATATTGTCACGAATGACAATTGATGAGGCGATGGTAGCTGAAGGAGGAACTAAACGTTTAATGAAGCGACCTTGTGCCCAAAACAAAAACAAAAAAAACGATAACAGTAGAGCGTCGCGGGCGTCGATACGGTGTAACAGCAGGATCGTACGCTGGGGCGAGACTGACCCGCTGACCCTACCTCGGCACGCGGAGCCCCTTACGTACCCGCGTGGGATTCTGGAACAATCGGCGTTAAAGTTTCGGGGCGGAGAACATTCGGATCTCAAAGAAGCAACCGGATTCTCAAATTTGCCAGAACACGATATTGCAAGAATAAATAAAAGACACGTCGCTCCTAAGAATCCAACCCTGACTCTTCGCGTGGGAGGCAAACACGATAACCGTTAGGTCTCGGCCACGCTGCCTACTTGGCCAGCTGCGCGCGCGGCAATATTTTAATTACTCTTTGTAATTCTAATTCTTTGTAATTCTGTTCTGAGTCACGAAAAGGAACAGGGAAAAAACATGCCTTATGAGCATACTTTCTTAGAAAAAGTGCACATGCTATCAACGTCGTTTGCAAACTTAGAATATGGTGCCTGTAGCCTAGGTGCCAGAGCAAACAAGTTATGGTTAGAGAATATTTGTAGTGTATAAGATAATAAAACTACTACAACTTATATATATTGAGATTGAGGAGAATAAGAATAGTTACGGAAAATCCGGGTAAGAAGTCATGTTGGGACGGTACCCTTTCATGATATCAGATATATTATTCGGCATTAATAAATGACCAATAAGAAGCGTGCGTTGGACAAATACTAAGTACATGAGGAAAGTAAATACGGGATTTGATATGAGTAATGTCTACTGGCTCAGTCTCGTTCGTCAGGTCTGTGATAATTCAATTCCCGTAATAATCGGAGCTTCACGTTGGGTAGGTAAATTTTGCGAAAAATTCGTATATATGTCCCGAGATGTTTAAACTTGTGCTTCTCTGAGGCGGCAGTCGAGATAAGTTATGCGCTACCGAGCAGGCAAAATATGATCTCTTCCCGCGCAAAAGGGGGGGACTTCAAACTTAAAAATCGGCCATTTGTGGTTACTCCGTGATGCTTTATCACTCGACTTGTCATATATGTCATTGAATAGAATCCAAACTTTGCGTTCCACTGATATTTTGAACCAAAAGTTTTCTCGTAGCCGGTGCGTACACCAGCGAAACCAACATGACTGTTTCAACTCATTTCGTTTCCCATTGTCCGTGTTTGTGTTGCGCCGTTTGTGATAAATGAGTGTCAGTGGAGTGAAGCAGCAGAGTAAAGTTAATTCTTGAGTGAAGATTTGTAAACGTTCTTTAATGCCAACGGCTTATTGTGAATATTCCAAGAACAAATTGAGTGTTTTTATTTGACAAAGAAGGTTCTAGGAACGGGAAAAACATGGGTACGATGACGCAAAACAAGAGCACCTCTCGTCAAAACAAACACGAAGGTCTTGCTCGCCGTTCAAGACTATACTTCTTTGTTTCTTTGATCATAACATAATAGTTCACTTCAAACTATCTGCGCAAAGAAAAGTTAAAAATCAACAAATTTATATATAGGCGCTGGAAAGGTTTGGCAATCTGTTCAGAGGAAGCCGATCTTCAGCCTGGCAAATAAATTTTGCGTCATGAAAACTCCACTGCGCGTGATAAATAAAGACAGAAAATAAATCTCCGATTGAAAAAGCGAAATACGGTTGACAGGCGGATTTTGTAAAATCTTCGTTTTCAAAGCGAAGTGCACTCCCGACGGAGCAGACACATGTGCTTTTTATTTCTTTATGCACTTACACTCTTCTTCCTGGCTCATTGCTCATTCAATAAAATAAAAAAAAACATGCCTGCATAACACGATCTGCTCCGTATACGAAAGCTTCTTCCAATACTCAAAGACGCGCAGCAAGAGAAAATATAAGCACACGTAAGATGAAGGGATGCTTATGCAGTGGGAAGCGAGGCATTCTATTGCCCCCGCCTCATGGGCACTTAAAATGCCTTCGGAACGAACTCCTTTAAAGAGTCGGCGAAACAATGCGTCGATGAACCAGCACACAGACACACGATCCCGAGATTATAGGGATTTGTTTTTTCACAGGCTTTAATTGCCTTACATTATCCAGGGATGAGAAACATGGAGTTTCTAGTGTGTTGACGCGGGCGGTTGTCATTTTGGAGAAGTGTAAAAAAAAAATACTTATTTTAAAAGATCTTTTTTTGAAAATTTAGGTGAATATGCGCTATTGCATACTTGTATTCTGCAAATACGTATGCTGCAGTTGACACATTTGCCAAACACAGAAAAGTTGAACGGCCAGGATAACGGGACCCCTTCATTCTATCCCACCACCTCTAATTCCGTTGCAGAAAATCGACATTGATGTTTAGGGACCATTTTCACTTTTTAACCACAACCAATGGATTATCTTTGTCGTCGACTACCTCACACAATACGCTGAGACAACATGCGTACCCGCGGTCACTGCCCAAGAAGTTTCAAATTTTTTCCTCCACAAGAATTCGACTGCGACACTAAGTACGGCAAGTCATCATTAGTGATTGCGGCACACCTTTCTTTGGCAAGCTCATTGAAGTCATGTTGCGCCTCGCCAACGCAATACACAAGGTAACCAGTACGTAGCACCCACAAGCAGATGGAAACACGAAACGCCTCAACCGAACACTATTACAGATGATATACATGTATGTATGTCGACGACAACCACACCAACTAGAACGCCATCATGCCATACGTAGTCTAAGCTTACAACACTGCTCATGGAGCAACCTCGGTGTTCTCGCCCTATCACCTTCTCTACGTCCGTGAGCCTCTTAGGACCGTAGACACACCATCATTGACGACAAGCCGATGACTGAATATGAAACCGATAATATGTGCGGAGCGAAAGACGCTCGTCAAATGACCCAACTCCACCTCCTACGGTCACAGCAACAGCAACAGTTCGCTATGCCAAAAGGAATGATCTCATCTCTTACAAAACTGGAGATAATGTTCTTCTGGCCACACCTTTACGCCAGCCAGGACGGTCAGGAAAACCTCTCAAGATACACGTGGGACCCTATATTGTTCTCTGGCAACTCTCTCAAACAAATTATAAAGTCTCATCAATTTCGCCCCCTCCCCCCCAGATCGTCGTTCCAAACCCGTGGACACAGTTGACGTCGCTAGAATGAAGGCATTTTGTAGTGCCGATAATGACGCATCAAGTTGATTGACATCCGGGGATCCGCCTCACCGGCGGGGGACGTTAGGAAGAAGACAAAGCACCTCTCCTGCAAGGATTGTAAAAGAGCTCGAGATGAAGGCAGTTGCCACTTGAATAATTGTTAGTTCAATCTGAGTCTCTCTTGTCATTAAATCATGTCTCATTCAACATCCTCTCAATAGTAAAAAAAAATATCTTAAACATATTTTTTTTAATTTATTCGTAAAAGTACAAGATAGGCATACTTTCAGTGTTATTGTCTCTTAACAAAGTATGCACTCAGTTCTCAAATGATCCAGTTCGAGAGCGGAGCAGGCGGACAGTCGCTGCGGCGTGACAAACAAAGGGAGTGTGCCGCTTTTGTAATCGAAGCTGTGTGGAGGAGGCGGAAGCGTCCATCGTCCACAAGCGTCTCCAGGTTTGCCGAGCTTCTCTTTTGGCTACGCTCCACGCCAAACGACGACGCTGACAAGCGCATGAGCAACAAATCTGCGCTGCAGGTGTCCGATACTAAACTAAAAATGCTCTCATGTCATGAGTTGCTTTCTCTATCAAGTCGGAGCTTTCTAATCGAAAAACGATCGATGTCGCCGCTTGCATGTCCGAGTTGACTGCGCTCGCATCTCCCACATGGATGCAACTGGCTCGAAACCCGCTTCTCTCTTCTTCGATTTTGTTTGTTATTCAAGTGGAACATTTCTGAAAAGTCTCACCAGTCTTGCATATTTACGCAAGATATAAGCGACTGCATGCCAGTTTTCTCTCTGGCGTCTTTTTTTTTGTGTCAAAATACACCGAATCGCGATATTTACTCTCGCCCACGCATAAATGAAGAATTGCTGGGAACCTTTTGTGTCCTGCTCGACCGAACAAACTGGGATAGAACGTCTTTTTAGAACCTGACACTAATCTTGCGTGTTGAGTATTTTCAAACAAATTTAGGCGACCGCATGAGAGGTGTTTTTTTACTTTACATCCTTCTTTTGTGTCGAAAATTCACCGAAACACGCTGTTTACTCTCACCAACGCATAAATGAAAAATTCCTGGAAAACGTTTGTGTCCTGTTTGAGCAAAGAACCTGGGAGAAAACTGTCTTCTCGGAGCGTGACCCCACCCTTGCGGATGCACTTTTTTAAAACAAATTTAAGCTTTGCTATGAAACTGATTTTCCGCTTTTACAATTAAATAAACGTCAAAATAATGTACGAAAGCGTTGGATCACAAGTGACTTATGCAGCCGTATTAAAAGAAAGCAGATAGGATGTACCATAATTTTATTAAATGTCGAAACTAAAATTTTCTCATCGAATTTCAAAAAGAGCTAGAAATAAATTAAACTCCGATCTTAAAAAAAGGCTAAATCTGAATATTATCGCAACATATTTTAAAGAGTATACAATGACTCAAGAAAGATATGGGAAACTGTAAACGAAATTACTGATAGGAAACGACGCGTGCCAGGAACGCAAAGTGTTGCTATCGACGACAGGAATGTGAGTGGACAGGAAACGGCCAATCTAATGAATATGCATTTTGTTGACGTTTGTTCACAACTAGAACACGAAGATGCTTCTCAATGCTGCTTCACAGGGGACATAGCTTCCTTCTCAAGCACAATAATAATATTACCAACTACGCCACATGAAGTAAAAAGGCTTATATACTAAATTGAAAATAATTCCGCAGCCGTCGTAGACGATTTCAAGCCAAGGCCTGTCAAACATGTCTAGCTTTAAATGCTAGACTAAAATAATTTCTTTCGAGGTCACAATGAAATAAACAAATGTCAACATGGCTTTGAAAATTCTAAATACGTAGAACAGGCCAATGTAAAAATAAAGAGTATTATTATAGAGAACATTGAAATAGATTATGCACCCTATACTTATTCCTAGATTATAGAAAGGCGTTTGATACAATCTAACACGACATATTGGTAAATAAGCTTCAAAGGTAGGCCACATGTGGGGTTGCTTTCAATTAAATACAGATGTACCTTCAAAATCGCTTGCTATATGTGCATATTACCAAAATTGTTCGAATACACTCGAAATAAAGTACGCTGCTCCACAAGGGTCTATTGTGGGCCCCATGTTATTTCGTCTGTGTGTGGATGATATCACAGAAAATTTTAGATCCCCTGATCTTGTGACGAACGCAGACGACAATCATGCGTTTCTTGCTTCAACATCAGAAGCGGCCTTAGAATCACTGTCAAATAGCTATCTGGACAATTTATCAGTGTGGCTTCAAAATAATAAATTACAACTTAGCGTAAAAGAAATTAATACATAAGTTTCACTCCCGTAAATACGCGCGACAGCACTAAACTAACAGTACATTTCCGTAATGAAATGACAGAGAAGGTTTCAGAACAAAATATTTCGGTGTGTCGTTTAATCGAGAGTTTAGTTGGAGCACTCACAAAGATAACCTGTTCTCTGAGCTATCCCGGGCCATTGGATGTATTGATAGAATAAGAAAACTCCTGCCCTTATGGTCTCAAAAGGCATATATATTGCGCACTAGTTTACTCCAAACTGTGTTACGACATTTTAGTATGGGGCGCAACATCGGAAACAAATTCTAATACGTTGATAATCTTACAGAAAAAAAAAATCTACGACTATTTGAAAGCTATAAAGGTAAGCCACGGGAACTCCCAACTGAACCCCTGTTCAGCAAATATGGCCTACTAAAAGAAAATCTTTTTTTTTTTTAAATTTACAGATAATACACACAAAAAGCTCTTCGCGATTCTGAAAGGAAACTCAACCTATCAATCACACACTTAGACATAGAGTCTGACGACCTCCAAAAATACCTGCCAATTGTGGAAGACAAACGACAAGCTTTCAAGTCGCCAGTATTGTGAACAATACAGCGGGCCAAATAAATTTTAATTGCAATATACTCCAATTAAAAAAAAGACTGAGGCACTTCTTATGGGTAGTGACATTGTGTTCCGATATGTATGCATTTTAGATATATTAAATCATGTCTATATTTGATATTTTCCTTTTGACGTGTTAAAAAAAAATGTTTCTGACTAATCTGGTTTCGTTATTCTTTGCTAAAAAAACCATCGTGTGATAATTGATCCTGTTTTCTTTTGTGTCTGAGTTGTATAGAAGTTTATAGTTTCTTTTTTCTACATTTTCACGTGCAAAAACGAAGAACATAGATTATAGTGACTATCCGAAATTACATCAATGCGACAAAGCGCATTGAAGTAAGTTACGCCGAATGTGATTAGGTTGAAAAGGAAGCAGCAGAGGGGCTTGAGCGCGTGAGATTCGTTCCATCTCAATTTGATGTGCTATTCACGCATCCATGTAAACGCCGCCACTGACAGCCATGGGAACGCAGGACGTGAGGAGTACCGATCACCTGAGGACGATCCACAACCAGCGATATTGCGGTATTTCATTTGATTTTTTTTTATACCTACATACGTACATACCAGACTTGGGAAGTAATCCGTTCCTTTTTTAAGTAATTTTGTAATTCCCACGTCACTTTTTTTGCGCCAGTATTTTTTTAATGTAACTGCGTCACAAAATATTAGGAACGGATTACTTTAATTATAAGGCAATTAAATGCGTACGTGCAAGCCAGCTGGACAGGAATGACATGACATTTTCGGTCGCGCACCGGTCGCCGAGCTATGTTTGGAGATTTGTGTTTGTCCTTTGTCCCTTTGTTCCCATTTTCCAGAGATTATTTTCGTCGTACTTCAATTACTCGTTACTTTTTGAGAATATGAGCATGATACAGAGCTGGAGAAATATGAGCAGGAAATTCAACCGTACAAAGATAAAGGAAGTACATAAAATAGAAAACATCGTGAAGAAAAGAATGATCAAAACGAAAACACGGTTGTTTTATGACCGGTCACTAGAACCATTAGAAAAGCTTTCAAGGCATATATGCAAATATGCGGGAAAAAAAAGATCAAGTCGACAACGCCGAATGGGCTCTGCCTCTTTGTACCGCCTTCCAACTGTGCTTTACTTTGTCTGGGCAGGAGAAATCTCTTCGTATTTATTTGTTGTCGACTTTTACATTTTCGCCCTTTTGAACTACTGCGACGTCTCTCGCCTCCTGCACAAAGCTACCGGCACGAGACCGCCGCTTTGAGACATTGCACTCACGCTCGAAATGCCAGTTTTAAAAGGGAGCTTTCGTTGCTCGGTTCCTTACGTCCGAACCTGCTAGCGGAGGTAGAAGCTGTTACTGAGAATGCACACGGCTCACTCTGTCTGCAGAATTCCAGGGATCAATTCCGGAGGCTGTAAGCTAGCGGGATGGCGGGTGTGGTTGCGGCGTTCGGTGCCTTGTCAACTTACAGATGAATGCAAATCTACATTCTTGCTCTTTAATACAATATTTTATGTATACAAGGAATGCCTTAATGCGAGCATACGACATATTAAATGTAGTGTTACAGAACATTTTTAAAAATATCAAAATTGTTTCTAATCTTTTCTTCATAGGTGTACGTGAAAAGTAACGTGAAAGTAATTTGAAATATAACGATCAATGTAATTCGTTACTTTTTAGCAAATGTAATATGTAACGGTAATCCATTACATTTCAGGCTAGGTAATTTGTAATTGTTATCCATTACATTTTTTGAGCAACGTGCACAAGTCTCATACGTACATGCATACATCCATACATGCATACCTACACACCCTCGAGGCCGTTAGGCATCGAAGAGGAATGTGGTGAACATCACCATCATTCACAATAAGAAACAATACCTATAAAATGGTTAGTGAATTATATTACCAAACGCGGCTTCAAAAAAATCTTGTTCCTGATTTGTTGCAACTTGAAAGGGAGGTGGTTTCAGTCATTAGAGGTTCGTGAGGTGAAAAAAGAAAAAAAGAAAATAGTGTTGCACGAAGTAACGCCTACTTTTTATGGGTATCCAACAGCGACAATATATAGGAATGAGAGGTTAGTAATGTACTGCGCAAAGGTGCGTGATGGTGAATTTAGAAGAGTTAAATTCATACGATTTCGCGACGCAGTGTTAGTAGTGACAGACTCAAGTTATTTTTCGAAGACATAACCCTAGTGCGTTGATATTTAGAATAAATTAAACGAACTGAGTTATTTGGTGTCATTTTCTTTTGATTTACGAGCCTTTAATCTTAGGATCCCACATTAAACAGAAATACTCTTGTCTAGAACGGACGATACATTTGTAGAAAATAATTTAGAGGATGTGGGGTCCGTGTAGGCCAGATTTCTGATCGTGAGTTACGGTCTTATTTGGTCCGTCGAAATCAGCTTTCCTTACAGCAGGGCTGTTTGGCCTGGGGAACGAGAGGCGTTGTGCCAAAAAGCTACAGAAGTCTGTTTTGGCACAGCTCCACGAGGATTACCCAGGCAGGCACCAGCCGGACGAAAATGCTGGCAAGGAGCTACGTTTGGTGGCTGGGCATGAATAAAAACGTAGAAGAGTGTGTGCAACAGTGTGCTATTTGCCAGGCAGTACGACACGCGTAACAACCTGTAGCGCTGGATCCTTGGACGCACCCAGCGGGGTGTTGGCAAGGAGTTCATCTCGATTTCGCATCAAAGGGATTGAACTCTTTTATGGTATTCGTGGACTCGTTTTCGAAATGGGTTGAGGTGTGGACAATGAGTACTACTACAGCGGCCAAGACAACCGAGAAGCTAAGGAGCGCACTTGTGGCGTGCGGGTTGCCAGAGGGACTTGTAAGCGATAACGGGCCGGAATTCGTTTAACAAGTGTTTGCTGAGTTTCTGGCTGTTAACAAGGTTAAACACACTAGGACGCCACCATACCACCCGGCCTCGAATGGAGCCACCGAACGGCTGGTACAGACAACCAAGAAGGCGCTTCTAAAACAAGTGCAACAAAACGCTTCTAAAACAAGTGCAAAACAACGCGCCACTTTAGTGCTTCTTTCAGTACAAATAATGGCCTAATGCCTAGCTCGAATATAAACTGCCTGGATTTTTTGACTGTTGCTCCAATTAATGAATCTGAAGTCTTGGAGGCAATTAAAAAATTGAAACCAAAGTTATCTACGGGAATAGATGGAATTCCCAGCTTCATAGTAAAAGGTTGTGCTCCACTCCTTTGTCCAGTTTTGGTTCATATCTTTAACTTATCACTTGCATCTGAAACATTTCCTACCGCTTGGAAGCGCTCTGTTGTTGTTCCATTACATAAATCGGGAGATCGATCCATGGTTAACAACTATAGGCCAGTCTCCCTCCTTTGTAGTTTTTCTAAAGTTTATGAAATTGTTTTGCACACCCGCCTTTACGCATATTTTTGTCGGAAAATTATTCCTGAGCAACATGGTTTCATGAAAGGCCGCTCCGCAGAAACAAACCTGTGTTCCTTCCTACATCAGATTGTACCACCTGTCCATAGCGGAGGACAAGCGGATGTAGTCTACTTTGATATGAGCAAAGCTTTTGACAAAGTTAATCACCGATTACTGTTGAGTAAACTCTGTAGTTACGGTCTGTCCCTTAAGTACTGTCGTCTCCTCGATAGTTACTTATCTCATCGGCTTAACTTTGTGCGAGTATCCGGCCGATTATCTGCTCCTTTTTTATCTACTTCTGGGGTTCCTCAAGGCAGTAACCTCGGTCCTCTGCTGTTTTTGGTTTTTGTAAATGATCTAACTTCCTGCATCAAACACACGCGGTTTCTGTTATTTGCTGATGATATTAAGTTGTTTACAGCGGTTAAAACGGTTGACGATTGTAAATGTCTTCAGCGCGATATAGATTCTATTTCGGCGTGGTGTTTTTCAAATGACCTACTCTTAAATGAGTCAAAGACGAAAGTTATGTCCTTTTCTAGGAAGCGTGAAATTCTGAGTTTTCCCTATGTATTAGATTCCACCAATATTACTCGCGTTGAGGTCATTCGTGATCTAGGCGTTTTTATGGATCCTGCAATCAATTTCAACCATCACGTGACCACAATTACGAATGCTTCCTTTCGAGTGCTGGGAGCCATTACACGAGTGACACGCGATTTTTCTAAACCACTTTGTATTTTACGTTTGTTCTCTTCACTGGTGCGTAGTCGTGTTGAATATGCCTCAGTTGTCTGGAACTGTATTGGAGTGACAAATTCAGGTTTAATTGAGAGTGTTCAACGTAGGTTTGTTCGTGTTTTGTTTGATCGTTATTTTCAACCGAATTATTTCTATAGTTATGAGAGGATTTGTGAACTCGTGAAGTTAGACTCGTTGCACAACAGGAGAACAATTCGTGAACTGACATACTTGTATAAGATTGTAAATGGTATAATTGACTCCCCAGAGCTACTCGGCCACATCTATTTGCACGTTCCTCGTCAGTCTTGTAGACTTCATACTTTGTTTTATCCTATAGACTTTTATCATGCTGCACCCATAACACGCCTACAATTGACTTATAACCATTTAGAACAGATTTGTGCGAATGCTAGCCTTGATATATTTGATGAAAAGCGTAAATTTCGACAGTGTGTTGAGGCTATTGTTCTTTCCTAACGTTTCGCTTTTATCCTGTTTAGCGTTGTATTTCTGAAGGAATAAGTGCACCACTAAGGAGGCGTCAAGCTGTTGGTGGGTCACTGAAAATAAGAATAAACATAAACATAAAACAAGTGTTAGAACAGAAACTAACAGGAGTGACGATTTTGCTACAAAAAGGCCTCGATAGCTACGTGCTCAGTTACTGAAACACACCTAACAGCGTCACGGGAAAAACATCGGCTGAGTTGTTTCTGATGCGGCAGCCGCTTGTAAAACTAACCCTACTAAAACCTAGCTTTGTTGCTGACATGCGAGAAAGACCAGGTCACGGTAAAAGAACAACGAGATCTTTCACGAGCGGCAGACCGTTTTTTGCGGTTGCTGACCTGGTTTTTCTCGAAACGGTGAGGAGAGAAGTGTCTTGGAATGACGGAATTGTTGTGCAAAATTTTATCCCAGTGACGTACTTAGTAAGGGTTGGTGATCAGGTCAGGTTTACGCATGCCGACCACATTCGGGCTCGTTCTGATGGTATCTCGAACCCTGAAAGTGCAGTGCCTGACTGTGCAAGACCGGCCGAGAACAATGCAATGGAGACCTCTCGGGTGCCACTGATGGTGGCAGTTCGGCGGGGTTCCGTTTGCAGTCCGCGGGGTTCCGGTTGGGGTGTTGCGCTCATTGTCAGCTGGAGGACAAGCCAACTGACAATGAGGGCAACACCCCAACCGGAACGCCGCCGACTGCAGAAGGGCGTCGCATTCGCCAACGCGGAGCTTCCAGCCAGACGCACCACCGGGCACTGTTGTACGAAGGCGCGAACGTTCACGTCGGCCATCCGAGCGTTTTATGTCCGAAAATGTCCGGAAGTGATAGATTGGAAATTGTAGGGGAGGAATGTGACAACGTGGCCTCGAATCTGCGAAGTCATGTTACGTGGTCTACAGAGACCTGATAACAGCTACTATATAAATGCGCGTTTCCCTTGAATAAAGATTATTTATCGTTTGGATTCCAATCTACGAGTCACTACAAGTATAAAGGCAGATAAAATTGTTACAAAGTATGCCAAAATTGTAATTAGTAAATCAGACATATGAACAACATGTTTGCTGGATGATGAAACAAAAATGCACTTGGCGGTGAAAAAAGAACGGATTTTATTAAGGTAATATTATTTAATTGGTTGATTTTTCGGCATGGATAAAAATGCTGCGGGTCGATATCAGAAGAAGCGTTAGTAAGTGCTTTCGAAGTAATTGAGAAGTGTGATTTTTCGATTACTTCAAAAGCCCTTACTAACGCTGTGGTATTCACGTCGACATGTTTATACCATTGAAATATAAAGCACTACACTGAACAAAGAAAAGCAACAGTGCATTTTTATTGGTTTTGTATTCATCTTTCGGCATACTGCGTAACGACACAAAAACACACACACTATTTAACGTAAGTAAGGATGAATTGTTGCGGCAGATAGCTAAGAAGCAATAGACCAACCTCCCTAAGCGTTCAGCGCATGGGTGACGCCGCCATAACTTTAATTCGCAGGAGGCACAGAGCCGTGCATGCGAGGGCTCGTGCCGTCTCGTGCTTCACAGGCGCAGAGCTCCAGCGCGGTTGGCGCACGTACAGAAGGACTAAAGTTCCCTTGATGATTTGCGGCAGCGCTGGCGTACTCAAATTGGCTGGTGGGATCGGTCTATTGTACTTTGTAGCGAGATTTCCTTTTTACTACACGTTGTCAGCGAGGTATTCACCTCATAGCTTGATGGAGAAAAAATGTTCGCGGTTGTACACCTTCCGAATTAGTGGCGTCCCCAAGGGCCAAAGGTATCGAAAGCAATTGCATTTTTGTATGTTAATTGTCACTACGAAAAATTATTTTTTATGACCCTGGCGACTCAACTGAAGGATTTACATGAAATAACCACTTCGAATGTACCTATCAAAGTGTAACCACTGTTTGAAATTACGAAGCAGAGAACGATAAGCCAAACTTTTGTTTCTCTATGTGGTATGGAATTTAAAATGATCTTCATCGATATAAATAACACCTTTTGATTCCAGTAAAAGTATTCCTCCTTCCTAGGCCTTCACACAGCCACAAAAAAAAAGTATTATATTTACAAAATTTTAATTCTTAATTTGCATTCAGAGGGTCGTCCTAGAAACATAAGCGAACGCCCCCCAGGTACACGAGATATCCTCCAGGCTAAAAGCCGTCTACACCAAAGAGCCGTTCTTTACCGCGTTCCTAACGATCGACCTTGTTTTAAGTGCCGCGAAAGGGTGCGACGAACCGGATATTGAAAAAGTCCGGACGGCTCTCTCGTCGACTGCATTCCAAAGCGGCCACGGAGTTTCAAATGTACACTCCCTTCACCCTTAAGCTGACAGCACCGCACAAGCTACGCGCTCGTTGATCCAATCACGCCTCCGCCTCTCCCCCTTGATCATGCTGCGGTCCCATACCCAGGCGTAAACGAGAGCATGGTCAGGTGTTGAAAGGGAGGCGGTTAATTGGTCCGGCGATCACGCTGCTTTCACCGCGCTGTCAGTTCACGAATGAAAGTAGCATGGTAGCGTTGCTAAGGGGCCCGTATGACTGGGCTTGGGAGGCGAGCCGCACGCGGTGAAATGGGTGCCTGAATGGCAGGGAGAGTGTTTCGTGGGTGGTTGGCCGAGTCGCGAATCACCGGTGGGCGCGTAGCCGAGCGTATGAAGTGCTTGCATAAGTTGGAAACATTTTTGCATAAGTTGGAAACATTTTTTTTTTCTTTTTCAGGCAAAACTGTAATATTTAATTACTTTTCTGACATGCTCAATTTATCTTTTGAACGGAATCAAGTTGCCTGCGCACTGTTCCTTGATGTCCGCAAGGCATTTGACAGTGTTAGCCATCACATTTTGGTAACAAAGCTTTCAAAGTTAGGCTTTGGTGGTTCTTTTTTGAATTTACTGGAAAACTTTCTACAGGATAAGCGTCAATGTGTTTCATTTGGAGGGTATCAAAGCGGATCCTTTTCAATCAAAGCGGGTGTCCCCCAGGGCTCGGTTTTAAGTCCACTGTTGTATAATCTTTATGTTAATGACCTCTCCATGGTGGTACCAATTTCACTATTTCGATATGCGGACGACACCTTTATTTTATCTAGAGCGTCCAATTATTCAGATTCATTTTCGTCTTTGCAAACTGCGGCAATTAAACTATGGACTGGTTTGAAGCTAATTAAGTAAAGTTAATGCATTCAAAACGCAGCTAATATGTTTCCACAACACTTTGAAAAAAGTTAATATGACCCGCTCTTTACGATTACATGCGTCTAGGTGCCTATCATGTGCATGTGAGCGTATACAGCATATATCTACTATAAAATATCTTGGCCTATTCTTTGACAGTGACCTAACCTTGAACACCCATCTTGCTCATGTGTATAAGAAAATTCGTGCAGCGTCTTGTTTGCTATACAACACGAGATGTTTTATGCCACTATCCGTTCGAAAAATTGTTTTACATGCTCTTGTTTCAGTGTGCTCCGTTACGGTATTACCGTGTATGGTCATAGTGCTCTGCGTTGGCAAATTAGAATTAATTCGATTCTGCGTTCTTTGTTAAAGAACGTTTCCTATGATTTATGCCTTGGTAGGGACATTGATGTGTTTAAAGCACTGCATTTGCCTGATTTTAACTCACTATTGATGGAAACTGTTGTTCAAAGGCATTTTTGGATAGTCAATTTAAATTTCTATATGTACCTTCTCGTATTCTTAGACCCAAAGAGCGTTACCGGATACCTCGATGTTCGACAAGATTTGGAAAAAGAGCTCGGAGTTACTATGTACCAGCATTTATGAACAAACTACCTTCTAGTATTCTAAATTTAAGAACAAAATACAAGCTCAAGAAAGCCCTGAGAAATTTTAGATCGTAAGGTACTCACTAGTTTGCTTTTGTTATTTTGATTTTTTGTGTGGATTTTATTTTACATGTTTCCTTTTGCAAACGGCATGGTTTCACTGATTTTAAGGCGCTGAAAGTCAAGCCCAATGTGGCTTAGCCAGGTCAGACTTAACATACGTTATGTTCATCTCAATAAAATAATAATAATAATAATTATTATTATTATTATTATTATTAATCAAAAGTGCGAATGCTGATGGGTTTGTTTGTTAAACTTCCAATTAACGGAATACAAATATTTAAGATTTTTTTACATATACAGAGCATTTGTGGTTCGGGACACGTTAAAAACCCCAAAGGCCTTTCCTCAAGCATGCTGAAGGCGCATCATCAAATGGGGAGGGCGGAAAGAGACGCCCGTGATGGTGGGAATCAAGGAACAGCGTCTGTGATGAGGGAGGGTCTTGTTAAACGAGTCTTGGAACGGCTGAAAACTCAGACATAAAAATTAGAGCCACTAAATGAGCTGTGCTTAAAAGTATCGGCCCTCCGTTCCCCGAGATTGTTGTGGGCGCCGCCATTTCGGCTCGTATGCAGAGCAGACGCAACTGCCGATCGTCATGATACAAAAGTGCAACTTCCTCAGCATTAGACTCGGTGTTAGGAAGGTCATGTAACATTGCTTTGCTCTGTCGCGAACTGTTAAAACATTTCTGTAGGGCGGGAAAGCTTTTCCTGTGATTTCAGATAAAGTTTCAGATAACTGTCAACCATGGTTCTAAGACACAATATGGCCAAGTGTCGTTACTCTGAAGTGAAGCTTATTTAGTGGCACTAGTAACCATCTCTATAAGGAGTATTCACAGGGCGCCATATTTGTGGGTGCTGTCTAGAGCGAACGCTCAGAACGAGCCCACATTAATAGGCTGCTAAGACCGGCAATCCTGATGATGTCCAGTACACGTTGCAAAAAAAACCTCGGAAGCTCGCCATCAGCGCGCGCTCAGCAGTCGCGCACACAACTATGACCGCCAGTGAATACTTCCTATAGAGGGTACTCAACAGTGCGACATGAGAGCCGCCTAAGTTTTTGCGGTGACTGTGCGGAGAATTATCGAAAGGGTTCATTGAACGTTCGCCTATATTGAAACGTTCTTGATTGCTGTTGATTCTGTGATCTAGATTACCGGAGGTTAAGAAGAAGAAAACAATCGTAATTCACTAAAAGTATCGGGAGTGTTCACTGGCGGTCCTAGCTGTGTGCGCGAATGCGGAGCGCGTGCTGATGGTGCGCTTCCTCTGTTCTTTTGCAACGTGCGTTCCACACCATCAAGGTTACCGGCCTTAGCAGCCTAGTAATGTGAGCTCACTTTGAGCCTGCACTCTAAGCATTGCCCTAAAATATGGCGTCCAGTAACGAGGAACTTCGCGGCTAGAAGTTTGGGTATCGCCACCTGGCGGAAGTTTTTCACAACCCACAGTGAGGATCCTTCAACTTCCTCTGCTCGTGTAAACATATACAATGTCAAGCCTCTATGCACTATGAAAATTAAAACATAACCACCTGGGTAGCACGTGCACTACCCATTGTGTCGTAAAGCCCCGAATTCGTGTTTCAAAAGTAATGGAAGGTGCGTCGATGCAAGAGGCACTGCAATGTGCAGCCTTTGGGAAGATCATGGCGGCACAGCGCAGCACTGAGCTAACTTTCAGATACCATGTTCTTCTCAGACGTGGCTCGCGGCACGTGTCTCGAGCATTTACACAACAATGATTGGCGCCACTTTTCCCAGGATAGAGGGGCTTTATTGTGACGAAAACAACAGCGCCCCTCGCGAGCTTTTCACCGCGAAGAGACAATTGCAAGCATGGCTCCTCACTGGTGCCCTATGCGTGAAAGAATGTGCAGCGCGCGCGTTACGTAGTATTGGAAAACATGTAAATTCCCGCACATGCCAGCACGAGCAGACACATGATGGCGGAAGTCACAATTCCAATATTTAGAAGTCCTCAGCCCTCCGTGCGATCTTCTCGGGGCAGCAAGCGCATGTTCGCCGCTTCACAAAGCGAGCAAATCACGCGTAATACGCACGAACCCTGAAAATGGGACCTGCCAGAACCCCTTTTTTTTAGGTCTACACTGGGCAGCACTGGAACCACATAACGCGGGCCAGAGCGCGCGGTGAACATGCAACGTGCACAGAAGAGCGACAGAAAGGAGGAAGTTAAGGATGAAGGAGGGACACCAGAGGCCGTCAGTGACACGAGCCATGCCACAGTTGACGATTGCTCGTGGCACTGACTGCACTGATGTTCCTCCTGTCAGCCACACGGATCGATGCCGTCAACTAAAAGCAAACTAGAAGTTTTTTTGTTTTTTTCCAAGAAGGCCACTGAGCACGTTCAAGGGAAGCTAAAAAGGCTCTTCTTCTTCTTAAAAAAAACAAACAAACAAACAGACAGTGGTAAATTCGTGTGTATTTTTGTCCCGTGAATCTGAATATCACGTTTGTTTCCTCCAAAGATGTAACTAAACGCGAGAAAACACAAAACAACTCCAACCAGTCGTTACGTCATAAAACGATCTTTCGGCCGCCAAGCGCGTGTCGCTCCTGCGGGCAGCGCGTGCAATAAGCGATATGCAAAATAGCTCAGGCGTCTCGCAACGCTGAGCACTTGCATCAAAGAGCCGGTACTCAATGCCAGGTGCTTCACAAAGAAGGGCACGCTGTACTCAAATAAGGGAGTGCAGCGAGTGACAAGAAAAATCGCGGGGAGGATAGCCCCTTTTTTTGGGCAGCAGGTCTGCCCAAACACACCTCGAAATGCCAGCGAGGGACGGAAACTACCCAGCGTAGACGTCCTACGGGATGTATTAGAGCAGCTGGTAAAAGTCGGCGCAACGAGTACCCCATTGTGAAATATCGGTCGCAGGCAGTTGCCGGATGTGAGGAGGACCGAACAATGGAGGACGAGAAAGGCGAGGGGGACCCCCAACAAATAGTGAAAGAAGGAAACACGGGGGAGGTGGGGGGCAACGGGTCTGAAAGCAAAATAACAAAAAGTAGAGCAAAGAAAAGGCGGACAGAAGTAAGGATGGTTTTTCTAAAGATGCGGGGAGCAAGAAGAGCGGAAAAATGAGAAGAGGCTTTCCGAATGCTTCATGCGGACAGCATTGGTGTCTTCGGAGTAGCAGAGACACATCTCAGAGATGAAGAAATGCCCCAGAGTGTGAAAGGTGGGTCTTGGAAGGATGGAACAGAGAGGGTAGAGCGAGAAGAAGGGGTGGGGTGGTGTTTTTCAGTGGGCCAGAATGGCAGAGACAGAGCCCAGAGTGTCAAGAACACCTGTGGATGACGGGGAGAATAGTGGGGCAAGAGATGGCAGTTTTAGTGGTCTATTTGTGGACCGGGGAAGGCAGTAGGGAAAAGAACAGTGAACTGGTCAGGTATATCAAGACAGACTACCACAAACTGGGAAGGCCCACCATCATAATCGGTGATGTTAATGCGCACCGGGAGGAGTTCGATGGTAGAACAGACTACAGTGGTAAACTGCTGCTGGAAATGGTAGAACATGTGGACATGATAATAGTTAACACTTAGAACAAATGTACAGGGACGACAACGTGGACAGCCAAGGAGATGAGTTCTACTATCGACTACTGCCTAATGTCCCCAGACGTGTACGACAAATTAAGGTACATGAAGATAGATGAGGACGGCGACAGGAGCCTTGAAAGGGACCACAACAGGTTACTCATAGCATTTGGAGAAAACTCGGCAGACACCAAAGAGAGCAAATCAATGGGACAGTGCAATGTTACACAAAGGAAAGCCAAAATGATTGCGGAGAAACTAGAAGCAGAGGCTGAAAACAAGCAGCTGGAAACATACCTGGACCTCATGCAATGGTGGACTCACAACCTGGAAAAAGCGAAAAGACCCACACGTCACAAGGGGAAGAAACGAAAGTGATGGTGGGACGTTAAGGTCAGGAAGGAAATAACGAGAAGATAACTGGCGTGCAGGGCTCTCCGAGGAGAAATCAAAAGGAAAGTGGAGGGGAGAATCCCTCTGAAAAAGGATTCTCTGGAATGGAGGGAGTACCAGGGCAGGAAATTAGAAGTGACGACCCTGATTCAGACCAAGATGACCAAGGCGGATAAGATTTTCCTGAAGGATCTGAAGGAGGCGGGAAGGGAAATAGGCACCTCGCAAGTTCTGGCGACATGTTCGGGACCAGACGGGTAAACCCAGGGAGGATCCAATGCTCAAAGACGACACCACAGGGAGACAGCTGGGGCCGAGGTAGACCACCCGATACATCGAAGAGAGGCTCAGATCGATGTTTCCGGGGAGCAGCACGAACGCAGTGGACGAGAATGGAGGGCCGGAGGGACTGGTGGAGCGAGAGGTACAGCCGAGCATCGACAACATCACGAGGGGAGAACTGAAGAAAGCGATAGGAAGGATGGGAGTGAAAACAGCCACAGTACTAGACAATCTACCAATGAGGCTGGTGAAGGAGCTGGGGCCAGAGACAAGAGGACTCCTGCAGCAAACCCTGAGCCAGATCATGAGAAGAAGACAAATTCCAGCCGAATGGCGAAGATCAAGGCTCCGACTTATATACAAGAGCAAAGGACCCAAGTCCTCATTCGGCAGCTACCGTCCTATTGCAATCACACCGATGCTGTACCGACTGTTCATGCAGGTGGTGCGGAACAGACTTCAGGCATGGGCAGAGAAACAGGCGATCTTGGCCGAGCTGCAGAATGGCTTTCGATGGAAAAGACACCTAGAAGGCAGTATATTTGTGCTCACTCAGGCCATCGAGATCACTCAGAAGAAGAACCGCCCCCTTTACCTCTGTTTTTTCGATGTCAGCAAGGCTTACGACACGGTCGAACATCGAAAACTGCGGACGCAGCTGGCAGAGCGGGGACTTAGCAGTGAGTGGATAGACCTCTTGAGAGAAGTGTACAGAGGGACGGCGGTGGTGGTACAGTGGCAGCAGGAGACAACAGATCCAGTTACCTGCTCCAAAGGCTTGAGACAGGGCTGCCCGCTGTCGCCGCTGCTGTTTATGCTGTACATAGCAGGAATCGAAAGGCGGCTGCAGGAGAGTGGGTAAGAGAACTGCACTCGTACCGAAGATTCGAGATTTCCTTCTCCTGCTCCTCGTCTAAAGTTGCAAGGCATTCCAATACTGCGCATGAGGAGCTCCGGCCAGTCGGTTCCAGTGACCTTTCAGTTGCTTCCATGGGAATGCTACTAGAAGTACCTGCATCCTGGTTCACACCACCGTCATCATTGCCAGTAGGCAGACTTGTACACGTTACTGAAAAAGAGTAAGGAATTACATTTACAATTACTCAAGTCTAAATTGTAATTTATTACAATTATAATTACCCTACCATAAAAGTAAGTGACCGTTACCCCAAAAAGTAATCCGTTACTTTCGTGGCGTTACTTTCAACAATATTGTCTTCCGTTAAGAAACAAAGGGGAGCCGGTTATTCAAGTTCTTATTGTTGCAAACTGTTCCATTTAATGACCCTGAGTATATTGAGCAACAGCTGACTCTCGAAAGTCTCGTCAGACATTTTGCGTTATTTCTTACTCAGTATGTAAACTGCTACGCTGAACACCCTTTGAACTGAGCCACCGGATGGGAGTGCCCTATTGTTCCTCACGAATGTTTTATGCTCTGCATTGGGATTCTGCGGCGAAGCAATGAAAGTACTGTTTACCTCGAAGATAGAGCAAAGCTTCGTCGTTGTAGCCAGCGCCTGATATTCGAGAGTTTAAGTAGATCGCTCCGATACCTCCGATCCCCCCGATAACGATATGATGAATGCGAAAAACGGCGGCGGGGTATCCGGTATCCTTCTCGGAGTCATCGGACCGATCTACTAAAATTCTCCATTGCTGAAATCGCGACGCAGTAGAAGTCATCATACACCTAGCCAAAACTAGGATAAGAATTGATTTATGTCCATCTTACTATACCGGCTCATATTGCCAGACAATAGAGAGTTTTAGCAGATCATTCTTTCGCCCCGATAACGATACCTCCTCGCCCCTCCGGAGGCCTTGGGCATGCATCGTATCGTTAACGGGTGACGTTATCGGGGCGAAAAAACGGTTTGCTAAAACTCTCTAGTAGGAAAACATAGTTGTAACAGTAAGGTGATAATAGAATAATAAATAAGGTTAGGCTCGATATTCTTCTTCCTTTGGTTCTGAACATGTCGAGCCTCGGTTGAGACGTTGGTGAATAAAAGAATGTTTCCAGTATATGAATATAAGTAATTGAAAGAAAGTACACTAATAACAACAATTAATTAAAACGTCGATTAAAACAAGTAAATGTAAACGTACGTTTGCCGTGCGTACATTTTTAGATGCCGTTCAAAAACGCACGGAGCACGAACAGACTGTAGTTTACTCCGGTGTTCTCCAAATAGACGTCCGCTGATGTCACAGCTAGGCAGCGAAGGCAGAGTACTGTGACCCACGCTCACAAGTTTCCCTCTCTCCTCAAGCCCAGAATTTCAAGTCTACGTTGGACACCAATATGATTGATTTGTGGAAATATCTGCGTGAGATACGATGCGTCCTTCTGGGGTAAAGAAGGAAGAAGAAGACCGCTGACTCATAAAAAGTGTGAATGAGAATTAGATAACCTAGCTGGAATTCGCACATAAAGTAGGCACACCCTAGAAGCAAATAAGGTGAAAGAAACAAAAAAAAAACATCCTCTTTTCTAAGTGAAGGTGATAAGTGTGTTGCAACGAACGAGGATGCTTGTGAAAATTACACCTTCACATAGTATCACATCTCTTTTAGCGGATTTTAGGGTAGACGGAGCGTTGTCTCCCGTTGTGACATTATGAAAATGGTCGTGGTCACGATAACCGAGAAGGACATTGTTAGTTATTGTCTGTGCACTCAGCTCCTCGAGCTTTTGGAAGAGGCACACAATCACTTGGTGTCCTCCTCTCCCCGTCTTCGATCGCAAAGAAGAAACAAAGGGACCAATAATGCGGATATAACTTGCCCTCCCCCCCCCCCCTTTTTTTCCGTAGAAATGCTTGTTTGGATTTTTTTACATTGTTTTTAGGGTCTAAAAATGAATTCAGGGGCTTGATGTTGCGAAACAAGGTTTGCGGAACTGAAGAGTGCCAAGCGTCCCTTTGCGCAATTCAAATCGCATGACAGTGTCACTGCGCCTCAATTTTACCAAAATAAAAAAAAAAAAATTTAGAAGGGGGTTTGGCGCCCCCCCCCCCCTCCAACCCCCCTTCTAAAAATATTTTTTTTGTTGGTCCTGTAAAAAAAAGAAACGGAATACAAGGAATCCGTAACGTAAAAATGTAAGGGAATTACTTTAAGATTACTCTTGAGAATATGTAATTATTCTGTTACTAAATTACTCATAAATGTAAGGGATTACAAGTAAGTTCATTACTTGTAACGGATTACGTACAAGTCTGCCAGTAGGTTCTTCTGTTGGTAGCGCTTGACCGGTTGGTTTGACTGTTCTCCTAAGCAGTTGCAGTGTAAGCTGCTTCGGTGGCTTGCGAACTTTGCACTGCTTGCGGAGGCAAAACACTGATGGCACTGCTGTGTCTCGGAGAAGTGTTTTGCCGCTAGCTACTCCAGGGATGAAATCACTTTCCTTGAAATGGCGTGAACAAACTTTAATGGACCCTGTCACGCGAAAATTAACCCCTTCATTGCTCCTGACCACAATAATCCGGTTTTTGTACACTTCTTCGTGACACGAGAAACCATGAAACGACACCCACAGAAGATAAAAGAAAAGTCATTACATATTCAACACTTTGTATGCCAAAATGACTTGCTAGCATAATAACAGGGGGAGCACAACATATACAGGGCTCTGGTGCATACTTATTCTGAGCACTGATAGTTGTTGCACAATAGAGTAAAAAACAGATGAGAATGGTTCGCGGTATTTACATATACGCATCATTCGCACATGTACTCGCGTGTTACTCTCGTCGACTATTCCAGTTAGAAGTGGGGTACGGATACGATCCCCCTTAATCTATGCACGAGTCACTGCATCACTACATTGGTAATACTACTATACTCCTAACGGGTCATCAGGAAAATATATCGTTCTGCGCGGAATGCAGCCAAGGAAGTGTATGCCCACTTGTTTCTTATCCGCACGTTCAATATTATTGAGTTCAGCTAACAGATAACCGCGTCAATAGTGTAGCAGGTAACACAACCTTGTTGCTAACACCAGTCACAAATTTGTCGCAAGTAAACGCACTCCTCGCGAATACGTCGCGGTAGAGATGAAAGTCAACAGACTGGCGTTAAAGTTTACAAAGTTGCCGTCCCCGCGCTACACAAATCCTGCACATTGAAAATGCCTGTTTTCTTCCTCAGACTGCCTCCACAATATTCAAAAGACAGTCTTCAGGTACTGTTCAAATGCGGGTCACCATGACACTTATCCGTGCTTCGTGTGCCGCGTCCCAAGCGCGTCCTCGAACTGGCTGTTGTGCAGCATGCGAAGCACAAATGGCATGTTAACTCGCATTGAAATCTGAATGATGTATGAGCAGTGTGACCCCGAGTTTAGATCATATCAGCGGTAGAATGCACCCGCTTCTGGTCACTCTTCGAAGGAAAAGATCACTCCTGTCTTTATCTCGTCCTTCTGATCACTCAAATAGCATTTACAAACTGAGTGTTTCTGACATACCTTGCTGCCATCGCTGTCGGTGCCTCCACATTTCTTGCAGTGCGGGACAGCCGACGGAATATACGAGTATGTAGACACGCGTCCGCCAACTGTTGCTATCGGCCTAGACAAGATGGCCGACCTAGTGTTTCTCGCGGCTAGTAGATGGCGCTGTACAATTCCGATAACTCCTATTGCAAGCTTGCCTTGACACCAGCGGTGACGTGCCTTTCTGACTTTTTTTTTTAAAATAGCAAAATTGCGCGTGCATAATTTTGACAGGCACCGAAGATATGCGAAAGCGGAGATTCCGAAAACTCCATTAATGACCTAACGCTCCGGGAAGCAGGAACTTGAGCGGTACTTTCAAAATGATTTTCTGCAACCACGGTGTACCAAAATGAAAAAAAAAAAATCGATATTCCGGATTCTGGAGACCAAACAAAGACGTTTATGGGTGTTTTCACTCAAATAGACACAGAAACAAAGAGTCTATTCTTGTCACATGTAATACAGCTCAAAACTTTAGTTTGAGGTAGAGCGCACTGACGTTGAATCGTCCATACAAACTTTCACGAGTGGCTTGATAGTCAAGTTGTACAACGTATTACAATAACTAATGTACGTGTTACTGATTGCGAAAAAAAAAACAATGGGGTTTTTTTAGGCTCGACTAAAATACCTGAGATATTTCTTTTCTGTATTTTTTCATACGCACTTTAGCTGTTTAAAATGTATTCCACCATCATCAAGCCTCTCGCAAAAGTCGGGGCCGTCGCATTGACGTTAATCAACTGTACGACGAAATGAAGTTTTGAAGTGTCTTATATGTGACAGGGGGTGTAATGGCTACACCCTTTTTTTTGTATTGTACGGAACCACTTAAGTATCCCATTGTGGAAATACCTTTACAGTAAAGATCTTTGCAAGTGGCATCCCGGCTTAATCTCGAACCAGGCGCCGTGGTGAGGCGGACCTAACCTCCTACCAGGACGTTCGCTGCTCGTCGTACAATGTTGCCAAGCGTCTCTTGCTGAAGCCTACACCACTGAGCGCAGAGAGAAATTTAAAAACAATAATATTAATAGTAAAACACACAGGTGTTGTCTTCGACCGCGAAAAAGGACAAACAATTAAAGGGAATACATAAGCCGGAAACAAATCCAAGTTTTTTTTAATATCTAGTCTCAAATCGCTCACCAGAATGCTCCTGAAGCCGCATGGTCATTGCAACAACGATGGCTACGGTCGCAGCAGCTCTGGCTCCCACAATGTGCTGGCACAGAGACTACGATCCGTATGAAGTCAGCTGCAACCCTTATACATGCCCCGTCCTACAATATTTCAGGCTACGATTTTGTGTGGAAGGCTGATATCAACTACCTGAAGCCAGAACTGAATTTGTCAAGTTTTTTTTTTGTGTTTTTGTTATTCTGTTATTTCGTTTTTTTTTTTCCTTTTCCTTTATTTTTTATGTATATTCTTTTTCAGTTTAAGGAGTTGGGAGGGAAAATATACATATTCAGTGATGTGATTAGCCTAAACCGTTTTGAAGCACCTCTTGGAGCAGCCAAAACAGTGTTTTGGAGCAGCAAAAGTGGCCTTTGGAGCAGCCAAAACAGTGTTTTGGAGCAGCAAAAGTGGCTTTTGGAGCAGCCAAAACAGTGTTTTGGAGCAGCAAAAGTGGCTTTTGGAGCAGCCAAAACAGTGTTTCCGAGCAGCAAAACGTGGCTTTTGGAGCAGATTTTTTATAAAAATAAAAGAAATATTTCTTTTAAGTGCTGGACAAAGGAAGGGCACTTTGCTCGCCACAATAAACAAATTATGGCCAAGTTAGACGACCTGGGAGCCTTTCAAGTTGTTAACTGAAATGCCAATGACACAACATATTTTGCAATGCTTCAGTTAAATGACACATATATATGTACCCGCTATAGATAAATAAGAACCAAATTGCACATATTAAATTTATTTGAAAATGACCAGCTTAGCAGTAAATATGAAAGCATAAACTTCACTAGTTATATAGTATAATAAATTAAAGCAGTATCCAACTGATGAAACACGTAACTACTGCAATGGAATACGAATCTGTACGCATGAAAAAGGTGCAGTACGACTGGTGGGTGCTTTTCCTTTTGCTTGTTGAAACTTTCTGCAAGGCTGCTGCAAGCCTCGCTTAGCTTTCGGCAAGTAATGAATGCCCACTTTGAATGTCTCCAAAAAAACGTTGAGTCACCCCACAAGTGTACAGTGCTGTAGGCGTTGCCGAGCAATTCCAAAACGTCTCCCACCGTTTTACTGCTTCCCGACAAGCCAGATTTTCGTCAGAAGCAAGCAAATGTAAAACAATGGATTGCAAGCGCCCCGGCTGGTACCGCTGTCGTGCAATCATGTTCGCATGCACGTGAGGGCAACTTCGGCAGCTTGCAGTTGCACGCGCTTCGTTATGCGAGCGAAGACGGTTATTCGATCGACACCGAAACTCCGCCACTTCGCTCCGTCGCCATCTGGTCCCCAAAATTGTATGCAAAATGTAACAATCCAGCATAAAAAAAAAGAAAAACAGTCCAGCGGCGTGTGCTTGCCAGGCCAGTATGCGAGGCACAACCTAATTTAAAAGGTTATAAAGCGCAAACAAAACAAGGACAATAAAGCTAATTTAAAAAAAAAGAACCTGAGCGCATCAGTGCAAGACTTACTGATTACCAGCTGAACGTTAGGAAAAGCGACGAAGAGAGAAAGAAACACACCACTGGTGTGTTTCTCTCTTCGTCGCTTTACCTAACGTTCAGCTGGTAATCAGTAAGCATGGATAACCAACCGGCCCAGCTACAGGCCATCAATGCAAGACATCGCCAGTCAGGGTCAAAAAGTTCTTGGAGCGCTTTGTGCAACAACTGAACTTAAGATAAACAAGCGCGCTGTGCGCGTTCTGCGTGAATACATTGCCTTTTTTTTTTTTTGCTTTAGCTAACTTGTTTTAAACTTTCTTTTGCGACAGACTTTTCACCTACCGGGGTCCCTCTCAAAAGAACTCCCACCGAAAGAAACCTTGATAAACAGTACTTCGACACACCAGCCTTTGAGCTAGAGGGATTTTTGAAGTGGCGTTTAATTCAAACAAGGACAGGATTGCTGATTACCCTGCAGCGGTCTTTACGTTTCCTTTTAGAAAGCGCCATATCTGCAGCAATATGTGGACGGGAACACCAGACGTCATAACCATGGTGACTGGTAGGCAGGGACCAAAAATAGTTTTGTCACGGCCGTTTCTTTCAGAAGCGAGTGCTTCAGATCACAAGTAACTTCCCAATGCGCAAAAACGTGGTTTCGTTTTACAGCATGACGGCATGGCTGGTACCCGGCAAGCTAGCGTCGGGGCGTCCATATACGCTTGCATCTATCGTTAAAATATTTTCAAGAGGATGCGAGACGAGACCCACGAGAGCGCGAAATCAGGAACGGCGGGAAAAACCATGCGAGACCGGATGGACGATTGATGCAGCATACTTTCTGTCGGTCGGTCGCTTGCGCCACCTCGCTCACGCTTGCTCAATAATGGTACTCAGGTTAGTTTCGGTTTTGAAAGGCGACCGAAATTGGTCCTTTGGCGCAGGCTTGGCGCAGATTACTCATATTTCGGTGAAATGTAGCAGGATGTAGCAGGGTTAGCCCCTTGGCGCATTTTTGCGCAATTGGCGCAGCAATCACATCACTGATATTGTAGGAGACATCTGTCAATGTTTGTTGATAGTTGAAAGAACCTGAGTTCTGTGTCCTTCTGATTTTCGTATTTTCACAACAACGCTCTTTGCAAACTCTCTGCACCGGTGAAATTAAGCTTTGAAGCGTATAACAGAGTTGTCCCTGTAACTGACATAGGAAATTGCATCAGCGAAGAAAGAGCCATTGTTTCCTCTTTTTAATCTTTCGTTAGAAAACGCTTTTGGCGTGCTTTTTTTTTTTTTTTTTTTCTCGAACCGTATTATATGCTCTGATAGCTCCTTCGCAAAGTTCTCCATGGAAGGGCGGAAAGTTGAGAAACAGTTCGATAAAATATATATATATATATATATATATATATATATATATATATATATATATATACTTATATTTCACATCCGAGGCCATTAAGGCGGTTTGGCAGAAATAACCGAGGGGAGCGATCCAGTGAACTTTCAACATCTTGAACACAAGACAGAGGAACAAAAGTTTGACACTTGAACACCTGGGACTTGTGAAAAAAATGACCACGTTTTTATCGTAGTCTGATTCGTTCAAGATGTTGAACCACTTTTCAGTTGGATCGCAACTGTCTCGCCAAAACGCATCTTAGCGTCTTCGCTTTTTTTGCTTGTCCACAGGTCGCGCTCGAACAAATATTTTTCTTTGCGTGACAGCATCACCCTATCTTGAACCAGAATAGAAAGACTTGTTTGCTTTAGAGCGCAGGTCTCAATCGCCCGTTTCCGGCTTGAGCGGCGTCGCCCTCGGCGTAACTACTTGTTGCATTATGGGACGTTTCCCATAATCATATCATATGTGACGTCACGTGTGACGTCACGAGGGTCACAACGGTTATGAGTGGCGTCACTCGTGACCCGCGCGCTGCTTCATGGGACGTTTCCCATAATGACGTCACACGTGACGTGACATGTGACATTACGAGCGTCACAAGTGACATCACGACGGTTACCAGTGATGTCACGAGGGTCACGAGTGACGTCATTATGAGGAGGAGGAGAGGAGGAGGGGAGAAGGAGAAAGGCGGGAAGGAGGGGGGAGGAGGAGGAGGAAGGAGGAGGATGGAGGCGAGGGAAGGAGGAGGAGCTGGAGGAGGAGAAGGGGAAGAGGAGGGGAGGGAAAGGAGGGACGATGAGGAGGGAGGAGGAAAGAGGAAAAGGGGAGGAGCAGGGAGGAGGAGGAGGATGCGGGAGGAGGAAGAGAGGAGGAGAGGGGATGCCAGCTACTCGTTGTGCAGTCAGGTGATATCACCATTCATAAATCAGAGGGAGACACGTATGAAAACGTGGTGTACTCGTTATCCAAGTGGCCATCTACATCCGTACGGGCCTGTGCTTAACCATCGATCTCTGTGGCAAGTCAGTCGAATTTGGTAAATTGTGTGCCGCCTAGGTCGACAACGGCTTGCTCGTGGTAGCTCTGTATCTCTGGCGTACAGCTCTCACCAAATATTTTGTGCAAGACAAAGAAGAACTTCATACCAGTAATACAGGAAAACATCCCACTGGACCCTAGGGATGTGCACTCGCTGTTCTGCTGTACCATCTTGGGGGAGCTCGCTCAAAACTAATGCTGAGGAAATCAAAACCGCCGAGCAGTCTTCGACGGAGCCGAGAGCAAGTAGGATGACATCGAGATTATCACACGCTTCGTCAAAGTGTTGACTCTAACGTTGTCTTGGTCTCCTGCCTTGATCCTGCTGTCTTGCTTCCTGGCACTGGCAGAACTTAAACAGAGTAGAGCTTCTAGATGTGAGAAGTATATTTCCTTTCTCCGGACGAGCGGTGAGTGAACATACCACAATATATATATATATATATATATATATGGGAACTATAAGATGGCGCCAAATTACGCCGACATATTTATGTCACAATTGGAAACCACCTTTCTCGCCGAACTCAACCGCTGTTTTACACAAGATACATCGACGACATATTCATGATCTGGGCCGGTACTGAAGACGAACTCATAAAATTCATCGCCGCCTTCAATTTAGCTCACCCATCGATTTAATTTACCCACTGCGTATCACAAGAGAGCACAAACTTCCTGGATGTAACTATGGAAATTGCTAATAACAAATTAAGTACGAAACTTTACAGAAAACTTACCGATAGACAACAATACCGCCATTTCAACAGCTGCCATCCTCGACGCTGTAAAACTAGTCTGACCTACCCTCAGGCGCACAGTTTTAAGCGCATATGCTTAGAAAACAACGACTTTGAACAAAACGCTGAGGAACTGAAACGCGTAGAAACCCAGCAGAGGTATATCCAACAATTGTAATCGATGACGCTATAAGCAAGGCAAGAAACCTCGACCGCTCAGACATCACTGGCAACCGAATAGAGCGTCCTCAAAAAAGCAGACAGTCTAGCCTTATTTTAACGTATACAGGCAATCTTCGAAACATCAACAACACACTGAGAAAAAATTACAATCTTCGGTCACAGAGCGACCGCCTCAAAGAAATCTTTCCCGCCGCTCCTCGGGTCGTCTATCGATGCGGCAGGAATCTCCGGGATGTCTTAGTAAAATCAAAAACTACCACTTCCGCAAGCCTAGGTTGCCGACCATGCCGAAAGCCCAGGTGTAAAGTATGCAAGCACATGCCAGAAACAAAGAACGCCAAGAGCACAAAGCCAGAGTTCGCGTGGAACATAAGGGATAGCTACGATTGCGGCACGTCAAACGTAATTTATCTCCTGTACTGCAATGTCTGTAACAAACAGTGCATTGGACAGACTAATCTGGCTTTCAGACTACGCTTTAAAAACCACAAATGTCACGCACAAAGACTCTCCCCGACCTTCCGCTCTCATAGCACCTTTCTCTTTTTAATCACTCAATCAAGCACATTTCTGTTTTAATTTTGGAATCAGGCTTCAGCACAAAAATTGAAAGAGAGTAAGAAGAATCCTATTTTATTTATATGTTTAATACCTTCAACCAGGGCATTAATGAAAGCCCGGGAAGGCTGTTTAGTTTGCAGCTGGCTCGTTAGAGTGCTGATCCTCCCCGTCCCTGAGCTTCTCGAGATCCACACGCTGAAAACAATAGGAGATCTTCAAACTTAACAATCGATATTTAAACAACATCCTAATACGCTTAAGTTCAAAGAGAACCTTGAAAACGGATAAATCCGGCTCAAGCGGTTAATCTCAGGCAGGCATAGACTGTTGCATCCTACCACTCCTTATTCAAGAAAAAAATCCCCAAAGTTTTAATCCACCTCAAACTTCGATCCTCTAGCACAAACGAATGTCTCGGGATTTGGGCACGTCGGTGGCCACATGTGACCTATCTCTGCTTTAAAGACCGAGCCACCCCTTCCCAACCAGAAACTTTCAAACACACCTTTTCTTTTTTTTTTTTTTTCTGTCTTTTTTTTTTTTGTGCGAGCATGGATAGTCTACGCCAACCGTTTCTTTTTTTTTCTTTTTTTTTTGTGCGAGCGTTGACAATCTCTCTGCCAGCCGTTTTTTTTTTGTTTTTGCATTTGCAAGTTTTGGTGTTTTTTTTCTTTCTGCGTGAACTACTATCTGATTTGACAACGTTGTTTCCATTTCCTACTGTACTTTACCCGCTCTAATTTCTTCTTAGGTGTATATAAACATTCACGGGCTGTACACTCGCTACCTGATGAAGAGCGGTCCCCGCTCGAAACGTCGCAATAAACTTCGAATTAGTAACTGCGACAGTACGCATCCTTGACTTATTAACTTTTCCCGGTCCATTGTTTTTATATTTATCTTACTTCACACACACACACACACACACACACACACACACACACACACACACACACACACACACACACACACACACACACACACACACACACACACACACACATATATATATATATACACATATATATATATATATATATTTATATATATACAGAGAGAGGGTATTTCGGAGAACTCAGGCCAAATCGCTCCTGCGAAAAGTCCTCATCGGAACGAAAAAAGGCTTAGGGCGTTTTGGTCCTGGGCCAGGGGCCCATTTAGGAACATCATTAAAGTCCGGGATAATTAAGTTGTTCGTTATTTTTGCGTAATTAACTCTTTTAATATTGTGTTTAAGGGCATGGTTTAAATCAGAAAATTGCTCAGCGTCATTGAAAATCTCTAAATTAACAAATCGCAGAGTGATAAAAGGCACGCGAAGCATTTTACGGCTTTCAGAAAAAACGCACAAAATCAACGGGTTTTAAAGTTTCGGTGTGCTATCGGAGCCCATCTCAGCCCCGGCGGCACCGCGCCCCGTGAAGAGATAGTGCACCCAACCTCTGCTGCGCTGTCATCGCGCGACGCAGCAGAGGCTTGTTGTTGTTATCAGCGAAAGCTTTTTTTTTTTTTTTTTTTTGTGGTGTGGCATTTTATTTGTTTTGCACTGTGGGCCCATAGTTACTGTGAACTGGTAGCGTCTTGTTACTCATCACTACAGTTGATGCTAAGGACAGCTTTTATCTCATCTTCACTCGTAAAGAACACCTTTTCATTCTGCTGGCAGTACCGTGTACTTTCGTTCAGGTGTATATCAAAAAGCAGCCTTTAAATGTTCAGCACTCCCTCAAATATCTCAGCCAGCGCGAGACCATGAGCTTGTTCTGACTTAAGACGACGTAGTACCTCCCAGTAAATCAAATCAGGGTTACATGTAAATCTTCTTACTCTGTATGTTTTCGTTTTCTTCTTTCCAGCCGCTTCCATTTCCACACTTTCGCTTTCTTGTGGTGGAACTGCGGTTGAAAAATCCAATGACACCAACACCGTTGACTTGGTTTTTTTATGGTTTCTATATTAACTTCTAAAGGTCCTGTCACACTGAGGCAACACGACGGCAACAGCAACACAACACCCTGTCCAACAGTCGGGAAACTTGTTGCTCGCTCCCCATGTTGTCCGACAAACCTGTCAGATCGCGGCAACAGCGCGGCAACAGCACGACAACATGGACGACAACCAAAATGTTGCCTCGGTATGACAGCTTTCTGCAACAAAAACAGCAGCAACTTGTGTTCGACAACGTGTGTTGCCCTGATCGCTGGCTGAGCGACTTTCCGGCCGGCAACACGACAACATAGATAGCTGGGAGGGTAAAGCTACTCCCTTATCAATAAAGTCTTACTCAAACAAAGGCTTGGAAAATATTATTTAACAATAATTAGGGCTGGCGTGCAGTTAAAATAATTTCGATTAATGTTTTTGCTGCGTAGTTACAGAATGCGATTTTTGAAATGGTCACAGCTACGGTCGTGAACGTTCAGACTGGTTTTGAAATTAAAATTCCCGAGGGACCAGCTCACAGTACTGATAGTGAAATAAAATGGCATGCCTTCTTGCCCGCTAATAAAGTATAATAAAAATAATCCGGAAAACCAAAGATTAAAACTTCGAAGCATAAAACGACCACACTGATCATGATTGATGATGCTTGGAACTTGGAAAAGGCCGCTACCAGACACCTAATTTGTTTTAACAATACCCAGGACGTTTTGGGGGAATGAAGCGATCACATAGCAGGCGGTAGGCAAGTAGACAGCGTTAAAAAATATTTATTCCACCGAGTGTTATGAAGGCCGATGGTGTAGGTGTCGCAGTTTTGAAGCACTGCCAGTTCAGCTCAACACCACGTTACAAAAGACGCTTTGGGGTGCTGCAGGTGCTAACGCTATTTTACAGTAGAAACAGGAATTGCATGAAAGAATCGGACACAAACACTTCATACGGTGGCGTAAATCTCGAACATATATCAGCGATGTCACTTTCCTCGGTTAGGGCTATTTGCTTTGTCATCGAATGAAAAACATTTCGATAAAATGAAGAGTGGAAAATACTCCCCGGTGTCAAGTTTTCTAATCACAGTCACTGGTTGATGTCGTACCGTGGTAATTCCCGGACCTTCGAACGCACTAGAACTTTGTAGGGTCACATTTCCAGCGATTCCGCGCCGTACAAGAACGAAGCTAAACGATCAAGATGGCAGAATGTTCCCCGTGTTGTCTTCGCGGTCAGCGTGGTATAACAGGGTTATCCGACAGCAATTCGGGCAACACTGTTGCCGGGCGGCAGCAACATGTTGCCCGACAGTTGTTGTTGACGCGCTGTGACAGGATCGCCGGCAACATGACTTCCCCGTGTTGCCGGATAGAGTTGTCCCTCAGTGTGACAGGCCTTAAGGATGTCCAAGAGAACATTCTGCGTGTGCCGACGTGTGAGCATCTCCCTTTAAATCTACACATCCTCTTCATCTAAGTTTTAATGAAGTTTCGTAATCACTCTCTTCTGCACAAAATATTTTATATATTTCTTCCCTATTGGAAAACCCGGATATGAACAGCGCATTATGGATATTGGTAAAGAATATCCTTTTATTGTATTACAATACAATATGGACAGTGTATTGGACAACAATACATTCATTGTATTGTATTGCAATAAGGGTTTGTTATGGGATTCCAATATCCATAATACGCTGAAAACATTGGAATCCAATATCGTATAAACCCTTATTGGATCCCCATGTGTCGTATGGGGATCCAATAAGGGTTTTTGATTCCAGTGTACTTAGCGTATTATGGATATTGGAATCCAATATATTATATCGGCTACCAATAAAACTATACACGAGTTGGATTATCGCGTTCAGCACAACATTTCTTTGCAACGCAGTCTCTCCTTGCCTGTATTTCTGAGCGATAAAATAAAAAAAAAATGTTGCTGTTGTCAACTTATGAATAAAGACGCAAAACACTGGGCTTATCCATACCAAATATATTTAACATATTCCTGAACTGGAGGATCTGGCATTTACTGCAAAAGAAAGTTAATTGTTTAGGACCCTCATTCAAAAACTTGATGTTTGAAAACAGACTGTGAAATTCTCACCTTTTAATGAGAACAGCACCTGCTAGCTGCAGCCATATAGAAACTGCAAGATAAAAATTTGTGATTAGTTTGCGACAAGTGGCAATCCTTCACCAAGCCGGACAGATTCAAAATTATGTCTGCGTTGATTGCGGAAAAGTAAGCTTCAAAGCCACTGCCAAGGGACATTTTGAGCTCGGTCAATTAAATATACGTATCCGCTCGTCTGGCTCCACTATTCCTGCTTCGCACCAAACAAGAATATCTGGAATGCTCACCTTTGAGGAAAAACAAACTGGCACCTGCTGGCTCTTAGGCCGTGTAAAGTGCCAGAAAGATTTGCGATTAGTTGCGTCCAAGCATCAATTTCTTTGACCAGCCACCTACAGCACACTAAGCCGGATAAATTCAAAATTACATGTGCGTGACATAATATGCCTCTTGTGACAAAATTGGGCACAGGTTTTGTTGCCTACCGCAATACTGAGGCCAGACAAGTGGTATGTTGAAGCCAAACAAGCTTCAGTGAAAGCGTCCCCAGTCGTTCTGAGCTCCGTCATTTAAATATGCCGTACCGCTTGTCTGGCTTCACTATTGCTGCTTCAGAGCAATCTGGAAAATCTATAATCCTCACCTTTGAACGAGAATGAACTGGCACCTCTTGCCTTGTGGGCCATGGAAACTGCAAGAAAGATTTGCAATTAGTTGCGTCCAAGCAGCAATTTCATTGAGCAGCCCAGTGATGTAATTGGCCTAAGCCATTTGGACGCACGTTTCGGAGCAACCAAAACAGTGTTTTGGAGCAGAGAAAGCGGCTTTTGGAGCAGCCAAGACAGTGTTTCAAAGCAGCAAAAGTGGATTTCGGAGCAAGCAGCAAAAGTGGATTTCTATTTTTTAAGAAAATAAAAATATTTGTTTTAGGTGCTGTACAAACGAAGGGCGCTTTGTGTTGTGTTCTGATGTGACGTGTTGCGACGGAACTCGCTGCTTCTGGTTTTACTGTTCAGACATCCCATAAGTGTACAGTGCTGTAGGCATTGCCAAGCAATTTCGAAAAATCGCTTGCCATCGTTTTACTAGTTCCCGACGTGCAAGATTTTGGTCAAAAGTAAGCAAACGTAAAACAATCAATTTCAAGCGTCCCAGCTGGTGCCTCAGTCACGCAATCATGTTCGCATGCATGTGAGGCCAACTTCGGCAGGCTTGCTGTTGGGCATGCTTCGTCGCGCGAGCGCAGACAATGGCTCTCCGTTCGAAACCGAAACCATGCCACTTACCTCCATCGCTAACTTATCTCCAAAATTGTGCACAAAAAGTAACTTTCGAGCATGCGACAAAAACAGTCCAGTGGCGCGTGCTTGCCAGGTGGGCAAACAAGGTACAAGCTAAACACACAAAAAATAAAGAACCTGAATGCATCGATGCAAGACATTGCGAGCCATACTCAAAACGTTCTTGGAGGGCTTTGTGCAACGACTGAACTCGAGACAAAAAAACACGCTGTGCAGGTTCAGCGTGCAGACATTGCCTTCTTTGCTTTAGCTCACTTCTCTTCACCAACTTTCTTTCACGGCAGAATTTTCACGTACCGACGTCCCTCTCGAGAGAAGGCCCACCTAGAGGAATCTAGATAATCAATACTTTGACAGAGCAGACTTTGAATTAAAGATTTTTGTAGTAACGTACGATTTAAGCAAGAGCCACCTAGAGCGCACTAAGCCGCATAAATTCAAAATTACATGCACATGACATAATATGTCTCTCGCAATAAAACTGGAGAAACGTTGACAAATGTGTTGTCCACATGATTGCAGCAAAACAAGCTTCAATGAAAGCGCCCCCAGTCGTTCTGAGCTCCGTCAATTAAATATGCCCTACAGCTTGTCTGGCATTCAGTACTGCTGCTTCAGAGCACACTACAAAATCTGGAATCCTCACCTTTGAACGAGAACGAACTGGCCCCTGCTGTCTTGTGGGCCGTGGAAACTACAAGAGAGATTTTCAATTAGTTACGTACAAGTAACAATTTTTTTTAGTAGCTGCCTACGGCACATTCAATATTACATGCACGGGACATTGACGCCTCATGCGACGGAACCCCCTTTATCTAATCCTTGTTTTCCATTAACTCGGCTTACCTTTGCCGCTTGCCTCCCATTTCTGTGCTACATCTCTAATCTCGATTCCCTGGTTCCCAAAGGTCATGCCATGGCTTGTGCCAGGCACGGATCTGTCAGCTCCGCGACCGTCACTATTGTGGCAAGGACGCCACGGCACCTGGGCACTTGACGTGTTCTTTTAATATTTTGAGCATTGCTGAAAACAGGTGGATGGGTGTGTGGTATTCCCTTTGCTTATTTGCGGCTGTTCCGAAAACAGGGGATAGGCGGTTCTGCGATCTGTGCGCGTGCTCGGTATCTTACAATAGTTGAAATTGAATTCTGCTGGAATCTTGAAACATAACAAACAGAATGTGCATGCCAAAAGGCATAGCAAATGAAACACCCACCATCTATCTATTTTCGTTTCTTGTCCGCAAGAAGCTGTCGTATATGTAGCCTCCCTTGCTTAAGCCATTCCTCCCTAGTTACCCGGTTGGGTCTCGTCCTGATGAATCGCCGGTGGAGACCTGAGGAGCGGTCAACATCAGATTAGACATTTTTGAGACAGAGCCATATACTTGCTGGGAGGAAGTACACCCAAACGAATCTCAGGCATGTCATTTATAGTGCGTTTTAAATTGAGACGCATGATGTAAAATGAGACATCAATACTGACGCACCCCTTTTGCGAACCCAAAATTTTGAAGGCCTTGTCCCCCTCGCTAGAGGGACAAGGCACATGAATGCCGTCATATGGATGAAATTTTTACCTTAACATCGAGACTCAATGCCCATCCCCAATTTCGACCACCACACTTTTAGAAAAAAAACGATTTTTCAGAAAACACCAATTCATCGACCACCATACAAAAGCCTGAACCGAGCATACTCGTACCATGGCTTGTTTGCTCCGTGCTGCCCCTGAGTTAACTTGGGCTGAAAATGTTTTTTTTTTTTTTTTTCAAATGGAACCCACGTTTTTAGTTTCGGTTTCACTTGTTGAGGCAGGTGGATACTTTTGCAAAGCTTTCTCCCTATGTGCTTCCGAGTCAACATTTTTGCAATGGCCAACCCCGGGGCTTTGATTTTGCGCTCCTTGACATATGCTGAAACTCATATAGGCGGGCAATAGCTTGCCTTGAAAATACTTGCTCTTGGTGGCCAAGAACAAACTTATGTTCCTGATTGGCAGGCACTTGCTGCCAAGAATCGCTGCACATATCTAAAAGAACCCAGTCTTAGTCTAATACAGATGCTTTGGCCGGACAGAGACACAAATGCCTGACACAAGACCACTATAAAGAAAGGATATAAGTGTTTGTGAGGAATGAAACACATAACTCAGATAGGCATCAATCACTCACCTTGAAAACACTTGCCATGAGCGGCAAAGGGCAAACTTCTGGCCTTGATTGGCAGGTGCTTGCCACCAAGATCTGCATGTATAAGAAAGACCCCGGTCTTAGTCAAACTTGGGTGTTTTTTGCAGAAGAGAGACAACAAAATACTAATGCAAGACCACTACACATAGAAAATGGCATCCAAGAGGAATGGAACACAAAACTCATATAGGCCGGCAATAGCTCACCTTGAAAATACTTGCTCTTGGTGGCCGAGAACAAACTCGTGTTCCTGATTGGCAGCCACTTACTGCGAAGGATACCTGCACATGTCCTAAAGAACCCACTCTTAGTCTAACACGGATGCTTTGGCTGGACAGAGACACAAAAGTCTGATACAAACCACAAAAAGCAGGAAATAGTGTCTCCGAGAGATGAAAACAGACCCAGGTGGAGAGGCTTGTTCTGTTTCACCTTAGTCAAATAGTGTTGCTCGTTTTGCTAAAACAATGCATATTTGCTAAAAAAAGTATAATATATTTTGCCCTATTTAGCAGAGTTTATTGCCAAGGGTGCCTGCACATCAGAATAAGTCAGACTTAGTCACAGGTTTTTTTTCTTTTGATGAGCGACAACAGAATTCTAAACGGGTGATGAAACAAAATATAAGCCCGCCAAGCCAGGCTAGTTTGCCTTGATGCAAGCACAGTGCCTTGGCCGACAAATGAGGTTCTATTCTTGCTCACTTGTTATATTTAGTGGGGACAGTCAAATAAATGAAAATAAGGCAATCTCTCTTCCACCCGACAGCTGCAATCGAAATTCATATACCTCGATAAACGACCTGGAAATAAAATTAGGGTGGTGGCCGAGTGGTTTAAGGTGTAAATTTCATACTTAGAGACCAGTTTTGTTTTAAGTCCTCCTAATGTATATTTTTATCCTTATAATTGTATTTACATTGTTTTTTTTTCTATTTTTGAGGCACATGTACTTAATTTATACGCTAATCCACCTTTAAAAGTGTTTTAATTACGCTCTGTGGCTTCCTAGTGCTCGTAATAGATTCTCGGTAAGAGCGGTTTTAAATGTTTTTTTTTCTTGCTGTCGCTGCTGCTTGCTCTCTCACCTTTAAAATGATGACCACTCGACACAAAAGTAATAACAAATGTGTTTAAAATGTGATGAGGATCAGCATTTCCAAGTTGTACCCCTGCTTCATGCCCCGACCATGCCACCATACCATAGCTGAGTGCAGTGACGAATGGTCCCAGGTTTGTGACCCGACCATATATGGCCTTGCAGTGTGGCGCGACCCATGCAGCACCCATGCTTCGCGATGGAGCCAGTGAGCAAGGTGTGACACGCTAGAGCTGAGCAAGCCACAGCTTTACAGCCTGCAAAGCGTGGGAAGATGCCTCTCCCTTTGCAGAGCACGCGTTAGCTTACCGAGAAGCTATTGCAAGCACTAGAAAGCCACAGAGTGTGAATAAAAGCGCTTATGAAAATGAATTAGTGTGTAAATTATATGTCTATAGTTAAAACTTAAAAAAAATTATATATATTTATTTAAGTACTAAAAAGGGCAACGAAAAAAAAATGTCCTAGGTGGGCTTGCACCCAGAGCTCCACGGCCCTTGATTTCAGTTTCCTAAAGCCCGCTTCAGACGGGGCAATTTCGCCCAGCAACTTCATGTCGCAACACCAGCAACACGGGCCGCCCGCGTTCACATGCAGCAAACGAATTGCCACGACTTGCCATCATCATCATGATATTTATTTTTCTTACAGTATTTAGACGCACAGTTATATCCTAAAAACATGTTTTTATATCTTTAAATTCCGCTGAGAATACTAACTCATCTTTTTGAAACAGTTTATTTACAAAAACAATCCATTTCAAACCAGAACTAAGTCTTCAGTTGTCATCATCACGACCACAGGGGTGTCACGTGAAAATATCGCATTCCTGATTGGCTGCTGCTGCTTCAAACATCTCCGAGTAGTCAGAGTTGCTCGTCCGCTTCGAGCCGGACTCAATCTCAGCAATTCGTGTAGATCTATTGAAAGCTAGGGAACAACCCGCTAGCAACCCCGAAATTGCTGGAAAAGTTGCCCCGTCTGAAGCGGGCTATAGTCCGTTTCATACATAGCGTGCAACGCAGTCAAAGCTAGCGCACCGGTTTGCATTGCTGACCGTGCCTACGTTCGCCCCATAAAATAGTGCGTCCCGTGCAAAAGAATTTTAAAAAGTCGAAAAATGTGCCTCCTCGGGGCTAGTAACTGATAGTGGCGTTATGATTTCGACGGACCACAAATGTTTTTCAATAAAAAGGAAACTATAATGTAAATCACTTTAAATTGTTTTCGTTTTCATCCGTGTGGCAGCCGCTGCGGGTTTTCGTGTTGTGTGGCACTGGCTGGTTTTGAGAAGATTGCGTCTAACGCAGCAAGCTCAAGTACCTCTACTGCTCGGATGTTTTCGAAGATTCGTTGTGCGAAATTCTTGAAAGAGTGCAAGCAGATGATCGCCAATGTGTACGCGAGTACAAGAACACATTACCCGGAGAATTCGGTCGTGAAGTCCTGGGGACGGCCAGTAACAACACTAGAGTGTGCCCCCTACTGTCGCGAAGTGCAAGGCGCAGTGCCTATCTGGGAAGGTGGCGTCCCCGAAGAAAAAACCTCGCAATGTGAAAGTTTCGAGGACGGGGACCGTCAAGCATGACGAGTTCACAGAGAACGCCATTTGAGTGAAGGTGCATTGCAAGTACTCGAGAGGGAGATTCCTACCCTTGACAGCTATCCGAAAATAAACTGTACAGGCCACAACTATTGTCGATTAATGTCTTATTATAAATGTTGAGACAAGGCTGCTATCAGGGCGATTCCTCATTCCACGCTCCAGGAAATAAAAATATAACTCGGTGCTGGAGGCAAATAACACTTGCAAAGCGGCAGAGCATATGGTAGAAATCTGGCCTCTCGGCGACTTTTAAATAAAAAGCGAGAAGAAAGGAGGAATTGAAATATGCACTTCGGCAATGCGCACAATCTCGCGCGAAAAGTATGTCTAAAAAAGAAACGACCAAACCAAAAACTTTACGCGTCAAGTGGGTTCGAACCACGGCCACCGAGACGTCAGTATCGCCAGAGCATCGCCTTCTACCACTCGTCCACGAAACGCAAAAACTAACACATTTTTTTTCCTATTTTGTCATGCGCACCACTTCAGTACCTTTGACAGCGTTGCACGCTATGTATGAAACGGAGTATAATACACCCTATTGTCTGGTGCAGATACCATTTATGAAGGCTTGGGTGTTTTAACGATGTACTACACATTTTACAAAAAGAAAAAAAAACATCGGGTGTTTAAACGTTGTATTACCCTTTTTTTTTTCAAAAGAAAAAAAGCAACAACAACAACAATAAAAAAACACCTTTCAGAAGAAAAAGTTAAGGAAAGAGATTGTACCATTATGTTCAGTGAACTTTGCTGACAAGAGTCGGGACTCGAGCAGGAATGCCGTTATAATTGGTGTGACCCCATGAGACTGTCTTGCTGCCTCTGTTGGGGTTTATCTAACTGAAGTACCTGTACGAAAAGTAGAACACATGTGCTTAACACTCATTATTCACAAGAAAATTTGTCAACGTCGAAAATGGCCCATGGAGAAAATTATGCGAGGAGTTTTTCAGCCGCGTTGGCCGAGTCACCTCTCGTGGCCTATGTTTCATTGCAATTTTAATAGTAGTGAACAGTTATAGGGTATATTACGAACAAAGTTCAATTTGGTTTTGAATGAAACTATAACACACAAAACAATACTCTAATACAGTATGTTGAGGTACCTCTAAACAATCTCCAGGGTTTCATGGCGCCTGCTTCAAATACCTGATGTTGAACATGAAATATGTGCACCAAGGACCGAGCAAACAGCGACTTCAGATTTGTCTCACCCGCGACATGTCAACAAGGAGTGCAACATGTAGAAGGTCGTCTAGAAGTGTGCCAAGATGAAAAAGCAAGATGTAGCGATATCAGAATAAGATCAAACCAAAGAGGTACCATTGTAGTAAGACAATCTATGGTGTAGAGACAGTAATCGGGAGTCAACTGACGTACGGCAGCGGTTTACTTGCGTTGACTGAGGTAAGACATGTCCAAAAACAATGAGAACACGCGTTTTTTTACATTATTAGTTGAGCGCAGCCGATAGCAGAGCAGCTGGGCGGCATCACGAAAATCCGACTAACTCGCTAGCGTTTCTCAACTTCGTTCGGCGCCAGTCGGCACCACAGATCAGTGGTCGGCACTCATAGTCTAGCAGGGAAGAAAAAAGTACGAGCTCAGAGCCCAGCGTCGATCGCGACTTTCGTAAAGAGAAGCTCAGGTAACACTTCGGTGACTCGTGAGCTTTAAATAACGCCTCTTCGAACGAGCCCGCGAATCCAACACGTCGAACGGTTTGCGCCGGCAAGCACGCTGGGAGCCAGGGGGCTGGAGGTCGAATATCCGAAAGAGACGAGGCGCTGGTTTCTACGTCCATTTCGCACACGAGACAACAAGATAGCGAAGCTAGAAGAGTGTGAACACTGACTGACGTTACATCGGAGTACACGCAGTCGAAATGACGCCTGCAACAGAGCACAGCCAGAGGCTTTCAACAGGGGACACATGCGTTCAAATAAGCTGCGATTCCAAACATCATGTCTCCCTTCTGTCCTTCAGTGTTCACTTTGATCTGTGTACACCGAAGTATTCAATGCTGCAAGTAAGAAAGTCGTGTATACGTACCGTTCGAAGCGATTGAAAGTGCGTTGATTTCACTTGGAGCCCACAAGCAAAGTGCGCGACGAACTTGATGAACTGTCATCCTGTCAACCGTCGGTCCCGCCGTCTCGCCAGGTTGGCGCGGTCGCGGTCGCTGCAAGTGGTCGCTGCGCAGTTCGCGCAGTGCGCAATCTCGGCAGCTCGGCGGCTCGGCTGGCTCGGCCAGGCTTGGCTGGGCCGCTGCAGCTCGGCGGTTCGATCAGCCGCTCATGTGACTCGATGGGCTACAGCACAGGCAGCGCATGCGCGCAGGCTCGCTGGCTCGCTGGGCTCGCTCCTTTCGGACTGCCTCCAAAGCTCGAGCGATCGAGCTTTCGCGCGCGCGGGTTGACGATGGAAATTGTTCTCATAAAACGAGTCTGTAACGTATCGTTTCATGGCGCAAATACACGTATCTTTCACGTCCTTTTTTGCAGTGTGTGAATCTCGCGAAACAGGCGACGAAGAGTGGTGGGTGAAAAGTGCTCGTATGTGGTCGTGGATTTTGTGTACCACGTAGGATTACCCAGAAGGGTAGGTCAATATCGATAAATGTGCAGGTATGAAGCAACTACATGCACGTGACCTGTCACGCCTATTAACCCTCATTATTTTATCGTGCGAGCTGACATTGTCACGTATCGCGTTCGATTTGGGTTCCAACATCGGTAACCTAACTTTTGTTGCATTACAACTGCAATAAACATTTGTTTGAAAACGATCACTACAATAAGCAGGTCGTTATTGGGCTTTCTCATTGAAAGGTGGGTCGCGGGTGTTCCAGCTAGTTATTCTGAATGGTTTGGTGGTTGTGTAGACATTTCAAGCGCGCGAGGCTGTGTGCCGTACGTGCCAACAGCCGTACGTACTTGCGCTTTCGATCAATGTGAATATGTTTGCAACGCGGTACGTTTGTGTTTCTGTGTGCATCCACCTTCAATATCGTTCTCTCTCGTATTTCCGTATGGTAACTCCTGCTGTTCCTGCTGTTTTACGATATCATTCACGCGATGTATACCGATAATGTTGCTTCACGGACGATGAATATTGTGTTACATTTCCTCTTAGTCTGGGGTATATGCCGACGTAATTCATGTTGGTAACTTGGAATTCGTTCTGAGATTTATCCACGCGATATCATATTGTATTCTCCTTTGGGCCCGTGATCGACGACCGATATTTATACATCGTGTGGCCGCACAGTATGTCCATGTCGGTCACCAACATGCACGCGGTGTCATATTCTATTCCAATAACCGTAAGTTCTGTCAGGACATTCTACTCCGATATCGTGTTGTATACCAATAACCGCCAGTTATATCGGGATATTGTGCTCCAGTATCCTGTTGTATGACAATAACCACATTCTATATCGGGATATTGTGCTCCGATATGAATTCCCATCGTGCGTATTGGGTTAACCGGATAACAATAAGTTTTTATTGGTTTCCATCAACTTCATTGGAATACAATATTTCCAATAAGCCGAGTTCATATTGGCCTTTTTCAATAGGGCTTCTTTCCCCATTTCAAACTTATGGCGCTGTTTTAACCTCTTGCTGTGTATAATAAGAAATGTTACCACGAAAAAAGTACCTGCGGATGCCAGGATGGTAGATATGAATAACAATGAGTGAATCATTATTTCTACTTTAGTCTTGTGATCACAGACAGTACAAGACTACACATAAAAAACTGAAACGCAAGAAAGGAAATATTCTGTCATTATACAATGGTGAATATGTATGTAATGAAAGGTATCCTGCTAAAAATATGTAATATATGACAAGCAACGCTGTATTTGTTTTGATTGTCGTTTTTCATTGGACGTTCAACTTCAGATCTGGGCCGTACTAGGATGTCTATTGCCAACTATTTGCCCTAAATTGCACATTCTTAATTGACACAAAGCAGTGGCTTGTTGTGACAATCTATTGTTTGTTTGGACCTGTTTGGTAACTTCATTTCCAGCCGCTATGTAATGTTGTGAGAAATCTGGTTTTTAGTTTTCTCCAATGAAAAGGATCCAAAGCGCGGAAGTATGTCACTTTGTGTTCACTTTAAGTTAGTGGAGATATATCTCCCTTTTACCATAATTAAAGAGTTAAACTACAGTCGCTAACTTCCAAGAACCACATTATAAAAAAACGATTACTCTGAACGATATTTTATTTGTTCACTAGACTCTTTCCCAAGATATTTTGTTAGGGTTTTTCAATTAAAGCGGAAGCTTGGGACTCTACTTCAAGCGCAAATTAATCACGCTATAAAAGTGCCAACAAGTCGCAGAGTACACCCCCGGAAAAGTTCGTAATGATTACTTATAACTTATTTTTATTAGTTGGTCCTGCAAGACAAGAACGCAATATTCTGCTGCAATTAGGATGTGTTTTTATTTACTACTTTATAAGTAACATCTTTCTTTATGTGTCTTAGGGGAAAATAACAAAGTGAAGCACTGTAGATGCCAATAAAAACAAAAAGGCAATTCACGTCTTAAAACAGGGAAAGTCGAGAGCTCGCCCATTGTCAAAAAAAAAGTGACTTGAGTTTCGTACTGGTTGCGCTAACGATTTCGTCTAGGGCACATGTGGGGCTTTATTAAAAAAGCTGGGTTCCGTTAACTCAGACTGCATAAGTCTCCCCACTTTCTGCGGGCTTTGTTTCTTTACTAACTGCGCTCCGGTTGTTTTTATAAGTTTTGTTTGCGCCCGACGCCTCCTCGTATTTTCAGGCTGATCTTTAAGGTAACCTTAGCGGTCCTATCTGGCGATACGTATTTTAACGCGAAAGCGTCATGAAGCTCGTGTCACAAAATAGCCAGCATCGAAGACTGCGTCGGTGGCGTCGTGGCGGAAAAATCCTGACTGGTCTCTAGGGCCATAACGTCACATCCTCTTCACCTCGCGCGGTAATTTCAAACAACGCTCACGTGAAACGTGACGTCACGCGTAGAATAACATTGATTAAAAACATGACATGTTTCATATGACAATATGAAAAAAAATATAGGCCGGATTCAGACCCACTATCTTTCGGCTGCGAGCCAAACACGCTACTGAATAGGCCGGGAGCTTAATATGTTTATATGCCACGCTGCCGTGTTCCACCATTAAAGGCGAAGCTTAAACATCCTCGTGTAATATTTTTCGACTTGAGTTATACGAGTGTCAACAACAAAAGGTGTCAACAAAAACGTTTCAGTACCCACCTCACATAAACTTTTCGGAACGCAAGCATGACACAGATCTTGGTATATGCAGGGCCTTAACTATTCGCAAAATATATGACACATTATCCTTCGATGATCCTGCCTCTCGTACATCCAACAAAATTAATTCACGCGAAAGTTCAATGTTGTCATTATTCGAGGGCCTGGACGGGCATCCAAGTTTGTTATAGTCCGTTGTGCGTCCGTTTTTGAATCTCGGCATTCATTAAAAGTTCCATCTTGGCGACAAAGCACGTCCTCCATACTCTCCGCAATGTTTTCGAAAAATATCGCCCATAGACACATACTCAGTTCAGCAAATCAAGTCCACTGCATTCTGATTTTCTTGTTGTGCAAATCACAAGTTGGTCAACCATAGTTTCTTGCGCAGCAGTCACGCCTCAACTGACACTACAGGTTCAAAACTACACATCGCTGACTGGAGAGACAGCGACTTTATAATAAAAACCCAGATGAAACAGTGCGACCACCGAAGGCTCTATAAAAACCGCAGTGCGGTTCATTTTTTAAATCTCGGCCCTGAAATATGGGCAACACTAGATTCAAGAATTGTTATACGAGTACCGTATTTGCTGCCTTCAGATGAAAAAAAAATCTCACTGACTGACCTCCAAGGTCAGTAACGCTCTCGAATAGATCACCGGAGCAGCCATGTAGATGAACACCACTCAGATTGCCTTTAGACGGCTTACTCTGACAACTTTAAGTTGAAAGTTGATTGGGTTTTTCACGTGCCCAGCCCGGTAGGGAGGTAGTGGCAAAAGGCATTTCTGCCTGACTGGGCCTCTATTCCCCACAGTTTACAGAAGTGCAAAAGATGGCACGGCATACAGCTTTGTAGCATTCGTTTCTGCTGCAATGTACATGCCTGTGTACGCAAAATGCATTTCATGCAACATACCAAACAACATTTTCAATTCACACAGCACAATAAAAAAATAATACCCAGCAGTTTTGGTATTTTCATGCCCCGTGGAGGACCCAAGGTAACCAGTAAATAACAAAAAAGACAAAACATTTTTACAACGCGTAACAGATGTCTTTTTCTATGGGTAGTTGTTTAATCTATTTCTTGTATTTATAAAATGACTATGTAAAATCAGTGTAATCTTCCATTGTGTTTAGTAATGCAGGAATCTGATAATCAATTTTTGGTGTACCATAGTTTGTACGCACCTTAGGCGTTCTACGTTAACTATTTGTCAATAGATCAAGTTGTGAAGCATATTCATCCACTCGGTAAAGGTGTTTTTGTGTATTTTCTGCATACGTTTGAAATAGTACATTTGATTTGCTTAGAACATGTTATGTTTAGTAAAATAAGGACTGCTATGAAATTCCCTGATATTTCCATGGTAGTTTTCCAAACTTCGGAGCATTTTTTTCGAAGTATAATTAGTTTACCATCCTTTGTAGACCTGGTTTACCATCCTTTGTAGACCTCCAATTTTGCATTTTTTAAGTCTGAGCTTAATTTATTCATAATTTTTTTTAAAATTCAGTTAGCAAGTTTTTGTCACGGGATTTCACAAAAGCGTGGTACTAATTGTTCTTTATTATAGTTCTCTTGTATGGTTCATCATTCAGCCATGGCTTTCGGAATTTTGATTTCACCGTTCTTGATTTTACTATAGGAAAGGCGTGGTCAAATATTTTCATGAATTCTTCTGAAAATATTCGACATGCAGTATCAGCACTCTGTTTTTTTTCTGTTGGAATGCGACTGAGGCATAAAATAGGCCGATAGTTGCCAATGTCTTGACTGAAGATGCCAGAAAACAATTCAGTTTGTTTTACATCTGTTACACACGGATCTATAGATGTGGCACTCTCACTTGTTATCCTAGTTGGCTGGGATATCATGTTTGAACAATCATAAGACAAACTTTGGTCATTAAGGTCTCTAGCATACTCGTCATTTGAAACTGTGTCCATGTTTATATCACCCATAATGATAAACGACGGTTTTTGAAGAAAGAAAACGGAGTAAGGTATCAAAAAACTTCAAAAACTTATATTTGTTTCCTACTGGCGGTCTATATATTCCGGCAATAAACATCTTTTTTTGTGTGCAGGACTAGGTACTCAATATCTGCGTCTATTACGGAATATTCGTCCACAACAGTAAAATAAATTGAATCGACCATGTATAACAAAATTCTACCTCCTCTTTTTACCTCTGTTTAAATTAGCACAGTTGTAATAAGTGAAACTCGGTGGTATCTCGTTGTCTCGCATCCAAGTTTCAGTGAACAACAATGCGTCAAAACGTACACATAGTGAGTTAAAGAAGAAATCAAGGGCGTCTTGTCTTGTTAGCTGAATTGCAGAAAAATGGGGCCTATAGTTTCTTCACTTACTGTTGAAGTGCACACAAGTATAGTATTCACAAATCTGATCCAGCATGATCGTTGTAAAACGGTACCAATTATGAAGCCGAGCTCAGAGCGATCTTGTGTACGTCATTCTTTCCAAATCGGCCGCGCATGTAACCTTGAAGATATTCAATTCATCATCGTTTCGAGCATACACTTTTCCGCCCACAGTCCAGACGTATTTACACCTGACTCCTCTTCTTTTTATCAATAGTTGCGTCAAGCAGTTGTTTGCATTGTCGCGTAATATGCTCATTGACAAACACAGTCGTTGTCACCCTGGTCCCTGTGAATCCCAGCGCTTCAGTACTGAGTCGCTTTTTTTTCTTTTTTTGCTTTCATGAGGACAGCGTTCCTCTTCGTGCACTGTACGGAGCGCACGATACTGTTTTTTTCGCCAGGTTTTGATGTCGGAACCCTGCGGCAAATGTCGATATCTGCGTTTGTGATAGGCTCGTCTATTGCGTCCTCAATCTTTTTGACAACGTCAAAGTTTAAGCGTTAGATTGTAAATTGTTTAAATGAAGCTAACAGGCCAGACGAAAGAGCAGGTAGGGCTGCTAACTCTCGATTTAGAATTCATATTACCGCGAAACATCTTAACTTAAGCGTTGGCTTGGAATAATTAAATTCTGTGTATTGTTCAAGATTTTCAGTCTGTGTACAAAAGGCCGTGATACCTTCACTAACGCGGTCTGCATAGACAGGCTATGTGGCCAAGGGGTATAGTGCACGCGTTCATAAAATGTCGTATACCCTATTTACACGACCGTAAAGGTGTCTTTAGCTAAGGGACCTTTCTTCTCTGCGGCCAATCGATTCACGATCTTCCGCGCGTGGCGTGTGCTCGCGACCCAAGAGCACGGGCTGATTCGGCGATAGCAAAGGAACCTATGTTAAAGGTACCTTTATGTTGACCGTGTGAGTGGGGTATTACAACCCTTGTCTCATATGATACACCCCAACATTTCAGTTCGACGTACAACGTACTGACATCGAACTGGCGGTTTCAACTTTCACGAGCGGCTTGATAGCCGAGTGATACAATTTATTAAAATGGACAATCACTTGCAAAAAATATTATAAGTTTTGTTGGTCCAACTACAAAAACTTTAGTTTTTTTGTTTTTTGTAGACTAAGTGCACCCCAGCGTTTCCCACACACCCGAACTTGTTTACGATTTACTTATTTAGTTGTTTTTGATGACACTGTGCAAGTTTGTATTAAAACCATATGTTTGTCTTCAATCATAAAATAATATTTACCAATTTTTTTAATAATTTTCTCGCTTGTTTTTACAATCCGCTCATGTTACCTGGTGGTCTATTTGCACATTGTGTACTTTGGAATATTGGTAGAGATAGGGTGCGTGCTCCACGACTGGTGAACATGTCGACGAACAGGAGCAGTGCCTGATCTGTTGTCAGAGCTAAGCTTGCTTCTTGGAACTTCTCATATACGACAACGTAGTCCCATCATAACGGCCTTCTATAATGATTCTCATGCCGTATAACTCATCTGTGCAAATTGCATTTGCCTATCATCGACAGATTTTTTAAACTAAAATGTTAAGTCTAAAACAAAACAACACGTAGGAACAGAATGTTAGGGCGCAAACCAGCTGGTGGTGACTAAACATGATGAACTATAACCATGAGACAAGGAAGAAAACAACAATGAAGGAGAAGAATAACTCCTGTTTTTCCTCTCTTTCATCGTCATATTTCTCGCTAGTTGCAGAATCAGAGTCATCACAACGTGTGTATTGTAAGTATGCAGAAAAAAAATGATTGCGCTTTTCAGCCTGACTGATTAAGAATTCTGCAACATTTGTATTTCCCAGCTTTAGGTAGCATTCGTCTCCCTAGTCTGCGGCGCTTTTGCTCCTAATCGCTTTTTCCCCCTGAACTTAACCAGGCTCGGGTTGGAATAAGTGATACGCTTTTGCCCCTTCTTACACCGATACCTGATACCTAAGTATTATTTTTCTGTTTTTGATATTCCTCACAGTCATACGTCCTAAAACATTCCCACTACTACAGTGGCAGACGTTTTGAAAAAAAAAATACCCGTATCGTTTATGAATAATAGAAACGGCGAACCTCCTAGACTTATATTTTGGGAGCACAACCAGCTCCATGTTTAGTGTTCTCATCAATATATATTTATATACCGTTTTTTTTAATTAACAGATTTGTTTAAAAAAAGGTCGTGAAAGTTACATTTATACGGTAGTTATACGGCCAGGGGGACATAGTATAGGGGGCTAATCGTAACGATCAGTTAGCTAGTTAATTTAAAATTTGTTAATGAACTTTTTAATTAAAAAAATAGACATATGGTTCCAATTAGAAACTTGCTAAGCATCATCGTAAACTACTAAATCAACTCTTTTTATAACGATATAAGACACAGGCAAAATTTTACGGCGTTCTGAAAAGGCACCCAGTTTGGACGCGTTTCTAGATTTCGGTTCCTTATCGAAGCACATCTTTGCGGCCGCGGTCCTGCTCCCTGGTGGTCGCGGCGCGAAGCCACCCTCTCGGCTCCCTCGTAGCATCAAGGAAAGTAGGGAGTACGTTCGTTGCGCTTCTCAGCCACGTGGGAGCAGGACCGCGGGCTCAGAGATGCGCTACGACAAGAAACCGAAAGCTGGAAACGCGTCCAAATGAAGCGTTTCTAGAGAACTTCGTAAAATGCTTCCCCTCCCTTATATTTCTCTCAAAAGATTTGGTTTAGTGTTTTTCGATGATGCTCAGCAAGTTTCTCATTGGAACCATATATGTATATATTCACTAATTAAAAAGTTAATTAACTATATCTAATTAACCAGCCGACTTATCGGAAAGATTAACTACTCACATAATATTCCCCGTATAACTCACCTGCGAAAACCGCATAAGTGTATCTTTCACAGCATTCTTTAAAAACGAATTTGTAATTATTAAAAAAAAACTATAATAAGTTCTGTGTCTTTCACGAAACCATAGAAGCAAGAAACATTAGGAGAGCATACATAACTATAAACAATATTTCGCTAAAGCTTCAAATAGTAGTCCTTAGTGATATGTACTGGAGTCACAAAGATACTTGCTGGAAAATGTTCAGTAAATATATCAACAGAGTTTACCTGTGTGAATGTTTTATGATCATTCACTGCTGAAGGTGCTCACGCTGAGATTTAACTATTCTATAAGAACTATAATGCATTATGGAAACCAACCAAGAGCTGATAAAATTTCACAAGTGCTCCGATTTTTTCTGAATTATTTTTAACTCAATACCCCGAAACATATTTAACCACAAATGGTTTGTGCATTAATACTCAAAGCTGAACGGACTACTTAAGCATCATCGGTCTGTTCCGTATTTTTCGTCAGCCTATCCAGCTGACGCAGCCCTAAATCTTCACCTACGACAGCTTGGACTAATTCGGCAACCCGTACTTTCACAAGGAGCAGGCGGACGCGAACAATGTTCGCACGGGCTCGTAGGGCTACACGGACGACAAACGCCTCTGCCGGAGGGTCAACTGGGTGGCTGACGGTACAGGCTTTAGCGCCACTGTCGAAACCGACAAACCAAGAACACAGGCAGGTGCCAGCGCCGTCGCAGTCTTCAACGCCAACCGCATCGTGGTGGCACCGGTGCCGCTAAGGTCCCAACAACCTACGGTGCACTCGACCGCCCGATCCTGACTTGGACACCATGGCTTCGGGCAGGATGGATACCCCCAGGCAGGGTATGAAAGTTATCGCTTCAACTACTGTAGTCACTGGGAGAATGAGAACGACAGAGCTTGTCTTTCTAACTCCCGGCTTCCGGCACGCGCCTCATGTCTTTCACTAAATTTTGGCTGCGCACACCCCTCCGAGGTGAACAAGACCCTAGAGCGTTGTCGAAGGTAGAGAGCTCACGCCACAGTAGGGACGACTGAAGCTCCTCCCTGCCATCTCCACCTGGCCAGTGACTATGTCTAACGCAGTCTTGAACGCTCCTGCGTCTTTGCGTCACCGGGTGTTGCTAGCTTTCCAGCAGGGTGCGGTGTTAGTGTTTGCACCAAGCTGACCAGTCCTGACGATGCTATCCGAGGACACGGTGAGGCTCGATACAACCAGGCAGGATATCTAAAATATACAAATGGGGAGGGAGGATATTGAAATACTCTATATGAACGAGTAGACAAGAAGATAGTCGACCAGTTTAGTAGTCAAGTAGACGGAACTTCGACTTCGGGCACACCACGAATCTTCTATGTCAACCATTCCATGTAGCCCCTGTGTTGCTGTTTCCAGCAGCGTATGGCGCATCCACGTATGCCAAGCTGACAATCATGGATAAGGAAGAATCAAATACGACCAGGCAGTATATGAAAGAGGTGGATCTCGACAAGCTGGAAACGGAAAGTTCACATATAAACCGGTCGCAAATGGTTTTCATAGATAAGCGTACTTTCGCCTGAAACTGACTTACACGCCAAGTCTGTCGTTCTTGCGGCGGTTTTCACCAAGACGTCAGTGTTCGATGAATGAGCGGTAGCACAACGGGACTGTATTCCGCAGTGCCATTATAGGTTCTAACGGACGTACTTTGAAATAAACATAGTAGAAAATACATATCTCTATCTTTGAAATCATTATGTAAATTAGACCACTTTTACTGTCATGATTTAAATACAACCTTTCACGCAAACGTCATTTCTTAAAATATTTATTTATTTATGTTTGTCTATCATTTTATGCTTTTGATTTGCATTTTTCTTGTATATATACCAAATGATCATTCATAAAGGTATATTTATGTCAGGATGAACACGAACGAAAAAGATGTGCTCTACTCAGTAAATCGGAGCGTTGTGCTAAATTTCCACCTTCCACTTCGTTGATCAGCTGCTATTCAATAAATTTGCAACGCAAGAAAAATATACTAGAAAAATAATGCTTTGGCATGGAAATATCACTCGAAAGAAAACTCCAAGAAAGTTCTTATACAACCAAAAAACCGGCCTGTTTTTGTTTTAGTATGGTGGACAAATTAATAAATTGAAATTTGTCATGTTTAAAAATACATTTAGTTGTAATAAATCAATATCTTCTCGCTGCAGTAATATAAATCGAATTGATATAATTTATATGAATCACATTTAGTCTAAAGCGAATAGACCTGAATTTCAACTTGTTTTTTTTCTAAATAATGGGGATATCTTTAGTATGGAAGTGGGTGATGCGGTCATCCTGGCTGCAGTCATCATATCACGTATTCGAAGATCCTGTCTGAATTGATGATAGTCATTAAAATATATGCCAGTTTTTTGCTTTTTTTGGTTAGTTATTTTTTTTTCTAATTAGCTAGACCAGCAATTGCCTAAACGTCTTTGTTATATATATATATATATATATATATATATATATATATATATATATATATATATATATAGAGAGAGAGAGAGAGAGAGAGAGAGAGAGAGAGATACATATAGGGTGTTTCAGAGAACGAAGGCCAAATTGCTCCCGCGAAAACTGCTCAGCGCAACAAAAAAAAGCTTGTAGCGTTTTGGTCCTGGGCCAGGGGGCCATTTAGGAAAATTATTTAAGTCGGGGATAATTAAATTGTTAATTATTTTTGCGTAATTAACTTTTTTAATATTGTGTTTCAGGGCATGGTTTAAATTAGAAAATTGCTCAGCATCATCGAAAAAGACTAAATCAACAAGTTGCAGAGCTATAGAAGCCACGCAACACATTTTACGGCTTTCTGAAAAACCACACTAAATCGACGGGTTTTTAAGTTTCAGTTTGCTATCGGAGCGCATCTCAGCCCCGGCGGCACCGCGCCCCGTGGAGAGATAGTGCAACCAACCTCTGCTGCGCTGTCATCGCGCGACGCAGCAGAGGCTGGGCACAAACCCTTTTTCGTTGCGATGAGTAGTTTTCGCAGGAGCGATTTGGCCTTCGTTCTCTGTAACACCATATATATAAATATATGTATTCTGCTGGCTCCTCATCTGTTCTCATAAGAATTGTTGTTTCAGTAGGATTGGCACTTATGTAGCTTTAGAAATAGGCTTGTAGTAAATACATAAGTTTTGTGCCTGCAGTCGCATTCTCGAAAGAGCGGATTGCTTAGGGAGATAAAATAGAAATAAAAAAAGGAAGGGTATATTTCTAAAGCGGTCAGTGGCATATTTAAAACTTAGGGAATAAAAATTCATGTACTAAACACAGGAAGCATCTTTTTATATAAGCTGTGTATTCTATCTAATTCCACAGAACATTTTTGGGCATGAATCAAATTAACAACTAACACTCTATACACAAGTTTACAATACAATATTAAAAAAGGAACCATAATTATCTGGTATGGAACTGCGGCCTATTTCATTTTGTGTCTCTAAGAAGCCGCCGCAACGTGTCTATTGGTGAATACAAACACACACACACATACACAAACACGCACACACACATACATTAATAAAATAATAACATTCAATATAATAAAAATATAGCGGTGACTTTCGTATTTATATTCCCGTAATGCATGTAAAGCTTTATTTAGAGGTGCGATTGTGTAAATTTGTTCCTATGACATTATAAGTTATTCGCGGGAGAACAGAGCGTTTTCAGTTTAATCGTTAATACCCTCTATAACAATATCATAAAATTATAATGCTATCGGCGTCTGCCAACTGTGACTGCAAAGGTAAGGCCTTATCTGGGGCAACTATAAAATCGTTCTTCTTGCGCAAAGGTAGGTGCTGGGAACTGCCAGGGAACCGGCGTGTTCTCAGGTCGATTGCCAGATGGGGATGAGCATACATGGTTCTCTTTTAGGCTTTACGGGTTGTAGGATAGGTTGTAAAGTCTACAATAATGCAGACTGTGCAGGTGAGGTATAAAACGACGGAAACACAATATAGTGACATATCGTCGCGATAAATTAGCTAGTCACTTCTTTTTTTTTTTTTACAGTCTGTTAATGAAAGCGAACGTATTGTTACAATTAGAACATTGCTGGGTGACATTGGGAACAACGAATGCAGTGTATGTTAGAACGACTTGTAGCCGGCTGGGGTCGCGGTGGTGCGCTAAATTTAACCAATCGTGGAAACAGGCGCGAGACTGACGTTACGTGAACGTGCTCGCCCGGTTTCTCCGTCCTGTCGGCGTTTTGGTATCGCCAGTTACGGGAATGTTGTACGAGTATGACCTAATAGTACTACCGCACTTCCCACGCGCTGTAAATATGTATGAAATGTTTAAATTTAGTGATTTTTGATGTCGCCAAGAAAGTTTATAATTGCTTCGATCTTTATTTTGTCTAACTAAAAATTAGATTAAGATATAATAAATTTAATGTCACGCACATTTACAAACATAGTTTATTCAACCAGCGTTTCTACTATTGCTTTCGCAGGGCCATTAACGTAAGGCAAAGAGTATTGCAAGTTCAAGGTGCATCACGCAGTAGACCATATCGAAAGGCGCGCTACGCGCTGCCACACGTTAGAGGGGAGGAGGAAGGAGGAGATCCAACTGAGATCATCGAACAGTGAGCTCTGCATCGTTAAGGCTATTTTCCTACTCTTAGACTTCTCTGAGGTAATCCATGCGGTCGCTTAGATGCCTAAACTCATAGCAATTAGTTAGATACTAAATATAGCCTTATTAGATTACCTAAATTAAACTTCGACTGATAAACCCAAGTGCGTTCCGAACAGCCATCTTTAATATGTAGCAGGAGGAACAACAAGCCCATATAAGAAATTTATAACACAAAACTACATTAAGCGGGCAGTATAAGAACCTTGCACTGTGTAACCAACTATCGCTCACATCGTATAGTGAGTTTCTAGCACAAGTATAAGATATCATCCCTTACAAACCGAAAGATAACAGACATTAGCGCGAGCGTCCGAGCTCTTATAGACGATTGCAAGCTGGGCGACTGGCCGCCGCCATGTCTCTGCTCGCGCAGGCACGCCCGTGCGATTACGAGCTTGCCAAAGCTACGTTCACCTGCGCGTTGCACGCACTTGCACGCATGGGGCACCACTTGTGGCGCCATGCTTGCAATTGTCTATAAGAGCTTGACCGCTTCCAGCCACACGTGGGTAAATGCACCAACAAAATTATATTGCTCGACTTTGGAACTAGTAACAAATAATAAAGACACCACTAAGATCGCAGGTACCTAGAAATACCTCACCGTGATCATATTTAAAAGCGTGCATTTTAATTCTTTAAGAATTAGTAAACGCAAGAACTACTTAAACTTCGACAATGCAACATCCAGGCCTAAGTCGAGGTTCCCAGTGTTAGTCGTCAAATACGAAGTTGTCAAAGGGTAGAAAGCATTTTATATGTACAGAGCTGTTAACGTTCGTATCGCTCCACGTTTCACGGGTGCTCATCGTCGTCCTCGTCGCTCTTTGATCTCTCGTGCTCAGCAGGATGCTCACACTTGGCCATCCTGTGAAAAACTGACTTAATTGTCTTCTTCGTCTTCGCAGCCGTCATGATCGGGTTCATTGTCTTAGTCGAAGTAACGCTTCATCTTGTCAATCGGGGCCCTAGACGTGTAGAAACGCTGAGTAACTGATCGGCCAGGAATGTGTTCTCTACAATATGTGTAATTTGGAAGCTTCTCCATTACTACGTAGGGACCTTGAAACTTTTTAAAAGCTCCCTTGAATGTCCTATTGGAAGTGATTCTCTCTACACCCCCTATTGAAAAAGGCCAATATGAACTCGGCCTATTGGAAATATTGTATTCCAATGAAGTTGATGGAAACCAATACTTATTTTATCCGATTAACCCAATACGCACGATGGGAATTCATATCGGAGCACAATATCCCGATATAGTATGCGGTTATTGGTATACAACAGGATATTGGAGCACAATATCCCGATATAACTTGCGGTTATTGGTATACAACACGATATCGAAGCACAATATCCCGACAGAACTTACGGTTATTGGAATAGAATACGATACCGCGTGCATATTGGTGACCGACATGGACATACTGTGCGGCCACACGATATATAAATATCGGTCGTCGATCACGGGCCCAAAGGAGAATACAATATCGCGTGGATAAATCTCAGAACGAATTCCAAGTTACCAACATAAATTACGTAGGCATATACCACGGACTAAGAGGATACGTAACACAGTATTGATCGCCCGTAAAGCAACATGTGGATATCGGTACGCCCACATATACGACATCGCGTGAATGATATCGTAGAACAGCAGGAGTTACCATACGGCAATACGAGAGAGAACGATACTGGAGGTGGATACACACAGAACACAAACGTTCCGCGTTGCAAACACATTCACATTGATCGAAAGCGGAAGTGTACGTACGGCACACAGTACACACAGCCTCGAGCGCTTGAAATGCTAGACAACCACCAAACCATTCAGAATAACTAGCTGGGACACCCGCGACCTACGTTTCAATGAGAAAGCCCAATAACGACGTGCTCATGGAAGTGATCGTTTTCAAAGAAATGTTTACTGCAGTTTTAATGCAACAAAAGTTAGGTTACCGATGTTGGAACCCAAATCGAATGCGACACGTGACAATGTCAGTTCGCACGATAAAATAATGAGGATTAACGGGCTTGACAGGTCACCTGCTTCTTACCCGCACATTTATCGATATTGACCCACCTTTCTGGGTAATCCTACGTCGTACACAAAATCCACAACCACACACGAGCACATTTCACCCACCACTCTTCGTCGCCTGTTTCGCAAGATTCACACACTGTAAAAAACGACGGGAAAAATACGTGCATTTGCGCCGTCAAACGATACATTACAGACTCGTTTTATGAGAAAAGTTTCCATCGTCAACCCGCGCGCGCGAAAGCTCGAGCGCTCGAGCTTCGGAGGCAGTTCGAACTCCGAAGGGAGGCTAGCCGAGCGAGCCGCGAGTAGCCCATCGAGCCAGACGAGCGGCTGAGCGAGCCGCCGAGTGGCCGAATCCGCCGATCCAGCCAAGCCAGCCAAGCCTAGCCGAGCCGCCGAGATTGCGCGATTGCGCCATCGCGCCATTGCGCAGCGACCGCGACCGCGCCGACCCCGGCGAGACGGCGGCGATGGCGGGACCGACGGATGACAGCTCGTCAAGTTCGTCGCGCACTTTGCTTGCGGGTTCCAAGTGAAACCAACGCACTTTCAATCGCTTCGAAAGGTACGTATAGACGACTTTATTACTTGCAGCATTGAGTGCTTTGGTATACACAGATCAAAGTGAACACTGAAGGACGGAAGGGAGACATGATGTTTTGAAATCGCAGCTTATTTGAACGCATGCGTCCCCTGCTGAAAGCGTCTGGCTGTGCTCTGTTGCAGACGTCATTTCGACTGCGTGTACTCTGATGTAACGTCAGTCAGTGTCTACACTCGGCTAGCTTCGCTATCGTGTTATCTCATGTGCGAAATAGACGTAGAAACCAGCGCCTCGTCTCTTTCGGATATTCAACCTCCAGCCCCCTGGCTCCCAGCGTGCTTACCGGCGCAAACCGTTCGACGTGTTGGATTCGTGGGCTCGTTCGAAGAGGCGTTGTTTAACGCTCACGAGTCGCCGGAGTGTTACCGGAGCTTCGCTTTACGAAAGTCGCGATCGACGCTGGGCTCTGAGCTCGTACTTTTTCCTTCGCTGGTAGACTAAGAGTGCCGACCATTCATCTGTGGTGCCGACTGGCGCCGTACGAAGTTGAGAAAAGCTAGCGAGTCTGTCAGATTTTCGTGACCCCGCCCAACTGCTCTGCTACCGGCTGCGCTCAACGAATAATGTAAAAAAAAAAAACGCGTTTTTTAATTTTCAAATTTTTTTTGCCTTGTTTCATTTCAATCGCCGCAAAGTAAATCGCGGCCGTACGTCGGTTCACTCCCGATTACTGTCTCTACATCGTAGATTGTCTCACCACATTGGTGCCTCGTAGGTGCGATCTTATTCTGATATCGTTACATCTTGCTTTTTCATCTTGGCACACTTCTAGACGACCTTCTACACGTTGCAGTTCTTGTCGACATGTCGCTGGTGTTAGAGACAAATCTGAAGTCGCTGTTTGCTCACTCCTTGGTGCACATATTTCATGTTCAACATCAGGTATCTGAAGGAGGCGCCATGAAACCCTGGAGTTTGTTTAGAGGTACCTCAACATACTGTATTCAAGTGTCGTTTTGTGTGTTATAATTTCCTACAAAACCAAATTGCACTTTGTTCGTAATATACCCTATAACTGTTCACTACAATTAAAGTTGCTATGAAACATTGGCCACGAGAGGTGACCCCCCTATTGGAAAACCCCAATATAAACAGCGTATTATGGATATTGGCAAACAATATCTCTTTTTGTATTGCAATACGATATGGACCGTGTATTGGAAAACATTACATTTATTGTATTGTATTACAATAAGGGTTTGTTATGGGATTCCAATATCCATAATACGCTGAAAACATTGGAATCCAATACCGCATAAACCCTTATTGGATCCCCATGTGTCTATGGGGATCCAATAAGGGTTTACGATTCCAGTGTACTTAGCGTATTAGGGATATTGGAATCCAATATATTATATCGGCTACCAATAAAACTATACACGAGTTGGAAAATCACGTTCAGCGCAGAATTTCTCCGCAACGCAGTCTCTTCTTGTGTGTGTTTCTGAGTGATAAAATAAAAAATGTTGCTGTTGTCAAATTATGAATAAAGAAGCAAAACACTGGGCTTATCCATAGCAAATATATTTAACATATTCCTGAACTGGAGGATCTGGCATTTACTGCAAAAGAAAGTTAATTGTTTAGGACCCTCATTCAAAAACTTGCTGTTTGAAAACAGATCGTGAAATCCTCACCTTTCAATGAAAACAGCACCTGCTAGCTGTAACCACATAGAAGCTGCAATATAAAAATTTGGGATTAGTTTGCAACAAGTAGCAATCCTTCACTAAGCTGGATAGATTCAAAATTATGTCTGTGTTTGATTGCGGAAAGATAAGCTTCCATTCCACTGCCACGGGTCACTCTGAGCTCGGTCAATTAAATACACCTATCCGCTCGTCTGGCTTCACAGTTCCTGCTTTGCACCTAACCACGGTGAAAGATACACTCTTTAGGTGAAGACACGCCGGGGCTGAACGCGCGGCGCGAGGAATCAAATAGTGTTTGTTCGATGGGCATCCGAAAGACTGCATCATTCGGCTGCCACCGTGCCCGCGACTGACAGTGTCACCGGCGGCCAAACGGCAGAACTGTGTGACAGCAAAAAAACATTATCTCATTGTCATGACACCCCGGTACACCATGGTCTTTCTGCACGTGTGACAACCTCGCTGGAGCTCTGCGCGTGTGGTACATAAGGCGGCACGAGCCGTCTTGAACGTGCCCACGGGTCGACGAGTCACCTGCTGGCGTTGCTTGAAACCAAAGTGAGAGAGTGTGAAGAGCGAACTTCATCGGGCCATGGCCAAGAGCGTGCTGTCCTCACCTGAAGAGTGTTATCTTACACCGTGCACCTAATTAAAGTATCTGGAATGCTCACCTTTGAGGAAAAACGAACTGGTGCTTGCTTGCTTGTAGGCCGTGGAAACTGGGACAAACTGGGAGAGATTTGCGATTAGTTGCGTTTAAGTAGCAATTACATTTAGTAGCCACGTAAAGTACACTAAGTCGATAGGATGGAAGCTTGGGCGAGTTGGTGAACCATACTTGGCGGTGACAGCGCAGCAAAATTAATCTCACACCAGACACTCAGGAAGACAAGCACACGCGCTGAACTTACAACTCTTGTGTATTCGACTGCTTCATTTTTCTCTTCACTGTCCGAGTTGACTTTTCAGAACGTGATAAGTAGAAGAAGTAGCACGAAATACAAAGGAAAATTCTAAAGAGAAGGCAAAAGAACAGTAAAAGAGAAGACAAATGAAGAAACGGAAAAAATATCTATACGAAACACATTTACGAATCGTCCCTCTCCCTCATCGCTATCATTTAGATAGAAATTGCAGGTCTTTGGTCGACAGCGCTATAGAAGGACTACTTACAGACTTGTCCTTCAGCTGTGCTATCCTTTCCGCTTCCATTATTTCTCTAGTCAATGCGTCTCTACTCCTACCTATTACAGAACAATTTTCAAAATGTGCTATACAGCCACAATCGCGACAATGGATTCCCAAATGTCCAGCTACGACTCGGTGGGTGTTATAAAAATGCTCTCTTAAACGATCATTCAAACACCTTCCAGTCTAGCCTACATACTCTACCACATGAGAGTAGGACAGAATATACGACTCCTTCAGTACAATTTACAAAGCTCTTTTGGTGCTTTTTCAAACAACCAACTTCCCGGTGTGCCGTCATTTACCTTCCTGCACAGGCTTAGAAGCATATTTGGTGCTGAAAAAGCAACATTAATGTTAATGCAGTTACCTATCTTTTTTAGACCGTGCGAAACGTTATGTATATATGGAACAATGGCCGTCCTTTTCTTTTCTGTATTGCGTTTAGGTCGTTCACCCCATCTTATTCTCGTTAATAAATCCTTTGCAACGGCTGTAAGTAATGCACTAGGATATCCTGTTGACTTTAACCTGGCGATTTGAGCATCAAAGCTAACCTTAAGTGAATGAATACAAGACTTATTAAGCACACTGGTGAGACATAATTTAACAATGCCTCGCTTAACAAGCTTGGAGTGTGCTGACTGAAAATTAAGAGGTTTCTTCCCTCTCGGTTTGTATGACCAACATACATGATGCTCCGAAAAAATTAATCTGAGGTCCAAGAACCGTAAGGAACCTTCTGTGGAGAGCTCATGAGTGATTTCTGGTGGATCTATACAGGATTTACAACAGGAAAGAACATTAGAGACTAATATTTGAAAGTCCTTAGCTGCACAATCTAGCACAATCAAAAAATCATCTACAAAGTGAAACACCTTCACAACATAAGAAGCGTCTAAGCTACGTGAAAGGATCCGGCCCCGATGCGCGAGGTAAAGGTTGCTCAAAACTGGTACTATGCATGAACCAATGCATACCCCTGCTTTTTGGAGAAAGGTGTTACCCTCCCAACACGCAAACATAGATTTAAAATATACGGTGAGCAGTTCAAGGAAACCACCTTGCAAAAATCCTGACGCGGTCTGAAAAGCAATAAGTCATGTATTCATTCAATTAAGGTTAGCTTTGATGCTCAAATCGCCAGGTTAAAGTCAACAGGATATCCTAGTGCATTACTTACAGCCGTGGCAGAGGATTTATTAAAGAGAATAAGATGGGGTGAACAACCTAAACGCAATACAGAAAAGAAAAGGACGGCCGTTGTTCCATATATACATAAAGTTTCGCACGGTCTAAAAAAGATAGGTAACTGCATTAACATTAATGTTGCTTTTTCAGCACCAAATAAGCTTCTAAGCCTGTGCCGGAAGGTAAACGGGTCGGCACACTGGGAAGTTGGTTGTTCGAAAAAGCACCAAAAGAGCTTTGTAAATTGTACTGAAGGAGTTGTATATTTTGTCCCACTCTCATGTGTTAGAGAGTATGTAGGCCAGAGTGGAACGTGTTTGAATGATCGTTTAAGAGAGCATTTTTATAACACCCACCGAGTCGTAGCTGGACACTTGGGAATCCATTGTCGCGATTGTGGCTGTATAGCACATTTTGAAAATTGTTCTGTAATAGGTAGGAGTAGAGACGCATTGACTAGAGAAATAATGGAAGCGGAAAGGATAGCACAGCTGAAGGACAAGTCTGTAAGTAGTCCTTCTATAGCGCTGTCGACCAAAGACCTGCAATTTCTATCTAAATGATAGCGATGAGGGAGAGGGACGATTTGTAAATGTGTTTCGTATAGATATTTTTTCCGTTTCTTCATTTGTCTTCTCTTTTACTGTTCTTTTGCCTTCTCTTTAGAATTTTCCTTTGTATTTCGTGCTACTTCTTCTACTTATCACGTTCTGAAAAGTCAACCCAGACGCTGAAGAGAAAAATGAAGCAGTCGAATACACAAGAGTTGTAAGTTCAGCGCGTGTGCTTGTCTTCCCGAGTGTCTGGTGTGAGTTCGATTTTTCCTGCGCTGTCACCTTCAAGTACACTAAGTCGGAAAGACTAACGGCCGCCCGGGACATAGATAACCTCTTGCGACGTAACTAGGCATACGTCAATTGCGCTCGCGTGTATTACAGAAAAATAAGCTTCAATGAAGGAGCCCCCAGACGTTCTGAGCTTCGTCAATTAAAAATGCTGTACCGGTCGTCTGGCTTCAGTATTCCTGCTTCGGGAATCTGGGATTCTCACCTCTGAGGAAAAGCAAACTGGGACCTGCTGGCTCTTAGGCCTTGGAAACTGCCAGAAAGATTTGCGATTAGTTGCGTCTAAGTACCAATTTCTTTGACCAGCCACCTACAGCACACTAAGCCGGATAAAATCAAAATTACATGTGCGTGACATAATATGCCTATTGTGACAAAACTTGGCACATGTTTAGTCGCCTACAGCAACACTGAAGCCAGACAGACAAGCGATACGGCATATTTAATTGACGGAGCTCAGAATGACTGGGGACGCTTTCACTAAAGCTTGTTTTGCTGCAATACAAGCGTGTATTACAGGAAAACAAGCTTCAGTGAAAGCGTCCCCAGTCGTTCTGGGCTCCGTCAATTAAATATGCCGTACTGCTTGTCTGGCTTCAGTATTGCTGCTTCAGAGCAATCTAGAAAATCTAGAATCCTCACCTTTGAACAAGAATGAAGTGGCGCCTGCTGGCTTGTGGGCCGTGGAAACAGCGAAGAGATTTGCGATTAGTTACGTCCAAGTAACAATTTTTTTGAGTAGCCAACTACAGCACACTCAAAATTATATGCACGGGACATAGATGCCTCATGCGACGAACTTCCTTCATCCTTGTTTTCTGTTAACTCTGCCCACCTTCACCACCCGCCTCCAATTTCTGTGCTACTTTTTAAATCTCGATTCCCTGGTTCCCAAAGGCCATGCCATGGCTTGTGCCAGTCACGGGTCTGTCAGCTCTGCAACCGGTGCCATTGTGGCAGAGACGCCAAAGCACCTGGCGCTTGATGTGCTCTTTTAATATTTTGAGCATGGCTCAAAACAGGTGTATGGGTGTCTGGTATGCCCTTTGCTTATTTGCGGATCGTTTCGAATCAGAGGGTAGGCGCTTCGGCGATCTGAGCGCATGCTCGGTTTTTTACAATAGTTGAAATTGAACTCTGCAGGAATCTTCAATCATAACAAACAGAATGTGCATGCCAAAAGGCATAGCAAATGAAACATCCACCGTCTATCTATTTTCGGTTCTTGTCCGCAAGAAGCTGTCGTATATGTAGCCTTCCTTGCTTAAGCCACTCATCCCTAATGTCCCGGTTGGGTCTCGTCCTGATGAATTGTCGGTGGAGACCTGAGGTGCAGTCAACATCAGATTAGACCTTTTGAGACAGAACCATATACTTGCTGGAAGGAAGTACACCCAAACGAATTTTAGACATGTCATTTATAGTGAGTTTTAAAATGAGAGGCCTGATGTAAAATGAGACGTCAATACTGAGGCACCAATTTTGCGAACCTAAAATTGTGAAGGCGTTGTCCCCCTCGCTAGGGGGACAAGGCACATGAATCCCGGCATGTGGATGAAATTTTTACCTTAACATCCCTACTCAATGCCCATCCCCGAATATTCGACCACCACACTTTTAGAAAAAGATAACTTTTTAGAAAACACAGAATCATCGACCACCCATACAAACGCCTGAACCAAGCCTACTCGTAACGTGGCTTGTTTGCTTCGTGCCGCCCCCAAGTTACTTCGGGCTGACAATGTTTTTTTTTTTCAAAAGGAACCCACATTCTTAGTTTCGGTTTCACTTGTAGAGGCAGGTGGATACTTTTATAAAGCTTCCTCCCTATGCGCTTCTGGTTTGTCTTGTAGAAGCAGGTGGATACTTTTATAAAGCTTCCTCCCTATGCGCTTCCGAGTCAACATTTTTGCAATGGCCAACCCCCGGGCTTTGATTTTTGCGCTCCTTGACCAATGCTGAAACTCATATAGCAGTGATGTGATTGGCCTAAGCCGTTTTGGAGCACCTTTCGGAGCAGCCAAAACAGTGTTTTGGAGCAGCAAAAGTAGCTTTTAAAGCAGATATTCTAATAAAAATAAAAATATTTGTTTTAAATGCTGGACACGCGAAGGGAATCTTGCTCGCCGAAATAAACCAATTATGGTCAAGTTTGGCCACCTGGGAGTCTTTCAAGATGTAACTGAAATGCCAATGACATGACACATTTCTTTTTGGTTTTCGAAACATTCTGCAAAGCTGGAGCAAGCTTTGCTTTAGCTTAGGGTAGTATTGAATGTCCAATTTTAATGTCTCCAAAGAGACATTGCGACATCCCACACGTGTACAGTGCTGTAGGCATTGCCAAGCATTTCCGAAAAACCGCTTGCCATCGTTTTACTGATTGCCGACGTGCCAGATTTTCGTCAAAAGTAATTAAATGTAAAACACTGAATTGCAAGCGTCCCGGCTGGTGCCTCTGTCGTGCAATTATGTTCGCATCGTTGGTTCGCATGCACGTGAGGGCAACTCCGGCAGGCTTGCAGGTGCACGTGCTTTGTCGCGCGAGCAAAACGGCTGTTTAATTGAAACCGAAAGCATGCCTCTCCGCTCCGTCCCAACTGGTTGCCAAAGATCTATGTAAAATGTAACTGCCCAGCATGCGACAAAAAAAGAGTCCAGCGCTGCGTGCTTGCAAGGTGGGCAGGCGAGGTACGAGCTAAACACAGAAAAAAAGAACCTGAGCGCATTGATGCAAGACATCGCGAGCCAGGGTCGCTTTGTGCAACGACTGAACTCGAGACAAACAAGCGTTCTCTGCGGGTTCAGCGTGCGGACATTCCCTTCTTTGCTTTAGCTCACTTCAACTTTTCTTCAGAACACATTTTTCACGTACCGGGGTCCCTCTCGAAAGAAAGCCCACCAAGAGAAACCTAGGTAATCAATACTTCGACACAGCAGTCTTTGAGTTAGAGAGGGATTTTTGTAGCAGCGTATGTTTTAAACAAGAACATGAATGTTGATGAACATGCGGCGGTCCTTATGTTTCAGTTTAGGAAGCTCCATATCTGCAATGTCGTGTGGCCGTTGATTTCAGGAGCGAGAGCTTCAGCTCAAAAAGCAACTCCCGCCGCGCCAAAACATAGTTTCGTTTCACAGCGCCACGTCATGGCTGGTACCCAGCACGCTAGCGTTGCAGCACACACACACGCCAACATCTATCGTTAAAAAAAAAATCACGAGACGAGACTATTGCTTACAAGACGACGAGAGCGTGAAAGAAGAGACGGCATGGCGGAAAAAACCATGCAAAAAACCATGAACGATTGATGCAGGATATTTTGTGTCGGGCGGCCGTTTGTGCCGCCTAGCTCATGCATGCTCAGTTACGGTACTTAGTTTAGTTTCGGCTTTGAAAGGCGACCAAAATTGGCCCTTTGGCGCAGGCTCGGCGCAGCTTACCCATATTTTGACAAAATGTAGCAGGGTTAGCCCCTTGGTCCAGTTTGCCGCAATTGGCGCAGCCATCACATCACTGATATAGGCGGGCAATAGCTCGCCTTGAATATACTTGCTCTTGGTGGCCGAGAACAAACTCGTGTTTCTGATTGGCAGCCATTTGCTGCGAAGGATACCTGCACATATCCTAAGTCTAATACAGATGCTTTGGCCAGACAGAGACACAAAAGCCTGACACAAGGCCACTATAAAGACCGGAAATAGAGTGTCTGTGAGGAATAAAACACACAACTCAGATAGGCATCAATCACTCACCTTGAAAACACTTGCGATGAGCGGCAAAGAGCAAACTTCTGGCCTTGATTGGCTGGTGCTTGCCACCAAGACCTGCATGTATAAGAAAGAACCCGGTCTTAATTAAACTTGGGTGTTTTTGCAGAAGGGAGACAAAAAATACTAATGCAAGACCACTACACATAGGAAATGGCATCCAAGGGGAATGAAACACTAAACGCAGTGTGTTAGTGTTGACTGTTTTTTTCCCCCGAGTCACCCGTTTTCTCGGGCGAGCCCCTAGGCTCGGTCCTTGGGCCACTTTTGTTTTTAATTTTTATTAACAATTTAAAGATACACCACCCTAATGTACAAAGCCGATTTTTTGCTGACGTTTGTGTTTTATTTGCTAAGGTAAACAACCCGTCTGATCAAGAAAAATTAAATTAATGTCTATCTTTGGTTCATGCATTGTGCATAAAATGGAATATGGTTCTAAACTGTAAAAAGTGTGTTCAAATGGCCTTGACGCGGAAGAACCACCCTTTGTTTTTTTTACATAGTCTATCAAATGAGTACCACTCGATACTGTTAACCAATATCAATACCTCGGAGCTTTAATTACCTCTGATTTGTCATGGAGTGCACATATTGAGTTTACAGCTCCTAAAGCAATGCGGAAGCTCTGGTTTTTAAGACGAAATATTAACCTGTGTTCACCTGAAACTAAACTGACTGCTTATAAAACCATCATAAGACCAATGCTAGAATATGCATGTATTTTATGGGACCCTCATACAAAGCTGTCAATCGATATGTTAGAGACTGTGCAAAAAAAAAAACAACATTGCAGTTTGTGTACAACCATTATGGTTTTATGTCATCAGTTTCAGACTTGTACCCAAGATTGTGATTGAGTGATTTAGCAACGCAGAGAAAAACAGGACGGCTGAAGTTTCTTTATAATATGATACAGGGTAATTTGCGACTGCGTCTCTGTGATTACACTTCATTTAACGAAACAAGGCCCATGAGAGGCAAACACCAATTAACACTTGTCGAACCATTGTGTGGAACCACTTTGTTCAAAGCATCCTTTTTTCCTAGAACCACGTGTGAGTGGAATAAGCTTCTTGAAAGTGTTTTGATTTGAGATCATTAGATGCTTTTATTGAAGCACTACTCTCGCACTTTATTGAGTAGTGGCGCTGTCTGCTTGTTTGTACTACTTCCGCTTGTCTATGAATATTGTTTTTGTACACCTCCTGCCTGGGCGTTCCACAGAGTGCTGGCGGTATCACCAAATAAATAAATAAATAAAATATAGGCAGGCAATAGCTCACCTTGAAAATACTTGCTCTTGGTGGCCGAGAACAAACTCGTGTTCATGATTGACAGCCATTTGCTGCGAAGAATACCTGCACATATCCTAAAGAAACCAGTCTGAGTCTAACACAGATGCTTTGGCCGGTCAGAGACACAAAAAAACTGATACAAACCACAAAAAGCATGAAATAGTGTCTGCGAAAGATGGAAACAGACCCAGGTGGAAAGGCTCGTTCTGTTTCACCTTAGTCAAATAGTGTAGCTCATTTTGCTAAAACAATGCATATTTGCTAAAAAATGTATAATATATATTTTGCCCCATTTAGCAGAGTTTACTGCCAAGGGTACCTGCACACCAGAATAAGTCAGACTTAGTCAGTTTTTTTTTTCTTTTGATGAGCGACAACAGAATCCTAAACGGGTGATGAAACAAAATATAAGCCTACCAAGCCAGGCTAGTTTGCCTTGATGCAAGCACAGTGCCTCGGCCGACAAATGAGGTTCTATTCTTGGTCACTTGCCATATTTGGTGGGAATAGTAAAGTAAATGAAAATAAGGCTATCTCTCTTGCAGCCCACAGCTGCAAACGAAATTCATATACCTCGATAAACGACCTAAAAATAAAATTGGGTGGTGGCCAAGCGGCTTATGGTGTCAAATTTCAAATTTACAGACTGTGTTGTTCTGGCTGAAGTCCTCCTGGTGTATATTTTTATCCTTATTAAATATACTTAAATTGTTTTTTTTTATTTTTGAGGCACTAGCACATAATTTATACGCCAATTCAGCTTTAGAAGCGTTCTAAGAATACTCCACGGCTTCCTAGTGCTTGTAATAAATTCTCAATAAGAGCGGCTTTCAATTTTTTTTCTTGCTCTCGCTGCTGCTTGCTTCCTCACGCTTAAAATGCTGACAACTCGACACAAAAGTAATAAAAAAATGTGCTTCAAATGTGATGAAGATGAGCATTTCCAAGTTGTACCCCTGCTTCATGCCCTGACCATGCCACCATACCACAGCTGAATGCAGCGACCAATGGTCCCAGGTGCTGCGACCCGAACGTATATAGCCTTACGGTGTGGCGCAACTCATGCGGCCCCTATGCTTGATGATGGAGCCAGTGTGCGAGGTGCGACCTGCTTGAGCTGTGCAAGCCACAGCTTTACAGCCTGCAAAGGGTGGGAAGATGCCCCTCCCTTTGCAGAGCTTGCAATAGCTTAGCAAGAAGCAATTGCAAGCACTAGGGAGCCACAGTGTGTGAATAAAAGCACTTCTGAATGTGAATTAGTGTGTAAATTATGCGTCTATATGTTAAAACTTAAAAAAAAGTATTATTTATAAATATATATATATATATATATATATATATATATACTGTATACTAAAAAAAAGGCAAAAAGAAAAGAAACGTCTCCAGGTGGGTTTGAACCCAGAGATCCACTGCCCTTGATTTCAGTTCCCTAAAACCCGCTTCAGATGGGGCAACTTTTCTAGCAACTTTGAGGTTGCTGGCGGGTAGTTCCCTAGGTTTTCCCAGATCAGCACGAATTTCTGAGATCAGGTTCGGCTTAAAACAGACACGCAACTCGAACAAACTGGAAAAGTTTGAAGCGGCAGCAGCCAATCAGGGACGCAATATTTTCACGTGACACCCCTGTGGTGGTGAGGATGACAGCTGAAGACTTGGTCCTGGTTTCAAATGGATTGTTTTTGGAAATAAACTTTTTCAGAAACATGAGTGAGTATTAATGCCAGTCAAAGATATAAAAACATGTTTTTAGCACGTAGTTGTGCGTCTATATAGTGCAAGAAAAATCAAATTTCATGATGATGATGGCAAGTCGTAGCAATTTGGTAGCAGCGTCTGAACGCAGGCGGCCTGTGTTGCTGGTGTTGCGACGTTAAGTTGCTGGGGGAAATTGCCCCGTCTGAAGTGGGCCTTAGGCTTGCTTCCACCGTTCACGCTCAGCGAGCAAGCCCGCTTTAACCGTTCACACCTCAAGGCAAGCTGGACAGCTACAAGCCACCTAAATGTCTACCGCCGCATCCCCGGCCAGGCCGTGACGCGACATAACTTATTAAAAGTCTTGCTGTCAGTGCCACGACCGGCCAGAGCGAAGTCGAGAAAGAATCATCTAAATCAATTCGTAGCTTTCTTGGAACGACGCCCCTCAAGGGAGAGTCGTCCCTCCGCCTTTTGTCGACTGTTGGACTGACGCGAAGAAACTAGCCGTCTTGGCCCAGCAGTTACAAATCATAGTGCTCATTAGAGAGTTTTAGAATAACATACACAATTTTAGCGCACGCTAGCGCTAAATTTAGCGCTTGTATTAGCGCACGCGACGCAGGGGAGTTTTAGAATAGCGTTTCTCCGCCGCGACGCAAAAGTCTAAGCATCTTGCGCTTGCGACGCCACCAAGATAGTCCAATTTTTATTTCATACACGAAATGATGTAACTTTAAAAGAAAACGAGTTTTTTGGTCCAGAGTATCATTTTAATTTGTTTAAACATGAAGCACGACGCGAGCGGTTGACCGGTCGTGTCCGCTTGCGTCGCCTCGGCAAGAGAGGTCTCGTGTACTGACCTTCGCACATCGTTCCTTCGCCGTGAAATGTTCGCGCGTCGCAAGCATCGAGTTGCCGGTGATCGCTGCCAAACCGAGTACAATGTCGTCCCGTATTGAAAATTGCAGTCGCAAGGATGCCGCCGACGTCGCACTCACGACGCCGCCAAAGCAGCCGCCGACATAATCCTGGAAGCCGCCATTTTTTTCAACTGTGCTCGTCTTGGCTTTAGCCAACTTCCCATCACAAATCCTCCTTGGAGAAGCGCAAAGACTCTTTGCGTACGCACGCTATTTCCGAGAAATAGCGCACGCTAAAATTGCGCACGCAAAGCGCAAAACCTGGTTTGCGTTCAGAGCATGCACAGTGGCGACGACGCTATTCTTTGCGTACGCAAGGCTTTAGCGTGCGCTATTCTAAAACTCCCTATTAACTCGCCTGCCAGCGTTCCAGGTGCCAACCGCAATTTCCGCCAGTTTACCCGACACCCGCTGACAATCTCGTCTGCCAGTATTCCCGGTGTCAACTGCCATTTCCGCAATCTTTCCAACACCCACTGTCAAAAACCCATCTGCACTCCAGGCCTCGACAAGCGCTTACTTGCCTACCGCATCACCCCAAGCCTAAATCCTAAATCTGCAATGAGTCCTGGCTGTTTCCCCTCCTGCCACTAGTTATCCTGCCTTCCAGCGAACATGCCGTGACTCTCCTCTGCCTCTGGAGACGACTTTCTTACATCTTAACCGCGCTTCCAGTCTCCTGCCAACCACTATTCTAGGGTACCCGAGAAAGCGTGTATTCAACCTCGTTCTTCGAGCCCTTTAGGTACTTGATTCGAGGAGACACCTGCTGAGCTCTGCCATGAGACAAGTCGCCAAAATTCCAACATATTTGTCTCAACGGGCATCATTAGCGTTAGTGAACAACCCGCTTAACGAAACCGTGAGACTCCCTGGGGACGACTAGAAGCAGAGGCATACCGAACGAGCCCCACGTTGGATGTGCCATTTTAATACTGGTTTCTTTATGGAGTCCGCTTAGCTACTAATAATCACCGCCCAATCGGTATGCGCTCCGCCCGTCACCCAGGGAGTGACATACAGCACCGAGAAGACAGCGAATAAGTTTACTGCCTCCCGGTTGCCCGTCGTTCAGAGCCAGCAGTCCAGGCACGCCGACCCTCGTTGTCGTCCGTCGATCAGAGCTCACAGTCGGAGTCAGTGTCCAGGCCTGCGGATCGTCCTTCCCATGCCAGCGCTGCGTAGGCTGGCTGTCCCGGGCTATCACTGCCCGAGTCTCGCTGCGGAACCACCCCGGGATCGTCGTGGCCTAGGCTAGATGGCCAGGACTCGCCGTTTCTACCGGTCCGGTTTGAACCTCGCTGGTGGACCGCTCCAAGCCAGGCAGCCCGGCTCCCATGTTCCTGCCCAGCTCCAGCCTCGCTCAGCACGCACGCCAGCTCGTGACTTCTTTCTCCGCCGACCGCCTGTCACGTGCCCTCTGCGTCGTCTTTCACCCTTGGCTCCCACAATGTTAAGGAAAGGGAATGTACCATTATGCTCAGTGAAGTTCGGTGAGAAGACCCGGGACTCGAGCAGGAATGCCATTATCCTTGGTGTGACCCTACGAGACTCTCTTGCTGCTTTTGCTGGGGTTTATCTAACTGAAGTACCTGTCTGAAAAATAGAAGAAACATATGTGCATAACACTCATTATTCACAAGAAAATTTGTCAACATCCAAAATGACCCATGCAGAAAATTATGTGAGGAATTTGTTGGCCACGTTGGCCGAGTCACCTCTCGTGGCCAATGTTTCATTGCAACTTTAATTGTAGTAAACAGTCAAAGGCTATATTACAAGGTGCAATTTGGCTTTGTGCGAACCTACAACGCACAAAACAGCACTCTAACACAGTATGTAGAGGTACCTCTAAACAAATTCCAGGGTTTCATGGAGCCTCCTTCAAATAACTGATGTTGAACATAAAATGTGTGCACCAAGGAGTGAGCAAACAGTGACTTCCAATTAGTCTCAAGCACCAGCGACAAGGAGTGCAATGTGTAGAATGTCGTCCAGAGGTGTGCAGCCAAGATGAAAAGGCGAGATATAACGATATCAGAATAAGATCACACCAAAAAGGTTCCGTTACAATCTAGGCACAGTAATGAGTCAACCGACGTACAGCCGCGATTCACTTTGCGTTGAGGTGAAACATGGCCAACAAAATATAAAAAACGCGTTTTTTTTTTTTTTTCTGTACATCATTTGCTCTGCGCCGTTGATAGAAGGACAGTTGGGCGGCGTCACAAAGTCACTCGCTAGCGCTTTTTCAAATTCGTTCATCGGCACTCATGGTCTACCCGGGAGGAGAAAAGTACGAGCTCAGAGCCGAGCCGCCGAGCGTCGATTGCGACTTTCCTAAAGAGAAGCTCCGGTAACAACTCGGCGACGCGTCAGCTTCAAACAACGCCTCTTCGAACGAGCCTGACGCGCCCGCGAATCCAATGCGCCGAACGGGCGCGGCAGAAAGCACGCCGGAAGGAAGGGGGCCGGAGGCTGAGTATCCGAAAGAGACGCGGCGCTGGTTTCTACGTCTATTTCGCACATGAGATAACAAACTGGCAAAGCTAGCCGAGTGTGAACAGTGACTGACGTTACATTGGAGCACACGCAGTCGAAATGACGCCTGCAACAGAGCACAGCTAGGTGCTTTCAACAGGGGACACAGGCGTTCAAAAAGGCCTCGATTTAAAAACTTCACGTCTCCTTTCTGTCCTTCGGTGTTTACTTTGATCCGCGTACGCCAAAGCACTCAATGCTGCAAGTAATAGAGCCGTGTATACGTACCTTTCGAAGCAATTGAAAGTGTGTAGGTTTCGCTCGATGCCCACGAGTACAGAGTGCGACGAACGCCAATCACGCCGGCTGGCCAGGCTGGCCGGGTCGCGCAACACACAGCCGTTGACACAGACACAATGGTGACAGTGGCGCAACCGACGCCCGCCCGCCAGAGCCGCCCGCCGCGCACTGCGCATGCTCGTCTTGGCGGCTCGCCAGCACGCCGGCCAGTGTTGCCAGGTCTACTGATTTATCAGTAGATCTACTGATTTCGTTCCGGGTCTACTGATTCACTGAAAAGAAAAAAAATCTACTGACTTTTTTTTTAGCAAACATATTAAAATTTATTATTTGGCCCCTACAGTTCCCTGGCTCGCCCATAAAGGAAACTCATATTCTCCCAGAATTAAAAATGAAGCACTGGGAGCATGGGGAGAATGTGGCCCGTCTATGATCTCGCCACCGTATCGTCCCTCTCCCGAGTGGGCCAATCAGCCCGCGGCGCAGAGCGAGAGGCGTGAGCGCATGCGCCTGAACTCTCGGCTGCTCCGAGCTGAGCGTAGAGGGTCGCCATTTTCATTCATTCGTCCGGCGGAATGCATGGGATCGACATCCGAATTTCAGTTCTTTACTTTCATTTGGCAGGCTCTGGCAAGAAAATGATATAATGTTACTCCTCGGTGGCCTAAAAAGCTATCGAATTAAGTTTCTCCACGTTTGAGCGCAAACTTTGGGTCAGGCGAAAAAGAAATAATAAGCCCGTAGCAGACGACGCGTAGCCTCAACAGTGCTCTGCGCGAACAGCGTTGCGTCGAAAACCTTCCACAGCCCAGTAAGGAAATATGGCAGCTTGCAGAGGACCTCCATTGGACATGTAGGCGCGCACTTGCCGGAACGTCTTGTTTTGGTTCCATTTCAATAATAGCGACAGGTAGATCTCGCACTGTCGCACTCATCTGTTGACCCCAAAAGTGGCTCAGTCTCGATTTCAAAGAATAATCCTCAACATCGCAACACTAGTCAATGCTGATAAAACAAAAAAATATTCACGGTGCCATTTTACTTTGTCCTCCATAAATTAGGTAAACTCAAGAGCTGGTCTTGTTTGTTTTTTTCATTCTTATTTGTGTAATTACCATGGTATTTGTTACTCTATATTATTTCTTCGAAGTGTGGTTTAATGGAAATAGCAAAACATGGCAAAACACAGATTTCGTAGAATCTACAGATTTTTGTGCAAATCTACTGACTTTTGGGGGATCAATCTGCTGACTTTTTTTTTCTCCATCTGGCAACACTGACGCCGGCATCGCGCCGGGCCAGCCCCGGGCTCGCGGCTCGCTCCCTTCGAAGTTCGAACAGTTCAAAGAGTACTAAGTCCAAACTGCTTGCGCGCGCGCGCGCGCGCGTGTTGGCGATGGAAACTGTCTTCTCGAGAAACGAGGCTGTAACGTATCGTTTGATGGCGCAAGTGCACGTATTTTTCACGTCGTTTTTTGGACAGTGTGTGAATCTCGCGAAACAGGCGACGAAAAGTAGTGGGTGAAATGTGCTCGCATGTCGTCGTGGATTTTGTGTACCACGTAGGATTACCCAGAAAGGTGGGTCAATAATATCGATAAATGTGCGCGTAAGAAGCAACTACATGCACATGACCTGTCAAACCTATTCACCCTCATTATTTTATCGTGCGAACCGACATTGCCACGTATCGTGTTCGATTTCGGTCCCAACACCGGTAACTTCGAATAGCATATCGTGTTTGGTGTTGTGTTTCTCGCCGTCGGTAACTTCGTATTGATATCGTATTCGATCTGGTGGTTGTGTCTCAACACCGATAGTTTCTTGTTGTATTGCGATGCTGTGTTGCAACATCGAATTGTATCCCGGTACGTTGGGTTTATCGTTTGGCGGTCAACTTTTGTTGCATTGCAACTGCAATAAACATTTGTTGGAAAACAATCACTCCAATGAGCACGTCGTTATTGGGCTTTGTCATTAAAAGGTAGGTCGCGGCGGGTGTTCCGGCTATAGTTATTCTGAATGGTTTGGTGGTTGTCTAGTTTCAAACGCGCGAGGCTGTGTGTACTGTGTGCCGTGCTAACAGCTGTACATACTTGCACTGTCGATCAATGTTAATGTGTTCGCAACGCAGAACGTTTATACTATGTGTGTATCTACACCCAATATATTTCTCGCGTATTACCGTGTGGATATGCCAACGTAATTCATGTTGGTAACTTGGTATCCGCGTTCTGAGATATATACGCGCGATATCATATTGTATTCTCCTTCGATCCCATGATCGACGACCGATATTTGTATATCATGTGGCCGTACAGTATGTCCATGTCGGTCACCAATATGCACGCGATGTCGTATTCTATTCCAATAACCGTGTATTATATCGGGATATTGTGCTTCGATATCGAGTTGTATACCAATAACCGCAAGCTATATTGGGATATTGTGCTCCAATATCCTGTTGTATACCAATAACCGCATACTATATCGGAATATTGTGCTCCGATATGAATTCTCATCGTTCGTATTGGGTTAATCGGATAACAATACGTTTTTATTGGTTTCCATCATCTTCATTGGAATACAATATTTCCAATAAGCCGAGTTCATATTGGCCCTTTTCAATAGGGTCGGCCAACGCAGCCTGAAAATTCCTCGCATAATTTTCTTCATGGGTCATTCTGGGCATTGACAAATTTTCTTGTGAATAATGAGTGTTATGCACATGTGTTCTACTTTTCGTACAGGTACTTCAGTTAGATAAACCCCAGCAAAGGCAGCAAGACAGTCTCATGGGGTCACACCAAGGATAACTGCATTCCTGCTCGAGTCTCGAGTCTTGTAACCGAACTTCACTGAACATAATGGTACATTCCGTTTCCTTAACTTTTACTTCTGAAATGTGTTTTTTTTATTGTTGCTTTTTTCTATTGAAAAAAAGGTAGTACAACGTTTAAACACCCAATGTTTTTTTTTTCTTTTTGTAAAATGTGTAGTACATCGTTTAAACACTTAAGCGTTCATAAATGGTCTCTGTACCAGACAATAGGGTGTCTTATACTCTGTTTCATACTTAGCGTGCAACGCTGTCAAAGGTACTAAAGTGGTGCGCATGAAAAAATAGAAAAAGTGTTACTCCGCGCGTTTCGTGGACGAGTGGTAGAAGGCTCCGCTCTGGCGATGTTGACGTCTCGGTGGCAGGTGTTCGAACCCATTTTACGCGCAAAGTTTTTTTTTTTTTTTTTTTTATTTTTTAGACATACTTTTTGTGCAAAAATGTGCGCATTGACGAAGTGCATATTTCAGTTTCTCCTTCTTGATTTTTATTTATAAGTCGCCGAGAGGCCAGATTTCTACCATCTGGTCTGCCGCTTTGCAAGTGTTATTTGCCTCCAGCACCGAGTTATATTTTTCTTTCGTGCGGCGTGCAATGAGGAATAGCCCTGATAGCGGCCTTGTCCCAAAATTTATAATAAGAAGTTAATCGACAATAGTTGTGGCCTGTACAGTTTATTTTGAAATAGCTGTCAAGGGTAGGAATCTCCCTCTTGGAGCACTTGCGATGCACTTTCAGGCGAATGGCGTGCTGTGTGAACTCGTCATGCTTGACGGTCCCCGTGCTCGAAACTTTCACGTTGCGAGGTCTTTGCTTCGGGGACGCCACCTTGCCAGATAGGCACTGCGCCTTGCACTTCGCGACAGTACAGGGCACACTCCAGTGTCGTTACTGGCCGTCTCCAGGACTTCACGACCGAATTCTCCGGGGAATGTGTTCTTATACTCCCGTACACATTGGCGATCATCTGCTTGCACTCTTTCAAGATTTTCGCACAACGAATCTTCGAAAACATCCGAGCAGGAGAGGTACTTGAGCTTGCTGCGTAAGACGCCATCTTCTCAAAAACCAGCCAGTGCCACACAACCCGAAAACCCACAACGGCTGCCACACGGATGAACACGAAAACAATTTAAGGTGGTTTACATTATCTTTTCCTTTTTGTTGAAAAACATGTGTGCTCCGTTGAAATCATAACGCCACTATCAGTTACTAGCCCCGAAAAAGCACATTTTCCGACTTTTTAAAATTTGTTTGCAGGGGACGCACTATCTTATGGGGCGAACGTAGGCACGGTCAGCATTGCAAACCGGTGCGCTAGATTTGACAGCGTTGCACTCTATGTATGAAACAGAGTATAGGATCGCTTCAGACGGGGCAATCTTTCCAGCAATTTTGGGGCTGCTGGCGGGTTGTTCCCTAGTTTTCCCTAGATCGACACGAATTGCTGAGATCGGGTCCGGCTCGAAGCGGACGAGCAACTCTGACTACTCGGAGATGTTTGAAACGGCAGCAGCCAATCAGGAATGCAATATTTTCACGTGGCACCCCTGTGGTCGTGATGATGAGAACTGAGGACTTAGTTCTGGTTTGAAATGGATCATTTTTGAAAATAAACTGTTTCAAAAAGATGAGTTAGTATTCTCAGCGCAATTTAAAGATATAAAAACATGTTTTTAGGATATAACTGTGCGTCTAAATACTGCAAGAAAAATAAAATTTCATGATGATGATGGCAAGTCGTAGCAATTCGGTTGCTGCATCTGAACGCGGGCGGCCCGTGTTGCTGGTGTTGCGACATGAAGTTGCTGGGCAAAATTGTTCCGTCTGAAGCGGGCTTTAGGGAACTGAATTCAAGGGCCGTGGAGCTCTGGGTGCAAGCCCACCTGGAAACATTTTTTTTTCTTTTTTGCCTTTTTTAGTATTTAAATATATATATATATATATATACATATATACTTTTTTTAAGTTTTAACATATAGATGCATAATTTACACACTAATTCATTTTCAGAAGCGCCTTTATTCACACTCTGTGGCTTTCTAGTGCTTGCAATAGCTTCTCGATGAGCTAATGCCAGCTCTGCAAAGGGAGAGGGATCTTCCCACGCTTTGCAGGCTGTAAAGCTGTGGCTTGCACAGCTCTAGTGTGTCATACCTCGCTCACTGGCTCCATCGCGAAGCATAGGTGCTGCATGAGTCGCGCCACACCGTAAGCCCATATAAGGTCGGGTGACAAACCTGGGACCATTTGTCACTGCACTCAGCTATGGTATGGTGGCATGGTCGGGGCATGAAGCAGGGGTACAGCTTGGAAATGCTGATCTTCATAACATTTTAAACACATTTTTCATTACTTTTGTGTTGAGTTGTCAAAGGTGAGAAAGCAAGCAGCAGCGACAGCAGGAAAAGAAAAATTTAAGACTGCTTTCACTAAAGAATCAATTACGAGCACTAAAAAGGCATGGAGTGTAATTAAAACGCTTCTAAAGGTGAATTAGCGTATAAATTAAGTACTTGAGCCTAAGAAATACAAAAGAAAACAATGTAAATATAGTTATAAGGATAAAAATATACACCAGAAGGACTTAAACCAAAACTACAGTCTGTAAGTTTGAAATTTGACACCTTAAACCACTTGGCCACCACCCAATTTTATTTCCAGGTCGTTCATCGAGGTATATGAGTTTCGTTTGCAGCTGTCGGCTGCAAGAGAGATTGCCTTACTTTCATTTACTTTACTATTCCCACCAAATATGACAAGTGATAAAGAATAGAACCCCATTTGGTTGGCCGAGGCACTGTGCTTGCATCAAGGCAAACTAGCCTGTCTTGCTGGGTTCATATTTTGTTTCATCACCTGTTTAGGATACTGTTGTCGCTCATCAAAAGAAGAAAAAAACAAACTGACTAATTCTGACTTATTCTGGTGTGCAGGTACCCTTGGCAGTAAACTCTGCTAAATGGGGTAAAATATAGATACTTTTTTTAGCAAATATGCATCGTTTTAGCAAAATGAGCTACACTATTTGACTAACGTGAAACAGAACGAGCCTCTCCACTTGGGTCTTTTTTCATCTCTCGCAGACACTATTTCCCGCTTTTTGTGGTTTGTATCAGACTTTTGTATTCTGTCCGGCCAAAGCATCTGTGTTACACTAAGACTGGGTTCTTTAGGATATCTACAGGTATTCTTCGCAGCAAATGGCTTTCAATCAGGAACACGAGTTTGTTCTCGGCCACCGAGAGCAAGTATTTTCAAGGTGAGCTATTGCCCGCCTATATGAGTTTTGTATTTCATTCCTCTTGAATGCCATAACCTATGTGTAGTGGTCTTGCATTAGTATTTTGTTGTCTCTCTTCTGCAAAAACACCCAAGTTTGACTAAGACCGGGTTCTTTCTTATACATGCAGGTCTTGGTGGCAAGCACCAGCCAATCAAGGCCAGAAGTTTGCTGTTTACCGCGCATGGCAAGTGTTTTCAAGGTGAGTGATTAACGCCTATCTGAGTTGTGCGTTTCATTCCTCACAGACACTATGTCCTGTCTTTATAGTGGTCTTGTGTCAGGCTTTTGTTTCTCTGTCCGGTCAAAGCATCTGTGTTAGACTAAGACTCGGTTCTTTAGGATATCTGCAGGTATTCTTTGCAGCAAATGGCTGCCAATCAGGAACACGTGTTTGTTCTCGGCCACTAAGAGCAAGTATTTTCAAGGTGAGCGATTGCCCACCTATATCAGTTTTGTGTTTCATTCCTTTTGGACGCCATTTCCTATGTGTAGTGGTCTTGCACTGGTATTTTGTTGTCTCTCTTCTGCAAAAGCACCCAAGTTTAATTAAGACCAGTTTCTTTCTTATACATGCAGGTCTTGTTGGCAAGAACCAGCCAATCAAGGCCAGAAGTTTGCTCTTTGCCGCGCATGGCAAGTGTTTTCAAGGTGAGTGATTGATGCCTATCTGAGTTGTTTGTTTCATTCCTCACAGACACTCTATTTCCTGTCCGTATAGTGGTCTTGTTTCAGGCTTTTGTGTCTCTGTCCGGCCACAGCATCTGTGTTAGACTAATCTTTAGGATATGTGCAGCAATTCTTGGCAGCAAGTGGCTGCCAATCAGGAACACGAGTTTGTTCTCGGCCACCAAAAGCAATTATTTTCAAGGCAAGCTATTGCCCGCCTATATGAGTTTCAGCATTCATCAAGGAGCGCAAAATCAAAGCCCGGGGGTTGGCCATTTCAGAAATGTTGATTCGGAAGAGCATAGGGAGGAAGCTTTATAAAAGTATCCACCTGCTTCTACAAGACAAACCAAAACTAAGAATGTAAATTCCATTAAAAAAAAAAAAAAAAACAATGTCAGCCCGAATTAACTCGGGGGCGGCACGGAGCAAACAAGCCACTGTACGAGTATGCTTGGTTCAGGCGTTCGTAGGGGTGGTAGATGACTCTGTGTTTTCTAAAAAAAATATTTTTTTTTCAAAAGTGTGGTGGTCGAATATTCAGGGATGGGCATTGAGTCGGGATGTTAAGGTACAAATTTCATCCACATGCCGGGATTCATTGCCTTGTCCCCCTAGCCAGGGGGACAAGGCCTTCAAAATTTTGGGTTCGCGAAAGGGGTTCGTCAGTATTGACGTCTCATTTTACATCATGCGTCTCAATTTAAAACGCACTATAAATGACATGCCTGAGATTCGTTTGGGTGTACTTCCTCCCAGCAAGTATATGGTTCTGTCTCAAAAATGTCTAATCTCATGTTGACCGCTCCTCAGGTCTCTACCGACGATTCATCAGGACAAGACCCAACCGGGACACTAGGGAGGAATGGCTTAAGCAAGGGAGGCTACATATGCGACAGCTTCTTGCGAACAAGAAACGAAAATAGATAGATGGTGGGTGTTTCATTTGTTATGCCTTTTGGCGTGCACATTATGTTTGTTATGTTTCGAGATTCCTGCAGAGTTCGGTTTCAACTATTGTAAAATACCGAGCATGCGCCCGGGTCGCACAGGCGCCTACCCTCTGATTTGGAACGATCCGCAAATAAGCAAAGGGCATACCAGACGCCCATCCACCTGTTTTGAGCCGTGCTCAAAATATTGAAAGAGCACATCAAGCGCCAGGTGCTGTGGCGTCTTTGCCACAATAGCGCCAGTCGCAGAGCTGACAGATCCGTGACTGGCGCAAGCCATGGCATGGCCTTTGGGAACCAGGAAATCGAGATTAAAGAAGTAGCGCAGAAATTGGAGGCGAGTGGTGAAGGTGAGCAGAGTTAACAAAAAACAAGGACGAAGGGAGTTCCGTCGCATGAGGCATCTGTGTCCCGTGCATGTAATTTTGAGTGTGCTGTAGGTGGCTACCCAAAAAAATTGTTACTTGGAGGTAACTAATCGCAAATCTCTCTTGCAGTTTCCACGGGCCACAAGCCAGCCGGCGCCAGTTCGTTCTCGTTCAAAGGTGAGGATTTCAGATTTTCTAGATTGCTCTGTAGCAGCAATACTGAAGCCAGACAAGCGGTACGGCATATTTAATTGACAGAATGACTGGGGACGCTTTCACTGAAGCTTGTTTTGCTGCAATACATATGTGTATTGCAGGAAAACAAGCTTCAGTGAAAGCGTCCCTACTCGTTTTGAGCTCCGTCAATAAAAGGTGCCGTACCGCTTGTCTGTCTGGCTTCAGTGTTGCTCTAGGCGACAAAACGTGTGCCCAGGTTTGTTACAAGAGGCATATTATGTCACGCACATGTAATTTTGAATTTATCCGGCTTAGTGTGGTGTAGGTGGCTGGTCAAAGAAATTGATACTTGGACGCAGCTAATCGCAAATCTTTCTGACAGTTTCCACAGCCTAAGAGCCAGCAGGTCCCAGTTTGCTTTTCTTCAAAGGTGAGAATTCCAGATTCCCGAAGCAGGAATACTGAAGCCATACGACCGGTACAGCATTTTTAATTGACGGAGCTCAGAACGACCGGGAGCTCCTGCATTGAAGCTTATCTTTTGTAATACAAGCGGGCGACATTGACACGTGCCCAGTTACGTCGCAAGAGGATATCTATGTCCCGCGCATGTAATTTTGAATCTTTCAGACTTAGTGCATTTTACGTGGCTATTCAAAATAACTGCTACTTGGACGCAAGTAACCGCAAATCTCTCTTCCAGTTTCCACGGCCTACAAGCAAGCAAGCACCAGTTTGTTTTTCCTCAAAGGTGAGCATTCCAGATACTCTAGTTAGGTGCGAAGCAGGAATAGTGAAGCCAGACGAGCGGATACATATATTTAATTGACCGAGCTCAGAATGACCTGTGGCAGTGGCATTGAAGCTTATTTTTCCACAATCAAACGCAGACATACTTTTGAATCTATCCGGCTTGGTGAAGGATTGCTACTTGTCGCAAACTAATCACAAATTTTTATTTTGCAGTTTCTATATGGCTACAGCTAGCAGATGCTGTTTTCATTAAGGTGAGGATTTCACATTCTGTTTTCAAACATCAAGTTTTTGAATGAGAGTCCTAAACAATTAACTTTCTTTTGCAGTAAATGCCAGATCCTCCAGTTCAGGAATATGTTAAATATATTTGGCATGGATAAGTCCAGTGTTTTGCTTCTTTATTCACAATTTGACAACAGCAACATTTTGTTAAATTTATCACTCAGAAATACACACAAGAAGAGACTGCGTTGCAGAGAAATGTTGCGCTGAACTTGATATTCCAACTCGTATATAGTTTTATTGGTAGCCGATATAATATATTGGATTCCAATATCCATAATACGTTTATATTGGAATCGTAAACCCTTATTGGACCCCCATACGACACATGGGGATCCAATAAGGGCTTATACGGTATTGGATTCCAATATCTTCAGCGTATTATGGATATTGGAATCCCATAACAAATCCTTATTGTAATACAATACAATAAATGTAATGTTTTCCAATACACTGTCTATATTGTATTGCAATACAATAAAAATATATTGTTTACCAATATCCATAATACGCTGTTCATATTGGGGTTTTCCAATAGGGCCAGGACGATGTCTCCGGGCTCGAAGGTCGAAGCGCTGCACCGCTTCTTATTGTTGCGACGTTGCTCTTTCTCCTGATCTGTACGAATGGCGTGTATGGCCGCCAGTCGTCTTGTCGCCATCTCAGTTTCAGTTACGTTGGTTTTGTCCCGTAATGCATCTTCCAGGGAATCTCCCTTAAAATGTCTAGACTCGTAAGCGAACAGCAGCCGGAAGGGCGTCGTATGAGTGGCCTTCTGGAAAGTGTTGTTGAGACTCTACTAAACTTGTTCCAACAACTCGTCCCAATCCCTGCCTTCAACGTCGGTGGTCAAGGTGGCGATTGATGTAGTAACACCTCTATTGTAGCGCTCCACATGTCCATTTGCTCGCGGGTTTGCAGTAGAGTTCAGCACATGATCAATGCTTAGTGCACGGCAACACCTCCGGAAAGCATTGCTTGTGTAAGCTCCACCTCTGTCTGATAACCCTTGCAGGAGGGCCGAAAAGGCCAACGATGTTCTTCACGAACGAAACCGTTGGTTGTGCGCTAGTGTTTCTTGCGGGTCTCAGCAGTACAAACTTGATAAATGCGTCCAAAGCCACGATCAAATAAGTGTACCCATGCCTGCTTCGTGGAACTGGTCCCAGATGATCAATATGAATCGTGTGAAAAGGCAGGCAAACTTTTTCAATGGAATACAACATTTTAGGCTTTCTGCCTGTCGGAGTCTCGTGATGAATACATTCTAGACGCGATGCGATGTACCTGAGAACATATCGTTTCATTCTAAGAAACCAATACTCTTCCTGCATCTTCTTGAACGTTTTTTTTTTCTTTTCTTTTTTTTGTAATTTCAGGTGTCCGAGATCGTCCAGGCAGTTCCGAACGACCTGCCAACGCATATTCTGCGGTGCTACCCGCGTCACCTTCTGTGTTTCGTTTTTTTTCTGAAAACAACGTCACTCCGTAGCTCGTAATGTTCGTGAACACGTTGGTCTTCCTTCGACTGCCACACGGTCTTGCCACACGGTCTTACTAAAATTAAATTGGTGACCAAGTGGCCTAACTTGCGGCATAAATTGGGGTGAGGACGATAAAATAAATTAAAATATTCTACCCTATCGGTACCACCAGGGAAAGCACAATCAATTTAAAGCCCATGTGAAATAAAAAGGGTGTCAAGTCCACGAAATGCTATTTCTAAAAACTAAAAGCTAATTGAGGACATGAAGAAAACGAAATCGTTAAAGTAATACCCTAGCTAAGTGAGCGGCCTAAATTAACACATTGTCCTATGTTTGTGCTCTTTTTAATTTGGTCATCTTTTCTTGTTTCTTATGCTTGTTATACTTGTTATCGAGTTTTTCTTATCTTGTCTTTGTTCTTGCTCTTTATTTTGTTTGTGTAAAAAAATAGAAGTTAAATATTGTCAAAATGAAGATTGTTTTTTTAATATTGCTATTTGCTCTATATAAAATTGTTTAAGTAAAGTACACCCTTTTTATTCCAAAGGTACAAAGTAATTAAATTTGTATGTTTATACAATATTACTGAGTTTTTCCTCATATTGTGTTTTTTCCCTAATAATTTTAAGAGAACATGGAAATATAAGGCAAAATAAATCCAAAACAAACCAAAAACCAAAGTAAACCTCTAATACAGTTAGGTACATGTAATATATTACACATTTTTACATTTCACGTTTTCAAAAACAGAAATAGTTGTTATTTTTCATGATGTCTTTGGTGCATTCTTTCAAGTATTCAAAATATTCAAATTTATTTTCTTTATGCACTGTTTTATTTTCCAGTTTCTGGACAGATGAGAAAGTCATTTTTTTTCTTTGTCCATGGTCTTTTTTTAATATTTCCCTAATAGTCTTTTGAGGCGACCGGACTTCCAGGCGCGGCGGGGGCGGGCACTTTCAAGGTCTGTACCCTACTCCCATGTTGGACATCCATGTACCCCACAGTCAAGACTCTTCCCAAATGTTATGTTTTGTTGAATTTCAATCTTTGTTGTTTTGTTAGTTTTGTCTTATTGCTCTTCTTTTGTGGGGATATTAGCGTATTCGTTGGAGGTTGTCCTTTACCTCTCTTTTTATGGGGAATATTAGTTAGTATCCTGCCCCCCCCCCCCCCATCTTTTGTTTCTCTTACAGTCTATTGAGACAAACGGCCTTTCTGGATCGTTGGAAGTGGCCACCTCCCATGACTGTGCCCTGCTCCAGTGACGTCCACCTTCCGCACTCTAGTCTCTTCTTCATTCGTGTTTTATTTATTTATTTGATGTTGACTGGTTGTTGCCTTGTTTCCTTGTGTTGATGTTGTTCTTGTTTTTGCTTGGGAGTATTGGTCGCCTAGTTGGAGGTTGCATTTTACCCCCTCTCTTCTTTTTCTTGGGGGGGGGGGAGCAAGGAATAGCCTGGCCTCCTCTCCTCTAGCAGAGCGTTGGCAGGCCGGAAGCGAAGTATAAATCTTGTAGGTCTAGTTGTTCTCTCCTAATTTTTCGTAGTTATGTTGATTTTCATGGTGTTTTTTTACTACAAATTGTAGCTTGAGGAGTTCGTTTGAAATACATTTATATTATTAACTTTGCTTAACTTTTGGTATGATAGGAGCAACCGTCTCCACTTCCTGGTTAGAATTAGCATAAGCCTTTTATTGGTACAAATTGGGTTCTTTCATCTTCTAAATTGAAAATTGGACTATTAAAGCTTTCAAGGTCTTGGTCAATAAATAGTTGGTAGTCCAGCGATCGGATGTCTTTCGTGGCATCTCTCCTCACATTGTTTTGTATAAGTTCAGCTGGTTTCACAATCTAAATTGCGTTGCTAGGTTTGTTAATTTGTTAGTCTGTATTTTATGTTTGTTGTTTGTCACATCCTCATACGAGCGAGGCGGCTCGTTGACCCGCTCATCCAGCCTCCCCTTCAAGTATATAATACGTTCAATAAGATCAATGGCAATGTTAGTTATGTTTTGAACACTCAGTGCCAAAGCATTGATTTGTTCTTTGGTAATTAGGGCTGCAAGTCGGGTGACAGCCTTTATGTATTCCTTCTGTGCCGTCCCCATTCTGCACCGGAACGACTCCAAAGGGACATCCGCGGAAGCACCCACTGCAGCCCTCTGGGAGCGTCAGCAGCATCCCCCCCCCCCCCCCCCCCCCAAGCACCTCTGATGGGGCCGGATCACGTTGTGTTGTCAACATTGATTAATATGGTTTTCTTGTTTTGTCATTAGTGTCCGACTGTTCCAATTAATCTTTTCGCGCATCTTTTTTTTTTCTTTCTTGGCATTCGCCCTCCCGATTCTCGTGTTCTTTTTCCTTTTCCGTTGTTGACTCTCCATGGGCTGTGCTATGTACTCGGAAGCAACGTTACTCGGAAGAGCTCTTTTCTTCTTCTTTGACTAGTCGTCTCACTGGGTGTTTGCATCATGCTGAGCTCGAGAGATCAAAGAGAGACGAGGACGACGATGAGCACCTACGTGCTCATCGTCGTCCTCGTCTCTGTATGTATATGTGTACACAGCTTTCAACGTTCCTATCATTGCACGAACGTGCAATGATAGGAACGTTGAAAGCTATGTACATATAAAATGCTTTCTACCTTTTGGCAACTGCGTATTTGACGACTAACAAATCAGGAGTGGGATGAGCACGTTTGCAACCTGGACACGGTGAGGAGCTTTATTCTACGATTCTCAAGGCGGTAGAAACTGTGTTACATCGGACCAGCTAGTTCTAGAGATGACTCACAGCACGGGGCACAATATACGAAAGAAGGAGCGCTTGCGAGGCCGTCCGCCGGGTGCAAGCCAAGGTTCTTGCGAAAGACATGCCATGAAGAAATCACGAGCGTGGCTGCCGTAGACAACACTCGATCCATTCAGCAACACGATGAAGCAAATCCTGTAGCTGCGACTGCTGGTATAGACGACACCGGCAGAGTCGCTGATGCGTTGCAGAACCATCAGGGAACGAAATTTGTGCAAAGAATGAAGACTTTGCTACACTCCTGCAAACGGCTATCCAGAGTGCCGTGCGGGAGGTGATGAGCGGCATGGCTACGCTTCTTCGTGCCGGCCAACAGCCACCTCAAGATGCGCGACCACCTGCGGACTCTGGAAAGCTTGTACCTGTCTTTAATCCTGTGACATTTCCATCGCAGACAATAGAAGAATGAATTAGAAAAGTTGACGTTCCACAATCTACGCGTGGAGTGATCGACAGACGTCGTGCTTTGCCATCACGAAACTGGAAGGGATTGCAAAGACATGGTATGATGGACTTTCGAGCGTACAGCGATCATGTCAAGAGTGGAAATACGAATTGAAGAGATTGTTTCCAGATGTGAAAAGCTGTGAGCGCCGCCATCAGGAGATGGTGGCTCGAAGACGACAAAAGGGTGAGATCTTCGAGTTGTACTTTCATGAAAAGGTTAGCCTTGCCCGTCTCTGTCAACTCCCTGAAGATCAAATTGTTGAGTACGTCGTCACTGGTCTTGATGACGAGGCGATAGTGCGAAATTTAAGCGTTGGAACTTTCTCTACGCCAGAGTCAATGCTTGAGTGCCTTAAGCGTAGAGACGACCGACCCACCGTGGTCAAGGCAACACCCACTCGAAATGAACGTCAGCCATCCATCAGGTGGATCGCATGACCAAGTCGAAGCGCGTAACGAAATCGGCGCCCGGGCAGCAGGCCCGTCAGATGATAATAACGGACGAAGGCCTTTATATAACTACAACGGAGAGTCATTATGCTTTAACTGCAGCGACTACGGGCATTTTGCAATTCACTGTCCTGAACCGCAAAAGCAGAAACGATGCAAAAAATGCCAGCGTGTTGGTCATGCGGTTGCCAACTGCAGATTTAATATCAAGGAAACTTTTCCGAAGACACACTGCCTGGAAAGTAAAGAAATAGTTTGTGCACGAAATGACAAAATACTTTCAAGAGACACTGATCGACAAGAAGCCAGTCAAGGCATACTGAGACCTTGGTAGTCAATGCATTATGCTTCGTCAGGCGGACGCCGACTGCCTCGGTATTGCATGTACGAAGCCTACAGTTAGGTGCGAAATTGGAGGCTACGGTTCTGGTCACGTGATTCCTTGCGGAATCACTCAAGCGCATCTCACCGTCGACCAGGCCAGTGCAGAAATGCCCATCTACATCAATCCAAGTGATGTCCAGGCAATTCCACTGCTTGTTGGCCAACCGTTTACGGATCAGCCCCACATTGCCGTTGTAAGACGTAAAAACGTTCTACGAATTTTCGAAGAGAACGAGAATGTTGATGATGAGGACGACCGACTTAGAGGCCTCAACGTCTCAAACCTTCCACCCCGTCGTGCCACGTTATGGGCAAAGGAGTAAACGGTCATAACCCCTGGGTACATTGGCATTGTCACCTAATCAGCGGGAGGCGAAAAGACGGCGACGATTACGTCGATGCCCAACTTCGCATGCAAGAGGGTAAGGAGCATTGCTTGCCCTCCGGCATTATCCATGTAGACGAAGATGGGACTTCGTTCTTGCCAGTCCTAAATGTTTTGCATTCCGCTATTCATGTTACGCCAAGCAAAGTGACTGCACGGGGCTCTTGGTTCCACGAGGAACCCGAAATGTCTTGCGACCACATTTTATCTTCGAAATGCCTAATACCTTTTAGGTCAGAAGATGTGCGCACCGGAACTGTTGCTCACCTCAATCCACCTGGATCAAGGTAAACATGATTATTATTATAAATGTTACGCAATATAGAGGTAACCTGTCGAACGATGTTTAATGGGGTAAAAAATTAGTTTCTGATATAGATAATTTATGGTCATAGCTCTACTTACGGTGTCTCACGATTCTAGAAAAAAACACTTCAATTGATACGCGTCGGATTTCCTAAGGAAAAGGATCATAGATGGCGCTGGTTTTGGCGCTATTTGATGAGATTTGCTGCATCTTAATTTGCACACACCACTTGCATTTCATGATGGGCGTCCCGACTTTACAGTTCAGGGTGTGCCACCACACTGCATCTTTGATCTGTGCTTTGGAACAACACATTCTCTCGTGGCTCTCGCGGATAATCTGCAGCATGTCCTTCCGAAGATCCTTCGAGATAATGAAGCTGTCCTTCAGCAGCAATCCGCGTAGACTAGCTGTGATGCTACCGCGCACGTTCCAGTGGTCGGGCCATATAGAGCAGAACCTTCGATAATTTTTCTGGCCAGCCTCTATCGCACAGCTCATGCAACTCTGCCCCAACCATTTATTGCGAAGGCTATCGAGCTGTGACGACGTTAAATTTTCGAGTGGTTGAAACCTCACTCACGAAATGTTTCACTGAGTCTATATTCTTGCTTTGTTCTCCACAAATGCTGAAATCAGTGGTACTCTAGAAAAAGTGTCCGCTGTTCCAAGACGCTAGCCTGAAATGTAGAACCCCCCGCACTGACAGCGCATGCGAGCGAGTCATCTGCAATCACTGATTGCGTGGGGGATTCAAGTCGAGCTCAGCAGCACCCACACACTGAACATTGTAACATCCATAACTGTGTAAAAACGGGTGTAAGAGGGGCATAAGTTAGAAATCGCATCCCTTTTTACACCATTATTACACGATTTCTGAATATCGGTAAGTGTACGAAGGGTGTGCTGTTGATTTAACCACCCTTTACATGCCCTTCTTATGCCTCACTTGTAGCGACGGTTTCTGAAACCGTGTAAGAAGGGTCAATCGGCAAATACTACGTCCTTCATCCAGACGGTTTGAAAGGGGCGTAATGGCGATGCAGTCAAATGCACCCATGATTTCATAGCCGTATATGTTCATCGCTTCGATGAAATTTTCGCCCTCACCCCTAAAGATTTCAACATTCCTCACAGCAACACAACGATCATTTGCGACGCCCCTACGGAAACACCGCGAACATACGTCCCATTAAAATTCCAACACTCTGTGTTTGACGTACCGCATATGCTGGCACGCCTTGGTATACGTGTTACCCAGCGTTTAGTCACATCAATCTTTTTTGTGGCGGGGTATCAACGCAGACGAGAGGCGTTGGTCACGATCACGTCTTCAATGTTGAAAATAGTGAAAGTTTATCGACACACGATCACACGTTGCGGTGCTTCTCATCAGCCTTATACTCGCTTCAGCCATGTACATCTGGACATCGTGGGGCCATCACCATCATCGGAGTGTTTCGAGTACATACTGTCCTGTGTCAGTGGCATACCGGTGTGCGAGATGGCCTGAAACGATTTCAAATTCCCCCATGACAGCTGAGCAGGTCTCCCATGCATTTATCACCACGTAGGTTAGCCGGTTTGGTATACCACCTACCATAACTACTGACAGTGGTTGACAACTCAAATCGTCTCTTTTCCATCATCTATCACAATTTTCAGGCGCCAACTACATTCGCACCATGACATACTATCCACAACCTAACAGAAAGGCTGAAAGGTCACAGCCAGCTTAAGATATCCCTCATGGCACTACCCACGAATTCAACAGCTTGGACGGAAATACTACCATTGGTATTGCTCAGCATACGCTTCGCCTTTAAGACTGGCCTGCGCTGCTGCACTGTAAACCTGGTGTACTGCACCACCTTGCGTCTCCCTGTTGAATATATTGAACCGCATATTGAGTCTGCCATATTCGGTTCAATTTTTTACAGGATTTTGCCAGTCGTCTGCGTCTACACATAGAACGATTACAACAGTGTCCCACAGGAGCCACACAACCGTCTTTAATATTTGTAAGTCCAGCTTTGGTGGAGTCTACCCACGTCTTCTTCTTAAATGATGAATTAAAATTATCCCTTCAACTGCCGTACAACGGACTATACAAAGTGCTACACAGAGAGGCCTAGCAAATGGCTCTCCTCATCAACGGTCGCAGATACACGTACGGTATTCATAGATCGACTGAAGCCGTCCTTTTAGTAGTGCCCACCAACCCTACTCATCCTCAAATCTTCTGACTGCACACTTAAAGATTAAGACAGTTAAAAATAAAGTCTATTTCAAAGACCACACGCAACAATTCGTCGCTCGTCACCTTATTTCATTGCCAAAAGGGGGGGCGGGGGGGGGGGGGAGTACCTGTGGGGACTGAGCTGAAGAAAAAGCAGCTTTTACAAACATGAAATGCGCAAGAGGCACGGCACGAGACATCGTGAGGACCTGAATTGCTGAAACGCCTGAGGAACGTAATGCAGTATTAGGTTTTGTGAATATGTAAATATAATATATCATTCAATTTCCGACTCCTTACTCCTGTAACTAACCAACAATTTCTTTGTTCTATGGTCTCGGAACAATAACAAAGAGTACCGCATTCGTTTCAAAGCAGACAGTGAACCCTATCCCATTAACACCACCCGTCGTATTTTAATCCCGATGAGAGACGGAGTAAAACACAAACAAAAAAAACAAGACAAAATTGAAATGAATGTGGTCATTTGAATAGTTGAAGGCCCGACGGAGTGGAGTGCGGCATAGTTCCGCTCTTAAAACCGTCGGGCGAACTGACTTCTTGCGTCGACCTGACCCAACTAAACAAGGAAGCGAGACGAAAGCGTTACTTACTTCCGACGGTTGATGACACCCTTGCGTTGCTCGGGGGAGCGGAGGTGTTTTCTAAACTCGACAAGAACTCAGGATTCTTTGAAGTAAAATTGGGGAAAAAGTTCCAGCTGTTAACGACGTTCGTTACGCCGTACAGCGGTTACGGCTTCGCGCGGCTGCCGTTTTGCATAACGTTCGCACCACAGTATTTTCCAGAGCCCATGAGCGAACTTAATAATGGAATGCCGGGGGTAGTGAAGATGGTGGACGATGTGCTGGTCTTTGGTTCTGATCAGAAGTAGCATGATGAGCGGTTGTATTGCACACGGGAGCGCCTGACCTATGCTGGTGTAACTTTTCACAAGGAACAATGCAAATTCAGCTTAAAAACATTTGTTTTTTGGCTGTCGGGTAGGCAAAGACAGCATACGTCCAGATCCCGCGAAGGTTTGAGCGATCAGTGATATAAAGGCACCAACAAATATTGCAAAGTTCACAAAAATTTGGGCCTTGATAACCACTGCTCGTGGTTCATACCTAATCTGGAGGATAATCCGGTGTTCTTAAGTCAGCTGCAACAAAACAAAATAAAACAGAAAAGGCATGAACAGCTGCTCAAGAGTGCACTCTTTCTTATTTAAACAGGGCTTTCTATTCAAACTACTGCGTGTCGAAATATGGCCCTCGATATCCCACGATTTTTTCAGCAGGCGGTTCGTCATATGGCTTAGGCGAGGTCTTAATGCTACTGCAGCCTGATCAAGTGCGAAGGCTTGTGGTTTGTCTTTTGAGGGCACTAACGCCTGCTACAGTGTCATACGCTCAAATCGAGAGGGAAACGTTGGCTTTAACATGGGCCGCAGAGCGCCTTGAAGACAACCTGAGAGGCTTGCACGTCTCACTGGAAACAGACCATAAACCGTTGATCACATTGCTTGAGAAGCTCCACTGAGGTTTCCTCCGCCATGCATACAAGGGTTCAGGATTTGTTTGATGCGATATAGTTTCGAGTTTCATTATGTGCCCGAAAATGATCTAGTTATTGCGGATGCACTCTCCGAGCACCCTTTTGTGGAGAGCGACCAGTGAACTTCCTCGCAGTGGAAGAACTAAGCAGCTTGGTCGCACGTTCGCTGTCAGACGTGAGTAAGCCTCAGCGCTTAAGGTTAGTTGCTGAATGGCAGGCACGTGATGAAACCTATCAACAGCTAGTTCGCTACACTCGTGAGGGGTGGCCCAGCCAAGCTCTCACGAGCTCTATTGGCAAGAACGTGCGACGTCAGTGTGTGTGAAGGGGTTCTCCTGAAAGGCAGCCGTCTTCTTTTTCCACAAGCACTAAAATTTCGTGTTTTGAACCAGCTTTATGAATGCCACCTGGGCATCGTGCGGTGCAGAGCGATAGCGCATGAGTGCGTCTGGTGGCAAGGCTTAAGCTCTCAACTCGCTTCGTTGGCGTCGGACTGCTGTGTATGTTCGTAGTTCCGTGACCAACCGTCCAAGCCTATTATTCCGACGACGACTCCCTCTAGGCCGGGGGAAAAGGTGGCAGCAGGCAGGCCACATTAAAGGGATACTTCAACAATACTTGAAATATTCCCGTCGTGTTCAAAAATAGGTTGAATATGATCCACAATATCCGTAAATGACAATCGCACGTTTGTATTTTGAGCCTGGTGGCTGTATTTTTCGTTATAAACGCCCCACTCTGGCAAGCGCTCGGAGAAGGCCCAGCAGAGTCCACGTGACATCCAAAGCAATCGTGACGTTGTCTCAAGACGAGCAACGTTACGGCGAGGCTGACGTCGAGGGGATGGCCTAGTCGTTTCAGCCACCGAAGCGGCTGCTTTTGTACAAATTTTGAGCGACGGGTTAATCTTCTATATTCTTGTAGAGGGACACTAGCGACTGCTGCGACACACAAAAGGCATTCCCGGGAAGAGGGGAGTTCTTCGTTCCCCTCTTCTCTCGTCGTGGCCGGAGGCGAGACAACCTCCGTCACTAGCTGTCACGGTTCCTAGACGGGCGTTACAAGCGAGGCGTTAGCGATATCCACCAGGTGCTCATTGGTAATCGTTTAATTCGTTTTAAAATTCTTTTTCGTGACTTTTCTACAAAATGTTGGTATGTTCGATGTGATGCTGCTCCTTTGAACACCTATAGACCAAAAAATGAGCGCCGAAATTTCGTTGTAGTATCCCTTTAAAGGGACACTGACACTTCCCAAATTTTGTTTTCATTGTTTTGCCAGGCGCTTTATTGTGGTGTTGGAGGACTACCCAATTAATATTTTGCAACAGATTAGCGTATTATTTTTAATGAAGCCAAAAGACGCAACTGCTCGAAACCGAAACCGAAACCCGCGCACGGAGGTCAGAGAAGTGGAGAGAAGAGAGGGGTGGCGGAAGTCACGCGGCTACACCCGACCGTGCGATTTTTTTTCTCTCCTTTTTGTAGCAGACGACATGCGGCGTAGTAGGAACTGTTTGCCGCGCAATTCTATTGCAGTTATGTTTGTTCCGCTCGCTGTTCTGTACTCCAAGGTGAGTTGTTTTGTACATTCAGGAGTTGGAGATGAGTAGTGAGTGCCCGTGGTGAATTTCCATGATCGGCTCCGAAAAGAATACACCCAAGATGTTGCGTGAAGAGCTGGCTCACATGTCCTGCGTCAAAAAAAAAGTGGCATTGTGTGACAGAGTTTTCGAAAGATCAACGGGATCGGGACCAATGGCTGGCTGCAATTCCTGTAGAACATATACGGGCACATCGGAAAGCCGACGCTACCTGATTTATATGCTCCTTGCATTTTGTGGAAAGTGATTACATCCAGTTCGTAGGTGTCAAGACGGACGTCCCATACCATTTATTTCAGCAACGTGTCGTCCACAACATTTGTTTGTTATTTTTTTGTTTGTTTCTTCAGTGATAATTGTAAAAAAAAGAAGAAATGCAGACATCGGAAAATGTTTGAAAAAAAAAAAATGTTTTACTGGGGATCGAACCCGGTAGTACCGCTAGTGAAGCGAACTTCTTTCCCACTTAGCTACTGGAGCATCGCTTCACTGGGTGATCTTTTTCCTTAGTAACAATCCTGCCGGTAAATTGTAAGTTGGAAAGTCTGCTGCCGATTTTCCTCAAGCAAAAGCACTACCGGGTCGAAATCGGGAAGCACCACGCATTGGCGAAATTCGCACGTAGTAAAGAAATCGTTCGCGTGCATATTCAACTCGAAGTAGACACGTCGTGCTTGACGTGTGCGCGAGCGATGTCTTCAGCCACGAGAAGGGGGCGACGGCTCGGCGACGTCTTCGTGCAAATCGGCTTGGTGGTCGGGCGTGTCGTACGGGATGAATACCAATTCGTTTGGTCAGTCCCAAATTTCTCCTTTAAAGGCAGAGAGAATTCGCCGGTACCGCGAACGACCGTCCTGAAGTAGAGGTCCAACGCCCGGCCGTCATCCGCTGCCATCGCCGTCCCCGCGAGTCACACAATACGCGAAACGACGCACGCACAGAATGCTTCCGGTTGTCTGTGGAATTTTTTTTTCGATCAGCGTATTTGCAGCTTTTTAGAAGCCACAAAAAATGGGTTTGATATCTTTTTTTTATTTTTAATATTGAGTGTGTGCCTTCAGTGACCAACGACTTTGAATAAATTTGGTGGTCGCGTCGATACCTTAGAAAACGGCCCGTGACCACGGAAAAGAGAGTGAGCGAGACTACTGCATTCCAGACGCATTGCCATCTCTACAGTCTTTCGCAAAAAGTGTCGCCTCCACTGCTGCTGAAAAACAGCAAGTATCTCAAGGCAAAACGTTTTCGAGACTGCAAAACAGACAAACAACACAACCCAGCACCAACACCGCTAGTTTTGTCACGAACCTCTCGTCCAGGTTACTCTCCCCTTGTGAGATTAATGTATTAGCCAAGGGCCATGGGTTTAACATGACCACAACGAGGCCGCCTTTGCCAAAAATGGTCGCAGCTCTTGAAGACGGCATCGCGCACATGAATCCAAGCTCTCGCGAACGAACGCGACAAAAGGTGATCGGCATCTTCTATAAGATACCGCAACATCAGCGACACAACCTACCAAAAGAAGAAGTAAAACCACTTCGAGCGCTTCGAGAAGATGACAAGATTGTGCTCCTTCCAGCCGACAAGGGCAACTCGACTGTCGTCTTGGACCGTGATGACTACGAGAAAAAGGTTCAAGATCTTTTTGATACTTCCGCTTATAAAAAGCTGCCAAAGGACCCTACATCACAAGTCCAGGCAAGAATGAACAAAGTTTTTGTTCATTCAAGAGCACGAAGTGGCGAGGTTCAAAGAACCTCGCCACTTCGTGCTCTTTCCAACTATCTTCATTGCACCTTTTCTCCTCTTGTGGGAAATACGACGACCTATGTGCGCAATTCCAGCGATTTCGTAGAGAAGGTTGCACTATTAAAGTTGAGCGCTGAGGACACCATGGTATTGTTCGACGTCATCTCGCTTTTTACAAGGGTTCCTGTTCCCCTGGCAGTCGCCACGGCTAGGAACGCTTTATAAAAAGACAAAAACCTCAGCGACAGAACGAAGCTCAGCGTGGATGAACTGTGCCGCCTCCTTGAGCTCTGCCTCGACAGTACATATTTCAGCTTTAGGGGGGAGTTCTTCAAGCAGACCAGTGGAACCGCGATGGGTGCTTCCATCTCCGTCACCACGGCAAACCTCTGCATGGAAGCTATTGAACAGAAGGCACTGCAGTCATTATCTACACCACCCAAGATTTTCTTGCGGTATGTAGATGACTGCTTCTGCGTCCTGGCAATATCTGAAGTGGACAAATTACTGGCGCATCTCAACACCATCGAGCCTGCCATCCAGTTCACTGTGGAGCGGGAAAAGGACGGCACCTTACCTTTCCTGGACGTGCTAGTAAAACGGCAAAAGGAACAGCTAAAATTCTCTGTATACCGAAAACCGACGCACACTGGACGCTACCTCCAGTTTCAATCCAACCACCCAGCCAATCATAAGGCGTCGGTGGTCAGGACACTCTTAACCAGGGCAAAGACCATCTGCTCATCAGAAGAGGACAAAAGAAAGGAGGAACGAACCGTCATTGCTGACCTTAAGAAAAGCGGCTACACGAGCAGCTTCATCCATCGCGTTGTCCGCCGTGTAGGCCGAAACCAACGACACGTGCAGCAACAGTTAAGTGCGAATTTCCGCCCAACTTCCCGCATCAGCGTTCCCTACATCAACGGAACAAGCGAGGCACTGGCACGTGTGCTTGCGAAAGAGGGTATCCAACTAGCGCACAAACCTGTGTCTACCCTTGGACGACTCATGCCACGCCCAAAAGATCGCCCTGGTAAAGAAAGGCCCCAGGGCGTTGTATATATGATTCCGTGCGGGGTTTACGCGGCCTCATACATCGGCGAAACGAAGAACTTTAGAGAGAGAATCCGTCAACATAAAAACGACGTGCGCAAGTTCGATCACGAGCGTAGCGCGGTTGCTGAGCACTGCGACGTCAAGGACCATCGCATTGACTTCGACAACGCATGCATCGTTGACGTTGAGACAAATCCTCGAAAAAGACTGTTCCTAGAATCATGGCACATTCAAACAACGCCACAGAACATCAACATATCTCTAGGGGCTTTACCATCCGCCTATGTGAATGGGCTTTGTCACATTATTGAAAAAGGCAGAGCCGTAGAAGAAGAAGACCAGACACACGCCGTAGAAGAAAAAGAAAAGGACACTGCTCCTCAACGGCCATAGCCGTAGTCGCCCCTGAAGAAGAGGCCGAATTGGCCTTGAAACGTTGGGTCCCTACAGAAGGGCTTGGATGGTGTTCGAATTTTTTAATATTAAGCTGAAGGAGGTCCGCAGGAAGGATATTCTCCTCCGAAACTCGCAGCGCCGCTTCTCCAAGCGCCAACAAGCTGCGGGTCACCTGCCTAAGTTGGCACCTGGTAACTTGTCTGGGTGAAAGTCTATTGACAAAAGGGCGCCATCTTTCAGCTAGCCAATCTACTACGCTCGTACGTAGTGAGGCCGCATGACGGGCGCCAGACCGAACGAAATCGCAGAGCATCGGTGCGGCTCCAGTGTGGCAATGAAAGGCTTTATTCCAGTAACGACACTTACGACTTTCCAGGAGAAACTTCCGTTGACCCACCGATAGAATGGTGCACGGCTGGTCCCCGTTTCTTGGTTAGTAAAAATAGTCCGCTTCCAGGACAACAGCCGAGCGTTCCGTTGCCTGCTGTCCCTACGGCATATGTAACGCGATCTGGTCACCAAGTAAACAGGCATAATTGGTATTATGTCGCTGAATGAAGTGTGACTGATTTTGGTTTGTTGTGAAACTCAAGCAGGAATGTGTTGTCTTGCATCTTGAAAATACTGTTTTGTCTCGAAAAGGGGGATGGGATGTTATCGTGATTCGATAAGTTGTCATAAGGCGCGCAGTATCTGTGTCAAGATGACTCGCATGCATGTCCATCCGTGATCCCCCGATACTCAAGCTGTAAAGATGACAAGTGTGTAGTAAAGCACTTTTTTGTTTTGGCCGAGGCCAACCTTCGGACGCTGAGATCTTGCTTTCAGTCCAGCGGCCAACACCAATATCAATCACATTATTGCTAAGGCAAACACCGCACTTGGGTTTCTCCGACGGAACGTAAGACTTGCTCTTCCCCCCCTAATCTAAAGCGAACTGCATAACTTTCCTTAGCACGTCCAAAACTAGACTATGTTGCACCCATTTGGTCTGCGTGGCAAAAATATATAACAGACGACCTAGAAAGTGTCCCAGAAAGAGCATTACTGTTTATTTATTCAGCTTATTATGTTTACCCTAGCGTGTCCGAATTGCAAAAACGAGCTAACCCCCTGGACTCACTTTAAGGCAAATTTCGTTTGACTATATTTCATAAGATTTAACACCATAACCCAGCCTTAGAAATAAATTATTTTCTTCTTTCACTTCATTTTTTTTTCGAGATTATATAACAGCTTTCAATTACAACCGATATATACCTCCCCCACTCCCTACGCTAACACTTACATACCTTTCGCAATAGCTGAATTAAACACTTAACCCAACATAGTCGCAGTTTACAATATAGACGTATTCGATGCAACATCGGTCGCTCACCAGTCACCTAGCTGTGTTTGGAGATTTATGTTTGTCCTTTGTCCCTCTTGTTCCCCTTCTCCAGGGATTACTTTCGTCATTCTTGTCCAGCTCGCTTGCACCTTCGCATTTAATCGCATCATAATCACAATCTAGATGTTTTGTATTCCGAAACGTCTAGTCGAACTTCAGGAATCCAAAACGGACTATTATTTTGTAATGTAAGTTCGTGAGCTTTTTCAATGTTTGTTTTTCTTGGCTTGTTGATCTTTTGTTGTGTCTTTCATGAGAGTTTTATGTTGTTTTTTTTGTCTTGGAAATATGAGATTCCCTTTCCTTGTATATTGCCCTGTTTCTAGGCTTCAAAGTATTTATAAATAAATACATAACAGTTTCCAAGCGGAAGTCAGGGGAGCCACATTTGTGGAAGGTGCACTGTTGGACGCTCTCCCCTGATTCACCATATATATGCCTGGAACATTATCAATTAAATACGTTTTATTTCACAACATCACAGGAACCCGGAGGTGAAAAAGGCACCCGGGTCACTCGCATACCACGCGAATTGGTTTTGCGCAGTGGGTATGTAACGGACTGGTTTCGTAAAGCAGTCACAAATCGCCACAAACCCTTGTCAAAATAGCTTCGCCGTCGATGCGTATTCCCGGCAGTGTCACCTGGCTGTGCGCGGGTATCTCACGAGTGTTTAGGAAAATCTATTTGTATTATTAAAATCTAGGCCTAACCGGAATTTCCGAACGGGAAGCGGCCCAGGCTGGGGCCGTTCTTCTTGACGTAAGCGGGCACAACGGAAGCTCCTGCTGGTCGGATGACTGGCGGTACCACGATGGGCTTGGCGTCGTACACGGCATCGGCGGTGGTACCGGCCCTAGTTCCGGGCTCGTTGGTTTCCACCTTTGCCCGGAATCCTTCGGCGTCGGCAACGTACTTGACGCTGCGGAAGATTCCGTTGGCGTCCGTGTAGCCGTAGGAGCCCGTCTTGACGTTGTTGATGTCGCCCTGCTCCTTGTAGAACTGCTTGTTGCCGTACTCATCGACATTGTCGTTGGAAAAGGTGTACGGCTCAGCCGGCTGGAGTGGAGAGAAACGAAGCGTATAGTTAGTGCAACAAGTGGCTCACTCACAGCTGAAGAAAGGCGCACTCATTACCTATCGCTCTGAAGCGTTGACGAAAAGGTTTACTCCTGTGTTAAAGTTAATAGGAAACAAACGCGCACTGTTAAGCTATGGAAAAACTTGAAACAAGGCAAGCAAGCTGGTGCAGGTCTGTTTTATTGCTAGATTGAAGTGGCCGAATTAATAGGCTAAATTTGTATCCTGACGTTTAGTTGTTTCCCTAGGTGGGCACACCTAATCGAGTGATTTAAAGGGATGCTGAACCGAAAATCGAATTTCAGAAAGCAACGCAGAATCGAAAGGCGGAACGCCACAAATCCGAAAACGTCATTCATAAAGCGGTATCTCCAACGGATTGTCGTATTTTTGTAAAAGAAGGGCGCACTCGCCGCAAGGCGGAAAAGACTCGTGACCTCGCGGTTCTCATTTCCTCCTTTTCTCGGTTTGACTCCGCTAGGGCGCGGAGAGGAAGGGAAGTGAGGCCTATTCTCCTCCTTCTCAACTCTTGTGCGATAAAATGACGTCAACATTCTTCCTCATTTGATACTTGATTTTCCAGAAATAAGGCCATCCACTCGAGATATTGCTGTATGAGGGATATTTCGTGGTTTATGGCACCCTGTTGAACACTTCTGCAAGCTTATTTTGTGAAATCCAAATTTCGGATTTCAGTTAAAAGACTCGTTCTAGACAGCATTAGGCCTCGGTTCTGCTGTCGTCAAGCCTTTTATAAAAATATGGCTGGTGTAAATCATTCAAAAAATATGGGGAAATGTGTAATATAAATATAGAACCAGGAAACGCAGAACTGTGTTTAAAAAGAGACGCTCATGCTCGCCCAGTTTTCCTTCGCATTTCATTTAATGTTAAACATAATATTTTTTGGGATACCCGGCTCAAACCCAAATTTGAAGAGCTTTATTCAATTTGAATTAGCGTCTCTAATGCGACTCACGAAAGTATGTCAGTAGCGCGGGTTTTCGCCCCTCGTGCGGCTCAGAACATATTGAGGGAAAGCTCGCGCTGGAGAACCCAGGCTAGGGCGTACTAGAACTGGGAGGCGTGCCGACCGCGTTGGCCTCTCTCTAGGAGCTGTGTGCCGTGTGGCCCACTTCCGCCGCGGGTGCCTGGGGTGTCGTTGCGTGTCACAGCGAGGCCAGGAAGCCGGTGGGCCAGTGTTTAGCGAGGTCGGCTGGGGACATGTTTATGCGACTATTTCTTCTTCTCTCGCGTTGTGTGCGAAACGATACAGTATTGTGTGGCAGCTATAGTTGTGCTGAAGAGACAAGGGACTCGCAACGCTTTAAAATACTGCCACGAAAGAAAGAAAAAGACAGAGCAGTGGCGTTTTAAAACAAACGGTATACAGCTTGTGTTACATTTAAGGTAGAGGGTTGAGCGTGTTGGCTTTTACTTTACGGTAAGGAAAAACGGACATTCAAGAGAACGAGACGACACAGGCTCCTGTGTCTTGTTTGTCATGAATGTCCCTCTTTCCTTATTGTAAATTACATTGAGGTCGCGTGTTTTTGGTGCATTTTTTTCGAATTTAGGGGTATTTTTTAACTTTATTTTTGTATTGCAGATCTTCTGTTTTCTGTGCAAATTGGTTATAGCCTAACCAATTTACACTAAAAACGCAGAATCTGCGAAAAAAATGGCTCTTTCCCTCAAAACAAAAATTCTCCCAAATTGGGAAAAAAAATATTAACATCGAAAACACGGAACCCTAGTAAGAACGGATTCAATAGAAAGCTGATTGTTTCAGACACCGAGCGCCGCCTCTTTGTTCTCGGAACGTGACCGACTGAAGTGAATATAAAATTCTACTGCGTCACGAGAGTGTAATTTTTCTTAAGTTAAAAAAAAAGCTAATGCAGAGTGGGAAAAGTAACTCTAAGAAGAATGTGTGCCTTGTGTGACAAGTGAGAGAAAACAAACTTCTTCAAGTAGCATGGTTCTTGAATAAAGAGAGCAGTTGAAGTTGGTTCATTTCTTTTGCCGGTCTTTGCGTTTATTTTTATGCAAGGCATTCTCGCTAGATGGAATGAATAATGCATTTCGTGGACTATAAGCTTTGGCTGGGAATGCGAAAGCCAAGAAAAGATTGCTTTCAATAATCCACGCCACGCACAAAACATGTGTTAACTCCCGAACAAAGACGAGACACTTAAACGCATGCAAAGCTTTACAGCTGCCGTACATATAATTATGAGAGCTATGACACAGAAATCGAGACTCCAACTTCGCTTTCGTAATGCTGGTATGTAAGCGGAGGTAGACAATTATACTGCTATGACAGCAAAACAAGGAGAAACATTATTAAACACGCGAGGCCATGTAAGTAACCGACAGCCCCTAAAGGGTGTTTGAGATTTGAATATAAGCTTCCGCCGCTCGCGCAAGTCACGCCTTTTCACATGAGTGTGAAATAGAATGAAACTTTTTTTTTCTCGCAAAAGAGCAGAAGAAAGAAAAAAACAGAAAAAAATACGGCCGTTTTCGCGCCGAATGCAGCATCTGTGGTGCGACGATCAGGCCTCTGTCAGCCATCGGATGTCCGCGCTCTGCCCCACAGCGCCCTCATCGGCATGCTTACTTATCGCGACCCACTGAGTGCAGCCAGACGGTACAGCTCCCCGTTCTAGTACACTTTACAAATAAACTCTGGGTTCAATCGCCGGCACTGCCCGTTCCGGTCTGGATGAGGATCGTACCGGCAATCGGTCGTGTATCACTCCTGCGTGGTGCACGTTAAAGATACCAGGCTAGCAGTCGTACTGCACTGGTAAAATTTCTCAGCTACATCATATACCAGTGTCACCATACCTAAAAAAAAAAAAAAAGACCGACCTCACGCTGTGTAAACGCGAACATAAATTTTAGATCGGAGTTCTTAGGTGCCCGTTTCCGTGTTGAGCCTCGTCGCCCTCGCCGTCGGCGTAACCGCGCGTTGCGTTATGGGACGTTTTCCATAATGACGTCACACGTGACGTCACATGTGTCGTCACAAGGGTCACCCTCGTGGCGTCACACGGGAATGCCCCCTCCCCAATACCCTCCCCTCCTCCTCCTCCTGAAGAGTGGCGCTCTAATTCGGCAAAACGGAGGATTGTAAACGTATTTCCTTTTTTATGGCATTCATGGTTACTTGGAAATATGATTTTGATTTTGCTCCCGAAATCTGTTCACAATCACCATCCATAAAAAAAAAAAATTGTCGCATTACAGAAGTTGTCAAGCGGCTGAAGGGTCACAATTTCAACTGACAGGGAGTTCCATTCCTTAATTGACAGAGGGAAAAAAAGAATTGTTGATCGGTTGACTGTGGACTTACGAGGAGGGACTCGTCGTCAAGACCACCGCTAATGAAACTGGATGGTCGGAAACCGGCCCGGTTCAAACCAGGAAGGGAAGGGCGGTCGACGCCCAACGCCACCGAGATGATGCACATAAGGACTAACTGAAAAAAGAAACAAAATACCGCCCACATACTTAAGGTCGTTACAGTACTAGCGTACGTTTTTAAAGCGAGCGAGAACCCTCAGCATGTTTTAAAATTCAACACGAGACCACATCTCCATGCATTTGCAGCTTCATGCACTCCAACTATAGCACTTAAAACAATGTTTGTGTTGCTTTTATTTGGAATTGCGAACTTTCAGTGAGTCCAGCGAGAAAATGTCTAATTCCGCTTATTAGAGGCCCTATGGCATGCAACGCCGCATTTCTTCAATTTTGTAAAATCTCATCAAACAAAAGCACTCTCGAGAACAGAATAACGGAATAAATTGTCATGGTTCATTGAGCGTAAAAATAAACATTATTAAAGTACTAATAGTGCCTCCCAATTTAAAACACACATTCGTGATCGCTGTTTTTGCTGAGGTGCTAGACACACGTTGGCCAAAGGCACTTTATTTCTTGAAGGAGCGAAATTGGAAGACAATCTTTATTTCGAACACCCTCTAATGCATGACATGCGTTCCCTAAAGCGCCGCTGACACACTTGTAATCGAGTAGGACGGAGAGAGACAAGACCGGTGTTTAAGCCTCTTGCGACTGTGTAGGACCAGATGCGCTGCTGCGGAGCAGGACCTACACTGTCGCGAGAGGCATAAGAACCGGTCCTGTCTCTCTCCGTCCTCCTCGGGTGCAAGTATGTGAACTGCGCTTAAGGTGAGATCGCTTAGAAATATTTTTCTGGTAGTGGATATCGTATCGGCGAGTGAACATATTTATCCACTTGCCCCTATAGATTGCGCGGGAAACTAAATTGTGTACAGGTCTCCTGACGTCGGGCCACGGGACACCAAACTTCTTGCTCAATTTAGCGGAGAAAGTAATTGGTGTATATGGCACGTGATATAAATTTGTAAGCGAAATTTAGTGCGAAAACCTAATTGGTGTATAGTCCCGTGGCATCAGGTCACGTAATATAAATTTCCCCGTTAAAGTTTGCGGAGAGCGAATTGCTGTATAGGCCACGTGACGTCAGATCACATGACATCAATGGACGCCACGTGACCTAATCAGCTCTACAGTTGGACCGCAAAATTCAGCGGAAAACGCACGGACGTACGGACAGGCGGACGGGCAGGAAATTTCGAAAATATTAGGGTAGCGTTCAAAGCATTTCATGCTTTAATAAAACAAAGGGTGATTTTGTGCCCTACCCAAAGCAACGGGACTTCCTGATCGCAGCGATCCCAGCTCAACCCCTTAAAAGTGCCTCGTGGAATGAGTCGTTCATAGATTGTTTGAGACTGTACTTTTGTACGCACTTTCAGTAATGCTCTATTTCTGATTTCAAAAGGAAAAGGACGGAAATGAGTGTTTCTTCCGCTCTTTAGTGTTGTTTTGTCTATAAAGTCGCCCTATGCACTGAGCAGTTATTCCGCCCGCACTCAAGCAAAGTGATCACATGCCCGCTATGTCTTTGCGCTATAGAGCATTCGTGGTAATAAATAAACCCATAAAAACTGGCAATGTGAAAATATGACAGTCAATGACGGCAAGCAAGATGCCGTCAGTCACTATATCGAGTATCTTCGAACGTTTTTCTTCGTAATTCTCCCACCATCTTTTAATCGTATGAAAGAAGCACAGACCATGGCGAGCCTCAGGCAATACTTTGGAGCAAATAGGATTGTGCACCAACCCATAAGAGCGCCGAAGAATGGCTCACGAAGCGAGAATCGTGAACGTCATTGGCCATGCGTTTCTTAGCGGTCAGTGTGTATAGTACATTTGATATCATTTTGGAGAGTTTACTTCATCGGGTCTCCAGCAATATTTTGTTTAACGAATATTGAGCAATGGAGTTTGATGAACATAAATCTTTCTCTAAGCAGGTTCATATCTGCATGAAACTGGATAACTCAGAATAAAATTTCAGAAGTTCGGGTCGTAGCAATTTCACAAGACCAATAGGTAAATTTATTAGACGACTCGAAGCTGAGTTCCACATCATTTTGAAAATATGGAGAGAGTTGTGCCACTAAATAAGCTAGGATTAAGAGGAACAACACTTGGCTATATTGTGTGTTGACATTATCGTTGCCAGTTATCTGAAGCTTTATCTGAAATCAGAAGAAACGCTTCTCCGCACTCCACAAATGTATAAAGAGTTCGCGACAGAGCGAGGCATTATTACACGAGCTTCCTAACATCGAATCTAATGGTGAGGAAGTCGCACTTTTGAATCATGACGATCGGCAGTTGCGTCTGCTCTGCACAAGCACCAAGATGGCGGCGCCCACCACAATGTCGGGAAACGGATTGCCGATACTCTAAACGCAGCTCATTGAGTGGCTTCAGCAGGGAGGAATGGCGGTCCTGCCTCCTCTTGCAGGAGCTCGGTAGCATCGATAAGAATACGGCATTTCGAGAGCCTCGACAGTGCAGACGCATCCAATGAACGGCGTAGGGCAGCGAGCGCCTGCTTGAGGCCGAGCGTTCGAAGGGGCGGCTCTTCAGTTATCGCTAGTTCAATGACTCTACATGGCATCGAATAAATTGAATTCCAATTTGAAAAGTTTAAACTGCATTTTTTTCCATCAAAGCACTCGTTCAGCATGGACGTCAAAGTTCGTGACACATTATTTGTTTTACATCCAGGGGTATACTCACATTCATATAGTAACGTGAGTGAAAACAATAGAGTGGAGAGACTTACCTGAGCGATCATGATGTGGAAGGCAGCGAGTGTCGTCCGATTCTTTCTGAGAGACACTAAGTTGCGTTAGTGTTGCAGCGTTTGCGGAAACCGTCGAGAGCTGTGGCAGGGAGATGGATGGCGCTTGGGTTTTATAACGCCTCCATGTCCCACTTTTTTGCCTGAGATACTTTGTTATTCTTTGCTCGCCTTTCTGTTTCTAGCGCCACCGTCGCTCACGACCTCAACAACCCGCATCCATTTGCGTCGTCTCCACGCACGAGCTGGTTGCCTTGTATAGAGACGTCCGGTCGACGGAACATTCCGAAACCGGCGGAAAATTTTCCACAAAGAAAATGTAACGCGCTAGACTAACACCATTTGGACTAGGATAGATAGACTAGCCAGGAAGTGGTTGAAATGAGGGATCTATGGCGAAGGAAGGCAGTGTCACATTTCGCTAGCTTTATTGTAGACTGCAATTGCCTTGATGTAGCTTTCCCATAAAGAGTTCAAGACACTTGGTGTGTAAGATGCCCCTTGAGTAGGAACTAACTTATGCAAGAGGTCAGACCAAACAGTAAAAGAAATAAAACCTGCGATGTGTAAAACAGAGGATTTGGAAGGCATGACACAAGAAGAAACGATACAGATCCTTGGAGAAAAAAAATCAATATCATCGTCATTTGAATTCGGCCAACCGGTGTTAAAAAAGCTCTAAAGCAAACCGAATTCAACTTCAATGAACTGCGCATTTTAAAAGTCGCGTCATGATTGTGCCAATATCAGCATTATGACGGTAAAATTGTGCATACATTATTGAGCTAGGTATAATTACCACACGCTTTTCTGTCTGATAAATACGTAACGTCTATGTCATGGTTGACTTTTCTGAAAAATGCATTTTAGGACGCTTTAGGCCTTAGATATGCAGTATAGAAAAGAAGAAATTAGTTAAGCACAAAAATTGGAGGGAAAGAAAGTTTAGAAAATGATAATAAGATATGGCACACCAAACAACGAAGTGCCCACAAAATGCCGTGATTTTTTCAGCAAATAATCAGTTGCTTGGGTAAATTTTTTAAGTGATAAAATTTCGAGCAAAATAGTCGGCACGTGCACATGCCGTCTACTAGAAGAAAAAAAACCGGCCGGTCTATTTTACATACTAAATGAACGAGACAATGCAAGCCGTGGTTGCACCTAAATAAGATGCACATCGCTACATGTCGTAATAAAACATAATACATCTACTGCAAAAAAAAGAAATAGGACTGTATGTTTAGTAACACATATTAGTCCAATTTTGGTTCTTCGCGAGCTATCCAAAAATAATTTTTGGTGTGTTTCCACAAACATATTAACGGAACCTTGACTAAATAAAAGAATAAGCCGTGTATCAGGAGACGATCCGCTTTCATGCGCGTTCTTTGATTTTTTGTTATGCTGGACTTATATGAAAATAAAAAAGGTAAGTGCGCATAATGTAAAAAAATATACTTTTAGTGTGCTGCTTTTATATCAAAGGCTATATTGAAAATGTACATCTCAAGTAAACCCCCACCCCCACCCCCCCCCCATTCCCAAAGAAAAACGCTTCAACAATTATTTGGGAGCAATCCCCGACTGTTTATCCCCCCTTCTAAACGTCTGTATTTCCTTTTAATATTGCAACCTGTCTGACCGATTCGGCAGCTCATACGTTTGCCACCTAGAGTCGCGGGTTAGAAACACCGCCAAGCTGCTTTTCATTTTGCGCTTCGACAGTCTTCGGGGAAATTCCAGTGGCAGTTCGGAACACATTGCGTGTTGTTGTCGGAAATGTTTTTGATAGCTTAGACTTTAAAATATGTGACAAATGGCATCGCGTCTGTCGCCCTTCTGTTACCGACCGAGGGTTCGCGGAACAAGTTTGGTTTCAGTTGCAGAGGCATGCGCGAAATATTAAACATTAAATTTAAATTTCTTCGTTAGTAAACGGTTCGGTTCGTTGAGTATGTTAAGCAACTTTGAATATTATCAATTGTAATAATCTCTACATGTTTTCTTGTTAGTTAGCTTCCTATAATGAAGCTCTCTAGAGTAAAGCTCAGAGACAATACATTACTTGTTTTAGCCTCTTACACCTCCAAGGCGAAAGGTAAGGAATCTATTATCGCGCTTGATGTGTAGAACCCTAATGAAGAAACATAATCTCGTAATTTTCAAAATTGAAGAATGCCTAGATTAAGCCTGAATAACAAAGAATCGGTATTGGTGCAAGAAGATGGGCAATCAACATTTGCGCAACAACAGACTGGTGGAGACAGCGCCCTCCACGTCGACAGGAATGGGTCGGCGGCGAAGGCACACAGATTGTTGTATTTTCAATACTCAGCTGCGGTGGCCTTCTTCCGAGGTTTCCCCTTTCGTTGAGGCGCCTCACCCAGCGTAGAATTGTAGGGGACGTCGCATCCGAAACTCCGCCCCAATATGCAGGCGGAACTTTTTCGTCCTCTGGCACTCGCGGTACCCGACCTCCATTCGTTCGTAAGGAGGTAAGCGCTAGAAAACATGATTACGCTTCGAAGACAGGGACATAGGAAGGACAGACACCACAGAGCGCTCTGGGGTGTCTGTCCTTCCTATGTCCCCGTCTTCAAAGCGCAATCATGTTTTCTAACGTACCATACCAACTTGCCCAACAATCAGCACTTGTCGAGCTAAGCGCACCATGAAGATGACTATCACCCTTTAAAGGGGTGGTGAAACGAAATTTTAGCGCCGATCTTGTTGCATAAATATGGGCTAGGGACAGGCACCACCTCGGAAATATAAATATTGCGCTGTAAAACACAGGAGAACTAATTTTAAACATAATTAAACGATTTCAAATTCTCATCTGGTGGATGGGGGGAAGTTCTCGTGACATCACTTGTGCCAAAATAGCAGCGCCGTTCTGCGGCAATACGGCGTGCCGGCAGAATTCGCCTAGGCCTGAACGCGTTTGCAAAGCCTTGGCGGAGAAAGCCAAAGCGTAGTTGGCCACAGTGAGCTCGTTCTCGTTGCGGCTCTTTGCACGACACGGCCCGAGCATGCTTCTGGCACGGCCGGTATTAGTTGCTGCGAGTCGCGAGCTGCAAGCCGACGTTAAAAAGGATATGTTTGAACTACGAGGGTGTCAGCAAGAGCCACGCAAATGCCAAATACCTGTTCACACTGGGAGCGGACACGCGCGTTTGATCGAAGTGCTGGATTCGCTCTGTTAGACCGAGTTTCGGTAAGCGCTTCTGGACCGATCTTTTACGATTGCAACTCGATACTGACATGACAATCGGCAAAGAAAGGTTAGACCGACATTGCGTAGCTCCCACGAACTGCTATAGCTCGACACTGACGTAGCGTCGAGTCAGAATAAAAATGGCATACTAATAACAGAGTGTACATACCGAGTTGCCAAGGTAATCCGTATGGCGTTTATTTGAGCTCTATATCACACAAAACAAGGAGATAGAATCAATGAGAGTCCCTTTTCGACGACAGCGTTCGTCACCGCTGTCTCGGAAAACAAGGAGATCGAGATGACAAGGGGAAAATATTGACCTCTGAAATTTAGTTCAGGGATCAAACTACTCATCCGGTAAGGGTCCACAAGGGTCGCGCGGGCATATTCCATTCAGCAGGCCAGCCGGTCATGGACAGACGGTCTTGGCCAAGGACCGCCGGAGCGCCGAGTCGATGTTGCTGCTAGGCCTACTATATTCTGCCGAGCTCGCTCGGTCGGCAGAATCGTGGCTGTTGTAGCTCTTCTCGTGTGTTTGTGGATCCTGCGTTCTTGATCGTCGTGGTCTGTTTTAAGTACTCCTTCCTTTTTTCTTGCTGGTTGAAGTCGGGACGCACGAGAAGAGCACGAAGAAAAATAAATGTCCGTTGGTGGCCGATACCAAGTAACTGAGCGACGCTGTCGGCCTTGTTGATTTGATCGTAAAAAGTGCGTAAGACAGCTTCGGAGCTGTCGTAGGATTCTGTCGTAACCTGCGCAAAGGTTACGACAATTTCGTTTCGAGAGCACGGGTTTTCTCTCAAATTTGTCGTACGCACTTTTTTCGTCGTGAATTCGCTTTGAGAATCCGGCCTCAGAGCTGGTTTTGTCAGTGCTGCCGTGGTTGCCGACTTGCCGTGGTCCTGTGGTGCAGCGTGCGTGCAGCCCTTGCACATCTCAAACGGCCACGTTGTCACAGGTCGTAAATCGTTGACGCGCCACCAAGTGGCAACGCTCGTAACCACAACATTCACGCCGTAGCCTTTCCCGACCGGCACAAGTGACGTCACGAATGCGCCCAATATCCCAAGACGCATCGCGCTCTCCGATGGCCGATTTTTGAGCGCGCGCCCAATCGGGCCCATCAGGGTGAAAAATATAGCCATCCGTTCAAAATACAAACGCGCGATTATGATTTATGAATATCATTGATCATATTGAACCTATTTCTGACCATAATAGGTGTATTTCAAGTTTCGCTTCAGTATCCCTTTAAAAGCTGCACGGATAAAAATTGCGGATAAGAGAAGGAACGTGGTTACAGCGGGATATTGAAAAACATACGACGACGAGGTGTCGAAGAAAATTAATGTCGAAAAAGCGAGACAACACATATCACTTTTTTATATTTGATTTCATTCTTATATTTGTGTGTTGTATTGGTCAAATAAAATAATCGTGCCCTGGCTATTCACGGAGCTAAACAATGCGTCGCTTCCCAGGTAGCGCACGACGTTGGACGGTCGCAGGGACTATGTGGGGTCCTAACGGCAGAATCGCGCCGATGGAAGCCAATGGTTTCCCGAAAAGGGAGGAGGGCTGGGGGGTGTGCTTGCTGAGGCGGAAGACGACAGCCCGATCGGAGCCAATGGGTTCCCGAAGGGGGAAGGAGGGCGAGAGGGCGAATCGTTTGGCGCGACCGAACGCGGGTGTGAAGCCCCGTCGAGGCCCGATCGCTGCCGACATTTCATAAGAGGGAGAGTGTCGCATTTTGCGCGACCGAAGGCAGCTGCGCACCCCGATGGCAGCCCGGTAACAGCCCGCGGTCCCCCGGCAGAGAAGCCGTTGATCCGTTGCAAACGTAGCCGCCGGGTTCCGTGTATTCTCCCGTTGTAGGGAACCAGCATCCAATAAGATATATAAAATAAAAAGCAAGGCGCAAAAACATATATCAACCCTTGCACTTCCATTACTTTTTAGAGCGCAGCTTTAAGACGCCTGTTTCCGGCTTGAGCGGCATCGCCGTCGGAGTAGCTGCTCATTGTATTATGGGACGTTTCTCTTAATCATGTCACACGTGACGTCACGAGGGTCAAGAATGACGTCACGAAGGTCACGACCTTCCCGAGTGACGTCATGAGGGAGGGGAGGGAGGGAGAGGAGGAGGGAGAGGGAAGAGGAGGGGTAGGAGGGGGAAGAGAAGGAAAGGGTATGGAGGAGGGGCATACCCTCCTCTTCGTACCCTTCCCTCCTCCTCCTCCTCAAGAGCTGCGCTCTCATGCGGCATATCAGGGAATTGTAAACGTCGTTAATTTTTTTTCTCCTTTGAGTCGTTGTGCTGGCAAACTTCGCGAAGCAAAGGATCGCACGGGTGAGAACCTCCTGGTTGCATATGTTAATTGGGCCCGTCCATGCGCCCGTTCGTGACATCTGTTACTCTTTCAGAAAACATAAGCAAGTAGACATAAAAAGCATAATGCTACAACAAAATAGATTATTATATATACACTTTTAGGGTTACGTGATTTTACTTTTAGTACGCATGCGCAGATTGTTTTTGGCCGGACGCGGGATCACTGAGATAGATTCAGACACATCTGTTCAGCGTCTTTGTTCAGGTGAGTCTTTGTTCAGGTTACTTTTTTCCTCGCTTGTTTTGTTTTTTTTGTCTAACTTTTAGTGCCTACGAGGTAAGACAGAGATTTTTTAATTCGTGAATAGTGGAAGTGTAAGCTTATCCTTGAGAGGAGTTTGAGGAGATGTTTGCGTATAGAGTAGAACCGTGTTAGGCAAAGCTGGCGTGGTTGCGCCCCCTCCCCCCCTTTTCTTTTTCTTGTGCAGAGATTACGATAGACATTTTGATTACAAATATAAACTTCGCAAACGTCTACTTTATTAGTTCAGCGTTTTAACAGAGCATTGCCATGAAACCATTACCCCTAATTGAGCGTCTACGTGGGTCCTTCCGTTAACTCCGGTACTTTGTCGACGCCTGTGACCATGCAAGGTAATATCAATATCGAATTGAAATTCACCTTGCTAATGAATATGAATATCGGAGGTATAGTAGCGATCTAAAAAAAGCTTCCCGATTCCACGCCCGAACCGGATAAGAAACAAATAGCAGAAGTGACGTTTCCAGCGATTTATTTTTGTTTTTCCAACAACAGGGTGCAAATTAACAACTGAGTACACTATTTCTTTTTTTCTTTTTTTGGCCGGTATACAATTTTGGGTTGATGTGAACACGGCATCGACAGTAATATTAGGGCGATCGTTTGAAAAATGAAGTTTTCTTCGCCTCCGTGAAGCCCACGCCAGCTCAGTTTAAATCAGGAGTGGACGCCCGCATCCACATCTGTGCTGTGTCTGCAAAAAACGCTATCTGAAAACATTATACTGTGTACTCGGCGCTCCTCTCTGGTGTTTTCTGCTTGAACTATTTGTTTTAAGGGGCACTCTATATGCTCATGACAATGATTCTTACTCTGTACACACTAGAATGTAACGGTCTGCGTCAACGTGTCTTTAACCGTTCACTCACCCGGACGGGTGATGGAACTCTTTCTAAAGAAAACAAATATTGAAAACTCCGTCGCCGTTTTAAAGCGACGTTGCCTAAACTTGAAAGTACAAGCAAGAAAATATCGCTTCTTGCCAGGACACGGTTCATCCCAGTGTGAAAGTTATTCTTGGCATTATACACGTTTGAGAAAACACGTTCCTCAGCTTTCGATATGTCAGCTTTTCACGTAAAATAAATGTGACCGCAGAGAAATGTTTGTTTTTGTGACTTTTTGGAGAAGCAACCCCAACAGCGTCGAAACTGCAAATGAATATATCATTTACATCAGAACTTCGAAGTGTTACAGGAACTAGGGTGTAGCCATTGGCAGAAGCGGGCGCAACTCGCTATTCGCGACTCCAACTAACTATAGGTGGCGCCACTCATTTTCCAAGATGGCGGGTTTAGTGAGGGTCAGAGATGCGCGCCGCTGTTGAGCCTGTCTAGTGTGCTGGCTTCACTGAGCGACATAAATTATTTCTGGTAATACGAGGAAGCTAATGTTTTATGAGCGCAGGTCACCTCTTTAACCCGAAAACAAGAACGGTGTTTAGCGTATTAATTGCGAAAGGATGCGCGTTTTAATTTTGGAGCGAAACCGAAACTTAAGTATATTTTGGAGTAAATTTCTCGACAGAAGGTCTTAATTTAGGATTCTTTCATGACTCAAGATGTGTCTCGCATCGTAATTATTTACTTAGAAAAGTTGTTCGCGGAAACTTTATTTTGTGACATACTGTTCGATCCAGGCTGATATTCGTAGTTGTTGAAAAAATCAGTGCTGATATCTGTGCGTTCTCGCTGCCTTTTTCTCGCTCAGATAATTGTCATGGGAAATGATGACAAGTATCCTAGCACAAGAATAAGAGAATAGTTCCAATTTTTACAATATGTCCACGAAACGCATAAACTAATAAACGCTGCTCTCACTGCAACAGCCCAAGACGAAATCCGAGTCAGACAGCTGAAGTGTGTGTGTGTGTGTTTTTATAGCACCGCGTGACGCGTAGGACTTCATATTACATCCAGCGTTTAACTGTTTGTCTATCTTGATATATATGTAAGAGTTTTTCATATGCAGAAAAGAAAACAGAATTATACCTTTCTGGAAAGACTATTATGGTTACATAGAGTATTCTCTTGATCTTGTCGTTAATTAGAGGCATACATTGCCGCGATTTGTATTATAATGATAATATTAAAATTCGCATATTTGAATAAGTAATTATTCAAGCTTTACTGTAATTTGTTGTTTATGATCTAATTTTAAACGCGCGAAGAAATATGACAATGAAAACTGTGCTAATTATCATCACTGGTTTCAATTGCTGCATTTGAATTACAAATAAAACAAAAATAGTCTAAAATCAATGAAAACATTCTAGCTAATGTGAGAAATGCATGTAAAATTTCATTAATTGTGGGTCAAGTATATTGTGCTATCAAAGTCGCGACTTTTGACAATCGGCGATACGTCCAAAGTCGCCGCCAATATACTTCCAGACCAAATGCCCAAAAGTAAAAAAAAAAGCCTTTTTTTAATTACTAGTTTTTTCATAACATTTATTTACTTTTGTATATGCTCGCCGTCGTTTTGCCAATCTCAGCCTTTCCAGTTCGAAGGAGCGCTTACCTGCTTGCACGTCTGCTCACCGTAGCACGTTTCGTTGGCGTTGGAAGCCGGTGAAACAGTAGTGAGTTTTAATATGGCGTATACGAGCGAACTCAAGCCCTGTGTGTTTGCGTTAGCTTTGCGCGTTCCACACTGCGCGTGCGTGGAACCCGAAATTTCGGTCTTGGATGGCGCATGGCGATGAGGCGCACGCACAACATGGGGAACGCAACTCTAACGCAAACGCACACCGCTTGCGTTTGCTTCTATGCGCAATACTAAAACTCTCCAGTAAGGCACAACCCCATACCGGCTGCAGCACTACGTTGGGACAGTGAAGAGTTATTATTATAATGCAATTAAATGCAAAGGTGCAAGCGAGTTGGACAATAATGATGAAAATAATTTCTGGAGAAGGGGAACAAGGGGGACAAAGGACGAACACAAATCTCCTAACACAGCTGGGTGACTGGTGCGCGACCGAAAAAATCCGCCTGGTCCGGGTATCGAACCCGGGACCTCTCCATTACAAGTGGAGCGCTCTACCAACTGAGCTAACCAGGGGTTAGACGTCAGTAGAGCAAACGGGTTTTATCAGCCGCCACCAGTCTAACACCAACAAGGGTGAAGCTTGCAGTTTAAGGTTATTATTATAATGCAATTAAATGCAAAGGTGCAAGCGAGCTGGACAATAATGATGAAAATAATCCCTGATGATTATTTTCATAATCATACATCGGCCTGATAATTGATGAATACTTAAGAAATTATAATTATGTCAGTTAAACTGGAAAAGGCGAATATATAAACACGAATATATGAACACGAATATATAAAATTGAAAGAATAAAACACGGAGGTCAATCAAGGAACAACCACGTTCTTTCATTAAGCAACGACGTTTATTTGGGGCAGAGACATTGCACCCTGAACGAAACCCCGATAAAGATAGAGTGATAAGGAGTAAGGCAAACTGGGAGATGGAAAGGGTGATATGGGGGACGGAAAGGGAAACTGGGAGATAGAAAAGGTGATAAGGAAAAAGGAAAACTGGGAGATATAAAAGGGGGAACCACAAGGAACGGGCAGAACTACCGTGAAGGCGTGTATTTACGGGGAGTTGCGATAATTTTCAAGTTCAGGACTGATGATTTCTAATTCCCTTCTTAATAAGGTTACGAGGCCGATGAAACGTTTATTTCTGCGTTCTGGATGAGAAAGGATTTCATGATTTCACGTCCGTGGCGATTGAGGTGTCCCACTTTTGTCTTGGTTCCTGCGAAGTCAGGCGCGCATCCAATGCATTCGTTCGAGCGAACCGCAATCGGATGAATGTAGTTGTCGGTTCTTAAAATGGCTTCGTTTTCGTGCTCTCGTATGCGGTCATTGATACATCGGCCGGTTCCTCATATGTACTCCGCTCCGCATTGGAGGGGAATAGAGCAAACGTTTTCTGTGCAGCAAGCCCGGAAAAGCGTGACGTGCTCTTTTTCGCAAGCCGGCTTGGCTTCCTTCTTGTCGGTTGATCACGTTGCATATGCTTGCCAATTTGAATCTACTGAAAAAGACAACTTTCGTGCCATAGCTTGAAGTAATGGATTGGATACGGTGGGAAGCATTATGAATGTATGGTATGCTGGCAATCCTTTGGTGTAAAGGCGTTTTTCTAGTTGCTTTTGGGTCTATAAGCTGGTGCATAACGGACACGAGGCGTTCTACCGGATATCCGGAACTGAGGAGTCGTCGAGTTTGGCACTTTATGCTATCTGTTGCCGAATGTTGACAGGATTTCGTTTTAGCTGATGCAATTAACGTTTTGATGATACTTATCTTGACAGACTTTGAATGAGCACTCTCAAAAGGGAGCACTGGCTTGTCTGAACGCTGACTAAACGCCCAGCAAACGTTTTTTTTTTTTTAATTTTTTTATTGCAGGTCTAGAATTTGTAGCCCTTCCGAGGATGGATCTTCCTTTTTGAATTTTAGTTTGTCTTCTGCGCTGTCGAACGAGGCCACGATCACCTCGACTTAATTGTCTACAGGTTGAATAACCAAGTAGTCATCAACGTAGCGGACTACGGTGCATTCCGGGCTAGTGTTCTTGAGCGTTACCTGTATAGTTCTGTCGACATAAGACAGGTAGATTTCACTTAATATGGGTGCAAGGCAAGACCCTATCGACACCCCGGATTTCTGTATCCAGACTTGTCCTTCGTGCTCGATCATTGTTGATTTCAAGTAGTGTTGCAGAGGCTCGAGGAAGTAGGAGAGTGACACTCCGGATGAGTTTTGGAAGGTACAGATTCCGTGTTCGGTGGCCGCTCCCCACCAGGTGCAGGTGATGGCTTCTTCTACGTATTCGAGAAGAATTGGGATGTCCAGGCTATAGTACATATCTCCTATATCCAGGGAAAAGAAGCCTAAGTTAGGAGCACCAGTAAGAACCGGCTTTGGGGCGTTGATAAGCTCCTGAGAGGTTTTGATTCGAAAAGGGTTGTATGAGATGTACGCCGGAATGGTGTTTCTGGAGAAACGTGGCGAGGTGCTTCTGCCAGCATCCTCTCTCAGATACTATTGTGCGGAGGGGGGCCTCCGGCTTATACGTTTTGGCGGCGAAGAATACTTGCAGATACTGGTTGGCTGGAGCTGTTACCAAATTTTTCATTTTGGTAGGTTTAGCAGCACGCATAGTTCTTTCAGTTTGCTGCGGAGAGGTCCTGAAGGCCTCTTCTTAATGGCTGCAAAGTTCTTTTTGACTGCGGCTTTGGCTTTCATTTTGTGCATTTCGTCATCGATTACTACGACACCTCCTGTTTTATCCGCCTGGAGGAGTTTGATATATTTTTTTTTTCAAATTTCTGCTTCTGCCGACCGAATGTTGACACTTGCCTTGGACCGGGGGGCTGGATGATAGCCGACTGAACGAGTCGCTGCCCCCAAGAATTCCAGTCGTTCTTGTTCCGGTATGACTGCAGTGCTGCAACCTGGTGGGGAGCGGCAAGGTGGTCGACCTCTGAGACCGGAAGATCTGGTGCGAACTTAGGTCCTTTTGAAAGAAGACCCTGCGTGTCGGAGGACAGTTTTGCATCTGTTAGGTAGGTCGGTGGGGCGAACTTGGGAGTAGGGGCTTGCGCACAGCTTTGAGGATTGAATTGGGAGGTAATCTTAGTTCAAGACGACTCTAAAAGTTCTTTGGAAGCTTGCTGCAGAAATAAGTAGAAACGGTGCTTCACGTTGGCTGGACCAAACAACCTGTTCATGAAGATATGCTGCAGTGCTGATGTGACGCTTAATTCCCGGCGAACTTCCTTGCGGGATAGTTGCAGTCTCTTGTGGTTGGTTGTCCAGTTCTGGCTGTTGAATCCAAGGGTTTGGTACACCAAAGGGTGAATAGTGTTCTTCCGCAAATAAAATTCCATTGCCCGGAGACGGATAGGAAGTAGGTTGGGTCTTGATATAAAAATGCAGCTTGGTGAAACGTAGTCGGGTCGAATATGGCGCAGATTCTTGCTCCGGGGCCAGGACAGGACAAAGCTCACGGTGATTGAAGGACTGGCAAAGGCGAGCGGGTTGAACATGAATACATAAAATTGAAAGAATAAAACACGGAGGACAAGCACAGGACAATTCCGTTCTTTCATTTAGCAACGACGTTTATTTTGGGCAGAGACACTGCACCCTGAACGATACCCCGACAAAGATAGGGTGAAAAGGTGTAAGGCGCGCCTGACTTCGCAGGAACCAAGACAAAAGGGGGACACCGCAATTGCCACGGACGTGAAATCATCAAATTCTTTTTCATCCAGAACGTAGAAAACAACGTTTCATCGGCCTCAGTAACCTTATCAAGACGGGAATTAGAATTCATCAGTCCTGGGCTTGAAAAATGCCGTAACTTTTCGTAAATACACACCTTCACGGTAGTTCTGCCCGTGCCTCGTGGTTCTCCCATTCCATCTCCCAGTTTTCCTTCTCCCTTATCACCTTTTCCATCTCACAGTTTTCCTTTCCGTCCACTATATCACCCTATCTTAGTCGGGGCCTCGTTGAAAGTGCAATGTCTCTGCCCAAAATAAACGTCGTTGCTAAATGAAAGAACGTGGTTGTCCTGTGCTTGTCCCACGTGTTTTATCCTTTCAATTGTTTGTATGTCTGTTAAACTTTACAAGAAATCGTCGTATATGCAAAGTTCTAAGAGTGATGATTAAAATCATAAATAAAATCTTAAACACAAAAAACTTAAATTTATTAAAGGTTGTTGCACGAAGTTATATACAAGGAGCCATGTCGTTCCCTTTTGTAGTGATTTTGGGAAATAAAAATGATTTCAAAGGATTTGTGCGAGCGGATGCAGGAGTTGTTTTGAGAGGATGCTTATGTGTAGCATATCTAGTTAACAATGGTTGACGATAGCATGATGATTCCAGCCGATGTCTTTTGTACCAGCTAGAGGTTATAATTAAATTTCAATCTATGAATTTCCTTTGAGATTTTAGAGGGGTTAGTTTGTTCTTTCTAGTTCATTTATTAAGGGACTCAAGCCTGTGGTAACAAATATATATAAAACTAACAGCATATTTGTGAACATGTTTAAACCAGTTCATACTTTTCTTCGTGAAGGAAGCCCACCCGGTTCATGTATACTCTAAACTAGATAGTTTTAGTGTAGCAATAAGTTTTTTTTTAAGCATGTGCCACGACACCTAGCTTTCGACAGGTAGATACGTAGGCGCAAGTTTTTCTTTAAAAGCAATAACTGGAACCTGAAAGTTATGAAGAGTGGCATGTTCACCACAGCCCAGTGAAACCCAATTCTACCACATTTCACGAAAAATTGTGATGTGAACGTATTTTTTACTTGTAACTACAACGAATTCGAAAAACAGTTCTGCGACACGCAGGCAAATCTTTAAAAATTTGCTTGTGCGATCCGGACGCCGATTTACTCGCAATTTATATACTCGTAAGAAGTGATGTGCACACGTGTGCTTAAGGAAGGGAGAGTAGTAAAAAGGGTGGCTCGTTGCCCTTTCGGGTTATCCTTCTGCGTCTAAATTTCTTCGTAAAAAACAAGGCGAAAGGGAGACAAAAAAAAACAAAAAACGGAAGAAATACGTAGGACAGGCGCTGAATAACAACTTATTTTTTTATTGAAATGTGTAGATGGCACTGTGTTCGCGCAGCCATGGTGCGCACCATAGATGTTTCACTTCTATCTTTTTTGTTTTTCACTCCACGGGCTAACCAAGACCACCAAAACGATTCAAACTGTTCGTTAGATTCAGTAAAACTTTAGGCTCACGCACGAGTTTTTTTTATCTAGTAGGTTTCCATAATTTTTCTACACGTATGGTCTTGGTGCTCCAACAATACAGTGGTACTGGAAAACCGCGGAACGCACCTGCAATCTCGACAGTTCTACGCTAAATGCGAGTATACAGTGCCGTTCTATAAGCTATGGTGTTCTCTGAGTCGGATATTTAAGCATCACCCGTTCGTCCAATATAGGATCGCCTGCATGAGAAAGGAATCATGCAGAACGTGCCTTTTACGTTGGTGACGAATTTACCGCGCTACCTGACGTTGCGGCTGTTACGATGCGCTCGCTTCTCTTTGCATTTGTGCCGGTTTACCACGGAGCATAACCGGCTTAATGTGTGGTAAGCACAAAAAAAAAAAAAAAACACGTTGACTTTGCATTTAGATGATACGTTTTTAAGCCCATTTCAATTTCTTGACAGATTCTGGGTTTGAACTTTTTAAATGATTCCTATTCTCCCTTGTAAAAGGAGAGGGGTTTGGAACAAGCGACCAGCTTATGTTCGTTGTTCGACGCCTGCAGTTGGCTGTCCTCGGATCGATATTTTTTTCTGAAATAGAGTATTGCGACAACGTACTTATATGGGCCAGTTGGTACATATCTACAGTGGAAAAACGCCGGAAAATACACGGACAAATAGAGAGACAACAGGAGAGGGCGCACTCTCAACTGAAGTTTATTTCAAAAGTGCACACATATATACCCGGCAGGCATACAAATCTTCACTCATCTTTGCGCAACCCCCGTTTCCAAAACTCATGTTCATCTGCGGAAAAGGCCACGGAACTTTCGCTAACGCAATCACTTTAATCTTACAAGCCTGGTGTAAGTCCCTGGACATTTTGCTTTTATAGTTGGCTAGGATCTTAGTGCTGTGGAATGACGGCGCGCAAGGGCACAGCTGCAGTGAACGGCAAGGTGCCCGGACGGTGTCACCCATGTTAACGCGGAATGCTCTCGCGTGCGGTCATTCCCGAATCTGCCGGATTGCCCAACTTAACTCGACCCGCACGTCAGCTAAATTTCATAAACTACGCCAGTCGTACATTCAAGGTACTTATTTTTGCGCTTGGTTTCACACGGATCTGCGGTAGGGCCTGGGTTGTTGATTTTACTGCATAGCCGCCCAACTTTTTAGGGGCAGAGAACACTATCGAAACATTGTACCGCTGTGCCACTTTCTTCAGATTATGCGCCACGGATTGCGTGCAAGGAACAACTACCGGCTTTAGATTCCTGTTTTCGCGGCGTGGCTTCAGAGCCCCTTAAAATTCTAAATTAAACTAGCCGCGACTTCTGCCAATGAACTCACTGGAAACTCCGCCCTCTGCAGGCAGTCAACCTGTTTATGAAAGCCCTCTTGAGCACTATGTTGAGAAGATTTCCTGTGAGAGGCCCCTAGGAAAGAGCTAGCAAGTCGGACGTACTAGCTGTTGCCCTGAGGCCTCTTGCAGGCAATCTTCCCAACATAGTTTAATTGTTTAAACTTTATATTCCACTGCAGGATGTAAACCATGGAATTCTGCCCTTAATGTTGTGGCAGAAGGGGTGAATTTTGATTTCAAACAGATGGTGCAACCAATGCACAACGAGCAAAATAATCAGTTTTAGTTCCATCGATGTAAAAGTTAATGTAATTACAGCACTCACTTTGTACTTTAAAAACAATCTCGCCTTGATTATTTAGTCCGAGTTCCATTCTTACTACGTTTTATCAGGGTGAAGTTATAATTAACAAGGGTATAATTTCTGTGATCTACAGAGCTTACGCATACTGTTACAGAGGACCGGGATTAAAGGTCAAAATACTCTTATGTCGTACAGGAGCTGTGCAGCGATTTTAACGTTGAAAGAATTTGCATCTGTTACTTTTGGCATTGTTTATCTTGTCACAAAGGACAAAAACACTTCTCCCTCCTTCGAAATTTTTTCGATTCCGCCGGGTAATCGCCAGGCAAAAATTACAATATTTCCCGACCTGCAGTCGCGAGCGGTGGCCATGAGGACCACGTGCTATGACGTCAATGGGGGTCTTGTAGAAAAATAGCAAGTTGTGAGAATACCTGGTCGATAAAAGGTAACTTTCTATAAATCTTTTCGTTCCAACATAATTATAAATGCGTCAAAAACCTGGTATTATCCACAAAACGTTTGCTATACGGAGTATTAGTGGCGCCATCCATCCAGGGTCCACAAAACCGTCAGCTCTATCTGATACCGCGAACAGCCTCCAGCAGCCGGAGGGGGACGGGGGCGAAGCCAGATGGGGATTGCCGGGCCCGGATGAGACTTTCCTCTTTCCGTCATGTTGATTGCGCAGCGCCGCCACGTGGTCACGCGGTCGCGAACGGATGAGTTCTTGCCGCTCACTGATGGCTCTAAAAAAAGAGCTTCACAGGAACCCCGCGCAACCCCCCTTAACATCACAGCACACGTGACTCGGAAGATGGTGAGGAGGTGACAGGTGCCAAAAACCCCAATCTTTGTCCATTTTAATATAAAAACTAGAACATGCATGCAAAAGCGATTTTTTGGTGTTTGTTTAAAAAACGTCGTGACACCAACTCCCAAATTATTTAAGCAAAGCACTGAAATTATTGTACAGCTCCTGTAATATGCCTCAAGGCAAAGGGAGGGACAATACTTCGTTTATTTTGGGAGGACCTCTGAATATTAGATTTTTCAACAGATAAAAAGGGCTGGATGGAGAACTAATCGTACTCGGATGGAGTACATAAACCTTGAAGCAAAACGTATATTCCCCAGAGAATATTCATCAGCCTATGCACAAAGGCTGGAAATCGTTTTGGCTGCGTTAAGCGCCGCTGGCTAACGTAGACCCCTAATGTTGAATGAGATGCAATATCTTTTGATGAAGCTTTGCCTGAACCATTCACAAGACTACCAGAATCAACTCGAGACCGAAATACTGAACGATAAATGCGCAGAAGGCTGAGTTTTTTAGAACCTTATATTGATGGGACAACATTTTAACTATGATAAGTTATATAAGTTATTCTTACACACCTTGACTTTAATATGTCAATGTTGGAAAAAGCGTTAAATTTGAAGCTAAAAGAAAACATAAAAACTTGTGTTCATTTTCACCACAACAGAAAGTTCATCAAGGGTTAAAAAAGGTTCTTCGCAAACTCTTCGTACGACGAGAAAAGAATAGACAAACCATTTTTCTGTCCAAACTGCAAAGCATTCGTATTATCCCAGTTTGTCAAAATATGACATTGGACAAAATTACATTCGACAAACAGGCCATAGAAAAACTACATAATCAGAGAAAATCCAGCATCTGTGAAGGGCACTGAAGAAGGTCATTTACCAGCTCATTGCGAGACTAGCAAATGCAGTGCAGGATTCAGTAACATCACCATTCTGGAAACAAAAGTCCGTTGACACGTTAGATGCTCGAAGCGCAGGCCATCGAAGAACACTGGGAAGAATGTGTTCGCACCTCGTCGATCACTTTTCATGCCAAATAAGAAAACAGTATTTGCGCTGTGTAACGCCCAGATCACTCGTAGGAAAAGCTGGTAACAGTGACTTTTATCATTTTCTTGTTTAAATAATATTTTTAACTGAGACTTAATTTATGTACATATGAAAATCTTGTAAGCAAATCGTAGAGCCCTTCAACTTCACGTGGAGATGGAGCACCAGCACCTCGAGGCATCGTCCTAGACGTCTTTACGACGTCTAGGACGATGCCTAGAAAACGACGTCTAGGACGACCTCAAAAACGACATCCAGGACGACTTCGAGGACGAGCTCAAGGACGACGCCTAGAGGACGGCGTCTAAAACAACCTCAAAGATGACAACTAGGACTACATCAAGAACGACGCCTAGAATGACCTAAAGGACGACTTCTAGGATGACCTCAAGAACGACGCATAGAGGACGGCGCTTAGGGCGACCCCTAGGACGACCTCATGAACGAATTCTAGGACGACCTCGAGGACGATGCCTAGCGATGATGACATGGGATCAAGACCTCGCCATCTCATATTGCCAAGGAAGGCTGGCTCACGCAGTTTGCCCCCTTTTTTATTTTAATTCATTAATAATTGCCTCGACTGATCGGGATTTTTTTGTCAACATCTGTGGACGCCGTTTTTCTTAAATCCTAGAGCATAACAGCTTCGCTGTAGAAACGATTGTCCATGCGAAGAAGAATCGTGCTAAAGCAAAGTTGTTAGTCAGCTGTTATCCATTGTCTTGTCCTCTCCACGTCTCTTTCTGTAAGTTCAAGCTCACACATCACTCTTGACTACAACTTGAACCCTCCTTTTACATATAGAAAGATTGCAAGATTATGCTCAAGCCTAGAGGTAATCAACATATTCAGAATGATGAATTAAAGTCGGAGTTACATGAGCAATCGATTTTATTTTATAGTAAATTATGCACACTAAATATACCACCCTGTGAAACTCCATTTTACCGCAATAAATCTAAAGAAAAGTAGTGCCCAGCTCAGCACACAACGACCAACACTCTAGATAGCTTTGAATGAAACCGAGAAGGCACACACGGATACCAAATTCGATCACGTTTGCAGGATTAAAAACACACAAAGAAAAAAACTGCTGTCGGTTAACAAACGTTTCTCTTACGGCTGTCTCGAGACGCACCAAGTTATACACTATGACTCGTGACGTTCGAAAGCCGCACTGGACTCTATTTAGAGAGGTAATTTTTGCACAATAATGCAAAATCTTCCTTGTTATTATTCTTTCCAGAGCATTGAACAGAAAAGTAATGAAAGCTATAGGTCTGTAGCTAGACGCATAAGAAAGATCCTTTCCCCGCTTCAGCAAAGAAACCACGAAGGCAACCTCGGACGCGAACAAAAAATGCCTTTCAAGCCAGATTTTATTTGAAAAGCACAGAACGAGCTCAACAATAGAATGATACTGTGAGGAGGTTCGATATTCGAGGTTTCTCGTCCCGAGCGAGTGCATGAATGACTCTATTCCATTTTCCGGCTTGTGAGTGCAAAAACGTTTACGGGTCTATAGCCTAAGCGACATAAAACACCGTTGAGCCTGCTGAAAAAATTGGATGGTCTGAGTCTATACTCTGAGAGACACACACTCCTCTATAGCCGGCTGAAGCACATTGAACGGTAGGAGGCCTATAGCTATAGTGGCACAAACATTATTGATTCGGCTAAAGAAAATTAAATGGTCGCGGGTTCATAGATTTAGGCTCACACACCACTCTATAGCCGGCTAAAGCACATTGAAAAGAAAATTTAATAGTCGGAAGTCTATGACTTTATGGACATATATTATTCTATAAAAGCTATAAAAATTAGAATAATCGATATGCCATAGATTTGAAGATAGATTATTCTGTAGGTTGCTATAGCGCGTTTCGTGGTTTCTTGGCTACCCATAGAGGGCCATTTAAGGTGATTGTTCACCATAGGAGTTTTCATAGAAATCCATAGACCATTTTTGTATGGGGCTGTCCTCCGCGATATTTTACCTTCTGTCTATGTGCAGTCTGGTCCACAAGATGCGCTGTTCTCTATGATATTTTACCTTAGCCTATCCATCTGTAGTCTGGACTGCAAATTATACTGTCCTCGATATTTTACCATCGTCCATCCATGTGTAGTCTGGCCTACAAATTGTACTCTGCTCCGCGATCTTTTACCTCAGTCTATCCATGCGCAGTCTGGACTACAACAAGCAGTGCTCTTCGCGATATTTTACTTCAGCCTATTCATGTGTAGCCCGGCCCGCAACCTGTATTGTCGTTCGCGGTATTTTTCCTTAGTCTATCAATGCGTAGTCTGGCCTACAACTTGTACTGTCCTGCGCAATATTTCACATTAATATTTTCATTTGTATATTCTCGCCTACCACCAGTACGCGCAGTCCTCCGCTAGTTTTTACCTTAGTCTATCTATGCGTGACTCGTGCGACTTATAGCGTGATCGGAATGTTGGTGCAACCAGTGTCATGTTTTCGAAGATTGGATGGTGATGTTGATTGCGAGGTCTATACCAAAAGCCACTAAAAACGGGATCGACTATAAGTGGCACGAACTCTAGCAGAGCAGCTCCATTATTGCACTTTGAGAAAATGACGAGAGAGGGGGGGGGGGGGGGGGGGAAGGGCAATGATAGGAAACCGGAGACAGCTCCAGAATGTTAGGTGCGTGGTGGAGGCTTGGGAAGCGAAACTTTTTTCCGTTACTTCATCTGGCCGGGGCGCAAACAAGTCTGGCGAGGAAAATCTCGAGCTTAGAATCTCTCCGGGTGCCAAAGAAGATAGACTAAAGGCCCTAACATATGAGGTCCTCAATTGATCCGGACATTGAGGATTTGGTAATGGCAGTGCCGCGCTACTCGGCGGGAGAACCTAGACGCTGCTCTTTAAGAATATTCCTTGCTTGCTCTGTCTAGACGCAAGGGTGCTTATATTGCAGAATGTATGCCTCTCAAACGGTCTCTTTTCGCGGAAAGCTTTGCTCGGAACTCGGCGTAATGAGAGTTCAACGAGATGTTGACGTCGGATCGAGTGCAGGGTACGCTATCAAAACACACACTGAAACAAAAAATCGGTGAAACTCGAGCACGCTGAAATAATACAAACCCAACTGACTGCATCCCCTCAAGTAAAAAATTTCCAAGACAGCGTGCCGGAAGCCGCACAGCCGAAAGAGTCGCCTTGCCGTCCTCATTCTGCTAGTGGCTCCAGAGCACTTGGTTAACGAAAATTGCACAATTGGTTATCAATGACGCCGTGGATTCTGCCGGATAATCGATACAAAATGCGCGGGGAAGATAACAATACCTAAAGAGCCAAGTAATTAAGAATACAGCTAGTTGATAATTAAGAAAACACGCTCAAGATTCGTGCTCGTGGCATTTTTGTAAACACTATAGGGTCATTCCATGCCAAAGGAGACGGGTCAAATTTTCAATGCTTGGAATTTGTACGAAAAAAAAAATAATTTAGATAGAAAGGCCTCTAAACTTCAAGAAAATTATTTCTTTGTGAAACAATACATTTAATTTTTGCTGTTACCACGCTCGAAATTTCCGGAATTTCTACAAAACCAACAGAATCCTGAAAATAACATTATATCACGACGGTTGCATACCACAGAGGTTTAGGTGGGCACCCAATTGCTTTATAATATTACATTATTTATAATCTTACATTAATATACACAAAAAGAGTGTAAGTCGCAATTTTCTTAGTCCAAATAGGAGCTCCAAAAATTAGACACTTTGCGAGAATTATTTTTTTTAGCCTTCTGGGATTTGGGTGTTAGAATATTTTTTTCTTTGGTTATCTTAGGACTACTAAACGAATTGCTTGTATTGAGGCTGAAAAGTCTTGTTTTGTTGCGTATTTAATTAAATTACAAATTCTCCAGTTTAGGCAGGAACGGTCACATTCAGAGTTATGTAATGTATTCAGTTTTCAAAGTCTTGTATTATTTCCTTTGAATTAAAGTACTAATTCTCCAGTTTATACAGGAACAACCACATTGAGAGTTAAATAAAGTTAGGACTGGGCGTCGAATAAAAAAAATCAACACGGTGAGTTCGCACCCTTTATTCAATTGAGAACTCAATTAAATGGTTTCGCCGATCTCCATGACTAGTATATTATTGAGGACAAAGCTAAACCCCTTTACCATGCTGATATATTTTTTTTTGTAACGTTATGGACATTGCGATGTATATATTTTTAATTAGAGATCAACTTGAACTTGCTTTGGAGAAAGGTCCTAAGGGACTTACGGCTTATTTCTCTACTTGTGGATGCATAGACGTTCGTTCACATCCTCCGGCAGGGACACACTTATTTGCTTGTTCAGAATAGTCACCGCAGGGGCTAAAGAGACTCTCGTTTGCCCTTGACGTGAGCGCGTCGTGGAGAACCTTCTCGCCTTGCTTTGGGTTGCAAACGTCGACCCTGCAGCTTACTTTGAATTGCAATTTCACCTAGAGCTGGTCCATTATAATGGTGCACTCCTTCCTGTCTGTGCAGTGACTAGTAATGAAGCAAGTAAGAGTCGCGAAGGATACTCCGCGACTCTTCCTTTCCAAGGGACTTGTCAGCTTAAATTTAGCGGTGCTCATGTGTCCTGGAACCAACCTGTTGATGAGGGCGCTTGTTATAAGAGGGTAGAAGGCGCGAATACATATTTTCTCCGAATTCATGAATAGAATAGAACGAAAAAAAAGACTTACTTTGATTTTGAACTTTTTGGAATAATTCGTCACCGTTTGGGGGAGGGAGGGGGTAGGGGCAGCTGGCGAATTTCTTCCAGGGCAGCCCTTAGCGAAAAGTCGTTCAGAATCAGTACACTTGAAGTGTACTGAAGTATACTAAAATATACTTTCAGTGCGGTCTTTGTACTGATTGTATACTTTAAGTGTACTTAAAGTATACTTCCAGTAAAAATGGCGGTGGACTGAAAGTATACTCGTCCGTACAAAATTAGTACATGCAGTAGAATCGTAGTGCCCGCGGTAAAAAGTAGTTCAAAATCAATATACCGAAAGTGCACTTAAGTATACTAAAGGTCTACTTTCAGTGCTTGCAGTTGGTGTACTCAAATAATAATAACGGGTATATATATATATATATAGTGCGATTTTTAACATCAACACACTAAAAACGCGATAGATAGGCCGATGCCGTTTTCACAGAATATTTGTGGGGCTCGGTGGACACTAGATGAGTAAATAAACGTCATATACCTTGTCTAATTAGCTTTTTTAATTGACAGTATAATTGACCATGTTGAATTTTCAATTTTAAAGGGGCTATGAATAAACTCTAGCCCAACTGAAACAATTTGCGAAAAGGTGACGAGTTTTGGGTTATTCATAGCTAAAACCCTGCCTTTCGTCGCCTGATTAAAAACAGCGCACTGGACAGAGCGCAGGTGCTATTCTTACGTATTCCCTTCAGTCGAACCGTTGGAAGTATGATGCTGGAGCATCCACCAATGGCACGCTTTCAAAAGAGTGCAACTTCGTTCATGATGAATGCGACAGCACTTTATGAGGGTTGTAACTTCACTAGAAAATTAAATAATGCATAGAGCTCCAGTATGAGAAGTTCTCGCTAACACAAACAAACATGTCATCACCGATATGCCATGTCAAAACCGCTAATTTCACTCTCCACTTTGCCCGCCCCTGCCGCGCGTGGTTCTTGAATCGAGAGAAAAAGTGCGAAATTTGATAAATAAATATCTTAAAGCCCCTTGCTGTTTCGTGAATAGTTTTGATGGTGTTAGGCTCCAATAACGACTGCCTCTAAAACAGCAATAATAAAAAAAGTAAATGTACGGATTTTAATTACTTAAAAAGATGTTGCCACGGTTATTCACCCATGTAATTTCCGCCGAGTCGGACGACACACATGAAAAGTGCATCAACATGACATGAGCCCCCAATTTTCCTAAAACCAGTTGATTAAAAAATATTACCGGGTATAGCTGATACAATGTGACAAAGGGATGCTTCATTTCTCATTTCAGCGCAGGCCACGTGGTCCAAAAGTTCCCCGAAGAAACGACCGGCACTGTCAGAGCATACTTACGTTGCAAATGCAACATGGACTTACGCCTAAAAAAAAGCACAAATAGAAAAATTAGCTACATTGTACGCCACGGAAAGTAGCGTTATCTAACTTGTCAATAATTATTTTAGCTAGTCATTTCTACTATATTTATCAATTGAACAGTCTACTTTCATTGCAAAGATAGCTTTTATTTTCCCTGAGCTATATTTGTTACCTTTATTGAAGAATAAAAGTCTACTGTAAAAAAACTGTTAGCACTATTCGGAAGCTGGGCGATCGAGGGCAATCGCACCAAGTGTTTGATGCTGCTGATGAAAGCATGCACATGACTTTGTTTTCAAAGTGCACCGCCACTTGCGTGCTGCCTTATAGGCTAGTAGACAAATTACGTTTGTAGGATAATCCGGTGTTTTTGTAATGCAGGTCTCAGCGTACTATACGCTGTTTCAGATATCTGCATCCACAGCACTCAAAAGGACAGGAGGCAAAAGAAACCACGGCTAATAATGGGGACATAAGATCCTCCACCTTGCATGGTCACATGCAGCGCAAATCAACTTCCGAACCGCGTAAGCGAAGTGATGTTATGAATGGAAGCTCGCTCTGAAATTGCCTGGAGAAATCGGCGCCTTTATGTAACAACCTCAAGCTTTCACCTAAAGTGTTTCATGGTGTAGATTTATGTTACAAAACTCTAAGACATCTTAATTCACGTGAAAAGAGATTGACAATTGCAACAACGAACAACGCCGTCGATCGAGATTTCCACACTGTAAAAAATCGACGTAAATTTAACGTGTCTTCCCCTCGTCAAAAAAGACGGGCACGCTCATTGTTTCAAAACACGAGGTTGTCCCCATTATTTCTATGCCGCGAGAGCCGATCCTTCCAGAAAAGCCGAAATACCAGCGGTGCAAGCATGCGCTGATGAATCAAAATAGCCTTGGCGACAAGGGAGAAATTGCTTCAGATATTTTCGGTTTTACACTGAAAAAGAAAACCGAAAGTTTAGATAAAACCTAAGATAGACTAAACGTTTTGTTAATATTTTACGAATATAATAAAGTGACATTATTATTATTAATATATTGATTTGCTTAGTTTTGTCTTCAAAAAAAAAAAGAACAAAGAGACTTTTGAAAACTGCGCAAGACCATCGCTATTGCAATCAGCTTCCGTTCGGCCGCCGTTGGAGTTCCGGAGAGTTCGAGCATCGCTTCCTTTTTACGTTTTAGCCGTTTTAGCGGATATTTTAGATATCTTCCTTACGAATACCGTGTTCAATAACAGCAAGCGATTACTGAGAGCTGTGAGACACAGCGTCGCAAGTGGCGGACAGTCATGGCCGACTGGTGCAAGCGAAGGTGAGGAAGTTCCTTTTGTTTCTGCGAAGTGCGCCGCTGTTTCAAACTTTGTCTTGTACCGTGTGCTTGCTAAGCTATGCTTGACTCTCACTATGCTCTACGTGGTTTTATTTCGTTATTTGAGAAGAGCGTATCTTCAAAATTTATGGCTCTCTCCGCAGAGTGAGAAAGATTCGCGTGCGGCGGAACCGAGGGCCAGCCGAGGGCCTGTCCTGGGCGCCGTCCCTACGACGGTCGCCCGACGACGCTTTTGCGGAGCGTTCAAGTACAGTCTGACGGCAGTTCAAGCAATCACAGGTCATGCTAGTTCTGAGGTGTGGTTCCAACAGTCTCTCGTCAACGATTTGTTTCAAAAAGCGGGAGCGTGAAAAACGTTACAAGAGCGAGCAGCATAATTTCTTGCCCGTGCTGATGCCTGTGCCGTAGAGACGGACGATCTCTTTGCGTATGCCGAAATGGCACGCTTTCCAAGTTTGCGATTTTGTGTTGTGAATAAAGTGAGTTTGGATGTCACGTTTTTTAGTGGCGGCGAAAGCCGCTACAAAAGGCAGAGCAGTTAGAAAAAGCAAAAGCATGAAAAAAATGTTAAAAGGACCTGAATATTCGATGGAGTTGAAAGACTACCAACTCGCCCAGTTATTCTTCGTCAAAGAGTAATAGCCAATACTAATAAATTAAATAAATGCCAATTTTTAATTGGTTAGAAATTTATAATTGATGCAGTACAGCCCTACCCTGCTCTAGTGCTTTTATGATATCAGATAATGTGTAAATATATAGGATAGTTCATAGCAACCATTTATGTCCGACCAATTATATTGAAATTTTTTTTTAAAAGCTCGAAGTTATATAAGAAAAGTACTTATAAATTAAGCCGCACCACTGAATGTGTAATATAGCGTATGACTTCTATGTGTGTTCACAGCGAAAGAAAAGGAGACATTAAGAAAATGCCAATCGTTTTGTTTACTCTGTGTTAGAGCTTCTTTCAGGTATCAGGTTTTCAGAAACGATATTGTCCGATTTTCCTCGCCCTTTTGTCAGGATGAAGTTGTTACTATCTTGCCTTCCTCACATAGTGGTCCTTTGAGCGAATTATGTGATGTTATATCATAGAGTGGCATAGGGTAATTTTCTCTTCTCTTTTTGCGCAGGATGTAATGGCATACCATCATCACAAACGAGAGTGTACAGTGAGGCATGCTCGGAAACTTGAATAAAGTGATAAGTAGGATTTCAATTTCTGTCTTATCAATTACGCGAAGAACACTGATCATAATGTTTGTATGCTACACATACATACTTTTAGTTGAAAGAAGCAGTGCACCTCTTCTTTATGGCTTTTCACACACAGTTTCAGAAGACGCCGGTACGTCATTCTCGTGAGGAATAGAGCTGCCAAAGATTTCCTCGTTAATTTCCTGACTCATTTTTAAGAGTGCATCTCCCGATGGTGGCGCCTCTGCATGATCATCATCAATTGAGTTGTCAACGGCGTTTCTTAACATTTCGCGAGAATAGAGCTGTATGAGATGAAATTTCACAGGTTGGAATACAGCCGTTCAAAGAAACACCTTTGAAAAGTCAGCCTTTTAAATGCAGGCGCCGATTTTTCTGGTCAATTTGCGACCGTTCTTTCCATTCAGAACGTCCGACATACAGGGCGTCCCAGATAACTTGCACCATACTTAAAAAAACACCGGAGGGCTCTGCAGGAGTGAAATCAACTGTCGTTAGGAAGTGTCTTGAGAAAGTGTAGAGATTTTTTAATGCACCTGGTTATGTAAATAACTAAGATTAATGAGCTAACCTTTCAAATATTATTTTAAGGGCCCAGATGTCAATTGTAAAGTTGCAGGGCGCATTGAGAAACACCCAATTAAAGTGTTTGAAACATAATACGTTTTCGTGCTTTTTTCCGGCCTTCAAAGAACGCACATTCGCGGCGCGCTCGCACGCCGTGATTGGGGAAACGAGTTGTCACGGGGTATTTTTTTGTATTTCGCGGGCGTTTTTTTTGAAGGCTAGGGAAAAAGAGCATGCAAAGTGCACCTTGTTGAAAATGGTTCAATTGGGTGTTTCTTAATGCCCTCTACAACTTTCCATTTCACACCTCGGCTTTTAAACAAAGATTTCAAAAGTTAGCTTGTTACTGTTAATTAAATTAATAGGCGCACTAAAACAATTTCGTGCACTTTCGCAAGAGACTTTCTAACAGTGTACAGATGGTTTCACTCCCGCAGAACGCTCCGTTCTTGTTTTTTTTTTTAAATTTTGGTGCAAGTTATCTGGGACACTCCGCATATATGTACTAATAATGTACATTTAGTACACTAAAAGCATACATGAAGTGTACCAAACCTGCACTTATAGTATGCTAAAAGTACACTCGAGGTGCACTTATGGTATATTACGTATGTACTTGGGGTGTACTAAAGGTATACTATTTTGTTTCATAAAAGTGTTAAACTAGTACGATTTCAGTACATACCCTAAGTTCACTATTAGTATACTTTCAGTATACTGATTTTGAACGACTTTTCGCTAAGGGAGTGACGGCGTTTGTCGTGAGCCGATTATAGGCTACGCCGGGCCCTGCGGTTGCCGACAAGGCCCCCCGTTCAACGTCTCAACCTCGCTACCGATGTATACGTGTCATGAGAGGCTCAGTTGAAAGAATGTCCAAAACTTACCCCGTAGATATCCAGCCAATAGTCGAGCTAAGCCGGCAGGCGTTTCTAAGCCGGTAGGTGTTTTTGTCAGACCACCCCAACTCAACGACTCGACGCGCAGTTCGCCCGTCAGCTTTGGGAGGAACGAAAACGTTGCAGGAAACCAACGCATTGACTTGGGATACGCAAAATTCATGACCAGAACCACTTGAATGCGTCATGACTTGGTTAAAATTTGTTTTTTTTTGTGTCTTTTTTTTTTGTTCAGTTTAACTGTTTTCTTGATAGATGAAGACAATCGGTCAGGTAGAACAAGCTTTTTGTTGCGTTTTCACTGACAAATCCGCGCAAAAATCCGCCCATATTTTGACGTGGGACCTCAAAGCCCGGAGTAAATTTGGGTAGTGAGTGAAATCGGCCCTGTGTTACCCCGGGCATCACATTGCTCCGCAGAAATCGCCGGCCGTAAGCCAATCAGCACGAATCCGATGTTGCGTTATGCGTCGTGGTCGTCCGCCTTGTATTTGGTAACGGCGTGGACCGCGTGCAGCATCGCTGGAATCGCAAAAAAAAAAAAAAAAAAAACATCTACACCAAAGGTCTCAATTTGTATCCCAAAACTGATTGAGACATTCAGTTTCAAAAACTACCCACGCCTTTACCAGAACAGGCTGAAGTTGAGCTAGTTGGTAAATAACCCAAAAGGAAACGGTCAGCCAGAACGATAGTCACAAAACACACAGCGAGAAACAGAGACATGCACACTGCTGACTATCAACAGATTTTATACTTCTTTTTCATCACTTTAACCTACAGATTCACACCTAAAGTTCTGCCAATAAATCCCCCTAAATCTTTACATTACACTACAAAATTAAATTCAATTAAATGGAAATGAAAATAAAGTTGCATTCCCCCGTGAAAAGGAATACCAAAGATATGTGTCCGTGTTGGTTTGTGGGTTAAGTAAGGGAGGTGTATGCAACCAAATTTAATAATTATATTTAATTTAATATAATCATTTTAATTTATTTTTACTTAATAGTATAATGTAAGGATTTCATGCGATTTATTGGCAATACTTTAGGTGTGAATATCCGGGTTAAAGTGGTGAAGAGGAAGTATAAAGTCAAGGTTGATATTCAATGGTGTGTATGTCTCTGTTTCTCCCTTTCTGTATTTTTCCCCTTTCGTTCTGGCCGAGTGTTTTCTTTTGCATTTACCACATAAAGCCGACGAACAGTTCGCTATTTCCACTTTTCTCTCGCTTCCCCTCCTCCCCCTTCTGCACTGTCCACCGTTGCCTGTTTCCTCCTTCTCAATGGAGAGGAAGATATTCCGCCTTACAGAATTCCGAGTCTCGTCGTCGGCCTCGAAGTATGATGCGTATAAGGACTCAAAATACAATAAATAGTTTTGAAACAAAGTTGTTGAAGGGTTCAGGCCTGACGCGACTGGTACCTATGTATCGAGAAACCCTCACCATTTCCAAAACTGATCATGAGGGCGTTGAAACTGAAGCGTGTTGTAAACGTGTAGGTATAGCGATGAAATACTCAATGCCAACACATGTCGGGAACTGCTTGCTACTCCCACACGCGACTCAGGATTTTGTTTTACATGTACACGATTACAAGCAACTTGGAGCGTAGCAAGTTCCCTCCTGGCGTTGGTAAGAACGTGAAATGGCAGGCCTGCCAAAGTCACCCTCACGAGCCTGCTGCTCGTGCTAGCCCCCTGGGGCACCCGCCTCCTTGCTCTGCTTGCAATCGTGCTTTCGCCTCAAGATCAAGACTGGACAGTGTGGACGCGTGCTTTTGTTTTTTCTAGTTATTTATGCGCGACATGGTAACTCCCCGGTGTCTACAAAGCAGATAGAGGCGAAGGATCCACACTCTCTAAATGGAACAGGGACAAGGGTAGGGGATCGAACTCTTATCATTTGCAGTTGACTTCAAGGCACGAACTTGCGTGTCTGCATTGACGCTTCTCACGGCTTCGACCTCGTGTCTGTAGCATAACTTTCGCTCCAAGTATTTCAGCTTTTTCCACTAAACTTGTGGCGGTCGAATAGACCGATCTCACCAGCTAGTTTGAGTACGCCACCGCTGTCGCCATGCATCGTGGGAACTGTAGTCTTTCTGCACGCGCAAGAACCAAGCTGGAGATCTGCGCGAACAAAGCACGAGACGACACAAGCTGCCACGTTGACGGGCGCCTACCTCTTTTGAACTACAGTTATGGCGGCGTCACGCATGCTTGGAACGCTTAGTGAGATCGGTCCATTGATCGAATCTCGAGGCGAATAGGCCATGCTAGCTCGAAGGCATGGTGTTTTGTTTTCATTTGTTTGGGTAACCAGCAACTGCTGTGTGGTGGTAAACCTTCCGAGTTTGTCTGCTATGCCCCGTTTACATTGAAGGACGCATGCAGAGGAAAAAAAATTATACCGAAGCTGTTTACGGCTAAGTTTCCGCGGATTGCTCGTATGCCTGATTATTAAATGTACGCTCCCTCCTTCGGACGCGCCGGAAGCACACTTCTTCGCCGTATGAGTGGTTCGAAGTAAATAACCAAAATAAAGCGTTGACGAACGCGCGTGCAAAATACCTTTTGTTTTAGGCTTTTGCTTTAGGGCAATTACTGCTACAGGCGCGGGTACGTGTGGCGCGCGCAACACCATTACTTGCATTCTCCTTGATGCTTGGGTAATTTAGCCCCCTAGGCCTATTCAGTAGATTAGTCATCAATAGACGCCATTTTTAATATCAGTAGAATCTCAGGTATGTGACAAAGGTTTCTCAAGGATTTGCCGCCGTGCGACCCGCGTCGGCCATGTCTAAGCTCACACCATCCTCTCTTTTTCGTCGTTCTAAGCGCTTGTTTGCCTAGTTTCCTTCAGCTCTCCGGGTGTGGTGGTCCCGTCGCGCGTGTCTAGTTTTCTCCGCCTCCACGGGGCTGGCCAGTTTCATATGCTAAAGAGCTTCGCAGGTCATCAGCCTTCACTGAGTGGAATTGCTCATAATTTTTTTAAACACCCTAGGTGACAAAGGAATGTTGTAAAGTGAATTTACGACGAAGGAAAAATAAGGCTCGAGGTACACCTAAGCACTTCTTATGAATCGCGAATGCGAAAGCACGCACGCCGCTCTTCGTTTCCTTCTTTCGCCTGCGGCATACGGCGCTTTGACTTTGGGCGTGGAACGGTGGAGCCGCTGAATCGCGGACACGCATCGCTATCGGGTGAGCGATCGTGGAAACTGACGCGCAGCGGCCAATGAAACCGAAGCCTAAAATACTTCAGCTTTACTTCGCTCCTTTGTGATCGGGGAAACTACGTGCCGTGTCTAGGCTTTTCGCGCGGTTTCATAGCTGGGAGCTGGCCACACTTGGAGGAAGGATTTAAGGTGCCGTTTTCGCGCTTCAAACTGATGACGTCGGCTCGCTCCATGAGACAGTTATTACTTTCGCATTAAAAATTTACAGCTATATTACGGCGCAAAATGAATTTATAGTTGGCGCCCGCAGGAGATGTCGCGGGTCACGTGGCAGACTTGTGCGCCGTCGCGCTGCGCCGCCGCCGCCTCAAAATCATGGCGCCGCCAGGCGCTGAGCGTGGTGCGCCGTCGGTTCAACTCGCCACGCCGCCGCCGCCGCCGCCGCCGCCGGAAGGGAACACTCCGAGGCGCCGCCGCCGCCAATTTCTGACCGGCGCACAAGTCTATCACGTGGTGCTGGCGCTTTTTCAGAGGCAACCTTTGGGCTCTAAAATTTACTTATTCATCTTAGTTTTTTCGTTGCACTTTGAACGAAGATGGACAAGTCACGTTTAAAGACCGTATAGGAAGCTTCCGAAAGAGCACAAGAGCCTCTGAGAGATAGCGGCCAGTCACATGCTAAATAGGGGACATTTTTTCACGGTGCCCGCGGGCGCCAACCACAAAATTCGTATCGCGCCGTAGACGTAGCGCAAAAAAGTTTTCTCTTTCGCTCTAAATTCGTTTTATGAGTTCCTTTTCCAAAAGAAACTGTTACAAAAAAAAAAAAAAAGTTTTCAATCGCCATATTGACTCCTGCCAGGTGGAGAATTGTGGGGTCAACAACAGTAAGTAGTCAAAAAACAATTTATTGGACCACATTCATATTACATCATTTATTTCAGATGTTTTATACAAAAACAGATACTGATATAAATAAATAAACATGAAGGAGATCGACATATTGTACAATCCGTAATAAATTTTTAGTGGAACCAAGATAACACACTTTCCCCAGGGATCATGCTAAATGATCGATTCGCTTTCACGCCCACCCGGCACGGGAAGTACGTGCAGGAATAGAAAAGAGATCGGTATCATTAGCAGTCATAAGAGCATAATAGAGCGAAGTACAAACCGGGTCAAATAAGCGAATTCCCCATTTCAAATTAATAGAAAACACGAATTGGCATAGACTGAAACTCACTGCTGGCAAGCCATTACCAAACAATGAGAACTCTATTCGGAATCTGAGAAGATTCAACATCCCTCAACATTCCCCGAAATACATTTGTAGACGAGAAGTAGTATGCCTAATCCAACATCCCTAGACAGGCAGAAGAGAAGCAGATAGCAAAGGAAATATAACATCCCACAGTATTTTATCACCTGAAAAAGCGGAGATTGCTACAGTAGATAACCCATGCTCCATACATAAAACACAACGCACCACTATGAAATTTGACAAACAAAAGCTATACAGAAGAGCACGGTCTCCTGAACACGAGGGAGCGGCTTGGAACAGTACGTAAAGAAATAAATGAAGGCTCAACACAAAAGTCACGCACGGGGAAATGTAAGTGCTTGTGGTCATCAACATACTAATGTCACAAAGAGTCATATCTTGTTAACATGGACACCTACATTTATCAGAAAAATCGTCCATGATCTGAGTCGTCCATGATAGCGAGTCGCGGTCAGGTTCACAAAAATTAAACAGCAAGCGTGCCATAAACGCGTAGCGTAGCGTATCAACGCTTTTGACCTCGAAACTGTATTATCTTTATCACCTACATCATATCTGTTGAAGTTGAAGGAGCAAAACAAACTACAACATGCTTTCTCAAATTTTTTCGTTGGTTGGTCCTACATAGCTACGCGAAATGTAAAGTCTTTCGCATTCACATAGATATTCTACTTTTCTGTTAATGCGGAACGGTGCAACATGGCTAAATAAACAATGCTGATGTGTTCCGAGCCAAATAAAACATAGCTGTTCTGTAATTTCGAATGTTTTTGCCTTCTTTGGGGGATTGTTCATCTTGCAGCACGACGGATGGTCCCTACAGGGACCGATGAGCCCCAGCTGGAAGCGAACGTGAACGTTGTAACCTTACACTTCTTATAGATCTCCGTGTATAACATCTCCGTCTACGAAGGTGATTTGTATTGTTTTGAGTACGCGCGTTGTGCCGTTGAAAATCCGTCCCATCACGTGTCGTTTACGCTTCGGGGTTTTACCGGTCCGGGAATCGACTATCGTGGACAAGATGGGTGTCTGATCGACTTCCACACGCGTTTGTGGGAATTGGTGATTGGAATGTTTACCGATGTCGGCGGTGGAGGGTCAATTTGGTTTAGTGGCGCGAACTTAACCTGTTTTTCTACTTTGCTTGCCGGCAAATATGTAGGCGTCCTTTGGAGATGAGAATGCGCGTCAGAGGGAGAAAGTAAAAGAGAGAAAGAGATGAGGGTGGCTATGCTGGGAGCGCGAGAGTTGAGAAAGGGGGGTCGACTAAGATATTTTGTCAGGAGACGCATCGAGAGCCATGCAGGAGGGGTTCAGGAAAAGGTCACATCGAGAGTGATGCGGAAAGGTCAAGTGGAGAAAGTAGAGAGATGACATTTTAAAGAGTGAAACGGCCGACGATATGAGTTTTAAGAACGAGCGACCTTTAAATAAGTTGTTACTTTTGTGTATTTATACCTGCATATTAAACCACGTTATTTTATCTTAAAAGACCGCGATCCCGACCACGCCTTAACCCAAGATAAGGTACTTTGGCTGGTAATTGGCGATAACGACGGCAACACAGACACCAAAGACAACGAGCGATTTCACGCCACGTGACAACGAGACAAGAAACCTTTACAACAGCCATAGTTGAAAACATTAAGAGGGAAAATATTTAGAAGAAAAAAAAAACGGACAGGACAACACAAGTTCTCAAACGCAGCTGAGTTTATTGCCACGGAATCACCAATAAATACACCTTGAGACGGAAAAAAAAAGAGGGACCTTAAAGGCCGACACCAGACTCTAGATTATGCAAGGCAGAAGATCCCCCTCACGATGGTGAGGAGAAAACAGGCAACGGTGGACAGGGTGAAAGGCGGAGAGAAGGAAGCGAGGGAAAAACGGAAAGCGCGAGCTGGTCGTCGGCCTTTAATGGACAGACGACCAACAGTCGGACCGGCTAAGCCTCTCTCAACCCCCCCCCCCCCCCTTCCTCTCCCGCCCTAGCACTTGGTGCGGAAACACACGTATTCAACGAACTAAAAAACAAGCCCGAGGTCACCTCTGAAGCAATCCCAGAAAGCCTCTTACAACGTAAACCTCCAAATTAACCCTTAGAGCCAACCGCTTAAACCACCTCCCCCCTCCCACCTAACCACACATAATCACAATAAGAACTTTTTCATCCTATCACTTCCAACCAGAAAACGAGGCCGTACTTGAAACGAAGTTGAAATATATTGAATATGAATATTCATTTTGTATTCATTCTGTATTATTTCGTCCGCATACGAAATACGTGCGTAAGTTATTCAAAATACATCATAAATATTAATCAAAAATAATTTTAGATACATCAAAAATATAATTACTTTGCACTCAAGACGCCAGTTGTGTATTCAAAAGAGGCTACACAATTTTTTTATTTATGTTTTTTTTTTTATTTTGGTGGTAAATGGTTACATTGGGGTATTTGAAGGCACTACTAAATACATCCCACAACCACCTATTACGTACGAACACAAACACAAACACCGTGGCGGACTGAACACCTGAATCACAGTCCCGTTGACTGCTCTAGAGCCTCATATTGCCACGCGCGTTGTGGAACAAGCGCGTGCGTGGCCGAGTGGTTACCTGCTCCTTCTCGCCTATACTGTCCTCGCTATATTTAGAGCCCGTCTGCAGAAGAATTATAAGCGACGCCAGGATTCAGGGCGTCCCCCTTGCCAGGAATGCCACAAAGATACTAGCATACTAGCATATGCCGATGATGTCACTGTTCTGGCCGCCACCAGATTAGAAATTGTTCTTGCGGTGCAGCACTTTGCTGATTTCCGCGAAGTATCCGCTGTCCAAATGAACCACGCTAAGTTTATAGGCGCATGGGTCGGACTGGGACGTGAAGCCACAGCGCTGTATTAATATTGATTGGAGCTCTACTCTTACGAATTATCTTGGTGTCAGCTTGGACCCCTATTCGCTTAATACTGGTAAAGGGGGCATTGACCTCAACAGTTTGAGGGCAAAAGTGCAAGAGTGGCGCGGTCGGAACCTTTCCATTCAGAATCGCGCCTACGTATTGTCACGGGTGGTGACCAATAAACAAGAAATAAACAGGAATAAATAAACGTTTAAAGTGGCGAACTTGTGCCAGAAATAAAAGGGTACAAAACGTAATAACATAGCGTCGCGGGCGTCGAAGTCGGCGTAACAGCAGAGTCGAGCGCTGGGGCGAGACTGAATGCAGATCGCCACGCGGAGCCCCTTGTGTACACGTGTGGGCCTTCTGGAATAATCGGCGTAGATGGTTCGGCGTGTAGAACATTCCGACCTCGAACAAGGAACATGGTTCTCGAATTTACCAGAACATTACTTTACAGAGTCAACAAAAAATGTGCCTCCGCGGCCAGGAATCGAACCCTGGCTTTCAGCGTGAAAAGCAAGCGCGATAACCGTTAGGCCACGCGCGCGCTGCCTACTTGGCCAGCTGCGCGCGCGGCATTATTTCCCCCTTTTAAAAAAGTGCATCGTCTCGGTGCAGCACAAAACGAGAACACAGATCCCCAGCAAAAGAATAGCAGACTCGCGAGTCTGCACTTAACAGTTCACTCTTTGACGAAAGTCCAGAGTTCTATCGTTCGTAGTACGGCTTGAGCCGGACTACGTGCACCACCTCGGGTGGTGGCGGGCGTCTTGCAGATGGGCGCGTTCCGTCGGGTAGAACTTCGTAGTTCAGATCGCCGAGGCGTCGGATGATTTTGTAGGGTCCGAAGTAGCGTTTGAGAAGTTTCTCGCTGAGACCATTGCGACGAATGGGAGTCCAGACCCAAACCCTGTCTCCGGGCTGGAAGTGGACGTCCCGACGGCGAAGGTTGTAGCGGCCAGTGTCGAGGTGTTGTTGGGCTTTAATACGGAGTCTGGCGAGCTGACGGACTTCTTCTGCCCTTTGGGCAACCACCTGGGCGTCGTCGCTTACGTCGATAGCCGGTTCATGGGGCAACATAGCGTCCAGCATTGTCGTTACCTTGCGCCCTTGCACCAGTTGAAAGGGTGTCACTCCGGTGGTCTCTTGTACGGCCGTGTTGTAGGCAAGGGTGACGTACGGCAGCACCTCGTCCCACGTCTTGTGCTCCACGTCGACGTACATGGAAATCATGTCGGCGATGGTCTTGTTGAGTCTTTCCATGAGGCCGTTGGTCTGCGGGTGGTACGCCGTGGCGCGACGATGGCTGGTGTGGCTGAGACGCAGGACTTCTTGGGTCAGCTGTGCCATGAACGATGATCCGCGATCTGTAATCAGAACTTCGGGAGCGACGTGCCGGAGGACGATGGACTCGATGAAAAACTTGGCGACTTCCACAGCAGTCCCTGAAGGGAGGGCTTTCGTTTAGGCGTACCGCGTGAGATAATCTGTGGCGACGATTATCCAGTGGTTTCCCGACGTTGACGGCGCAAAGGGGCCAAGTAGGTCCATTCCGATCTGCTGGAACTGTGCGGTCGGGGAAGCAATCGGCTGCAGGAGACCTGCCGGTTTCGTCGGCGGTTTCTTACGTCGCTGGCACTCGTGGCACGATCGGGTGTAAAGGTGGACGGCTTTGGGGAGCTTTGGCCAGTAATACTTTTCACGAATACGGGCCAGTGTTCGGCCGTAACCGAGGTGTCCCGACGTCGGGCCGTCGTGACATGCTTGAAAGATCTCCTTCCGAAGGTCGGTCGGGATTACCAGCAACCACGGTATGCTGTTGTCGCCGAAGTTCTCTTTGTAGAGTACACCTTGTCGAATGGCGAAGGTCGGCAGTACTCGTGAGAAGACACATGGCACGGTACCCCCCCCCCCCCCTTCCAGGCGCTCGATTAATGCGCGCAGCTCAGGATCGTTCCGTTGACGTCGTGCCATGTCGTCGGCGTTTACTGCTCCTAGGAAGCTGTCGTCGTCATTGTCGTCGCTGCAGCCGGAAGGGGTTTCGACGGGGGCTCTGGACAAGCAGTCGGCGTCGCTGTGCTTGCGGCCGGACTTGTAGACCAATGTCATGTTGAACTCTTGTAGTCGGAGGCTCCATCGAGCGAGGCGTCCTGACGGGTCCTTCAGGTTAGCAAGCCAGCAGAGCGAGTGGTGGTCCGTGACTACACAGAACGGGCTCCCGTACAAGTACGGGCGGAACTTCATGATTGCCCAGACGACCGCAAGACACTCCTTTTCAGTCGTGGTGTAATTTCTCTCCGATTTGGACAACGTCCGACTTGCGTAAGCGATGACGCGTTCGGCGCCTTCTTGCACTTGAACCAGTACAGCCCCAAGTCCTGCATTACTAGCGTCCGTGTGAATCTTGGTTTCCGCATCCTGATCAAATTGTCCTAAAACAGGAGGAGTCTGGAGTCTTCGCTTCAGCTCGTCCAATGCCTGCTGCTGTTCCTCGGCCCATTCGAACTTCTCGGCGTCCTTCGTGAGGTTTGTGAGCGGTGCGGAAATCCTTGCGAAATTCCGAACGAAGCGTCGATAGTAGGCACAAAGTCCGAGGAATCTTCGCACGGCCTTCTTGTCTCTCGGCGCTGGAAATGCCGCGACGGCGCGAGTCTTCTCGGAGTCTGGGCGGACGCCTTCGTTACTAACCACGTGGCCTAGGAACTTCAGTTCGTCATAGGCGAACCGGCACTTTGACGGCTTGAGAGCGAGACCGGCGTTCTGTATGGCATGGAGAACCGCGCGGAGTCGTCGTAAGTGCTCGTCGAAGTCAGCTGAAAATACTACGACGTCGTCAAGGTAGACGAGACAACTCTGCCACTTCAGCCCTGCCAGTACGGTGTCCATGACACGCTGGAAAGTTGTTGGCGCCGTGCATAGTCCGAAGGGCATCACCTTGAACTCGTACAGTCCATCCGGCGTGACGAAGGCTGTCTTCTCTCGGTCCCGTTCGTCGACCTCGATTTGCCAGTAGCCGCTCTTCAGGTCCATCGATGAAAAATATCGAGAGTGGCGCAGCCGGTTTAGAGTGTTGTCGATGCGGGGGAGTGGGTAGACGTCTTTCTTCGTAACCATGTTGAGCTGCCGGTAGTCAACGCAGAACCGAAGAGTTCCGTCCTTCTTCTTAACCAGCACGACTGGAGAGGCCCATGGACTGCTTGAAGGTTGGATTATGTCGTCATTCAGCATCTCTTGAACTTGCTGCTGGATCACCTCCCTTTCCTTAGCGGAGACTCTGTGCGGCGATCGATGCACAGGGCGCGCGTCGTCCTCGGTAACGATGCGGTGCTTGGCAACGGCGGTCTGGCGCACCTTCGACGACGTCGCAAAGCAGTCGCGGTATTCGGCGAAGAGGTTACCAGCTGACGTCGTTTAGGGTCCGGAAGCTTAAGGTCAATGTCGAGCTGCGCTGGCGACGTACTGTCTTGCTGGGGCGGCGAGGATTCGTCAGTAATCGCGGTGATTTCGGCGGGGTTTCGGAGCTCCTCGACGTAGGCCACGGCTGCACCTTTCGTGAGGTGTTGCGATTCGTTTCGGAAGTCACGAGGGCCACAGTCCGCCCATCCTGAAGTTTAGCTACTCCCCTTGCGACTCCTATGCCTCTTCCCAGGAACAATTGGATGCTTCCCTTGAGAAGAACTTCGCCACAGGAAGGTTCATCGATCCCAACAAGTACGAAAACACTCGACCGCGGTGGTAGGTTTACGTGGTTTGCGAGGACTCGGACCGTGGGTGACGTCGTTTGGGGTTCCTCCGGCGGTGGAGCAGGTTTTCGTAGCTTCAGCCAGTTTCTTCCGAGGTCGATGACGGCGCCATACTCGCAGAGAAAGTCCATTCCAAGGATAACGTCCCTCAAACAGTCTTGCAGAACGACGAACTTGACAGGGCACGTTTCACCGTGGATCTCGACGCGAGCAGTGCATCTCCCGACTGGTGTGATGAGATGTCCTCTGGCGGTTCGTATTTGGGTCCTTCCCACGGTGTCATGACTTTTCGAAGGCGGCGGGAGAGCCTCCCACTCAAGACTGAGTAGTCTACTCCGGTGTCCACCTGTGCCGATGCGTCGTGGCCGTCGATGACGACGTTTAGGTTGTTGGACACCGTTGCAGGGGCGTCGTAGCGATGCGTGGCGTCGGGAGAGTGGGAGCGCTCCATCGTTCTTGGAGGCTCTTTACGTCGGTCGTCTTCGGCAACGGCACCTCCAGGCGTTGCCGCACTAAGTTTTCCCGACAAGATAGGGGAGACAGGCTGTCACGGCGCGACCGACGGAAAGGTGACGCGGAACGTCGGGGGGATGGAGAACGGGAACCTTGTGGTGCGGTGGGCGCTGGTGACGGAGGGCGACGGAGGTATTCCTCGATGTCCCTTGGTCGTTCTCCAAAACTAGGTCGACGGTCGTTTGGAGCGAATCCTCGCAGGCCGAGCTGGCGGTAGGGGCACCTCCGGTAAACGTGGTCCGCCTCCCCGCAGTGGAAGCACACCGGGCGTCCGTCATCCGTGCGCCACACGTCGGTCTTTCGAAGTCCATGCTGCTCTTGGCGCGGCGCGTACTGCGGCGAAGAGACTTCTCGTCGGGTTGCAGATGGGTACTGCCGAGCAATAGGAGGCTGCGGACGACGAACAACTTCGGCATAGGTCACAGCTGGTGGTTCCGGTGCGGCGTCGGCGAGAACGTCTGGCTGGAGCGCTTGCTGGACCTCTTCTCGAACAATCTCGGCGATCGAGAGTGAAGCTGGACGTTCGGCGGCAGGTATCAGCTTCTTCAGTTCTTCACGGACGATGTCCCGGACTATTGGGGCTGAGGGCGCAGCTTGACGGCGTGGGTGCAGCGACGGCAGGAGCTCGATGGAAGTGAGCGGCTCGTGCTTAGAGGGCCCGTTCAATGTTGGTCGCCTCTGTTACAAACGTTTCGACGGTGGTCGGCGGGTTGCGGACGAGGCCCCCGAAGACGTCATCTCGTACGTTTCGCATCAGGATCCGCAACTTCTTTTCGTCGGTGGCTTGAGGGTCGGCGCGAGTGACCAGGCGCAGGACATCCTCGACGAAACTGGTGATGGTCTCGTTTGCGCCCTGGGTTCTCATTCGAAGAAGGTCCTCGGCCCTCTCCCGTCGATACTGGTTAGTGAAAGTTCGCCTCAACTCATTCTTGCAGGCGGTCCACGAGATCAATAATGTCTCCCGATTCTCGAACCAGTGCCTGGCCGTTCCATGGAGCGCGAAGTAAAGGTTCTGCAGGCGCTGGTCCTCCGTCTATCGGTTGTGCTGGGCCACCCGCTCGTACTGTTGAAGCCAGTCCTCGACGTCTTCGTGGGCGTCCCCGTGGAATGGCGTCGGAGTCCGGGGTGCGACTGGCAGGTAGATGAAGGCAGGAGCGGCCCGGGTCTGTGACGGCTGGCCGTCCATCGTCGGCTTCGTTGGCTGCTTGGTCCTGGGTGGCAGAAGTCCGTATTCCGGGTGTAGACCTTGGGTGCGGCGACTGCTCCGAGTTTCAAGTTCCGCGTCGGGTGGTCTTCTCACCGGGCTCGGAATCGGGCTTGCACTGCGGGCCCTGGGAGGGGAACGCTGCACGGGCATGCGCTACCCCGCACCTCCACCAAAATGTCAGGGGTGGTGACCAATAAACAAGAAATAAACAGGAATAAATAAACGTTTAATGTGGCGAACTTGTGCCAAAAATAAAAGCGCACAAAAGGTAATAACAGAGCGTCGATGGCGTCGAAGTCGGCGTAACAGCAGAGCCGAACGCTGGGGCGAGACTGAATGCAGATCGCCACGCGGAGCCCCTTATGTACACGTGTGGGCTTCTGGAATAATCGGCGTAGAAGGTTCGGCGTGTAGAGACCTCGAACAAGCAACATGGTTCTCGAATTTACCAAAACATTACTTTACAGAGTCTACAAAAAATGTGCCTCCGCGGCCAGGAATCGAACCCTGGCTTTCAGCGTAAAAAGCAAGCACGATAACCGTTAGGCCACGCGCGCGCTGCCTACTTGAGCAGCGGCGCGCGCGGCAGTGGACAAAAATACAGTGGAGAAAAATACTCAGTATTTTTCTCCACTGTATGGTATGCAGCTCAACTTGTGCCATGTCACGCAAGCGAAATCCATAAAATGCACCGCTTTTGCGCAACTTTCATTTGGAATTCCAGTTTGAGCGGATGAGGCGCACTAACATTTTTGTTAACCAAGGCAAAGGAGGGTTTGGTGTTGCAAACCTAGAAATTAAGCTTAAAGTTCAGAGGTTTCTATTTTTCCGCGACCAGAGGAACTCTGTCATTGTGCAGTCATTTGTTAAACTTGGCGGCCGGCTGCTGGCACCATGGCTCGTTGTAACTGAGGAAGGAGCTACGTCAGCGGCTGTACTGAGGTTTTATAAAGAAATCGCTGCTGCCATCAAATTTGTTGAAGCACGTTTTTCTCCGCAGTACCTTAGCAAGGTGAAAAGAAAAACCCTGTATTGGGATACAGTCGACACTGTCTTTCCACCGCCGCTCTATCGCTCCTTTCTTGGAACTGATGTAGAATCCACGGTTTTCAAGCGCCTCCGCAGCTACCCCGTTCGCAAAGCCGCAATCGACTTCTTTATTTCTTTTCACACCTAAGTGCTGCCAGTGAAGACGTGGCAGGAAAAGAAAGGTTTCTTTGTTCCGTGGAATTTGATCTGTGTTCTATGTCCCACGCCGGAAACTCTGCAGCATGTTTTTCTTTTTTGCCCGAACGCAGAATTATTCTGGGCGGAACTACGCTGTAGATTACAGGTTGAATTACACATGGATTGGCACAGCGCGAAGCTCCTTGAGTTTGGCACAGGCCCTGACAGCAAATGTTTGGAGGTATTGGCACTGCTTGGACTGCACGCAATATGGAAGTCCCGCGCGGATCACCTTCTGGTTCTCGAAGGAGGCAAACCAGCATGGCGTCACTTTGAAGAAGGCTTCACGACTGCGAGTAGCCTCATTGCTGAGGTGGGAAACTCCGAAATGGCTGGCTGGGCGGAATTGGAAGCGCGCTTTCAAATGCCGAAAACGCCTCAAGATCGGAGGAGATAAGTGCGGAACTTCGAAGCCACTGTATGAATGTGACTGTGTACACGAACCAGTGTTGTTTAAATGGCCACACCGTGCGCTGTCTTTGCCCAAGTGTATTTTAACCATGTAAATAGCCCTTGTTTTACATAAGTATTCAAAAAGCAAAGTCGGAAAAAAAAAGAAAAACAGGCCGAGTGGTTACCACGCTCGACTGTCGCGCGGAAGGTGTGGGTTCGATTCCAGTCAGCGCACTCCCTACCGAAAAATCCGGTATAACTTTTCACTATCCGGATTATGGAACCGGAAATTTCTTTCTGGAAACCCGAAATCCAGATTGCAGACAAAGGAATAATTTCTGAAAACCTAAATTCCAGATAGAATCCGGATAGAATCCAGATAGATTTCCGGTTCCATAATCCGGATAGCGAAAAGTTATACCGGATTTTTTGGTAGGGCTGTCCTTTAATTTATTACTTCAGCTTGGCCTTCTCGTAAGTTGGAGAGCATTCTCGTCTGATCGAGTTCCGAATGTTTTACGCACCGAAAGTTGTACGCCGAATGATCCAGAAACCAACGAAGGTACAAGGGGTCTCCGCAAGGCGAGCGGAGTCAGTTTCGCCCCAGCGTTCGACTCCGCTGTCAAGCCGACTTCGACGCCCGCGACGCTCCCATTTCTTATGTTCCTTTTTTTTTTATTTTGGGCACAAGTTCGCCCCATTAACCGTTCAGTTTACTCAGTTATTCACCGCCTCATCCCTTGTCATTCGTGACAATATAGCCTACATATTGAAGGTAATCATCTGGTTGGTTACCACCTCTGCACTTATTAAGGTTCCAAGTATTCGGTCCTCCTCATCTCCTCGGGAGTCTGTCAAAGGGGAAACAGTGTTTTGAAGTTCGCGAGCAATATTTCTTATCTTACTAAAAGCATTGGTACAACTAATAATAATTCGGCGCAGTCGCTAAAACAATATCCACAAAACGGCTGTTAGAAGAATTGTTATTGCTTTTCTGCATAGCACCACTCAGGACGAAGCAAGTCAAGGCAGTTTCTTCACTTTAAAGAAGTTATTTTGCTTTTCTTTACTAGTTGACTATTTAATATGGTCGTTAACGTCACTATATTAAAGTTACTACGCACATCACGTACAGTGGTGAGTATACACATTCAGTGAGCTAACATTGTGCTAACACAACCACGCCAAACATATCTGCTCGCAGCACTTGCTGAAGCTTTGCAGCATCAGCAAGTGTTGTGGTTGTAGTTCCCGAACCCCGTTTGTGATTGGTGTGCAAGAAAATCATCAGGTGTGTTCTTGATAGAAAAAAAGAAGATAATAGCATACACTGGGTCGATTTATCAGTGCGATGCTACACAACTCAATTGACAAACTAATCAAATGTTGTACTTAGGCACTTCAGTGTACTCCACATCTGCTTGAAGTTAACTTCTAGAAGGTGAGCTTTTCAATACTTTGGTAGTTTAAGTCAAACTACCAAAGTATTGCAGTCAAAAGGTACAAACGGTTCAAAAGTATAACACAACAGTATTTACGATTTCCAGGTATTTTAAGAGTATTCTGCAAATATTTTTGATTGCTGCGTTTTTATTAGGGTTGCAGTGTATTTGCATGAAATAAATAAATATTATAAGAAATCTATGTGAAAGGAATTTTCAGCCTACTAATTTAGTATCTACATATTTCAGAACGCATGAAGGGAAACTTCAAATGTAGTTTAAATAACGGCATTTTAAAAATATTTTCAGAAATATATTTTAATACTGAGTAAAAAAAAAAGAGTGTATATATTCGGTCTATTTTTCTTGTGCTTACAATTATGAACTGTACATCAAATGCACTCTAACTAAAATGTGGTATATTTCAAACGTATTAATTTTCGCTAAGGCTTATGCAGTTACCGTGGTTGCTTATAAAAACAGTCTCCTTAATGGACCTCTTGGCGAATATGTGCTGCCACCCAGACACGCGAGCGGGTTCGAGGCTAAGTGGCGGGAAAACAACGCGCACGCAAGGCCTCCCCCACCCGTTCCACACCAAAATGTCAGTTACATCCTGTTCACCCATTGAGCGCTGTGACATAGATACTGCTCCCCGAAACTCGCCTTTGTCCCCATCGTGCGTAATCTTCCGCCCCGAAGTCGACACAACGAAACCATCTTCCCTCTCTGCTCGGCCAGAAGGAAGAGAGAGAGGGTACTGGAACCATTTACTCTCGAACCGATGTTTCTACAAAAGGTCCATTACGCGCCTAAACGCATTTGTCTCGTTACTCAGGATGGAGGTCCCTTCCCAAAGACGGGAACATGAATAACAGGAGCTAATGTGTTGTGCTAGTTCAGAATTTTGGAACTATTCCTAACATTCCTCTTGTGCTCTGTAAGACGGTCATTCTTATACCGCCCCGTCTTCCCTACTTAACACAACCCGCAGTCCAAGCGCCCCTTATAAACCCTATATGTGACACAAAAAGACGACGGATCACTGTGCTCCGTGCCACAACAACTCTCAGGCTCAAATGCAAAAGGTGCGAGTTCACTGAAGACCGACCTACGAAAAGTTTTTCCTAGGAGAAAGAAAATCCTACTCGACACCCGTCCAATTTCTTCCTCTCCCACTCTGCTATCTCGACGACGGGGTTTTTTTTTTTGTTGCTGCTTCTTGGGGTGGGACAAGCCGGAATAAGCTCATTATCCAGGGTTCGCAAGGGCAGCGGCAGCGTTGGGGTGGGGGGCGATTTTTTTTTTTATTTTCGATGGGCCTTGCTTCGTAGTTGCCGTCAATAGCAGCCCGACTTTAGGGAGTTTTAGTAGACCGTGTTTCCTCCTCCGCTAAGCCCCTCGGCTACCCGGAACTCCACAGCCAAGGCCATTGGCACGCAGGCGCAGCGGCAGTTCCTTCGTTGCGGAGGACTTAGCGGAGGGGGACAGACGGTCTACTAAGGCTCCCTTTTTTCCTTCATCGTCCCGCCTGTTTGTTTCCGAAAGAAGTGAGAGGCATTCTACTGTGATTTTTGGCTACTCATTGTCACCGAATTCGAACGTGGAAGTAAACATGCATAAACGTCGCCCTGTTTATTTGCAATCTAAATAATGTTGCTCTACTGATGCGCTCCAATCAATTTCATTAACAACCATTGTAGTTGCTATGATTCTATTGTGAAAGAATGTTCGGTGATACCACAGATGTGCGTCGATTCAAAGCGAGAAATAGGTCCTCGTATTTATTTTAATGATCGGGATACTTCCATTTTCCTTCCTCGCGATTAAAACGCAAGAAGCTGGGGGAATTTATGTGCACTAACATGCTGCTTCTAAGAGTGAGTACGACATTTATAGTGCATGCAAATTTAGATGTAAATAGTTTAATCACTGTGCACAAACATTCGCGGCCTGGAGATGACATGGAAGCAAGGCGGCAAGCAGCTTGCTGGAAATAGAAGTCTATATTGCATTGCACTGGTGTGAAAAAATATTACGTACTTTTGACTTATTTCCGTGCGAAAATAAAAAAAAAAAAACAGCGTTTACGAAGCGAACACTGTGCGTTTTGAGCAGCGCCGAAAGGGCATAAAAAACCGGGACAACCTGAACGATACGTGGCACCTCGCGTCACTCAGCTTTTTCTGGATTCTCGTTTTTCTGTAGCCTTTCAAAAGGGGATGAAAAATTATGAACCGACTGACTCGACTTATCATATTAGAGCAGTTCATTTTCATTGGGACAGGCTCTCTTCAAGCGTCTTGCATAATTCAGCTTGTACTGGTCCGTTTTTATTTTCGGTTCCTTTCAAAAAGTGAGCTCTAAGCCGCATGATCAAATTACCACATTCATAATTTGCGGAAGCGGAGAAGTGGAAATGCGACAAAAGGAAAGATTCGCCCGAGTTATCTGAGGCCTATAGAAAAGCGGACCGGGTGGAAGTGGGCCGAAATCCTTTTCAAGAAACACGCAATCTTTTCTACAATTCTGTCGTAACAATTTGATACGAATGTATACTTGGACGCCGTCATAATTTGTTTAGGAATTCGGGGAAGAAAGTAAGCGGGTGAACGAGACGCCTCTGGGTTTTGCGTCGCGCCTGCATTTCAAGGGTCAGACTTAGTGGTTCCCGACACCAGCACGATTGACGGCTCCGCCCGGGTCTTTCATTGCTTATCGATACGGAAAAGGAGAATAGCGCGACGGCCCGCGGCCGTGGTGCGTTCCGGCTCGCGCTCTGGCGGGCAGTCAGACTAAACCCCCACCGCTGAAGAGTACCTCGTGTACGGGGTCGAAAACATGATAATCATTGAATGAGAGTGGACATAGACGCATAATGATCCGATACAAAGTTTCACTTGATTTGTGTGTTTCTTGAAAAACATTGCGGCCCCCTTGTATCCGGTCCGCTTTTCTATAGGCCTCTAATAACGCGGGCGAATCTTTCCTTTTGTCGCATTTCCCCTTCTCCGCAACCGGAAATTATGAATGTGGTAAATTGGTCCAGTGGCTTAGAGCTCACTTCTTGAAAAGAACCGAAAATAAAAACGAACCAGTAAAAGCTGAACTATGCAAGACGCTTGAAGGTCGCCTGTCCTAATGAAAATAAACTCCCCTAATGTGGTAAGTCGAGTCAGTCAATTCATAATTTTTCATCCCCTTTTGAAATGATTAAAAAAAAAAAGAACATGAAACCTGAACAAGCTGAGTGACGCAATGCGCCTCGCCTCGTATTGTTCAGGTTTTCCCGGTTCTTTATGTCCTTTCGGCGCCTCGAAACGCACAATGTTCGGTTTCTAAACGCGTTTTTGATTTTCACACAGAAAAAATACAAACGTTCGTAATAATTTTTCACATTAGTGGAATGCAATATAGATTTCTATTTTCAGCAAGCTGCTTTCCGCCATCGTGCATTGTCATCCTCCAAGCCGCGAATGTTTGCGCACAGTGATTAAATTATTTGCATGTAAATTGACATGCACTATAAATCTGGCACTCTCTCTCTCTCTCTTAGAAGCAGCATGCTAGTGCACATGAATTTCCCCAGCGTCTTGCCTTTTAATCGCGTGGAAACAAAAAAGAAAATAACCCGGACATGATTTGTGCAGAAGGCTAGATACAATAGGCGCCGTTTATTCTTACAAACTCCCTGACAGATTCACTACCACATACCCTTTAATCCTATCTCCAAGAAGCGAGGTTTTTGGTCGAAATTCGTTGCTCGGCCGCTATTCTTTGTAGGGGCGCGGGAAAAAAAGCGGGGAGGGGGGACGGAAGGGAAACAAAAATTTTCGCAAGCAGATTTTTTTTTTTTTGCGTTGGCGTTTGCGATATTTTGTTGTGTTATGTATGCTTTTGTTTAGGGTGCTACAATATAGTGTAAACAATTTCACGCACCTCCTACAAACATTTCATTGTCAACGACATTTGTAAAGCATTACGCACTGATTCGGTGCATTAACCTTACGCACTAGAGCTTCACAGGAGCGAGTATTTCAGTAAAATAAATACGAGGACTTATTTCTTCCTTTGAATCGATCACTTCTGTGGCATCAAAACGAACATACTTCCACCTTGAAATCATAACAAATCATGATTGATAATGAAATTGATTGGGTCCCAACAGTAGCGCTAAATTATTTAGATTGCGAATAAAAAGGGCGACGTTCTTGCGATGTTTTTACTTCCGAGTTCGAATGTGTTTAGAATGAGTAGCCAAAAAGCCCTGTCTGCGGGCTGCTTCCTGCAGTGGCCTAATATTTCCCCAATTCGGGAAAGAGGGAAAGGGGGGAGGGGGGAGAGAAAAAGGAGTGGTTGTTGTGGGAAGATAATAATATTTATTCGCCCTCAGGAGAGTCGCCGGTCATTAAAAAGTCAACTATGAGGACACATCTATAGTTACTATGAGTAAAATGTGGAATACAGCCAGGTTGCTGCGAAGTTCTGATAGTCGAAACGATGGGGCATTGTGGATGTGGGTGAAGTAAAGACCTATTTTACGACTGGACCGTTTTTATTAGAAGCCAGATTTTCGGTTTCCTTCTTCCACCCTCCTGACGCCAATCTTTCCAACGTTGGATAAATTCGGTACAGCGTTGATCGCGCAAGCCCGCGCCAATATTTAAGGACCTTTATCTACTTCTAAAACTGTCATCAAGCAGATGTAAGGAAGAATAAATACGAAAAATAGTGCAAAATAGGATGAACAACATATGAGAGGAGATATATGTTTCGAGCAGTAATGAAGAGATTAGGGAAAGCCACTGAATTGATATATATGTTTCAGAAAGTAATGTGTTATCGTCGACCTGAACCCTTTATTGCGCAAGCCAATCCTTGTGCAGACACGGGAATGGTTCCAGCAGCCGCGCGATGTCCAGAGGGCGGCTGGTGGAACGAGCCCAGCATACCACGGCCCCTCGATCTCCACCAACCGTGCGTCCTCGGGCCTGCAGCTCATGGAAAAAGCGTTCGATCGCGCGGACTTCCCCAGTCTCGCGGATTGAGCGTGCCCGCGTCAACAAGGGGCCGCTCATTTAGCGCTTCTTGAGGATTATCCCTAGAGGAAAAGCCGACACAAAAGAAGCTCCTGTTATCACTTGACTTTTGGGAGACGGTAAAAAAAAAGAGGGGCGCGAGGGGCATTTTCCTATCTTGCGGAAAATGGTTTCGTAGGTCGGTCTTTAAGATGAAGTCCGTCCTAAAAACTATGCCCACGTTGAATTTTGCACCTAAAGCTATTAACTATGTAAGAAACCATGAAAGTATGAAACCACAGTGGTTTTTTTCTTTTTTTTGGGCCTGTTCACTTCTCTTCGAATGGCCCACCAGTTATCCCCGCGTGCTCGAAAAAATGAACCCCGAGCTGTAACCAGCAAATTTTAGACATTAGATTTCAAGCCCAAGGGCATTGTACGACACAATGCAAACATGACTCCTTCAGTGCATTACCGATTGATTTCTTCACTACCCTCCTTTTTACCAGTTTAGAATGAGCACTTCGTGCAGACAGCATGCTCTTTGCCACTTGGTTTCCTTAAGACCCACAAAGCCCATCTTCAGTTAAAAATAGCAGATCCAAAAACTCTAACCTCCCATTTATCACAGACGCCGATGTGAATTTAAACTCTGGCGCAGCTTTCAATATAAAGCTTTCAACCTCCATGCTGAATGTTCGTTCGGAGCGCAAATCAGATCATCTACAAACCTCCGTACCAAGTTCCTAACCCCAAATAATCAACAAAACCTGTTATCTTTCTGTCGAGGATGCTTAGATAAAACTCCGACAATAACGGAGCCACTGCTGAACCAATGCATACACCCTTCCGTTGGATCAAAACTCACCATTAAATTTTACTACTGTTGCTTTCAGATAACACGTGAAGAGTTTTAGCAACCCCTGAACAGAAGTACCTGACTTAGTTCGAAAAAAAAACCAGATAAAGCTCCAAAAGCTCCCTCACTCATTCCAACAAAATGCGACTGTCTAAAAAGTTGTACAAATCCTTTATATCCAAACACACTACCGTGCAAGTGCTCCGATGCACAGTCGAAAGAATGTCCAACAACTCCTCAGAGTTTCGCTGGACACCTATCCCATCCTCTTTACTTTTAACAAACAGATCTGAAACTGCAGATGACGCTTTCTCATTCAAGGTACCACTTGGGAGCACCAGGATTAAGTCACCCTTGTCAGTTTGAAGCAGGATCATTGACTAATTTTTTCAATTCCCTCTGCAGTTCCGACTTCGCTCAACAGAGAGGCACGAATTTAGCAGATCGCCCATTCTACTCAAGGACTCATTTACAATTGAAGTTCTATCCTCTGGGGTTGAAAGTATGTTGCCAATAGCATACACAGATGAGCACAAATCAAAACGTGAGGGTTTCACATCAAGATAAAATTTTGGTCACTCCTTCAAAATCGCGTGTGCTTTTTGTGACAAACAAACTTCTCGCGGATTAAAAGAAATACCAATCCACAGAAACTGATTTCGTTCACATTTTTTTGCTCTTGTCTTGTTTCTTTAGGATCTCTGTTTTTTTCGAGGCCCAGAATGATTAGAGTTTATCGAGCCGCAAAGAGTTCCAGCTACTCAACAAAGCTCCGAAATCCATCACCCAAAACACTTTTCCACAACACATCATCAAGCTCAAAAAGCTCCCGAAGCTGTTGACTTGCCCCCTCCGATAGGACTTGAGGATACGCTTTTGGTGACGACAAAGGATGTTTTGCTGAGTCAGGTACCCGAAGAGCCCGGGACCAACATACTTTTTCAGGCGTTTATGCGTCTAATTAAGGATACTGTTTGTATAAGCAACCACGGTAATTGCCTAAGTCAACCGTCTCTGCTTCTAAGTGATAGGATGAAGAAGTTCTTGTTATTGTTATGATATGTTTCTGTGTGTGTGTGTGGCGGGGAGGAGGGGGTTTAAGTGGTTTACTCTAAGAGCTAATTTGCAGGTTTACGTTGTAAGAGGCTTTTCGGGATCGCTTCACAGGTGACCTCGTGCTTGTTTTTCAGTTCGTTGGGTATGTGTGTTTCCGCGCCAGGTGCATGGGGGTTTAGGAGAGGCTTCGCGGTCCGACTGTTGGTAGTGTTAAGTCGTGGCATGTCAATTAAGGTCCCTCTTTCCCTTTTGTCGTCTCAAAGGTGATTTATTGTTGCTTCCGTGTCAATAAACTCAGCTGCGATTGAAAATTCGTGTTCTCTTGTTCTTTTTTTTTATTTCCCCTTTGCTTAGGGTTCTCAACTATGTGGTTTAACAGCTCGCCTGCACTCTTTTTCTTCTGGCAATAGGCAATTGTCCAGCCCTTGGTGAGATAGCTTACAAGGTAATTTTAATCGGAGCATAAAACAATTGCGCATTTTCGTCTTTGCTTTAATGTTACAACTCAAACTAAATTAGCGTCGAAGAAAAGTATTCACTGGAACTCTTGTCAATATTTCGTGTGGTTCGCGTTGCGAAATCTCGGGGGTAAATTTTCGCTTGTAGACAACAAACTATAATTACTTCTGTTCGTCCTGTTTAACTGGAGCTGTTCTTTCTAACTCGGAAAGACCTGGCGGTTCTTATTGTGGCCGGTACTACGTTAATTAAAGAGGCAATTGCAGCTGCCGAGTTAATTTTGAAGAAACAATGTTCTCACAAATGGTCTTTTTTTTAGCTCCGCTGAGTGTTTACGTCGAGTTACACACCTTGGATCACGTGGAATCCTAAACAAACTTAATGCCTGACCTGTTAATGTTTTTCCATTGTTCCATTTCCATTTCCACCAGAGGACAGAGCAGTAGCTTCCCTAGGGAATCACCCGGGCACGCGAGAGAAGATTAAGAGACCTCAATTGGATTATCAAGAACGCGTTCTCTCAGTTCATTGAAAAAGCGTCCAAAATGAGCGGCAGACACAATAGTTTGACAGTACACTAGCTAATACGATAAAGCTGTGGATATCAATTCGTCGCATCTACGGATCGTTTCGTCAACATTCGACGTTTCAGCGACAGTTCATTTGAATGAGAAAACTTTCCGCAATATTTTAAACCTCACACCTTGCCAACCTTTCGACGTTTCGACGAACAGAACTCTGCTGTCTTCGCAACAAAAGTTAAGCGTCTCGCCTGCTTTGGAAGAAGGAAGAAATGTCTTTTATTGGATTACGCGCTTGCTTTGTGCGCTTTGTAGAATAAAATACGTCGTCCACGAAACGTCGCAGGAGCGCATTGTCCACTATACTCCCTCTACCCTTAAACTGAGACTAGAAGCTTAGCCTTGAGCGCGAGCTTTCTACCCTCGCTAACACAAGTGTGATCGCGCTGGTACGCGCAACCAAAGCACTGCGGAACGTTCTGAACGTGGAACTTCTAGGCTCAACTTAAAAGGGCCTTGAAAAAGCGTTTTTTTTTATATTTCTTAATTTGCATCGGTGTTTCCGATGCAAATTAAGAGATGTGTGAAACTTTAGAAACTCAAAGAAATGTGTGAAACTTTAGAAGGACATTAAAAATAAAAACGAGAAAATCAGGTCCATTTTTAACATAAGAGGTAAAAGAAGTTCGGGGTTTTAAGCATATTTGCTCTTCTTAATGACGTTCTCCGTGGGAACCAATAGAAAATTGAAACGACAAGAGCGTCATACAAAATTGCGCGATATTCCTAATTTTTGGAATCAACATCCGGTTATGAAGATGTAAACGCCCCACCGCATTGCAGGTGTTTTAAGCAAAAAATCTAGCTTGATGGGATCAGAAAAGGTAACGCGCCCCTTTTGAGAATATACTACTTCTAGAATTTGATGCCGTCATTTTCCGACGCGCTGGACCAACCACGTCAGTGAACGCTTTTGTTTGACGTTGATAGGTACGACCTTCTAGGCAGCATTCTGTGTTTTTGGGGATCACGTGACCTTGGGGATCACGTGATCCCCAAGGTCACGTGACCTTGGGGATCACGTGACCAGGGGGTCACGTGACTCCAGAGAAATTTTTCCACTAGATTTATCGGGGAAATGTTTTCTGCTAGATTTAGGGGGGACTTTTTCCGCTAAATTTAGCGGGGAAATTGTTTCGCTAGATTTAGCGCGGAAATTGTTCCGCTAGATTTAGCGGGGTAATTTTTCCGCTAACTTTAGCGGGGAAATTTTTCCGCTGGATGTTGCGGGGAAATTTTTCTGCTAGATTTAGCGGGCAAATTTACCCATAATGCACCGCGCGGTTACGCCGACGCCAACGCCGCTCAAGCCGGAAACGGGCGCCTAAGAGCTGCGCTCTAAAACAATGTTTCTTAGTTGTTTTACTCGTTCACGAGTATCCGATAGAAAGCGCCAAAACTGTTGAGGCGATTCTAATAAAAACAAAAGGTAAGCCGTTTACCCTGTAACGCCGAATGAGAGCTCAGCCCTTGAGTAGGAGGATGGGAAGGTACGGAGAGGGGGTTATGCCTCTCCTCTCCTGCTCACCTCCTATTTAGGGCAAAATTTTCCGCTAAATTTACCGGAAAAAATTCCCCGCTATATGTAGCGGGGAAATTTTTCCAATAGATCTAGCAAGATATTTTTCCCGCTAAATTTAGCGTGGAATCTTTATCACTAACTTTAGCGGGGAATCTTTTCGCTAAATTTAGCGGGGAAAATTTGCCGCTAAAGCTAGGGAACTTTTTCAGTAAATTAAGCGGGGAAAATTTTCCGCTAAATTTAGAGGTGAATTTTATTCGTTAAATGTCGTGGGAAAAATTTTTCGCTAAATGGGAAAAATTTTTGCTAAATTTAACGGGGAAAATTTCCCGCTCAATTTATCAGGTACTTTTTCCGTAAATTAAGCGGGAAAAACTTACCGCTAACTTCAGAGGGAAAATTTCTTCGTTACATGTAGCGGGGAAATTTTTCGCTAACTTTAGCGGGGATCTTTTCCCGTAAATTTAGCGGGGAAAATCTTTCGCTAAATTTAGAAGGGAAATTTTTCCATTAAATGTAGCGGGGAAAATTTTTCACTAAATTTGGCGGAGAAATTTTTACGCTAAATTTAGCGGAGAATTTTCTTTCGCTAAATTTAGCGGGGGTAATTTTTCGCTAAATTTAGCGCGAAAAATTTTCTGCTAAATTTATCAAAGAAAAAATTCTGCCAAATTTAGCGGAGACTTTTTTCCGCTAAAATTTGCGGGGACAATTTTTCGTTAAATTTAGCGGGAAACATTTCCGCTAAGTTTAGCGGGGAAGAACTTCCGCTAAATTTAAAAGGGAAAAATTTTCCGCTAAATTTACCGGGGAACTTTTCTGATAAATTTAGCGGGAACAATTTTTCTGCTAAACTTAACGGGGTAAAATTTTCCGATAGATTTAGCGGGGAAATTTTTCCGATAAATTTAGCGGGGTAAATTTTCCGCTAAATTTAGCGGGGAAATTTACTCATCATGCACCTTGCGGTTACGCCGATGGCGACGCCGCTCAAACCGGGAACGGGCACCTAAGAGCAGCGCTCTAAAAGAAGCAAGACTTTGCCCATAAAGTTTATCACGTGCGATTCGTACTTTACTGAGTAATTCATCATTGTGGATGTTCAGCTCCAAGCTATTTTTAATTTGTGCCTTTCGTTTGCGTTTGACACGCCTCTTAAGGCCTCAACACCAATTTAGATTCCCCGCTAAATTTAGCCGGAAATTGAACTGGTAGTGAGGTCATGTGGTGTTAGTTTTCTGGCTAATTTTCGCGGGGAAACTGACCATGTGTATAAGTCACTACACATGAAGTCATATTACATCATTTTCCCCGCTAAACTTATCGGGGAAACTGAATTGTGTTTTCTTGCTAAATCTAGCAGGGAAACTGGACTTGTTCACAAGTTACGTGACACGAAATCATGTAGCATCATGTTCCCCGCTAAATTCAGCGGGGAAACTGAATTGGTGTTGAGGTCACGTGGCGTCAGTTGTCAAGCTAAATTTATCAGGGAAACCGAATTGGCATTTAGATCATATTGTGTCAATTTATCACCTAAATTTAGCGAGGAAACTCTGACCTCACAGGCCAAAGCGTCACGAAATGTGACTTTACCACATTCGGAGCAACTAAACAGAAAAGTTTCACGTTGAAACAAGCACCGCGTGCGTATTATTATGGGGATCCCATCGTACCCTCCTCGTCATCACTAGCTTACCTTTAAGCTTACGTCGAAATAAACTTCGAATATATATATATATATATTGTCACGGTTGGTGACCAAAAGAAAACAGGAAATAAACAGGGAGAAATAAACGTTTAATGTGGCGAACTTGTGCCGAAAATAAAGAAGGAAACAGAAGAAAGCAGAGCGTCGCGGGCGTCGAAGTCGGCGTGTCAGCAGAATCGAGCGCTAGGGCGAGACTGACTCGACAAGATCGCGGGCGGCCTCTTATCTAGAGTGTGCCGCTATGTCGAAGATTCGGCGAAAGCGGTTCGAGCGTCGCGTGATCGGGGCGAGAATGAACACGCACTTTCTAGAAAACAAAAGCAGGGATAAATGATAGAAGTTACGTGCGGTACATGAATAAACGGGAACTCTCTGGAGGACCGTGACCGAGCGTTGCTTTCTCAGCCTTGCGCGCGGCATTACTCCCCCCTTTAAAAGTGCATCGCCCCGATGCAGTGTAAAACAAATCAAAATAAAAAAGAACGATAAACTAAAGAGTCTTTTGGAGCACAAAAGGTCCACAGTCCTATCGAGCGTAGTACGGCTTCAGGCGCACGACGTGGACGACCTCAGGTCGTGGTGGGCGGCGTGACGATGTTCGTGTTCCGTCGGGCATCACCTCGTAGTTCAGCTCGCCGAGGCGACGAAGTACCTTGTATGGTCCAAAGTACCGTTTCAGCAGTTTCTCACTGAGGCCGCGGCGACGGATGGGCGTCCATACCCACACCCTATCTCCGGGCTGGAAGTGGACGTCCCTGCGACGAAGGTTGTAGCGGCCGGCGTCGACGCGTTGCTGGTCTTGAATCAGGAGTCGGGCGAGCTGGCGAACTTCTTCGGCGCGTTGAGCAACCGCCTGGGCGTCGTCGCTCTCGTTGTCAGATGGCTCATGGGGCAGCATGGCGTCCAGCATGGTCGTTACCTTCCGACCATGTACCAGCTGGAAAGGGGTGAATCCAGTGGTCTCTTGAACCGCCGTATTGTAAGCGAACGTGACGTAGGGCAGCACCTCGTCCCACGTCTTGTGCTCTACGTCGACGTACATAGAGATCATAACGGCGATTGTCTTGTTGAGTCGCTCCGTCAGCCCGTTGGCCTGCGGGTGGTATGCCGTTGTTCGACGGTGTTCGGTGTGGCTTAGACGCAGGATCTCTTGGGTCAACTGTGCCATAAACGATGACCCTCGGTCTGTGATCAGTACTTCGGGGGCGCCATGGCGGAGGACGATGGACTCGATGAAGAACCTGGCAACTTCCACAGCAGTCCCCGAAGGAAGAGCTTTCGTTTCGGCGTACCGCGTGAGATAATCTGTGGCGACGATGATCCAGCGGTTCCCCGACGTCGAAGGCGGAAAAGGACCAAGTAGATCCATTCCGATCTGCTGGAAGGGTGCAGTTGGAGGAGAAATAGGCTGCAGGAGTCCGGCCGGCCTCGTCGGAGGTTTCTTGCGTCGCTGGCACTCGTGGCATGATCGTGTGTACAGGTGGACGGTCTTGGGGAGCTTGGGCCAGTAATACTTTTCACGAATACGGGCCAGTGTCCGGCTGTATCCAAGGTGTCCGGACGTCGGGTCGTCGTGACATGCTTGAAAGATCTCCCCTCGAAGGTCGGTCGGGATTACCAGCAGCCACGGCGAGTTGTTGTTCCCGAAGTTCTCTTTGTAGAGTACACCTTGTCGGATGGCGAAGGTCGGCAGTACTCGTAAGAAGACACGTGGCACGGTACTCCTGCCCCCTTCCAGGTGCTCGATTAATGCGCGCAGCTCAGGATCGTCCCCTTGACGTCGTGCCATATCGTCGGTGTTCACTGCTCCTAGGAAGCACTCGTCGTCATTGTCTTCGCTGCAGCCGGAAGGGGTTTCGACGGGGGCTCTGGACAGGCAGTCGGCGTCGCTGTGCTTGCGGCCTGACTTATAGACCACTGTCATGTTGAACTCTTGTAGTCGAAGACTCCATCGAGCGAGGCGTCCTGACGGGTCCTTCAGGTTCGCAAGCCAGCAGAGCGAGTGGTGGTCCGTGACTACACGAAACGGGCTCCCGTACAAGTACGGACGAAACTTCGTTATTGCCCAGACGACCGCAAGGCATTCTTTCTCAGTCGTGGAGTAATTTTTCTCCGCCTTGGACAATGTCCGACTTGCGTAGGCGATGACTCGCTCGATGCCTTCTTGCACTTGGACTAGTACTGCGCCCAGTCGCGTTACTTGCGTCCGTGTGAATTTCTGTTTCCGCATCCTGGTCGAAATGTCCAAGCACAGGAGGAGTCTGGAGTCGTTGTTTCAGTTCGTCGAATGCCTGCTGTTGCTCCTCGGCCCATTCGAACTTCTCGGCGTCCTTCGTGAGATTCGTAAGTGGTGCGGAAATCCTTGCGAAATCCCGAACGAAGCGTCGATAATAGGCACAATGTCCAAGGAATCTTCGCACGGCCTTCTTGTCTGTCGGCGCTGGAAATGCCGCGACGGCGCGAGTCTTCTCGGGGTCTGGGCGGACGCCTTCGTTACTAACCACGTGGCCAAGGAACTTCAGTTCGTCATAGGCGAACCGGCACTTTGACGGCTTGAGTGTGAGTCCGGCGGTCTGAATGGCTTGAAGAACAGCTCGGAGTAGTCTCAAGTGCTCGTCGAAGTCAGCTGAAAATACTACGACGTCGTCAAGGTAGACGAGACAACTCTGCCACTTCAGCCCTGCCAGCACGGTGTCCATGACACGCTGGAAAGTTGCTGGCGCCGTGCATAGTCCGAAGGGCATCACCTTGAACTCGTACAGTCCATCCGGCGTGACGAAGGCTGTCTTCTCTCGGTCCCGTTCGTCGACCTCGATTTGCCAGTAGCCGCTCTTCAGATCCATCGATGAAAAGTATCGAGAGTGGCGCAGCCGGTCTAGAGTGTCGTCGATGCGGGGGAGTGGGTAGACGTCTTTCTTCGTAACCGTGTTGAGCTGCCGGTAGTCCACGCAGAACCGAAGAGTTCCGTCCTTCTTCTTAACCAGCACGACTGGAGAGGCCCATGGACTGCTTGAAGGTTGGATTATGTCGTCATTCAGCATCTCTTGAACTTACTGATGGATCACCTCCCTTTCCTTAGCGGAGACTCTGTACGGCGATCGATGCACAGGGCGCGCGTCGTCCTCGGTAACGATGCGGTGCTTGGCAACCGCGGTCTGGCGCATCTTCGACGACGTCGCAAAGCAGTCGCGGTATTCGGCGAGGAGGTTAGCCAGCTGACGCCGTTTAGGGTCCGGAAGCTTAGGGTCAATGTCGAGCTGCGCTGGCGACGTACTGTCTTGCTGGGGCGGCGAGGATTCGTCAGTAATCGCGGTGATTCCGGCGGGGTTTCGGAGTTTCTCGATGTGGCCCACGGCTGCACCTTTTGTGAGGTGTTGCGTTTCGTTTCGGAAGTTCGTCACGAGGGCCACAGTCCGCCCGTCCTGAAGTTCAGCTACTCCCCTTGCGACGCCTATGCCTCTTTCCAGGAGCAATTGGAGGCTTCCCTCGAGAAGAACTTCGCCACAGGAAGCTTCATCGATCCCGACAAGTACGAAAACACTCGACCGCGGTGGTAGGTTTACGTGGTTTGCGAGGACTCGGACCGTGGGTGACGTCGCTTGGGGTCCCTCCGCTGGTGGAGCAGGTTTTCGTAGCGTCAGCCGGTTTGTTCCGAGATCGATGACGGCGCCATACTCGCAGAGAAAGTCCATTCCGAGGATAACGTCCCTCGAACAGTCTTGCAGAACGACGAACTTGACAGGGCACGTTTCACCGTGGATGTCGACGCGAGCAGTGCATCTCCCGACTGGTGTGATGAGATGTCCTCCGGCGGTTCGTATTTGGGGTCTTTCCCACGGCGTCATGACTTTTCGAAGGCGGCGGGAGAGCCTCCCACTCAAGACTGAGTAGTCTGCTCCGGTGTCCACGAGTGCCGATGCGTCGAGGCCGTCGATCACAACGTTCAGGTTGTTAGACACCGATGCAGGAGCGTCGTTGTGATGCTTGGGGTCGGGAGAGTGGGAGCGCTCCGTCGTTCTTGGAGGCTCTTTACGTCGGTTGTCTTCGGCAACTCCACCTCCAGGGGTTGCCGCGCCTAGTTTCCCCGGTGAGGAGCGAGGGGTGACAGGCTTTCACGTCGGGGTCGGTGCATCGGCGAAGCTGGACGTCGGGGCGATGGCGACCGGAACTCTCGGCGGGACGCAGGCTCGGGGGACTGGGGTCGTCGCAGGTACTCGTCGATCTCCCGAGGGCGTTCACCATACCGGGGGCGCGGGTCGTTTGGGTGGAATCCGCGCAGCCCGAGTCGTCGGTATGGGCATCGGCGGTACACATGGTCGGCTTCCCCGCAGTGGTAGCAGAGCGGGCGTCGGTCGGCCGTTCGCCACACATCGGTCTTCCGGGGTACACGGGGCTCCTGGCTGGCGTACTGGGGCTGGTCGTCGCGGCGTCGGTCGTGCTGCGGCGCAGGAGACTGGCGTCGGGGCGGCGCGACATAGGCGCGAGGAGGAGGCGGTGGCCGTCGGACCACTGCGGCGTAGGTCACGGTGGGCTCCTCGGGTGCAGCTACGTTGGCAGGAGCCTCCAGTTGAATTGCCCGCTGAACCTCGTCGCGGACAACTTCGGCTATTGACACCGAAGCCGGCTGGTGGGTAGCAGGCAGGAGCTTCTTAATTTCCTCCCGGACGACGTCCCGGATGATCTGGCGAATGCTGGAGATGCTGGAGCCAAGGTCGCAAGCGGACGGCGGAACCGCGCTGACGCCGGGTAGCCTCTGGTAGTGGCTGGGTCGGGATTGCAGTGCACGCTCAATGTTCGTCGCCTCGGTTACAAATTCTTGAATCGTCGTCAGTGGGTTGCGTACGAGGCCACCGAAAATGTCGTCCTTCACGCCGCGCATCAGGATACGCAGCTTCTTTTCCTCGGTGGACTGAGGGTCGGCGCGGCTGCTCAGGCGGAGGACGTCTTCAACGAAGCTGGTTACCGTTTCGTTGGGCCCTTGAGTTCGTACTTGAAGGAGGTCTTCCGCTCGCTGTCGTCGTGTCTGGTTCGTGAATGTCTCCTTCAGGCCAGCGGTACAGGTGTCCCACGACGTAAGCGACGCCTCGTGGTTCTCGAACCACTGCCTCGCGGTACCCTCCAAGGAGAAGTAGAGGTTTTGGAGGCGCTGCTCAGTGGTCCATCCATTATGGCGTGCTACACGTTCGTAGTGCAGGAGCCAGTCCTCTACGTCTTCGTGGGTCTCGCCATGGAAGGTCGTCGGGGTTCGCTGGGCAACAGGCAGGTAGACGACGGCGGCGGCGGTCGGGGACTGCGATTGCTGGTCGTCCATCGTCGGCCTCGTAGGCTGCCTGGTCCTGGGTGGCAGAAGTCCGTATTCCGGGGGTAGACCTTGGGTTCGGCGACTGGTCCGAGTTTCAGGTTCCGCGTTGAGTGGTCTTGTCACAGGGCTTGGAATCGGGCTTGCACTGCGGGCCCCGGGAGAGGAACGCTGTACGGGCATGCGGTACCCCGCACCTCCACCAAAATGTCACGGTTGGTGACCAAAAGAAAACAGGAAATAAACAGGGAGAAATAAACGTTTAATGTGGCGAACTTGTGCCGAAAATAAAGAAGGAAACAGAAGAAAGCAGAGCGTCGCATGCGTCGAAGTCGGCGTGTCAGCAGAATCGAGCGCTAGGGCGAGACTGACTCGACAAGGTCGCGGGCGGCCTCTTATCTAGAGTGTGCCGCTATCTCGAAGATTCGGCGAAAGCGGTTCGAGCGTCGCGTGATCGGGGCGAGAATGAACACGTACTTTCTAGAAAACAAAAGCAGGGATAAATGATAGAAGTTACGTGCGGTACATGAATAAACGGGAACTTTCTGGAGGACCGTGACCGAGCGTTGCTTTCTCAGCCTTGCGCGCGGCAATATATATATATAACGGGCATGGGTGGCGGGGGGGCCGAAGGCGTGGGTATAGAAAAAGAAAAGAACCCTTAGTGAAAACAGCAACAACGGACGATTTAATCTTCGACGTTTCGGCCGGAGTCCGGCCTTCGTCAGGAAGAACTTTTACAGATGAACGCGGGTAGTATTTATACAATGCTACGGTAGGGTCCAAATTTCGGCGGGGTGACGGTTAGAGCTTTCGTGAGGGAGAGAAGCCTAGGGCAGTTCTTATCCGAGTGAAGAAGCTTGACGGTCGGGGCCAAGTTTCAAGAACGGCGGGGTGACGGTTGTAGCTTCTTGAGAGGGGGCGCAGGGTCAATTTGTGTCCGGGTGGGCAGGGGTGACCTGGACGATAGCGTACAATAGATGAAAGTTACACGTGCAAACTAAAGTGCTGCCCCCCCCCCCCCCCAAAAAAAAAACAAAAAAACAAAAAAAAACGGCACGGTCACTTGTGTTGTTTTTTGGGGCATGCATGAGTCAGACCTGGAAGAGAACAATGTTAAACCTAGAAATAAAACAAAATACAATGAATATCAAAACCTGGAAATAAAAGAGAAACGCTGATGGTCCAGTTCCGGGCCACAAACACAGTACCACTGTTAACCATGAAGTCTAAGACCCGAAGAAGAGGGGAAAAAAAAAAGAGTTTTTTTATTGTTCGTGTTATTCGTCTGTTAGCATTTTAATCGATGCCAGAGTACCGGGGCTTTCATTTATTCCATGTTTAATAGTGTTGAATCGTTAAATTAGGTAGGATTCACGCTGTTCACGTTCGCGATTTGATTTAAATCCAGATTCTAGGAGCGTCGCTGACAATTTATCAAACCAGTGTTTTGGGAGAGCGAAATGTTTCGATAGAGGCAGTGTCGGAAGATTTACGGCGTGAGATTTGTGATTATTAAAGCGCAGTCTAAACGCCGTTCTAGTCTGCCCTATGTTTGTATTTTGCATACCGTACACTCGAACAAGTACACGACATTCGACGAGGCACATGTTAAGTTTCCTTTAATTTTGATCGAGAACTGCGAGTGCGTGCTGCTGGCCGTGCTTTTGTGCTGCATCTTTCTACAGATCAGACATCCTGGGTGCATGCAAGGCCTACATTTGTTAGGTGGTGGCGATGTATTTATCCGCGAGTTTACTAGTGTGTCCTTGAGGTTACGCGATCGTCTGTGGATTACCCCAGGGGCGGATGATAACCGCTCGCTTTGTTCGAGAATGTTTATATGTTGTCTTAAGATAATATTTACATTAGAATGGTTCATGCTATAAGTTAGACATAGATTTTTGCGTTGTGTGTCGCTTTGCGTGGGGCGCGGGATGATAAGGTCTGCGCGGTTCAGTTCCTTGGATTTTCTGATTGCATCGCCGATTATACGGGGTGGATACTTTCGTTTCTCAAGCACTGACTTTAAATTTTGACTGCTCGCATCAACATCTGTCTCTTTTGAGCAAATTCGTTTGAAACGATGAGCTTGGCTATAGGGAATGCTGTTCTTGCAATGGTGTGGGTGGTCGCTTTGATAATGCAGGTATTGCTGTTGATCTGTTGGCTTACGGTACAGGCTCGTGGCGAGTTTACCTTCGTCTATTTTAATGTTGACGTCAAGGAAGTGTATTTCGGTTTGAGAGTACGAATCTGTAAAGCGGATGCTCGGATGAGCAGCGTTGTATCGACCTATGAAGTCCACCAGCTCCTCCTGAGTGTGCGGCCAGGCAATAAATATATCATCTATAAACCTCTTGTACATTAACGGCTTTACGGGACATTCAGAAAGGAACTGAGATTCTAATTTTCTTATGAATACGTTGGCATAGTTCGGGGCCATTTTGGTGCCCATCGCGGTTCCGCTAACCTGCCTAAAGTGTTTATTGTTAAATTCAAACGTGTTGAGTTCTAAGACAAGCCTCGCTAGAGTAGTGACGACGTGTCCATCTTGGGTATCCGGGTGTTTGCGGAGTTCGTACATGTCAATTAAAGACATTATTCCATCATTGTGTGGGATATTCGTATACAGCGATGACACATCGAGTGTAACCAGATATGATCCTTATTGTATGTATAAATTTGATATCTCCCTTCAGAAGTGAGTTGTATCTTTAATGTACAGATCGAGACTTGTAGGTATATGTTTATTTAAACTGTCTATATATCCTGATATGGGTTCGGTTACTGTACCTATTCCGTATATGATTGGGCGCCCTGGGTCACCAGGTTTGTGAATCTTAGGGAGCATGTACAAGCGGCCCGGGGAAGGCTGTACCGGTTTCATTAATTTATGCTCGTTACCAGTTATTTTGCCATCGTCTAGGAGATTCTTAAGGGCGGAGGTCACAATCTGAGTGTGGTGCACCGTAGGGTCATCCGCAAGAGGTTCATAAAACTTTGAGTCATTTAGTTGGCGGTTTCCTTCTCGGATGTATTCCGAAGTACTAAGAATCACAATCGCCCCTTCTTTATCGGCTGGTTTTATTGTTATGTCTGTCCTATTCGTCAGGGTTTTTAAGCTAGCCCTTTCGGATTTAGTGTGGTTATCCCGCTTTCCCGACAGCCTGCGATATTCCCGCATTATGTCTTTTTGCACAGCGGCTATGTATAAGTCAAGGCAATCATCACGGTCAGCCTTTGCGTCCAGTCGCTCGTTGCAGGCTGCTGAGAGGTGTTGGAGCTACAAGTTCTTTCCAAGAAGTATTCCCGCAATCTTAAATTTTGAGCAAAGTTGTCGAGGTCGCGTAGTAATTGAAATTCGTCAACAAAACCTGTGGCGGGACAGAAGTTTAATCCTCTCGAAAGGAGTCTTTCCTCTTCAGTTGATAGAGTCACACCAGATAGATTAACAGTTGTAGTGCCACAAGGGGCGCTTGTGCTTGAGCTATCGTCTGTTATGCTAATGGCCGGTGGAGTATGTTCGCTATAGTTAAATGATGTCGTCAGCTTAGGTAAAACAGGGTTAGGAACCTTATCGCGCTGTAGCTTACGTAGCTTGATTGTTGCGAGGTCATGGCGTTTCTTTTTGTCGAATTCATATAGGGCGCTAATTTCGGATGTCGATAAGGGGTCACTCATAAATATCACTCATAAAATATCGGTAGTTAACTGTTTTACTTGTTTGTCACTATGATGAATCGCTATTTGGACCAGTTTAAGGGAACCCTCAAGGAGAACCTGTTGCCATTCCGATCGGTCATGTTGGTCGAGGTTTGTGCAGGCGGGAGGAAGGGAAAGGCGACATGCCCTTCGGAGTAATGCCTGCGTTAAGGTACACTAGCAAGGTTGATTTATAAAGTTCGTGCCTAATGCGTTTATCTGAGAGCTTTCGTAGATTAAGAAAAGTGGTACTGTAGTTTGGAGCCGAGGAACTGGACTCACCGAAATGTTGTCAAACTTCTTTCGGGCGCGGGGAGCTCTCCGCGACGGGCTTCCGCAGGTTGTATAGCGCTGCCTTGAGGTACTTCTCGGCTCCTGCGAACGTCGCTTGGGTGCCACACTCTCGGCAGGTGTCGGGTACTCATCGACGTAGTCGACGCTCTCGCTGGCTGCCGGGCACGATGCTGCCGGGATCCCCACAGGGGCAGCTGGGTTATCTGGACTGGCGTTGTAGGACCTGGGCCTCTCGGGGTGCCTGGGTTCCTCTGATGGGGCCATCCCAGTGCACTTGGCGGTGGCGGCGTTAGGGATCTGCGATGACCACCCTGGCGACGTCGTACTTGTTCCACGTTGCGGAATGGACTTCAGGTTTGCCGCGAGGAGGGCGACTCCCGTGAAGCTCGGGTGCGGCCCGTCAGCCGCCAGGACTCGAAGGGGCGGCAGCGACGTGAACTCGTGGTCCAGGCAGGCCACCTTGCCCGGTTTCCTGCAGTAGACCTTGACTGTGTCGTTGAACTTCCGGGCTTCAGTGTTGAACCAGTGGACGAAGCGGTGGTTCGACTGGTCCAGGCGTCGATTGGTGTGCCGAGGCAACACGAGTTACAGAACAAGTCTGTGGAGCTCCGGACGTGCTCGCAGTGTGTTGTTGACCAGGCGATGGCACCTTCGTAGCGTCTCATCGGTGCCGTATCGTTCCAGTTCGCTCGTCCCTACGTGAAAGACGAGCCTCGTGGCAAAACGTGGAAGGCTGGCGAGCTCCTTCTCGATGTCAACCGTGGATGCTCCACGGAGGGTGATGAAGGCAGGTGCGGCTCTATCGTAGGTGTCGAAGTGCTGGTGGAGATATCGGGTCTGCGAGTTCCCGATGACAGCGGAGGCTGCCATCGGGAACTCGCAGAATCTTAAGGACCTCCGTCCTTAAGAATCTCCTACACGAGGGCAAAATAACCGCTAACGAACATAAATTAATGAAACCGGTAGAGCCTTCCCCGGGCCGCTTCTACATGCTTACTAAGATTCACAAAGCTGGTGACCCAGGGCGCCCAATCATATCCGGAATAGGTACAGTAACCGAACCCATATCAGGATATGTAGACAGTTTAATTAAACATATACCTACGAGTCTCGATTCGTACATTAAAGACACAACCCACTTCTTAAGGGAGATATCAAATTTATGCGTTCCAAAAGAATCATATCTGGTTACACTCGATGTGTCATCGCTGTATACGAATATCCCACACGATGATGGAATAATTTCTTTAACTGACATGTACGAACTCCACAAACAACCGGACACCCCAGATGTCCGGTTGTTTGTGGAGCTCTCCACAAACAACCGGACACTCTTGTGACTACTTCGACCGAGAGAGATCTGACCGGTTCTTAAGCCTTTTGCGACTTCTTATTACCGGATGCGATGCAGCGGAGCTGGTTCTAAGAAGTCGCAAGAGGCTTAAAAACCGGTCTGGTCTCTCTCGGTCTAACACGGTCGCAAGAGTGTGAACGGGCCTTTACTTCGCTCCTTTGTGATCGGGGAAACTAGGTGCCGTGTCTAGGTTTGTCGCACGGTTTCATAGCTGGGGACTGGCTACAGTTGAAGAAAGGATATAAGGTGCCGTTTTCACGCTTCAAACTGATGACATCGGCTCGCTTCATGAGACAGTTAATGCTTTCGCATTACAAATTTACAGCTATATCACGGCGCAAAACGAATGTATAGTTGGCGCCCGCAGGAGATGCCGCGGGTCACGTGGTAGACCTGTGCGCCGTCGCGCTCCGCCACCGCCGCCTCAAAGTCACGCCGCCGGCGCGCGCTGAGTGTGGTGCGCCGTCGGTTCAACTCCATTCTTCACGCCGCTGCCGCCGCCGCCGGAAGGGAACACTCCGAGGCGCCGCCGCCGCCAATTTCTGACCGGCGCACAAGTCTATCACGTGGTGGTTGCGCTTTTTCAGAGGCAACTTTTGGGGTGTAAAATTTACTTATTTATCTTAGTTATCTTGTTGCACTTCAAACGAGGATGAATATGTCACGTTTAAAGACCGTATAGGAAGCTTCCGAAAAAGCACAAAAGCCTCGTGAGCGGCAAGTCGCATGGTAAATAGGGGCCATTTTTTCGCGGTGCCCGCGGGCGCCAATCACAAAATTCGTATCGCGCCGTAAATGTAGCGCAAAAAAGTTTTCTCTTTCGCTCTAAATTCGTTTTATGACTTCTTTTTCCCAACGAGGCTGTTTAAAATTTTTTTTTCTTTTGCATGTGTCCCTTAAGTTGCATCGCAGCCAAGGCTGCAAGCGCCAGCTCAAGGCATTGACGGCTGCTCTTTCTGCCCAAAGGTGTCGCCAACATGCACGCTGGTAAGCCGAACGAGCCCGGTGCTGACGCTTGACTATATTTGTATTTTACGTCAGAATATGTGAAAAATAAAAGAGAAGTACACAAGCGAGATCAGATCAAAGAAAGTCTTAAGCCAAGCTGTCCAGAATACGAAAAAAAAAAAAAACAGATATGAAACATGCACCATCAAAGAAACTTGCTGTCATGACTCGATTATTCCTTCTGTTTGTTCGTCATTCATTTTTATATGCTTCGAAGTGAAGGGCAAAGCGAGTCGAGAGTCGCTCAGCCTGTGTTTGTTTTCTCCTTGTCTTTTTGTCTTCATTTCTCTTTTTATTTCCAAAAACGTGCCCATTTTTGCCCCACGAAGCACCTGTTTTCAATACAGAAATAAATTAATTAAGAAACCGCCCTACTTATACTTATTTCTAGTCAGACGTCATATCATTTCCCCTTTCCACAGCACCTTTCCAGCTTCAGTATATTAGCGAGACAGCTTGTCTTTCATTGGGAACGCTATGCTGACGACTTGAAAATAATATGTAAACCTTTTGATATATGGCTTTCCCGACCGCTCTCGTGAGCGCGTCGGGTATGGACCAACAAAGTCGGGAAATCTAACTAAAAATACTTTACTCTGCAAGGAACCAGAGCTTGGGCATGGGCAGTCATGCGGAACTCGCAGTGCGGTCTCTTCACCGTCAGGCCGGTCGTTCTTTTATGTCTCGCGCAGGGCTGCCTCGAGCTCGGGTCCCTCGTCGTCCTTCTTTTCCTTTTTGAAGAATGTAGACACTTCAGAGCATGGTGTCTTGAAAGGCTCTGGTGGTCCTACAGGGACGCACCGCCACATTACTCCCCCTCCAGTGAGGAGGCGAACGTTTCAATAGCAGCCTCACACAGTGGCCTGGGGAAATCGTGTGGGTGATGGGAGACGGCCGGTAGCGGCTTGTGCTTGAGGATCCGGAATGCCAAAGCGCGCTGGCCAGTATACATGGCGTCCAGAGCGTGTTCTCGTATGCGGCTGTTGAGTGCTCGAGGAGCAGGGGTGCGCACGATCGACAGGATGTTGAGGGCGTAAGTGATCTAGTGGGATCGGGGTTGTTGCTGACGGCGTTTTCGGCTGGGGAGTGAGGTTTGGTAGTGTAGTTGACGGAGCACTGTCCAGATGGGCTGGCTTCACGCGGTCCAATGCAACGACTTCCGGCCGTCCGCGGATGTCCAATGTCACTGTTTTGGTCCCTCGGCGCAGCACCTTGTACGGGCCGTCATAGGGTGGTTGGAGCGGCTTCCGTACGGCGTCATGTCGCAAGAAGACATGGGTACCCGTCGCCAATTCCTCAGTCACAAAGGTAGACGGGCCACGGCTTAGTCGCGGTGCTGTGGCGCGGAGCTGTTTCATCGTCTCTCGGAGTCTGGTGGCGTAGTCCGCGGGGTCCGGACAGGCGTCAGCTGGTGGCGGTGCAAAGAATTCTCCGGGGAGGCGAAGGGTGGTCCCGTAGACCAACTCGGCCGCGCTGCAGCCGACATCCGTCTTAAGTGACGTGCGGATGCCTAGCAGCACGAAGGGCAGCACCTCCACCCAGTCCTGTCGTTGATGGGCCTTTAGAGCAGCCTTCAACTGCCGATGTAACCGCTCCACCATGCCGTTACTCGCGGGGTGGTACGCTGTGGTTCGGATTCTTTTTGATCCCAGGAGCTTCATCAGTTCTGCGAAGAGATGAGACTCGAACTGTCTACCTCGGTCCGTGGTGATGGTTGACGGAGAGCCGAACCTCGAGATCCATTGCGCCACGAGCGCACGCGCCACGGTCTCCGCGGTGATGTCGGACAGCGGTATCGCTTCCGGCCAGCGTGTAAACCGGTCGACACAAGTCAACAGGTAGGTTTGCCCCTGTGATGGCGGCAGCGGTGCGACGATATCTATGTGGATATTGTCGAACCGCGCGTCCGGGTGGTCGAAGGTTCCGAGGGGTGTTACTGTGTGGCGCTGAATTTTGGCGCGCTGGCACTGTACGCAGGCGCGGGCCCACTGACGTACATCTTTGTTGATATTGGGCCACACATACCGGGATGTTAGCAGGTGTTGTGTGGTTTTGATGCCGGGGTGAGATAGTCCATGAAGGGCGTCGAAAATCTGCCGACGAAACTGGTGCGGCACGTACGGGCGCGGCGATCCTGTTGATGTGTCGCATATGACGTTGGTGGTACACATGGGTAGTGGGACCTCATCAAACACGAGGCGACCGGGGGATGTACGGAGTTGCCGTAGTTCTGCGTCTTCACCCTGCGCTGCAGCCAGTCGGTTGAAGTCGATGGCGGCTGGAGGTTCAACCGTGCAGGAACCTATGCGTGAGAGCGCGTCCGCCACGATGTTCTCAGCGCCGTGGATGTGCCGGATGTCATTCGTGAGCTCGGAGACGCTGGACATTTGCCGGAGCTCCCTCGGTGAATGGTTCCCCCCACCTGGTTTCAAAGACTGAACGCATGGACGAGAGGCTTGTGGTCCGTCAATATAAAAAATTGTCGTCCTTCCACCATGTGCTGGAAGTGTCGTAGGGCCAGATACACACCAAGAAGTTCACGACCGAATGTACTATAGCGCTGTTCCGTCGGTGTCAACTTGCGGAAGAAGAAGGAAAGTGGCTGCCAATGTCCGTTCACTTCCTGCTGCAGCACCGCACCAACAGCGATATCCGATGCGTCGGTGACAACTGAGAGTGGAGTACCCTCTTTTGGGTGTGAAAGCATTGTGTTAGTGGCAAGGAGTTGACGGGCACTATCAAATGCCGATGTGGTGCACTCGTCCCATGTGAGCTCGGTGGATGAGCTACTCCTGCCCGAGAGCATGCTGTGCAGCGGCGCGAGCTTGGCGGCGCAGCCCGGGAGAAACCGGCGGTAAAAGTTTACCAAACCAAGAAACTCCCGGAGTTGCTTCTTCGTCGACGGCTTCGGGAACTCTTGAATGGCTTGTACCTTGATGGAGAGTGGACGGATTCCGGAAGAGTTTATCGTGTGCCCCAAAAAGTCGAGTTCCGTCTTGCCTAGGGCGCACTTGCTCACATTGACGACAAGCCCGTACTCGACGAGGCGAGCGAACAACAGTCTGAGGTGTGCGACATGCTCTTCGGCAGATGTGCTTGCCACGAGTATATCGTCAATGTAAACATAACAAAAAGGCAGGCCCCGCAACACCTGGTCCATGAATCGCTGGAACGTTTGCGCAGCGTTCTTCAACCCAAAGGGCATCCGGAGGAACTCGAACAATCCAAAGGGCGTGGTAACGGCTGTCTTAGGTATGTCCGAGGGCTCGACGGGGATCTGGTGGTACGCGCGTACCAAGTCGATCTTCGAGAACATGGTAGTGCCATCGAGCTCTCCGGTGAAGTCATGGATGTGCGGGATGGGGTAACGGTCGTCTGATGTAATGCGATTGAGGGCTCTGTAATCTCCACATGGGCGCCAGTCCCCGGGGGTGGACTTGGGGACCATGTGGAGAGGCGACGACCAGGAACTCTCCGACTGGCGGACAATGCCCAGCTCGAGCATGTGCTCGAATTCTTGTCGGGCGATTCGCAGCTTGTCCGGTGGCAGTCGGCGTGGGCGCACGTGAACAGGCGCCCCTGTCGTCTGAATGTGGTGTGTAACATTGTGTTTGACGGGGCGCTCGTCCAAGCTTACACGCGTCAACTCCGGGAACTCAGTGAGGAGACTGGAGTACGGCGTCTCATCCGCTGTAACCGCGAACGTGAGGCTGATGGAAGCTAGGGACCAGGCAATGCCTTGCACTGTCAGACTAGTTGTTTCGTCGTAGAGGCGTCTGCTCTTGACGTCCACCAGCAGTGCAAAATGCTTCAGAAAATCAGCCCCAATAATCGCGTGGGGAACAGCCGCACATACGAAGACCCAGCGAAATGTGCGCCGCAATCCTAAGTCCAGTGTCAGTAAGCGCTCACCATGCGTTGCAATGGCCGTGTTGTTGACGGCCCGGAGCTGTGACGTGCTGGGAAGCCGGCGCTCTTCCGCGGTTGCTGGGATCACGCTGATTTCTGCTCCGGTGTCTATCAGGAAACGAAGACCAGTGATGCGGTCAGACACAAAGAACAAAGTTTGGCGGCTGTCTTCGTTGGCGGGAGCGCTGGCCACCGTCAATGCTCTGCCCTGCCGTTTTCCGCTCGTGAGCAGGGCGGCTCACACTTGCGAGCAGCGGGACCGAACCGCTGGTGGTACCAAAATTCCCCCGAGTTGGTGCGAGACGATGAGCGAGGCCTGCACCGTGGTCGTTCCCGTGACGTGCTGCGTCTGCCGGGAACCTGGAGCTTCGCCATCATGTCGGCGAGACGACGGACTTCCACTCGCAGTTCGCCCAGCTCGTCCGGAGTGCTTCTGCCCTGGACCGCTGAGATGGTTGTTGGTGCTGCCGAGACCTCTATGATTTTATCAGCCAGATCGGCGATCTTGGCGAGGCCGATGTCCCCTGCGGACGCGAGGACCATTCGCACATTGCTTGGCAACTGCTGCAGGAACAACTCGCGGAGCAGCGACTGGTCAATTGTCGTCACCTTTTCTCCTAGTAGCTGCTCCAGTCGGCGAAGCAGCTGGGTGGGGGTGCGGTCGCCCAGTTCCTCGGCTGTTAATAGTTGCCGGAGCCGCTTTTCCTCGGAAGCGCTTGTCCGACGAATAAGCTGAGCCTTGAGGGTGTTATATGCGTCCTCCGCTGGCGGTGAAATTAGGACGTCCCGCACCTCTGTGGCGATGGCAGGCGAGAGGCTTGACACGACATGGTGGTATTTCGATATGTCCGCTGTGATGCGCCGAGTCGCAAACTGGGGCTCAACCTGCACAAACCACAGCACCGGGTCCGCCGGCCAGAAAGAAGGCAGCTTCAAGGTGACTGTAGAGATGCCAGATGAAGTTGTCGCGTCGTTGTCCGTCATGACAAGGCTGGTTCCGTTGGTTGCGTTGCAGTTCGAAAACCGGGTCACCACTATGGCTTTCCCGACCGCTCTCGTGAGCGCGTCGGGTATGGACCAACGAAGTCGGGAAATCTAACTAAAAATACTTTACTCTGCAAGGAACCAGAGCTTGGGCATGGGCAGTCATGCGGAACTCGCAGTGCGGTCTCTTCACCGTCAGGCCGGTCGTTCTTCTATGTCTCGCGCAGGGCTGCCTCGAGCTCGGGTCCCTCGTCGTCCTTCTCTTCCTTTTTGAAGAATGTAGACACTTCAGAGCATGGTGTCTTGGAAGGCTCTGGTGGTCCTACAGGGACGCACCGCCACAGATATAATACTAGTGATACTAGTGGATCTAAATGATGCAGTCATTCATAGAAGCTACAAAGTGATAAATAGCAGAATTCCTTCTTATTTAAAGTACCCTGGACACTGATAAAAGGTTAAAGTATGCCATATGCAACCCAATATTCAGGGTCCTGTATGTCGGGGATGATGGGGCTTTGAAATACCATTTCCTCATTCTTGATGTGGAGGCCGACGAGTCTCAAAAGCCTGTCAAATTAACGCGGAGCCATTTTGAGGAACTTTCAAGAAACACGTAGGCGGACAAACACCAGACAATCGACCAGGTTCTTAGCAAGTGGTCGAGGACGAATTACTATTTGAATTAACTGGAGAAACTGCGCGATTGCAGGAGTTACAAGAGTACATAGTTAAGTAAATTAGGCCAAAGTGCCTAGTTATGTAAATCTTAATTTGTTGATTATCGTGTGTGTCTATTTGCTTCACTAAGAGTCCAAGTGCGTAGGTATGTAACTTTCAATGATTGCTTTTTGTGTGTATATTTTCTTGTATTTCCGTTTTCTTGCTGCTGACCATTGTAGGGGGCCGCAGACCGGTCAAGCTGCATACTGCAGCTTTTTTCTTGGGTTCTACCATCACCATCGATGGAAATAAAAACATTTGTTTATTATTTCTAATCATAAAATCAACACTTTGAGCGTCATTCGCGCCGATCATGTTCGTGCTCGTGGCGGCAGCTTTTCTCACACTCCTGGTGAAACGGAGCACACTGAACGTTGACTAATATTGTTGCGAGTAAATAAATAACAAAGACGATGGCACTGGATGGGCGGACGGCACGTGCCGGCAGAATAAAAACTGATTCGACGCTGAAAGACACATACCAATAAAACTAATTTCTAAATTCGTTAAAACATCCCAAGCAGCACAGAGTTGGTCAGTCATCGGCCAATGGCTGGCAATAGTCTTTGGCCAAGTGGCCAGACAGTGGCCGTAGACTGGCCGGTGACTGGACTTTATCTGGCCATTGGCAAATGGCCTCTGGCCATCAGCCATCGGCCAAGCATTGGCCAATGAATGGCCACTGTGGCCAGACAGTGGCCGTAGACTGGCCGGTGACTGGACTTTATCTGGCCATTGGCAAATGGCCTCTGGCCATCAGCCATCGGCCAAGCATTGGCCAATGAATGGCCACTGTCTGGCCACTGGCCAAAAGACCTTCGCCAGACACTGGCCATTGCTTGGCCAAAATCCGTGCTGCTTGGGCTTATGAATTCACTTAAAGGGATACTACAACGAAATTTCGGCGCTAATTTTTTGGTCTATATGTGTTCAACAGAGCAGTATCCCGAAGGAAAAATCCATCAATATAACGCTGTTTGGCAGTCAATGTTTTCTAGTGGACCGCTGACTGTGCCTGACTGTACGTCAAGCATGTCTGATTGGCCAACAAGTTACTCTGACCTACAGTCAAACTCCAGTCAGACTCCGCTTGTCGGCTTTCTGATGGTTTCCTGGTGGCAGTCGGCCGCCGCGAAATGCCATCAGGATGTCTTGGTGGCGATTCTGACTGTACATCGATTGTCTCTGACTGTACGTCAAAAAGCTTTGACGTGCAGACAGACGTACGGTCAAAGGACGTAAAGTTCGTTCGGATACCACTATTTCGTCAAATCAATGAATACAAAAAGTAATCCATGCACGAGAAAACGATTTCGGGAAGTGAGCCCATAAAACAACTGACGTTAGAGATATGACACGCAGCGGACCGACAACCTTGGTCAGAAGCCCGCCGAAGCGCCGAACACGACATTTCGCCGACTTCGCTTCGCCCATAGAGACTTCACCGAGCTTTCATAAACGATCGCTCTCGACTCGTTTTGTTTGCCCGCTTGCTTTAACCTGTCGATCCTGCCCGGGCTCTACAATGTCTTATGTTTTAGTAGAATTTCTACTCGACAAGACCCAGCTTGTTGTGAGTTCCGACGATGTAAGGGACTTTAGCGGTGTAGTTGAAGACGACAAGGTGTACCAGGTCTACTGGGCCGGTGACGCGCGAAGAAAAGGATCGCTCTACGACGCGAAAGTACTCTACATGGCAGGTGAGTAGAATTGAAGTACGGCGAGTGATGTACGAGTGCTTTGCATAACACGCTGACGACTTAACTGCATTTGTAGCCGAAACATCTCGTATAAATCGAATAGTCAAATCGAGTTTCCAAAGCGGAGGCATAGCATAGTGGTTAAGATGCCCGATTTCTATGCAAGTGGTCGCGGGTTCGACGCGCGAAAGACCAGCTTTTTTTTTTTTTTTTTTTTTTTTCTTTTTTTGAACATTTTGTTTTATTGAGGCATTTGGCGATATTTATGAGTGCGTATAGCTTTACTCTTATATAAATGCTGCCCTTGTTGATGAAATTCCCTTGGCAGTGGCAGTCAGGCGTCATCTAATGGACCATCAGATGACGTCTGATGGACCATCACGTTCCACCAAGGCTGCTGACTGGCAGTCAGTGTCCCAAATTACGTACCTTGATGGAATTTTCAATAGGGATCACATGGAACATACCAATATCTTGTTAAAAAAGTCTCGAAAGGGAATTTTAAAACGAATTAAACGATTAGCGAAGAACACCTGGTGGATGTCGCTAACGCCTCGTTTGTAATGCTCGTCTAGGAACCTTGACAGCTAGTGACGGAGGTTGTCTCGTCTCCGGCCCCGACGAGAGAAGGGGTGAAGGAGGAACTCCCCTCTTCCCGAGAATCCCTTTTGTGTGTCGCAGAAGTCGCTATTGTCCCCCTAGAAGATTATAAAAGATTAACCCGTCACTCAAAATTCTTACAAAAGCAGCCGCTTCGGTGGTTGGAACGACTAGGCCATCCTCTCAACGTCAGCCTCGCCGTAGCTTTGCTCGTCTTGAGACGACCTACGTCACGATTGCGTTGGATGTCACGTGCTCTATGCTGGGCCTTCTCCGAGCGCTTGCCAGAGTGGGCCATTTATAACGAAAAATACACCCGCCAGGATCAAAATACAAACGTGCGATTGTCATTTACGGATATTGTGGATCATATTCAACCTATTTTTGAACACGACGGGAATATTTCAAATTTCGTTGAAGTATCCCTTTAAAGGGGTCATGAAACGCTTTCCCAACTTTTTCCTGTTTAGCTTTCCTCCTCAACTCATAAATCGCGCATCCCACCAAACAGTTCAAGAAGACGAAAAGAGGGGAGGCCCCTCTTGCTCGGAATCGGGTTTATGTACCCGGACAGAGCCATTGTCCCCCTAGAAGATTAGCCCGTCGCTCAAAATTCAGACAGAAGTTGCTTTCCCCAACCCGTTCACCCCTAAGCTGACAGTGCTGTGGAAGCTACGTGCTCGTTGGGCCAGCCACACTTGGCACATGATCACACTCCTTCGCGCATACCCACGCGCAGAGATTGAGGTCAGGTGATGAAAGGGAGGCGGCTGATTGGTTCGGCAAGCGCGTAGCTTCCACGACAATGTCAGCTTAGGGGTGAAGGGACTAAGTGAGGTCCGGTTTTGTGTGACGTGCGTTTGGACCCGATGACGCGCTTTTGGGACCGCGGATGTATCACAGTGAAAAGGCAGAGAGCTTACGAAGGGGAGGAAGTACGAAATAGTCCGCTGTGTTTTCAAATTTTCGCACTGAAAGTGAGGCTTTTGCCTTTCTACCTTTTTTGTTTTGGCCCACTGAACGAGGTGCTATTAGAAAAATCCCAATCGAAAATGATTTATCCCAGCCCAAAATCCGTTTCATGGGCCCTTTAAGGAGGCAGCTGGCCTGTTCTGTCCTGTGGCGGTCCTGCAGGCATGGCCAAAACCGCCAATGCCGACGGCGCCACTGCTTTTCTGTAGCGCGGTGCTACCCTCGCTGCATCGCAAGCAGGGCGGCCGAAAGAAGAATCGTTCCGACCTCTTCCTTGTTCGGGCAGTCGCCCTACTCAATCTTGCTGCGATGTTGGTATCTCGAGCAACGCAACGTAAACAACCTAAACAACCACGAACCTAAACAAAGTCGCTGCCCAGACGTGCCCAGATATTGCCTGCTAGACGAACGGACGCAGAGTGTGCGGGTTCTTAACACGCTGTGAATGCGGGAAAGTTGCATCGGGCGGTTCTAGTAATGCTTTGCTCCCTTTTCACACTGCAGGGATTACGGCGGTAGCCCCCACGAGCCATGCTCTCTTCTTTCGTCGCTGATGAAATGGGCGCAACTGCATAATCTTGGCCAGTCTTTTTTTATTTTACTTGTTTGTTTGCATAAAAGCTCATGCAAAAAAATGGCTTCTACGTTTTTACACGTCCCCTACCTAGGTACCTCGCTATATCATTGGCTGCAGTGCGCGTGACGATTAGACGCTTTTTGCAAGGGAACGTTCCTGAAACCAGAAAGTCACTGTTTCGCGCTAACAGTCGCTTTTCAAAAAATTACATAAGAACGTGAACGCACAAGAATATTTGCTTTGTGTGAAATAAACAACTGTACTTTTGGCAAAATAAACTCGAATGCAAATTACCGTTAGTCTCGGCTTCCTGTTGATGTGATTCCGTTCGCTACATGGCTAGACATAGACGCCTGTTATCAGAATAGATGCATAGATAATATCATTGGTTCCGGTGGTATCAGGCGGCAAATTGCGACACCTGATGTTCTCTGATTAACTAGAATTTAAAATTTAGGTAGGAATCGATAGTTTAAAAACAGGCATAGATTGTAAATTGTATGGCAGATTATGCACAATATACATAAAATTAAAACCGCTGCTTTCAACAGAGAGAAGACGGGGACAATCAATAAAGAGAATTGAGTGATGAACAAATATTTATTATGGTCACAAAGACAACCATAAAAAAATAGCTCATCTGTAGGTGTCCGTTGAAATGTGTGAAGTATTTTTTCGCCAGAGAGAGCAAAAGAGGAGCAACGTGAGCGAGCTTGACGCTTTTAACGTTCAAACGAAACACTAGTAGCGCGCACGTTCGTGAAGTGAAAGCGTCGTTCAAGACACCACGTTCGTCTTAGTAGCGTCGGCTCGCTTGGACTTATGGGACACCGAAAATAAGTTTTCGACGACGCGTTTGAAGCTCAAGACAGGCTTGAAACACACTCCACGTGGTTGCGCTTCAACTGTCTCACCTTCGCTAAAAAGCAGGAACGTCGATAAATCCGGGATCCGGACATTTTGGGTGTAGGACGATTCGGTGTAGGACGTTTCGGTGTAGGACGTTTCGGTGCACGGTCTTTTCGGTGCACGGACTTTTCGGTGCATGGACATTTTGGTGCATCGGCATTTTGGTGCACGACTTTTCGGTGTGGGACTATTCGGTGCGCGGACAATTCGGTTTGAACGGACTTTTCGGCGCACGAACATTTCGATGCATGGTTATTCAAAATCGCAGTTTTTTTTTCATCATTTTTTTCTCTAAAAGTAGTAAAACTTTAGGTAGAAGTGATTTTTTTCGCACTTTGTTAATTTGTAGACTTTGTCAATCATTTACGAACACATACTCGTATATGACCTAAGGAACTTTGTTAGGCGCAGCACCATCTTGCGGGAAGACTGGATACGTTGAACGTTGTGTTTAATTTGCCGGTGTCTCTTTTCCAGCGTACGCACTAGACGCATATCACATCGTGTACAGGCGTTGGGTCAATACAGGCGTTCTCGGCGCTTTCTGGAAAGGTGTGGGCTTTTTTATTGGTAATCTATGTTGAAAAGGCCTCAACAGCAAGAAGCTTGAGATTGTTGAAAATTACCCGAGACATGTAATGCGACTAACGTGTTTTTGGAAAAGAGACACCGACAACCAAATCATAAGGTCCATCGTCTCCAATCCTCACGCAGGATAGTACTGCGCCTAACAAAGTCACTTAGGTGGCATATTAGTAAGTGGTCTAAATGGATGTCTAAGTCTAAAATATTACAAAGTGCGAAAAAAATTAATTTCTACCTAAAAAAGTGCGTCTTACGTTTAGAGAAAACTAAAAAAAGAATCGTAATTTTGATTGACCATGCACCGAAATGTCCGTGCACCGAAATGCCCGCCCACCGATAAGTCTCACACCGAAAAGTCCGTGCACCGAAAAGTCCGCGCACCGAAACTTATACAGTAATATTGGTAATATACACAAGGTAAAGATACGACATTGCCATAGGGGGTAGGGGAGGGGGGGGGAGGGCAGCGCCAGATAGACAGACCAGTGACAACTAGTTCTCCGAGCGGGCGGCATGAAGCATAGTTTGGTTCTGTTTCCAGTCAAGTCATATTTCGGTTTCGGTTTGCGCATTTCTCCTTCGGTACCCTTCTCTTCCTCTTCCTTTTCCCCGTGTCTTTCCTCCTCGCTTCGTTCCTTACTAGGCTATTCGCTAGGCTCTCAAAAGCTCCACGGCTACTTTTTTTTTTCGACGCATTTTTATTTTGGTTTTTCGCTTGAAGCCCAGCAAAATGCGTCAAACGAAATTTCACCTCTCTTCAAAAAGAGATAAAGTGTATTTCTTGTTTTTCTACTGTAAAACCTTCAAGTTTTACAATCGCTATATTGACATGCCTGGTGGTCAGAAAACAGTTTATTGGACCAAATTCATATATACATCATTTATATCAGATGTTTTATAAAAAAAACAGATACTCACAAAAATTAATGAATATGAAGGAGATCGACATATTATACAATTCGTAATAGATGTTTAGCGGAACCAAGTTAACAAACTTTCCCCAGGGATCATGCTAAATGATCGATTCGCTTTCACGCCGACCCGGCACGGGAAGTAAGTGCAGAAATACAAAAGAGATCGGCGACAATAGCAGTCGTAGGAGTATAATAGAGCGAAGTACAAACCGGATCAAATAAGCTAATTTCCCATTTCCAACTAATATGAAACACGAATTGGCATAGCCTGAAACTCACTGCTGGCAAGCTATTACCAAACTATGAGAATTCTATTCGGAATCTGAGAAGATTCAACATCCCTGAAATTCCCGAAATATATCTATACAGAAAGAGAAGTATGCCTAATGCAACATCCATGGACAGGCAGAACAGAAGCAGTTGTCCAAGGAAATATAACAACACACAGTATTTTAGCACATGAAAAAGCGGGCATTGCTACAGTAGATAACCTATGTTCCATACATGGCACACAACGCACCACTATGGAATTTGACAAACAAAAGTTGTACACAAGTACACGGTCTCCTAAACACGAGGGACCGGGTTGGAGCAGTACGTAAAGAAATAAATGAAGGCTCAACACAAATGTCACGCACGGGGCTTAGGACTTACGGTCATCAATATACTAATGTCACATAGAGTTCTATCTCGTTAACATGGACACCTACATTTATCAGAAAAATCATCCATGATATGAGTCGTCCATGACAGCGAATCACGGTCAAGTTCAGAAAAATTAAACAGCAAGCGTTCCATAAACGCGGAGCGTAGCGTATCATCAAAGCTTTTGACCTCTAAACTGTATTATTTTTATCACCTAGATCATATCTGTTGGAGTTGAAGGGGCAAAACAAACCACGACATGCTTTCTCAAATTTTTTCATTGGTTGGTTCTACATTGCTAGGCGAAATTTTAAGTGTTTCGCATTCACCTAGATATTCTACTTTTTTGTCGATGTGAAGCGGTGCAACATGGCTAAATAAACAATGCTGATCTGTTCCGAGCCAACTAAAACATAGCTGTTCTGTAATTTCGTATGCTTTTGCGTTCTTTGGGGGTTTGTTCATCTTTACGACACGACGGATGGTCCCTACAGGGGCCGATGAGCCCCAGCTGGAAGCGAACATGAACGTTGTAACCTTACACTGCTTATAGAGCTCCGTGTGTAACATCTCCGTCTACGAAGGTGATCTGTATTGTTTATAACTGCTCCTACGAGCTTCGTGCAGAATTTGTTCTGTTTTGGGTACGCGCATTGTGCCGCTGAAAATGCGTCCCATCCCGTGTCGTTCACGTTTCGCGATTTTACCGGTCCGGGAATCGATTATTGTGGACACGATGGGTGTCTGATGGACTTCCACGTGCGTTTGGGGTGGTCGATGATTGGAATGTTTACCGATGTCGGCGGTGGAGGGTCATTTTGGCTTGATGGCGCAAACTTAACTTATTATTCGACTTTGCTTGTCGGTGTACGTGTAGCCGTCCTTCAGAGAATAGAATACGTCTTAGAGGGAGAGAGGAAAAGAGAGGAAGATATGAGGGTGGCTATGCTGGGAGCGCGAGAGCTGAGAAAGGGGAGGCGACTAAGATATTTTGTGAGGAGACGTATCGAGAGCCATGCAGGAGGGGTTCAGAAAAGTTCACATCGAGAGCGATGTGGAGAGGCCAAGTGGAGAAAGTAAAGAGGTGTCATTTTATAAAGTAAAACAGTAGAAGACATCGAGTTTTAAGAATGAGAGATCTTTAAATAAGTTGTTATTTTTGTGTTAATACACCTGCATATTAAACCACGTTATTCAATCTTAAAAGACCGCGATCCCGACCTCACCTTAACCCGAGATAAGGTATTTTGGCTGGCAATGGCGACAACGACGTTGACACAGACCCCGAAGACAACGAGCGACTTCACGCCACGTGACAACGAGAGGAGAGACCTTTACAACACCCATACTTTAAAACCTTAAGAGGGATAATATTCAGAAGAAAAAAAACGGACAAGACAACACAAGTTCTCAAACGCAGCTCAGTTTATTGCCACGGAATCACAAATAAATACACCTTGAGACGGAAAAAAACGAGGGACCTGAAAGGCCGACACCAGACTCTAGACTATGCAAGGCAGAAGATCCCCCTCACGATGGTGAGGAGGAAACAGGCAACGGTGGACAGGGTGAAAGGGGGAGAGAAGAAAGCGAGGGAAAAACGGAAAGCGCGAACTAGTCGTCGGCCTTTAATGGACAGACCACCAACAGTCGGACCGGCTAAGCCTCTCTCACCCCCCCCTCCCTTTCCCACCCCCGTAGCACCTGGTGCGGAAACACACGTATTCAACGAACTAAAAAAAGTGAAAGCCGTTTACAACTCCCTGTAACGCCGAATTAGAGCGCAGCTCTCGAGGAGGAGGAGGGAAGGGTACTGGGGGGGGTCAACTGACCGAAGCGGGGGGGGGGGGGGGTCACGTGACCTTGGGGGGTCACGAAACCTGGGGGTCACGTGACGATGACAATGCCGATAATGTAATCGGTGACATCCTGATGACGTCATCAGTGACGATGACGATGCGGATACCGATGACTTCATTAGTGATGTCACTGATAATAATCATGCGCCATTCGGTTTCTAAAACCCGGGTGACAGTGAAAAGGCTATTGCCCATGCCATAGAGGCTCACTGTACCCGCTACACACACATACACACATACATACATACACCGCTACACACACATACACACCGCCAGTGATGATGACGATGTGGATGTCGGTGACGTCATCTGCGACGTCATCTGTGATGATGACGATGACGATTCGGATGCCGGTGACGTCATCAGTGACGTCACTGATGACGTCATCAGTGATGATGACGATGACGATGCGGATGCCGGTGACGCCATCAGTGACGATGACGTCATCGAGCGTCACGTGACCTTGGGGGGTCACGTGACGTCGGGGGACAGGTGACCTCAGGGGAGTCACGTGACCTCCGGGGAGTCACGTGACCTCGGGGGGTTACGTGACCCTGGGGGGTCACGTGACCTGGGGGTCACTTTGGGTGACCTTGGGAGGGGTCATGTGACCTTGGGTCACGTGACCTTGGGGTGACCTTGGGTTGACCTTGGTTACGGCGACGGCGACGGCGACGGAGCTCAAGCGGGAAACGGGCGCCTAAGAGCTGCGCTCTAAAACAAGCCCGAGGTCACCTCTCAAGCAATCCCGAAAGGCTCTTACAACGTAAACCTCCAAATTAACTCTGAAGGCCCGTTCACACTCTTGCGACCGACTTCGACCGAGAGAGACTTCTTAGGACCGGATGTGATGCAGCGGAGCTGGTCCTAAGAAGTCGCAAGAGGCTTAAAAACCGGTCTCGTCTCTCTCGGTCTAACTCGGTCGCAAGAGTGTGAACGGGCTTTTAGAGCCAACCGCTTAAACAACCTCCCCCCTCCCACCTAACCACACATAATCACACTAAGAGCAACTTCTTCATCCTATCACTTCGAACCAGTGACGGTTGACTTCCCTTAGCAAAAAGAGGCCGTGCTTGAAACGAAGTTGAAATATATTGAATATAAATATTCATTTTGTATTCATTCTGTAATATTTTGTTCACATTCGAAATACGTGCGTAAGTTATTCAAAATACATCATAAATATTAATAAAAAATGATTTTAGATACACCAAAAATATAATTACTTCGCACTCAAGATGCCATTTGTGTATTCAAAACAGGCTATACAATTTTCTTTTTTATTTTGGTGGTAAATGGTGACACTGGGGTATTTGAAGGCACTACTAAATACATCCCACAACCACCTATTAGAAACGAACACAAACACAAACACCATGGCGCACTGAACACCTGAATCACAGTCCCGTTGACTGCTCTAGAGCCTCATATTGCCACGCGCGTTGTGAAACAAGCGCGTGCGTGGCCGAGTGGTTACCTGCCCCCTCTCGCCTATACTGTTCTCGCTATATTTAGAGCCTGTCTGTAGAAGAATTATAAGCGACACCAGGATTCAGGGCGTCCCCTTTGCCAGGAATGCCACAAAGATACTAGCATATGCCGATGATGTCACTGTTGGGGTCGCAACCAGATTAGAATTTGTTCTTGCAGTGCAGCACTTTGCTGATTTCTCCGAAGAATCCGGTGTCCAAATGAACCACGCTAAGTCTATAGGCGCATGGGTCGGAAACTGGGATGTGAAGCCACAGCGCTTTACTAATATTGATTGGAGCTCTACTCTTACGAATTATCTTGGTGTCAGCTTGGACCCCTATTCGCTTAGTAGTGGTAAAGGGGGCATTCACCTCAACAGTTTGAGGGCAAAAGTGCAAGACTGGCGCGGTCGGAACCTTTCCATTCTGAATCGTGCCTTCGTATGCAACTCGGTATTTTTCTCCACTGTATGGTATGCAGCTCAACTTGTGCCATGTCACGGAAGCGAAATCCATAAAATGCACCGCTTTTGCGCAACCTTCATTTGGAATTCCAGCTTTGAGCGGATGAGGTGCACTAACATTTTTGTTAACCAAGCCAAAGGAGGGTTTGGTGTTGCAAACCTAGAAATTACACTCAAAGTTCACAGGTTTTTATTTTTCCGCGACCAGAGGAACTCTGTTATTGTGCAGTCATTTGTTAAACTTGGCGGCCGGCTGCTGGCACCATGGCTCGTTGTAACCGAGGAAGGAGCTACGTCACCGGCTGTACTGAGGTTTTATAAAGAAATCGCTGCTGCCATCAAATTTTTTGAAGCACGTTTTTCTCCGCAGTACCTTACCAAGGTGAAAATAAAAACCCTGTATTGGGATACAGTCGACACTGTCTTTCCACCGCCGCTCTATCGCTTCTTCCTTAGAACTGATGTAGAATCCACGGTTCTCAAACGCCTCCGCAGCTACCCCGTTCGCAAAGCCGCAATCGACTTCTTTATTTCTTTTCACACCGAAGTGCTGCCAGTGAAAACGTGGCAGGAAAAGAAAGGTTTCTTTGTTCCGTGGAATTTGAACTGTGTGCTATGTCCCATGCCGGAAGCTCTGCAGCATGTTTTTTTGTTTTTTTTTGCCCGAACGCAGAATTATTCTGGGCGGAACTGCGCTGTAGATTACACGTTGAATTGCACATAGATTGGCGCAGCGCGAAGCTCCTTGAGTTTGGCAGAGGCCCTGACAGCAAATGTTTGGAGGGATTGGCACTGCTTGGACTGCACGCAATATGGAAGTCCCGCACGGATCACCTCCTGGTTCTCGAAGCAGGCAAACCAGCATGGCGTCACTTTGAAGAAGGCTTCACGATTGCGAGTAGCCTCATTGCTGAGGTGGGAAACTCCGAAATGGCTGGCTGGGTTGAACTGGAAGCGCGCTTCCAAATGCCGAAAACGCCTCAAAATCGGAGGAGATAAGTGCGGAACTTCGAAGCCACTGTATGAATGTGACTGGGTACACGAACCAGTGTTGTTTAAATGGCCACACCGTGCGCTGTCTTTGCCCAAGTGTATTTTAGCCATGTAAATAGCCCTTGTTTTACATAAGTAATCAAAAAGCCAAGTCGGCAAAAAAAAAAAGAAAGGCCGAGTGGTTACCACGCTCGACTGTCGCGCGGAAGGTGTGGGTTGGATTCCAGTCAGCGCACTGCCCTTTTATTTATTACTTCAACTTGGCCTTCTCGTAAGTTTGACAGCATTTTCGTCTGATCGAGTTCCGAATGTTCTACGCACCCAAACTTGTACGCCGAATGATCCAGAAACCAACGAAGGTACAAGGGGTCTCCGCAAGGCGAGCGGAGTCAGTTTCGCCCCAGCGTTCGACTCCGCTGTCACGCCGACTTCGACGCCCACGACGCTTTCATTTCTTCTGTTTCTTTTTTTTTATTTTGGGCACAAGTTCGCCCCATGAAACGTTCAGTTCACTCCGTTATTCACCGCCTCATCCCTTGTCATTCATGACAATATAGCCTACATATTGAAGGTAATCATCTATCAGGTTACAACCTCTGCACTTATTAAGGTTTCAAGTATTCGATCCTCTCCTCGGGAGTCTGTCCAAGGGGAAACAGTGTTTTGAAGTTCGCGAGCAATATCTCTTATCTTACTAAAAGCATTGGTACAACTAATAATAATTCGGCGCAGTCGCAAAAACAATATCCACAAAACGGCTGTTAGAAGAATCGTTATTGCTTGTCTGCATAGCACCACTCAGGACGAAGCAAGTCAAGGCAGTTTCTTCACTTTAAAGAAGTTATTTTGCTTTTCTTTACTAGTTGACTATTTTATATGGTCGTTAGCGTCACTATATTGAAGTTACTACGCACATCACGTACAGTGGTGAGTATACACATTCAGTGAGCTAACATTGTGCTAACACAACCACGCCAAACATATCTGCTCGCAGCACTTGCTGAAGCTTTGCAGCATCAGCAAGTGTTGTGGTTGTAGTTCCCGAACCCCGTTTGTGATTGGTGTGCAAGAAAATCATCAGGTGTGTTCTTGATAGAAAAAAAGAAGACAATAGCATAAACTGGGTCGATTTATCAGTGCGATGCTACACAACTCAATTGACAAACTAATCAAATGTTGTACTTAGGCACTTCAGTGTACTCCACATCTGCTTGAAGTTAACTTCTAGAAGGTGAGCTTTTCAATACTTTGGTAGTTTAAGTCAAACTACCAAAGTATTGCAGTCAAAAGGTACAAAAGGTTCAAAAGTATAACACAACAGTATTTACGATTTCCAGGTATTTTAAGAGTATTCTGCAAATATTTTTGATCGCTGCGTTTTTATTAGGGTTGCAGTGTATTTGCATGAAATAAATAAATATTATAAAAAATCCATGTGAACGGAATTTTGTGCCTACTAATTTAGTATTTACATATTTCAGAACGCATGAAGGGAAACTTCAAATGTAGTTTAAATAACGGTATTTTAAGAATATTTTCAGAGGTATATTTTAATACTAAGTAAAAAAAAGAAGAGTGTATACGTTCGGTCTATTTTTCGTGTGCTTACAATTATGAACTGTACATCAAATGCACTCTAACTAAAATGTGGTATATTTCAAACGTATTAATTTTCGCTAAGGCTTATGCAGTTACCGTGGTTGCTTATAAAAACAGTCTCCTTAATGGACCTCTTGGCGAATATGTGCTGCCACCCAGACACGCGAGCGGGTTCGAGGCTAAGTGGCGGGAAAACAACGCGCGCGCAAGGCCTCTCTCACCCGTTCTACACCAAAATATCAGCTACATCCTGTCCACCCATTGAGGCGCTGTGACATAGATACGGCTCCCCGAAACTCGCCTTTGTCCCCATCGTGCGTAATCTTCCGCCCCGAAGTCGAGACAACGAAACCATCTTCCCTCTCTGCTCGGCCAGAAGGAAGAGAGAGAGGGTACTGGAATCATTTACTCTCGAACCGATGTTTCTACAAAAGGTCCATTATGCGCCAAAACGCATTTGTCTCGTTACTCAGGATGGAGGTCCCTTCCCAAAGAGGTGAACATGAATAACAGGAGCCAATGTGTTGTGCTAGTTCAGAATTTTGGAAGCTATTCCTAACATTTCTCTTGTGTTCTGTAAGACGGTCATTCTTATACCGCCCCGTCTTCCCTACTTAACACAACCCGCAGTCCAAGGGCCCCTTATAAACCCTATATGTGACACAAAAAGACGACGGATCACTGTGCTCCGTGCCACAACAACTCTCAGGCTCAAATGCAAAAGGTGTGAGTTTACTAAAGACCGACCTACGAAAAGTTTTTCCTAGGAGAAAAAAAATCCTACTCGATACCCTTCCAATTTCTTCCTCTCCCACTCTGCCATCTCGACGACGGGGGGCTTTCTTTGTTGCTGCTTCTTGGGGTGGGACAAGCCGGAATAAGCTCATTATCCGGGGTTCGCAAGGGCAGCGGCAGCGTTGGGGTGGGGGGCGATTTTTTTAAATTTTCGATGGGCCTTGCATCGTAGTTGCCGTCAATACCAGCCCGATTTTAGGGAGTTTTAGTAGACCGTGTTTCCTCCTCCGCTAAGCCCCTCGGCTACCCGGAACTCCACAGCCAAGGCCATTGGCACGCAGGCGCAGCGGCAGTTTCTTCGTTGCGGAGGACTTAGCGGAGGGGGACAGACGGTCTACTAAGGCTCCCTTTTTTCCTTCATCGTCCCGCCTGTTTGTTTCCGAAAGAAGTGAGAGGCATTCTACTGTGATTTTTGGCTACTCATTGTCACCGAATTCGAACGTGGAAGTAAACATGCATAAACGTCGCCCTGTTTATTTGCAATCTAAATAATGTTGCTCTACTGATGCGCTCCAATCAATTTCATTAACAACCATTGTAGTTGCTATGATTCTATTGTGAAAGAATGTTCGGTGATACCACAGATGTGCGTCGATTCAAAGCGAGAAATAGGTCCTCGTATTTATTTTAATGATCGGGATACTTCCATTTTCCTTCCTCGCGATTAAAACGCAAGAAGCTGGGGGAATTTATGTGCACTAACATGCTGCTTCTAAGAGTGAGTACAAGATTTATAGTGCATGTAAATTTAGATGTAAATAGTTTAATCACTGTACACAAACATTCGCGCCCTGGAGATGACATGGAAGCAAGGCGGCAAGCAGCTTGTTGGAAATAGAAGTCTATATTGCATTGCACTGGTGTAAAAAAATATTACGTACTTTTGACTTATTTCCGTGCGAAAATAAAAAAAAAAAACAGCGTTTACAAAGCGAACACTGTGCGTTTCGAGCAGCGCCGAAAGGGCATAAAAAACCGGGACAACCTGAACGATACGGGGCGCCTCGCGTCACTCAGCTTTTCCTGGATTCTTGCTTTTCTGTAGCCTTTCAAAAGGGGATGAAAAATTATGAACCGACTGACTCGACTTATCATATTAGAGCAGTTCATTTTCATTGGGACTGGCTCTCTTCAAGCGTCTTGCATAATTCAGCTTGTGCTGGTCCGTTTTTATTTCCGGTTCCTTTCAAAAAGTGAGCTCTAAGCCGCATGATCAAATTACCACATTCATTATTTGCGGAAGCGGAGAAGTGGAAATGCGACAAAAGGAAAGATTTGCCCGAGTTATCTGAGGCCTATAGAAAAGCGGACCGGGTGGAAGTGGGCCGAAATCTTTTTCAAGAAACACGCAATCTTTTCTACAATTCTGTCGCAACAATTTGATACGAATGTATACTTGGACGCCGTCATAATTTGTTTAGGAATTCGGGGAAGAAAGTAAGTGGGCGAACGAGACGCCTCTGGGTTTTGCGTCACGCCTGCGTTTCAAGGGTCAGACTTAGTGGTTCCCGACACCAGCACGATTGACGGCTTCGCCCGGGGTTTTGATCTTATCGATACGGAAAAGGAGAATAGCACGACGGCCCGCGGCCGTGGTGCGTTCTGGCTCGCGCTCTGGCGGGCAGTCAGACTAAACCCCCACCGCTGAAGAGTACCTCGTGTACGGGGTCGAAAACATGATAATCATTGAATGAGAGTGGACATAGACGCATAATGATCCGATACAAAGTTTCACTTGATTTGTGTGTTTCTTGAAAAACATTGCGGCCCCCTTGTATCCGGTCCGCTTTTCTATAGGCCTCTAATAACGCGGGCGAATCTTTCCTTTTGTCGCATTTCCCCTTCTCCGCTTCCGGAAATTATGAATGTGGTAAATTGGTCCAGTGGCTTAGAGCTCACTTCTTGAAAAGAACCGAAAATAAAAACGAACCAGTAAAAGCTGAACTATGCAAGACGCTTGAAGGTCGCCTGTCCTAATGAAAATAAACTCCCCTAATGTGGTAAGTCGAGTCAGTCAATTCATAAATGTTCATCCCCTTTTGAAATGATTAAAAAAAAAAAAACATGAAACCTGAACAAGCTGAGTGACGCAATGCGCCTCGCCTCGTATTGTTCAGGTTTTCCCGGTTTTTTATGTCCTTTCGGCGCCTCGAAACGCACAATGTTCGGTTTCTAAACGCGTTTTTGATTTTCACACAGAAAAACTACAAACGTTCGTAATAATTTTTCACATTAGTGGAATGCAATATAGATTTCTATTTTCAGCAAGCTGCTTTCCGCCATCGTGCCATGTCATCCTCCAAGCCGCGAATGTTTGCGCACAGTGATTAAATTATTTGCATGTAAATTGACATGCACTATAAATCTGGCACTCTCTCTCTCTCTCTCTCTTAGAAGCAGCATGCTAGTGCAGATGAATTTCCCCAGCGTCTTGCCTTTTAATCGCGTGGAAGGAAAATGGAAATAACCCGGACATGATTTGTGCAGAAGGCTAGATACAATAGGCGCCGTTTATTCTTACAAACTCCCTGACAGATTCATTACCACATACCCTTTAATCCTATCTCCAAGATGCGAGGTTTTTGGTCGAAATTCGTTGCTCGGCCGCTATTCTTTGTAGGGGTGCGGGAAAAAAAGCGGGGAGGGGGGAAGGGAGGGGAACAAAACTTTTCGCAAGCAGATTTTTTTTTTTTTGCGTTGGCGTTTGCGATATTTTGTTGTGTTATGTATGCTTTTGTTTAGGGTGCTACAATATAGAGTAAACAATTTTACGCACTTCCTACAAATATTTCATTGTCAACGACATTTGTAAAGCATTACGCACTGCCTCGGTGCATTAACCTTACGCACTAGAGCTTCACAGGAGCGAGTATTTCAGTAAAATAAATACGAGGACCTATTTCTTCCTTTGAATCGATCACTTCTGTGGCATCACACCGAACATACTTTCACCTTGAAATCATAACAAATCATGATTGATAATGAAATTGATTGGGTCCCAACAGTAGCGCCAAATTATTTAGATTGCGAATAAACTGGGCGACGTTCTTGCGATGTTTTTACTTCCGAGTTCGAATGTGTTTAGAATGAGTAGCCAAAAAGCCCAGTCTGCAGGCTGCTTCCTGCAGTGGCCTAATATTTCCCCAATTCGGGAAAGAGGGAAAGGGGGGAGGGAGGAGAGAAAAAGGAGTGGTTGTTGTGGGAAGATGATAATATTTATTCGCCCTCAGGAGAGTCGCCGGTCATTAAAAAGTCAACTATGAGGACACATCTATAGTTACTATGAGTAAAATGTGGAATACAGCCAGGTTGCTGCGAAGTTCTGATAGTCGAAACGATGGGGCATTGTGGATGTGGGTGAAGTAAAGACCTATATTACGACTGGCCCGTTTTTATTAGAAGCCAGATTTTCGGTTTCCTTCTTCCACCCTCCTGACGCCAATCTTTCCAACGTTGGATAAATTCGGTACAGCGTTGATCGCGCAAGCCCGCGCCAATATTTAAAGACCTTCATATACTTCTAAAACTGTCATCCAGCAGATGTAAGGAAGAATAAATACGAAAAATAGTGCAAAATAGGATGAACAACATATGAGAGGAGATATATGTTTCGAGCAGTAATGAAGAGATTAGGGAAAGCCACTCAATTCATATATATGTTTCAGAAAGTAATGTATTATCGTCGACCTGAACCCTTTATTGCGCAAGCCAATCCTTGTGCAGACACGGGAATGGTTCCAGCAGCCGCGCGATGTCCAGAGGGCGGCTGGTGGAACGAGCCCAGCATACCACGGCCCCTCGATCTCCACCAACCGAGCGTCCTCGGGCCTGCAGCTCATGGAAAAAGCGATCGATCGCGCTGACTTCCCCAGTCTCGCGGATTGAGCGTGTCCGCGTCAACAAGGGGCCGCTCATTTAGCGCTTCTTGAGGATTATCCCTAGAGAAAAAGCCGACACAAAGAAGCTCCTGTTATCACTTGACTTTTGGGAGAAGGTAAAAAAAAAGAGGGGCGCGAGGGGCATTGTCCTACCTTGCGGAAAATGGTATCGTAGGTCGGTCTTTAAGGTGAAGTCCGTCCTAAAAACTATGCCCACGTCGAATTTTGCACCTAAAGCTATTAACTATGTAAGAAACCATGAAAGTATGAAACCATGAAAGTATGAAACCACAGCGATTTTTCTCTTTTTTTTGGGCCTGTTCACTTTTCTTCGAATGGCCCACCAGTTATGCCTGCATGCTCGAAAAAATGAACCCCGAGCTGTAACCAGCAAATTTTAGACATTAGATTTGAAGCCCAAGGGCATTGTACGACACAATGGAAACATGACTTCTTCAGTGCATTACCGATTGATTTCTTCACTACCCCCCTTTTTACCAGTTTAGAATGAGCACTTCGTGCAGACAGCACGCTCTTTGCCACTTGGTTTCCTTAAGACCCACAAAGCTCATCTTCAGTTAAAAATAGCAGATCCAAAAACTGTAACCTCCCATTTTTCACAGACGCCGATGTGAATTTAAACTCTGGCGCTGCTTTCAAAATAAAGCTTTCAAACTCCATGCTAAATGTTCGTTCGGAGCGCAAATCAGATCATCTACAAACCTCCTTACCAACAAGTTCCTAACCCTAAATAATCAACAAAACCTGTTATCTTTCTGTCGAGGATGCTTAGATAAAACTCCGACAATAACGGAGCCACTGCTGAACCAAGGCATACACCCTTCCGTTGGATCAAAACTCACCATTAAATTTTACTACTGTTGCTTTCAGATAACACGTGAAGAGTTTTAGTAACCCCTGAACAGAAGTACCTGACTTAGTTTGAAAAAAAAAACAGATAAAGCTCCAAAAGCTCCCTCACTCTTTCCAACAAAATGCGACTGTCTAAAAAGTTGTACAAATCCTTTATATCCAAACACACTACCGTGCAAGCGCTCCGATGCACAGGCGAAAGAATCTCCAACAACTACTCAGAGTTTCGTTAGACACCTACCCCATCCTCTTTACTTTTAACAAACAGATCTGAAACCGGAGATGACGCTTTCTCATTAAAGGTACCATTTGGGAGCACCAGGAATAAGTCACCCTTGTCTGTTTGAAGCCGGATCATTGACCTATTTTTCAATTCCCTCTGCATTTCCGACACTTTAACGAAATTTCTTCGCTCTACAGGGAGGCACGAATTTAGCAGATCGCCCATTCTACTCAAGGACTCATTTACAATTGAAGTTCTATCCTCTGGGGTTGAAAGTATGTTGCCAATAGCATAGACAGATGAGCACAAATCAAAACGTGAGGGTTTCACATCAAGATACAATTTTGGTCACTCCTTCAAAATCGCTTGTGCTTTTTGTGACAAACAAACTTCTCGCGGATTAAAAGAAATACGAATCCACAGAAACTTATTCCGTTTCCATTTCCTTGCTCTTGTCTTGTTTCTTTAGGATCTCTCTTTTCTTCGAGGCCCAGAATGATTGGAGTTTTTCGAGCCGCAAAGAGTTACAGCTACTCAACAAAGCTCCGAAATCCATCACCCAACACACTTTTCCACAACACATCATCAAGCTCAAAAAGCTCCCGAAGCTGTTGACTTGCCCCCTCCGATAGGACTTGAGGATACGCTTTTGGTGACGACAAAGGATGTTTTGCTGAGTCAGGTACCCGAAGAGCCCGGGACCAACAGACTTTTTCAGGCGTTTATGCGTCTAATTAAGGATACTGTTTGTATAAGCAACCAGGGTAATTGCCTAAGTCAACCGTCTCTGCTTCTAAGTGATAGGATAAAGAAGTTATTGTTATTGTTATGATATGTTTCCGTGTGTGTGTGTGTGGCGGGGGGAGGGGGTTTAAGTGGTTTACTCTAAGAGCTAATTTGCAGGTTTACGTTGTAAGAGGCTTTTCGGGATCGCTTCAGAGGTGACCTCGTGCTTGTTTTTCAGTTCGCTGGGTATGTGTGTTTCCGCACCAGGTGCATGGGGGTTTAGGAGAGGCTTCGCGGTCCGACTGTTGGTAGTGTTAAGTCGTGGCATGTCAATTAAGGTCCCTCTTTCCCTTTTGTCGTCTCAAAGGTGATTCATTGTTGCTTCCGTGTCAATAAACTCAGCTGCGATTGAAAATTCATGTTCTCTTGTTGTTGTTTTTTATTTCCCCTTTTCTTAGGGTTCTCAGCTATGTGGTTTAACAGCTCGCCTGCACTCTTTTTCTTCTGGCAATAGGCAATTGTCCAGCCCTTGGTGAGATAGCTTACAAGGTAATTTTAATCGGAGCATAAAACAATTGCGCATTTTCGTCTTTCTTTTAATGTTACAACTCAAACTAAATTAGCGTCGAAGAAAAGTATTCACTGGAACTCTTGTCAACATTTCGTGTGGTTCGCGTTGCGAAATCTTGAGGGTAAATTTTCGCTTGTAGACAACAAACTTACTTCTGTTCGTCCTGTTTAACTGAAGCTGTTCTTTCTAACTCGGGAAGACCTGGCGGTTCTTATTGTGGCCGGTACTACGTTAATTAAAGAGGCAATTGAAGCTGCCGAGTTAATTTTGAAGAAACAATGTTCTCACAAATGGTCTTTTTTTAGCTCCGCTGAGTGTTTACGTCGAGTTACACACCTTGGATCACGTGGAATCCTAAACAAACTTAATGCCTGACCTGGTAATGTTTTTCCATTGTTGGAGCACCAGAGAACAGACCAGTAGCTTCCCTAGGGAATCACCTGGGCACGCGAGAGAAGATTAAGAGACCTCAATTGGATTATCAACAACGCGTTCTCTCAGTTCATTGAAAAAGCGTCCAAAATGAGCGGCAGACACAATAGTTTGACAGTACACTAGCTAATACGATAAAGCTGTGGATATCAATTCGTCGCATCTACGGATCGTTTCGTCAACATGCGACGTTTCAGTGACAGTTCATTTGAATGAAAAAACTTTCCGCATTATTTTCAACCTTACACCTTGCCAACCTTTCGACGTTTCGACGAACAACGACGAAACGTTATGCGTCTCGCCTGCTTTGGAAGAAGGAAGAAATGTCTTTTATTGGATTACGCGCTTGCTTTGTGCGCTTTGTAGAATAAAATACGTCGTCCACGAAACGTCGCAGGAGCGCATTGTCCACTATACTCCCTCTACCCTTAAACTGAGACTAGAAGCTTAGCCTTGAGCGCGAGCTTTCTACCCTCGCTAACAGAAGTGTGATCGCGCTGGTACGCGCAACCAAAGCACTGCGGAACGTTCTGAACGTGGAACTCCTAGGCTCAACTTAAAAGGGCCTTGCAAAGCGTTTTTGTATATTTCTTAATTTGCATCGTGTTCGCTCGGAGAAATGTGTGAAACTTTAGAAACACATTAAAAGTAAAAACGAGAAAATCAGGTCAATTTTTATTATAAGAGGTGAAAGAAGTTCGGGTTTTTAAGCGTATTTGCTCTTCTTAATGACGTTCTCCGTGGAAGCCAATAGAAAACTGAAATGACAAGAGCGTAAAACAACTTTGCGCGATATTCCTAATTTTTGGAATCAACATCCGGTTATGAAGATGTCAACGCCCCGCCGCATTGCAGGTGTTTTAAGCAAAAAATCTCGCTTCATATGATCAGAAAAGGTAACGCGCACCTTTTCAGAATATACTACTTCTAGAATTTGATGCCGTCATTTTCCGACGCGCTGGGCCAATCACGTCAGTGAACGCTCTTGTTTGACGCTGATAGGTACGACCTTCTAGGCAGCATTCTGTGTTCTTCTTCCTTTCCAAGTGCGCCTTTAAAGGGGTTATGAGATGCCAAAAATAAAACATGAGATAAAATACTGATAGGACCGATTGTATGTTAATATCATCCTGCTAAATTTGCTTTGGAAATGGCAAGATAGTTTTGTGGTTATATCGATTTATATGCGGGAGGGCCTCGGAGGGCGGATCCGGGCGGAGCGGGAACCTGGCTATGTAGCCAGTCTCCCGTGGGGTGTCCCCTTGGAGGCACTCGCAGACTTGGCTCTCTTGGCGTCTCTAGCCTCAGATTTCTCGTTAACCTTCCGCGTTTCGAGCCTGCGGTCCGTGACGATTACGCCTACGGCATCGATCGCCTTGTCAAAGTGTTCGACAGTGATCGAAGCGAAGATGAGAGTGATTGCCATCAAGAGATGTTGGGAGCTGTTAATTTTGACTGCGACCCGCTGGCGACCAGCTCCAGCGACTGCCAGGTACGGACGAATTCGCCGTGGTCACCGTCGTCCGAGAATATCTCGCAGACGCATGCAGGGTGGAAGGTCAACGGGGCGTGGGCGAGAGCGAGAATAGCGTTCGAGTTACCGAGTTGCGTGAGCGGTTTTGATCATACCACGAAGAGGAGAGCTTGGGCGATTATGGGGGTGCCTAGAATGAGAGAGCGTTCATGGTCACGTGGTTTATGGACACCATGGTGTGACAACTTGGACAGTGTTGCCTGGTCGCCAGATGAAAATGATAAACATTCATAAATTGAATAGTGCAATTACCAGAGCTCTACAAATCGTGTTACATGATGTACATACTGTGAGCATTCCATTTCAAGGATAATCTATCCGTTTAATTTTCGTGTCATAACCCCTTTAAAGGTGAACGGAGTATAGACGAGATTCCACAAAACGTCACAGTGTCGACGAAACGTGTGTCATGAAAAGTTGTCGGCTTCGGTGTTTCCATAAAACGTATTTCGACGAAACGATTTGACCCCGTGAACTTACTTTTGTTCAATGGAGGGCCCTGAGTTGGACGAAGCTCGTTGCTGAAATTCACTACGAACGGATCAGCGTGCCGGCGTTCGCCATACCGGAACTCAAGGAGTGGCCGTTGCGAAGAAGGCGAATGCGTGCGACATTGCGGTACCGGAAAGACCCTTGAAGGCGCGCTGTCGGCCGAAGGGCCGGCGCTATGAATCACGCGGTTTATGTCACGCAAATTATGAAAGATATTTAAACGTTTCAAAAACTCCTAAAAAAAATCCGAAAACATCACAGACTTTAGCCGAAGTATTTATTCGCAAAAACCTGCATAATAAGTTCAAAATATTTCACACAGAAGTGCCGCTGACCGGACGCAATTATACGCACTATTTGGGTCGCGAATCGCCTTCTGTATACTCTCTTTACGTTTACTATATTTCACTATGGTCATCTTGGCTGTCGTTGTGGGTCGGCCTGCGCGGCTACCCAGTCGCGGACGTTGTAATAGTTTTGAAAACATTCTCAGCTAGTGATAGGTTTTGAAATATGTAAATTAAAGTGAAACTATTTCTTTATATAAAAAAAAATATAACGAATGCATAAAACATTAGGCACCACAGCGCCAGCTGGCGGGTGTTGTGAATCCTGACAGCTGGGCCGCGATAGGGCTTCAGTGGAGCCTTTTTGCGTTTAATATATTAATCTATGTTTGACTTATAACCTTTAACTTGATCAAGGCGCACGCAAATGCGTTTGCTATGTTGAACGACTTCATTCGGCGGAAGGACCGGGTTGGAGAGCATCGTGAGCTGGCGTTCAATGTCACCGATATAACCTTTGACGAAAAGCAAGACGCGGCTTAAAATGTGCCTGTGTTATCAAGATCGAAAGTGGTAATGTTTTGTTGTTGCTCGTAACGACGGAATTGCTGAGACTGCGAAGACGGTAAGACACCTTCATTGAGCGTTGCCGTATGGCGGGGTGTGTGTGTGTGTGTGTGGGGTGGGGGGGGGGGGGGGGGGAGGCGCCGTATGCACACACAGCGAACAACACTTCCGCGAGTTCGGAGGCAGCAGCCAACGGTCTGAGAAGCAATTGTGTTGCCGCCAGAACCGCCAGAGGTCGCCTTTACGACAAGAAAATAAACAACAAGCTCATTGAGATTTGTTTAGCGCTGAGTGCTGGCTCATCGGACGACAAACACGAATGATATGAAACGCAACATAAGTTTGTCAGCGTTGTGCACAACTAACGCGTTACCTTTCAGTGCGTTGAACTTGTCAGCGCCGCGAAGATGTTAAGGGAAACTTCATCGTGAATGCAGATTTCGGAAAAAAGAGTTTACGAAAACGGGAGGGGCATCCATCCGGCGACTCCAACAGATTGTAAGGTTGTTTTTAGTAGACATACCAGACAGAGGGTGACGATGATGACACTGGCGCACTGGTCAAAAGCAATCTATTTGAGCCTTCCCTCCGCCGGCGCGAGCCTGTGCTCACCAAAGCTCGAGCACGTCGTCGCTGAGGCCGGCTCCGGAGGGTCAGCCACATCGCTCACCGCAATAGACAAAGACCTCAACAGTTTATTACATAGAGAAGCTTTGTGGAAGTTTTGCGTCAGAGCCGCCATAACCGACCTTCCCTTTTAGAACGCAGCTTTTAGGCGCCTGTTTTCGCGTATAGCGGCGTAGGAGTCAGCGTCAGCGTAGACGTAACAGCATGCGATGCATTATTGGACGTCACAGACCTATACACCTATTGCATTCCACGATAAATTTTGCGAAGAAACTGAATTGGTGTGTAGGTCTGTGATGTCCCATAATAGAACAGTGCGTATTCTATATCCCCGCTATATTTAGCGGCGAAACTGAACTCACTTTTATTTTTATTTACATATACTGCAGGCGGCAGCGCTGCTCAAGCAGGGGATGGTTTCAAAAGAAGTTTATTCAATAGATATTCGAATTGATTGACATCAATGCATTCCACAAGCAATGACGGCAAGCAGTTCCATTGTTCAACAGTGTTAGAAAAAAAAGACTTTTGAAAAAGGTTAGTCCTGGCAAAGTATGCGCATATATGACTTTGGAGTGATTTAGTCGAGCTGATCTTTGTGGCACAGGCTGAAGATAAGTTTCACTCGATAGACCAGATGAATTGTTATAAAGTAAGTAAAAAAACTTCAGGCTAGAGATTTGTCGGCGAACGAGGGGTGGTTCGAGCTGAAGCTGCTTTAACAAGTTAGTTAATGATGATGAAGTGCGGCAGCCTGATAGAATGAATCTTGTAGCAAGACGTTGAATCGACTCCACCTCCGCAATGCCTTTCACAAAATACGTGTCCCACATAATAGAGGCGTACTCTACGACTGGGCGAACTAGAGAACGATAAACTACAAGTTTCACAGCCGAGTGACACCCTTTGAGTTTTCTTCGAAGAAAGCATAGCTTTTTGAACGCATTGGCACATAAGTTGGTGATGTGCTCGTCCCATTTAAGGTTGTTTTTGATGGTTAGACCTAAGTATTTCACAGAGGAAACATCCTAAATGCACTGATTGCTAATGTGGTAAACGTAGAATAGGGGATTTTTTTGTAGTCAATGTCACTGAGATGGTCTTATAGAAGTAAATTTTTATTTTCTGAAAGTCGCACCAGTCCCCAAGCTTACAAAGGTTTTCATTCAACGTAGAATGACAGGAATAATTTTTATACATTACGCAGTCATCAGCGAACAATGTTACACTAACACACTCATCAATATTTTTAGAAATGTTGTTAATGTAAATTTAAAAAAAAATAACGGCACGAGCACGGAGTTCTAGGTATACCAGACAAAACCTGTAGATTATCAGACCTAGAGCCATCACGTTCAACAAATTGAGAGCGGTTTTGTAGATAGGCCTGTATCCAACGAACCAGCCCAGCATTTTCATATATGAATAAGCAGATTGCGAGGCACGCAATCGAACGCCTTAGATAGATCTAAAAAAATTGCGGCGATGTGGTGACGATCGTCGACCGCGACTGCAAAATCGTGGAGTACAGATATTAGCTGAGTCGTTGTGGAAAAGTTTCTAAGAAATCCGTGTTGGTTCTTGTCAAAAAAAATTCGTTGACTCTAGGTCACGAGATTTAGGGTTAGCGACTATGTGCTCAAGTAACTTGCAAAATGCGCTTATTAAATAAATAGCTCTGTAATTCCATGCGGCGATGTGGTGACGATCGTCGACCGCGACTGCAATATCGTGGAGTACAGATATTAGCTGAGTCGTTGTGGAAACGTTTCTAAGAAATCCGTGTTGGTTCTTGTCAAAAAAAAAAATCGTTGACTCTAGGTCACGAGACTTACGGTTAGCGACTATGTGCTCAAGTAACTTGCAAAATGCGCTTATTAAATAAATAGCTCTGTAATTCCCTGCGTCCAATTTGTCACCTGATTTAAGTACCGGAACTACTCTAGCGGTTATGCAATCTGCTGGTAAGGAACACTGATTAAGTGAATGCACTGAAAAGCACGTAAAGCTACTCGGAAACTATTTCCGAGTAGCGATGAAGAAAGAATTAGGTATGGCATCAGTACCGCATGATTTCTTTACATTGATATTCAATAAAAGCGAAATAATGCCTTCATGACTAAGCACCACATCTGGCACTTTAACAGAAGTAGATGAAGAGATATAATTATTATTCACAATCAAAAAGGAATCGGGTGTAGAAAAAGCACTGTGAAAAAAAGTGAAAGCCGTTTACAACTCCCTGTAACACCAAACTAGAGCGCAGCTCTTGAGGAGGAGGGGGGAAGGGTACAGGGGGGGGGGGGTGAAGTGACCTGGGGGGGGGGTGACGTGACCTTGCGGGTCACGTGACGATGCCGATGATGTCATCAGTGACGTCACTGATGACGTCATCAGTGACGATGACGATGCAGACTCCGATGACGTCATCAGCGATGATGACGATGACGATGCGGATGTCGGGGACGTCATCAGTGACGTCACTGATGACGTCATCCGTGATGATGACGATGCGGATGCCGGTGACGTCATCAGTGACGTCACTGATGACGTCATCAGTGATGATGACGATCACGATGTGGATGCCGGTGAGGGCATCAGTGACGTCACTGATGACGACATCAGTGATGATGACGAGGACGATGCTGATGCCGATGTCGTCATCAGTGACGATGACGTCATCGGGGCGGTCACGTGACCTCGGCGGGGGTCACGTGACCCTGGGGGTGGTCACGTGACCTCGGGGGTGTCACGTCACTTCGGGGGTGGTGGTCACGTGACCTCGTGGGAGGGGTGACCTCGGGGGGGTCACGTGACTTTGGGTGTCACGTGACCTTGTGGGTCACGTGACCTTGTTATGACCTTGAGGGTCACGTGACGTTGGGATGACCTTGGTTACACCGACGCCGACGGCGACGGCGATGCCGCTCAAACCGGGAACGGGCTCCTAAGAGCTGCGCATTAAAATGGAATTGATCTCATTCACAATTTCTTTACCGTTAATTGAAACAAAAAAAAAATGAAAGCCGTTTACAATTCCCTGTAACGCCGGTTAGGGCGCAGCTCTTGAGGAGGAAGATGGAGGCGTACTGAGGAATAGGTGACTCCTTGAGGTCACGTGACCTCATGGGGTCACGTGACCTCAGGAGCTCACGTGACCTGAAGGGGTCAAATGACCTTAGGGGGTCACGTGACCTCAAGGGGTCACGTGACATCAGGGGGTCACGTGACTTCTGGGGTCACGTGACCTAAGGGGGTCACGTGGCCTCGGTGGTCACGTGACCTAGGGGTTTCACGTGACCTTGGGGGAGTCACGTGACGTCGCGGTTACGCCGACGCCGCTCAAGCCGGAAACGGGCCCCTAAGAGCTGCGCTCTAAAAAATGAAAGCCATTTACGACTCCCTGTAATGCCGAATTGGAGTGCAGCTCCTCAGGAGAAGGAGGGAAGGGTACTGAGGTTCACATGTTCTCGGGGGGCAGGGGTCAGGTGACCTGGGGGGGGGTGGTCACGGGACCTTGGTGGGGTCACATGACCCCCTTCCCAAGGTCACGTGACCTTGGGATCACGTGACTCCAGAGAAATTTTAGAGCGCAGCTCTTAGGGGCCCGTTCCCGGCTTGAGCGGCGTCGCCGTTGCCGTCGCCGTCGGCGTAACCAAGGTCATCCCAAGGTCACGTGACCCCCAAGGTCACGTGACCCCTCCAGGTCACGTGACCCCTCCCAAGGTCATCTCAAGGTCACGTGACCCCACGTGGCTCCCAAGGTCACGTGACCCTCGAGGTCACGTGACCCCAAGACCCCACGTGACCCTTTGAAGGTCACGTGACCCCCAAGTCACGTCACCCCTCTGAGGTCACGTGACCCCCGAGGTCACGTGGTCTCCTCCCCAAGGTCACGTGACCCCCAAGGTCACGTGACCCCTCCCAAGGTCATCTCAAGGTCACGTGACCCCAAGGTGACCCCCACGTGACCCCAAGGTCACGTGACCCCTCTGAGGTCACGTGACCCCCCGAGGTCACGTGACCCCCCTCCCCGAAGTCACGTGACACCCCCCCCCCCCCCCGAGGTCACGTGACCGCCCCCCCGGAGCATATTAAAGAATGAGGGGAGGAGGAGGGGTTTACCCTCCCCTCAGTACCCTTCACTCCTCCTCAAGAGCTGCGCTCCAATTCGGCGTTACAGGGATTTGTAAACGGCTTTCACTTTTTTTTCCACTAGATTTATCGGGGAAATGTTTTCTGCTAGATTTAGCGGGGAACTTTTTCCGCTAAATTTAGCGGGGAAATTGTTTCGCTAGATTTAGCGCGGAAAGTTTTCCGCTAGATTTAGCGGGGTAATTTTTCCGTTAAATTTAGCGGGGAAATTTTTCCACTAGATTTAGCAGGGAATTTTTTGCGCTAGATTTAGCGGGAAAATTTTTCCGCTAAATGTAGTGGGAAAATTTTTCCGCAATATTTAGGGAGAAAATATTTCCGCTAAATTTAGCGGGGAAATTTTTCTGCTAAATTTAGCGGGTAAATTTTTCCGCGAGATTTGGCGGGGAAATTTTTCCGCTAGATGTTGCGGGGAAATTTTTCCGCTAGATTTAGCGGGAAAATTTACCCACAATGCAAGGAGCGGTTACGCCGACGCCAACGCCGCTCAAGCCGGAAACGGACGCCCAAGAGCTGCGCTCTAAAACAATATTTCTTAGTTGTTTTACTCGTTCACGAGTAACCGATAGAAAGCGCCAAAATTGTTGAGGCGATTCTAATAAAAAAAAAAGGTAAGCCGTTTACCCTGTAACGCCGAATGAGAGCTCAGCCCTTGAGTAGGAGGATGGGAAGGTACGGAGAGGGGGTTATGCCTCTCCTCTCCTGCTCACCTCCTATTTAGGGGAAAATTTTCCGCTAAATTTACCGGAAAAAAATCCCCGCTATATTTAGCGGGGAAATTCTTCCAATAGATCTAGCAAGATATTTTTCCCGCTAAATTGAGCGTGGAATCTTCATCACTAACTTTAGCGGGGAATCTTTTCGCAAAATTTAGCGGGGAAAATTTTCCGCTAGAGCTAGGGAACTTTTTCAGTAAATTTAGCGGGGAAAATTTTCCGCTAAATTTAGAGGTGAATTTTATTCGTTAAATGTCGTGGGAAAATTTTTTCGCTAAATGGGAAAAATTTTTGCTAAATTTAACGGGGAAAATTTCCCGCTAAATTTAGCAGGTACTTTTTTCCGTAAATTAAGCGGGAAAAACTTACCGCTAAATTCAGAGGGAAAATTTCTTCGTTACATGTAGCGGGGAAAATTTTCGCTAACTTTAGCGGGGATCTTTTTCCGTAAATTTAGCAGGGAAAATATTTCGCTAAATTTAGAAGGGAAATTTTTCCGTTAAATGTGGCGGGGAAAACTTTTCACTAAATTTGGCGGAGAAATTTTTCCGCTAAACTTAGCGGAGAATTTTCTTTCCCTAAATTTAGCGGGGGTAATTGTTCGCTAAATTTAGCGCAAAAAATTTTCTGCTAAATTTATCAAAAAAAAAAATTCCGCCAAATTTAGCGGAGACTTTTTTCCGCTAAAATTTACGGGGACAATTTTCCGTTAAATTTAGCGGGAAACATTTTCCGCTAAGTTTAGCGGGGAAGAACTTCCGCTAAATTTAAAAGGGAAAAATTTTCCGCTAAATTTATCGGGGAACTTTTCCAAAAAATTTAGCGGGAACAATTTTCTGCTAAACTTAGCGGGGTAAAATTTTCCGATAGATTTAGCGGGGAAAGTTTTCCGTTTAATTTAGCGGGGTAAATTTTCCGCTAAATTTAGCGGGGAAATTTACTCATCATGCACCTTGCGGTTACGCCGATGGCGACGCCGACGCCGCTCAAGCCGGGAATGGGCACCTAAGAGCTGCGCTCTAAAAGAAGCAAGACTTTGCCCATAAAGTTTATCACGTGCGATGCGTACTTTACTGAGTAATTCATCATTGTGGATGTTCAGCTCCAAGCTATTTTTAATTTGTGCCTTTCGTTTGCGTTTGACACGCCTCTTAAGGCCTCAACACCAATTTAGATTCCCCGCTAAATTTAGCCGGAAATTGAACATGTAGTGAGGTCATGTGGTGTTAGTTTTCTGGCTAATTTTCGCGGGGAACCTGATTATGTGTATAAGTCACTACACATGAAGTCATATTACATCATTTTCCCCACTAAACTTATCGGGGAAACTGAATTGTGTTTCCTTGCGAAATCTAGCAGGGAAACTGGACTTGTTCACAAGTTACGTGACACGAAATCATGTAACATCATGTTCCCCGCTAAATTCAGCGGGGAAAGTGAATTGGTGTTGAGGTCACATGGCGTCAGTTGTCTAGCTAAATTTATCAGGGAAACCAAATGGGCATTTAGATCATATTGCGTCAATTTATCACCTAAATTTAGCGGGGAAACTCTGACCTCACAGGCCAAAGCGTCACGAAATGTGACTTTACCAGATTTGGAGCAACTAAACAAAAACTTTTCACGTTGAAACAAGCACCGCGTGCATATTATTATGAGGATCCCGTCGTATTTTCCTCGTCATCACTAGCTTACCTTTAAGCTTACGTCGAAATAAACTTCGAATATATATATATATAACGGGCATGGGTGGCGGGGGGCCGAGGGCGTGGGTATAGAAGAAGAAAAGAACCCTTAGTGAAAACAGCAACAACGGACGATTTAATCTTCGACGTTTCGGCCGGAGTCCGGCCTTCGTCAGGAAAAACTTTTACAGATGATCGCGGGTAGTATTTATACAATGCTACGGTCGGGTCCAAATTTCGGCGGGGTGACGGTTAGAGCTTTCGTGAGAGAGAGAAGCCTAGGGCAGTTCTTATCCGAGTGAAGAAGCTTGACGGTCGGGGCCAAGTTTCAAGGACGGCGGAGTGACGGTTGTAGCTTCTTGAGAGGGGGCGCAGTGTCACTTTGTGTCCGGATGGGCAGGGGTGACCTAGACGATAGCGTACAATAGATGAAAGTTACACGTGCAAACTAAAGTGCTGCCCCCCCCCCCCCCCCCCAAAAAAAAAGAACAAAAAAAAAACGGCACGGTCACTTGGGTTGTTTTTTGGGGCATGCATGAGTCAGACCTGGAAGGGAACAATGTTAAACCTAGAAATAAAAAAAAAATACAATGAATATCAAAACCTGGAAATAAAAGAGAAACGCTGATGGTCCAGTTCCGGGCCACAAACACAGTACCACTCTTAACAATGAAGTCTAAGACCTGAAGAAGAGGGGGAAAAAAAAGAGTTTTTTTATTGTTCGTGTTATTCGTCTGTTAGCATTTTAATCGATGCCAGAGTACCGGGGCTTTCATTTATTCCATGTTTAATAGTGTTGAATCGGTAAATTAGGTAGGATTCACGCTGTTCACGTTCGCGATTTGATTTAAATCCAGATTCTAGGAGCGTCGCTGACAATTTATCAAACCAGTGTTTTGGGAGAGCGAAATGTTTCGATAGAGGCAGTGTCGGAAGATTTACGGCGTGAGATTTGTGATTATTAAAGCGCAGTCTAAACGCCGTTCTAGTCTGCCCTATGTTTGTATTTTGCATACGGTACACTCGAACAAGTACACGACATTCGACGAGGCACATGTTAAGTTTCCTTTAATTTTGATCGAGAACTGCGAGTGCGTGCTGCTGGCCGTGCTTTTGTGCTGCATCTTTCTACAGATCAGACATCCTGGGTGCATGCAAGGCCTACATTTGTTAGGTGGTGGCGATGTATTTATCCGCGAGTTTACTAGTGTGTCCTTGAGGTTACGCGATCGTCTGTGGATTACCCCAGGGGCGGATGATAACCGCTCGCTTTGTTCGAGAATGTTATAATGTTGTCTTAAGATAATATTTACATTAGAATGGTTCATGCTATAAGTTAGACATAGATTTTTGCGTTGTGTGTCGCTTTGCGTGGGGCGCGGGATGATAAGGTCTGCGCGGTTCAGTTCCTTGGATTTTCTGATTGCATCGCCGATTATACGGGGTGGATACTTTCGTTTCTCAAGCACTGACTTTAAATTTTGACTGCTCGCATCAACATCTGTCTCTTTTGAGCAAATTCGTTTGAAACGATGAGCTTGGCTATAGGGAATGCTGTTCTTGCAATGGTGTGGGTGGTCGCTTTGATAATGCAGGTATTGCTGTTGATGTGTTGGCTTACGGTACAGGCTCGTGGCGAGTTTACCTTCGTCTATTTTAACGTTGACGTCAAGGAAGTGTATTTCGGTTTGAGAGTACGAATCTGTAAAGCGGATGCTCGGATGAGCAGCGTTGTATCGACCTATGAAGTCCACCAGCTCCTCCTGAGTGTGCGGCCAGGCAATAAATATATCATCTATAAACCTCTTGTACATTAACGGCTTTACGGGACATTCAGAAAGGAACTGAGATTCTAATTTTCTTATGAATACGTTGGCATAGTTCGGGGCCATTTTGGTGCCCATCGCGGTTCCGCTAACCTGCCTAAAGTGTTTATTGTTAAATTCAAACGTGTTGAGTTCTAAGACAAGCCTCGCTAGAGTAGTGACGACGTGTCCATCTTGGGTATCCGGTTGTTTGTGGAGTTCGTACATGTCAATTAAAGACATTATTCCATCATTGTGTGGGATATTCGTATACAGCGATGACACATCGAGTGTAACCAGATATGATCCTTATTGTATGTATAAATTTGATATCTCCCTTCAGAAGTGAGTTGTATCTTTAATGTTCAGATCGAGACTTGTAGGTATATGTTTATTTAAACTGTCTATATATCCTGATATGGGTTCGGTTACTGTACCTATTCCGTATATGATTGGGCGCCCTGGGTCACCAGGTTTGTGAATCTTAGGGAGCATGTACAAGCGGCCCGGGGAAGGCTGTACCGGTTTCATTAATTTATGCTCGTTACCAGTTATTTTGCCATCGTCTAGGAGATTCTTAAGGGCGGAGGTCACAATCTGAGTGTGGTGCACCGTAGGGTCATCCGCAAGAGGTTCATAAAACTTTGAGTCATTTAGTTGGCGGTTTCCTTCTCGGATGTATTCCGAAGTGCTAAGAATCACAATCGCCCCTTCTTTATCGGCTGGTTTTATTGTTATGTCTGTCCTATTCGTCAGGGTTTTTAAGCTAGCCCTTTCGGATTTAGTGTGGTTATCCCGCTTTCCCGACAGCCTGCGATATTCCCGCATTATGTCTTTTTGCACAGCGGCTATGTATAAGTCAAGGCAATCATCACGGTCAGCCTTTGCGTCCAGTCGCTCGTTGCAGGCTGCTGAGAGGTGTTGGAGCTACAAGTTCTTTCCAAGAAGTATTCCCGCAATCTTAAATTTTGAGCAAAGTTGTCGAGGTCGCGTAGTAATTGAAATTCGTCAACAAAACCTGTGGCGGGACAGAAGTTTAATCCTCTCGAAAGGAGTCTTTCCTCTTCAGTTGATAGAGTCACACCAGATAGATTAACAGTTGTAGTGCCACAAGGGGCGCTTGTGCTTGAGCTATCGTCTGTTATGCTAATGACCGGTGGAGTATGTTCGCTATAGTTAAATGATGTCGTCAGCTTAGGTAAAACAGGGTTAGGAACCTTATCGCGCTGTAGCTTACGTAGCTTGATTGTTGCGAGGTCATGGCGTTTCTTTTTGTCGAATTCATATAGGGCGCTAATTTCGGATGTCGATAAGGGGCCACTTGAACGGAGAAGTGTAGCTGGTCGGGTAGTTAACTGTTTTACTTGTTTGTCACTATGATGAATCGCTATTTGGACCAGTTTAAGGGAACCCTCAAGGAGAACCTGTTGCCATTCCGATCGGTCATGTTGGTCGAGGTTTGTGCAGGCGGGAGGAAGGGAAAGGCGACATGCCCTTCGGAGTAATGCCTGCGTTAAGGTACACTAGCAAGGTTGATTTATAAAGTTCGTGCCTAATGCGTTTATCTGAGAGCTTTCGTAGATTAAGAAAAGTGGTACTGTAGTTTGGAGCCGAGGAACTGGACTCACCGAAATGTTGTCAAACTTCTTTCGGGCGCGGGGAGCTCTCCGCGACGGGCTTCCGCAGGTTGTATAGCGCTGCCTTGAGGTACTTCTCGGCTCCTGCGAACGTCGCTTGGGTGCCACACTCTCGGCAGGTGTCGGGTACTCATCGACGTAGTCGACGCTCTCGCTGGCTGCCGGGCACGATGCTGCCGGGATCCCCACAGGGGCAGCTGGGTTATCTGGACTGGCGTTGTAGGACCTGGGCCTCTCGGGGTGCCTGGGTTCCTCTGATGGGGCCATCCCAGTGCACTTGGCGGTGGCGGCGTTAGGGATCTGCGATGACCACCCTGGCGACGTCGTACTTGTTCCACGTTGCGGAATGGACTTCAGGTCTGCCGCGAGGAGGGCGACTCCCGTGAAGCTCGGGTGCGGCCCGTCAGCCGCCAGGACTCGAAGGGGCGGCAGCGACGTGAACTCGTGGTCCAGGCAGGCCACCTTGCCCGGTTTCCTGCAGTAGACCTTGACTGTGTCGTTGAACTTCCGGGCTTCAGTGTTGAACCAGTGGACGAAGCGGTGGTTCGACTGGTCCAGGCGTCGATTGGTGTGCCGAGGCAACACGAGGGACAGAACAAGTCTGTGGAGCTCCGGACGTGCTCGCAGTGTGTTGTTGACCAGGCGATGGCACCTTCGTAGCGTCTCATCGGTGCCGTATCGTTCCAGTTCGCTCGTCCCTACGTGAAAGACGAGTGTCGTGGCAAAACGTGGGAGGCTGGCGAGCTCCTTCTCGATGTCAACCGTGGATGCTCCACGGAGGGTGATGAAGGCAGGTGCGGCTCTATCGTAGGTGTCGAAGTGCTGGTGGAGATATCGGGTCTGCGAGTTCCCGATGACAGCGGAGGCTGTCATCGGGAACTCGCAGAATCTTAAAGGGACCATGAAATGACCTTTTTACTTTTTCCAGATAACTTTTACATTAAACCGTCAATGTTCACTGAATGCCGAACAGGCATCCGTTTTTGTCTCGGTTTATTAACTTCTACACAAAAAAAATTATTGAAATATCGACTTTTTCATTCTCTCCAACTGACCGCAAAAGAAGCCGTGACGTAGGCCGTTTCCGGAACCGGAAGTTGTCTCGGCAGTAGGAGAATGGGAGTGTTAGCGGCAACGAGTTGGGGTGCGCCGGTAGGTTTTACTGCGCTGATGTCACCGACGTATTTCCTGAATCGGCGCCTCTCATCGCCGCATCGCAGCTGAGCGAAATTCAATGAGATATGTTGCGCTACAGCGACAGCATGGGACTAGTCCCATACGCCGGTATGCCTGTTGGGAAGTGCAGGGAGTCTTCCGGTGAAGACTCCAGAAGTCAACCACCCCGTCATTGTTGGCAGAAGGGCCGGCCCGTGTCAGTCGTTTGCAAAGCGACGTAGATGGCGTTTTTCGCGGCCTCGGAGATGCAGGAGCGAGCCGACGTTAAAAAAGATACGTTTGAACTACGAGTGTCAGCAAGAGCCACGTAAATACCTGTTTTCACACGGAGCGGACGCGCGCGCTTGATGGATGTCTTGTATTCGCGCTGTTTGTAAGCGCTTCGGGACCGTTCTTTTACGATTGCAACTCGGTACTGACGCGACACTCGGCAAAGAAAGGTTGGACCGGGGTTGTACGTATACCTCCCACGAACTGTTATAGCTCGACAGTGACGTGCAATCTGTCAGAATAAAAATGGCATACCAATAACAAAGTGTACATACCGTGTTACGAAGGTAATCCATACGGCGTTTATTTCAGCTCTATATCACACAAAACAAGAAGATAGAATCGACGAGAGTCCCTTTTCGACGAGTGTTCGTCAACACTGCCTCGGAAAACAAGGGGAAGAGATTGACCTCACCTCTTAATCTAGAATTGAGGTCAGTGATCGAACTATAATACGGGAAGGGTCCACAAGGGTCGCGCGGGCATATTCCATTTAGCACGCCAGCCGATCGTAGGCAGACGGTCTTGCGACGAAGCAACGCAGCGCCGGGTCGGAATGCCTGCTAGGCCTATACGCTTCGTCGGAGTCGGTGGATCCAGCGTTCTTGTTCGTCGTGGTCTGTTTTAAGTACTGTTTTCTTGCTGCTTGAAGTCGGCACGCGCGGGAAGAACACGTAGAAAAATAAACGTTCTGTCAGTCAGAGTTTTGAGAGGAAGGAAAACAAAGAAAATAAACGTTCGTCGCTGGCCGCCACCGAAGTAACTGTTGGCCCTGCCCTACTGTGCACGCGCAGTAGTTGCTTCGTTTACCACACGATAGATGGCGCCTGGCTCTCAGCATTATCAAATTTGGCAATTTTCGCCACACATCTTTAATTATGCTACAAAATGTGGATCTGAATATTATTTAACAAAACTTTTAGGAAACATTCGCCGGCTATTTATTGTTTACGATCGCTGTGGTGGTGAGGTAGGCTCTTACCCAATAGGCGACCTGGATTTGGCTGACGTGCTCCATTTCCGCGGATGCATCGTAGTGAACAGGCGAAGGAAGGAAGGCGCAAAAGAGTCCAGTTTTCTTTTAAAAGTTCTATAGCAAATAATTTTTTTTGGCTCCCTATTTTTGTGTTTTTGTGTTTCTTTTCACACCTTTTACGACGTGCGGTGGATGAAACTCGATTTTAAAATCATTTCATGGTCCCTTTAAGGACCTCCGTCCTTAAGAATCTCCTAGACGAGGGCAAAGTAACCGCTAACGAACATAAATTAATGAAACCGGTACAGCCTTCCCCGGGCCGCTTCTACATGCTTACTAAGATTCACAAAGCTGGTGACCCAGGGCGCCCAATCATATCCGGAATAGGTACAGTAACCGAACCCATATCAGGATATGTAGACAGCTTAATTAAACATATACCTACGAGTCTCGATTCGTACATTAATGACACAACTCACTTCTTAAGGGAGATATCAAATTTATGCGTTCCAAAAGAAACATATCTGGTTACACTCGATGTGTCATCGCTGTATACGAATATCCCACACGATGATGAAATATTTTCTTTAATTGACATGTACGAACTCCACAAACAACCGGACACCCCAGATGGACACGTCGTCACTACTCTAACGAGGCTTGTCTTAGAACTCAACACGTTTGAATTTAACAATTAAACAATAAACACTTTAGGCAGGTTAGCGGAACCGCGATGGGCACCAAAATGGCCCCGAACTATGCGAACGTATTCATGGGAAAATTAGAATCTCAGTTACTTTCTAAATGAAAGTTACACGTGCAAAGTAAAGTGCTGTCTTCAAAAAAAAAACAAAAAAAAAAACAAAAAAACGGCACAGTCACTTGTGTTGTTTTTTGGGGCATGCATGAGTCAGACCTGGAACGGAACAATGTTAAACCTAGAAATAAAAACAAACGAACAATGACTATCAAAACCTGGAAATAAAAGAGAAACGCTGATGGTCCAGTTTCGGCCACAAACACAGTACCACTGTTAACAATGAAGTCTAAGACCTGAAGAAGAGGAAAAAAAACGTTTTTTGATCGCTCTTGCTATTCGTCTGTTAGCATTTTAATCGATGCCAGAGTACCGGGGTACTCTGGCATCGAGTAAAGCCGCTAATGTACAAGAGGTTTATGGATGATATATTTATTGTCTGGCCGCACACTGAGGAGGAGCTGGTGGACTTCATAGGTCGATACAAGGCTGCTCATCCGAGCATCCGCTTTACACATTCGTACTCTCAAACCGAAATAAACTTACTAGACGTCAACGTTAAAAAAGACGAAGGTAAACTCGCCACGAGCCTGTAACGTAAGCCAACAGATCGACAGCAATACCTGCATTATCTAAGCGACCACCCACACCATTGCCAGAACAGCATTCCCTATAGCCAAGCTCATCGTTTCAAATTAATTTGTTCCAAAGAGACAGATTTTGATGCGAGCAGCCAAGATTTAAAGTCAGTGCTTGAGAAACGAAAGTATCCACCCCGTATAATCGACGATGCAATCAGAAAATCCAAGCAACTGAACCGCGCAGACCTTATCAGCCCGCGCCCCACGCAAAGCGACACACAACGCACAAATCTATGCCTAACTTATAGCGTGAACCATCCTAATGTAAATAATATCTTAAGACGACATTATAACAATCTCGAACAAAGCGAGCGCCTTAAACGCGCGTTTCCATCCGCCCCTGGGGTAATCCACAGACAATTGCGTAACCTCAAAGACAGACTAGTAAACTCTCAGATAAATGCATCGCCACCACCTAACGAATGTAGGCCTTGCATGCACCCAGGATGTCTGATCTGTAGAAAGATGCAGCACAAAAGCACGGCCAGCAGCACGCACTCGCAGTTCTCGATCAAAATTAAAGGAAACTTAACATGTGCCTCGTCGAATGTCGTGTACTTATTCGAGTGTACGGTATGCAAAATGCAAACACAGGGCAGACTAGAACGGCGTTTAGACTGCGCTTTAATAATCACAAATCTCGCGCCATAAATCTTCCGACACTGCCTCTATCCAAACATTTCGCTCTCCCAAAACACTCGTTTGATAAATTGTCAGTGACGCTTCTAGAACCTGGATTTAAATCAAATCGCGAACGTGAACAGCGTGAATCCTACCTAATTTACCGATTCAACACTATTAAACATGGAATAAATGAAAGCCCCGGTACTCTGGCATCGATTAAAATGCTAACAGACGAATAGCACGAACGATCAAAAAACTCTTTTTTTTTTCCCCTTCTTCAGGTCTTAGACTTCATTGTTAACAGTAGTACTGTGCTTGTGGTCGGAACTGGACCATCAGCGTTTCTCTTTTATTTCCAGGTTTTGATATTCATTGTATTTTTTTTTTATTTCTAGGTTTAACATTGTTCCCTTCCAGGTCTGCCACATGCATGCCCCAAAAAACAACACAAGTGACCGTGCCGTTTTTTTTTTTCTCCTTTTTTTTTTGGGGGGGGGGGGGGGACAGCACTTTAGTTTGCACGTGTAACTGTCATCTATTGTACGCTATCGTCCAGGTCACCCCTGCCCACCCGGACACAAATTGACCCTGCGCCCCCTCTCAAGAAGCGACAACCGTCACCCCGCCGGCCTTGAAACTTGGCCCCGACCGTCAAGCTTCTTCACTCGGATAAGAACTGCCCTAGGCTTCTGTCTCTCACGAAAGCTCTAACCGTCACCCCGCCGAAATTTGGACCCGACCGTAGCATTGTATAAATACTACCGGCGTTCATCTGTAAAAGCTAGGGGAGGAAGTGGCTGTGTGGGCTAACGCGTCTCAGCTCGGAGCGTGGAGCGAAAGCTTGCGCTGGGAACCTCCTGGGTTCGATCCCCGCCGCCCCCGCCCGTTTCGATCTGGATGAATTTCGTACCGGCACGCGTTCGTGTGATCACTACTGCATGATGCACGTCGAAAATCCCAGATTAGCGGTTGTACCGCACTGGCTAAATTTCTCATCTACAGCTAAGAGACCGATTACCCGTTGAGGAACATCTCCATCTAGGCTGTATAAACATAAAGAGCAAGTCAATTTTTGTAAAAGCTCTTCCTGACGAAGGCTGGACTCCGGCCGAAACGTCGAAGGTTAAATCGTCCGTTGTTGCTGTTTTCGCTAAGGGTTCTTCTTCTTTTATTTATATATATATATATATATATATATATATATATATATATATATATATATATATATATAACGAAAGTGGAGGAGATCCAGGAAAGGCCTTTCTTTACTGCACCGACGTTTCAAGCGGGGACCGCTTTTCTTCAGGGTGAATGGTTGTGAAATGTCCTCTTCTTCTTGTTGATGTTCGTGTGGAAGAGGAAGAGTTACTATGAAGGGTATTAAAATATTCATAACAGGAGCAAAAAAATTATCGTAAATCTTTGGAATTAGTAATTATAAACAATGTTAATCCAATTCAATAAAACGAAATAAATTGATTTGTAGTATTTGGCACAGTCTTTGTTACAGCTCCTGAGCACAATCACCCCCGAGCAACCGGAGCGCACACAAAAGTAGCAATGAGGATGTGTTCGGGATTAGCACCGCTTCGGGAGCGGAGATCTAGACCACGCAAGGGTGCCGTGGCGGTTTTTTATGAAGTATTTATGTCATATTTGAATGATGCTTACGCGCCCAAGAATTTAACGCAGCGGAAGGATTACAACGGGACGCACGCTCACGAGGATGTTCACGAGAGGCGTGGAACGAGCTCACGATGGCAGGCGCCTTTGGTGCAACAATGTCATCGACACGCTCGGCTAGTACAGTCCGTGCAAAACCAAAATAATTGTGTGGCCTCGGCCCTACACACAGCGTGGCAGCCAAGTGAGCACGCCTGGACTTGCATTAATACCACAAGCAACCGAATTGAATTTGTGAATGAAAAAAGCCTCCTTCAACTCTCTGTCGTGATCAGAGCTAAATCCAGATTCCAGAAGGATGACACGTATTTTTTCAATGCTATGCTCTTTAAGATGCATGTGTTTTGAGAAGGGGAGCGTGGGTAAGGACTTGATATGAGACTTGTGATTGTTGAAGCGCAACCGAAATGAAGTACTGGTTTGTCCTATATAATCCATGTTACATAGTTTACAGCGTAAAATATAAATAGCGTTACGCGTACCGCAGTTGAGGTTACCAGTGATTTTGAAAGAAAAGCCAGAGTTCGCGCTAGTGACAAGATTGGTGGTTTCGACATATTCACAAATTTCACACCTGGGCGTCTGGCAAGGTCTACAACCAGAAACGTCAGAAGTTCTATTTTTCGAGTGCACCAATATGTCCTTAAGGTTTCTACCTCGTCGATATACCACGCGTGGTGATACCGGAAAAAGGGTGCGTAATTTATCGCTTTGCTGCAAAATACTGTGATGTTTCCTGAGAATATTGTTTAAATTTGGAAGGCGGGCTGAATATGTAACCACCAGGTTGGCGTGCTCGTTTTGTGACATTTTGGGTTGGGGTTGATTGATAACTTGCTCTCGGTCGAGAGCACGTGCTTTTTCAATGGCCTTATCGACAATGGCTGGTGGATAATTCTGCTTGGATAGCACGAGTTTCAGATTGCTGGCGTTGCGTTCGAATTCATCTAAACTGGAGCATATTCTCCGGAATCTGTGAGCTTGAGAATAGGGAATACTTGTTTTGCAATGTTTAGGGTGGGAGCTCTTGAAGTGCAGGTACTGTTGACGGTCCGTCGACTTCCTGAAGAGTTTTGTTGTAAGAGCATTCCCGCTGATCTCGACTGTTACGTCAAGAAAATCAATGCTCGTTTTAGAATAACTGTGCGAAAACGTAATACTGGGGTGGAGACCGTTGAAATCCCGAATGAAGTCTGTGAGTGCTGACTCCCCGTGTGCCCATACCATAAATATATCATCGATGTATCGCTTATAAACCAGAGGTTTCAGAGAGCGACTAGACAAGAAGCGTGACTCTAAATCGGCCATCAAAAGATTTGCATAGTTAGGGGCCATCTTTGTGCCCATTGCAGTTCCCCGAGTCTGTAGGAAGTGTCGTCCTTCGAATTTAAAGTTGTTGTGTTCTAAAACTAACCTGAGAAGTGTTGCGAGGACGTCGTTGTTGACACGAATTGTTGGAGGGTCATTGTTATACGCCTTGATTACTGCTTCGATGCCATCCTGGTGAGGGATGTTTGTATATAAGGACGCAACATCCATGGTGACCAGGATTGCGTCAGTAGGAATTACAAGTTCTGTTATTTCTCGAAGAAAGTGATTTGTGTCCTTTATGTATGATGGCATCGTAGGGGGAAGGTTCATAATAAGCAAATTGACAAAGCTAGAAATTCTCTCTGTCACCGTGTCTATTCCGGATACAATTGGTCGTCCTGGATTTCCTTGTTTGTGAATTTTAGGTAATGTGTAAAAGCGCCCAGCCTTTGGATAGGCCGGCTTCATTGCGTTATGCATCTCCTCCGAAATGTCTCCATTATCCAGCATGAAGTCCAAAGTGTCCGTTATTAGTTTAGTGAATTTTTTGGTCGGATCTGCTTGAAGTTCTTTGTAAAATTGTTGGTTCATTAGCTGGCGAAATCCTTCATCTAGATAGTCTTGCTTATTCATAAAAACTATGGCTCCTCCTTTGTCAGCAGGTTTAATAATAATATCATCTCTTGAGCTGAGTTCACGCATAGCGATGCGTTCAGCAGGAGTGAGATTGTGACGTAGACATTTTCGTTGTTGATAGTTTCTGATCACATCACGCTGTACCGATTCGATGTACAAATCAAGGTACTTGTCGCGTTGCTCTTTTGGAGTCCATGACTTATTCGAAGTATTAGGAATGCGCTCTCTGGTGTCTTGCGGATGATCGTGAAAATACTCTCTGAGCCTCAGGTTTCTTGCGAAGTTATCGAGGTCCTTATATATTTGGAATTCATTGTATTCTCCTGACGTGGGGTAGAAGCTGAGGCCTCTGGAACACAGTGAGAGTTCTGTGGCGGATAGAATAACACTGGACAAGTTTATAATATTCAGCGATTGGATGAGCATTCCTCCGGTAGATGAGCACTCAGTAGGTGCAACTTGTGTGCATCGTTGTGGTTGGTTCGAGGTAGTGAGTTGTGAACGGGGTTGAATGTTAGTATGGTCATCTGAGATATGGATCATGTCCGTACGGCGAGTGACAGTGTTAGAAGGAGCAGCCGATAATCCTACCACATTGTCGCGTGCCAACTTTTTATTTTTTGTTACGTTAATTTCATTTAGTCTTTTTCGCTCGTATTCTTCAAGCGCGTTTTTCTCGGTGTGAGATAATAATTTGCTGGACTTGTAACTATACTCTGTGACGGCAAGGTCACCGGCGCGTCGTTCACTATGTTTGACAATAACATTAACTAAATCCAGAGATGCTCTTTTTAAGACGCTATTCCACTCATTCATTTCTCCTTCGTTAAGGGTATTCATGGAAGGAGTCAAATGTAAGCTTAGTCCCCTAGGCGCGGTGCCACAATTAAGATACCTACGGAGTGTTTGAGCATGAAGGTGAAATCGTATTCTCTTATCTATAATTTTGCGTGCCTCCATAAAACATCTTGAATGATGTTGCTCGGGGGTGATAGTACCTGTTGTCCCAGCGAGTCAGAACGAACTCCGCAGATTGTAGGGGTGACGGGGCGTCGGGTCAGTTGTCGGAGCAGAAGGGATTCCCGACTTAGGCTGGGATGAAGATGGAGGCAGGCTGGGAAATTCTTCCGAAGATAGGGCAACGCATGGACCCGAAGGAGCCCGCGAAGTGGAAGGAAGAGGGCTCTGCGCTGGAGCACTCATGGGCTCAGACTCGATTACCCTGGCCGGTGTCCGGGGACCAGGCTCCGGGATACTTGGAGCCGGATCGTCGGGGTTCCTTCGCGCGGCCGAGGCACTGGTAGATGAAGATTTGGGTAATATGCATTGTGCCCGCAGAGCGTCAGGGCTTCTTCGAAGAGTTGTAGCCCTCACGGCCGCAGACACAAGACCAGCGGGCTGTGCCTGAAGAGCGCCAGGGCTTGTTTGCGTTGCTGGGGGAGAACCAGATGGATTGAAGTGACTTCTCGAGCTAGGCGAAGCAGCAGTTGGAAACCTGTCAAGCCAGTGAGAGGTCCGGTTGGTTCTGCCATATCCAAGCACAGCCTTGAAGTGCTCTGACAGCAGTGCGACGCCTTCAAAACTAGTGTGAACCCCATCGGCCGCAAGAAAGCGCCATGGCGGAAGTTGGTGAAAACCGTGGTCTATGAAGTACACTCTCGCGAGATCTTCATCTCCTGGTTGAAGTTACGAGCTTCGTAGTTAAAGCGGCGAACGAAGCTTCTATTCATGTTGCCCCTGCGGCGATTGGTGTGGCGAGGAAGCACGAGGCTCACGTGAATGCTTCGTAGTTCAGGGCGACTTCGTTGTAGTTGTCGTATCATCCAAACGTAGTCCCTGCACACACGAGCCGCACCATTCCGGACAATGTCATTACTTCCGACATGAAGTATCAGTCTGGTTATTCCTTGCGGCAACTTGACTATTAGGCTGGGAACGTCCGCGATGCGAGCACCACGACAGGAAATGAACCCCGGCGAGTCGCCGGCAAGGGGGTCGAAATGATGAAACAAGTATTTCGCCTGAGAGTCTCCAATGATCGCAGCGGAGAAGGCGTAGCGAGGAAGATTTACCGAAGGCCGATCCATGGATCTTATTCCGGCAGCCGTCGTGGTCATGCACGGTAAGAAGGTTCAACGGGCCGGTTGGACGTAAAACGAAAGTGGAGGAGATCCAGGAAAGGCCTTTCTTTACTGCACCGACGTTTCAAGCGGGGACCGCTTTTCTTCAGGGTGAATGGTTGTGAAATGTCCTCTTCTTCTTGTTGATGTTCGTGTGGAAGAGGAAGAGTTACTATGAAGGGTATTAAAAATATTCAGAACAGTTACTATGAAGGGTATTAAAAATATTCAGAACAGAACAGAAAAGAATATTCAGAAGTACCTGCACTTCAAGAGCTCCCACCCTAAACATTGCAAAACAAGTATTCCCTATTCTCAAGCTCACAGATTCCGGAGAATATGCTCCAGTTTAGATGAATTCGAACGCAACGCCAGCAATCTGAAACTCGTGCTATCCAAGCAGAATTATCCACCAGCCATTGTCGATAAAGCCATTGAAAAAGCACGTGCTCTCGACCGAGAGCAAGTTATCAATCAACCCCAACCCAAAATGTCACAAAACGAGCACGCCAACCTGGTGGTTACATATTCAGCCCGCCTTCCAAATTTAAACAATATTCTCAGGAAACATCACAGTATTTTGCAGCAAAGCGATAAATTACGCACCCTTTTTCCGGTATCACCACGCGTGGTATATCGACGAGGTAGAAACCTTAAGGACATATTGGTGCACTCGAAAAATAGAACTTCTGACGTTTCTGGTTGTAGACCTTGCCAGACGCCCAGGTGTGAAATTTGTGAATATGTCGAAACCACCAATCTTGTCACTAGCGCGAACTCTGGCTTTTCTTTCAAAATCACTGGTAACCTCAACTGCGGTACGCGTAACGTTATTTATCTTTTACGCTGTAAACTATGTAACATGGATTATATAGGACAAACCAGTACTTCATTTCGGTTGCGCTTCAACAATCACAAGTCTCATATCAAGTCCTTACCCACGCTCCCCTTCTCAAAACACATGCATCTTAAAGAGCATAGCATTGAAAAAATACGTGTCATCCTTCTGGAATCTGGATTAAGCTCTGATCACGACAGAGAGTTGAAGGAGGCTTTTTTCATTCACAAATTCAATTCGGTTGCTTGTGGTATTAATGCAAGTCCAGGCGTGCTCACTTGGCTGCCACGCTGTGTGTAGGGCCGAGGCCACACAATTATTTTGGTTTTGCACGGACTGTACTAGCCGAGCGTGTCGATGACATTGTTGCACCAAAGGCGCCTGCCATCGTGAGCTCGTTCCACGCCTCTCGTGAACATCCTCGTGAGCGTGCGTCCCGTTGTAATCCTTCCGCTGCGTTAAATTCTTGGGCGCGTAAGCATCATTCAAATATGACATAAATACTTCATAAAAAACCGCCACGGCACCCTTGCGTGGTCTATACTCCGTTTCACCTTCAGTCCGAGCGCAGTGGACGCCACGAGCCATCCCAGCCGATCCAGCGTCGGGAGAAAGTCCCGTGACCTGCCGGTGGGGCGGGGCGACACAGGGAGCTCAAGGTCGCATGACACTCCCTCAACGCCGCGTTGGCTGGGATGGCTCCTAGCGTCCGCTGTGCTCGGACGGAAGGTGAAACGGAGTATAGATCTCCGCTCCCGAAGCGGTGCTAATCCCGAACACATCCTCATTGCTACTTTTGTGTGCGCTCCGGTTGCTCGGGGGTGATTGTGCTCAGGAGCTGTAACAAAGACTGTGCCAAATACTACAAATCAATTTATTTCGTTTTATTGAATTGGATTAACATTGTTTATAATTACTAATTCCAAAGATTTACGATAATTTTTTTGCTCCTGTTCTGAATATTTTTAATACCCTTCATAGTAACTCTTCCTCTTCCACACGAACATCAACAAGAAGAAGAGGACATTTCACAACCATTCACCCTGAAGAAAAGCGGTCCCCGCTTGAAACGTCGGTGCAGTAAAGAAAGGCCTTTCCTGGATCTCCTCCACTTTCGTTTTACGTCCAACCGGCCCGTTGAACCTTCTTACCGTATATATATATATATATATATATATATATATATATATACGTATATATATATATATTAATATATATATATACAACACGGGCACTTCACGTCATCGTACGTGGTCTCCGAGGGGGATATAAACGAAAATGTGCAGATGAATGAACCGTACTTAATCCAATGAATTAAGGAATCCAAGTTTTCAGGAACCCGCCGAAAGCCAAAAATTGGCGCCAATTTTTGGCTTTCGGCGGGTTCCTGAAAACTTGGATTCTTTAATTCATTGGATTAAGTACGGTTCATTCATCTGCACATATTCGTTTATATATATATATATATATATATGTACACGGTGTTTTTTTTTTATGCTTACACATTTGTTTAAAAAAAACGTGAAAGATGCACTAATGCGGTTTGTGCAGGTGGGTTGCACTGCCAGGCGGACATTATGTGGTCGGCTAATCTTTGCGATAAGTCGGCTAATTAATTAAAATAATTAATTAACTTTTTATTTAGTGAAAATAGACATGTAGTTCCAACTTGAAACTTGCTGAGCATCACCGAAAACCACTAAATCAACTATTTTTAGAAGGATATAACGCAGGGGCAGGATTTTACGGCGTTCTGTAAAAACACTTCATTTGGACGCGTTTTTAGATTTCGGTTCCTTATCGGAGCGCATCTTTGTGCCCGAAGTCCGGCTCCCCGGTGGTCGCGCCGCGAAGCCACCCCTGGCCTCCGTCGTAGAATGGAGAGAAGTAGGGCGCACGTGCATTGAGCTTCTCAGCCACTGGGGAGCAGGACCGCGGGCGCGGTGATGCGCTCCGATAAGACACCGAAATCTGGAAACGCGTCGAAATGGAGGGTTTTGACAGAACGCCGTAAAATGCTGTTTCGGCGTTATATCGTTCCAAAAATAGTTGATTTAGTGGTTTTCGATGATGCTCTACACGTTTCTAATTGTAATTATATGTCTACTTCCACTAATTAGAAGGTTAATTAACGAATTTTAACTTATCGCAAAGATTAGCCGCCTACATCATGTCGGGCGGCGGAGAAAAGCTCACCGGAGAAAAGCTCACCGGAGATAAGCTCACCGGAGAAAAGCTCACCGCAAAACCGGCAGATGCGGAGAAAAGCTCACCGGCCTTTGAGCGGATGCGGAGAAAAGCTCACCGATTTTTTTTTAACTTGGCGTATTCTTTGTCAAGCGTGGCAATTCAACACAACTCGCATTCGTCACTTCATTGAAAATATGTCGTCGTTTTTGTAATATTCTTGAAATTCATTGTGCATATTTACTAATTCCTCAGAAATTAGTAATCAACCATTTTGTATATTAATGAAGCTGCAATATAAATTCAGAACATCGTACACCGGTAAAAAAGACAAGAATGTATCGAAAGCTGACATTGCGCAGTCGGTAGCTCTGTCAGACCAAGAGGTTTGTTTTTTGCGAGCTAATATGGATAGCGGTGTGGCGAACCGTTTCAGCTCCAAATATTGTGTAATGTCTAATAGATAAGTAGGTGTTTGTTGATGTAATCAGTGTCAGCTACGCTGTTTTATTTCTGTTAATCTGACTAACAAACCTTTAGTTGCGAGAACAGCTTCGTCCTGTCGTGTTTGTTGTTTTCACTCCGTCGTCGTCGCTTGAGCGGTTTTTATCGTAAATAACGTTTACCAACTCGCCCGATTCCCTAGCTTACAGAAGACTACTTCCTATATAGGTCACGAGTAACAACGGTGCCCGTGTGCAGCTCTGAAGGCCATGAGTGGCTCACCGTAGAAGGGCACTATCACACAAAGGCAACGTGTGGAAACATCAGCACGAACGGCTAGAAAACATGCATGTCCATGGAAGAAAGAAGCCTCGATATCCTACTTAGTGTTCTATCCTGTTTCCAAAGGTTAACAAAAGCTTCAAAGAGGATTTCAAGCACCGTTGCGCATGCACTTTCGGATTTTCGGCATTTAAAGATTTGATTTTTCGGTTTTAGGCAGATATTATTAAGTATTCGAACATTTTCCTGTTCTTCAAGTTCATTAAGTTTTTAGTTAGGCCGTTAGGCTTTCCTTGCCTAGAGTGTAAGCCACAAAAAACACTCACGCGCAATTATTAATTTGGGAGCAATATACCCAATAATCTTAACAAATATTACGAAAAAGGACATTTTCTTTTCTACAAAGTTGACGAATTTTAATAATAATAAATTGATATATTTTACGCATGATCCAACAGCCTCCATATAAAAAGAAAAAAAATCGGTGAGCCTTTTCTCCGCATACGCGCAATGGCCGGTGAGCTTTCCTCCGCATCCGTCAGTTTTGTGGTGAGCTTTATCTCCGGTGAGCTTTTCTCCGGTGAGCTTTTCTCCGGTGAGCTTTTCTTCAGGATTCCATAATGTCCACCTGGCCGTATAACCCTCCTGCACAAACCGCATTAGTGTAGCTTTTTACGTTTTTTTTTAAACAAATGTGTAAGAATAAAAAAAAAACCAAAAAAAAAAAAACCTGTATATATAAATATTTTCTTAAAAAGCGGTCCCCGTTTTAAACTTTGCTGTATTTAATGCCCTTCTTGGAATGTCTCAACTTCCGTTACATATATATCTATATCTATATATATTCATGAGTAAAAAGTGGTTGGGACGGGCCTTTTCGTGCACCATTTTGTTCTCCACTACTTATAGCACAAGTAGACGATGGTTGTGGTCCGTTGAATAAGGCGACAACTTCCCCAGGGTAGCACCCATGGTGAATGACAAAGGTTCATTCCCTTGAGCGACAGTATGCCAAAGCAATGAGGTCTATAAGGGAGTTTCCGAAATTCGGACCTCAAAATACGGCATACTCTTTTTTTTTTTTTGAGTGGCCAGACGATGGTTGTGCTCCTCCTATTTAACGCAGCACAACCATCGTCTGGCCACGCAAAAAGAGTAGGCCGTATCTTGAGGTCCGAATCTTGGAAACAAGTAGGGAGATACAGGGAGTTCCTGAGAATCAAGTGCCACGCTATCGAGGCGGGGGAATATGCGGCTGAAAGAGTCTACGGTCTTCACCTCCGGGTAGCGCCGCAATACACCGAGTTCTTTTGGCAGATGGCAAGAACGACGCTGAAGAAGAAAACCTGTAGCAGCGTGAAAGGGCAAGAAGACGTGGCGCTTCTCCCGCCAATCAAATCATGCCAGAAAAACGGACCGAAGTCTTGCCAGAAACCGCGCCTTCTCCCGGTTGCACAATTTTTGCTAGTGACATGGATTGGAGATAAGGCCAAACCAGATGACAAAGCAAGGTGTGTGGCCGAAGGCGTCGAGGTCCTCCAGCGCTCTCTTGGTCGAACGACAAAATGCTTCAAGACCAGCGGTATCGTTGACCATTTTTTTTTTTGTTTTGAAAACAACCTGAAGCTGTTTACAGCGGACAAGGACGGAGGCTTTGTGGTCCTGCCAGATGCCCTCTACGGCACCAAGGCAGAGGAAGCCACACGGAAAACCTTCAATCAAGTGAGTCCACCATCGTTAACGAAAACGAAAGCCCGCGCTCTGGAGAGGTGCAGTGCGATGGAACTTCCTGGGCTGCTAGAAAGTGCCAGGGCCATCCAGAAACTGCTACTAGAGATTTTCTTTACAGCAAAAACCCATCAAGTAGGGGTCCCCTTCAGGGTCATTGTTGCCGAAAGGAATTCATGGCAGTTTCACGTTGCCTCCCTTCATCTGTAAACATTTGACAGCCCTCGATTCGCACGACAAGTTCATGGAGCAAAATTTCGAATGCATAATTGAAGTTTTGAGAGAGGGCGCGCAGGAAATGCAGAGTGCTTTCTATGTCGGCGTTGAAGACCTTTTCTATTCAGTTCCTCACGACCCCCTGTTTTTATATCAGAGAGGGTGCATTGACAGGAACGGTATTCTTTCCTTCCAGAGTTCCTGTGGGATTACACGTCGACAATTTTCTAGAGCTCTTCACATATTAATTAAATCATACATTTGTTTCTTTTGACGGAGATACTTTTGTGCAAAAGAGGGGCATCTGTATTGGGTCTTGTGTGGCACCTGTGTTGTGCAACATTTTTCTCAGTACGTGGGGAAGAGCCATCTTAGAAAAGCTACGGGTCTCTAGCAGGTTCAAAATATTCAGATGTGTGGATGACTTTGTCATTCTGAGTAATCAGGCTGACGGACTAGAATGTGAAGTGAAGGAAGTGTTGGAGGTGTATAAGACTTGTGCCAGTGGCTTAAACGTCACGCACGAGGAGCCAAAATAGGGACAGTTGCAGTTCCTCGATCTTGGTTAAGTCTCCAGAAGGACTACATTTGCTGGACGTACCAGCCAAGGCCAAAAAAGGCCATTCTCCTCTATAGCTCTGCCCATTCCAAAGTCGTGAAAAAAAGTATTGCTTCTATGTGTCTAGAGGCGGCCCTTAAAAAATCCTGCAGGCATAGTGCACAAGAAAGTTTTGATAAACAAGTTGCGAGGCTTAAGAGAGCGGGTTTCCCTCAGGCACTCTGATCCGGGTTGTAGGGAGGCTGGTCAATAAGATTTAAAGGATTACAGAGGCAGCCCCGCGAGAGGAGTACGACAAGGCCGGTGTTAATCCTCGATGGGCACAGAGTCACACGTAATCCTAAGAAAGTTGCCTCGGGTATACGATACGATGTGCCTGTGGCGTTCACTGCACACAATAAGCTGGGGCGGCTCTGCCGTAGGATCAACAATCCCATTGTATTGAAAGATCCATGTGATACCAGGCACCACACAAAATATACGGAGTGTACTACGGGTGTTGTCTACGAAATTCCAACGGCATGCGACTCGTCTTATATTGGCCCGACGGGAAGGTGTTTCAATGATCGTGCAGATGAACACGCCGCGGCGACAAATCCACTCCATCGGGACATCTTGCCACTCCCTGCAGTCGTTGCCCATGTGCCCGTCTTTAGTGACACCAGGCTTCTGGCTAGGTACCCGGATAGGGTCACTAGAGAACTCCATGAGGCCTTCGAAATCCAGGCGAAGAACTAAACATGTATAAGTGACACGTCTTTTTCCTTACCGGGGAATGAGTACCTTCTTGTTAGGGGTGTTAAACAGATCTCAGCAGAGAGTGTGTGTTAGTTCGAAGCTATATATATGATTGTTTTCACAAATAAGAAAACCACTGGCGAGTGCGCTCCTGTCCGTCTACTTGCTCGTCCCTGTAGTTTTTGCGTAACTTTAGGTGATCATGAACCGACTGGCCGAAATCGCTACTTTAATGCCGATTATTATCGCGTTTCTTCGATGGCTGACGGGTCCGGTGGGCCGACGCTTAGGCGAAAGTGACGAGAAATAATGCTTTCACAGCAAAGCTTTACTCTCCTCTGTAATAAAAATATAGAGACTTTTATAAGGTCCATTAACGGGAGAGCTACGAGACCTGAGTCACTTAGGCAGAGTGAGACGAACAAGCTACGAAACGTTGCTTGGATGAAACATGAGCGGTTTAGAGTTTTTCACAGTTGAACCTTAGGCCGAGCTCGAGTGACCGAAGGCGTGATCGTAGTGGTGTTTGGATGAGAAGCGAACGGCACAGATTCCCATGTAACCCGACACTTCCGTTGAAGGCCACGTAGCATATAGAAAGCATGCAACATCGCCCAATTGCGGTACATCTTTAGCGAGCTACGCTCCGTCTTTTGGAACTGATTAGGGATTATGAGTAGACGCTAGTGCTTCCTTTTGCTGGCGCGAGCTCGGGCCAGCAAGTTTGTTTCTTAATATGGTATTTTTTACCATGTTTTTCTGTTTAAGAAACAAACAGTATTGATATAGCTATCATTGTTTTCAATATAACGAGAACGCCTTTTCCGCTTTGGTTTCAAACAGTACCGACCACGGCTCCGGCGTAAAGGCGAGCGGTTTCTACACCACGCAACTCGCTGAACTCGTTTACTTTTAGGAGTGAAGGTTGTTTTGCGTTCACAAAGATGTTCAGAGGAAGATCTCAACCAACATAGTTTGCTGCAAAAAACTGTCTTAAGTGGGCGCCTTCGTGAGAGCTGTGGGTGTTGCTTGTTTCCGTTGAGGGAGTGGAGTATAAGCCTAGCGTCCAATGTCCTCTATTTTGCTTTGATTTGCGCGATATGTTTATTTGCGCGTTTTTATGTTGAATGATTGTGTCTTCTCCATCAAAACGGCTCTTCTGCTCTAAGAATTGTACAACCTTCGTGATTGCGATCATGGTGTCAGTACTTAGAGGTAATTTACACAGGTAAGGATTTGCAACAACTCGGTTGAAAGCACATGTGTGTTCGCCTCGCATTAGGTTTTGTCCCGGCATGTTTTTTTTTGTATTTGCTTTCGGAAGGCTTGTAGCCCTCAAATTCGGAGCAGACCACATGGTTTGCTAGCGAATATTTTTAGGTTGCTCTTCATGTGTGCCTCACGACGGCCACCCACTTTGCTCGCACGCGCTATGCGAAAAAACAACCGAAACCAAAAGTTGCGTAGATTTTTCCTTCCTTCCGTCGCTTTTTACCGCACATCGAGTCACGCTGTCAGACGCTTGTATTGAACCTTACATCGTACATGATAAAACGCTAGAACGCCGTCTTTATTGTCTTCTCTTGCGAGCGTTGCACACGGTTTTAGACAGGGCGAATTAGCAGGCGGCCGCAGGCGGTGGCGGACACGGACGAGCCGCTGTCAATTTTGAATTCGCAGCTTCTTAGTCTTCCTCGTTTGGTCTTTTTTATATCCCCCACTTACATTTTTCTTTTCTTTCTTTCTTATTCTTTTGTAATAAATTGCTTTCAGCTCTTTAGTCTTCTTTCTCGTTCACTTCTTTTATATCATCCACTTACATTTTCTTTACGCTCTTTCTTATTCTTGCGTAAAAAACGCTATATATATATATATATATATATATATATATATATATATATATATATATATATATATATATATATATATATATATATTAGTGGACTATAGTAGGAGACGACGACGACGAAACCAGAATGAGGACCAGAGCACGGGACTGACGAGAGCTCGTGTGTAATTTCCGCTGCAGATATCATTCCGGACCACTTCGTTATTTTAAGAGCATTAAACAAGTTATGATATATATATATATATATATCGTCCGTTGTTGCTGTTTTCACTAAGGGTTTTTTTCTTCTCAGTTTTATACCCACGCCTTCGGCCTCCCGCCACCATGCCCGTTATATATATATATATATATATATATATATATGGGTGGTTTTCATCTCAAATCGGACAGGCTAAAAGGGTCTAATTTTTAATTTTTACAAAAAAAAAAGTGTTTTGGGGGTATTTATCAAATGAAAGAGGGCGCAAACTGCATGTTCCCCAGATTTTTTGTTCTCGAGTTACAAGCCGTAGAAGCCGCAGTGGCAGAAACTAGTGTTTTTGCCTGCCGTCGCAGGTCGCGTGTTTGACACCCTCGGCTGGCGCTAGTGTTTTTTCTACACCCTTTTAATTTTTTCGCCTCATTTAATAGGTATTATAACGATACCTTGACGTATTCAAATATTTTTAGGAATTTGATTGTTTTCTAAAATACGTGTAAAACTCGTCACTCCGGTCGTTTTTTTGTCAACTTTGACAGGTCATTAGTTTGTCTGTCCTTAAGGTAAATTTTCCCTCCTTGTCTCTACAGAAAGCCCAAAGCAAGTCCGTTATAGATATAATAATATCATTATGATCTGTCGACTAGCCGCTCCGCTACCTTTACGTAAACGTGTAAGAAATAACAAATGTTGAAAGTTTGAGGTCGATTTTTTCAAAAACCCCAGTTTTGTAAATTTTTATTTTTTAAATTATTTTAGACATTTTAGTCGACTACAAGAAAAAACAATCTAGAAGTGTAATATTTTGGTTGTATGCCCTCTATTTGAGACGCAATCGCGTGAAATGTGTGAACATTTGTTATTTTTCACAACGTTTACGTGAAGGTAGCAAAGCGGCTACTCAGCAGATCAGAATGATATTACTATATCTCTACTAGGCATGCTTAGGGCTTTCTATAGAGCCCAAGAAAAAAATGTACCTTAAGTACAGACAAAGTAATGACCTGTCAAATTTGACCAAAAATCGACCTGAGTGATAAGTTTGAGATTTTCTTTAGAAAACAATCATCCTATTAGAGATATTCGAACACGTGACGGTATTTCTATAGTACGTAGTAAACGAGGAGGAAAAGTTAAAATGGTGTAGAAAAAACACTAGCACCAGCAGAGGGTGTCAAACACGCGACCTGCGACGGGAGGCAAAAACGCTAGTTTCTGCCACTGCGGCTTCCACGCTTCGTAACTCGAGAACAAAAAACCTGGGGAACATGCGGTTTGCGCTTTCATTCATTTGAGAAAAGCCCCTAAAACATAGTTTTTTTGTGAACATTAAAAACTGGACCCTTTCAGCCTGCCCGATATGGGAGTTTTAATCTCAAATCGGGCAGACTAAAAAAGTCTGATTTTTAATTTTCACGAAAAAAATATATGTTTTGGGGTACATTTCTCAATAGACTACTTCCATAAAGCCCTGCATGCAACACAGCGCGCGTTGCACTCTGGGAACTAGTTGGCCAGGGAGGAGGGTGGCATGGTTTCGGTTTCGATCGACACGTCGACAAGAGATTGTTTCCTGGTCTCGAGAGCGTCATTTGTGGCCTCTAAACTAGCCTAAATGGCCAGACCTCGAAGCTTTAGCACAAGCCCGAGACGTATAGCTTGTCTTAACACATGCTTGTTGTATTTTTGTACTTGAGCCTTCCTGTTACCACTCTAATCGAGGTATGTGGACGAGCCAGTGCTGGGAGTCTCGACGCTGCGAAGCTCGGGTGCTCAGGGATCTTGCTTGTGTACGAATCAACAAGCTGTAGCAAACAATAAGTATGCATACATCGAGCTCGCGCCTTTACATTAGTGTTGTTGATCAGGAAGTTTGTTTGCTTCGTGCGTCCATAGACGAAATATTTCTTTTTGCAATTACTGTTTTTCTTAATGTGCCTGATTATACGAGGTAAAACTCGGAGGTGCCGTTGAAAAGCTCAATTTTAACACACTTCTTATCTCTTATCTGTACTGACACGCAGCACTGCACGAAGTGAAGTCCCCACCCGCTTGCATTTCACTAATATTCAACATCGCGTACGCGAATAAAGTTATCCTGCAATCATATAGGCACATTCGCGCATACAGACCGTTTTAAGAATGCAAAAGTCGAGCACTTGTGTGAAGAATGTCGCACCGTTCGCCGGAAGTGCGTCAGACGGGAATGAACCCCTGTGCGCACCGCATTGGGGTTCATGCCCGTCCGGCGCACGGTGCGACATTCTTCAGACAAGTGCTCGAACGAATTCAAAGCGCATTTGACGGTTGGTAATGGCCATGATATTTGTTATGTATTTGCTTTCTTCTTGACTGAGTATGCCGAGATAATTTCAGACACCGTTCCCGGCACAGATCTCGGGCGTCAGTAAAAGCTCGTCCAAAAAGGCTTAGCGAGGAGTAGGGGACGCTTGTTAAGGGCCTCCGTCGTAGCTAGCCGATCTCAGCGTTTGCGAAAAGTTAACCTTCTGTCAGCATAAAATTTGAGTGGGAGATATATGATGACACGAGGATGACATCATAGTAACTTTTGTGCAGTAGTGAGGTCGAATTTATTGCGTTTCCTTAAAAGCTCATGCGTAAACGCTGGCCTCAACTTTGATACCCTGTGAGGATGCGGCTTGCTTTCTGCCCAATGAAGTAACAAGAAGCGGACGTTTGACAAACAAAATGCGTGTAAGGCTCCAGACGAACAAATTTCAGTTGTAGTTCACTGGTACTAGACGGGATTACTGACATTGAGCTCAAAGATGCACTTGTGGGGTGAGGTGACTAAGCCACGACTTACTACGTTCGCATACGCACGCACAATATCCGGTGTTTCGGGAACCAAGGAAAGTGCCCCGGTCTTCGTTTTGTATCGCTCGAGAATGAGTGTATTGTACTTTCGTGAAAAGTCAGATAATCGAAAACGCAAGCAGCGCGTTCGGTCGCGGCGTGATAGCATGAGATGAAACTGCCCAGTCGAAACCGAAACTGAGTGGCCAACTAGTTCCCAGAGTGCACTGCGCGGTATTGCGCCGCGATGGGGCGCGTCGGTTTCGGAAGAAGTCCATTGAAGGAGGGCGCAACCCGCATGTTCCCCAGATTTTTTGTTCTTCAGTTACGAAGCGTAGAAGCCGTAGTGGCAGAAACTAGTGTTTTTGCCTGCCGTCGGAGGTCGCGTGTTTGACACCCTCTGCTGGCGCTATTGTTTTCTCTACACCCTTTTAACTTTTACCCCTCATTTAATAGGTATTATAAAGATACCTTTATGTATTCAAATTGTTTTAGGATTTTGATCGTTTTCTAAAAAAACATGTCAAACTCGTCACTCCAGTCTATTTTCGGTCAAATTTGACAGGTCCTTACCTTGTCTGTAGTTAAGGTAAATTTTCTTTCTCTGGCTCTACAGAAAGCACAAAGCAAGCCCATATAGATATAATAATATCATTATTATCTGCCGAGTATCCGCTCCGCTACCTTTACGTAAACGTTGTGAAAAATAACAAATGTTCGCACATTTCACGCGATTGCGGCTCAAACAGAGGACATACTACCAAAATATTACATTTCTAGACTGTTTTTTCTTGTATTCGACTAATATGTCTAAAAGTATTTGAAAAATAAAAAGTCACAAAATTGGGGTTTTTGAGAAAATCGACCTCAAACTTTCAACATTTGTTATTTCCTACAACGTGTACGTGAAGGTAGCGTAGCGACTGGGCGACAGATCATAATTATATTATTATATCTATAATGAACTTGCTTTGGGCTTTCCGAAGAGTCAAAAAAAGAAAATTTACCTTAAGTACAGACAAAGTAATGACCTGTCAAATTTGACCAAAAAGCGACCGGAGTGACGAGTTTGACATGTGTTTTTAAAAACAATCAAATTCCTCAAAATATTTGAATACATAAAGGTATCTTTATAATATCTATTAAATGAGGGGGGAAAGTTAAAAGGGTGTAGAGAAAACAATAGCGTCAGCAGAGGGTGTCAAACACGCGACCTGCGACGGCAGGCAAAAACACTAGTTTCTGCCACTGCGGCTTCTACGGCTCGTACCTCGAGAACAAAAAATCGGGGAGAACATGCAGTTTGAGCCCTCCTTCATTTGAAAAATGCCCCCAAAACATATTTTTTTCGTGAAAATTAAAAATTAGACCTTTTTAGCCTGCCCGATTTGAGATGAAATCACCCACATATATATATATACCTATATATATATATATATAGGTAACGGGGAAATGGTATACAGGAGCCCTTAAGAAATATATCGGTAGGAAGGAGGGTGCAGCACAGACGCAGCAGTTGAAGGGATGAAGAAGTAAAAAATTAAAGTTTATTTTATAGTATGAGGAGTAAGAAAATAAAACACGAAGTAGGTGAAAAAGGATAAAAACTGAAAAAGTATATTTAACAAATAGTACACTGTTAGCAAGTCCCGTGTATTTGTTAAATAAATGGAGTGAAAAACACACTATTTACAGAAATTACCATACATTTCCACGTTGTGTGATGGATACTTCGTTCAAAAATTATGCGAGGTTATAAAAAAAAAACGTGTTTTGGCTCGGTCATACACGCATAACCGTGTAGCCGACCTCGATAACACGCATCGCCCCCGGCGACGACCGCGGCATTGCCGGCTATCGAAGCACCGAAATGCTTGGGAGCACACCTAAAAAGGATCGTGGAGACAAATGCCGCGGAAAGACACATGTCCCGGAGTAAGATATGCACCAAAAGCAATTACGGCATGTCGCGGGACGGGGCAAAGCCCGGGCTTACCGTGCTCGCTGCCATTTTGATTCTGGTCGATGGCAATGCGGCTTCCCTTATGTCGCCCATGTTTGTATTTAAATTAGAAATCTTAATCCTTGTTTCTTACACACCACAAATAAAGTTATGGGTCTAATTACTCGTTCTAAACAGTTAAAATGGGTATAAAAGCGTATCCTCGATCTGAACACGTGACATTAAGGTTGGTTCCGTTTTGGCTTCAACCCTTGAACTGCAAGGAAACGGCCATGTAACACCGTAACTGCATGCCTGGGGGGGGGGGGGGGGGGGGGGGGGGTGCTTCCGCTTCCCATGCGCCCTCCTCAGACTTTACGGCGCTCCGTGGTGGCCGCCATATTAAAACTTTATACGAGTGTTGCTGCATCTGTAGGTCATCTTAAAGTTAAAGCTGACAGAAAAAACCTGGCTATGCCGCAACGCCGATGTACGCTGGAAGCTGAAGAAAAAGATTTATTTATTATTTCTGATTATATACGCAACACTTTGAGCGTCATTCGAGCCAAGCATGTTGATGCTCGTAGCAGCACCTTTGCTTACACTCTTGGTGAAACGCAGCACACTGAACGTTCAAAATATTGTTGGGATGTAGCTGACTTAAATACTGAAGACGATCACACTGAATGGGCGCATGGCACTTCCTGATACAATCAAAACTGGTTCGATAATGAAATAAACGTAAAAAAAATTATAAGGTTGTTCAAACATTTTGAAGTCACTTAAATAGGCAGCTCGCCTCTCCCGTTCTTTGGTAGTCGTGCAGGCATGGCCGAAGCCACCAACACCGACGGCGCCACTGCTTTTTTGTTGCGGGGTGCTCCCTTCGCTTCATCGCAAGCAGGGTGGCCGAGAAAAGAATCGTTCCAATCTCTTCCTTGTTCAGGCAGTCGACCTACTCAATCTTGCTCCGATGTCGGCACCTTCAGAAACGCTGCGTAAACAACGTAAACAACCACGAACCTAACCAGAGTGACCTACCCAGACGTGGCCAGACTGCGCCAGCTCTAATAATTGATAGGTTGCCATGGCGACGCAGAGTGTGCCGGTTCTTAGCACGCTGTGGAAAGTTGCTTAGCACGCAGGAAAGTTGCTTCGGGGAGTTTTAATAATGTTTTGCTCCCTTTTCTCACTTCAGTGATTACGGCGGGAGTCCTAATGAGTCAGGCTCTTTTCTTTCGTCGCTAATGAAATAGGGGCGACTTTATAGTCTTGGGCAGTCTTTTTTTTTTTCCTTTTTTCCGTTTGCACAAAAGGTCGTGCAAAAAAAAAAAAAGGGCTTTTACGTTTTTACACGTCCCTACCTAGATACCTCGCTATACCATTGGCTGCAATGCGCGTGACGATTAGACGCTCTTTGCAACAAAAACGTTCCTGAAACTAGAAAGCCTGTGTTTGCCCCTAGTAGTCGCTTTTCAAGTTCGAGTTGTGACAGAAAAATTACATAAGAAGATGAATGCACGGGATTATTTCCTTTCTTTAAACTCATCAATTGTCCATTTGGCGAAATAAACTCGAATGAAAACGGCAGTTAATTTCGGCTTCCTGTTTATGCGTTTTTATTAGCTACACGGCTAGACGTAGATGGCTGCTATCTGAATAGATATTAGATAACTAATGTTGCCGCGCGCGCAGCTGCCGTGCAGGCAGCGCGGCCATGGCCTTACGGTTATCGTGCTTGCCTCCCACGCGATTCCTGGGAGCGAAGTGTCTTCTATTTATTATTACTACTTGTCATTATTGCAAGTTCGAGAACCTTCTCGTTTCACCGAGTTACGAATGTTCTACGCCCCGAACGTTCTAGGCCGAATGTTCCAGTAACCCACGGCGGCTCAAAAGGCGCTGCGGGCGGCGAGCCGGGATCAGTTTTCGCCCCAGCGTTAACTCTGCTGTCACGCCGACTTTGACACATTGATTCCGTTGGTATCAGGCGGCAAAATGCGCAACCTATACTTCGTTTCAGCTTCCGTCCGAGCGCAGCCAAACCTACGTGTGACCGGAGCCAATCAGACGCCGGCAAGAGGCCACGCGATCTCGCCTGCACCTTTGTATCACTCCGCTGCGCCGCTGGTCGTTCGCGCCGCCCGCGCTTGCCGAGTATTTCGTCTGCTACGGGTGTATCAACGGTATTGTCTGCTACAGGTTTAAAAAATTCCCTTTCGCGTTCTGAAATTTAGTCACGGGGGATGTCAGTAAGTAGGCTGGCCGCTGCCGTCTGTGCCCGAGCTTTCCACCTGTTCGGCATAGTTTCGTTATGTAAGTACACGTTGCAAGGTGCCCGATGACCGGGCCGTTGGTGTTTCTTTGTATTGTCTAAATATACCAGGGCTCGAGGCGCAGTCCTTTTCCCAGCTTATCGGCGTTCAATGTGATCGGCAGGTAAAGGGGTGCCCTGAGTTCGCCGCGTATCACTGAATTGGAGTGGCCCGGGCGCTTTTCTTGTTTACATCGCATTCGCGGTACAACGCGGCCGGAGTCTCGTGCCGAATTTCAAAGCAGACATTCATCACGACCTCTCGCGCCTGACGCCCAAACTTGCCTTTGCGAAAGGACGTTTTGAACCGACTCGACAAGGAAAGCAGCAAGCACATGATTCGGCCATTACGGGAACGAAGTCACCCAGAAAAACTGAGCGCTGCAGCCGTGTTGCCAGCGGATGTACGTGTTTTCACCAAACCACATGCATTCACATATATTAATAAAACCATAAACTTCATACAATTAATTCCTTTAGTTGCAAATAATTCTCAGCAGTACATATCTGGAATATTGTGCAATGTTTACGCACAAAACAGTTATTTAAAAGAGAAATACTTTTGCGGACTACTTTGTGGTGCGTAGGAATGCTCTTCTCGAAGTTGCGAACCGTCCCTCAGCCTTTGGCTGCGCTCGGACGGAAGCTGAAACGAAGTATAGTCTGCCCCGATTAATTAGAATTTTGAATTTATGTAGGAATCGATAGCTTAAAAGCAGGCGTAAATTATGGATTCTCTGGCAGATTATGCAGAATATGCGATGAAATTAAAACCACCGCATTCAATAGAGAGAACAAGGGGACAATCGATAAAGAGAATTGAGTAACGAACAGATATTTATTCTGACCACAAAGATAACCATAACAAAAATAACTGTTCAGCAGGGGTCCATCGATATTTGTCATGTATTTTCTCGTAAGAAAAAGCAAAAGGGGAGCAACGAGAGAGATTTAGAAGCTTTAGACGTTCAAACGAAGCACTATACTCCGCGACAACTTTTCTTGGCAATGCAGGGGAAGGTACAGGCCCGCGTCCCCTCTCCCATTTTGAGTGTGCGCGGGCCAACGAGGTAGAGGGGCTTAGAGTGATAAACCGGAAGTTCGGAAATGGCACCCCCCCGGTTGCCGCCATGTTGTACGCAAATCTGACCACTCGTCACGTGACTTCCCAAGAGCCGTGACGTCACAGGTAAGATGGCAGCGCCCAGAGCTGGCGGATGCGAGTTTGTTTGGTGCGCGGTAGCCGTGATGTGCAGCTGCTTTCTGACGACTTCGGGCTTCTTCGTGCTCGCTGACGGAGGCATAATGTGAAAATATGAAGGAATGGGACCTTATACCGTTTTTGCGCAAGATCGCTCTGGATCATCTGGATATTAACGCCTGTGAGACAGCATCAGCTCTCCATCGCCGTACTGGTACTCGGATTCCGGGATGTGTTCGAGGATCGATAGAACTTTGAGTGCTTTTAACATGGAATTTTTGCATTCTCTTAGCTTTGTTTGAACGTTGAAATATCTGAGAATCGACGTGAAATGTATACGTCGCGTTAGGGCCTAGGGGAAGTTGTTTCAGCCCTGCGTCACCGAACAATCATAGCAACTTTTAGCGAGGAAGCTCCTGCGATTTTAACCTTTTGTGCTAATCCACGATTCTACATTCGATCGCTTTTCTTCCTTTTTTTTTGTGAGTGCGAAGTACACATTTATTTTCAGCTACGAGGATGACGTTTTATTGAGTGTGGGGAAGAATAAATCGTTGCAGGCACCTGCTTCAAAGCTATTCGACTTGCTATAAAAAGAACTGTTTTGGTGCATGCATAGATTAACTGCACATTTTTCTCTTTGGTAGGATTTATTGCAGCAATACTCTTTTCCATCAATAGCGCATTGTATTAGTCGGTGAATTATTTGTTCTAATTACCTGGATAAGTTGATTCATCCCTTGCCTGGAGAGCAGTCTTGTTGAAAAATGTTGACTACCATTCCTTTCGGTCTCTTTAATAGACTCTTTCCAAAAGTGTGGGCTGCCTATACTTCGTATCACCGTAACTTGGAAAAGGCCAACCGCCACAGCCCCCTCGAGCCAATCAGAGAGACGGAGCGAAGGTGTCTGACTAATCTGTGTAGACGAGCACTCTGATGATATGTTGTCATGTGCCTCTCTCCAATCTGTGTATTGACTCACCGAGACTGTAGCCTTTGCCGTCTGCCAAATTCTGATAAAACAAATTACAGTAGCTACTACTCTAATTACCCCAGGCTTTCATACTTTGGGCATTTGTTCGACAAGAATTTTATGTCCGCCATCCCTGCGAATTCGGCTCAGCACCTATTGGACTCGAATGCTGCATTAGCGTTCGACGTGAACTGGGGCCCATTTGTGTGCTTTACGCCGAAAAAAAATGGTGAATGTTGTGTTGCTTGATGGGATTCTGCAAAGGGTCTATTGTGTCATACGTATAGGAAGTGTCCTGCTATATAACAATGCATCAACACATACTATTAAACTATATGCTCAGAGCGGTCTGTTTGTTTTTCCAATTAACAAGTTACAGCAGTGTGCTTTAATGTTATTATCATGTGTGTAGTTTTAAGTATCCTCTCTGGAATGCCTAGAAAGGCCCCTGGAGGGAATAAATTAATAAATAACATTTTCACATCACTGGAGTTGGTTTTCGGATGCACCACATGTTCAGGAAAGGTTGAACGAGTGCAGCCCCATGCTACAGGTCTGCCAGTCAGGTATGTCCCATTAATGAATATTGAAGGGTCAGAGATGCGAGTGTCCTCGTAAGGTCCAGAGTGTGCAGTGAACACAATTCTCGGTGTATAGACTCTCAAGGCGTGAAGGCAAGCGGAAATATGTTTATCTGGTTAGTGTATCAAATATGTTTATTTCCACTTGATTACATAATTATTGATTCTTAGGAAATAGTTCCATAATGAGTTCTTTCTGCGACAGTCTCGTGTCAGGCGTTCAGTTGTAGTACCTGTGGACCTTGTCGTCGGATGACACTCCTGGCACGTCGGCGTTCAGTTTGGTCGAGTGGCAACTTTGATTGACTGATGCTGTCTCGTAAATATACGTCATGTGCGGCCACTGACGTCTGATGCACTGAAGCTGCAGGGCTGGCTTCTAATCTGAAAATTTTCCTGGTAGTTTTCTGCATCAATGCAGCAAGCTCGGGCATGTATTGCTTACGTGGCTGTGCCTTTTGCTGTACCGTTGACTTGATAGCTGGCAACAATGTTTGTTTGCTATCCAAGTCTGGTGATGCTTGCAGTTCACTTTTGAGAGCAACCAACCATTCTATTCCTTCAAGTCACTCAGCGGCATTCTCCCTCAAAGTTGGAAATTGTGTGCTTCGTGGAGCGGACACAGATAATTGGTGTCGGCAAATTTTTAGGTATTGTCCTTGGACGACAACCGACACCAAATCCACTGTCACTGCATTGCCGCTCACCTGCTTTGTCAAACTTACCTCTCGTTGAGGTGATGGACATCGGGAGCTTCGGGGTAATCAGGGATTCAGCATCTTCGATTCAACACCTTCGGCATCAGGGACAGAGGTCACCGAAGGTAATCCTTAATCTCTCATGGTCGCTCCTCGAGACGTGATCGAGGGTCGTTCGGCACGAAGCCACGCAGACCAATTCATTGGTACGGGCAGCTTTGGTAGACATGGTCGGCTTCATGCAGTGGTAGCAAAGTGGTTTTCGGTCAGCCATTCGCATCACCTACGTTTTCCTCGGTGTACTTTGTTGAGCAAAGACCTACACAAGATGCAAAGACCTACACACGATGTCGGGAATGCTTCGGCGTTGGGGTGTCTGACTGAAGGGGCAGCCGGTGGCGTAAGTTGCTCTTGGTTTGTCAGATGCCGCTTCGCTCGCAGAAGTCTCGGTTGAAATACCTGTCAAACTTGTTCCGAAATAATCTCGGCAATCCAAATAAAAGCCAGGCAACTGACGGCAGAAAGTAGCTTCCTGATCTCCTCCCAGACACTGTCGTGGATGATGTCGCGGGTGCCTGCGAGGCTGACGTCGAAGTAGCAGCTGGACAACTCGAGCGTCGAGACGCCGGGAAGTTGTTCATAGTGACAGGCTCGGGCATGCAGCGCACATTCAATGTTGGAAGCCTGGGTGATATGAACACTTCGACTGTTGTTGGGGGGTTGCGGACAAGGCTGCCGAAGGTGTTGTCCCTCACATGAGGGACATGGGATTCTTAGGTTCTTGTCTTCTGTAGCATCAAGGTCGGCATGGGCGTGGGCGCTCGATCAAGCACAAAACATCCTCCACGAGTGCGGTGGCGCTCTCGTTGGGGCAGTGTCCTGGACAGAATCAAGAATGCGGCTCTCTCTCGTTGATGTTGGCTGACGAATGCGCGCTTCAGCTCGATCTTGCAAACTTCCTATGACGTTAAGGAGGATACATGGTTCTCAGACCAGCGCCGGCAGTTTCTTCCACGAGAAGTATAGGTTCTGCAGGAGCTGGTTGTCTGTCCACCCAGTGTGGCGGGTGACACTGTCATATTGTTCAATCCAATCCTTGACGTCTTCATACACTTTGCGTGAAGAAGCGTCGGAGTGTGATTTGCGACGGGCATGCAAACAATGGTGGAAGGGGACGCGGTTTGCTGCTACAGGTTTGTCATTGTTGGCTTAGTCAGCTTCGGTTTTTCTGGCAGGAGACCGAATTCTGGTGGTTTTTCCTGGTAGCATCAACTGGCTCGGATTTCAGGTGCTTCGTGGTGTATTTCCGAGGTTACTCCTTGTGGTACTCGCCCGTCTTGCGGTTGTTTTGCCAGGCTCGGGTTAGGACTTTTCTTACGGCTCGCCGGGGGTATAAGACGCAGGATAGTCCGCCACCCGTGTCCCATTATCGGGCAACTCGGCTGAGGAGCCGCCGGGTTTACAAAGAGTGAAGGGCTATGGGCAAAGTACCCAGCACCTCCACCAGAACATACGATGACAGCCGAGCATGACCTGCAGTGTTGCAGAATAGTGAAAATTGATAGAAGATAGGACTGGAACAAGGATCCGTGACAATATAACAAAACTCGCAGAAAAGAGCCTATCCTGACCACCGAAGAAGCTGCATTGCCTTAGAGGCATTCTGTCCGAATAAACCCTCTCCTTCGGGGCTTGGCGACTGCCGTGGACGAACTGAACTGAAATGGATCTGGGGCCACTTTTCTGGTAATGAGCCACTGCAGACTGTTGCCACAAAGCGGCGTGAGCTGGGTAGGTAACACGCTCGATGAAATGTCCGTACAGCTCGCAATTCGCGTAACGAGTCTGGATGAAACGTTTCTGTTGACGAAACGTGCGACAGACCAGGGGGATCCATACCAACTGCAACACCTGTGCTCCGTGAAAGTGCACGTCTACGCCGGAACAATTTGGGAAGCAGCACAGCATCATTTAGCAGGGCACGGGAACTACCAGCTTCAAGGCAGCTTTCCGATGTGCCGCACAACCAAAGTGAACCCTCGGTCATTTGACCGAAGCTGCACCACGATTGCACACCGCCAAGCACGACTCACGCAATTTCCGTCGCTAAACTGTGTATCCAAATATATTGCACACGCTTCACTGCAAACCTCGAAGATTCCGATGGTGAATGAGAGAACAGAAACGTCGCCTTAAATTTTATCCTAGCGGTATCCGAATCAATCCGAGGTCCGAGCAACGTAGGTCAGATTGTCTCTTCCGTGGCAATATCCCGGTCGGTCACCAGCGGAATGCACACCGTTCCTCCGTATTTTCACGTTATACGTACGTCAAACACCACGCTGAACTCTGAACTCGCTTTCGACCGACCTCATATGACGGCTTCCGCGTCTGAAATCAACTCGCCGAGACGAACGACAACCAACAAAGCATCCGACAAGCTCCGGCCCAGCTGGGGCCAGCCGCTGCATGGGCGCTGCCATCTTTCCTGTGACGTCATGTATTTGGTTTGGTCATGTGACGTGTGGTCAAATTTGCGTACAGTGGCAGCCGCCTTACGGGGGTCACTTTCGAGTGCAGACCGGAACCCCGGTTTCTCGCTCTAGGCCCCTCTACCTCGTTGGCGCGGGCTCTCCTCCTCTCCCCGGAAATGGGGGAGGAGGAGAGCCTGCGTACACACAAAATGGGAGAGGGGACGCGGGCCTGTAAATTGCACTGCATTGCCAAGAAAAGTTGTCGCGGATTATAGTAGCACGCACGTTCGTGAAGAGAAACCGTCGTTCAAGACAACACGTTCGTGTTAGTAGCGCCGGCTCACTTAAATTTATTGGAAAAAAAAGAGCTTTTCCACGACGCAGCTGACATTCAAGAGAGGCTTGAAACACTCTCCACGTGGTTGCGCTTCAACCGTCTCACCTTCGGAAAAAAGCAGGGATGCCGAGAAATCCACACGATGACTGCAACAGCACGCTGCATCCGCTCCCCGCCACCTCCCCCTCATAGACTAATAGTAGTAATATACGCAAGGTAAAGATAGGACATTGCGATAGGGGGCCCAAGCGGCCCAGATAGACAGACCAGTGACAACTAGCGCTCCTAGCGGGCGGCATGAAGCATAAATTGGTTTCGTTTCAGTCAAGTTTGTTTCGGTTTCGGTTTAGGCATTTCCCCTTCTGTACACTTCTCCTCTTTCTTTTCCCCCCTGTCGTTCCTTTTCGCCTCACTCCTTGCTAGGCCATTGGCTGGGCTCTCGGAAAGTACACGGCTCCCTTTTGTTTTATGCAGCCACAATTTATTCTCGTTTTTCGGTAACAACCGAACAAAAGGAGTCAAACAAAATCTGAACTTGCTGCACAAAAGACATGAAGTGCATTTCTTGTTTTTCTACTGTAAAACCTTGAAGTTATGCAATCGCCATGTTGACTCCTGCCTGGTGGATTTTTTTAGGGCCAAGTACAGTAAGTAGTTTTAAAACAGTTTACTGGACCACATTAAAGTAAACATAATTTATTTCAGATGTTTTATAAACAAAACATACTAGCGAAAATAAATGAACATGAATGAGTACGTACGATTCCTAATCGATTTTTAGCGGATCCAAGTTAACAAACTTTCCCCAGGGATCATGCTAAATGGTCCATTCGCTTCACGCCAACTCGGCATGGGAAGTAAGTGCAGAAATGAAAACAAATAGATCGGTATCATTAGCAGACATAAGAGCATAATAGAGCGAAGTACAAACCGGATCAAATAAGCAAATTTCCCATTTCCAACTAATATAAAACACGAATTGGCATAGCCTGAAACTCACTGCTGGCAAGCCATCACCAAACAATAAGAACTCTATTCGGAATCTGAGAAGATTGAACATCCCTGAACATTCTCAAAAATACATTTGTACAGGAGAAGTAGCATGGCTAATCCAATATACATGAACAGGCACAACAGAAGCAGATGTTGAAGGAAATATAACGTAACATAATATCTTAGTACATGAAAAAACGGACATTGCAAGATTAGATAACCCATTTTCCATACATGGCACACAAAGAACCACTGTGCACTTTGAAAAAAACAAAGGCTATACACAGGTACACGGTCTCCTAAACACGAGGGAGCGGCTTGGAGCAGTACGTAAAGAAATAAATGAAGGTTCAACAGAAAGGTCACGCACGCGGAAGTGAAAGGACTTGGTGTCATGAATATACTGATGTCATATGAACTTATATCTCGCTAACATGGACCCCTACATTTGTTAAAAAAAAAATCGTCCATGATCTGAGTCCCATAATAACAAATCCCAATCAAGTTCACAAATAATAAGCAACAAGCGTGTCATAAACGCCAAGCGTAGCGTATCCAAGCCTTTGACCTCGAAACCGTAGTACTTATTTCGATCAGCTACATTATATCTGTTGAAGTTAAAGAGGCAAAACAAACTACAAAATGTGCTTTGAAATTTGTCATTGTGTGGTTTTTCATTGTTAGGCGAAATGTTAAGTGTTTCGCATTCATATAGATTTTCTACTTTCCTGCTACTGCGGAGCGGTGCAACATGGCTAAAGCAACAGATCTGATGCGTTCCGAGCCCACAAAAACATAGCTGTTTTTTTTCTTTTTTTTTAAATTTCGTATACTTCTGCCTTCTTCGGGGGTTTGTTCAACTTTACGGCACAGCGCCAGGTCCCTACCGAGGTCGATGGGCTCCAGGTGGAGGCGAAAGTGAACGTTGTAACGTTACACCTGTTCATAGAGCTCCGTGTATAACATCTCCGCCTACGAAGGTGATTTGCATTGTTTATAGATCCTCATGCGTGTTTCGTTCGGAATGTGTTCGGTTTTGTGTACGCGCATTGTGCCGTTCATGGCGCGTCCCATCCCGTGTCGTCCACGTTTCGGGGATCTTCCGGAAATCGGCTATTGTGAACACGAGAGGTGTCTGATCGACTTCCATGTGAGTTTGTGGGAATCGGTGATCGGAATGTTTACAGATCTCGGCGGCGGAGGGCCGTTTTGGCTTGATGGCGTAAACTTAGCTTGTTATTCGACTTCGCTTGTCGGTGTACGTGTAGCCATCCTTCGGAGAATAGAACACGTTTTAGAGGGAGAGAGTAAAAGAGAGGAAGATATGAGGGGGGGGGGGGGGGCTATGCTGGGAGTGCGAGAGTTGAGAAAGGGGGATCGACTAAGGATATTTTGTGAGGAGACGCATCGAGAGCCATGCAGGAGGGGTTCAGAAAAAGGTCACATCGAGAGCGATATGGAAAGGTCAAGTGGAGAAATTAGAGAGGTGTCATTTTATAGAGTAAAACAGCAGAAGACATCGAGTGTAAAGAAGAGTGAACTTTAAATAAGTTGTCACTTTGGTGTATATATACCTGCATATTAAACCAAGTTATTCAAACTTAAAAATCCACGATCCCGACCTCACCTTCAACCAAGATAGGATACTTTTGGCTGGCAATTGGCGACCACGACATCAACACAGACCCCAAAGACTATGAGCGACTTCACGCCGGGTGACAACGAGACGAGAAACCTTGTGAAGAGGGAAAATATAAAAAGACGAACAAGAGAAGACAATTACTCAAAGGCAGCTGAGTTCATTGACACGGATTCACCAATACATGCACTTTGAGACGGAAAAAACAAGGTGTACCTTAAAGGGATGGTGAACCGAAATTTGATTTTCAGAAAAACAATACAGGAAATATAGGCGGGACGCTACAATCCCTACACCACTACTCCTAAGGCGATATCTCGAATGGATAACCGTATTTTTGGAAAAAGAGGTCGAGATTGAACCAGGCCGACGAGGCGCGTGACGTCAATATACCGAGTTTCCTCCTCTCTTCGCTTCGCTCCCTCAAGGCCGCGAGGCGGAGAAGACGCGAGCCCGTTCCCTCTATTTCTCGGAGAAACATGACGACATCATCTCTGTCAAATGCGCCTCCTTTTCTTGAAAAATTTGGTCATCCGTTCAAGATATCGCTGTATGAGTGATGTTTTGGTGTTTGTAGCATCCCGTTGCACGCTTTTACCGCGTGTTTTGTGGAATCAAAATTTCGGTTCAGCATCCCTTTAATAGACAGACGACCAACATTTGGACCAGCTAAGCCACTCCCCCCCCCCCCCCCCTCCCCTCCCCTTCTGCAACTGGTGCGGAAACAGACGTACCCAACGAACTGAAAACAAGCCCGAGGTCTCCTTTTAAGTGACCCAAGAAAGCCACTTACAACGTAAACCTCGAAATTAAACTATTAGAGGAAGCCGCTTAAACCACCTCCCCCCTCCCACCCAACCACGCATAATCACAATAAGAACTTCATCCTATCACTTAGAACCAGAGAGGGTTGACTTATGCACTGACCGTGGTTGCTTATACAAACAGTCTCCTTAATAAGACGCGTAAACGATTCTTTTTTTACACAGTATGGAGGTCTCTTCCCAAAAAGAAGAACATGAATGACAGGAGCCAATATGTTTTCCGACTGGTGAAGGCGAGCGGGTTGAACATGAATACATAAAATTGAAAGAATAAAACACAGAGGACAAGCACACGACAACCACTTTCTTTCGACCGTTCGACCCGACTATGTTTCACCAAGCTGCCATGAAAGAAAGTGGTTGTCCTGTGCTTGTCCTCCATGTTTTATTCTTTCAATTTTATGTATGATTTGCGAGTTGCGAATTTTGAGAGTTATTTTTCACATTCCTTTTGTGTTGTGTAAAACGGTCATTAACATAACACCCTGTCTTCCCTACTTAACACAACCCGCAGTCCAAGGGCACCTTATAAACCACATCCATTGACACAATTCACCGAAAGATCACTGTGCTTCTTGCCACAACAACTCACAGGCTCAAATGCAAAACGTGTGAGTTTACTAGAGACCGACCTACGAAAAGTTTTTCCTAGGAGAAGAAAACTCCTTCTCAACACCCTTCCAATTTCCCCCTCTGCCACTCTGCTATCTCGACAACGGGGGACTCCTTTTGTTGCTGACTCTTTCGCTGGGACAAGCCGAGATAAGCTCATTATTCGGGGTTCACAAGGGCAGCGGCGGTGAAGGGGTGGGGGGCGATTTTTACTCGTCGAGAGGCCTTGCTTCGTAGTTCCCGTCAACAGCAGCCTGACTTTAGGGAGTTTCAATAGACCGTGTTTCCCCCACCGCTAAGCCCCTCCGCTACGCGGAACTCTACAGTTAAGGCCATCGGCACGCAGGCGCAGCGGTGGTTTCTTCGTTGCAGAGGGCTTAGCGGAGGGGGACACACGGTCTACTAAAACTCAATTTTTTTTTCCATCGCCTGTGTGTTTCCTACTGAAGTGGGAGGCTTTCTACTGGGGTTTAAGGCTACTCATTCTCACCAAATTTGGACGTGGGAATACACATCGGATGAACGCCGCCCTGTTTGTTTGCAACCTAAATGATGTTGCTCTACTGTTGGGCTCATATCAATTTCATTATCAATCATTGTATTTCTCACGATTAAATTGTGAAAGTATGTTCAGTGATACCACAGATGTGCGTTGATTCAAAGCGAGATATAGGTCGTCGTATTTATTTTAATGACGGTAATACTTTCGTTTTCCTTCCGCGCGATTAAAAAGTAGGACGTTGGGGGAATTTATCCGCACTAACATGCTGCTTTTAAAGGGGCAGTCAAGCGGTTTTTGGAGAAGCTACTTTTTGGTGCGATGGTGTTAAGGAAGTGTCAGTGAATGAGTATCTTCAGTTTTAGAAGTCAGAACCGCCTATTAATCACGCAAGAATAAAATACGTGCGGACTCTTTTCTGTACTTGCGAGGGCCAATGAAATTATCGTATGTTTGAAAATTTTGGCGGTCTTTGTAAAGTTTCGCTAAAGAAACAATTTTCAGTTCATTTAAATATGTTGTGCATGATAATTTCACAAGACGTAAAATATTTCTAGTTTAGAATACGCGATACTGCAATTATCGTTTCACAAACAAGGGATTACGTTTTCTTTTTCCCTTCCTACGCGTGGGGTGAATTTCCCGTTCCCTCGGGATGCGCGGAAGCGCGCGTATCATAAACTCTTTCCCTCCGGGTTTTCGGGAAGTGCGTTTGTGTCGGCCCGTCCTCCCGAGGCGAAATTCAACGTCGCGACATCGTTTGACATCACGTACCAGAGGTTACGCTGCGATGCCAAACGTTTGTTTGGTTACGACTTGCCCCAACCGCAAATCGAAGAACGCCCGAAAAGGCCTGCGTTTCGTCGTCCTGCCGAAAGATGAACCTCGGAGAAGCACGTGGTTACGTCGCGCCGGCCGCCAAGACGACACACAGAACTTGCCTATGACGCCCCGTTTTTGTCACGACCACTTCGACCAAAGTCAGTTCTTCTGCGCGGAGGACACGGGTCGTTCACAGCTTCGATGGAACGCGATGCCGACGCTTTTGCTTCCAGTCGAGGACGTGATCGAGGGATCTCCGCTGAAGCGCCAGAAAGTCGTGGTAAGTTAGTTTTCTTTTTTTCGCGGCATAGCTTTTGTGGGGAGTTCCGAAAATCTTAGAAGCCACGTGTTCGGAACAAGTTGCAAGACGAATTGCGCGTGCACGCGAAGCTTATGAGCAGGAGCTGTCCACGTAAAGGGATTTATTTGGACAGTGACCGAACACGGACGTACCGATACCCACGAAAAGTGCAATCGATACGTAATGTATAATAATAAATAATCCCAGTGCCAGTAGTGTCGTCAAGATCAGTTATTTCCTGTTTTATGGAGGGTTAGTCTCAATATTTCGGACCCCGGAAGGTCGCAGCGTAATTTTGTTTTCACAAGCAACAGTAATGTCGTTACTGTGCACACTGTGATCCGTCGGCACCAGATGAAATAGAACAGGAGCGCGTGAGCGTCTTTTCACGGTGGTCTTTGGCGAAATAAGGGTGGGTGGAATATATACGGAGTGCAAGTGCGTCTACTGTTCGCGTATCTCATGCGTTCGTTTACAACCGACGTGTGCCCACGTGCTCTTGTTTGCCATCTGAGATCAACCAGTGGCAGCGCGTACCTGGCTGCTTCGTAAACGTGTGTTTCTTGCGTATTCTCTAAATTGCGCGTTGATTGGCACGTTGTTTATGCGTATTTATGTTTTCCCGGAAGCTCGTACAAACTCTCTCCTACGCGAAAGGCGCATTTTGGTTCACTTGCACGCCGTGTTATGCGCTGCTTTGTTTCTATTCTTTTGGTCCCGATAGTACATGTTGCGCGTTGAAAAATAGAAGGAAATGATTGGGTTACAAAGATGTGGGAAATGCAAGACTATTTTTAATTCAGAAAATTGCCCTCCCCCCCTTACTTTTACTGCTTGCCAAGCTTGTACTATTGCAAACCAAGCTTGTACCATTGCAAACTGTTACGAGTAATGAAAATCATGTATGCAGAACATATCCCAAGAACTAGGCAGATGATGCATAATACCACTGTGTCACCATGAGATTCAATAAATAAATACTCATCTTTCTTCAAACAACTATTCCGCAGGGCAACGACACTGGTGCCACCAGTCGGGTACTAGTACCTTCTAGTAGTCCTGAGCATCAGGACAATGGTGCTGTGGAGCCCGCCACAACAGGTCAAGGTGCTCGTAAGTACTTTCGGAAATCAGCGTGCATATAGAGGTTACAAGTCTGTAATTTCTAATTGTAGCAGCGACAAACACCCTTGCTGTGGTAGCAGCTGCACCACCAGTAGCTGCACCACCAGCAGTTGTACCACCAGCGACAGCCATTGCCATGGAGGAGGCAGTTACACCACCAGTAGCTGCACTACCAGCAGCTGCACCACCAGCGACAGCCATTGCTGTGGAGGAGGCGGTTCCACTAAGTCCGCTAAGCCCTGGAGCCACCAGCATCTCATCGGGATCCGATCTGACATACTCCCCAACTCGTGACGAAGATTTTGAGAGGTAAGCTGTTCTTGTTTACATTCCGTTTCGTTTCTAAATATTTTCTTGATTCTGCTGCAGCGATCAATACACACTAGGCCCACAAGAGGGGGAGCGACAGTTCCTCGTGTTTGAGAGCTGCCTGAGGGAGCTGTTCAGCACCTGCCAGGAGTGTTCAAGGCCCTGCAACACCACAATCACCCCCCTGGGCACACTGATCAAGGTGAAAAGCATCTGCCCCCTGAATCACGAGCGGATATGGGACAGTCAGCCTCTCATGAACGGGAGGGCAGCTGGAAACATCCTGCTGTCCAGCCACCTGCTGTTCTCTGGATCAAATGTCACAAGCACCTTGAGGATGCTGCGCCACATGAACGTGGAGGTCTTCAGCGATCAGACCTTCTACACGTATCAGAAGAGCCTCCTGTTCCCTGCAATCGACGAAGTGAGCAATATTTCAAAGGGTCTTAGTTGCTTTCCGTTTTTTTTTCTTAGTGGTGCTTAAATAGGTAGATCTGAAGGCAGAGAATGGTGAAATCTTAGTTGAAAAATGACTAATGCACTTTAGTTTTGTAAACAAATACTGCAACATAGCCAGGGTTGACTACTAAATATTTATTTACTTGTGTATTTAGGAGGTACTGAAATTACAAATAAGCAAGTTTTATTTTATTGTGCACACATAACCGTAACTTTGTAAGGTTCACCTGGTTTGACAGCAACAATCATTTACATTAACAGGTTTACCTGCAAGAACAACAGCATCTGGTCAGACAGCTGGAGGATCAGGATGTTGACATCACCAGCGATGGCAGATTCGACTCTCCTGGGTTCTCTGCCAAGTTCCTGACCTACACTGCACATGTTAAGCAGATCAACAAGATCCTCCACTCCATCCAAGTCCAGCTAGGAGAGGTAAGAAACCTGATCTGAGCGAAAATATAAACACTGCTTTGCTGGTCGCATAACTCGATTAAAATATGCCACACCTCTGCTTGTAGTCGGAGCGAGCCATGGCAAGTGTCAACATGGAGAAGGAGGGCCTGATCAAGCTGCTGGAATTCTTCAAGGAGAAACGTATGTGCACTCAATCAAGGCTCAGCAGCTACGCAGCAAATTCAGCAACCTGAGCTCACATTTAGTTTTATTATTGCAACTTTCTGGAATTATATGGTGCAGGTATCCATGTAAAATCCTTGGGCACTGACCGCCACCCTGCCATACGAAAACACATGGAGGTGCACGAACCTGGGACCGCCCACTACTTCGACATTTGGCACATCTCCAAAAGTAAGCAATTTTGACAAGTGTGGCATGTAACCTACATTTTCAGGGAAATATGCTGCAGGTTGATCTGAGTTATCTCGTCAAATCTTAGGTGTGAAGAAAAAGCTGAACGCAGCACGAAAACGAGCTGGATGTCAACCGCTAGAAGAGTGGACGCAGGCGACCACCAACCACATGTACTGGTCTGCCATGGCTGCGGGAGGCAACAGGGAGCTGCTCGTCGAGATCTGGCTGAGCATGCAGAACCACGTCATCGACAAGCACACTGGTCACGGGGGCAGCTACACGCGGTGTGTGCACAACGAAATTCTCGAAGCCACAAAAATGTGGATGGATCCCAGTAAGTTATTGCCTTCATAGCCTAGTTTGCTTTTCCTAAACCACATTCTTTCTTCAGACTCCCCGGCCTACAGTCACTACAAGCAGATCACTGGGAACAAGCGCCTCCTGAAGGACCTGGCCCAGATGTCCCCCCACGGCCAGACATTCGCCCTGGAATCCTTCCACAGCGTCCTCATTGACTTCGCTCCCAAGTCCCGGGCATTCACTCCAGAAGGCATGCGTGCAAGGTAATATTATGATTAAGCTGCATTAATGTTTAATCAGTTTGCATATAATCGTTTATCACCTGAACCTACTACGACCTGACTTAGTCCTTTTCCCCAACGACTAGATACTGGTCTCTCAAAGTACAAGAGAAACGGTCGAATGACAATTATTATTGCAAACATCATACCTAATAAAACACCATTTCACTGCAGGACTCGAGTGGCAATCTTGCATTTCAATGAGAACGCTGATCGCTGCCAAGCTGAGACGCAAGAGGGCAAGCCACGCTGGGCGGTGAAAACATCCAAAGCACGCAAGGGCCACCACACAGCTTGTCCCGTCAAGACAGCACCCACCTACAGTAAGTGTGGCATTCATTTTATGGTCGTTGACTTGCTCAATCATTTGATAAAGTGAAAAAAAAGAACCTTCAATTCCAGGCTACGTTCACAAGCTCGTACAGGAGGTGATCGCAATCAATAGTCGATGGCGGTGTCTTGCTACTGCGGCGAAGGCCAGCACAAACATCTTTCCGGCACCCATGACTGCGGCCTTTGCCAGGCCTTCCAAGGAGGAGTTAGTGGAAGCACGGAGGTCCCGCTTCGGCCGTACTCTACAGTAAGGGCACTCTCTAAACTCATGTTTCATTTCCGCAGCCTGAACGAAGTATACCTGCCAGTTAAAATGAGCGTCCTAGTACATCAATGACTCTACTTTCACAGGACTCCCTGAACATCGCCATGCCCTCCATGCAGCCTGCCATCTCATCCTCAAAGCCAGTGGTAAGTGTGGCTGCAACGAAGCGATAACCGGTTTATAAATACGCAACCTTTTCTCTGCAGAAATGCCCCGGACAGTACAAAGTCCACTCATTCGTCCCACAGTCTCGTCATAAAAGCCAGCAGTAAGTGTGGCCGCTGCACGATGCTAGCAGTTCTGTAACTACGCAACCTTTTCTCTACAGAAATGCCCCAGGCAGTACAAAGTCCACTCAATCGTCCCGCAGTCTCGTCATAAAAGCCAGCAGTAAGTGTGGCCGCTGGACGATGCTAGCAGTTCTGTAACTACGCAACCTTTTCTCTACAGAAATGCCCCAGGCAGTACAAAGTCCAGTCATTCGTGCCACAGTCTCGTCATAAAAGCCAGCAGTAAGTGTGGCCGCTGCACGATGCTAGCAGTTCTGTAACTACGCAACCTTTTCTCTACAGAAATGCCCCAGGCAGTACAAAGTCCACTCATTCGTCCCGCAGTCTCGTCATAAAAGCCAGCAGTAAGTGTGGCCGCTGCACGATGCTAGCAGTTCTGTAACTACGCAACCTTTTCTCTGCAGAAATGCCCCAGGCAGTACAAAGTCCACTCAATCGTCCCGCAGTCTCGTCATAAAAGCCAGCAGTAAGTGTGGCCGCTGCACGATGCTAGCAGTTCTGTAACTACGCAACCTTTTCTCTACAGAAATGCCCCAGGCAGTACAAAGTCCACTCATTCGTCCCGCAGTCACGTCATAAAAGCCAGCAGTAAGTGTGGCCGCTGCACGATGTTAGCAGTTCTGTAACTACGCAACCTTTTCTCTACAGAAATGCCCCAGGCAGTACAAAGTCCACTCATTCGTCCCGCAGTCTCGTCATAAAAGCCAGCAGTAAGTGTGGCCGCTGCACGATGCTAGCAGTTCTGTAACTACGCAACCTTTTCTCTACAGAAATGCCCCAGGCAGTACAAAGTCCACTCATTCGTCCCGCAGTCTCGTCATAAAAGCCAGCAGTAAGTGTGGCCGCTGCACGATGCTAGCAGTTCTGTAACTACGCAACCTTTTCTCTACAGAAATGCCCCAGGCAGTACAAAGTCCACTCATTCGTCCCGCAGTCACGTCATAAAAGCCAGCAGTAAGTGTGGCCGCTGCACGATGTTAGCAGTTCTGTAACTACGCAACCTTTTCTCTACAGAAATGCCCCAGGCAGTACAAAGTCCACTCATTCGTCCCGCAGTCTCGTCATAAAAGCCAGCAGTAAGTGTGGCCGCTGCACGATGCTAGCAGTTCTGTAACTACGCAACCTTTTCTCTACAGAAATGCCCCAGGCAGTACAAAGTCCACTCATTCGTCCCGCAGTCTCGTCATAAAAGCCAGCAGTAAGTGTGGCCGCTGCACGATGCTAGCAGTTCTGTAACTACGCAACCTTTTCTCTACAGAAATGCCCCAGGCAGTACAAAGTCCACTCATTCGTCCCGCAGTCTCGTCATAAAAGCCAGCAGTAAGTGTGGCCGCTGCACGATGCTAGCAGTTCTGTAACTACGCAACCTTTTCTCTACAGAAATGCCCCAGGCAGAACAGAGTCCACTCAATCGTCCCGCAGTCTCGTCATGAAAACCAGCAGTAAGTGTGGCCACTGCACGATGCTAGCAGTTCTGTAACTACGCAACCTTTTCTCTACAGAAATGCCCCAGGCAGTACAAAGTCCACTCAATCGTCCCGCAGTCTCGTCATGAAAGCCAGCAGTAAGTGTGGCTGCTGCACGATGCTAGCAGCGCTGTAACCACGCCACCTTTTCTCTACAAAAATGCCCCGGGCAGTAAGTTTGGCTGCAGCAAAGGGTGAACCAGCTTATAAAGAAGCAAGTTTGTTTTACAACACTTGCACCAGGTGAGCACTACAAGGAAAGAATGGCCAATCCTGAAACCACAGACCTGCAGTAAGGATATGTGTTGCTTTGCAATCATTTTTAAGTAGAATTAATACCTATTCCAACAGTTGTGTTTGGATTTCAGGACCACGAGAGATGCAAGCTTTGACGACTGATATCACCTGCCAGTGTGGATGTTAGAGGACAAGGAACACCAGCGAGCAAAGAAAAATATATCAGGAGGCCTCCATTTTTCAATATTTGTTAGCAAGGAGTGAGGCGTAACATTTATTTGAGAAAGTCTGGTCAGTATATTGTCTTCGGTGCAGCTACATTAGGGAAGTAAAGATAATCAGGACCCTATACTTACCAGTGGGCTACCATCTCACGCACTGTTCATAATGTGACCTCGACCGGAGTGTGACATTGACAACCAAGTAGAAGGACAGGGTCTGTCATTGCATGCCAGGAATTTTCAACATTGTCAAAGGAAAAATAGTAGGTTTACTGAAAGTGTAATGTATATTCAGTTGAAGCATACTAATGAACGTGTTCATGGCACGTTTCTTTTTTATAATTGAAGCATCTAATATTCTGGCGTTGACTTTCGATTTCATGTGCAGGCAAGCTGACAGGTTGAAGAGGAGTTACCACGATTACACCACTGCTCGCCTGCGACTTTTTTAATAAATGGGGTTTTCAGCCAGGAGGTAGACTGGCAATGCTGAGTAAAGTTGTGCATAACTCGGATCACTCAGAGTTATTTTTAATGATATCCAAGCAGTACTGCCAGTCTACACCACGGTTTTCCCCCCATCTGAATCATTCTCTTGTTTCACCTTTGTGCGATATCTCTCCTGTGTAGACCGGGAGGTGCACTGCACTCCAGATAGTTATAAATAAATGTTTGGAATAACTTTTCTGTTTCACATGACTCATCAAGTGAAGGTGGAAGCAGATAGAATGTAACCTAAAAATTACCTGTAGGATCCGGTGCATCAGGCATAAAAAATGGATAGAGGGCATTTTCTGCCAATAAAGGAATGGTGAAATCATATTAAAAAAATTGCTTCATGATTGTGCCCTGCAAATAAGCAAGTAGGTCTCGATGTACAGGGTTGTCCACTGTTGGGGTGCACACGGCACTGCGTGGCTGATGCTCGGTGGAGCGCCGCAGTTGTCTGCCTTGTGAATTGGGGCCGATTAGAGATAGCCATTGTCCAAGCCTTTGTTGCGTCGTCTGCTACATGAGCAACCGACGCGGCAATTACTTCGCTATGTGGCAAAGTAATTTTTTCTCGTGCGGGACACTTGCTGTGTGCCGGCTGGTTTACCTTTCTCAGAGGAACAAGTTGTGCAGAGCACTTGCAGATCAAAGTTTCTGAGTATCATGTGACACCAGGGATGTAAGAACAGTGCTTGCTTCGCCTCAGAACATGGCCGCTGTGCCGACACTGTAGCAGATGACGCGGGGGAGGCTTGGCCCCTGGCTCTCCCTGAGCCTGCGCACTAATTGGCCCTAACTTGCAAGGCGCTCACCTGCGGCGCTTCGCGGAGCGCCGGCCACGCAGAGTGGACGACCCTGTACACAACTCATGTTTGTATACCTCCCCAAAGAGAAACTCGCATGACAAAGACATGGCCAATGTGTTTAAAAAAGCAATCGCATTTTATTACCTTCACAACATACATGACGGATTCACATATCTTTAGTGCCTTTCAAAGATCACATGGCACTATTGACACTTTGTCAATCAACGAAGGAATCAATACTTCAACATTTCTAACATCGCCGACAATCTGTCCTATTCCATGAAGCAGAGCTGTAAAAATGCTAATGCTACAACAGTAATCACAACAAGAAAACTCGTAATATGCAGCAAAGCTAACCAAGGGTCCAGTAATGACCCAGGGCTCACCTCAACCATCAGAATCTCCCTTTTCCCAGACACTGGCAACGCCACACAAAGGCAGGCATGGGTGGGTACTAGCCCACGGATTCCTCTTTGTCTGGCCCCTATCCTCTGGCCTGTCCGGCATGGGTGACCCTGGCCGGCATAGCCCAAGAGGGTCATTGGGGCACACAAACCCTTCCACCACAGTAAGGTGGGAATCCGCTTGAGGAGGGGAGGGGGGGGGGGGTGCAGGCAAGTGAAAAAATATCTGCAATGTGGCTATAACTTTTCGTACATTGTTTTTACTGACTTCTGTCTTTGTTTATTTTATTGTTATACTGTTGTGGTCCTGCTATGAAAGTTTGATAATAATTCTTCATTGGTTTTCCTTTTGTTGCGAATAGATCACAGCCCTTCCCTTGGAAGTTTGCACCAAAGAGGAAAAACGAGCAGGGTTCCGGTTTATGTGGTCGGAAGGTGTGGACGCTCAATTCATAGACATTCCGTTGAGCGAGACACTGGTTCCCTGCTCGCTTTTCCTCTTTGGTGCAAACTTCCAAGGGAGGGGCCATGATCTATTTGCAGCAAAGAGAAAACAAATGAATTATGGTCAAACTTTCATAGCAGAACCACAACGGCATAACAATAAAATAAACGAAGACAGAAGTCAGTAAAAACAATGTACGAAACGTTATAGCCACATTGCAGATACGTTTTGACTTACCCTCATATGTTTGAGCCCCCAGAGTGGCTTTCAGTGACTGTACCGAAAGCCAGAATACGAAGTGTCGGGAAACCGGCCCCTGATGGCCTTCACCACACAGGATTGCAGTGGTCGCCTGTTGTGCTGGCCAAGGCGCCGCCACAGCCACAGGACGCACTGCCGGTAGGCGGCGTAGCGGTTGCGCCTGAAAGAATAACCACAATAATTTTCTGTAAGACGCAATATCACAACCTTTTAAAATTGCAGATTCTGGGCTCTACCAGCAGAAACAAAAAAAAAAAGTGCTGCAACGGGCCCTCATGCCTGGGCAGCAACCGATCTAAAATAACCCGGAGCAAGTTCTAGATTGTGTCCATTATTCTTCCCACAAATTCAATTGACAGGTGTGAACATTATATTAGGTTGATAATTGAATCGCAGTAGTGTATACTCCATGTACAAGAAAGTAGCAGCGGTTATGGGGCACAAGTGCAACCATTTTGCGTTGTAGTTCTGCATCGTGTAGTAATGGGCCATAAATCATCACAAAGAACTGTTAGAAAAAGTCAATTCCAACATACCAGATGACCAAAGCCTAACATGCACAACAATATGCATGTCACAAACCCTAAAATATGCGGCAGCACTGTTCATGCTGACTCGATCGAACTACTGCATCTCTTTGTGGCAAATAGATGCAGTAGTTCACGCCAAAGAGACGGGGCATTGCTTTTATCATAATCGCTTGCACGCTATCAATAACGTTTGGATAATTCAGAGAGGGACTTCAATGAAGCTGAAGGAAATTAGCTTTTTTGTTGTTTTTTATCTAGTGTTCAAAGTCTCGACGCACCATTTCGTCTGGAAGCTGCACCTGCCGGAGTGGAATCAAGGGGCAATGATCAAGGGGTACATTCCGCCGTGATCAGCTTTTTTAACGACACAATTGCAAGCCCGTCGCTGCTACCGAGGAGAAAATGGCCATATCAAAACTTCAAAGGCACCCCACGGGGGTCTCGAGTGGCGCAGCAGTCAGAGGCGAAACTTGAGCGCACTACTCCAATGGGTGTGAACGCTGCGTTCAGTAGTGTACCCTGAACGTAGCGTTTATGCATGTTGTGCCAACGTTTGTTGCAAAAGTTACGCCCGTTAGGTCCATAATGTGAACGTAATATTAGTGATAGGACGAATCACCGGAGATTTGGATTCGGACAGATTCATCAGATTCGTCGCTGGTTGCAGACGGCAGTGTGAAAATAGTCGTAAACTTCGCGAATGTGGACAGTTGTGCTTTTCTTAGGTACTGTTACTGCATATAACCAGATTTCGTCTTGCTTATTTCAACATATGGTATGTACTAAACTGTCGTTCTAAACCCTGGCAGGCGCCAAGGTCCAGCTGAGCTGATCGGTGTGGTTGACGTAGGCCTAACCAATGCAGGGTTTCGCTTCCTGTGCGGTTTCGCGGTAATCGGTAAAATGTAGCAAAATGCTGTGTATTATACATAATGTGACGCAACGTACAAGAAATATATACTCAGGCAAGGAAATGTTTAGTCTCCTTCTCTAGAGCTGCGTATGTCTGCACCTATAAGGCGCGAAAACCAGATGAATGTTGCTCGTCACAACTTCGACCGCGTACCGGCACCGGTGGCGAAGAAAAACGTTGCACTGTCGTTTCTCCGTTCTCGTCAGCAATTTTTTTTATACGTGAACTTTATTTGACGAAAAAAAAACACAACACAGGGGTGTCCAACACAACTTCATTGTTTGCAACCAAACACTAACTAAATCGGATAGCATTAACCAGGAGTTTCACATTGTTTCCCGTGTTTCGATAGCAATAGGTGGTATTCACTGAGCCTGCAGGTTCAATTTTGCCAGGGAGCGCCATCTTCGAGGTCGCGGTTTGACTGGCTTGGCTACGCGGTCGTACAATTTTATATCGTTGAAGGAGCTTTCGTTGAACAAGAAAGAAAAAGGTTTATCTCGGGGGCGGGCCATTTTAGTTTTCTTGTTGCCGCCGAGTACCGCGTGTGTAAAGGCTGAACCGCATGTAAGCGAGCGATGAGACGAGACAAGCGACAGCCACGACTGAAGCGACGACGACCCCCTTCGCTGTCGCTCGGTCACTTGCGCGACGAGACAAGCCGCGTGAAAACGACGGGAGCAAGCGACCAAGGCGATCAGCGACGTTTTCTAGAAATCCAAAAACCGAGCGACAACCGACCGTGAGAAATCTCCGTCACTCGTCGCCGCTCGCTAAATCGCTTACATGCGGTTCACGCCTCACTGTCGCTCGTCGCGTAGCTCTGTTTTGGGATATTTAGAAAACTTAGTGCTCATCGCCTTGGTCGTTTGCTCCCGTCGCTTTCATGCGGTTTGCCTCGCGGCAGCGAAGCGGGTCACCGTCGCTTGTCTTGCCGCTCGCCAAATCGCTTACATGCGGTTTTTAAATCGCTAGGGCTAATGAAAAATGCGCCGCATCTTTCATAAGCTGCGCACTCTGTGAGCCGCACGGTATGTCTTTGCACAGGAACGAACACCGAAGGCAGGACGTATGTACGACACAGAGGCGATGGAGCAACGCGGTTACACGGCCGTAGTGCAGCAAATCCGCTAGAGAAAAACAATAAAGAAACTAGCAAAACAAAACAGAGTAATCACACCGTGCTACAAAATCACCAAAGTAGAAAAATCGGTTCTTGCAAGAGCTACCGCCGTGGGCACGGCGTGCGACACGGAGCGCTTCATGGAGCCGAGGGGGCAACGCGGCCGCGGTGAACGAGTCCGATAGCGACAAAAACGAACTAAAACACACAAAAAATACTGCTACGGCGCTTCAAAAGCACCAGAGTATAAGAATAACCCCTAGTTTCGGTTAAAAAGGCTCTTTAAAGTTGTAAAATGCTGCTAAACCACGCTCAAAAGGTCCGGCCATACGACACCCGCGATAGAGAGACCTCGAAGATGGCGACCGTGGTGGGCGATGCCAGCGAACCTAACGAGTGACGTCAAGTGAATGTCACCTATACCTCAGTGGAAACTCGTTGGAGATAATCGAATCGAACATTCTCACTTGTGTGGTTGTGTGCCACTATGGCAGTAATTATGGGCACGAAATGGGTCTGTACCGAAGAGCACCTACGGCATCAATCTCTTACAGCGATGAAAAAATGCGCTTGCATTTCTATGTGTGTGCACCAAGCATGCCTATTGGGTCGTAATTTGAAACTGAAACCAATTTTCCCGTGATGTCTGGCTACCGTTCTCGACAAACATCCACAATAATTTAAACAAAGCGGAACATTTTATTTATTACTGTGATATTATATTACAATATATTTAGTGCACTTTGTAGAATTCAGTGAGTATAATATCACGAAAAGTTGAAACACTCATCAACGTGATTTGACAACCATGGCAACGCTCCGAATGTTTCCAAACTTTTCCAAATCGCTTGGGATTCGTCTACTTTTCCGAATCTTTCCGAACCTTCAGATTCGAATAAAGATCCGTCCCACCACTAGTGATAAGCTAAACTGGAGCTAACCAGATCTCACGAACTTGTTCTGAAGCAAGAGATACTGATGCAGCAATCGAGGTTTTGAACATTTTACTTTCTGATGACCCACAACTTCACAATGAAACACGGCACGAAACGCAAGTAAAACATGCGATGCAACCACTAATGTGACTTCACATTTGAAAAGTAACGTGCGTAACGATCACTGAAACAGATAGTAAAGTAGCTGTCTAACATTCTACTGCTGGCGCCGGTTTGCAAGTTAGCTGAACAGCAAATTACGGCGTTGAACTCACTCGTGCGCTGTTGTGCCCATTCCGTCCTGGCGGTAGTGGCGCATCATGAGGTAGGCGACCTCGAGCACCCCCGGATTCAAGCACACCGTCTCGAAATCCGGGTTGCTTGTTAGGCAGCCAGGTTGCCTCGACGCGGCGGCGGGGTACTCGCGGCAGCAGACGCACTCGTCAGCTGTCGGCATCTGCGCGCAACATCCGCACTGGCACCTTTGAGAAAGAAGATAAGAAGAGAACAAGCGTAAATGACACATACAGCGGTAAAATAAACAGCGTATCACCCACCAGTCGGTGTTGCCGATCCGCCCCGTCTCGTCAAAGGCGCCGTCTTCGTCCTCGGACATGGCCGCCTGCTCGTCCTCAGAGCCCGAACACGACTCCGATGCGCTGCTGTCGTATACATCACACGTCGGAGTAGCGTCGTAGGAAATCATCCCCAGGTCGGCTGTCCGCCGAAGAATGTCAAGCTCTAACGGCGTCAGGTCCTCGAGCGTACAGAACTCCGCCATGATCGAAGCTCGAATGACAAAGAAGTTCGGCCGGAGCGGCTACCTCGGGATCGCTGCGCGACGGAACGTCGTTCAACGCCATTGGCCCGAGATCGTTTTGATATGCGTGCGATGACCAATGAGAGTGGTTTCGTTTTCGGGTGGATCCGAGGTTTGGCGGTCTTCATTTACATTTTTATTAAAGAAATAATCACCGTATGACTATATTTTTTGGTTTTTAGGGATACTTAGGGTGTCTTAATTCAGTTGTCATCATCAAAACACGAACTTAAAAACCGCTTGACTGCCCCTTTAAGAGTGAGTACCAGAATTATAGTGCATGTCAATTTAGATGAAAATAGTTTAATCACTGTACACAAACATTCGCGGCCTGGGGGATCACATGGAAGCATGGCTGCAAGCAGCTTGCTGCAAACAGAAGTCTATATTGCATAGGGTTGCCACCTGTCCGGTTTTTAACCGGCCCGGCCGGTTCTTTAGACAGCAGGCCGGTTGCCGTTCCGTAGGTAAAACAGGCAGTCATTGGCCGGTTTTTTGACAGCCATCGAAGCGCGATTGCTTTTAGCTTATGTTTTTTGGCTTTTTTTAAAGCGACAATTCAAGAACTATGACGATAAATATGTGTCGCCGAAAACAAAAGTATAAATTACGCAAACACCGTGAGGACACGCGATTAGAGAAAGTAAGCGGGCGAGCGCGGCAGGAGAACTCCCTGAGGCAGGGGGAGGAAGGGGGGGAAAGGGGTACGGTCGACACAAAACGAAACGACCTCCGGAAGCGCGGTGGAAAGCTGGAAAGCAGGAAAATGAGTGAAAGCGAGAAGACGCCGGCGTGCAGCTCGGCGACAGGCCCTCCCGATAGCTGAGCCTTCTAGAAGGTGTTGGCTTTATTAACGGTTGTCGGCATTTTGACAAGGACACGCACGGCGCTTCATCCGTCCACTGTGACGGGCAGCGTATGCGCTTTCCCCAAGCTTTCCCCTTCCACTACACATTTTGTAATATTGTTGTTGTTACTCTAGATCCTCGTGGTTTTTTCCTCCCTCTTCGTTCTCCATTTAATTGTTTAAGTGCCAAGACCGGAGAAGCGCGCCGACAAAGGGCTGAGCGTCTCTCGCAGCTGTTGTCACTTTGTTGACTGCCTGTGTCCCCAAAGTAACCTTCCCTTTCCTGCAGACCTCCATAGTTGTTTTTTCTTTTGTTCTCGCTATTCGTCCCCTTCAGAAAGGTTTGCGCGAGCATAAGGGGATATTCAAAGTTAATTGCTTGAGTGCCAAGCCAGACACGCGCCGACGATGTCTAGGAAGGGATGCGCGGATCTCGCAGCTGGGGTCACTTGGTGGCCTGCATGCGTTTAAAAGTGACAGAGAGTGCTGATTCACTGTCTGTGCTACCGTGCACTGCCAGTGGAGCCATCGCAGAGGATCAAAGGAAGACGCCGACATTGTCGTTTTTTCGGCACTTTTTCAGAGCATCGATATGTGCTTCTATGTTCAGGCTTGCTTTCTAATTATTTCCAAATGGCTGCCATAAATTAATTACGTGCCGAGAGACGTGCCTCTCTTTTTCCAATGGGGCGCTAAGCACAGAGGAGGTTTGAGGCGAAACCGAGGGTAAAGCTATCCGTTTTCTGCTATAGTCTATTGGAGACTGGGTCTTGGGGAAGTACCGTGCGCAGCGATGCGATTGGTTTGTACAGAGGCGTTCCCGACGTCATTCACCAAAACTTTCACACTATTTGTCAACCACTTTTTATGCTGTGCCCATAAATACTGGAAGCAAGGTTGCTTCAAGTATACTGATCATTGGAAGAGCGAAAATCCACATCAGTGGTTACGGGCTTCCTTTGCTTGCATCATGAGCACGAATTCTCCGCCTTTGAAACAGCGAAAATTACGTCAGTGCGTGTTCTGAAAAGACTGGAAATCTGTACCCGAGTACGAGAGTTTGCTTCTGCCCGTGGACGACGATGCCACCGCTGCAAGATGTACTCTATGCGCAAGTACGTTTACGGTAAAATTTGATGGCGTCAGCGCTGTCAAGCATCACGCCTCAGCGCAGAAACATAAGAAGAGCCTAGCCTCGAAACAATCAGCTGCGCTCACGAAGTTCTTCGCACCAGCGACTTCTGGCGCAGAAGATAAAGTGACTGCTGCAAAACTGGGCGCCATATTCCACGGCATCAAGCACAACTACAGTTACCCGTCAATGGATTGTGGCAGCAAGTTAGCGTCAAAAGTCTTACCGGAAAAAGACGACGCTTGCAGAATGCGACTTGGAAGAACGAAGATGGAACACCTCATGAAATATGTGCTGGCGCCTGATGCAGTGGAGTGCATAGTCGAGAAACTTCGCCCAGCAGGCCGCAACCTTTCGTTTGCTCTCTCCACGGACACCTCTAACAAGGGAAATAGAAAACATTTCCCCATCGCCGTGCGCTTCTACGACGTGAATGGTGCCGGAATAACGGACGCTCTCATCGACTTCTCTGAGCAGGCGGAAGAGACTTCCGGCGGCATCTTCGAACTCTTGGCAAGAAGTTTGGAGAACGTGGGTCTTCCTTTAGAGCGAGCTGTAGCGTATAGCGCGGATAACACTTCAGTGAATTATGGAAAACATAACTCCGTTTTTCAAAATATGCAGAATGATCGGCCGCACTTATTGAAGGTCAATTGTAATTGCCAAAAAGTGCAGAACGCTGCTCAGCACGCAGGGAAGTCTTTAAAGCTTGATGCGGAAACCCTTGCACTAAAGGTCTTCAAAAAGTTTTCTTCTAGTTCGAAATTTGTATAGGGATTGAAAACATTTTTTTTTTTTACTTCTGTGATCAGGAATATACCAAAGTGCTTTGTCATATTTCTGTACGTTGGTTAAGCTTGTTTACGGCCTTAGACAGAGTGATTCAAAACTCGGCTCCCATCAAGCCGTAATTTCTGAGTCGGGGCCAGTAGGAGTGCGAAAAAATAATCTCGATATTTATTGGTAACCAAGCCGATGGACGTTCGGAGTGTATCACGCTTCCGAAGTGCTATCTGCACTTCATCCACTCGTTCCTTTCAATGTTTCATTCAACGATCCTCACCCTCGAAAAGAGTCACCTGGAGCCGACAGAACTTTACGCTGTAATGACTAAGCTCAGGAAGCAGCTGATTAACCGGAAGGATGATATGTTCTTCGGTGTCAAGGCTAATCAGGGACTTGAAACTCTTCCGGGCGGACAACCTGCAACGCTGGACGTCGTGAATTTTTATGACAGGGCCCTTGCGTACCTTGGGAAGTGGTTCGACTCCGAAAATTCCCCATTTAAGAGGCTCGCCGAATTGGATCTACGCAAAGGTGCACCCAGCATGTCACTCGTAATGAATGCAGGGAGCTTTTTGGGATTAACGAAGAGGAAGGCGTTGAATTGTACTCAGAGCTTTGTCTCTTGAGGGATACTCTCCCTGGACTTCTAGGACATGACCAGAAATCGAGCTCGATCTGGCTCAAAGTCTTGAAAGAGGTCAGGTGCCCCCCTTTGCAGAACCTAATAGAGCATGCTTTCTCCATTCCATGAAGCAACGCGTTTTTTGAACGCGTCTTTAGCGTGATGGGGAACTTGTTGACGGATGAGAGATATCAGCTAAGCGTCGCAATGGTTGAAGCGGAGCTCTGTGTGCGCTATAATTTGGTGTACAACTGTGAAGATCTTCTAAAGATGGCGAGAGAAAACACGCAGCTCATCCGAGCACCTAAGTCGAATTCGAAATATACGTTCAAGTTCCGTAAATAGAAAAAGGCGAGCATATAAAACGTTACCTATTTTTTTGTTTTTCTCCGTTGTTTTGTGTATTGCATACTATTGCGCGTGTGTGTATATATGATAATATCCAATACATTGTCGCGTACGCGCTATATACTCTTTAACGGACGTAATATGCCACTGGTTTAGTGGATTTATTCACGAAGAGCATTTTATGGATGAAGTACGTGCGGTTATTTTTCAGTGCCGTACATACGCTCGTGTTACGCCAGTAATTGCAATTTCTCGAAAGGGGTCTGCGAGTGGCGAGGCAGCATGGCATTTCTTTTTGAGTTGGTAGTATATTGTTTTTATGGCTGTAATAAGCGGTTATGTGAATTTTGTATTTTTGTATCTGTACTATGTTGTTTCTGTGACAAGACGTCATGGGAAATTTGTATTTTCTCAACATAGATTAAGAAATGTCTTATTTCAAAGAGGCGCTTCTGATTATTTGATCACATAGAATATTGTCCCCTTTGTACGTAGCTAACGTGTGCATGTGGTTTTTTGTCGTGCTACCAAACTGAAAACGGGCACCAGACTTTGTCAAGCTGCCTCTGGCAGCTATTTGTTTGGGGGCACTGTTGGCTGAAGGCCATAGAAAAGGTTGATTTGATTTCAAGAGACGTGATCTACTCGTCCGAAACTCCGCGCTGGCGACTTTACAAAAAATATGGATTTGCGCTCAGTCTACACGAGCGTAATGCTTTTTGAGAGCAGCAACAAAATCCTGAGTTACTTTTAGTACAAATGTTATTTCATTCACTGATATTTTTATGCCAACCAGCAGACTACTTGGTTCTCTATCTGCTGTGCGGGGCAAGTTAGTCAGAAATGTCTTTATTTTTCACTAAAAAGGGCTTATAATCGCACATATTATGGAGCTCAGTGCTGTGTATTTCTGTACATGTGCATTATACTAATTCCTCTCCAGCACTGCCTGTCAAAAACGAACATGGCATTTTCTTTTCAACACCATTGCAATATAACCCCCCCCCCCCCCGTCGAAGGGCCGGTTTCCTTTTTTTTTCGGGGAAAGGTGGCAACCCTAATATTGCATTGCACTGGTGTGAAAAAGTATTAGGTATTTTTGTCTTATTTTTCTGCAAAATAATAAACAGCGTTTAGAAACCGAACAATGGGCATTTTTGAGGAGCGAAAAATACATAAAAAATAATGAGACAAGCTGAGCAATACGAGGCGCCCTGCTTCACTCAGCTTGTTCTGGATTCTTGTTTATCTGGAGCCTTTAAAAAGAGGATGAACAATTATGGACCGACTGACCCGACATACCGTATTAGAACGGTTCATTTTCGTTACGACAGGCTCTCTTCAAGCGTCTTGCATAGTTCAGGTTGTACTGGTCCGTTTTTGCGGTCGGTTCCTTTAAGAAAGTGAGCTCTAAGCCACTGGACCAATCTACCACATTCATATTTGAGAAAGCGGAGAAGTTGAAATGCGACAAAAGTAAAGATTCACCCGCGTTATTAGAGGCGTTTAGAAAAGCGGACCGGAAAGAAGGGGGCCGAAATCTCTTTCAAGAAACACACATCTTCACTACGATTTTGTCTAACAATTTGGTACGAAGGTATACTTGGACGCCGTCATTATTCGTTTAGGATTCCGGGGCGAATCTTTACTTTTGTAGCGAACGAGACGCCTCTAGGTTTTGCGTCACGCCTACATTTCAAGGGTCAGACTTAGTGGTTCCCGACACCAGCACCATTGACCGCTCCGCCCGGGTCTTTGATTGCTTATCGATACGGAGAAGGAGAAGAGCGCGACGGCCCGCGGCCGTGGTGCATTCTGGCTCGCGCTCTGGCTGGCAGTCAGACTAAAACACCACCGATGAAAACCACCCCGTGTACGGAGTCGAAAACATGATAATCATCAAACGGGAGTGGGCGTAGACGTATAATGAATGATCCGATACAAAGTTTCACTTGATTCCTAAACGAATAATGCCGGCGTCCAAGTATTCCTTCATATCAAATTGTAAGACAGAAAAAAAGAAAATATTTTTTTTTTTTTTCTCTAAAAAAGGCGGCCCCCCTTTATCAGGTATGATTTTCTATAGGCCTCAAATAACGCGGTTGAATCTTTCCTTTTGTCGCATTTTTAATTCTCCGCTTCTGCAAATTATGAATGTGGTAGATTGGTCCAGTGGCTTAGAGCTCACTTTTTGAAAGGAACCGAGAATAAAAACGGACCAGTACAAGATGAACTATGAGAGACGCTTGAAGAGAGCCTGTCCTAATGAAAATCAAGTGCTCTAATATGGTAAGTTGAGTCATTCGGTAGATAATTCTTGATACTCTTTTGGAAAGATCCGAGAAAAGAAACCAGGACAAGCTGAGTAACGTAAGGCGCCTCGTATTGTTCTGGTTGTCCCGATTTTTTATGTCCTTTCGGCACTCTTGAAATCTCACAATGTTCGGTTTCTAAACGCTGTTTTGTTTTCGCACAGAAATAAGACAAAATAACGTAATATTGTTTTCACATTACTGCAATGCAATATAGACTTCTATTTCCAGCATTCTGCTTTTCGCCATGCTTCCATGTCATCCTCCAGACCGCGAATGTTTTTGCAGTGATTAAACTATTTACATGTAAATTGACATGCACCTGGTACTTTGTCTGTTCCAGAAGAAGCATCTTAGTGCGGATGAATTCCCCCAGCGTCGTGTCTTTTAATCGCGTGGAAGGAAAATGGAAATATCCCGAGCATGATTTGTGCAGAAGGCTAGACTCAATGGTCGCCGATTATTCCTACAAACTCCTTCACAGATTCACTGCCATGTACCCTGGAGCCCTTCTACAAGAAGCAAGGTTTTTGGTGGAAATTCGTTGCACAGCCGCTATTCTTTCTAGTGGCGCGGGAAACAAAAGCGAGGGGGGGGGGGCGGGGGGGGGGGGAAGGAACAACAATTTTCGCAAGCAGATTCTTTTTTTTTTTTTTTGCGTTTGCGACATGTTGTTTTGTTTAGGTATGCTTTCAGATGAGGGTGCTGCAATATGGTATAAACAATTTTCCTCACTTCCTGCAAATATTTCATCGTCAATGAGTACTGCGCACTGCCTCGGGTGCTTTAAACTTACGCACTAGAGCGCCACAGAAGCGAGTATTTCCGCAAAATAAATACGAAGACCTATTTCTTGCTTTGAATCGATCACTCCTGTGGCATCACGACGAACATACTTTCACCATGAAATCATAGCAAATAATGGCTGATGATGAACTTGATTGGGTCCCAAAAGTAGAACCATATTATTTAGATGGCAAAAAAACTGGGTGCCGTTCTTGCGCCGTTTTTACTTCCATGTTCGAATGTGTTGAGAATGAGTAGACAGAAAGCCCTGTCTGCAGGTTGCTTCCTGGAGTGGCCTAATATCTCCCCAACTCGGGAAAAGGGGGGGGGGGGGGGAAGAGAAAGTGGCTGTTGTTGTGGGAAGATGGTAATATTTATTCACACTCAGGAGAGTCGCCGGTCATTAAGACGTCGACTCGCTCATAACGTGAAAGCCTGTGAGGCCACATCTATAGGTACTATGAGTAAAATGTGGAATACAGCCAGGTTACTGAGAAGTTGTGATAGTCGAAACGAAGGGGCATTGTGAATGCGGGTGAAGTAAAGACCTATCTTACGACTGGCCCGTTTTTATTAGCAGCCAGTATTTCGGTTTTCTTCCTCCACCCTTCTGACGCCAATCTTTCCATTATTGGATAAATCCGGTAGAGCGTTGATAGTGCAAGCTTGCGCCAATATTTAAAGGCCTTTATCAACTTATAAAACAGTCATCAAGCAGATGTAAGGAAGAATAAATACGCAAAATAGTGCAAAATGGGATGAACAACATGCGAGAGGAGATATATGTTTCGAACAGTAATGAAGAAATTAGGAAAAGCCACTTGATTTATATGTTTCGGAAGGAAATAAACTCTAGACGACCTGAACCCTTTATTGCGCAAGCCAATCCTTGTGCAGACACGGGAGACACGGGATTGGTTCCAGCAGCCGCGCGATGTCAGAGGGCGACTGCTGGAACGACCCCCTTACACGACGGCCCCTCGATCTCCACCAACCGAGCGGCCTCGGGCCGGCCACTCAGGGAAAAAAGCCTTCGGTCGCGCTGACTTCCTCAGTTTCGTGAATTCAGCATGCCCGCGTCAGCGAGTTGAACACACCCGGAGGTTTCAAGGTCGTTGTCGCGCTCGCAACTAGGCGTTCATTTCGCGCTTTTCGAGGATTATCCTTACAGAAAAAGCCGACACAAAAGAAGCCCCTGCCATCCCGTGACTTTCGGGAGATGATAAAAAGAGGAGGGGCGCGAGGGGAATTTTCCTACCTTGCGGAAAATGGACTCGTATGTCGGTCTTAATTTTTCACGTAAAGCTTACAACCTATGTGAGAAACCATGAAAGTATGGAAGCACAGCAAGATTTTTCTTCTTTTGGGCATGTTTACTTCTCTTGGAAAGGCCCACCACTTGTCCCCGCATCCTCGAAACAGTAAACAACGAGCTGTAACGAGCAAATTTTAGACGTTCGATCTGAAGCCCAAGGGCGTTTTGCAACACAATGGAAACATGACTTTAGTGCATTGCCGATTGATGATTTTACTACACCCCTTTTTACGAGTTCAGAATGAGCACTTCGCGCAGACAGCACGCTTTTGGCTACTTGCTTTCCATAAGACCCACAAAGTCCATCCTCAGTTAAGAACTGCAGACCCAAAAACTGTAACTTCCGATTGATCACAGACGTCGAAGTGAAGTTCAAGTCTGGCGCAGCATTCAGAACAAAGCTTTGAACCTCATGCAAAATGTTTGTTGGGAGCGCAAATTAAAAGATCATCCACAAACCTCATTATCAACAAGTTCCTAACCCCCAAATAATCAACAAAACCTGTTACCTTTGTGTCAAGGATGCTCAGATAAAACTCCGACAATAACGGAGCCACTGCTGAACCAATGCATACACCCTTCCGTTGGATAGCAACCTCACCATTAACTTTCACTACCATTGCTTTCAGATAACACGACAAGAGTTTTAGTAACTCCTCAGCAGAAAGACCTGATTAGTTCAAAAGAAACCAGATAAAGCTCCAAAAGCACCCTCACTCTTTCCAACAAAATGCGACTCTCTAAAAAGTAGCACAAATCCTATATATTCAAAGACACTACCGCGCAAGCGTTCCGATGCAAAGTAAAACGAATCTCCAACGACTCCTCAGAGTTTCGTTAGACACCTACCCTATCCTCTTTACTTTTAACCAGGGTGTCGAACCGGAACCGAACCGAACCGAAAACCGGAACCGAACCGGTATTTTTTCCGGAACTGAACCCGAACCCGAACCGTTATATTGTTATCGCGATGAACCCGAACCGGAACTGAACCGGAAAAAAATAACGGTTACCGGCTCATGTCGAAACGGTTCGGCCACGCGCTGTTGACAATGAATGTGCTATCAATGCCATTTGTTTTTTAAGTGCCGTCAACTGACACACACCTCGCTTACATATTTTTCTTCTCCACTCAGTCTTAGGAATATAAACGCTGCATCCATGAGTCTTGACAAACGCTGCATCCATGAATCTTGACATAGGAACCAGTATTGCGCTGGTCGCGGCTTGCAGGGAAAAAAAAGAATTAAAAGGCTGTGCAAAAAAAAAAAAAAAATCGCGCCACGGGATTTTATTTTTTTACAATCTCGTAAATCCCAAATGCTGCTGTGTGTTCATTTCATAACACGTTTCTAGAACGCGCGAGTTCTTGAAGCTTGCTTTCATCGGAATGAGAAAAGAAAAGGCTGTGGAGATTGATAATAATGCTCCCGGTTTCGTCTAGGCACTTAGAAGCTAACATATTTGTGAGACAGTGAACTCTTCTATTTTAATATTTATCCTATTGCGTCCTTCTGGCGTTGCGTTCGGTGAAGTGTTTTTCATATTCCGTATCTTGTTTAATGAAAACTTCTTTAAGGGTCTAATTTGAGTTACCGAAGGCTAGTTCAAATAAAGAAAGCTGTATTTTCTCCCCACTGTTCCTTCAATAGCTTACACGCCGAGGTGGCGGGATAGTTAGCGAGTTCTACTTGTAAGTGGGTTTGTAAGGAGGTCGCGGATTTTACAGCTACTGCGTCGGGCCCAATTAGATGAAGTCCGATTGCGTAAACGTCGGTGAGGTAACCTTTGAGTGCACATAAAGAAACCATTCCTGGTAGAAATCCCTGAGCCTTACACAACGATGTATCCCGTTTCGTATGTGCTGATTTCAGATGTTTTATTTGCAATTTATTTTGATGTTGCAATTTGTCATTTATAATTTCCGAACCGGTTCGCGAACCGGTTCACGGATCGAATTAATCAATCCGGAACTGAACCGGAACAAAATAAATTTACCTGAACCTGAACCGTAACCGAACCCGTATTTTTTTTTCGGTTCGACACACTGCTTTTAACAAACAGATGTGAAGCTACAGATGACGCTTTTTCATTAAATGTACCGTTTCGGAGCACCAGGAATAAGTCCCCCTTGTCAGTTTGAAGCAGGGTCAATGACTTATTTTTCAATTCCCTTATCAGTTCCGACACAGGGAGGAACGAATTTAGCAGATCGCCCATTCTACTCAAGGACTCATTTACAACTGAAGTTCTATCCTCTGGGGTTGAAAGTATGTTGCCAATAGCATACACAGATGATCACAAATCAAAACGTGAGGGTTGTTTTTCACACACAAACTTCTCCCGGATTAAAAGAAATACCAATCCACAGAAACTGATTCCGTTTACATTTTTTTGCTCTTGTCTTGTTTCTTTAGGACCTCTCTTTTCTTCGAGGCCCACAATGATTGGAGTCTTTCGAGCCGCAAAGAGTTCCAGTTGATGAACTCAACGAAGTCCCGAAATCCATCACCCAACACACTTTTCCACGACACATCAGCAAGCTCAAAAAGCTCCCGAAGCTGTTGATTTGCCCCATTCCGATAGGACTTGAGGATTCGCTTTTAGTGACACCAAGGGATGTTTTGTCGAGTCAGGTACCCGAAGAGCGCGGGACCCAGAGACTTTTTTCTGCCGTTTATGCGCCTAATTAAGGAGTCTGTTTGTATAAGCAACCTCGGTAAGTGCCTAAGTCAAGCGTCTCTGTTTCTAAGTGATAGTGTGAAGAAGTTCTTGTTATTGTTCTTATATATGGCTGTGTGTGAGGGGCGAGGGGGTCTAAGTGGTTTGCTCTAAGAGTTACTTTGGAGGTTTACGTTGTAAGAGGCTTTCTTGGATCGATTGAGAGGTGACCTCTGGCTTGTCTTTCAATTCGTTGGGTTTGAGCGCTCCCGCACCAGGTGCATGGTGGGTTTAGGAGAGGCTTAGCCGGTCCGACTGTTGGTCGTGTTAAGTCGTGGCATGTCCATTAAGGTCTCTCTTTCCTTTTATTTCCTCTCAAAGGAGATTTATTGGTGCTTCCGTGTCAATAAACTCAGCTGCGTTTGAGAACTTGTGTTTTCTTGTCCCTTTTTTATTTCCCCTTTTCTCGAGGTTTTCAAGTATGTCGTTCAACCAGCTTGCCTGCACCCTCTCCCTTCTGACAATAGTCAATCATCCACCCCTTGGTGAGGTAATCTTACGATGTACTTTTAACGGGAGCATGAAACAGTGCGGATTTTCGTCTTCTTCTTCAAGGTGACAACTCAAACTGAAATAGCGTTAAAGAAAAGTATTCACTGGATATCTTGTCAACAGTTTATGTGGTGGGCTTTGCGAATTCTTGAGGGCAAATTTTAACTTGTAGACCAAAAAACTTCCTTCTGTTCTTCCTGATTAACTGAAGCTGCTCTCTGCAACTGGGGAAGAACTGGCTGTTTATATAGACCAGTGTCCGCTCCGTTCCATGGGCGACGCCATGTTTGTTTATGCTGACGTCATGGCAAAGTAGGGGGGCTGCGCTTTTTGCAAGACTCTGTTTTTTTTAAAATACTTCACAGATAATCTAGTACGAACACAACAGAAATGCACCGTCATGAAGCTCCAAGAACAACACCGATGCCAAGAGCGTTGTAAAAAGCAAAAATATTGTTTTATGCGCAGCCCCTCTCTTCACAAGAGCCTGTGTTTGAGAATATTATTTCCCATTTTTATCGCTGGGGGCCAGGATTTCGGACACTGGTCTATAGTGGACAGTAATGCGTAATTCATAAAGGCAATTGAAGCCGCCGAGTCAATTTCGAAGAAACAATGTTCTCACAAATATTAATTTTTTACCTCCGCTGAGAGTTTGCGTCGAGTTACACATCTTGGATCACGTGGAATCCTAAAAAAACTTAATGCCTGACCTGTTAATGTTTTTTCATTGTTGGAGCACCAAAGAACACAGCAGTAGCTTCCCTAGGGAATCACCTGGGCACGCGAGAGAAGAATATTAAGAGACCTCAATTGGATTATCAACAACGCGTTCTCTTAGTTCATTAAGAAAGCGTTCAAAATGAGCGGCGGACCAAGTAGTCTCTTACTACACTAGCGAATACGTTACAGCGGTGGAAATCAATTCGTCGCATCTACAGATCGTTTCGCCAACATGCCACTTTTCAAGGAGAGTTCGTTTTAATGAGGAAACTTTCCGCTGTATTTTCTACTTCACACCTTGGCAACCTGTCGAAGTTTTTTTCGAACAGAACTCTGCTGTCTTCGCAACGAACGTCTTGCGTCTCGCCTGTTTTGGAAGGAGAGAGGAATGTCTTTTATTAAATTACGCGCTTGCTTTGTGCACTGGGTAGTATAAAATACGTCATCAACGAAACTTCACAGTGGCGCGTGTCTTCTATTCTCTCTTCACCTTTCAGCTAAGATTAGGAGCTCAGCCTTCAGCGGGAGCTTTCTGCTCTTGCTAACGCAAGTGTGATCGCACAAGAACGCGCAACCAGAGCACTGCGGAATGTTCTGAACGCGGAACTTCTAGTCTGAGCTTCAATGTTCCTGGCGAGGCGTTTTGTCTACTTCTTAATTTGCATAGGCGTTCGTTCAAAAAAATGTGTGGGGCTTTAGCAACACATTAGAAATAAAAAGAGGAAATCAGGTGTGTTTTTAACGTATAGGTGAAAGAAGTTAAGAATTTGGAGCATATCTGCTATTCTTGATGAGGTTCTCGGTGTGAACCAATATAAAACCGAAACGACAAGAGCGTAAAGCAACCTTGCGCGATATTCTCGATTGTGGGAATTAACATCTGGTTATGAAGATGTGAACGCCCTACCAATTTCAGGTGTTTTAACCAAAAAATCACTCGCTTGAAAGGGCCGAAAGAGGTCACGGGCACCTTTGGAGAGAGTACTACCTCTAGAATTTGATGCCGTTATTATCCGACGTGCTAGCCCAATGACGACGCTCGTGTTTGACGCTGATAAGTACGACCTTCGAGGCAGCATTTTGTTTTCTTCTTCTCTTTCCAGCTCCCCTTTAAAGGGGTTATGACACGCCAAAAATAAAATGTCAAATAACAATACTGCTAGGACCCATTGTGACTTCCTATTATCCTGCTTAATTTGTTTTGCAAATGGCGTGGTAGTTTCGAGGATAAATCGATTTATATGCGGGTCCCTCGGAGGGGCGGATCCGGGCGCAGCGGGAAGCTGGCTACGTAGCCAGCATCCAGCGCGGCGTCCCTTTGCACGCACTCACAGACTTGGCTCCCTGAGCGTCTCGAGCTTCAGCTTTCTCGTTTACCTTCCGCGTTTCGATCCTGCGGTCCGTGACGATAACGTCTACAGCATCGCTCGCTCTGTCAAAGTATTCGACATTGATCGCATTAGCGATGAGAGTAATTGCTATGAAGAGATGCTGGAAGCCGTTCATTTTGAGTGCGACCCGCTGGCGACCAGTTCCAGCGACGGTGAGTTACACACGAACTCGCCGTAGTCACCGTCGTCCAGGAATATCTCGCAGTCGCATGCAGGCTAAAAGGTGAACGGGCCGGGAGCGAGAGCCAGAATAGCGTTCGGGGTGCCGAGTAACACGAGCGGTTTTGATCGTACCGCGGCGAGGAGAGCTTGGAAGATCATGGGGGTGGGGGTGCCTAGAATGAGAGAGCGTTCATGATCACGTGGTTCATGGATACCAGGATGTGACTAATTTGGGTAGTGTTGCCTGGTCGCCAGACAAAAATTATAACAATTTGTAAATTGATTATTTTAATTACCAGATCTCTAAAAATTGCGTAACTTGGTGTATATACTAAGTAGCCTATGAGCATTCCAATTCAAGAATAATCTCTTTAAGGGTGAACGAAGTATAGACGAGAATTCACTAAACGTCATAGTGTCAACGAAACGTGTGTCAGGAAAAGTTTTCTGCTTCGGTGTTTTCATGAAGCGTGTTTCGACGAAAGAATACGAACTCGTGAACTTACCTTCTGTTCAATGAAGGACCCCTGAGGTGGACGAAGCTCGTTGCTGAAATTCACTACAAGCGGATCAGTGTGCCGGCGTTTGCCATCCCGCAACTCAAGAAGTGGGCGCTGCGAAATAGGCGAATGCATGCGACATCGCGGGACCGGCAAGACCCGTGGATGCTGGCTGTCGTCCGGAGGGCAGGTGCCATGACTCACATGGTTTATGTCACGCCAAATATGAAAGATATTTAAACGTTTCAAAACCCCCAAAAAATCCGAAAGCACCACTGTCTCTAGCGGAAGTATTTATTCGCAAATCCTGCATAATAACTTAAAAATATTTCACACAGAAGCGCCGCTGAGCGGACGTAATTATACGCACTATCTGGGTCGCGAATCGCCTTTTGTATACTGACTTTACGTTAGTTTATGGCCATCTTGGCTGCCGTTCAGGCTCTAACTGCGCGGCTGCCAAGTCGCGGACGTTGTAATATTTTTGAAAACATTCGAACTTGGTGATATTTATTGAAATATGTAAATTCAAGTGAAACTATTTTTAATAGAAGAAATATAACGCATGCATAAATAATTTGGCCTCCACTGCGCCAGCTAGCAGGTCTTATGAATCCTGAAAGCCTGGCCGCGATAGGGCTTCAGTGGCGACTCTTTACGTTTAAGATATTACTGAATGCTTGAATTATGATCTTTAACTTGACCGACACGAACGCAAATGCTTTTGTGACGTTGGATTAATACTTTCGGTGGGAGGACCGAGTCCACGAGCATCGTGAGCTGGCGTTCAATGTCGCCGATATAACTCCTGACGAGAAGCAAGACACGGCTTCATATGTTTGGGTGTTATCAAGGTTGAAAGTGGTGGTCTTTTGTTGTTGCTCGTAACGACAGAATTGGTGAGACTACGAAGACGGTAAGATACCTTCATTCAGCGCTGCCGTGAGTCAAGATTTAACCCCTCCCCCCTCCTCCATTTTCCCTCCCTCCCTCCCTCCCTCCCTCCCTCCCTCCCCTCCCCTCCCCTCTGCTCTGCTCTGCTCTGCTCTGCTCTCCTCTCCTCTCCTCTCCTCTAATCTCCCCCCCCTCCCCCACATGGACCCAAAGCGACCAACGCTTCCGCAAGTTCGGAGGGAGCAGCCAACGGTCTGAGAAACAATTGTGTCGCCGCCATGACTGCCAGAGATCGCCTTAACAACACGAAAATAAACGACAAGCTCATTGAGGTTTGTTTAGCCCTGAGTGCTGATTCATCGGACAAAAAAGACGAATGATCTCAAACTCAATGTAGAGTTTCCAAGCGTTTTTCACAACTAACACGCTTCGTTTCAGTATGTTGGACTTGTCAGCGCCGTATAAATTTAAAGGGGGACTTCATCGGGAATTCAGATTACGGAAAAGCGAGTTTACTAAGGCGGGATTTGACACCGTCAAACCCAAAAGATTGTAAGATTGTTTTTAGTAGACAGGCCAAATAGAAGGTGACGATGATGGCACTGGCGCACTGGTCAAAAGCAATCTGTTTGAGCCCTCCCTCCGCCTGCGGCAGCCTGTGCTCGCCACAAACTCAAGCCTGTTGACGCTTAGGCGGGCTCCAGAGGGCCAGAGACATCGCTCACCGCAATAGACAAATACCTCGACAGTTTTTTTTACGTACAGAAGCTTTGCGGAAGCTCTGCAGGAGAGCCGCCATAACTGACTTTCATTTCCTCTTCTTTCTTATTCCGTTCGTTTTACTCCACCATTGCAGGCCAGGTTATCGTCATTTTAGATGATGTCCTTCTCCCCAGCATTGACTTTTGTGGAGGCTCGTCAAAGCCCTTCAGTGGCTCGGTATCTCGGTAAGGCAATAGAAATGCCAACAATGGCGGCTCTAATCTGGCGCGTGTTCCAATAGTCTATATGTTTCACAGTTTCGTCCCAGACTCTGAACTCCTTAAATGCAATAAGCAGTACTTTTGTGCTATCTACAATGTCTAAATTATTTCTACCGAGAGAAAGTGCGGATATATAAGTACGTTTGCATTTCTTGATGTAAATAGAGCTAGCACTAAAAAACGCAGGGATCATGGGTTCAATCCCCACGCCAACCTGTAGCAATCTGTATGAGCATCGTACCGGCATGCAGTCGAGTATCACTATTGTATGATGCACGTTAAGGGCCCCAGACAAGCTGTTGTACTACACTGCCAAAATTCGGCATCTACAGCTTAAACAACAGATGCATGTCGGGGCCGTCTAACTTCCGACTACTATATAAACATGCGCATAACACAATTACATTTATTCAAATAGAACATCCTTTGCTTTACTGACATTGATCTGCGAAGAACGAGATATTTCCAAGCACTGAGTTTTTTTAACAGTTTATTTGCCCTGCGGATAATTTGATCAGCGCGACTAATTGAAAAATACTCTGGTGCGATCCGCATAACGATATAATTTACGTTACTATCAATATTTAGAACGTCCTTTCTATAAAAGTTAAAATATAGTGTTTTTGTATCATTTTAGTGCTAAAACGCCAACACCCAAAAGTCTTGTTTTTGAATTAACCTGTCGTGATCAAGCCGGCCTAAAGCTTTAGAAATATCTATAAATAATTCATTGCTTTCAATAATATTTAAAGTGATCTTTGTTTGATTCAATATTCTATGCTCGGTCAAATGACCTTAAAGATAATTTTTTTTCATAAACTGTATACATCCCCATGAATTCGAAACATCCAACACTTACACCGTCTGTTGACAGATTTCATTTATTTCATTTCATTTATTTGTACCTCACAAGCGCCCCAAGGGGGCATACATGAGGGGGGAAATTCAACAGTATACAAGGAAAACAGAACAGTGAATGTATGAACACACATCATGCAAAAATAACAATATAATGAAAACACGTGGAAAACATACATTTCAATTTACGCAGTATTGAGCACACGCATTTTTAAATTCGTCGACATTTGCTAAAGTTACAATGTTGGCTGGAAGTTTGTTCCAGTCGGAAATTGCCAACTGTAGAGGTGACGTCTGGAAAAGTTTAGTATGGGATGTTTGTAGTAATACCTTATGCTGATGGTCAAATCGAGGAAAAATACGGTGTGGCGGCTTTAATAGTTTAAGCTTGAGGAGTGGGTTATTATAATAGATGTTATGGACGAAGGTTAGCCTAGAAAGTTTTCTTCTGAAAGAGAGGAGTGGCAAGTCAGCTTTTTCTTTCAGTTGAGATACGCTGGAGTGTCGAGAGTAATCTTTGTAAATAAATCTGCTTGCCCTATTCTGAATTGACTCTATTTGTTGAATAAGGTAGTCTTGACAAGGATTCCATATGATAGAGGCATACTCTAATTGAGACCGAACATATGCCTTGTAAGCGAGTAAACGAACGTCCGGAGGTGCCAGATATAAATTTCGTCTTAGAAAACCTAATGACCTACTAGCCTTGCTAGCCACATAATTTACATGGTCCTGCCAGTGTAGGTTCTCGCTCAAAATAACTCCTAGATATTTGTACTTATTTACTTTCTCAATTGATAAATGTCCTATTGAGTAGTTGAAACTTACAGTGGATTTTTTTGTGGAGAAGCTCATAAATTTAGATTTTGAGGTATTGATGTTCATTTGCCAGCGGTCGCACCATAAAGAGAGGGCGTCTAAGTCATGCTGTAGTGAGAGACAGTCGGTCTGGTTTTTTACAGTTCTATAAATAACGCAGTCGTCTGCAAAGAGTCTGACTGTAGAGGAAATGCTAGTGGCAATATCATTAATATAGATAAGGAATAACAAGGGGCCCAAAACCGATCCCTGAGGAACTCCAGACTTCACATTAATACTAGAAGAAACATTACAATGAAAAGAAACTGCCTGTGTTCTGTTGGTCAAAAATTCCCGAATCCAGTTAATTAAAGAACTATCAATATTAAGACACTCGAGTTTTTTAAGTAGGCGTTTATGTGGCACGCGGTCGAACGCCTTAGAAAAATCAATAAAAATAGTGTCAGTTTGAAAGCGCGAATGTATGTTTGTGTGTAGATCTGTTAATAATTCAGAAAGTTGGGTTTCGCAAGACCGGTTCTTCTGAAAGCCATGCTGATTTATGAAAATGAAACCATTGTCTACAAGAAAGTTCATTATATGAGTGTACAGAACATGCTCAAGAATCTTGCATGGGACACTGGTGAGAGATATCGGTCGATAATTACAAAACAACGATTTACTACCAGATTTGTAAACTGGAGTGACGATTGCATGTTTCCAGTCGTGCGGTATAATGCTCTGGTCTAAGGATTGTTGATAAAGCTGTGCAAGAAGAAGCCCGGCATATGGCTGTGTAAGTTTTAGTAGCTTGGAACTGATGCCGTCGGCACCAGGAGAAGACTGGAGGGGCAGGTTTTGTATTATATTGTTAATACCATCCGGGTCAATTTTAATCTTCGATAATAAAGAATGGTTGTGTGCCAAATCACACTGGGGCAGCGGGTAAGACTCTTCGGTAAGAACATCTCCAAAGTACTCATTAAATTTGTTTGCACACTCCGTTGGTGACATTACATTTCCATGCTGGTCTAAGAAACAATTAGGAATTGTGTCTTTAGGTGGGCTAATTATTTTCCAAAATTTCTTGGGATTTTTTTGCATCAAGTTTTTTAGACCATTGCCGTAAAAGTTGGATTTTGCAACCTTGGTTTCACGTTTGCACAGCTTAGCCTGAGTATCGTACTGAGACCATAATTCGTCAGTATCCCGAGATTGTGCCTTTTTGAAGAGACGTCTTTTGGTGTTCAGCATTTTTTTCAGGGATTTCGTGAACCACGGCTTTTCCGATGCATCAGGTATAGTAATTTTTGGAACAAATGTAGCAAGTATGTCTTTAAGCTTATTTTTTATCCTTTGCCAATTCTCTTCTACTGACCTAGAAAAGAAATCGCAGTTAAATTTGCCAATAAAAGTTTCTAAAACACTGTTTATGCCATCAATGTTTGCCTTAGAGAAGTCGTGAATTTCCTTGGACTGTAAGGGAGCATTTCTTATAGATATACTGAAGTTAATCAAGACAGCCACGTGGTCACTGATCTTGTCAAGACACGTGACCTTTTTTAAATATTCTGGCACAGAAGTGAACAATAAATCTAAAATTGCATCGTCCCGAGTGGGTTTAAGTACTACTTGGGTCAGGCAAAATGATGTGTGCAAACAGCTAAATAACAATAAAATCTACTCTCCAAAAAATAAATCACAGAGAGTTTTCTCAAATATATTGATACAAGTTAGGTTTATTAGTAGAAGAACATTTTATTTACCTTATGACTGTTTTTTTGGCAGATTCCTGGAGAAAAATTTCGATAGCCTCCATTGACTTCCATAGAAGTCTTCGTTTTTTTTTCTAGTTTTATCAAGTTTATGAAACAAACATAAAGTAATTTACAACGCTCCCGGTGGGAGATATATTAGGGACTGCACTCTATCAAATATCGTATGCATTTATCGTACAACTGAATTCACCTAAGTTCCCTGAGAGACGATGTAAATAAATCGTCATCTCTTTCCCCACAAATGTATATTTCCTGTAGCATGAAACGTACTGGAGAAAACAGAACTTTACATTTTCAAAATTGCCTTTCTGTAAAGGACATTTGCACAAGCTAATTATTTTATCTATATTATTTGATTTATTAATACTGCAATCCCAAGTTGGGGTTATAGCACGTAGGTATAATACTGGAAGCAAAACAAGCTGACAAAACACAAAAAAATGCAACAATTTCTAGAACAATAAAAAAATGAAAGACGTTTACGATTCTCCGTAAAGCCGAATTTGAAGCGCAGCTCTTGAGCAGGAGGAGGTGAGGGTGCGGAGGAGAAGGCATGCCCGTGTGACGTCACCTTCGTGACCCTTGTGACGTAACTTGTGACTCTCGGGATGTCACTCGCGATCCTCGTGACGTCATTGTGGAAGACATCCCATAAAGCAACGCGTGGTTACGCCGACGGCGACGGCGACCCCGCTCAACCCAGTAACGGCCTCCCAAGAGCTGCGTTCTAAAATAATAATATTTACACCGTTATCAAACTAATTTAGATGAAAGGCAAATAGCGACTACGATGGCTGCTTGACAATACTGTTAGTGAGACTTTGTCAGTCGCTTACTGTTTGCAGAAAAAAGGAATGCATATAATAGGTACTACATGAACTTAAAAGAGATGTACAGCATAATTCCCCAGAAACTTAGCGAGATTCGCACGGGATGTTGAAATAAGAGGCACTGGATGATGTTGCTTTGACAGAATCAGGTTCAACAAAAAACAAACCTAGTAAATACTTTTGTCTTGTTTTTTTTTGTTTTTTTTTGGGGGGGGGGGGGGGGGGAGGGGGTGCATTTTCGTCAGAAACATGCACTGTTCAACCTATGTTGCCTAAAATTAATTAAACATCAACTCCAACTGCTTTACTACATGATTACACGAGAACTGTGCTAGATTGATCTAGGTTGTTGAGATAAGAGTCGCTGAATGAGGCTACACGAGAAGAATCACTGCAAAAAAAAACCTACCAGTAATTTGTGCGTAACCCAGTATTTTTTAGTTTGCAACCTAATTTCATAAAAACTTGTATTCGTCTATACCCACTGATGCCTCTTCATCGATTTCTCTAAAGCATTTGACACGGTTCCTCACCACCGACTTCTATACAAACTTTCTGAACTTAGCATCCATCCATCTATTTTACTCTGGATACCTGAATTCTTAACTAACCATAAGCAAGCTGTTCACCTCGGGCGTGCCAGATCGCCAAGCCTGCCAGTGCGGTCGGGCGTCCCCCAGGCAGCGTTCTGGGTCCGTTCTTATTTCTTGAATATAGTAACGATCTTTGTCACCAGATAACATCACCTATTAGACTTTTCGCACATGATTGCGTAATTTACTGTCGCATCACTAACCATAAAGATTCGATACTCTTACTGCAGGAACTAAATGTTCTGTCTCATTGGTGTAACACGTGGCAGATGAAGGTCAATATAACCAAGAGCAAACTTTTTACATTCACTGGTTAGCGATCTCCTATGGCACGTAAATACACCTTAATAATGCTGCTTCTCGAAAAAGTACCAACTTACAAATATGTAGGAGTAACAATTTCTGAAGACCCAACCTTGGAATACTCATATTGACAATATTGTGACTAGTGCAAGCAGATCTTTGGGATACATAAAATGTAATTTATACCTTACTCCCCGTTGTGTTAAACTAACTGCCTCTAAGACTTTCGCCCTATAAAAATTAGATTAGGCAAGCTATGATATTTTGGCCTCATCAATCATATCTCATTACTAAACTCGAATCGGTGCAAAACAAGGCATCGCGCTTTAAAACACATCACTACCCACGCACGTCAAGCATAACTGCACTAAAATTTAACCTCGACCTATGCGCTCCATCTAAAAGAACTCAACTTGCTCGTCTTGTCATTTAAATGATAAATTCCAAAATTTTCCACTCTCTCTTGCTATTACTGACTAGAATTTACTTCCTGAAACCACAGTAGGTGAATCTAACTCCAAGACATTCCATGAACTCTGCAAGGCACACCTGAAAACTGTTGGTCTTTAGCATGTTTATTTGTTAATTACTTTTTCTACATGGTATGTTTTGATATTCGTCTTATTAGTTGGTAGCTCTTGCGTTTTCATACTATACACCTTGTCGTCACTTTTATGCTATCTGTATATGTCATTTTATCCCCCTCATGTAATGCATTTCATGTGAAATGCCTACATGACCTACAAGTTTTTTTTTGCGTAGTAAGCCTCCACCAGAAACTTGCAGCGTGCAACCTATATCGCTTAAAATATTTAAACTTGTACTCAATTGGTATAACTACATGATTCCCCGGAAACTTGGCGAGATTCGCCCCAGTTATTAAGATAAGAGGCGCTGATTTTGCCTACATTGAAAGAATCACGTTCCGAATCAAGGAGCCAAACTGCTAGTTGTTTTAGGAACTGCGGCTCCGTCATGAACCTGCAGGACTCGTTGTATGCGCCCTAAAACAATTGAACTATGTATCCAAAAAGGTGTACTGCATGTTTGCCCGGGAACTTCGCAGGACTCGTTCCGCTTGTTAAGATAAGGGGCGCTGAAGTTAGCCACTTCGGAAGATTCCCTCTCTGTAGGCGCGAACCGGCGAAATTCTTCAGGAACTACGTTTCCCCCTGGAACCTGAAATGAATCACTGTTTACGGCTTAAAATAGTTTAAATCATACCTAAATATTTGAACTGCTTGATTTCCAATGAACTTTGCTATATTCGACTTGGGCGTTGATATAAAAGAAGCTGAAGTTTGCATCTTTTACATATTATGACCCGAAAGAGGAAATCACGAGTTTTTGTTTAACTATATACTTTCTAAACGGAAAGCAGCCCAAAGCCGTATGCATTTATATTGTTGTAGTGGTTGCAGCTCGTGAATTCAAAGCGCCATCAACAGCCGGCGCCGCCGTGCCGCACGATCTCGCGTGCCCGCGTGAATGCGCGTGATGGGCTCGTGATTAATCAGATCATGCTTGGATTTGGACGGAGCTGGTTCTGTCGGTCTTTGATACTTGGCGAGAGTTCTGGGACCAGCCGAAAATATCACAATGGCGACGAGGGTGGGCAACGAGGAAGCAAGGAAGGAAAGTTTCTTTGTATTTCTTTCTTCCTAGATCTTTAGCCGTCCTCTCCTAACATCATCTCCGTGCGCGGTTGCAGCGCGTAAGGTCTGGTTCTATTTCAAGCCTACTACCCGCTGCTTCACATTATTTCCATTGGTTTGCATTGCCACCCACAATGTCGGTTGCAATACTTGTGTTTTTTTTAAAACGATAGGCTTCGACCTCAGCGTCCTTTGACTATTTGCTTGGTTATTTTTGACAATTTTCTATTGGCTCGCCTCACAAGGAGGCTTTTGTCGCGGCGTTGCGTCGCGTCGTTTTAGCTACGGAGCCTTTTCACTCTGTCATAGCGCCTTTTTGAATCCTTGAAGTTCACTCGACGTCCGACTCCTTGTCCTTGAGATTACTCCTACAGCTACCATTTACCATCATGGCTCGAAATATCGCTTTTGGAACGACGGTTGTTACGCCACCAGCCGTCTTTCTATACTGTTTCCGTTACGCCCACGCGTGCGTGGCCGGCATGGAAGCGTCCCTTCACAGCTTTTTTCGCGGTTTGGAGGTTCGAACAGATGAAACCTCGTCGCAGAAAACACAACAAAAAAACAAAAAAACAGCTCCTGTTTTCGTTGCTCGGCACGGAAGTCCAGCTTGTGGTTGTCACATTCCGTTTGGTGATACACCGGCGACTGAGCTCAATGACCAGCTTGAGATATTTTTGGAGAAGTTAGAAAAACACTTCGAGTTGCTGCATTACAAAAACATCTCTATCATCCAAAAACATGCTGAAGCGTGTCCTTTATCAGATGTTTTAATACTTTTGAAAACAAAGGAAGCACGGATATGGGCATACAGTTGTTAATGTTGTCAAAAACGCCTCCTTTGTGAAAACCGGAACTCTTCCAATTTTCATGCCATCAGGGAAAAATGCCAGTTGCTTAATTCAATGTTACATGTATGCTCCAGAGGAGAACACTAAAGATGAGCGACAGCTATGTTTGGTATGGCCTTGATATTACCGGCTCCGGCTGTTGTATTTAGATAAAAGATTTGAGCATCAAGTATATTTCTTGCTCATTAATTGGGGACAGGAAAATAGGGTCTTTGACTGCAAGTGAAATATACTTGTCTAAGCTCACGTTTGACCCACGTGACTTCAGTGATGCACCCGCACTTAAGAAATATGAATTATATTTGTCCGTCAAAAGGCATCACTGTAGTGAATACCATCAAACGTTAGCTTACAGGCTATCTTACTTTTTGGATTTCCGAATAAGCTTCTGACTGTACTACAAAGTTTCCTAGGTTCATTCGTTACAGCTGCGAACTTGTGTGCATAGTATTCTTCTCGTGCTTTCTTATTCTTCACTTATTTTTTTCTGTTTATAGTCAAGTAATATGGCCTGGTCCCTCAGATGGATAAGCTTGTATAGTTTGTTACGTTCGTTGATTTTTTATGCAACTCCGGTGTAACCCACGGCTTCCTAGACATTTTTTTATAATCTATTACTGGTGAGAGAGGAGATACTGCATTATAAATGTGCTTTATCTTCTGCAAAAAGGTTTCCTAACTCAAACTTGAGTCTTTTACATTAGGGACGTCATCCCAAATCGTATCTTCCATCATGTCACGAAAAAAAGTGGTGGAATGTATACCGAAATTTCGTAGCAATACAGGAGAACCACGATAACGACAATTTCGCTTTTTGTTTAGTGGTAAAACAGTATATTGGCAAATTATCACTTAAGCCGAAAGTAAGAACGCCTGCAATAACATCATTTGAACCATGGCTAGTGACATAGAGAGCTATTAGTGTTTCACTTTCAGACGTTACTCTCGGGGGTGAATGAATAGCGTTTGAGCAACCGAAAGATTCACAACAACGTCAAGGGAACGCCGAGAGGAACGACTTGATATTTGCAAATCAATATTAAAGTCACCAAATAAAACAACTGGTAAATTAAGAGATGACATGCATTCTAGGAGTTTATTTACATATTTAAGAAATTGATCTATGTCGCACTACGGGGGACGATAAACTGGAACAGTCCGAGACCCAAGGCATTTTGCAACAATAGACCCGTAATGGTCATTAGCATGTGTAAACTCCTACAAGACGAAATAGTCAAGCTTATCTTTAAAATAAAGTGAAGTACCCCCTCTTCTATCGTCTTTTCTGTAAATACTTTCAGACTTACATCCTGCATAATTAGCGACATTATCTTCATTTAAAATCCACATTTCAGTGAATGCCAGTAGAACAAGTCGGTGATCTAATGAACCTAAAGCTTTTTCTACGTCGAGCCATTTATTTTCTAAGCTCTTACACTTGCATGGAAGATTGACATCCTATTACATTCACAAAAAAAAAGACCCAACGATCACAAAAAAACAATATATATATATATATATATATATATATATATAAACGAAGATTTTACCAAGCACTGATTGAGAAGATCTTATCTAGATCAGCTTCACACTGGATACTGATTGTGCTCTCTCGCAGTGCCTTACGCAAAAACATTCAACCATTCTTTCAAAATAGAGCTCCAATGATAGTAGGAAGCGCTAAATACCGCATCACTTATCCTAATTGATGTATATGAAGGTTATAGAGACAGTAACGTCATTGTCCACACACAAAAAAGAAGAGAAGCTGGAATCGTCCCCAGATCATACACAATTTGAACTGAATGAGCTTAATGCTCACTATCAAAAAAAAAAAAAAAAGTGAGGCAACCGTTTTTCTAAAATTTAAAAAGCTCTCCAGTGAAAACATATTTTACATGTTTACTCTTTCTGTACCTGAAAAATTCTCGACACTATGCTCTGCGGTGGACTGCTCTGATGATGGCGACCTTCGGAGAACTTCGATAGCCCGTTGTAATCCTTTGACTGACAAGTCTAATTCTTCAAACATTATTGACAAGTTTAACAATCAAATTCCTTCAACTGACAATGTGGTCAATCTGTCGGGGTTCACTCTGTTTGCCAGTGAAAGAAAAAGCATATCACAAAATATTTGTCCAGCCACTGGTCACCCCAAATAATTTCAACTTTTTTCCGGACTTAAGTGTTTCCGCCGGATTCTTAAATTACACGAGTTTTTCCATGACCAACAGCGAGCGGAACGACACTCTCTGCCCATATCAAGGCGATGGACCCCATTCTCTCAAAGAGAAAAATCTCTGGACTCCCGCTTAAAATATGTACAACGCGATATTTTAAAATCATTCAAAGAACCTAAATAATTTCTTTCACAGCATCAGGATAAGCGGGCTGTCATGAAGGTATTACGGCAATGAAACGACAGTATTATCGAACCGGTCGATAAAGGCAGTGTTGTCGTAGATCTCTAAAGATCTGACTACCTCGAGTTAAGAATGAGGAAAACAAACGCTCATTTTTTTTAATAAACCCGTTTAGAGTGACCCACGAACATATAGAAAGCTATTCTTAAAAGCACTCTACAGCAGCTTAATTTTAATAAATGCAGACTTGTACAAGTTACTCAAAAAAGTGATTAAGTTATGTTACTGAGTATTGACGTAAAAAGTAATTTGAGTAGGATAGAACTTACCCATATAGGAAGTAACTGAGAAAATTACTAATTACCATAAAAAAGTTGCGAATTACTTTTGAATTTACTTTTGAAGTACTTGTAATGTTTTTATGGTAAAAAGAAAGTACAGAGGTTTTTATCTGTTAGCGCAACTGTGCTAGCCAAGCATGAATCGGCTTGGTTTTTTCACAGAAATGCTTTAATAGCTGGTTCTGCTTCTGCGTGCCTAATTGTTTTGTCCTTGTTTGTTTGGCCAATGATGTAATGCGAATGTGTCATTTCTAGTTTGAGGTTTCGCACTGTCTCAGCTTGAGTTTTAGACAGTGTTTGCTTGTTGACAGTGTTGCGTCAAGTACACCTAAAAGTGCTTGATGTAAAGTACAAAGTAAAGGAGAGGTTATGCACTTTTAAGTAAAGTAGTAAGTGCACCGGGTGCAATGTATTTGAAGTAGCGTGTATAAATACAATATATTTCAAGGAAAAGTACGAGCACTTTTTAACATAATCTATCATGATGCCCTTTCATTTCCTACACAGTGTTTTTTTTAACTGGTATGCATTGCACTAGGGCTAATCAAAGGTGCATCAGTTTTTTACGAAAATATCAACAAATATTGTGTAAGGCCAAGTCGCCACAGAGTAGTTGTTTTTACACTCGCTGACGAGTCATTAGACACAATCAACTAATAAGGCACTTTTTTGTGTCGGTCCTATAGCCGCCATTACTCCACTCAGAGAAATGACCAGATGACGTATCGAAAGAGCGCGTTTTCACACGCCGATACGCCATTTCTTTGCTTTCAAATTCTGGGAATGTACATTGAAGTCGGCAGTTTTACTTTCCTCAGAAAGTACAAGTGCATGTTCAGAGAATTTACTGCAAGTACAAGTTTTCTAAACAGTAGTACTTCACGCACAATGTACCTAGAGTACATCCCAACACAGCTTGTTGATTATTTTTTATATAGACGGTGGGGGAATTACTAAGGTTTCGAAAACGATCTTCGAATCTTTGAACATCTGCATCTTCAGAGTTTTGGGAGGAAAGACAACGCAAAAAGGTAATCTTGGTGTTGCCCTTTAGAACGCAATTATTCGAGTACAGCACAAACTACGGGAGCACCAGATGAGTTTCGGAGCAGGTGCTGCATTTTGTTGCCTCCTTTGGGTGAGGATGCAGTGTGTGCACCTCCTGTAGTGGGCGAGAGTCTCTACGCTGAGGAGAAGCGGAGACCATCCTGTTCTTGAAATAGGTCAAGTCTCCTTGAGATTCGAGACACTGAGAAACTCTAGTTTTCGGCGCTAATCCCGCATTTACTCGGCCTCTCTTGCGTCGTGTCTTTTCGCTCCCCGCATCTCGTAGCAGTGTTGTTGCAGTGTGTGTGTGTAGGGGGGGAGAGGGAAAATGGATGGAGGGGGGGGGGGGGTTCGTGAAAATTTTGGGGGGGTTTCGGACTCTCCAAACTATTTTCTCTCCCCCCTTCCTACGCCACATGCTTCCCCCTCTTTGCAACTATCAGCTGATCTTCCAACATATCATCCCTTTTCTGCAGGAATGTTTGTTTATAGGAAAAACAACCAGCAAAAATTCGAAAGCAATCTGTAATTTGTAGAAGTTACTCAGAAAAAGTAAACTACTAATTACCGAAATAAAATTGTAATTTAAAGTTTTTAAACTACTAAAAAGTGGTTAAACTACAGTAACTTGAGTGGAGTAGTTGAACTACGTACAAGTCTGCCTTCTTGGGTGGTACAATGGCAGTCTCTATGCTGCAGTCGGGAGCCGGAAGCAGTGTGCGTGTCTGACAACCCATTCGCCTATGTATTGGTGATGTTGGCAGATTATCCCTCGAGCTGTTGCGCCATTCCAGGAGGGAACTACAAAAGTCAAGAGTGTTTTACGCACACAGCGATAGCCGCTTGTACGGCGCGCTCAACCATACCGTTTGAGCGGGGGTGACGAGGTCTTGACGTTGTCGTGAATGATTCGAAAATTACTCACTTAAAAAATTGCTTGAGATTGTGGTTGTTGAAGGTGTGCCCGTTGTAGCTTCGCAACGTTGCTGGTGTCCCATAAATAACGAATATATTTCCACAGGTGGATACCACTGAACATGCCATGGACTGTCAAAGTTATTTCACTTCAAAGAAAAAAGGTGTAAAAGTGAACAATTATGAAAAAATTCCGACCGTTGCGGTGGAACAGGTCGAGCCCCACAAGCAGCCACTGTAGGCTATGCATTTCGCCGCGCAGTAATGGTAGTCTCGCCTTTATGCTCTTGTGATTTGTGTGGATGTCACATAACTTTGCAAGAGCTTGAAGGTCGCAGGACACGGTCAGACGATACACCAGTTCACTGGCGCGCATACTCATATTTATGTAACCCACATGTGCTAGACGAAAACGTTTCGAAACCTCCGTCCTCTTAGCCCTTAGAATTACCACTTTCCTGTTCCTGAAGTCCAGTCAACCTTCCTCGTAAATCTCGTCTCTGTAGTTGCATCACGCTCGAAGTTCCTCTGGGACTTCTCGTTTCTCGGCTGACAAGGATGTTGATGCGTACTTTCGGTGTGAACGAAAACCGCGTTATTTTCTTTCGCTTGGAGGATGTCCGCCAGTCGTGCGTCTCACACGGGTAGAGAAGAAACAATGTTTACTTGAAACGCATCACTTTCTTACTTCAGCACAGTTTTGGCTAGAAACCTTTACAGGGGATCTGCAAGAATAAGTGCGTTCCCTAGTTTGTACTGCACGGTAATCACGTATTGCCTTATCCTTTGTAACCAGAGCGAGCAGTCACAGATGTGTTTCTAGAATATTGCTTCCAGTGGGTTATAATCCAATTCAAGTGTCACCGATAAATCCACAAATATATGACGTTTGAAATCGTTGCATCCGTGTACTATCGCTAGCCTCTCTTTTTTATTGCGGGCGTATTTTTCTTGAGTTTCTTTGAGGGAGCGTGATGAGTGGGGGAAGGGATGTCCGCTTTGAATATTCACAGCCCAGGCGCCTGTGTGGCAGGCATCCCCTGTCAACGTGACTGGCTTACCTTGCTCAGAATACGCAAGTACAGGCGCGTTGATAAGCGACTCTTTGAGCGCCTCCAAACTGCTTTCTTGGCATTCTATCGAAACCCAAGCGATATCTTTTTTCAGCAGTTCGGGTAGTGGTGCTCAGTGTGCGGCCATATTTTGTATGAATCTTGCGACGACGCTCGTCCTGCCAATAAGAATTTATAACTCTAAGAGGCGGTAGATGTACGGTATGACTGAAGTTTTCTTTTCCTCTCTCTGCTCGAGATCAGTTGCTTGATCTCTGGACCTGTTTTAAGGTATTTTATGATTGTTTGGCAAGCTGAAGAGATGACCTAATTAAGATAACCCGCCTTTCCCATGAACTCAAATAAGTCGCCTGAAGATACAATGTGAATGTTGTTTTTTCCGTCCGCCACAAGCTCAGTTCAGTGCGCTCCGCAGTCTTTTGTTGGAACTTCTTGAACTGATTTTTAGCATTTCGCTGGTCTGCAGCTGTGCTTTTTTTCGTTGAGAGGATTTGAAATGTCTGAATGTATCGCGTGCATGAAATCTGTGGCACCAGACAACCCCAGCTTGAAATGCTCGGAATGCCAAAACAGCTACCACTCTGGGAAATGTTCCGGCGTGACAAAAAATGCGTTGAAAGCAATGCCCCAAGGTAACCTCAAAGTACATTCCAGCCGTCAATTAGTATCTTCGCAAGAGCCCCCATCTACAGGACAGTGACACTGAGCTCAGCAAAGCCCACAGGGAACTAACTTCGAAAGACTAATAAAACAAAATTAAGTTATCGGCCAGCGGCTGACAGACGTTTTCGGCAGATTACAGGCTGTCGAAAAGTGCTTGGAAATACAAAATAACAAAGGAGATCATGTGTTGGCAAAACTTGATAATCAGGGCAAAACCGTTGAAGGGAAAGAGACATCATTAAACAGCCTTTCCACGGAACAGGACGAGATACTTTCAAGACTAGATAGCCTTGAAAAAGAATTCATGGTTTGCAGAAAAAGACTACTGAGTTGGAGGGTGAGATTGCCAAAAGGGATGCGGAAATAAGGGAACTGAAAACCGCAGTGGACAAGGCTGAACAATATTCTAGACGAAAGAATGTTGAAATTCACGGAATCACTCAGCAGCCGATTGAGGATGCAATGAAAGTGATTAAGGAAATAGCAGTAAAATAACAACTTCCCGAACTAACAGATGAAGCCGTTGAGGCAGTTCACAGGCTTAGAGATAACGAAGGTAAAACACCTCCTTTGTTGATAAGGTTCACGGAAAGAAAAATGAGAGACATCGGGATTAAAAAAAAAGTGGCACTGAGGAACGGACGCATTTATATCAATGAAAACTTGACAGGGCGAAACTGGAATTTTTTATGGCAAGCTAAGACGAGTGCTAAAGAAAAGACCAACAAGTTTGTGTGAACCAGAAACGGGAAGATTTTTGTACGCCGAAAAGAGGGTTCAGCTGTTATTCACATTGAGGACGAAAGTGACTTAGAAAAAAATTAGGTAATCATGAAGAGATCATTTGATTCATTTGAACTCGGGGATTTGCACACAAAACGAGTCTTAAGGGAAGTGGGATTCGGTGAAATAAAGTTAAACTGGCTGCACATAAATGTGAGGAGTTTAATAGAACACTGGGATCAACTCATGGTGCTGTTATCAGAAAGATGATCCTCCTTGGACGTGCTTATTTTAACTAAATTTAATATAGAAGAAACAGTACGCAAAATATTTTCCTTAGATGGCTTTTATGTGTATTGTCTACGTCGAGAAAAAAGAAAAGGGGGTGGACTTAGTATGCTTGTTAACGACAAATGTATATCGATAGACTTGGCATTTTTATAGAACATTCAGAAGCATCTGTTGTATCCATCCACAAAAGAATCTTCTCTTACATTGTCTGTGCTGTGTATAGGCCACCGAGCTCCTACATTAATCTGTTCATAGATTAATTGTCTGCTTTATTTAGTAAATTCAATAACAATAAAAATTTCGTTCTCGCCGGTGATATTAACATTGATGTTTCCAAGGAGGTTAAATACGAAGTATCGAGTTATCTTGACACTCTCTTCTTTTGGGCTACAAAATGTAATGCATGACTCCACCAGAGAAGAATATTATGGAAATAAAATTACTAGAACGTGTAGATATCATATAGTTACCAGAGTCAGTAACTTGCATATGTTATCTGGCGTCATCAGAGAAAAAGTTGCAGATCATTACTTTACTGCATTGTTGATATGGGGTGAAAGGCAGACTGAGTGCGTACTGGGAAGTGACGGATGGAGAATAATTTTAGGTAACAGCAAAGTCGACCAATTATTTAGGACATCAAATTGGAGTTCGTTACTATCCCTGGACCACGTTTTAGCATATAATACTTTAATAGAGATACTTCAGGATATGTACCGAAAATCGAAAAGGAAAGTAAAGATCAGACAGCGAAGACCAGAAAATGTGTGGATTACCGAAGAAATCTTGGAATCATGTCGCACTAAGGACAGCCTATGGAAGAGATGTAAAGTGAAACCTGAGGACGTGCTTTTAAACAAGGAGTTTCGGGAAGTGCGCAATAAACTAACAGCTAGAATTTGATTTGCAAAAAGGAAGCCTTACATGACCAAATTTAGCCAGTCGATAAAAAACTCAGCGGAAACATGAAATCTTGTCAATCAGATAATTGGAAGGAAGAAAAAAAAAGTAATATTGATAATACAATCACGAAACATTTCCCCGATTCTGATGACTACACTCTCTTAGCACACTCTTTTAATAGTTCTTTCATGAGTGGCGTTAAAGATTTAAGAAAACAAAATTAAATCAGTAGAAACAAAAAATAACACTCCCAAGTTCAGTAACGAAAGCTCGGCATACTTGCCTCTAATGTGTGAGGATGATCTTGTAACCATCATAAATTCTGTGTCCATAACAAAGTCACCAGGTATAGACAAAAAACGTGTGCAAGGTTTACGTTACAATAGAGGTAATCTAAAACAAGTATTACTGAAAAAATTAACGGTTCCCTTACTACAGGAAAAATTCCAAAAGTGCTAAACTTTGCATTAATTAGGCCTCTTTACAAAGGTGGTAATAAAAAGGATTTAGGGAGTTACCGACCGATATCAATATTGCCAGTCATTTCGCATATCATGGAAAAATGGGTTCAGATAAATATGAATAACTTCTGTGAAAATTTTTCTTATTACTAATTCTCAGTATGGTTTTCAGAAAAATAAAAGGGCAAGAGCACTTTGCGAGGATTTCTCGGACTGCATTAACAATACATTAGACAACAATAAAATTTCTCTGGCCTTATTCCTAGATTTATAGAAGGCTTTCGATACCATCGATCATACGCTACTTTTAGAAAAACTTGAAAGAATGGGATTTAGAGGACCATTTTATGATTTTTTCCATGACTACCTCACGGATAGATTTGAATTGGTGAAGATAGAAAATTGTGTAAGTGATAAAACTCGGGTTCAGTTCGGTGTACCTCAAGGAGCACCTTGGGCCCGTTGCTGTTTGATATTTACATAAATGAGTTATGTCTTTTACCGCTACAGTCTAGAATCTTTTTATACGCACACGATACGGTTCTACTATTACCATATGACACATACGAAAAAGCAATAACAATATTTCAAAAGGACGTGGACATGTTATTGCAGTGTTTTTCTGACAATATTATTTCAGTAAATAAACACAAAACGAAACTTACGCGTTTTCGTAATCGCCACAAACAGGTGAAGCTTACGGCACGCATTTATTTAAATTCAGGGCAAGGCAACTCTTGCAAAGTATAGCACTTCCATACGAACAGTCTGTGAAGTACTTAGGCATATTTTTGGCGAATATATTTCATGGAACCATCACATGGCATTTATTAAAAAAAAGTCTTCGCGTAGTATCAGCGTATCTTTACGGGTTAAAGAGCGTTTGTGGCACAAAAGTTCGTAAAACTGTTTTCATGGCCTTAGGAGAGTCGATCTTGCAATACGGTATTACTGTGTTTGGAAAATGTGCAGGAAATGAAAAACTAGGAATAGATAGACCACTTAAACAGATTGCGAGAAACGTTGCGTACGGAACCAAATATGACGACCTATTAATCGATATGAAAATGAATGAACTAAATATTATGTCTTTTTCTAAACTGTATGAATATGTAATATTAACACGGCTTTACTACGATAAGAGCTCGAAAATTGGGGTCAAAAAGAGAAATCTGAGATGCACTGAAAGGTAAGTAATACCCAGAGTATTTACGAACTACGGAAAGAGAATAAAACAGCATTATATTCCTTCTCTTTTTAATAAATTACCCGATAATTGGATTAGTATATCATCCATGCGAACGGCTAAGAAAGTTCTTAAAAAGTGGTGTCTAGAGTGTAAAACCTGATTTCCCTGTTGTTTATGTGTGTGTTTTTTTTTTCTGGGTACTTTCTGTTTTATGCGATGTTAATGTTCAATTGTTGTCTATTATGGTATGTTTCACGCGAGGTCGTACAGTGTTTAGAATTTGTTAGTATTTCAGTGTTCAGCGATTTGTTTGATTTTCATATGGAGAGTAGTTTAATTTACATGGCGCAAATATTGCTGTGTTTTAAAATTCAGTTTAATTTTTTTAATTTATTGTGCTACTTGTAATACTGTGTTCTATTTCTTTTACTTGTAAAGATTTTGGTCTGCCTGGTACCACGGACAAGCAATCTTTGCTTTTGTAAGCCAGTTACTGTAAGTGTTTTTTTTTCAAATGAATAAAAAACATTATTATTATTATTATTATTATTATTTTTAATATTATTATTATTATTAACGCACAAGAAAATACGATAATACGTCTCACAGCGGCTACATATTCACAGAAATGCAGTTTGCTACCTGCGTAGAAGACGTGGTCTACAAGATTCCGTTTTCCTGTAGGCTTGCGACAGACTGGGCGTTGCCTCCACATACGACTACGAGAACACCACAGTTCTATAAAAAAAAACGCTCACACACATCTCGCGATGCATTGCCTGGATTGCGGATGCCAACACTTTTTTTACCAACACGATAGTGATATTCCGACAAAACCAAAAGCTACCACGAGAACTGATGGAGACGTACCACATAGCACGAAAAGAATCCCTGTGTGTGAGCCAGACCACAGTGATTAAATGAGCAGAGAGATCGGCTTTTTTTATCTCGGATAACTCGGCCGCTTTCGTGTTGAGGGTAAGAGGGAGCGCCAGGGCCGCGGAGGAGCATGCCTGCACGAGCAGCAGCAGCATCATATATATTTTCTTGTCAATAGAATTAGTTGCTAGTTCCGGGCTTGTCCTGTGTTTTCCCCTCTGTCCTTGTCCCAGTCGCGCTGTAAGTTACGATGAACTCTTGCCAACTCGCCCAATGGTCTATTTTTCAGGACACCAACGACATATCAAATGTGAAAAAAAAAAACTTGGCACCCTTCAGACGTGAAGAAACAGCTTGTGACGTTGTCATAGAGTAATGTTCAGGTAATAGGTATGTTAATATCATACGGGTTCAAGCATTTAAACCCTATCTTTTTTTAAGACGACAATTATGTGACTCGACCATTCTGTTGGCTCGTTTACCTTCGTCAGCTTCCAGGTGGTCAGCTTCTATGCGTTCCAACTCTCCCTTGACTCTGTCCTGGAAAGTCACGCGTATTTGTCTTGCCGTTTTGACAGTGCCGTTAGATTCGCATTGCAGCTTCATATCGTAGACACACCTTTCAGCTGTGCAAAGCCTAAAAAAACGGCTTTAAAGGTCAGAGCAACACCGTAATATTATGTGGGGCTCACACCTGCAACAGGAGTAATCCGTCCGAGGCATTCTGCTACGCTGTCGCTCAAGTTGACTGGGACATCCTTGAGGATAACCAAACCCCATCTTGACCCTTGTCTTGGTTACAGAGGACAAGACAAATTGTTTCTGGCTTATTTTCTCCATGGCCAAATAACGTGTTCAGGGTGACCTTGCACTTTCCCGTTGGTTTGTAGTAATTAGGCACGGTGAGACCATGAAGCAAACGCACAAAGTGGAACGTGAATTGTTCCTCGGGCTCCCTGCCCAGCAGCTACATCTCGAGACTGCGTGACGTCAGGAAACCTCCTTACATCCCTATGTGATTTTAAGCGACGCGTTTTCTTTCCGTCACTCACCCGTGAACAAGGGACCGAACTAGTTCGAAAACGTTAGTTAAATGTTTATTAAAAGTTTTAATTATTGTCTCCATTTTCGCTTTATCAAAATAACAGAACAATGGGCTCGCGTATGTATTTTCAACAAACAGGCACAACCTCTATGCTTTAGCGCAGCCGTCAAAAGATCCTCGCGAGATAGAACAGCAACAGTTGGTGATTCCAAGAATTATGTCCTCTCATCGCTTGCAAAATCTCGTGTTCTTGCTGTACGGGATACCTATTTGTCCTCACTTGAAAAATTTCACGGGAGTGATTAAGGTTTTCGCGTTTGTTGCATTTCTTTCCGGCGACAGGGCAAAGACAAGCTCTGCGATTTTTTAGACCGCACATTTGGCACGATGTTCGGGTTCCTTTTGCAATATTGACTTCTTTCCCGCGCGCTTTTCCTTCGCTTTCTACGTGATTAGATTGTTATTCCCCTGTTCCAAGGCTCTGCATATTTCCAGCGTTTTACTGTACAACGTGTTGTCGGAGATGAACTTTTGGAGTTCTTTCTTGCCTTGAATGCCGATAATTCTTTTACTTCTAAGTAGTCGTTCTTCTAGATCCCCGGACGCACTATTGTTTGGGTAAATATCCTAATGTCTCTTCACCATTCGTTGCAGGACTCTTTTTTTTTTCTTTTTCCTCGTGCCAAACAGTGGGCCAGCAGAAGTTACCAAACTTCGCAATCATAGTGTGGACGTCTTGTTTCTCTAACTCGTTTTCAAACGTGAACGTGCTGAACGTTTTCCTTACATCTTTCCCCATAATCATTAACAGGGTCTTCGCCTGGACGTTTTTGGTTTATTGCTTAGAAGAGTTGCTCTAGACAAAAGTTGAAACTCACATTTCCTTCTATCGCAGTCCCACCGCAGGTCTCAACACGTGCCCAGTGGCTCTGGGGTTCTGCACTAGCGCAGTACAGGACAGCACGATGGCCTGCTGCGAAGAGGACATTGTTCGGGTGGCGAGACTTTCGCCTTCATTCTGTAGCTCGGCCGCTGCTTTATCGAACCGCGACGCTTAGGCAATGAAGTACTACTGACACTATGTGGCTCGTACGCAACTAGTGATGTAAATGACGATTATTTCAGGCACCGCGCCATCTGCATACAGCGTGGCCTTGTGGTGGACCTCCGGAATCCTTTACAACGTTGATTTGGTAGCAGCTCGTGACGCTCTGTTACAGACACTACGCGGAACTCGTCAAAACTCGCATTTTAACGGCAGGTATGCTCTATGCAACCATTAAGTCTGTCTCCCGACCACCGTCAGAACTCGAGCGAGTCTCTTTTCCGGGATCGCAACTACATACTTTTTGCCCATTCAAGCTACCTGAAAACACATCGACATAGTATACTTGGTGTGCACTGTATATGTAATCCTGGATATCCTATTGAAAATAATTCTAAAGGGTCCATCAGCCTTGAAGCATTATGGGACCTCACAGGCCTTCAAAACCCTTCAGAAATACCCCACAGAAAACCCTTCAAGGATACCCCACAGCAAAACCCTTCAGCCAAACCCCTTTGCCCATCAACCTTTTATACGTGCAAATAACTGTGAATCATAGACAGAAATGTAGTTCAAAACGTTATTGAAGTTTATTTTCAGACATTTAGTTTTACATGCATATTGTAACTCAAAAAGACGATAGAAACCAACGTTTGTTCAATCCCGGACGGAAGCAGCTGTAGATGAAAGCGATCACATCAAATAGGGACAACTGAGATCTTTATCACACAAATCAAAATATATTAAAGTACTCACAATGCCGCTGGGTAAATTCCTTATATACTGTAGTTCAGCTAATAAAACCGAGCAGGTGCACGTCACGGACATATATACACACTAAGTAAGCACGTTTGGCGAAAACCGCGATCTTGCAAGCAGCACCCGCCACCGTTGAGAAATTCTGAGCACAGTAAAGGTGTCGTCCCTGGTGCCGTCGTGGCGGCGACTTCGGCGTCATTTTCGCTAGCTGGATGCTTCTGAAGCTCAACGGACGAAGAGGCGCACGGAACAGGTCCGGACAGCGGCCGCCATCCACCGTCTCAGGTCCCGCAGTGGCATGATCCCGGTGCGCAGGCACTACGTGCTGTGGGACGCTGACCCCGACTGCCTGATTTGCGGCGAGTAGGCCGATACCGGCTGGCGCGGGAGATCGATGGAGAGGCCGCCTTGCTGAGGGTCCTCGGGCATCGCCTTGCCTTCTAGTGGGTCCCTGGTCACTGCGGCATCCAGGGCAATAAGCAGGCTGACAGGCTGGCCGACAACGTGCACGACGAGCCCCGGTTCCGGCCGTCCAGCGTTGGACCCATCGCCGACGCCAAACTCCTTGCCGCCCGAGCGGACGCGGCGGCGCACCCCGACGAGCGGTGCGCGGCTGGAAATCACCCGGCAAAACTCCCGCCCCCCGGGGCACGATCCGTCGAGTGAACGCTGTCGTACACCGCATCCGAACGAACTGAGCCATGATCCCGCTGCGGCTCCACTGTTTCCGCCGCGACGCCGAGACGCCAACCCACGCTGCCCGAACTGCGGAGAATGGACAGATAAGGCGCACCTCCTCCTCGGCTGCAGGGAGCACGACGGCGCTAGGGCGGCCATGACAGCATCCCCTGCCGCTCTGGGCCTTCCCTGCGGAACGAAAGACGAGATTTTGCTGCCACGAGGCGACAGACGCACCAAGGATAGAGCTGTAAAGATCCTACTCACCTTGCTCGAGGATACCAGCCTCATCGAATCGCTGTGAGCCCGGTGCGCGCCTCAAACCGGAGAACTTGCCAGGCGACGAAAAAGGGACAAATGGCATCCGCGCGGCTTTCCCGAGCTATCCTTCCCCAGCGCAACCGGTCCGGCGACTTCCCCTCGCCCAACGGGGATTTTTTTCCCCGCTGGATTCCTGTTGTTCCCCTCTCTACCTCCCGGCTTGCTTCTTCGGCCATTCCCCACCCTCCCTCGCCCCTATTTTCAACTCTATCACCCGCATACCTCCCTGCTTTTCTCCCTCCCTCTCCCCCCCCCCCTCCAGAGCCAGTGAGAAATGGGCCCTGCGCCCCCTCATTTTCATTTACAACGCTTACAAACTCACACCGAGCGGACGGGATTGCGTTCGCTTGCAAAAGCCGCTAGGCCGGCGCCTCGTCGATTCTCCGGTCATCCCGAGTGGCCTCCTTGAAGACCAAACACCCGGGCAGTGACAGACGGGTCCAAGAGCCGACTCGTGTTTGATAGAAGGGCAGTAATAAAAATTTGACCGGACACACATACGATCGGCATTCTCCAAACGCATATTTTCTCCCATCGCAAACAATAAGTAGCTAATTAAACTTGAGGAAGAAAACCAGAAGGACAGGCAACCATGAAAGTTTGTTGTTGTTCATCCTTCCTGTTTTTCTCCTCAAGATTAATTATCCCTATCATCCCGCTCGTTCTGTCCTTCAAGAAGTAGCTATGTTCTAATTCTGCGAAATGTGTTTTCTCCACCTAGGCCGTGGCCCCACAGACATCTCAAGAAGCCTGAAAGTTTTCCCGACCCCATTAGAAAAGTTCTTTACAGGCTTTCAGACATTTCAAGGCATTGTAAAGGGGACTTCAGACATTTCAGGAGAGCCTCTGACGGGGCCAACGAACCCACCAGGAAATATCGGGCCTCCCTTCAAACATCTCAGAAATTCCTGAAGTCCCCTTCACACCCTTTAAAAAAATCCTGAAGTCCCATCAGAGCGATTTTCAATAGGGTAATACTAATGAGACGTATAATATATTATTTTGTGAATCATGTGATAAAAACGTGCTTTGTATACTATTATATCGTTCTTATTATATGCATGTTCATACTATAAGTGTGGGCTCGGCGAGACTGGTGCAGCGATGAACGTTAAAATGTTGCTCTTCGTTACACAGATCCAGGGTCACCTAAAATATGGCTCAGTTCCATCAAAGCCCGCTCAACTGCCTGCAGCGGAAAACACGCCATCTTCAAAAATGCCACGCTGGATTATTTTCATCTCTTCGCGGTGGCGTCATCGGCAACGACAGCATTGGCTACAAAAGACCCCACGCTTCGTCAGATCGGTCATGGGCTTGGCAGCACTCGTGGAACGATAAACGTTAAAATGTTGCTCTTCGTTATACAGGCTGGAAAACCAAATGAAATCGAATGGCAACCCAAGAATAAGAAAAGAGCTTCTTCCGTTCCTTCTACCTCGTCATCCAAGCAACCCGAATCGTTCTATGCTTAGTCTGTTCTATTCACAAACATAAGAAGTGTGATTCCTAAACATGACGCTTTGTATTTGCTGATCGATTGGACGCAACCTGGCATAGTTCTTTTAACTGAAATGTAGCTTACGCCCGAGATTCATGACTTTTAACGTTTCCCCTCGTCTTTGAAATATAATCTGTATATAAGTGATAGAATGTGCAAACGGGGCCGTGCTGTACAGGCAGCTGTGAGCAAGCGCCTGACGTCGTCATTTGTGACTACGGCACGAGGCTTAGGAATGGTTAGGTTGCACATTTCACCACCCTCTGTTCAAACAATTATTGGCCCCTATTACAGACCACCAGCCAGTGATGATGCCTTCGTGCCTTTATGACAAGAGTGTCTCAGTAATATATAATTTAAATTTGCTTATGCAACGCTTATATTTCTCGGCAATATTCACTACACTCCATCGACAGAAACAAATGAAAAATAAACAGAATGTTTCATAAATATGTGTTGGGACTTCAACCTTACGCAATTCATTAGTAATCCAACTAGAGCCACTAGTCACTGTAGCAACATACTTGATCTTTGCTTATCTACGGATCCCAATGTCATGAACAACCTTTCTCTACTACCTGTCTAACTTACCACCTCATTGCTCACCCTACTTTTTCGTAACATCGCAAATTCATTCTTTATAAGCAAATCAGTGATTTTAACAACGCCGACTGCGAATCAATTATTACTTAACTACAAGCCTTTTATGAGATTTTCACGGAGGCATTACATATACTCGATTGAAGGAAACCGGCTTAGATTTAAAAATAGGCTATCATTTCTCGCAAGCAAATAAGTGTCGCTGGTTAACACAAAACAGATGGTCACAATTCTTAGTACACTAAAGCAATCACGCGACATGGTAATAAGAAAAAAAGATTATTTAAGCGTGCTAAGCAGTAGATGCATAAAATGATTACGAAGAATGCGAAAACCTGTATAAATACAAAACTTTGAAAGAGAAATGAAAATTTTATGGCATCGAGCTATTGAAAATATTGTCTGACAAGCCCAAACAGTCCTGGAAAGTAATTAATCCTAACCCGTTCACGCCCCTTGCTCTAACGGATGACGAAGGCCAAGTTCTGTCTGACGACCAGTGTGTGCTGATTGCGTAAACAAAATTTTCAGCGAAGCTGTAAATGACTCAAAAGTCGGATTTCAGGAATCTTTTCGTGTCGTCCTTCTCACAAAAAAAGAAATAAAAAAACAACAACAAAAGAAAAAACAACTTCAGCGGTTTAAGCGAAAACTGCGTATCAGAAATACAATATACAGCACAACATTCGTTACAGTAAAGAACAAGCACAACACAAGTATCCGAACCAGATTATAAATGATAAGGCACTCCTGATAACAATGCTGATCACGCGTGATCATCGCATACGTTACGCGGTAACGATAACTGTTGCGCTAGCTGCCGCGGCGACGGCAGCTTGAGACGTGGGGAGTGACCTCACTAGCCTTTCATGTCAATTCACCCTTTTGCTGCTTACAACTATAAACTGCCGCTTGCGTCCCAAGTGACTTCCGGTCGCTCGGTCTTTGCAAGCCTGTTGAGCTTGCTTATGTTACCAGTGCCCGAAAGCATAGATACTACACGGACAACAACGTTGAGGATTTAATGATGGCCATCGGATTGTACGGTTTAATCTCTCGAATGATTCAAGTTGGCTTAAAAGAATATCCGAAAATTGCTATTAAATCTCGCGCTTCTTCGTTCTCTTGACGTCCACCTAGAGTATTCGTAACATTTCATCCGAATTTCAAACAGCAGTGTTAAACTGAGCTTCGTTCATTTCTTTTTTTTTTTTCTTTTTTTGTGAGTCGGGAGTTTTTTGGGACGTTAAGACTGGAGTGCTGCCTGGTGGCGTTTGTCATAAAAGGAGTGCAAATAAAACCTTTTGGTACAGTGCATTTACTTTTCTTTCTTCAATCGTTTGGTCTAGTGCAGTTGGCACTCGTTGCAGATGATTCCACAGCTTCGCTCACCAACCACCTTCACAGCGTCGAACCCCGCCCCGACATTTCTTTGCAACGGCATTAACTGTCCCGTGGAGCGAACCGGCGTCATCAGCTTTTCAAGCCGCACCAAACGGCACCTAAAATCCCCTGTCCCAATGAGGCGAACCCAGTCGTCTGTAGCAGCGATCTGATGACAGAGCTCCCATTGGGTGGCGCGAATCATAGTTTCAAGGAACGAGGCTCCCAATGGCTGTCGCGCGGCGTGGTCCCAAGGAATACCTCTAGAGAAGCCCTCTCCACGGCGACGCAACCGCCCTGCCGCCGGTAAGAAGCAGCTGCTGGCCGCTGAGCCAGCAGAGATAGCACGGACAGACTCCGGAGTGGCTGCACGGCTGAGCTCAGCGCGGCGCGGCCACTTCACGAGAGCACGAGCTCGGCCATCGGCCGCCACGTCGGCATTATTTCTTAGTTCTAGCTTCACCAGCGAAAATCTTAACGTTGTTTAGGAGCTTCCTGCCGTCACTCATCCGTCTATGGAAACCATTACCATCGAATGTACTCGTGCTTCAACGCCATTGAAAACCAGAAACTTTTCTCAAGTTCTGGCGATGACATCGTCAACCCAGCAAAACCAAAAAAATACAAAGCATACATTATCTTCTGTTTTTCCCTGATATTTTTCGTAAATTCCTTTCGTCTGCTAACGTTCCTCATGACCGGAAAAATAGACGTGTCATCCCCATACATACACCCGGAAACCAAAATTCACCTTTAAATTAGCGTTGCATATCACTGCCCAGCGTTCTTCCAAATATCTTGGAACGTATTATTTTTTCAATGTTATTAAACATCGAATCTAATAACCTTCTAACCGCACAAAAACATGTATTCAAATGAAAATAATCTTGCGAAACTCAACCCTCTTGAATTCGTACATAACGTTCGTTTTAATTCCTTAATTTTTCGAAGGCTTTCAAAAGGGTACATCACAACCGCCTTATAACAAAACTTTACTAGTTAAAAAACTGACCACTTTATGATTGCTCGGGTTTTTTAATTTCTTTCTGATCATTGAAAATACACCGTTGTTTATAACTGAGTGCCATCTAAATTGAACGTAAAGTCCGGCGTTCCCCAGGGAAGCTTACTCGGACCACTATTATTCTTAATCTAGATTAATCATCGCCCTCTTTGCGTTTCTCCCACAATCCGCCTTTTCGCAGACGACTGCGCAATCTGCAGCACCATCTGGTGCCTCAATAACCGCCCACTTTTTCAAACTGACTTGTAATTCGTTACACATTTGTGTGATAATTGGCTGATGTAACTGAACCTAAATAAATACAATCTCTTCATCTTCCTCTTTCGTCATCCTCTTCTCATAAGTACAGCGTGAACGGTATTACATTCGCTTCATTGTAAACTTATAAATATCTTTGTCTTCATATAACCAGAGATTTAACACGGGTCACTCCCATCAATCACATTGTTGTTAAAGCAAACAGCACCCTCTCTAATGTAAAGCGAATTTAATATCTATCCTTCGTACGTTCAAAACTAAAATAGGTTGCATCCATTTTATCTGCCTAGCAAAATTATCTTAGAGACGACCTAGAAAATGTCCAGATAGAGCGTTAAGATTAATTTATTCCGATTATTAGTTTTACACAAGCGAGTCTGTATGGCGTAAACAAGAGGTCATCCCTGAACTTACTTTAAGGCAAACAATATATAGTTTGACACTTTTGCAAGGTTTACCACCAGAGCCCAAAAATTAGAAAGAACCTATTTCCTCCTCCTACTTCATTTTTCCCAGATTAGAAAATAGCTGTAAGATAAAACTCGATATAGGCATCCACCACTTCTTATGCTAACTCTTCCAAATCTTTCGCAATATTAGGATGGCCCAACAACATGGTCACAGCTAACAATTTAGACGTACCTAGAAAAAAAAGATGGGCACATTTTTGGAATCCACAAGCGACTAGTCTTTTTTGATATATGTCTTTAAACTTTTTGTCGTTTTTTTTTGTTTTTGTTTTTCATGTTTTGTTGATGCTATTTTGTTTGGTGTTCATGAGAGTTTATGCTTTTTTATTGTACTGCAACTATGAGCTCCCCATTCTTTCTATAATTCCGTACTCCAGGACTTTCAACGAACTAATAAATAATTTTATTATAATTCCCACACACTTCCTGCTTAATAGCATACTAGAGGTGTGCTTCTTATAAAACGTTAGCTCTGTCTTGTTTTGTTGCCCCAACACTCAAGGCTCGCTGCAGTATGCTTTTTGCTTTACTTTCATTCCCTGAAATATATTTGTTTTTGTGCGCCATACTTTCCATTTTTCTGGGAAATAAGGAATTCTGAAGCGCGAAGTAGCCAAGATAGAGCCAAACCTTACCTTCTTTGGCCTGAATATGGATACCAGTTAGCCCTAATTTGCCAAAGAAGTGGAAAAGAGTCTCAATTGCTGGTAGTTTGGCTGTCATCTGGCATCTTTGGTCCTAAATTAGGGAACGAGTGCAGGAGTCATGCTTCACTTCTTGTTTGTTTTTTTATTATGCAAACGTGGACCTAAATTGCCAAACAAGTGCCGGATTGCGGCTTCAATCCTGGTTCTTCGGTTCATACGTACCACCATTGGCTCCAGGCCGGCATTTGGGGAATTATCTGGCGAACCAAAGAAATGCCAGAAAAGCGTCAAACAACTGTACTCTATTACTAATGCTTTGGAACAAAACCGTATTCAACCAAACTTGGGACCCTATGAGTGCCAAGCTAGTGCCAAATTGGGCGTTTCTCTGGCGTAGTAACTGGGTCTCGTCTTTAGTCTATCGTTGTTAGTTTAATTCCTCACATGGAGGCACTGCCACTGTTATATTTCGGTTGTTCCTCGATCGTTTCAGCTTGCATTGTCCACGAATAGACATTTTTGTTTTTCATACAGCGACAACAACTGGTCTTCTTTGATTGCATTTTATGCCTGGTTATGAACCGCACTCAATAACCTAATTTTTATGAATACTGGCCGCTTGTATAGAGCGAAAGGTTGCGGTGTATATCCCGCAATGGTCCCTGCGTGCTCATTGGCCACCCTTACCTATTAATAATTGGCATCCTGGTCTTGTGCTGCTCCTTTTATCGCTCATGTGTCAGACACTTGGATTCTCCAAGTAAAAATCGTACTGGACTCACTCAATTGCACACCTTGAGTGAATAGAAACGTGGCCTAATTATGTTGAAGACTAAGTCAAACCGAGCGAACAGATCCACGCAGAGTTCTTGTTTTAAAAAACAGGTGCTAAATGTTGGCCTTCAAATATTCCAGGGTTAGTAAATTTTAAAGTGTTAGTAAATATGAGTTTTTTCTTTATGACTTTTTGAATACTGGCGTTGTTCTTATCCTGTGTGATTCTTTCTGTATTTGCTAACCGCTCTCGTGGTTTATTGCCGAGTATTGTGTCCTTTTGCCTAAAGTGTTCATTACAACAAACATTTGTATAAAATGTGTCTACATTTATGTAATATTTAGTCGTTGTTTTTTGTGTTTGTTTTTATTTGCCTTTGCTGTCCCAAACAGCACGGGGGCTGGGACCTTCGTCAAGCTGCTACCCAACAGATTTTTGTCGGAAGTCCCCGGTTGTCATGCAAGGAGATGTGACAACAAATATAACTTGATTTGATTTGATACCCCTGCAGATAGGGGTTCAAATATTATAATGCCACACTCCGTCAAAAAAACAAACATCTGTAAACAATTCAAAAAGTATAATAAATATAGAACCAATGTACGGCATAGAGACAAAATGTCAACAATGACGTCATGTTTCGAGCTAAGCACGCCAGATATCTCGTTACCGAATGGATGAGACACATCCAAGCAACAACAAGAGTCGAGGAAGTTACCACAGGCGAAAAAAATCGTGATCGCAAAACAATGCCTGGAAGAAGGCTTCGTGGGGAGCGGATTGTCCGCTTTTAAAAGTATAAAGAATTAAAAAGATAAATTAAATATTCTCGCGGCTTTGTAGGACGTAAACCTCTTATAAAACGCTAGCCCTGTCTTGTTCCGTTGCCACAACGTTCACCGCTCGCTGCAGACGCTTCCTCTCTTGCACTACCACGACCACTTTCTGTGAGATTTTTCCACCGAAGTGTTCACACCACCGTCTTCAGGATGATCGCTAAGGTAAGCCAACACATTGCATATTTTCCGTAATCTTTTCTACTAAAGCAACATGCGTGCAATAAACGGTTCTCGGCTATTAATATTGAACAAGATATAGCTGGAACTGAATTCATGTAAAATAACACGCAAGTCGCATCAATCAGTTCTTTTGTTTTTTAAGTATGACAACGCTTCTTACGAAACGATGACGAGTTTATACAAATATTCAAGGAAAATTTTGCGCATCTGAACTTTTGATTGGTAAGAATTTTCACTGCGAGTTAGACTATGTGGCACTGTACTAAAAAAAAAAGGAAAATTGGCTCGTAGTTTGAATTATCATGAACACATTTTCGTATGCATCTATTTGAAAATGGCAAAGCCAGCTCGGCTGTCAATCAGTTAGACCTTTTAAAACAGTAGTATTTAACTAAAAACATTATTTACTCAATTTCACCTACAGCGGAAGAAGAGAAGCTACTGCTCGGCATTTCAATATATCTCGTATTTTTCACAAATGTCAGCTCTTGTACTTCAGTCGGCCAATATTAAAATTTATATCACCTTATAATTTATCGTAAATAAACGCGAAGCCGATCGCCGCGTCATATAGAGAGAGTTGGCGGCTGAAGAAAGTGTAGAGCAGAAAAATTAAAGCTCCGATGTAGCATTGAGCGCGATGTTTGACACGTTAACGTCTTGCCCATTGAGGCAACATGTTTAGGTCAACATGTTCCGTTTCATGGCTTCGTCGTCTGCGAATACACCTGTGAATACACCTGTGTCTGCGAATACACCCTTTCCCTCTAAGAAATCTAGAGTGTGTACATTCCCGAAAAAAAAATAAAACATGGGTGAGCCAATTGCTTTAAGGATGTTGCTTGGCAAATTCGAAAGCTGGAAGGCACCTAAAGGCAGTCTGCCCTTCGGCACTGAGCATGACACTTCAACATGCCTTGTGACATAGATGCATTTTTTAGGTCACCCATATTTTAGCCACGTCATTTGCTGAGTTCTTTGCGTAGATCGCAGCGATTGGCTTACTCATGTACTTTGAGGGAAAGTAGACCCCCAAATATTCCTTAGAGTGTCAATATATAGTTACGATCACTAACAGTTCTAAAAGTTGTAGGCGAGAGAAAATAAAATTACAACACGCTGGGAACTCGGCACAGCCTGGGTTGTATACGCATTCAGTTGCTATAGTATAATCTAGGTGAACGCAGCCGCCACGGGAGGTATTTTACACACTTTAATATTGAACTCGCTGGTATAGACAAACACGTGGCCCAGACGTCACGCAGCTGCGGTGGCGCTGTCGATGACACTGCGCATGCGCGGACGCTTCACTCCTTCCAAATTTGGTTTCTGCGCACGCGCAGTGCCCACACCTAGTGTGGGCAAGCGTGGGCTTGTTTGTAAACAGCATGTCGGTCTATACGTTGAACATCATGGAAACAACAGTTTCCATGATAATCAGCGGGGACCAACAAACGTAATACATACACTTTCGTTTGTTTTCGTAGTCCCTGCTGGTCAGCGAAATTGAATTATCATCATATTTTTGTCTATTGATAATCGGGTAAAGTTTCAGATGAGCCTCATCTGCCTGGTGTCATGTGCCTTCGCCGGGGATCGCTTTGTTGGTCCGGGATTCCACCAAGCCAGGTTGGGCGGTGCCCCGGGACTGGCAGTCGCCTCTGCAAGCGACAACGAAATCTACGTAAGATCACTCGTTAACTACCAAGCACCATACATACGGGAGCGTTTGCTTACGTTTTCTTGCATTACGTTACGGGTCACCGCAACATCCGTGGTTCATTTGTCGCGTGCAACGGTACTCCTTGAATTGGCTGCGACGCTTGATAAGAAGCACGGACTTTTCGGTGAGCTTCAGCGTTAGCAGACGTAAGCTCGCGTAACCTAACGCAATATAATGAAACAGTGCGATCTTTAGCCCTAATATAGAAAGAAAGTGCTCGATCTCTCCGTTGGCACGTAGATCTCCGCGTTTTGAGGCGCCCGATGTCCCCGTTTTGGTATGGTGCCTGGAGCGCGTCTCCGACTGGCGTGTTTACCGCGTCCAAAAAAGTGGTCCCTCGATTTCCGCCTGATGACGTCATACAAGTGTCATGCTGTCGCCGGTCGCGACCCTGGCGGCGCCCCACCAGCTGTGGTGGATGTAGCAGATGCCTGTTCTGCTGCAGTTCGCTTTCCACTGTGACAGTTCACGGAAGCTAAAGCAGCCGGAGTTGGGACGCCTAAAGGGACGCCGTGACGACAGCGACACTCGCGTACGCTCGAGCTTTTCGCCAGCATTTCTACGGCCAACCGCCAGGATCGCGACAGGCGACAGCATGACACTCGCGTCATTGCTGCCACATCGGGACCACTTTTGATGTATGGGTTGGATAGGACGCTAAACACACCAGTCAAAGACCCGACCCAGGCACCATAGTTTTGGCAATGCCGCGTACAAAGCAACTATCCTATGGGCGTGGAGATCCTAAAGCTTCGCTTCAGAACTCTGGTATTGGGGAGGAAATCGTACAGCCGCGCCTATAGAGGTAAGCTTCAGCTGTGTGGACAGCAAACCGAATTTTCTAGTTTGTTGTTCATCGGAGGAATCTGAGGTGAGGATTCAAAGGCCGTACCTCGTGCGACCACAGCACTGTTCTGAGCGAAGCGTTCGTGTTCAGAGCGTGCTAGGCGAGGTTCCAATTCTTCGCCACGTTTTGTTAGTAAACACCGGCGCTCCGGAGAAAACGAGCTCAATATAGCGCCCCCTATAGTTCGATCTCCTGCCTGTATTTTAGGGAAAGCAGAGCGGTGCCCGTGCATTTTAATCCTTTCACAGCCAATGATAGCCTAGAAGAACGTTGAAAAATGGATCACCAAAGGAGAAATTTAAGACGCGCCACGTTTGGTCACTATTGTTTACCATAATTTTAATTTTATTGTTCTAACGAACGGTTTACTCAAGGCCGGCATTTTTCGAGGGGTATATTTGCAATATAAAGATCACGCAGAATTCAGAGATACATATCTTTATATACACATATAAAAAGTCCAAGCTCAAAATATTATGCATGAAATGAACAAAAGAAACGGAAAAAGAAAAACAAATAAACTAAGCAAGACCATATACAAGCGAAACACGGGGCATATTATGACAACGCTGCTTGCTTTGTGATTGTTGCTCTGCATTTATATGGGCTAATGCCGAAATATCATTGCATGCCGGATGTACACCCGATTACGTATGCAGGAATACCTTTTTGTGCACTCACAGAGAGGTTTTGAATACATGTAGCATGTACTATTCCATCGTTTTTGCTCAGAAAGTTTATCAGATTCACTGAATATAAATATAACGAGATATTGTAGTCAATATTTACAAAAGAGGGGCAAAAAGAGGTTCGTGCCCATTCACTATGGTATAGAATGTCCACCCCCAAACAAACTTAGGTTTTTTTTCCACCGCAATATTACTCTACGCACTGCCGAACGCTGATTTTGTGCCAAAAGGTAGCGGTAGATGTGGAAACCAGATGCCATATTTTAAGCCTGAACAGATATTTTATTAAAATGTCATAAGTGAATTTTTCAAAATTTTAAGAAGAAATTGGGGCCCATTTGGGCCCGTTTTCGCTTTCTAGCGCCATAGAGCTCAATGTATTCGAGACCTCCGTTGATCGCCATTTTCCCATCAAACTATCCAGAAAATAAAATAACTCCCGAATAAAACATCGGTTCGGGCTGAAAGTTTGCCATCTGGTTCGCAACTCCATTGCTAACTTTGAGTGGAAAATGAGCATTCGGCGACACACACATTATTTTTTCGGTACAAAAAAAAAAAAAAAAAACTTTTTTTAGGGTGGGACCTTCTGTACACTGCGTGTCTTTCGACGGTGTCAAGAGCATATGGAGACACAGGAACCTTAGTGTTATCGTGTATTGACGACAAATTCAAAAGTCCTCACCTGAAATATTTTTTCTAGGGTAGGATATCTTAAAATTCCAGATTTTTGAACATTTTCACCCAGGAATGTTTAACGCGATGGCCTACGAAGTGGCGTATAAAGATTCTATTGAAAACCCAACTTTCTCTTTTGTGTTTTCTTTTTTATTCGTCTTATATTTTTGTGCGAAACACGCACACCTTAATTATACCAACATGCACTGTGTTGTGAGGCTTCCTTTCTTTTCAACACTTCTCTCTCTCTCTCTCTCTGTCTACTTCTCTACACCGTGTTGTCTCTACATCTCTTACATCTCAAGGTACACTGAGTAATGGCTATTGATGCAAAAAAAATTAATACCGCATTCTAAATCGGTAAAATGGAACTCTCCTTTAAAATGGTAAATTAGCAATTGCCGGGTAGTACAGTTATCCAGAGTATATCGACGCGAACCGTAAGCAATCGTTTCTTCAAAACTGAGCACCTTCGCTATAGGTATCTAGGTCGGAATTTGTAGGTGCGATGATTGAACGCGGTATTTTAGGTTTTCGTAACACACTCTCTTGCTCCACGACATTATTCCCTGTAGCGCGATTTAAGAAAGCATGCGAATTACTCACTCGTAAACACTTAACGAGACTAATGTTTTCGCTCCTTTATACCGAATCGAGGGTGTTTTAAAGATGCCCTGCGTTACGTCTGTACTGTACATCAATGTGTGCCCCGAGGAAAACAGAAATATCACTATACTTTCTCTCTAGATGACATTAGGGATACAATGCGAGAGCTGTTAGGATCATTTTGAGCTTTTCATACAGCCGTCCAGCTCGTCGCTTTCTGTCTACCTTAACCCGGCAACGTTTTCGGTCCTATTCCTTCTAAACTGGTCAATAAATAGGCATCACTTCAGGTTCTCCCAATATATTTACTGGTGGAACAGGTCCCGCCGAATTTAGTTGAGGAATCGACTTGGTGTAACTTTGCATCAATTCAGGTTCCTCCTAGTAAGTTTGGCTATCGAGCCGCAACAAAGAAATCTCTCGATTTGGTGTCCCAAGTAATGCTATTGCATTTAAAATCGATGTAATCTCAGACAATCGTTTCGCGGCATGTGTGAAATCTGTGATTGGTAGCACTAAATTTCTCAAGTTTCCTTAGTGCTTCCGTGTGTCTTATGATCTTTACTGTGTCTGCTTCTCTGTGCGCTGCTTTTTTGAAGGGTCTACCGACTCGCCTCGTTGACTCAAGTCACCGAAAGCTTGATAAACGTTGCAAGTCCCGAGTCCTCAATGATGAGACATTAGCTAACAAAAACGTTAAAAATCGAGGAACATGAACATTACAATCCATGCGTTCCTTAAACTCTCAGTGAAACGCACTTGTTATATTCACCCGTGTTATCCCCGTAGTCAGCGCAGCCCTACGAGTTCGGCTACGACAACGTGGACGAGTACGGCAACAAGCAGTTTCATAAGGAGCAGGGAGACGCCAACAACGCCAAGACCGGCTCCTTCGGCTACACCGACGCCAACGGCGTCTACCGACGCGTCAACTACGTGGCCGACGCCGACGGCTTCAGGGCCACCGTGGAAACCAACGAACCTGGAACGAAAGCCGGAGTGAGCGCCAACGCCGTCTTCAACGCCCGCCCAGTCGTTGTGGCGCCCAGCCTTTCCAAGGCCGCCGCCTACGGAGCGCCCGTCTACGGCAAGCCGGCTCGTCGTGCCTACGGCCACCACGCACACAATCAGGGAGCCTATGGTCAAACCGGACACGGTCAGCAGCACCCCGGATATGGTCACCACGGATACGGCAATCGTGTTTGAGTTTCCATTTGATTCCCTCACCGAAATGCTCAAAGAGTGTCGACCTTTCTACGTAAAAGAAAAGCATCGTATGAACCAACGCCCGGCTAACGATCACCCTAAGACAAATAAAGTTTTTCCTCCTCCTCCTCCCGACATCACGCCGCTGCTTTAGTCGCAGCTGCGCATGCGCGGTAGCCTCATATCCCGCGAATCTCGTTTCTGCATACGCGCAGCGTCCATACCTGGCTTTGGCTTTCGCGGACCTGTTTGGTAACAGCGTGTTTGTGTATATAATATTGCCAATAAATTTACCGGAGCTTACGAAACTGTTTTTGGTTTCCTATATCTTCTTTTGTGGTCTTCCACTTTGTAAGATATTTTAGCACAAATTCAAATGCGTAATTTGTTTTAATATGGCTATACTCATTACAGTTAAACGAGTGTCATCGTCCCTGTAAAAGAATTAAAAATCATCCATGATTTGCTTAATAAACGGAAATTATAATGTAGTAACAGGTAAAACAAACATGAACGCAGCAGATGAAACATGCAAACGAGACGAACGCTGACTCGCAACTGAACTTTTAATTACTTGAAGCAGAAAGAACGAATACAAATTGCCGACACTAAACAGCCGCTATCGGCCAGACCCCTTGCCCCGTCATCGCCTAACTACCTCTCTCTCTTACCCGTAAAAAAAATAATTTCCTGCTCCGAAAGCGCTATTCACGCTTTCGATACGCATTAATCCCCTCAAATAGACAATGCTAAAAGCCACGAACATTTCTTTCGTCATTCTAACTTTGTTTCTGTCTAAAACTGTTGCGTCACAAAAGGACGGTTTAAACTTACACACTTAACAGTGTACTGGGAGGTTCACTCCGACCGTGCAGCAAGATACTTGCTCTGCTTTCCTCGCTTATCGTTAAAAAAACCTTTAAGTCTGCCCGATATAACATGTTGTACACTAGAGAAGGATGTTGTACATAATGAACTCGCAGCATCTTACGAACGGCTTCGCCTGTTCCTTTTTCACTCCCTTTTTGGGAACTTTTCCTCTCTCTCGTTCACCCTAAAACATATTTGCTTCAATTTACTGGGGGCTGAAAACACCACCGCTATAATATACCAACTTCCGATGTTCTTTCTACCTGGGAGACTTTGTATAGATAAGGCATTACTGCAAGTCTTTTATTCTCTACACAGCAATTCTCCGCCCGAAATGGCTTTGTCCGCTTCAATATAGTGCTTGCAACGCCAGACAATAACGCCACCGGAAACCCCACTTTTTATAACCTCTCAGCCTGTCTCCCGAACCTCTCACCACCGTATAAGTCAACATGTTCAAGGTAGCCACAGAACACGAGGTTGTTATGCCCCTCTTAATGATTTTCAAGTGAGCCTACCTGCAGTCCAGGAGGCAACCGATCTCCCTGACGTCACAGGCCGAGAAGCTCATGAAGCGGAGGGCGCTGAGTTGTCGCGTTCCATAATGGCACGCAATTCTTTCATTCCTGAATATGCTTGGATACCTAGAAATGTGTATCCTCGTTTATGACACATCGTTTATGTTCGCCATGTCTATCATTAAGACAACGCTTCGTTCAACCTATATAGCACAAGCCACAATCAAAGGGGAGGTTTAAACTATGCCTGAAACACATGTAACACACTTTTCCCTCTGTTTCTTTAAGCAACCTTTCTGGGCGGAAGCGAAAGGAGTTAACTGCTTCAAACTACTATCTGTACTGAACGCCATGCGTACACGAAACTTATCAGCGATTGATTTTAGGTTGTGTGAAATCGTATGGAAAAACGGTATGACTATATAAAAGCCAGCCAACAACGTACTTCAGTATTTAGACCTCTAGCTCTGATTAATCCTGGGGTTACGTTGGTCGTATGTCAAAATAAAGGCTAAACCAATACTTCATCATCATCATTTATTAAAACCTTGAAGGCCATTGCCGGCATTACACAAGGTGGGTGTAACTGCTGAAGAAATATATAAAGGAACAAACAAAAAAGTGGGTTACATGCTGGAAAACATTGTTATATAAAGCAGCAAAAAACAGGAAAAAAAAAACACTTAAAACATTTTTAGGGAAAAACAGCTGATGAAACAGAAAAATACCCAAACAAAACATTTCTATAAACACGAGTTGACTTTGCTATTAGTGTAAATGCAGATGGATGGTCAGTTGGGATATGAAAGTATTATAATCTGTCTGGGTCACGATACTGTTAGGCAGGCTATTCCAGTCCGTTATTGTGAATGGCAAGGTGGAGTAAAGAAACGAAACTGACGAGGCGAAAACTGGACGAACTTTACAGACGTTATCAATGCGAGGAAATATACGAGTGGCTGGGGATAATAGTGAAGTTCTGATGTCATGGTTATGATAGTAAATCTTGTGAAAAAGAGACAGGCGTGATAATTTCCTTCTAATTGAGAGGAGATCAAGGTTAGCTTTCATTCGTAAAGAAGTGATGCTGGTGTCTCGTGAGTAATCTGAAAAAATGAATCTGATTGCGCGATTTTGAAGTGCCTCTATCTTTGTTATCAATGAATGTTCCCAAGGGGACCAGATAGATGACGCGTATTCAAGTTGCGATCTTACGAGTGTAGTGTAGGCTAGTTGTTTAACTGATGATGGTGCTAGTTTCAGATTCCTTCGAAGATACCCAAGAGAGCGGTTAGCATTAGACAGGACGTGTGTTATATGCGTGTTCCATGAGAGATCGTCAGATAAGTGAACACCCAGATATTTGTAAGATAGACACTTGGTAATTACCTGGCTGCACATGGTGTAAGTGAAAAAGAGAGGACTATGAGCACGCGTGAAGGAAACCAGATTTGTTTTAGTAAAGTTAATTGTCATTTTCCACTGTTTACACCAGTCGGCTATTAGGTTAAGGTCAGCTTGTAGGGTTATGTTATCGTTCAGGTTAGATACAGATCGGTAAATTACGCAGTCATCAGCAAAAAGTCGAATACAGGATGTTATGCGATCTGGTAGGTCATTTACAAATGTTAAAAAAAGCAGAGGTCCGAGAACACTCCCCTGGGGGACTCCGGATGACACAGGAGAATAAGGTGACGACTGGTTGTTAATAACAGTATGCTGAGTACGATTGGTTAAAAATTGTCCCATCCATGATGTTACGAGTGGATGAATGTGAAGTTGGTTTATCTTGAGCATGAGTGAACTGTGGGATACCTTATCGAATGCTTTAGAAAAATCAATGAATATGGCGTCTGTCTGTATGTTATTATCGACGTTACTGTGTATTTCATGAACAAAATGTACAAGTTGCGTTTCGCAACTTGTACATCCCCTTGATCGTTGCCTTACAAAGCATGTCAAGGCAGGATTGGTTCGGAACATGATTAACAACGCGGTTTAAAAGTCCTGTTGGCACTCCATCATAAAGTCTATTCTGGTTGTTTTTTTACCAGCGTAATGATGCAAAATGTCATCAAGAATTTAGTTCCAAGCAGCTTTCGAACATAATTGCAAAATACAAAATAAAATTAGGAAAATGTACGAACACAAAAAAATTGTAGTCATACCGTTCTTCTATAAGGTTTCACTCAACCTAAAATCAATCGCTGATAAGTTTGGTTTACGCATGGCGTTTAGCACATATAGTTTGAAACGGTTGACTCCTTTCGCTTCTGCCCAGAAGGTTGCTTAAAAGAAAAAAAGAAAAAGTGTGTTCCCTGTGTTTCAGGCATAGTCTACAAGACCCCCTTTGATTGTGGTTCGTGCTATATAGGTCAAACGAAGCGTTGAATTAATGATACACTAGGCGAACATAAACAACGTGTCAAAAACAAGGATCCATATTCCAAGGTGTCCACGCATTATTCAGAAATGTAAGAATTGCGTGCCGTTATGGAACTTGACAACTACAATTCAGAAAGAAAAGACCAGAAGCGCCCGCAAAAGAGTCGATCGTGATAACCAAGCATGGGAATGAAGTGAACAAGCCATTTTTGTCTGTAGAAGCGGAATAAAAGCGGTTTCTGAATATCTAACGCTATCTTTAGCCTAAATTTTTTTTTTTTTCACTTAGTTCATGCTACGATTTTATGCCCCCTTTGTGTAGTCTTATAACTGGCTCCCTCAAAGGAAGGTCGAGTGCATTTTGTAATCTTCCTGACGTTTTATTTTTTTTTATTTTTTTTTTTTGTGATTGACGAGTCATTTTTGGGGCCGTCATGTTTTGTTGGTTTGACCCCATTGTTAGAGGTCCGGTGTCGTATTTTCTGTTGAGAGAGGTGATATGAAAAAGGGTTCCCTTTTCTTCCTTCTTTTTTCAACCCTATATAGAGGGTTATGCCCGCAATAAAGGTTCAGATGTGTTTGAGACGTTTCCCTTCTTTTCCTGGTCGTCATCTGTCAATACCTAAGTCTCGCGCTTTCTCAAACATGTTTGATATGCGCCAGCTCACTTGCTCCCTCACGTTCTGTTCATCACACTATTGCACGAAAAGGTTTAAAAGGATGCGAGACGCTTAAAGAAGCCTAAAGAAAATAGACGAAAAAATAAAACAGCATGATATGTGTGTATAATTAGGAAGGAGATAACAACAATTATGGCTTCGAAGTACAGTCGTTGTAAAAGGCCGAGGTATTTTAAGAAATTATAAACGTGAATATAGTTGATAAAGGTTTGTCTCCAAGCAACAAAACAATGTGTAAAAGGAGGCAGGCACTATAAAACTGGAGGAAGTGAAATTGGCGGTTGTTAGCTTCACTGTTTCATTCTCGTTGCTATTTAGATCTGATGTATTTCTTAAGCGTTGCACGGCAGTATCTGTGTGGCATGTCTTCAATATCCACATTTCTTTCACTACGAGTGTTTGCAGCATGATCAGCCCTTTCATTTCTGGCAGTTTCTACGTGGCTTGGAACCCAGCAGAAAACGATTTGAATATTGTTTTACAAGGCAATACTTAGTGTGAACTGTAAAGCAGTAACAACAGTATTTTTGTTGCCTCAAGCGATGCGAGTGCTCTTAGAGCACTACAAAAATCTGTGTAAACTATGGAGCAAGGAAGTCTATTTTCTGGGATGTGATTTGTGGCGAGAAGCAAACCCAACAACTCGAGAACAGTGTCTGTTTGGGCGAGTTGGTTTGACGTCTTATGCAACATTGTGCGCAACAAGGATGACGACAGCAGGGCAGAACAAGGACCGAACAAGGCGCCTTGTTGTGTCCTTGTTCTCCCCTTTTGTCCTTGTCATTGCTACGCAGAAGATTGCATAACATACAGCTCGGCCGTTAAAATTGTCGCGTTGCTTTAAATTCTCCGCACACATTCATAAAAAGGCCCGATTGTGGAGCAACCAACGAAGGAATCACTTATTGTGCCATCAGTGTAAAAGCTGATGTAGTTGTTATACTTATCTTGCGGCTTCACAAATTTCTGCCTTAAATCTTCATGAGAAGTGTCTTTCTTATTGTACTGGGTCATAGACAGGTACACAGCAGGCTAAGATCGCCATGAAGTTATTGTTTCTAAGCAATAGGTAGGTTTATGTCAAGACCTGCCGAGACGGCTGCCGGCTTATTTATCATTGAAGAAAGAGCAATGATTGAGGGTTTGTTTAGGAAAGTTCTTTCAAAAAGTGAATTTTCTACGACTCACTGACATGAATGTTGCAGTACGGAACGAAACATAAGTGAATACTTGAAGCCTAAAGAATAACGCCTTTTCTCATGATACAGCTCTTTGGCTTCAGAATATAGGCTCAACACGGGACATGGGCGGAGTGCACCAGTGGCGAGACGTATTCCCTTATGGTGAACAGTATCTGACATCTTCAATGTCAAAACCCTTGTCGACCCATACATCAAGTCGGGATTCTAGAATTGAGTGGTAGATTCTTAATAGATATACGCGATCAGAACCCACTGACTTTAGAAAAAATCTCTCTAAATCGAGTCTTTGAAAGCTAAAGGGCGATTTTCTATTACAGCTGAGGCCGAGAAATTTCTGCATCCCTTTTTTCTGAATGGACACTTTATACATAGTCAGGGCAGGCTCTGGAACAAGTCCATGTTTTCGCGAGAAGGGGACACAATAAGTTTTTTTTTTCTTTGGAAAATGTAATTCCATTATTATTTGCCCACTTTACCATATTGTTAGTTGTTAACTAAACTCTCCGTTCACAAATAGAAAAATTTCAAGATTACATAGAAATGTGGAGGTAATAAACAAACAAGAAGTATTACACTGAAGGGGGAATTACATGCAAAATAGAATTATTTTACAAGAAAAAGAGTAGCACTGAGCACACCACCTTCGGGTACGCCATTTTCTTGCACGAATTCTCTAAAAAGAGTAGTTCCTAACTTGACATGAAATGTGCGTCTTTCTAAATAGCCCTGAATTGCACCTAGCACTCGACCGCGAATGCCGAAGTTATTTAGATCATTAATAATGCCTAACCCCCATGTGGTATTGTATGCTTTTTCTGAATAGAAAAATCACCGGGAAACAAAACTGTCTATTTACAAAGGTCTCGTGTACATTCGTTTCAAGTCTAACAAGGCGGTCAGCGGTAGAACTTTAGGAACGGCCATTACATAGAAAATTGGCAACTAAGATTTTCCATGCAAGGACATATGGTTGGCCTTCAGTTGACCATTCGTTCCAAGGTTTTTCCGAGACTTGTTGAGGCTATAGGTTGGTAACTGGTTACATTGGAGGCGTCCTTTCCTGGTTTTAATAAAGGAATTATGTTGGCTACTTTCCATTGAAGTTGACAACATCCTTCCTTCCAGATTCGTTTCAAAACGGTATAAAAAGTTCTAGCGTAGAAAGGTTAAGATAAAGACAGTTCAGCATCTCACAATGAATACCATCAGGACCAGCAGCTGAAGGTTTAGTATGTTTTAGTACCAGCTGGAGTTTATGTAATGTGAAAAGGGAATTGTAATGTTCCCTTCCGATTCCAGATGTCTTTACAATGTGTTTTGCTTGGAGCGTGTGTCGTTGGAATACAGCTGGATAATGTTGAGAGCTGGAGTCAAATTGAAAGTGCTCGCCCAGGATATCGGCCTGCTCCTCCGAAGTTTCAGGGCAGTACCTATTCCTGGTCAAGAGGGGAGCAGGGCAGCAGAGAAAGCACGATTGCTTCCATTCAGTTTGTGGATTATGTTCCACATTTCCTTGGGTGTTGTGGTGCTGTTAATGGAGGATACATACCTATGAAAACTCTGACGTTTGGATTGCCCGTGGATGAACCAAACTTGGGAATTCATGTTCTTAAATTCAATTACATTACTTGGAGTAGAATAACGTCTACGCTTTCACCACGCTCGGTTTCGGTCCGTCTTTGCCTCGCGGCAATTTTGATTCCAGCAGGGTTTCGGGCATCCGGGGAGGCGCGTGGATGTTATAGGTATCTTCTGCATGGCTGCGGCAAGAATACGTTGTTTGAGTAATCCTTGAGTAATCCGTTTAGCTCGTCGATTGAGAGCTGGTCAAATGATGTGCAAGGTAGAAGCGAGGCCTGGGTAAAACCTTCCCAATCAGTTCTGTCGAACTTCCACCGCGGTGCCTCTTAATGACAGTGTCGGTGGCGGGAGGCAACGCTCAAGGACAAATGAAATGTGATCGCTTCCATACGGATTCTGTATAACCCACAACGTAAAGAAAGGGAATATGGTAGGATCAGCTATCGCAAGATCATTACACGCAAAAGTGTATGACGAAAAGCTGCCAGTGGGTGTTTTTTTTTTATTCATCAAGCATAAATCTGATATTCCTCGCACGTCCCGTCTGCAACTTCCCCACGAAGGATTATGGGCACTTAGGTCACCAAAGATAAGGAAGGGATGTGGAAGCTGTCTAAAAAGGGTTTCAAGTTCTTCATAGTTCATCAATAATTAGGAGGCATATATAATCAGCATACATTTTGGCAGATCAGTTAAAATTTTTGCAGCAACTGCTTCCAGTTTGCACAAGTTGTTGATTTCGAACTATTATGGCAACGCCACCAGAAGCGAGGAAGTCCTGTGGTTTATCTTTCCGGAATAGCTGGAAGCGTTTTACTAAGTTTGATTGGCATTCTTTCAGGTACGTTTTCTGAAGGCAAAAAGCTATGGAGCTGTGTTCCTCCAACGAATTGTAGACATCATCGTAGTTGTAGAGCAGTCCTCGAAGATTCCACTGTATGATGTTCATCAGATTAGCCAAGATAATAATGACCCTTGCCTATTTTTGCTGTAGGGGGGGTCACATATTACTTGTTTTTGTGGTTGTGTAGGAGTATGGTAAGCTTTTAGTCCTATAGCTTTTTTCAGGGTGGAGTTACCGGCTTTTTAGCTTTTTTGTTTGCTCCGGAGTCTGAATCTCTGCTTTCTCTAGGTCCGTGTCAAGAGCAGAAATGTCTTCACCGTATGCCGTGGCTTCTGTGTTCGACGTCTTCTTGTCAGCAAGCCTGTCAGAAGACCTCGAGCAGTCGGTGTTTTAGGTGGGCAGACCACGGCCCTTGCCCAGCACTTTAGGGCGAGTGGTCGACGTGCTCAGCCGAACCATCGAGTTGTCACTCTGGCCAGGTACTGCAGACGCTATAGGAGATGCCCGTGGAACGTGCTCTGTTCTTGGTGGGGAAGTCCCCCTCTGAGAGGAGGAGCGAGGGGCTCGCTTCTCTTGAGTGGACGACCTGTGAGGAGCGGGCGATGGAGTTACCTCCATGGCCTCTGTTGCCTCCAAGTCCTCAGGATGACTGGATGCCTTAGCTGACTTCGCAGCCGAAAGGGAATTCCCAGGAAGAGAGAGCTTTAACCTGGGTGTGGAAGACTGTAGTAGTTTCTCGGGGTTCCGGAGGGACACCTGGGTTGTCACCGATACCTTAGGCGGTGCAGTTTCTCTGCCGGGCACTGCCTCGGCATAAGAGCCTCTCTGGAAAGCGGAGAGGCGACGGTTTACATCATAATAGGATATGGTTTCTTTCTCCTTAAGCGCGAGAAATTCTTTTTCATATTTAAATTGCTCACATATGAAATAGGTTGGGTGCTTGCCATTCTAATTTGCACATTTTTAATCCGCCTTGCAGTCGTCAGCACTTTGGTTGGTGCCGCTGCACCTGGCGCATGTCTCGCGACCGCGGCAAGTGCGCGAACCATGTCCATATTGCTGGCAACGAAAGCAGCGAAGAGGATTTGGTACATAGGGACGCAACTTGCAGTTGGTGTAATCGGCCTTAACAGAAGGTGGCAAGATGTACCTTTCCAAAGTCAATACAACGTGCTTGGTGGGTTGTTCCTTGCCGTCTTTTCGAATATTAATGCAATTTGCAGCCACATCCCTTGGGATTGCAGACCTTCCAGAATTTCATTCTCATAACTGTCCGTCAGGTCATCCTCCGAGATCACATCGCGTATGGTGTTTAGTGCACGATGGGCTGACACGGTCACCTTCAGATCTTGGATAGTTTCGATATTGAGCAAGGCCGTAGACTGGTATGTTTCATTCACGTGTACCTGACAATCGCCTAAAAAAAGCTTATTTGCTTTGAATTTTTCTCCGAAGATGCCTTGAAGCACCTTAACAAAAAGGAATGGAGAAAGCTTAGAGAGTGGTTTTGAATTTTCTTCAGAGTGTAAGACAAAGAATTTTGTAAAATGGTCACTTGAGTCATCTACTAAGGAAATTGGACAAAGCTTCGGGGCAGTCCCTTTTCAGGGACCGATCGGAGGTTTGTATTGCTTAGAACCCATATAGATAAGAAGGAAAGCTCAGTGCCCGGGTGCACCGCCCACCACAGAGCCCAACATTGGCCTGGCTGTCCCAAAGCAAGAAGGGCCTGGCTGGCATAATTACAACAAGGTGTAAAGTTGGGCGAGTTGCTTGATGGTCATATTGAATGGGGTAAACAGCGCAAAAAGACGAAGGACCACTAAAAGGAAACACACACACACAGCGCTTACTTACAACTGAATTTTTACTTCTGTGCCATTCAGCAAGTAAACTTGAAACGAGATAAACATACAAGCAATCGATCCGATAACACGTAATCTTCCCACACAGCCGCCCCAATTTAGCTGGAGCCGAAAACACAACTGGCACGTTGTACCTACTTGCAACCTTCTTGACACCGTGGGACACCTTGTGTATATACGGCAAAACCACGGGTCTTGCCGTTGGTTTTTGTCTTGCCTCAGTACTAGCAGGCCCTCTAAACACCTTAAGCAAGGATTCCACGACGTCTATTTTCGCCTTTCGACGCCACCCTTCGTTTTTTTTTTGCGCTGTTTTAACCTATTTAATAAGGCACAATTACTCTGCCAGTGCAAGCTGGGGCACTATATACGAGTGTGGTGGCAAAGACAGGTCCTGTTTCCACTCAAGGTAGGCCCTTGTCGCCTAAGAAGGTGAAAAGGGAAATAAGAGAGTGTAGAAGAAAAGAGAAAGAGGTAGAAGGAAAAGTGAAAGGAAAAAAAAAATCGAGTAGAGGAGGCGACTAACTGCATCATCCTGCTCGGGCCAATCTAAAACTCCAGTCAACGAGAAGCACGGCCGAAGCGGTGTATTGCCTCGTCCGGGAGGCCCCGAAGGGTCCAAACGTACCCCGGGCTCAGCTCAACCACCAGGACCTCACCAAGCACCTACTACAGTAGGTTCCCCCTGTGTGCGGGTATGGTGGCCCACGTGGCTGGGGTCCGTGGTGACGCTACTTACAAAGCACCTAGCACCTAAAATGCAGGCGCCCCCTGCGGAGCTCGGGGTCCGTGGAAACACCACTCTCCACACACCTGTTTTCACAGGCGCCCCCTGCGGGGACCTCGCTAGAGACAGACCATGTTCTATCGTGTTCGTTAGGGGTGGTGGTTTCACAAAGCGCAATGCTATCACCACTTCTCTTAACTCTCGTCTTGGCAGACCTAAGCTGCCGCCTCGACAAGATCCCCGGCGTCCGCCACACAATTTACGCAGACGACGTCACCATGTGGACGACAGGCGGCCCAGTCACTTCTAAAACAGATGCCGCACAAGGGCCCTAGACGGCGTCCAGGGTTTTTTGCAGAGCGAGGCCTGATCCCCCTTCCTAGTGATGACACAGTACGCCTTGTTTGCAAACACCATCACACTCCGCGAGGCGACGTCTTGCATCGATCTGAAGTTCGCGGGCAAAACTATCGAGGACACCAACGTGTTGTGAGTTCACGGAGTCGACTTCTCACCATAAGGCCCTCCCGAGACGTAAGTGAGCAAAACCAAAGCCTCCATCAGCAAAATGGTGCACATCATTCGTCGCACAACTGCCAAGGATTGGGACGCTCACTCAATCATCCACCGCATGCTGGTCCGGAGCCTAATCCAGGCGAGGAACCTTTATGGGTTCCACAACGTGGGCATCACGAAGACGGACTGGAAGTCCTGCGTAGGAGGGCTATGCGCATTGTCATGGGTCTCCTGAACTTCACACCGATCGTCCAGATGCAGGTCCATGCGGGTCTCAACACCCTCGGCGGACTGCTACATGAAGCGCGCCTTGGGCACCACCGCCGCGTGTCGCACGCCAGAAAGTGGCGCGCCATTTGCGCTTTACTGGACTTGCAATTGACCGAAGGCGGACCTCTACCCGCCATGTCGCCACCTCTCTGAAGTTTGCCAACGAGGCCCACGCCGTCCCGAGCAGGCGGCGGCCAGCCCGGCCGACGCCGTCCCCGAGTGGTTGTGCATGAATGCGCTGCCGATGCCGACGGCCCCCAGGTCAGTCGTTACTATTGTGACGCTGCCGCGAATCGCGAGCACGGCTTCATTACCGCCGCTGCCTTCTGCCTGCAACCGGGTGTCCGGCTCCTGCACAATCCGGCTCCAGCAGTGCTCAAGTGCCTGGCTCCCGCAGGATCTTGACTCCCTTGAGGCCGACGTCCGTTCGACTGCTCGGAGTGGAGCTCACGCTCTGCCCCCCTCCCCTCTGAATCCGCTGGTACAGTACACAAACAGTGTCCTTGGCACAAGCATAATGCCGCAATGTTATTGAAAAAAAAAAAAAAACACAGACGTTGCGCGCGCTTAGGCGATCCCTCCCCTGCTTTTGAGCACGCCGCGCGTCTGGAACGCGCGGCGCCGCTATTCGCCGAATTCAGTCACGTGAGGGGCAGGCTCAACATGCCGTGCAAGAAAGACGGACCTACGGGGATGAACGCGCAACTCCAGCTCCCGTAGGGAGCCTATACAGGAACTCTAGTGCTACAGAGCCTGTGATGCCGTCTCTGTCACGAGGAATCGTCTCTGTAAATTGAAGGGGACACGTCCTCAAAAGGACGGCTTCGGGCATAGGGCACGATTCCCTGTGGCGTAGGGTTTCTGCTATCAGTGACTGTACCCTAGCAGTACGCTTGTACCTAAGCTTAACTTGACAAACGACGAAGTTGCGCTTTTCACTTTGAACCGTAATAAACGCTAGCTGCACCTGCCACTATTAGCCAATAACGGGCTCTATACATGCCTTGCACGCGACGTCAGGCTAGGTAAGGACGGGATCCTGTGCCATGCTGGTGGTGGACGTGACACCGCGCGGATGCACTTACTAAGGCGTCGGATGTTGCTAACTGCCCAGACACGCGCTGATATGCACCATATTTTCATGAAAGGTACCTAGTGTTGTTACATATGAGCTTAGAAAAACGAGCCGAGCTTACGATGATGACGTTTAGCCAGTGCGTGATTAATCTTTTGGCAGTGGTGCGATTGCGCTAGGAGCAGAAAGTTTGCAATATGCCGCTAAGTGTTGATGCAGAAGGCTGTCATGTCGCCCCCCCCCCCCCCCCCCCCCCGCAACAACAAAAATTAGAAGATAAAAGCAGCTTATTTGCCCTTCGCAAAATATGACGAGCGGCTCAAGGAGCCGCTTGGATAAAACTTGCTACGATTTTGCGAAATACTGCTAAACAACGCAAGGTTATTGCCATAATCTTAACCGTGATACAAGGATAAAAAAAAAAAACGGAGAAGACCACTCGCATTGTCTCAGGGCTTATATTCCGATGCTCGCCTACATACTTTCGCTCCTTGCAGAGGTTACCGCCACGCGGACGGCACTAACCGACTCCCCCCTCGGCGGCGTCTTGGCAAGCTTGCACACGGGAGGCGCTGCCGACCGACCGCGGTCTGGCCGTGCTCGCGGCGCGATACCCGCCCGTACCCGGCCGGCAGCCCCGAAGGTGCGCTCGAACATGGCTCGATGCGCGGAAACGGCATGATGCAACAAAAGGCAAAGGGCATTTACACGACGAGAGGGAAAAAGATGCAAAGGCGTGCGCGAACTTTGACAACGGTGGAAAAGTGCCGTCGCTCCTCGGTAATCCGCGGAGAATTCTTTTCATGATGCTCGTACTTTCTCTAACTTGACGGCTACTCTGTCTCGCGGGACATGCTGACGAAAGGATCGTCGGGATACCTAGTAATTACTAGAGCCGAGCGCGGCGCAGTTTATCGCTTTACTATTGCTCACGCTGCGAAGGGCCGTCGAGTCAACCACCAGCATGGTGCTTACCGGCGGGTTGCTATCATTTCGTCGAAACTCGTTTCGTGGAATTACGTTTCGTGGACAACTTTTCGTGGACACACGTTTCATGGACACACGTTTCGTCGACACTGTGACGTTTCGTCGACAATCGTTTCGTCGACAGCATCACCGTAAAACGTTTCGTCGACAAACTTTTTTTTTCTTTTTTTGCTGTTCCGAAAGGAATGCCGGAAACTTAAAGGGGTAGTGAAACGAAATTTTAGCGCCGATCTTGTTGCATAAATATGGGCTAGGGACAGGCACCACCTCGGAAATATAAATATTGCGCTGTAAAACACAGGAGAACTAATTTTAAACATAATTAAACGATTTCAAATTCTCATCTGGTGGATGGGGGGAAGTTCTCGTGACATCACTTGTGCCAAAATAGCAGCGCCGTTCTGCGGCAATACGGCGTGCCGGCAGAATTCGCCTAGGCCTGAACGCGTTCGCAAAGCCTTGGCGGAGAAAGCCAAAGCGTAGTTGGCCACAGTGAGCTCGTTCTCGTTGCGGCTCTTTGCACGACACGGCCCGAGCATGCTTCTGGCACGGCCGGTATTAGTTGCTGCGAGTCGCGAGCTGCAAGCCGACGTTAAAAAGGATATGTTTGAACCACGACCAACTCGAGTTGGTCGTGGTTTGAACTACGAGGGTGTCAGCAAGAGCCACGCAAATGCCAAATACCTGTTCACACTCGGAGCGGACACGCGCGTTTGATCGAAGTGCTGGATTCGCTTTGTTAGACCGCGTTTCGGTAAGCGTTTCTGGACCGATCTTTTACGATTGCAACTCGATACTGACATGACACTCGGCAAAGAAAGGTTAGACCGACATCGCGTAGCTCCCACGAACTGCTATAGCTCGACACTGACGTAGCGTCGAGTCAGAATAAAAATGGCATACTAATAACAGAGTGTACATACTGAGTTGCCAAGGTAATTCGTATGGCGTTTATTTGAGCTCTATATCACACAAAACAAGGAGATAGAATCAATGAGAGTCCCTTTTCGACGACAGCGTTCGTCATCGCTGTCTCGGAAAACAAGGAGATCGAGATGACAAGGGGAAAATATTGACCTTTGAAATTTAGTTCAGGGATCAAACTACTCATCCGGTAAGGGTCCACAAGGGTCGCGCGGGCATATTCCATTCAGCAGGCCAGCCGGTCATGGACAGACGGTCTTGGCCAAGGACCGCCGGAGCAACGGTGCGCCGAGTCGATGTTGCTGCTAGGCCTACTATATTCTGCCGAGCTCGCTCGGTCGGCAGAATCGTGGCTGTTGTAGCTCTTCTCGTGTGTTTGTGGATCCTGCGTTCTTGATCGTCGTGGCCTGTTTTAAGTACTCCTTCCTTTTTTCTTGCTGGTTGAAGTCGGGACGCACGAGAAGAGCACGAAGAAAAATAAATGTCCGTTGGTGGCCGATACCAAGTAACTGAGCGACGCTGTCGGCCTTGTTGATTTGATCGTAAAAAGTGCGTAAGACAGCTTCGGAGCTGTCGTAGGATTCTGTCGTAACCTGCGCAAAGGTTACGACAATTTCGTTTCGAGAGCACGGGTTTTCTCTCAAATTTGTCGTACGCACTTTTTTCGTCGTGAATTCGCTTTGAGAATCCGGCCTCAGAGCTGGTTTTGTCAGTGCTGCCGTGGTTGCCGACTTGCCGTGGTCCCGTGGTGCAGCGTGCGTGCAGCCCTTGCACATCTCAAACGGCCACGTTGTCACAGGTCGTATAGCGTCGACGCGCCACCAAGTGGCAACGCTCGTAACCACAACATTCACGCCGTAGCCTTTCCCGACCGGCACAAGTGACGCCACGAATGCGCCCAATATCCCAAGACGCATCGCGCTCTCCGATGGCCGATTTTTGAGCGCGCGCCCAATCGGGCCCATCAGGGTGAAAAATATAGCCACCCGTTCAAAATACAAACGCGCGATTATGATTTATGAATATCATTGATCATATTGAACCTATTTCTGACCATAATAGGTGTATTTCAAGTTTCGCTTCAGTATCCCTTTAAGGTACAAGCGGTTGTAACAGATAACAAAGACGATGCCTAGCGCAGTTGCTCTCCAAGGTGAGCAACTGCGCTATCCTCTCGCTCTCATCCGTGTCACATGGAATAAGCAAGAGCGCGCAGGACTTCGCGCGCGGCCTATTCGGATATTTGCAAGTTCCGATGCCCGTTTATGGAACCGAAAGTTGCTGGAAGAAAAAAACTGGTGGAGAAAAATATGCGTAGCCGCAAAACGAAACTTCGATCCAATGGTGGGTTGCGGAAAAGGGCGTAAACACTGATCGTTTTCTTCATATTGGTTATTTTGAAACAAAAATACAGCTTGCAGTCTTTTATTGAAACATTACAACCCGAATATTTCACTTGAAATTAAGCATGTTCATTACCCTCAATTATTCAAAAGGAAAAGTGATGCAATGTTTTACTGGCTACTGCGACTTATACGCGAAAGAACTGTTTAGTCGCACTCGGTTCATCGTCATTTATCCTTAAGGGCCGTTTAAAAAGGACATTACATAAGGGGGCTGTAAACAATGCCAGATAAAAATAAATAACAAAAGCACGAAAACCAATAACACTCGCACTACCGCGAGCACGCTGCCCGCGAGTAAACCTAAAAAAAAAAAAAAGCTACATTGCAGTGCAAAAACAGAAAAACACGAGAATTGGTAACATATAAATGAAACATTACATCAAGTTTAGCCTTACTACACAAAGTAAACCATAGTTGATATCAAATGTGCAACTTAATGCATTTTATAGCTTCTCTCGAGCAGCCGCCAGATGCAAGGCCTTGGAGGCGGTAGTACCACTAGACGAGATCTGTCGGCAGCAGCCGACTGATCCTCAGACGCAACATTCAATTGTTCTTTTATCGATGTCAGCAGACAGATACCTGGGGCGAGTTCGTAAACCAGCTCTTTGCATAAAGGAGCGGCTTCGAAATCTCATGTTCTTTGGTCACATGTTGGTTTATGTGCATGCAAAATTTTAGTACAGACATAACATATGCAGAACTACAGTGTTATTTAATATCCGGAAGCTAAATATGCTAAAGTCTAAAAATCGTATGCGGTCTGGTAAGTACAGTACGTTGAATACCCGGTGTTTTGAGGAGAAAATAACCGTGTTTTATCACCGTAAAGTAAACCACGCGTAGCCGAATGCTCAGTTTCTTTCACAGTTTATTGCTTGCGGCAAAGACCAGATGCCCAATTAGCTTAAAAACCGATTTTATGCAATTTTCAACGATAGAAAGGCTGTGTGCACCACAAACAGGCCTCGTTTTTTCATTCAAATTTTTTTAAGAGCTTCAGTGTTTTGACGTGTGGTCTATCTATGCTATGTTCAGGTGGCTCTTGAGGATTCTACCAAAATACGCGACGCGCGGAAAGATACACTTGCTCTGGAAACAATCCTGCCACTTTTTCGAAACAGTCGGAGTGCCGGCGGCCAGCCCGCGAAGGGTTGCATTCGATGACGTGCAGACACCTCGATCACGGATGCTGCCGAAAGCGTAGCCCTCAAGAGCAGCGCATAATGTTGAATGTTTTAAGAATCTAATTTGAGAAAGGAGAGTGGTCGAGAACAAAACTTCCCGGCTTTGACAACGCTTCCCCAAAGGTTCGGGCAAAGACACGAGCGAAACCATACAAATCATAAGTTCCGAAATCAGTGCGATCGGTGCCCCCCCCCCCCCCCCCTTCCCTTTAAAAAAAAAGAAGCAGAAAAAAATTGCGATAATTTAAGTCGGTGAGGCAAGATGGCTGCGCACTGGTTCGCCATACTTGGCTCAGTCGGCCATCTTTCATCCATCCATCCATCCAACACAAGGCCGCGCACCGCGCAGGCGCAGAGGTCGCGAGGAGGTGCAGCTGGCGGACCCAGGAGCTGGGAGAGCGAGCTGTCGACGAAACGTCGCAACATCTGTCGATGAAACGAGCGGGTGCTCGTTTCCACGAAACGATCTGTCGATGAAACATCGCAGTGTCGACGAAACGATTTGTCCATGAAACGTCGTTCGACGAACTGATTGCCACCGCTTACCGGCGTTGGACGTCAACATATGACGTAGGTGTAAGGCATGTATACGTCTATACGTCGCGCATCCCCGCTGAGAAGAGGCATTTCACTTACAATGACTCTCGGGGAGTACTTCATATGGCGATCAACGTGGCTTCAAACGACACCTTGCCCCAACAGCGGACTTGCGCTTTTTCCCCTGGAGTGGGATATTCACCGGGCGAGCTACTGCTTAAGCTCATTTCTAGTAAATCATACGAGCGTTCTTCCTCGAACAATACAAGCCCGTACTCCACCGACGTTCAAGACAAAAAGCGGAGATCGAGACCACCACTCACACAACGCAACACATTCCCAGAAGCAAATGGCGGCTGGCAGGACGGATTGGGTTGACTAACGACTATCAGACATTTCTACTTCTGTGTTAAAACAAATCCGGACGCGCTTGAAGCACCTTTCGTGTTTATTTACGCAGTTTACGTGATCAAACTGAGGAACATACATTATGTGGATGTTTTGGCCAACAATAGTTCCCTAACTAAAGCTCCGGACCTAACTGCCTATCAGTTATGGGCAACGTTAGTTTCGGTCTCGATATTGCCGCGAGCGCAGCTAACCGAAAAGACAGCGCTCCCGCGGACTAACGGTTATCGCGCTTGCCTTCCACGTAGACGGCCAGGGTTCGAGTCCCGGCCGCGGCAACACATTTTTGTTGGCACTAGAATGTGATGTTCTGGTAAGTTCGAGAACAGTCTTGTTGATTCGAGGTTAGAATGTTCTACGCGCCAAACCTTCTACGCCGAATGCTCCAGAAGCCCACGCGTGCACAAAAGCTGCTCCGCGTGCCAAGCTGAAGTCAGTCTCGCCCCAGCGTTCGACTCTGCTGTTACGCCGACTTCGACGCGCGCGACGCTCTGTTACTATCTTTTGTACCCCTTTTGTTTTTGGAACAAGTTCGCCCTATTAAATGTTAATTTCTTCCTGTTTATTTATTATTTATTGGTCACCACCCGTGACATTTTGGTGGAGGTGCTGGGTACTGCATTCTATGCCCCTTAAGCGTACCCCACCGAAGACATTTCGGCCAAGCGACGTGCTCAGCCCCGGAAGGCTACCCTTCGTCGAAGACGCCGAAGCCCGAAGGAGCCGTCGTACCAGAGGTCAGTCCCCCGAGCTTGGTCTCTTGCCCGAGCAACGGAAGAACAAGACCCCGACAATTACCACCCCGCCAGTCGTCGTCCTCCCGTCGCTCCGCGGGCACCTGCTCCCTTCCTCGGCGAGATCTACGAGGACATCGAGGACTGGATCAGCCAGTACGAACGCGTGGCTCGCCACAACGGGTGGAGTGAAGAACAGCGCCTGCAAAACCTCTATTTCTCGCTTGAAGGAACTGCAAGGCGCTGGTTCGAAAACCACAAAGCTTCATTCACCTCGTGGGACCTTTGCAACAACGAGCTCACCCGAACACTCGCCAATCAACACCGAAGGGAGAGGGCCGAAGACCTGCTGCAATCCAGGAACCCAGGGCCCCAATGAAAGAGTCACGAGCTTTGTGGAAGACGTGCTTCGCCTGAGCTCCCGCGCCGACCCTCAGGCCACCGAGGGAAAAAAACTGCGCATTTTGATGCGTGGCGTGAAGGACAACACCTTCGGAGGCCTCGTCCGCAACCCGCCGACCACCGTCGAAGCGTTCGACACGGAGGCGACCAACATCGAGCGCGCGCTTCACGCGCGCGCTTTCCACTACCAGCGGCATTCAGGCGTCGCTGCACCCAAGCTGCTTAACGGCGAAACACTGCGGGTACGCCGGACATCCGGGAAATTATCCGGGAGGTCGTACGGGAGGAACTGCGAAGGTTACTGCCAACCGCCAGTCGTCCGCCAACCCTTTCCATCGCCGAGGCTGTCCGAGATGAAGTGCATCGGGTGCGCCAACCAGAGGTTCCCGTCACCACGGTGGCACCGGGCGAACCGACGTTAAGCTACGCCGGCATGGTCCGACACCCGCCGTAAGCTTAACGCCAAGCCACGGCGCCACCCCGAAAAGACGCCCCAGCGCCGCAGTACACCTGACGACAGGAAGATTAGGCGCACGTTCGCCCAGAGCAACCGGCGCCGAGGAAGACAGATGTGTGGTGGACGGCCGATTGACGCCCCTTGTGCTATCATTGCGGGGAAGCCGGCCACATTTACCGTCGATGCCCCTACAGACAACTGGGGCTGCGCAGGTTCCACCCGAACGACCCGCGCCCAAGGTACGACGAACGCGCTCGCGACATCGAGGAGTACCTCCGACGCTCGCCCTCCCCAGTGTCGTCTCTCCGTCGTGAGGCCCGCTCCCCATCGCCACCACGTTCAGCGTCCCCAGCGCCACGACCCTGCCGAGAGAGCCTGTCTCCCCTGCATCGCCGGGAAAACTGAGTGCGGCAACGCCTGGAGGTGACGTTGCCGAAAACGACGGAAGCAAACAGCCTCCAAGAACGCCGGAGCGCTCCCACTCTCCCGACCCCCCCATCGTACCGACGCCCCTGCAATGGTGTCCAATAACCTAAACATCGTCATCGACGGCCGCGACGCATCAGCGCTCGTGGACACCGGAGCAGACTACTCAGTCTTGAGTGGGAGGCTCTCCCGCCGCCTTCGAAAAGTCACGACGCCGTGGGATGGACCTCAAATACGAACCGCCGGAGGGCACCTCATCACACCGGCCGGGAGATGCACTGCTCGCGTCGAGATCCACGGTGAGACGTGCCCTGTCGATTTCGTCGTTCTGCAAGACTGCTCAAGGTACGTTATCCTCGGAATGGACTTTCTCTGCGAGTATGGCGCCGTCATCGACGTCGGAGCAAACCGGCTGACGCTTAGAAAACCTGCCCCACCACAGGAGGACTCCAAAGCGACGTCATCCGCAGTACGAGTCCTCGCAAACCAAGTGAACCTACCGCCGCGGTCAAGTGTTTTCGTACCCATCAGGGTCGATGAGACTTTCTGCGGCGACGTTTTGCTCGAAGGAAGCCTCCAGTTGTTTCTAGGAAGAGGGATCGGCATCGCAAGAGGCGTCGCGGAGCTCCAAGACGGCCACACTGTCGCACTCGCAACGAACTTCCGACAGGAGGCCCAGCACCTTACGAAAGGCACCGCCGTGGGTCACGCCGAGGAACTCCCGGACTCAGCCGCAATCTCCGGAATATCAGAAGACCTCTCTTCGTGGCCACCCAAGACAACGCCGCCTTCGCAGTTTTACATTGACCCGACCCTGCCTACCCCACAACGACGACAACTCAGTGACCTTCTCGCCAAGTTCAGTGAGTGCTTCTCCACGTCGTCAAAGGTGCGCCAAACTACCGTTGCGAAACACCGAATTGTCACTGAAGACAACGCGCTTCCTGTCCATCGGCGCCGTACCGTGTCTCTGTCAAAGAGAGAGAAGTCATCCACAAGCAGGTCGAAGAAATGCTCGATGACGACATTGTCCAGCCCTCAAGCAGTCCGTCGGCTTCACCGGTAGTCCTGGTGAAAAAGAAAGACGGTACTCTTCGGTTCTGTGTGGACTATCGCCCACTAAACGCCGTAACGAAAAAGGACGTCTACCCGCTGCCACGCATCGACGACACTCTGGACCGGCTGTGCCATGCCCGATTCTTTTCGTCGATGGACCTGACGATTGGGTAATGGCAGATCGAGGTTGACGAACGGGATCGTGAGAAGACTGCCTTCGTCACGCCGGATGGACTGTACGAATTTAAAGTGATGCCCTTCGGACTTTGCACAGCCCTTGCGGCGTTCCAGCGTGTAATGAACACCGTTCTTTCCGGCTTGAGATGGCAAAGCTGCCTCGTCTATCTCGACGACGCCGTGGTATTTGCAAGCGACTTCGACGAGCACCTGAGACGTTTGCGAGCCGTGCTACACGCTATCCAGAATGCTGGACTGACACTAAAGGCGTCAGAATTTCGGTTCGCTTACGGTGAGATCAAATTCCTCGGCCATGTCGTAAGTGCTCAGGGTGTAAGCCCTGATCCTGCAAAGACATCTGCTGTTGCCGAATTTTCGAAGCCATCAGACAAGAAAGCCGTAAGAAGATTTCTTGGACTGTGCGCTTACTACAGACGTTTCGTTCGCGATTTTTCCAAGATTTCTTTTTTCAAAGGTTCTTAGAATGTTTATGTATAAACAGATTTCTAGTTATGTCAGTCAGAAAATTTTTCCTGTTCAGCACGCTTTTTTTTCATATAGAAAGCCCGTAGAAACAAAGTTGTGCTCTTTCCTGGATTTCTCTCAACCGATAATCACACAGAAAGGTTAACTTGCTGTCATATATTTTGAGATGTCGAAGGCCTTTGACCGTGTGGATCATTCTTTTACTCCTCTGCAAACTTTATTTTCATGTCCTCTACCCTAAGCTCTGTGAATGGTTCAGTAACTAGTTGAGTTTCCGCTTTTACACTTTCGTTTTGGCCACTCATTTTCGAAGTGTTTTATTTCGACTTCTGGTGCACCCCAACATCGATCCTGCGACCACTGTTGTTTATTTTGCTCGTAAACGATATAATAAAATTCATCAAGCATTCGAATCTCCTTCTTTTCGCTGATGACGTGAACTTTTTTTCAAATGTAAAAAGTTATTTTCATTTACCTTCGTTTGCAAAATGATATTGGTGCAATTTTTAAGTCGTGTGCAAAAACCGCTTTGTCGTTGAATCCAGGAAAAACTAAATTGATTTTTATAATAAGAAAACGGGACTTCTTTTGTTCCCTTGTGTGCTCGAGGACAATGCGATAGATCCTGTATCTCTTGTAAGAGACCTTTACGTCATTGATAGTACTCATTCAGTTACTACGCATGTATCTAATATCGTTGGTTCAGCGATAAGAAGGTTCTGTATGATCAGTTGGTTATCACTTTCTTTTTTTCACTTCACCATTATCTGTGATGCGCCACTACTGAAGACTTGAACGCTCGGGACTTGAATGCGGTTCAATTAGTTGGAATTCACTATATTTAACACAAGTTGGAATGATAAAAAGTTACAGAAAAAAGTTATTTCAAATATTTACGATCAATTATTGGTCGAAAACTGTTTTTATTTACGATTCATTGGTATTACTACTTAGGCTGGGAAGGCTATGAACAAAGGGGGCTATCAGAGACATTCATTTTCTTTCTAAAGTAGTGCATGGTACTCCTAAAACTGAGAGCTTACTTGTTAGTATAGACTTTTATGTACCCACTATTGCTAGTCGCCATTTTTTAACATTTTACCCCAAGAGAATTTGTGAATCGTCACCGTTATATCGTATGCAGTCTACTTTTAAGAAAATAGGCAATTGTGAATTGAATATTTTTCTTGATTTTGATCATTTTCAACCAGCCTTCCAAACGTTTACTTCATCTGACTCAAAGTTTGTTTAGGAGTAGTATTTGCCTCGCAAACTTCTAGCCATGTCCTTTCATATGTTTTTGTACATTTTTCATGGTGTTGCTGTAAACACGAACTGTCAGTGCACCACACAAAAGGCCTCATAGGTGTTTGTGGGCTCTAAGGAAACGTAAAACAATATTTTTACTATGCTTATTAATATTATCATTATTAATACTACTATTACTACTACTGGAAACCAAAGTATTACTTAAAGGTACACTTGTAGTACGTCACAAGTGCGATAGAAGTATGCTGTTTTTTGGCTGTGAGCATTCCAGCGAAATAAACACTTTTGTTTATTGTAGAGGACAGGGTGACTCCTTCGAAAATCAACCCTATGGTAGTCCTCGTTAAAATGAGGAAAAGAAACACAGAAGACAGAACGGATGGACGATGTAAAATATTGGAGATAGGAAAAAAGAGCTTGGGATAAGAAGAAAACCTAAAGAGGTGTCTCATAGGCCCGTTGCAAGTAGGTCACTTTTAGGCCAACTATTGGATAGTTTGCTAGCCTTTGAAATTCAAACTAACGGCGAATGAAAATATCTACGTAGGCGGTGTACAAGACGGAAGATAAACAGCTAAAAAAACTGGAACAGCGATCAAAAACACACACGACAAAACAAACAACACTTTCCGTTCGTGCGTGTTATCTTGTACGACTAGCAACTTACCCAAATGAGCAGCTATAGTCACTGTAAGCTTCAGAAGAGCAGGCCGTAGTCCATGTTGTTGGCCATTATCGCTTCGTCATTTACAAAAATTTCATTGGCTGCAAAGAAACACTAATGTGCTAGAGACTCGCCGACTCCTCCGTTTTCCTTGTCCTTCAGTACCTTAAATAATACTTGGCACACTCGTGTGTTTATCCGGGAAATGTTTAGTTGCTCGCATGTCCGCCACGGCTACCACAACACTAGATAAAAGACTTACCAATTTTGCGGTACTCTAGAATGCTAGGTTCTATATTAAGGTAAACTAGTTGGCTAGACACATTAAGCGTAACAAAATAGGTGAAGGAAAGCACATCAGTTTGGGAGCCCACTACACTAAGAACAGCTGAGGTATATTTACAAATAAAATTTAAATAAAATTTAAATTAAACTTTTCGGAGCAAAAGGTACTTCATTATGTTAAATCCCAGTAGTAAAAAAAAAACGTCGCAGTGAAGGTGAAAATGGCATCGGAAACGTTCTATCCGATTGTCGGGTGTAAAGGTATTTCAACCGGATGAGGCTTAGGCAGGCAGGGGACCGGCGAATGGACGCTGCGAAGCGGAAATATTTTAGAATAGCGAACCAGCGACGCGCGACGGGCAACGCGGAAGACCGCCGGGGAGGATTAGGAACTCGCACGGCTCCGAATACGGGATCCGGCAGGGTCGCAGTTTGTTCGTAAAGTGCATCTTGGTGGAGTAGGCGTCTTTTCGATCGATCGTCGGCGTTTTCGCGACTCCAGTCGGATTTACGTCGCGTTGCGGCAACGCCAAGATTCTCGGAAAGGAACTCCCTTGGGCACGGCCATCTGCGTTCCCTGCTTGGTTCACGTAGCCAGCGTAGCTTTGAAGACATGTTCATGAGGATCACGGCTGAGAGATGGGGAGCCCAGGAATGCATTAGGACATGGGTGCTAGCCTAAGTTTTCTTCCCTTTCGAGATAAAAGGGCATCTCGTAACACAGGTTGTATTCCGAAACTTTTCTATGCATTAAAATCGGACACGAAAATTTGTGGATGAAATTACCGACGAAAGTACACCTAGAAATAAACGTCTCTACGAAGGTCGCCCCAGTAAAAAAGAAATTGAAAAATGGCTAGAAACTATGTTTTATCTGATAGTAAACAAGAATATCACACAATAGGCATTTAAGCCATTAGAAAAGTTATATGGCATCGCACACATTCTCAAACAAGTTAAAAGTGGCGTGATAAGCGTGCAACTGCTTTCTGAAGCCTGCAATAAACTAATTTGTTCAGATTCTTAATGCTCACTAATCGCGCACCACAGAAAAAATGTTTGTCTCGCTACCAAATTATGCCAAATTTTAAAATTAGAAACACTATATCGAGATTTACTAATACGCCGGAATGAGGTTAAATTAGCAAAAGAACGAGTTCAAGAAATCTCACGAAGTCACGCCTACCTGAACAACAAGTATCCGTCCCTGAGATTGTACCGTAAAAGTTTATGTGGTCGTACGTTTTTAGGCATTATGAGTCATCCACATAATTGCTGCAATCATATATTATTTTGAAGACGCAAAATAGCATTCACAAGTTGCGTGTTATAGTTAGTAATGCATGGTTATGGGGAGTTTTGGAAGATTTTTGACAAAGTTATGTACTCACCGAGTTACTCACAACAATCGAGCCAAGTTTAAATTGATTTTCAGGTGGAGAATGCGAGGAGTTATTTTCCTTTATCAGGACTGTCTAGTGGTTTCGAAAACACTTTACTAGGACATGCATTTTACACCACTAAAATCCAACGGCCCTACCACCGACAGCTTTCGCGTAGTTGAAAGAGTTGAACGCGCAAAGCATCGGAGCTTTGCATCTGAATAGGGCTGTTTAGGCGGTTTCAAAAGCCACTGCGTTCTCGGTGACTCGGGCATGTTTGGCGCGTCGGCAGTAGTCCTCTCGCTCGGCGCTATGCGAGTAGATTGTGTTCTCCTAATACCAAGTATTTGTGTGTTTTTTTCCGAGGGTGCGTGTGATGGTTTGAGTCCTTAGTGCTTTTGGATTCCGAGGAGTACACGTATAATATTAATATATTATAATTAAAATGATTTATTTTTGTTTAGTTCCCACAAACAGCTGTAACGCCTTAAACCCTTCAAAATACAAACATGCACACAATTACGCAGATATTTGCAAGGACACAAATACAAGGTTGCAGAGCAAAGACAATCTTACACTGACTCTTGGCTGGCTAAAATACACCTTTGCAAAGCCGACTTAAACTAACAAAATCATGAAAACTATCTACGTCATAGTCGCATATAATATTGAAGGCAGACTGTATACGACATAATGAAGATGATTCACAATATCTAGTAGGATGAAATGCCAAAAAAAAGGCGACTAGCAGTGGAGGCCACATGAAAGTGTATATTCATCAGTAAATTTTCAGTTTTAACTATACGTTATGAAGAAAATGAATGCCTCTAAGAGCTCTCCTCGTCGATAGCCTTTCGAGGCTAAATAAAGACTGCAACATATCTTAACTAAAACAGTCTCCGACCAAGGTATTGGTCATAAATAGTTCCCATAATCCTAGTGAAAAAGCCATTTGTATGAAAACTTTCTTCTGCCCAAAAAACACATATAAATCATACAAGATATATAAGAATATATAAAACCATATAAGAACTATATAAGATATATAATATCATATAAGAACGATATAAGAAACTGAAACTTATTACAAGTTTCTTACACGGTTCTTTAATGTTCTTAAATATCTTGTATTATTCATGTGTTTATTGGACAGAGAAATTTTTCATACCAATGAGATATTTCAATAGAAAAGTTCTTTCTGCGCATGCTCAATCCTTTCAACTTATGTTACCTATAGTTAATTCCAACTAATTGAACCGAATTCAGGTCCTGAGCGTACAAGGCTACAGAACAGACGCGCTACAAACAATGGTGAAGTAAAAGTATTTGATAACCGAGTGATCATTCCCAACTTTCTTATCGCTGAACCAAGAATTTTCGAAACGTGCACAGTAAATTATAAAGTACTATCAATGCGGAGCGCAACTTCGTCTGTTTCTTGCACAGGGGGTAGCGATGTTGTCAAAGCGCCAAACTCTGATTGGCCAATTTAAGAAACAAAAATGGTGGGTAGAACTCAAGCCTTTTGCCTTGAGTTCTTCCCACAATTTTTTTAATCAAAGCCAATCAAAGCTCGGCGTCATTCTGACGTCAGCTCAACTCCTACGCAATTGGCAGACGACTCGCTCTCCGCAAAGAGACGCCAAGGTCTCTTGTCAGAGATTCACAATCTATCACATTTCCCTCAAGCACATCGGGTAAACGAAGACGTCGCGCTTTCTCGAGAAAGAAATCAATTTAGTTATTTCAGGACTTATCGAAATTTTTACACCACACGGAAATTGTACCTTCTGCAAGTAAATACGAAGAAAATTATAAAAAAAAGGATTCTGACAATATCGGTTTCAAATTTGCTAGATTTTCGAAACATGCGCTCATTGAAATGAATACACGCTTCGCAGCAGGTGTGCATGGGCGCTACCATAACCGACCTCCGGTTTTTGTTTCCTCTTATTTTGACCACTTCGCTCCATCAGTACTGCAGCAGCGCGGGTTGTTGGCATTTTAGATCCGGCTGCGCCCTTCTTCCCAGCAATAGCCTTTGTGGAGGCTCGTCAAAGCCCTCTTCAGCGGTTCGCTACTTCGTTAAGACACGACAAGGTCAGCAATGGCTGCTGTAATCATGCGCGTGTGCAAAGCGTCTATAGAACGGATCTTATTGTGCATTGAATATTAAATTTTACGCAATAAAAAGGGCGAAGTAAGAGTCAGTTGTTGGTGATGTGAAGGGAACTAAGATATCCTATAGGCTCCTTGCATTGACGTCACATCGCACACATTTGCACACCAAGTAAAAGGAGGAGAGGGAAGCTGCTTTTGTAAGAATTTTGAGTGACGGGTTAATCTTCTATAATCTTCTGGGAGGAGAATAGCGACGCCTGTGCAAATCCGGAAGGCACAAAGGAGGGTCCTGATAAGAGGGGAGCTCCTTCTCCCCCTCTTCTCTGGAGGGTATCGGAAATGACGTCATGTGCAAGGAGCCTATATAGGCTCCTTGCACAGGACGTCATTTCCGTGGCCCTCCAAAGAAGAGGGGAAGAAGGAGCTCCCCTCTTATCAGGACCCTCCTTTGGACCTCCCGGATTTGTACAGACGTCGCTATTCTCCCCCCAGAAGATTATAGAAGATTAGCCTGTCACTCAAAATTCTTACAAAAGCAGCTTCCCTCTCCTCCTCTTACTTGGTGTTTAAAAGTGTGCGATGTGACGTCAGTGCAAGGAGCCTATAGGTAACACGAAAGAACTCGCCAAACTGCACCCGAAATCATCGAGAAGACTCAGTTCGGCATTTTTGTCTGCGTAAATTTCTGACTAGAAGGAAACTATTTTTTCTTTTGTTTTAGACGCTTTACGAGTGTTGTCAAACCACAAGTGGATTTGCCTATGTTGGGGCACTGAAGCTTTGACGACATCGTAGAAACTGCGAGTACCCTTCCCATACCGCGCCACAGCTCGTGTTAAAGGGGTTTTGACAAGAAAATTGAAACTGATAGATTATTCTTGAAATGGAATGTTCATAGGCTACTTAGTATACACACCAAGTTACGCGATTTTTAGAGCTCTCGTAATTGCAATATTCAATTTACGAATTTTTATCATTTTCATTTGGCGACCAGGCAACACTGCCCAAATTAGTCACACCATGGTGTCCATAAACCACGTGACCATGAACGCTCTCTCATTCTAGGCGCCCTCATGATCGCCCAAGCTCTCCTCGCCGCGGTACAATCAAAACGGCTCACGGAACTCGGTAACCCGAACGCTACCCTCGCTCTCACCCCCGGCCCGTTGACCTTCCGCCCTGCATGCGCCTGCGAGACATTCCCGGACGACGGTGACCACGGGGAGCCCGTCCGTAACTCGTCGTCGCTGGAGCTGGTCGCCAGCGGGTCACAGTCAAAATGAACAGCTTCCAACATCTCTTGATAGCAATCACTCTAATTGCTGCGGCGATCAATGTCGAACACTTTGACAAGGCGAGCGATGCCTTAGACGTAATCGTCACGGACCGCATGCTAGCAACGTGGAAGCTTCGTAAAGGAAGAAGCTGAGGCTCGAGACGCCAAGAGAGCCAAGTCTGTGAGTGCGTGCAAGGAGACACCGCGCTGGAGGCTGACTACGTAGCCAACCTCCAGCTCCGCCCCGATCCGCCCCACCGAGGGACCCACATAGTAATCGATTTATCCACGAAACTATCGCGCCATTTTCAAAACAAATTTAGCAGGATTATAGGAACATACAATGGGTCCTAGCAGTATAGTTATCTCATATTTTATTTTTGGCGTGTCATAACCCCTTTAAGCCTCAAGCCTGATTCACATGGTTCACTTACGATTTCGCAATTCCGAGATCGTGCGGAAAAAAAATCATTGTGGAAGCGGCGGCGCTTACTGCCACATGTTCGAAATGGCCGGTAAAAGCGCGCCACAGCAATAGGTCTTTATAGACCAACTCGAGGTCCGTGACGTCACGCCACTGTGGTGGCGGTGCTGTCGGTATTGCGCACGCGCCGACGATGCACCTCGTGCGAATCTGGTTTGCGCGCAGGCGCAGAGCCCACACCCGTGGTGTGGGGCAAACGCGTGCTCCTTTGTAAACATTGTGTTGGTGCATTGGACCGTGTTTCGTGGCCTCTAGACCCGTGGCCCACTCTTAAAAAAAAGGAGTCCAAAGCAAGTTCTATGACTATCTTCGCTGCCTCCATGACTCCCTTTGACACTTCACGACTCCCTTGGAGAGTCAATGATTCGTGTGACTCTGTTTTGACTCTTCCACTTCTCAACGGGAGTCACAAGTCAGCAGCATTTGGCGCATAGTATTCGTTTTCTAATTTATTTTTTCAGGTATTCAATGGCTAATAAATTTTGTAAATAGGACGTTCTACAAAGTAGCCATCAACACGTGCACACCCAACTAACGCCACCCAATTGTTATGTTTTATTTCTAAAATATTCACTTACATTTGGCGATTACTGGGTGAATATAAATACTAAGAGTAAAGCACGAAAAGAATTGTAAATATTATAGCATTGCATAGAAACCACATGTCACAAAAAGAAAGCCACATGATATTAGATTAGTAATACCTTTGGAAGACAAGACACTTTCATCGGGTAGTTTTGGTTTGTCCGGGTTCTGGATCAGTCGTCTGCCATCGTCTCTATGCAGCCATCGCTCACGTCGTTGTCGTGAATTGCTCCACACTTGCGTGCTATGCAGGAATTACCCTTTTCTTCTGATGGTTACTTATGGGACACAACTAATAACGAAAGAATTAAGATTTATATGGTACAGAAAGTGAGCGAAAAAGTCGCTCCGACGAAGTCAAGTGAACGCAGCTCGACGTACGCCGAACGCCTCGCAAGATGAATGCGTGGGTCTGTTTGTAAGCTGGAGAACAGCCACTAAGTCTAGAACTAAAATTTTCCATTTCGGCGCCGTTCGCTATTTTCAATGAGGCTAACGCTGTACATGACGACCCTCGCTGTCCGAGAAGGCCTTCACGCGCAAACATCCACCTCTTGCTACGGCGTTGTGACGAAATTGATCAGAGAACGAGGGTGTGATAGAAGTGCAGTACTATTAGTCTAAATGGTTGTTCCAGAGGTTCCGAACTAATGCAAGCAGTGAGCTGACACGGCGTTCGGCGTACGTCGACCTGCGTTCACTTCGCCTCTGCGGGCTCCTTTCAGTTGACGGCTCGTGCAGTCGATCTGTTGAGGTTGCCTGGCGTTTCTTGTACGTCTCGATCCGGATAAGTCTGCAGTGTACAAACGTAGTGTTTAGATGGTATGCTTCACGTTGCTGCACCCGCTGCCAAGTGAGACAATAGGTGCGGTTGCCTTGGCTTATGTAGTGATGATCTCGGTGACGTCATTATGATCGTGCCAGTGGGCGATGATCTTGATGCAAAATGACGGGCTCCTTTCAGTTGACGGCACATGCAGTCAATCTGCTGAGGCGGCATGGCGTTTCTTGTACTTCTTGATCCGGATAAGTCTGCAGTGTTCAAGCGTAGTGTTTAGATGGGATGCTTTACGTTGCTGCGCCCTCGGCCAAGTGAGACGAGAGATGCGGTTCCTTTGGCTCATTTAGTGATGATCCCGGTGACGTCAGTACGATCGCGCCAGTGGGCGATGACTTTGTTGCAGAATGACGGGCTGCTTTCAGTAGACGGCTCGTGCAGTCGATCTGTTGAGGTTGCCTGGCGTTTCTTGTACGTCTTCATCCGGATAAGTATGCAGTGTTCTAGCGTAGTGTTTAGATGGGATGCTTCACGTTGCTGCACCCGCCGCCAAGTGAGACGAGAGATGCGGTTCCTTTGGCTCATTTAGTGATGATCCCGGTGACGTCAGTACGATCGCGCCAGTGGGCGATGACTTTGTTGCAGAATGACGGGCTGCTTTCAGTAGACGGCTCTTGCAGTCGATCTGTTGAGGTTGCCTGGCGTTTCTTGTACGTCTTCATCCGGATAAGTCTGCAGTGTTCAAGCGTAGTGTTTAGATGGTATGCTTCACGTTGCTGCACCCGCCGCCAAGTGAGACGAGAGATGCGGTTCCTTTGGCTCATTTAGTGATGATCCCGGTGACGTCAGTACGATCGCGCCAGTGGGCGATGACTTTGTTGCAGAATGACGGGCTGCTTTCAGTAGACGGCTCTTGCAGTCGATCTGTTGAGGTTGCCTGGCGTTTCTTGTACGTCTTCATCCGGATAAGTCTGCAGTGTTCTAGCGTAGTGTTTAGATGGGATGCTTCACGTTGCTGCACCCGCCGCCAAGTGAGACGAGAGATGCGGTTCCTTTGGCTCATTTAGTGATGATTCCGGTGACGTCAGTACGATCGCGCCAGTGGGCGATGACTTTGTTGCAGAATGACGGGCTGCTTTCAGTAGACGGCTCTTGCAGTCGATCTGTTGAGGTTGCCTGGCGTTTCTTGTACGTCTTCATCCGGATAAGTCTGCAGTGTTCAAGCGTAGTGTTTAGATGGTATGCTTCACGTTGCTGCACCCGCCGCCAAGTGAGACGAGAGATGCGGTTCCTTTGGCTCATTTAGTGATGATCCCGGTGACGTCAGTACGATCGCGCCAGTGGGCGATGACTTTGTTGCAGAATGACGGGCTGCTTTCAGTAGACGGCTCTTGCAGTCGATCTGTTGAGGTTGCCTGGCGTTTCTTGTACGTCTTCATCCGGATAAGTCTGCAGTGTTCTAGCGTAGTGTTTAGATGGGATGCTTCACGTTGCTGCACCCGCCGCCAAGTGAGACGAGAGATGCGGTTCCTTTGGCTCATTTAGTGATGATCCCGGTGACGTCAGTACGATCGCGCCAGTGGGCGATGACTTTGTTGCAGAATGACGGGCTGCTTTCAGTAGACGGCTCTTGCAGTCGATCTGTTGAGGTTGCCTGGCGTTTCTTGTACGTCTTCATCCGGATAAGTCTGCAGTGTTCAAGCGTAGTGTTTAGATGGTATGCTTCACGTTGCTGCACCCGCCGCCAAGTGAGACGAGAGATGCGGTTCCTTTGGCTCATTTAGTGATGATCCCGGTGACGTCAGTACGATCGCGCCAGTGGGCGATGACTTTGTTGCAGAATGACGGGCTGCTTTCAGTAGACGGCTCTTGCAGTCGATCTGTTGAGGTTGCCTGGCGTTTCTTGTACGTCTTCATCCGGATAAGTCTGCAGTGTTCTAGCGTAGTGTTTAGATGGGATGCTTCACGTTGCTGCACCCGCCGCCAAGTGAGACGAGAGATGCGGTTCCTTTGGCTCATTTAGTGATGATCCCGGTGACGTCAGTACGATCGCGCCAGTGGGCGATGACTTTGTTGCAGAATGACGGGCTGCTTTCAGTAGACGGCTCTTGCAGTCGATCTGTTGAGGTTGCCTGGCGTTTCTTGTACGTCTTCATCCGGATAAGTCTGCAGTGTTCTAGCGTAGTGTTTAGATGGGATGCTTCACGTTGCTGCACCCGCCGCCAAGTGAGACGAGAGATGCGGTTCCTTTGGCTCATTTAGTGATGATCCCGGTGACGTCAGTACGATCGCGCCAGTGGGCGATGACTTTGTTGCAGAATGACGGGCTGCTTTCAGTAGACGGCTCTTGCAGTCGATCTGTTGAGGTTGCCTGGCGTTTCTTGTACGTCTTCATCCGGATAAGTCTGCAGTGTTCAAGCGTAGTGTTTAGATGGTATGCTTCACGTTGCTGCACCCGCCGCCAAGTGAGACGAGAGATGCGGTTCCTTTGGCTCATTTAGTGATGATCCCGGTGACGTCAGTACGATCGCGCCAGTGGGCGATGACTTTGTTGCAGAATGACGGGCTGCTTTCAGTAGACGGCTCTTGCAGTCGATCTGTTGAGGTTGCCCGGCGTTTCTTGTACGTCTTCATCCGGATAAGTCTGCAGTGTTCTAGCGTAGTGTTTAGATGGGATGCTTCACGTTGCTGCACCCGCCGCCAAGTGAGACGAGAGATGCGGTTCCTTTGGCTCATTTAGTGATGATTCCGGTGACGTCAGTACGATCGCGCCAGTGGGCGATGACTTTGTTGCAGAATGACGGGCTGCTTTCAGTAGACGGCTCTTGCAGTCGATCTGTTGAGGTTGCCTGGCGTTTCTTGTACGTCTTCATCCGGATAAGTCTGCAGTGTTCAAGCGTAGTGTTTAGATGGTATGCTTCACGTTGCTGCACCCGCCGCCAAGTGAGACGAGAGATGCGGTTCCTTTGGCTCATTTAGTGATGATCCCGGTGACGTCAGTACGATCGCGCCAGTGGGCGATGACTTTGTTGCAGAATGACGGGCTGCTTTCAGTAGACGGCTCTTGCAGTCGATCTGTTGAGGTTGCCTGGCGTTTCTTGTACGTCTTCATCCGGATAAGTCTGCAGTGTTCAAGCGTAGTGTTTAGATGGGATGCTTCACGTTGCTGCACCCGCCGCCAAGTGAGACGAGAGATGCGGTTCCTTTGGCTCATTTAGTGATGATCCCGGTGACGTCAGTACGATCGCGCCAGTGGGCGATGACTTTGTTGCAGAATGACGGGCTGCTTTCAGTAGACGGCTCGTGCAGTCGATCTGTTGAGGTTGCCTGGCGTTTCTTGTACGTCTTCATCCGGATAAGTCTGCAGTGTTCTAGCGTAGTGTTTAGATGGGATGCTTCACGTTGCTGCACCCGCCGCCAAGTGAGACGAGAGATGCGGTTCCTTTGGCTCATTTAGTGATGATCCCGGTGACGTCAGTACGATCGCGCCAGTGGGCGATGACTTTGTTGCAGAATGACGGGCTGCTTTCAGTAGACGGCTCTTGCAGTCGATCTGTTGAGGTTGCCTGGCGTTTCTTGTACGTCTTCATCCGGATAAGTCTGCAGTGTTCAAGCGTAGTGTTTAGATGGGATGCTTCACGTTGCTGCACCCGCTGCCAAGTGAGACGAGAGATGCGGTTCCTTTGGCTCATTTAGTGATGATCCCGGTGACGTCAGTACGATCGCGCCAGTGGGCGATGACTTTGTTGCAGAATGACGGGCTGCTTTCAGTAGACGGCTCTTGCAGTCGATCTGTTGAGGTTGCCTAGCGTTTCTTGTACGTCTTGATCCGGATAAGTCTGCAGTGTGTCAATCGTAGTGTTTAGATGGTATGCTTCACGTTGCTGCACCCGCCGCCAAGTGAGACGAGAGATGCGGTTCCTTTGGCTCATTTAGTGATGATCCCGGTGACGTCAGTACGATCGCGCCAGTGGGCGATGACTTTGTTGCAGAATGACGGGCTGCTTTCAGTAGACGGCTCGTGCAGTCGATCTGTTGAGGTTGCCTGGCGTTTCTTGTACGTCTTGATCCGGATAAGTCTGCAGTGTGTCAATCGTAGTGTTTAGATGGTATGCTTCACGTTGCTGCACCCGCCGCCAAGTGAGACGAGAGATGCGGTTCCTTTGGCTCATTTAGTGATGATCCCGGTGACGTCAGTACGATCGCGCCAGTGGGCGATGACTTTGTTGCAGAATGACGGGCTGCTTTCAGTAGACGGCTCTTGCAGTCGATCTGTTGAGGTTGCCTGGCGTTTCTTGTACGTCTTCATTCGGATAAGTCTGCAGTGTTCAAGCGTAGTGTTTAGATGGTATGCTTCACGTTGCTGCACCCGCCGCCAAGTGAGACGAGAGATGCGGTTCCTTTGGCTCATTTAGTGATGATCCCGGTGACGTCAGTACGATCGCGCCAGTGGGCGATGACTTTGTTGCAGAATGACGGGCTGCTTTCAGTAGACGGCTCTTGCAGTCGATCTGTTGAGGTTGCCTGGCGTTTCTTGTACGTCTTGATCCGGATAAGTCTGCAGTGTGTCAATCGTAGTGTTTAGATGGGATGCTTCACGTTGCTGCACCCGCCGCCAAGTGAGACGAGAGATGCGGTTCCTTTGGCTCATTTAGTGATGATCCCGGTGACGTCAGTACGATCGCGCCAGTGGGCGATGACTTTGTTGCAGAATGACGGGCTGCTTTCAGTAGACGGCTCTTGCAGTCGATCTGTTGAGGTTGCCTGGCGTTTCTTGTACGTCTTCATTCGGATAAGTCTGCAGTGTTCAAGCGTAGTGTTTAGATGGGATGCTTCACGTTGCTGCACCCGCCGCCAAGTGAGACGAGAGATGCGGTTCCTTTGGCTCATTTAGTGATGATCCCGGTGACGTCAGTACGATCGCGCCAGTGGGCGATGACTTTGTTGCAGAATGACGGGCTGCTTTCAGTAGACGGCTCTTGCAGTCGATCTGTTGAGGTTGCCTGGCGTTTCTTGTACGTCTTCATCCGGATAAGTCTGCAGTGTTCAAGCGTAGTGTTTAGATGGGATGCTTCACGTTGCTGCACCCGCCGCCAAGTGAGACGAGAGATGCGGTTCCTTTGGCTCATTTAGTGATGATCCCGGTGACGTCAGTACGATCGCGCCAGTGGGCGATGACTTTGTTGCAGAATGACGGGCTGCTTTCAGTAGACGGCTCTTGCAGTCGATCTGTTGAGGTTGCCTGGCGTTTCTTGTACGTCTTCATTCAGATAAGTCTGCAGTGTTCAAGCGTAGTGTTTAGATGGGATGCTTCACGTTGCTGCACCCGCCGCCAAGTGAGACGAGAGATGCGGTTCCTTTGGCTCATTTAGTGATGATCCCGGTGACGTCAGTACGATCGCGCCAGTGGGCGATGACTTTGTTGCAGAATGACGGGCTGCTTTCAGTAGACGGCTCTTGCAGTCGATCTGTTGAGGTTGCCTGGCGTTTCTTGTACGTCTTCATCCGGATAAGTCTGCAGTGTTCAAGCGTAGTGTTTAGATGGGATGCTTCACGTTGCTGCACCAGCCGCCAAATGAGACGAGAGATGCGGTTCCTTTGGCTCATTTAGTGATGATCCCGGTGACGTCAGTACGATCGCGCCAGTGGGCGATGACTTTGTTGCAGAATGACGGGCTGCTTTCAGTAGACGGCTCTTGCAGTCGATCTGTTGAGGTTGCCTGGCGTTTCTTGTACGTCTTGATCCGGATAAGTCTGCAGTGTGTCAATCGTAGTGTTTAGATGGTATGCTTCACGTTGCTGCACCCGCCGCCAAGTGAGACGAGAGATGCGGTTCCTTTGGCTCATTTAGTGATGATCCCGGTGACGTCAGTACGATCGCGCCAGTGGGCGATGACTTTGTTGCAGAATGACGGGCTGCTTTCAGTAGACGGCTCGTGCAGTCGATCTGTTGAGGTTGCCTGGCGTTTCTTGTACGTCTTGATCCGGATAAGTCTGCAGTGTGTCAATCGTAGTGTTTAGATGGTATGCTTCACGTTGCTGCACCCGCCGCCAAGTGAGACGAGAGATGCGGTTCCTTTGGCTCATTTAGTGATGATCCCGGTGACGTCAGTACGATCGTGCCAGTGGGCGATGACTTTGTTGCAGAATGACGGGCTGCTTTCAGTAGACGGCTCTTGCAGTCGATCTGTTGAGGTTGCCTGGCGTTTCTTGTACGTCTTCATCCGGATAAGTCTGCAGTGTTCAAGCGTAGTGTTTAGATGGGATGCTTCACGTTGCTGCACCCGCCGCCAAGTGAGACGAGAGATGCGGTTCCTTTGGCTCATTTAGTGATGATCCCGGTGACGTCAGTACGATCGCGCCAGTGGGCGATGACTTTGTTGCAGAATGACGGGCTGCTTTCAGTAGACGGCTCTTGCAGTCGATCTGCTGAGGTTGCCTGGCGTTTCTTGTACGTCTTCATCCGGATAAGTCTGCAGTGTGTCAATCGTAGTGTTTAGATGGTATGCTTCACGTTGCTGCACCCGCCGCCAAGTGAGACGAGAGATGCGGTTCCTTTGGCTCATTTAGTGATGATCCCGGTGACGTCAGTACGATCGCGCCAGTGGGCGATGACTTTGTTGCAGAATGACGGGCTGCTTTCAGTAGACGGCTCTTGCAGTCGATCTGTTGAGGTTGCCTGGCGTTTCTTGTACGTCTTCATCCGGATAAGTCTGCAGTGTTCTAGCGTAGTGTTTAGATGGGATGCTTCACGTTGCTGCACCCGCCGCCAAGTGAGACGAGAGATGCGGTTCCTTTGGCTCATTTAGTGATGATCCCGGTGACGTCAGTACGATCGCGCCAGTGGGCGATGACTTTGTTGCAGAATGACGAGCTGCTTTTAGTAGACGGCTCTTGCAGTCGATCTGTTGAGGTTGCCTGGCGTTTCTTGTACGTCTTCATCCGGATAAGTCTGCAGTGTTCAAGCGTAGTGTTTAGATGGTATGCTTCACGTTGCTGCACCCGCCGCCAAGTGAGACGAGAGATGCGGTTCCTTTGGCTCATTTAGTGATGATCCCGGTGACGTCAGTACGATCGCGCCAGTGGGCGATGACTTTGTTGCAGAATGACGGGCTGCTTTCAGTAGACGGCTCTTGCAGTCGATCTGTTGAGGTTGCCTGGCGTTTCTTGTACGTCTTCATCCGGATAAGTCTGCAGTGTTCAAGCGTAGTGTTTAGATGGTATGCTTCACGTTGCTGCACCCGCCGCCAAGTGAGACGAGAGATGCGGTTCCTTTGGCTCATTTAGTGATTATCCCGGTGACGTCAGTACGATCGCGCCAGTGGGCGATGACTTTGTTGCAAAATGACGAGCTGTTTTCAGTACACGGCTCGTGCAGTCAATCTGTTGAGGTTGCCTGGCGTTTCTTGTACGTCCTGATCCGGATAAGTCTGCAGTGTTCTAGCGTAGTGTTTAGATGGCATGCTTCACGTTGCTGCACCCGCTGCCAAGTGAGACGAGAGACGCGGTTCCTTTGGCTCATTTAGTGATGATCCCGGTGACGTCAGTACGATTGCGCCAGTGGGCGATGACTTTGTTGCAAAATGACGAGCTGCTTTTAGTAGACGGCTCATGCAGTCGATCTGTTGAAGTTGCCTGGCGTTTCTTGTACGTCTTGATCCGGATAAGTCTGCAGTGTTCTAACGTAGTGTTTAAATGGCATGCTTCTCGTTGCTGCACCCGCTGCCAAGTGAGACGAGAGACGCGGTTCCTTTGGCTCATTTAGTGATGATCCCGGTGACGTCAGTACGATCGCGCCAGTGGGCGATGACTTTGTTGCAAAATGACGAGCTGCTTTCAGTAGACGGCTCGTGCAGTCGATCTGTTGAGGTTGCCTGGCGTTTCTTGTACGTTGTGGGATTCTAGTTTACCCCAAAGTCCTCAGTGAGGCAAATACCCACTACTTAACTCGTCGGTTGCAATAAAGCGGGTTTCGACTTACCTTGCTGATCGCTGTGAGGCAACACCCACTCCGTAGGTCGCTGCTATGGCGGCTACGACCGGGTCCGTCCGTTGCCTGCCGTTAGGCTCCGATGGACGGGAGACCACACGAAACACAGGGATATCGTAGAAACGTGTTTATTAGGCTTACGCCACACGCTTTGCGCCCGTAGGCGGAACCAAAGACAAATGAGGTTGGCGCTGCCTTAATTGACAGAATCACCAGGAGAAAGGTCCGCGCTGCCTGAACTGGCAGGATCACGGAAAAGGGGGAACAGTAAAATAACGATGAATGCTCCGTCGAGCGTAGCCCCCCCTAACCAAGAGCCCCGGCCACAGGTGGGTGGCCGGCTTATGTAGCCTGCGGGAAATAGACGCGCCCGGGGAGGCCGGTAGAAGGTCCCTCGAAAACGGGACGCGTCCATAATCACTCCCAAGGCTGTGCCGATGGCGCGTTCACCCAGAAAGGGCAAGGGAGAGCCGGCCCCTTCGGGGAATTCGGCCTCGTGGTTCCTTGTATCCGGGAGGCCGACGCCATTGGCGACGACGACTCCCACGGCCTGCTTGAAGCTAGGCCTAGATAGGGATAGAGGGAGCCCAATGGTTCCCACACTCCCCCCTTCTTAAGGCTTAGGTAGGACTAGAAATAAAACAAAACGTCCTACCGGCTCTCAAAACAAAAAGAACAGAAAAAAAACGACCGCGTCCGGTACCTTGAAGCTGCCCCGCGGGCGTTAGAGGAGGACGTCCTCCTCGTCGTGCAGCAACTGCACCATGTCGGCGCCGAGGTCCATTAGGCCCAGGTTCTCCGCCGGTAGAGGTAGGGGGCCCGCCTCAACGGCCGGTCCGGCCAGGAGGTCCTGGGCCTCCGGAGGTCCGCGCTGGTCCGCCGGGTGCAGGTGCAGCAGGACGACGGGGTCCGCCGCGACTCGAAGCCGAGGAGCCCTGGCCATGATGGCCGCCGCGAACGGGGGGTCCCGCTCCATCCGCGCCAGCACCAGGGCCAGCGCGTTGGCGCCCCGGAGACCCGCCTCGGTGAGCCGCTCCGCGTGGCTCAGTGATCGCAGGTGGGCCCGGTGGACGAAGAGGGAGCCGCAGTCGCGGCAGAAACGGGACCCCGGAGGGGGCTCCAGGCAGGCCCCCCCGGCCGCCTCATCGATGTCGGAAACAGTCCTGCCGCGGAACGGCTCCTCCACCTGCGCCTCCGCCGGTCTCCTGGGCACCCGAGGTTGCTCCTCCCAGGGGGCCGCCGAGACAAAGAACTGGTGTGGCTCCTGGCCCTCCTGGTACGTCCAGGTGGTCACGGTCCTTGTCTCCACCGGCGGCACCCCATGGGAAGAACGGGACCGACTGCCGTTCCGGTGGGGCGCACGATCCCACCGCTCTCCACGGCGACCTGGGGCTCGCATCCTTTGGGGGTGGGCAGACATGGCAGGACGGAACAAGAAGACGACTGACCTTTTGGTCGACTGTCGTCTTCGAGGAAAACTCCTCTCGTGTTCCCTGGTGGGCGAGATTAGAGCATCGGGCGACAAACCTGACCAATGGGCGGTGGCCTACCCTTTCCCTCAGATGCCGTATGTAGGGGAATCCCCGTTCGGGATGATCCGGGAGCGAACGGGGTGGCCTTGTATCTAGGTCATGGCTTGGCAACAATGGTGGCTGACGCGTTCGCGAAGGCAGCTGGTGCATTCTTTGCCCTGGCGCTTCCCTTAGTGTGACATTTCGCCACTTATTGGGACTACCTTTGCGAAAACTCCGGATATTAGTTTCTCCGAGTTCGCAGATTGTAGCGGGGCGCCTCGTTTTTGGCGTCGTCTCGCGTTTCGCGTGCATTCTTGCGCAAGAGTGGCTTTGGGTTTTGCTGCTCGTTTTCCCTTCTGTGGTAGGGTTTGAGATCGCAAATATGCACTGGCCCTCCGACTTTTCGTGACTCTTGGTCGGTCAGCTTGTACACGAGCGGTGAAAGTATTTCTCGCACTTCGTACGGGCCCAGCCACTTTGGTGCCAGCGAAGCAGAAAAGCCTTTGCTGGCATCGCTCAAAACGTGGTTTCGTCTGAGCACGAGATCGCCTACTTTGTAGCGGAGATCTCGGCGAGAGCGATCGTACTGAGCCTTTTGTTTAGCTCGCGCTACCCCGAGATTGCGACGGGCCTCCGAGAAGGCTTCCGTCATCCGAGTCTGTAGCGAGCGCGCGTGTTCAGTCTGTGTCGACTGCGCGTCGTTTGCCCCGGCGTTCGCCCTTAGGACACGGTCCATGGGATTCGCCAACTCTCTTCCGAATGTGAGGAAGGCGGGGGTGAAGCCTGTCGAATGATTGACAGTGGAACGGAGAGCAAACCCAATTTCAGGAATGTATGCGTCCCAGTCGCGGTGCTTTTCGGCAAATGCTGCCAGCATAGGTTTGATGTTTCTGTTGCATCGCTCCGTGATGTTCGCCTGTGGGTGGTAGGGTGTGGTTGTTTTGTGCTTGATGCCCAGGGCTTTGCAAGCGTCCACAAATACCTTCCCGACGAAGTAGCTTGCTCGATCTGTTAGGAGAGCTTCCGGGAACCCGCATCGGGTGAATACCTCCATGAGCTTCTCCATGATCGCTCGGGCTGTCAGCTTTCGTAGTGGGAAAAGTTCTACCCATTTGCTGAAGTGATCCGTGACAACCAACAAATATTGGTGTCCTTTGGGGCTCCTCGGCAAAGGGCCGACCACGTCGCAAGCCGCCAAAGACCATGGTTCTTGGCTGTGGGTCGGCTGCATTAGGCCCGGAGGTTTGCCGCCTCTTGGTTTGAAGCTTTGGCAAGTGTGGCACGTGCGGGCGTAGCGGAATACGTCCCTTTTCATGCCCGGCCAGGTTGCGATGTGACATAACTTTGTGTAAGTCTTGGAGCCGCTCGTATGTCCGGCCAAGTGCGAGTCGTGATAGTAGCGCATTACTGCGCACCTCAGACTTTTTGGCACTACCACCTTGAACACATTATCTGTGTCCTTCTCAGATGGGATATACTTCAGCAGGAGCCCATCGGCGTTCAGCAGAAATTGATCCAACGTGTCAGTACCAGTACCAGATACATCCCGACACTCGGTGTTTACTGCAATACCAGCAGTCGTACGCCCGGCGGACGCACCGCCCGACTCCACGGAGTCCGACTCACTCGAGAGTCCGTCGATCACCTTTCGACAAAACGGATCATTCTGCTGAGCTTTCAGTAGCTCTTCTTTGCTGAACACGATCCCCACTGCGCTCACTGCGTCTACGTGGTTCACGCTCTCGTCCGAGGAGGTCAGTGGTGCTGCCTCCTTTTGGGACTGAATTTCGGCTTCGCCGGGCATTGCGTGTGCCGTTGGCTCGGCCAGGCTCCCCGCGGAAAGATTTGCGCAGTCTACGGGGGCTCGCGACAGTGCGTCGGCCACAACGTTTGTGCTGCCTTTCCGGTACCGCACGACATAGTCGTATTTTTGCAGTAGCAAAGCCCATCTCGCCAACCGCCCTGCGGGTTCGCGAAGTCTTGACAGCCATATTAGGCTCTGGTGATCCGTTTCGATCGTGAATGTGGTCCCGTCGACATAAATGTCGAAGCGCTTTAAGGCAAATACAATAGCCAAGCACTCTTGTTCGCAGGTGCTGTAGTTCACCTCCGCCGGCACGAGCGAGCGGCTAGCGAAAGCCACGGGACGAAGCACACCTTCGTGCTCTTGGAGCAGGACCGCTCCCAAGCCCAGTTTGCTCGCGTCCGTTTGGATCACGAAAGGCTTGTTCAAGTCGGGAAGCTTTAGTTCCGCGGTGTCCGCGAGTGCTTTCGAAGTACAGCGGAAAGCTGCCTCCTGCTCGGGACCCCAACTCCAGCTCACGGCTTTTCTGAGTAGCCGCGTTTGTGGCGCTTGGAGGGAGGCGCAGTTCGGGATGAATTGGCGATAAAAATTCACCATTCCCAAATAGCGACGGAGTGAGCTTACGTCCGTTGGTGCGGGGAACTCCCGGATAGCTTCTAGCTTCTCGGCGTTTGGCGCAATGCGTCCGCAATCGAGTGTGAAGCCGAGCAAGTTGATTCGAGTTTCGGCTATTTGACCCTTTTCCGGGTTCAGCGTGATTCCCGCGGCTTTTAGCCGGTCGAACACATCCTTCAGGTCTCTGAGATGATCTTCGAAGGTGTTCGAGTAGACGACAATGTCGTCGAGATAGGCCATTGCATGTTTCCATTTGGCTTCTCCCAGTATGCGGTCGATCAACCGCTGGAACGTCATGGGCGCTCCGCACAGACCGAAGGGCATTCTTGTGAATTCGAAAAGCCCACGGTGACAAACAAAGGCCGTTTTCGCCTCGTCACCCCTCTCCATTTGAACTTGGAGGTAGCCTCGGCTGGTGTCTTAGGTTGTAAATTACCGTGCGCTGCCGAGGTTGGACAGGATCGAGTCAATGCTTGGTAGCGGATATGCGTCTTTCCGCGTGACGTCATTTAGACGGCGATAGTCGATGCACAGACGTGAAGTGCCGTCCTTCTTTGGGACCAACACGACGGGGAATCCCCAGGGACTGTTTGACCGCCGGACAACTCCGGTGTCGATCATTTCGTCCAGTGCAACGTCAATGGCTTTTCGTTTAGCCAAACTAACGGGTCGTGCGTTTTGCCTCCGAGGGAGCGCATCGCCCGTGTCGATCTGGTGTCGCACTACATTGGTGCACCCGGGTCGATCTGTGAACATCTTGTCATAATGTCGTAACAATGCCGACAGACGGGCTTTTTCTTGCTCTGACACGCTGCATGACTCAGTCAGCAGGGGGTGCGTTATCTCCGACGCTACGGCGCTCGCTTGCAACCGCGTCGGAGAGGGTTCACCTTGGGAGGCTGTTGCCTCGTTTCGGCTGCTGCTGCCTGCCCCATTAACCAGCGGTTTTTCTGGGGTTGGGGGTTCGCAGAAAGGTTTCAGAGGAGCGAAGGTGCCCTCTCGGTAGCCACCGCTACTCACGTCGATCACGATCCCTGTTTTGGAGAGAAAATCTCTGCCCAGGATGATCGGAACGGAAAGACTGGGGAGATGAACGAAGCGTTGCCGTCTTGCTCGATTCTCCCATCTCGCAACCAACCGGACGGTACCGCTTGAATGTGCGGTGCCGCACGCGAGTCGAAAGGTCGTGCTTCCCTCCCTCATTCGGACAGAGTTTTGCCGGAGGTGGGTCAACACTTCGTCACCGAAAAGCGATGCGCTTGCGCCCGTGTCGAGCAGCGCCTTGAAAGTCCGACCAACGATCGTCAACGCTATAAATGGCGTTGGCGTGCCTGTCGGAAAGCCTATTCTGTAGGCGGACGGCAAAAGAGTATCTTGCTCCGTGCCGTTTAGAGCCACCGGGTTGGTTATCGGCGGCTTTGCTCGTTTCCCGACTGTTGGAAACCGGGGTTCTGCCGTTCTGGGCATTGTCGAACCAGGTGGTCGGCGCTGTTGCAGCGAAAGCAGCGTGGTTGCGCAACCCTTCTCGAGTCGCGTCGCACGTTCTGCTGCGCGCCGGACCTTTCGTCCTGTGCATTTGGACGCATTGGCCGCGTTTGCTCCCGGGGCGTCGGTAACTCTTGTCTGTTCCGATCTCGCCTTTGCCACTGCGGGGCGGGTTCTGCTGTTCGCCTCTCGTAAGAGTATGGGTCGAGCGCACGATCGGAGATGTCGTACGTGTTTCGACCCGGTCCGTCGGCGTAGTGGGCGGCTTCGTGCCTCCTGTTTCGGGGCGCCGTTACCCCATTCCATGCGCAGCGCGGCTCAAGTGCCGATGACGCAGGCGGCGGAGGTCGGTACGCTCGGGCGGCTAGAATGTCTCCCTGGATCCGCCGAGCTTCCGAGGCGAGTTCGTTCAGGTCGCGGAAGCGACTGCCTCGGAGGTACGCCGCAAAAGTCGGGTGCGCCTGTCGAATGACGCGCTCTACCCGCTCTGCATGTGGCGCGGAGGGTTCTGCTAGCTCGAAGAGCTCTTGCATCGCCCTTACGAACTCCAACAGTGACTCGTCTGGGTGCTGGGTCCGTTGCTCGAGCTCTCTCCTCATCCTGCGCTCGTAGTCAGCGGGGAGGAATTCCTGGCGAAAAGCCTTTCGGAACTGCTCGATAGTCAGCAGCTGGTTTCCGGTTAGACGGAACCATCGCGCTGCTTGGTCCACCAACGAGATTGGCAGGATGCGTTCCAGTATCTCGTTGTCCGACATTCCCATGGCCTTTTGATAACTTTTCAGGTCCTGTAGGAAGTCCGTGGCGCTCATTCGGTCTCCGTATCCTCGGTATGTCGGGATAGGGATTCTGACCGGTGGCCGCGTGGGCGGCGGGGGCCTCGTCGCTGTTTGCAGCGCTCCCGTCAAACTCTCGATAACTCGTGCTGCGTTATCTAGCAGTGGCTGGTACGAGTTTAGCGCATTTTCTCTTTGATGAGATACGCTTTCGGCTGGCGAGCTGTACACTGGCTGTGGGCCGCCGCGTGCCGCCGTGTGTCCCGTTGCGCATAAAGCCGCTGAGCTGGGCCATTGCTCGCAGACGGCGGCAGTGTCTTCCGTTTGTGCGGAAGCTGCAGGCCAGTCTGGGGTCAGAAGGTCATCGCAGTACGAGGCTGTATTTGCCTGTTGCATCGCCGGGCTTTGTGCGAGCGCGGAGTGGCCCTCGACAAGCGCAGGTGCGCTTCGCTCAGCAGAGTGGGCTGGCGCGTCGCGGAGGGGGATGCCTCGGGCGCATTCCGGACATGTTGGGTCCCCTCCGCTTAGAAGCAAGCTCGGCTCAAAAGACACTGCATTGTGTCCGTGCGTGGCTGACGTGGCCACTAAGCCGTTGGGTGGCGTCGGGTTTCGGGCGTTCGCCTCTCCCTCCGTCCACGAAGTCCAAGGCCGGAAATTGGCCTGGTTCGCTGTCATTGCGAACGTGCTGCTTTGTTTGCAGACACCGGACGGGCCGCACGTTGGGGCGCCAGTTGTGGGATTCTAGTTTACCCCAAAGTCCTCAGTGAGGCAAATACCCACTACTTAACTCGTCGGTTGCAATAAAGCGGGTTTCGACTTACCTTGCTGATCGCTGTGAGGCAACACCCACTCCGTAGGTCGCTGCTATGGCGGCTACGGCCGGGTCCGTCCGTTGCCTGCCGTTAGGCTCCGATGGACGGGAGACCACACGAAACACACGGATATCGTAGAAACGTGTTTATTAGGCTTACGCCACACGCTTTGCGCCCGTAGGCGGAACCAAAGACAAATGAGGTTGGCGCTGCCTTAATTGACAGAATCACCAGGAGAAAGGTCCGCGCTGCCTGAACTGGCAGGATCACGGAAAAGGGGGAACAGTAAAATAACGATGAATGCTCCGTCGAGCGTAGCCCCCCCTAACCAAGAGCCCCGGCCACAGGTGGGTGGCCGGCTTATGTAGCCTGCGGGAAATAGACGCGCCCGGGGAGGCCGGTAGAAGGTCCCTCGAAAACGGGACGCGTCCATAATCACTCCCAAGGGTGTGCCGATGGCGAGTTCACCCAGAAAGGGCAAGGGAGAGCCGGCCCCTTCGGGGAATTCGGCCTCGTGGTTCCTTGTATCCGGGAGGCCGACGCCATTGGCGACGACGACTCCCACGGCCTGCTTGAAGCTAGGCCTAGATAGGGATAGAGGGAGCCCAATGGTTCCCACAACGTCTTGATCCGGATAAGTCTGCAGTGTTCTAACGTAGTGTTTAGATGGCATGCTTCACGTTGCTGCACCCGCTGCCAAGTGAGACGAGAGACACGGTTCCTTTGGCTCATTTAGTGATGATCCCGGTGACGCCAGTACGATCGCGCCAGTGGGCGATGACTTTGTTGCAAAATGACGAGCTGCTTTCAGTAGACGGCTCGTGCAGTCGATCTGTTGAGGTTGCCTGGCGTTTCTTGTACGTCTTGATCCGGATAAGTATGCAGTGTTCTAACGTAGTGTTTAGATGGCATGCTTCACGTTGCTGCACCCGCTGCCAAGTGAGACGAGAGACACGGTTCCTTTGGCTCATTTAGTGATGATCCCGGTGACGTCGGTACGATCGCGCCAGTGGGCGATGACTTTGTTGCAAAATGACGAGCTGCTTTCAGTAGACGGCTCGTGCAGTCGATCTGTTGAGGTTGCCTGGCGTTTCTTGTACGTCTTGATCCGGATAAGTATGCAGTGTTCTAACGTAGTGTTTAGATGGCATGCTTCACGTTGCTGCACCCGCTGCCAAGTGAGACGAGAGACACGGTTCCTTTGGCTCATTTAGTGATGATCCCGGTGACGTCAGTACGATCGCGCCAGTGGGCGATGACTTTGTTGCAGGACGACGGGCTGCTTTCAGTAGACGGCTCGTGCAGTCGATCTGTTGAGGTTGCCTGGCGTTTCTTGTACGTCTTGATCCGGATAAGTCTGCAGTGTTCTAACGTAGTGTTTAGATGGCATGCTTCACGTTGCTGCACCCGCTGCCAAGTGAGACGAGAGACGCGGTTCCTTTGGCTCATTTAGTGATGACCCCGGTGACGTCAGTACGATCGCGCCAGTGGGTGATGACTTTGTTGCAAAATGACGAGCTGCTTTTAGTAGACGGCTGGTGCAGTCGATCTGTTGAGGTTGCCTGGCGTTTCTTGTACGTCTTGATCCGGATAAGTCTGCAGTGTTCTAACGTAGTGTTTAGATGGCATGCTAAACGTTGCTGCACCCGCTGCCAAGTGAGACGAGAGACACGGTTCCTTTGGCTCATTTAGTGATGATCCCGGTGACGTCAGTACGATCGCGCCAGTGGGCGATGACTTTGTTGCAAAATGACGAGCTGCTTTCAGTAGACGGCTCGTGCAGTCGATCTGTTGAGGTTGCCTGGCGTTTCTTGTACGTCTTGATCCGGATAAGTATGCAGTGTTCTAACGTAGTGTTTAGATGGCATGCTTCACGTTGCTGCAGCCGCTGCCAAGTGAGACGACAGACACGGTTCCTTTGGCTCATTTAGTGATGATCCCGGTGACGTCAGTACGATCGCGCCAGTGGGCGATGACTTTGTTGCAAAATGACGAGCTGCTTTTAGTAGACGGCTGGTGCAGTCGATCTGTTGAGGTTGCCTGGCGTTTCTTGTACGTCTTGATCCGGATAAGTATGCAGTGTTCTAACGTAGTGTTTAGATGGCATGCTTCACGTTGCTGCACCCGCTGCCAAGTGAGACGAGAGACACGGTTCCTTTGGCTCATTTAGTGATGATCCCGGTGACGTCAGTACAATCGCGCCAGTGGGCGATGACTTTGTTGCAAAATGACGAGCTGCTTTCAGTAGACGGCTCGTGCAGTCGATCTGTTGAGGTTGCCTGGCGTTTCTTGTACGTCTTGATCCGGATAAGTATGCAGTGTTCTAACGTAGTGTTTAGATGGCATGCTTCACGTTGCTGCACCCGCTGCCAAGTGAGACGAGAGACACGGTTCCTTTGGCTCATTTAGTGATGATCCCGGTGACGTCAGTACGATCGCGCCAGTGGGCGATGACTTTGTTGCAAAATGACGAGCTGCTTTTAGTAGACGGCTCGTGCAGTCGATCTGTTGAGGTTGCCTGGCGTTTCTTGTACGTCTTGATCCGGATAAGTCTGCAGTGTTCTAACGTAGTGTTTAGATGGCATGCTTCACGTTGCTGCACCCGCTGCCAAGTGAGACGAGAGACACGGTTCCTTTGGCTCATTTAGTGATGATCCCGGTGACGTCAGTACGATCGCGCCAGTGGGCGATGACTTTGTTGCAAAATGACGAGCTGCTTTCAGTAGACGGCTCGTGCAGTCGATCTGTTGAGGTTGCCTGGCGTTTCTTGTACGTCTTGATCCGGATAAGTATGCAGTGTTCTAACGTAGTGTTTAGATGGCATGCTTCACGTTGCTGCAGCCGCTGCCAAGTGAGACGACAGACACGGTTCCTTTGGCTCATTTAGTGATGATCCCGGTGACGTCAGTACGATCGCGCCAGTGGGCGATGACTTTGTTGCAAAATGACGAGCTGCTTTTAGTAGACGGCTCGTGCAGTCGATCTGTTGAGGTTGCCTGGCGTTTCTTGTACGTCTTGATCCGGATAAGTATGCAGTGTTCTAACGTAGTGTTTAGATGGCATGCTTCACGTTGCTGCAGCCGCTGCCAAGTGAGACGACAGACACGGTTCCTTTGGCTCATTTAGTGATGATCCCGGTGACGTCAGTACGATCGCGCCAGTGGGCGATGACTTTGTTGCAAAATGACGAGCTGCTTTTAGTAGACGGCTCGTGCAGTCGATCTGTTGAGGTTGCCTGGCGTTTCTTGTACGTCTTGATCCGGATAAGTATGCAGTGTTCTAACGTAGTGTTTAGATGGCATGCTTCACGTTGCTGCACCCGCTGCCAAGTGAGACGAGAGACACGGTTCCTTTGGCTCATTTAGTGATGATCCCGGTGACGTCAGTACGATCGCGCCAGTGGGCGATGACTTTGTTGCAAAATGACGAGCTGCTTTCAGTAGACGGCTCGTGCAGTCGATCTGTTGAGGTTGCCTGGCGTTTCTTGTACGTCTTGATCCGGATAAGTATGCAGTGTTCTAACGTAGTGTTTAGATGGCATGCTTCACGTTGCTGCAGCCGCTGCCAAGTGAGACGACAGACACGGTTCCTTTGGCTCATTTAGTGATGATCCCGGTGACGTCAGTACGATCGCGCCAGTGGGCGATGACTTTGTTGCAAAATGACGAGCTGCTTTTAGTAGACGGCTCGTGCAGTCGATCTGTTGAGGTTGCCTGGCGTTTCTTGTACGTCTTGATCCGGATAAGTCTGCAGTGTTCTAACGTAGTGTTTAGATGGCATGCTTCACGTTGCTGCACCCGCTGCCAAGTGAGACGAGAGACACGGTTCCTTTGGCTCATTTAGTGATGATCCCGGTGACGTCAGTACGATCGCGCCAGTGGGCGATGACTTCGTTGCAAAATGACGAGCTGCTTTCAGTAGACGGCTCGTGCAGTCGATCTGTTGAGGTTGCCTGGCGTTTCTTGTACGTCTTGATCCGGATAAGTATGCAGTGTTCTAACGTAGTGTTTAGATGGCATGCTTCACGTTGCTGCACCCGCTGAGAAGTGAGACGAGAGACACGGTTCCTTTGGCTCATTTAGTGATGATCCCGGTGACGTCAGTACGATCGCGCCAGTGGGCGATGACTTTGTTGCAAAATGACGAGCTGCTTTTAGTAGACGGCTCGTGCAGTCGATCTGTTGAGGTTGCCTGGCGTTTCTTGTACGTCTTGATCCGGATAAGTATGCAGTGTTCTAACGTAGTGTTTAGATGGCATGCTTCACGTTGCTGCACCCGCTGCCAAGTGAGACGGGAGACACGGTTCCTTTGGCTCATTTAGTGATGATCCCGGTGACGTCAGTACGATCGCGCCAGTGGGCGATGACTTTGTTGCAAAATGACGAGCTGCTTTCAGTAGACGGCTCGTGCAGTCGATCTGTTGAGGTTGCCTGGCGTTTCTTGTACGTCTTGATCCGGATAAGTATGCAGTGTTCTAACGTAGTGTTTAGATGGCATGCTTCACGTTGCTGCACCCGCTGCCAAGTGAGACGAGAGACACGGTTCCTTTGGCTCATTTAGTGATGATCCCGGTGACGTCAGTACGATCGCGCCAGTGGGCGATGACTTTGTTGCAGGACGACGGGCTGCTTTCAGTAGACGGCTCGTGCAGTCGATCTGTTGAGGTTGCCTGGCGTTTCTTGTACGTCTTGATCCGGATAAGTCTGCAGTGTTCTAACGTAGTGTTTAGATGGCATGCTTCACGTTGCTGCACCCGCTGCCAAGTGAGACGAGAGACGCGGTTCCTTTGGCTCATTTAGTGATGATCCCGGTGACGTCAGTACGATCGCGCCAGTGGGCGATGACTTTGTTGCAGGACGACGGGCTGCTTTCAGTAGACGGCTCGTGCAGTCGATCTGTTGAGGTTGCCTGGCGTTTCTTGTACGTCTTGATCCGGATAAGTCTGCAGTGTTCTAACGTAGTGTTTAGATGGCATGCTTCACGTCGCTGCACCCGCTGCCAAGTGAGACGAGAGACGCGGTTCCTTTGGCTCATTTAGTGATGATCCCGGTGACGTCAGTACGATCGCGCCAGTGGGCGATGACTTTGTTGCAGGACGACGGGCTGCTTTCAGTAGACGGCTCGTGCAGTCGATCTGTTGAGGTGGCCTGGCGTTTCTTGTACGTCTTGATCCGGATAAGTCTGCAGTGTTCTAACGTAGTGTTTAAATGGCATGCTTCACGTTGCTGCACCCGCTGCCAAGTGAGACGAGAGACACGGTTCCTTTGGCTCATTTAGTGATGATCCCGGTGACGTCAGTACGATCGCGCCAGTGGGCGATGACTTTGTTGCAGGACGACGGGCTGCTTTCAGTAGACGGCTCGTGCAGTCGATCTGTTGAGGTTGCCTGGCGTTTCTTGTACGTCTTGATTCGGATAAGTATGCAGTGTTCTAACGTAGTGTTTAGATGGCATGCTTCACGTCGCTGCACCCGCTGCCAAGTGAGACGAGAGACTCGGTTCCTTTGGCTCATTTAGTGATGATCCCGGTGACGTCAGTACGATCGCGCCAGTGGGCGATGACTTTGTTGCAAAATGACGAGCTGCTTTCAGTAGACGGCTCGTGCAGTCGATCTGTTGAGGTTGCCTGGCGTTTCTTGTACGTCTTGATCCGGATAAGTCTGCAGTGTTCAAGCATAGTGTTTAGATGGCATGCTTCACGTTGCTGCACCCGCTGCCAAGTGAGACGAAAGACGCGGTTCCTTTGGCTCATTTAGTAATCATCCCGGTGACGTCAGTACGATCGCGCCAGTGGGCGACGACTTTGTTGCAAAATGACGAGCTGCTTTTAGTAGACGGCTCATGCAGTCGATCTGTTGAAGTTGCCTGGCGTTTCTTGTACGTCTTGATTCGGATAAGTATAGAGTGTTCTCACGTAGTGTTTAGATGGCATGCTTCACGTTGCTGCACCCGCTGCCAAGTGAGACGAGAGACGCGGTTCCTTTGGCTCATTTAGTGATGATCCCGGTGACGTCAGTACGATCGCGCCAGTGGGCGATGACTTTGTTGCAAAATGACGAGCTGCTTTCAGTAGACGGCTCGTGCAGTCGATCTGTTGAGGTTGCCTGGCGTTTCTTGTACGTCTTGATCCGGATAAGTCTGCAGTGTTCTCACGTAGTGTTTAGATGGCATGCTTCACGTTGCTGCACCAGCTGCCAAGTGAGACGACAGACGCGGTTCCTTTGGCTCATTTAGTGATGATCCCGGTGACGTCAGTACGATCGCGCCAGTGGGCGATGACTTTGTTGCAGGACGACGGGCTGCTTTCAGTAGACGGCTCGTGCAGTCGATCTGTTGAGGTTGCCTGGCGTTTCTTGTACGTCTTGATTCGGATAAGTATGCAGTGTTCTAACGTAGTGTTTAGATGGCATGCTTCACGTCGCTGCACCCGCTGCCAAGTGAGACGACAGACGCGGTTCCTTTGGCTCATTTAGTGATGATCCCGGTGACGTCAGTACGATCGCGCCAGTGGGCGATGACTTTGTTGGAAAATAACGAGCTGCTTTTAGTAGACGGTTCATGCAGTCGATCTGTTGAAGTTGCCTGGCGTTTCTTGTACGTCTTGATTCGGATAAGTATGGAGTGTTCTCACGTAGTGTTTAGATGGCATGCTTCACGTTGCTGCACCAGCTGCCAAGTGAGACGAGAGACGCGGTTCCTGTGGCTCATTTAGTGATGATCCCGGTGACGTCAGTACGATCGCGCCAGTGGGCGATGACTTTGTTGCAAAATGACGAGCTGCATTTAGTAGACGGCTGGTGCAGTCGATCTGTTGAAGTTGCCTGGCATTTCTTGTACGTCTTGATCCGGATAAGTATGGAGTGTTCTAACGTAGTGTTTAGATGGCATGCTTCACGTTGCTGCACCCGCTGCCAAGTGAGACGACAGACGCGGTTCCTTTGGCTCATTTAGTGATGATCCCGGTGACGTCAGTACGATCGCGCCAGTGGGCGATGACTTTGTTGCAAAATGACGGGCTGCTTTCAGTAGACGGCTCGTGCAGTCGATCTGTTGAGGTTGCCTGGCGTTTCTTGTACGTCTTGATCCGGATAAGTATGCAATGTTCTAACGTAGTGTTTAGATGGCATGCTTCACGTTGCTGCACCCGCTGCCAAGTGAGACGACAGACGCGGTTCCTTTGGCTCATTTAGTGATGATCCCGGTGACGTCAATACGATCACGCCAGTGGGCGATGACTTTGTCGGAAAATAACGAGCTGCTTTTAGTAGACGGCTCGTGCAGTCGGTCTGTTGAAGTTGCCTGGTGTTTCTTGTACGTCTTGATCCGGATAAGTATGCAGTGTTCTAACGTAGTGTTTAGATGGCATGCTTCACGTTGCTGCACCCGCTGCCAAGTGAGACGAGAGAAGCGGTTCCTTTGGCTCATTTAGTGATGATCCCGGTGACGTCAGTACGATCGCGCCAGTGGGCGATGACTTTGTTGCAAAATGACGAGCTGCATTTAGTAGACGGCTGGTGCAGTCGATCTGTTGAAGTTGCCTGGCATTTCTTGTACGTCTTGATCCGGATAAGTATGGAGTGTTCTAACGTAGTGTTTAGATGGCATGCTTCACGTTGCTGCACCCGCTGCCAAGTGAGACGACAGACGCGGTTCCTTTGGCTCATTTAGTGATGATCCCGGTGACGTCAGTACGATCGCGCCAGTGGGCGATGACTTTGTTGCAAAATGACGGGCTGCTTTCAGTAGACGGCTCGTGCAGTCGATCTGTTGAGGTTGCCTGGCGTTTCTTGTACGTCTTGATCCGGATAAGTATGCAATGTTCTAACGTAGTGTTTAGATGGCATGCTTCACGTTGCTGCACCCGCTGCCAAGTGAGACGACAGACGCGGTTCCTTTGGCTCATTTAGTGATGATCCCGGTGACGTCAATACGATCACGCCAGTGGGCGATGACTTTGTCGGAAAATAACGAGCTGCTTTTAGTAGACGGCTCGTGCAGTCGGTCTGTTGAAGTTGCCTGGTGTTTCTTGTACGTCTTGATCCGGATAAGTATGCAGTGTTCTAACGTAGTGTTTAGATGGCATGCTTCACGTTGCTGCACCCGCTGCCAAGTGAGACGAGAGACGCGGTTCCTGTGGCTCATTTAGTGATGATCCCGGTGACGTCAGTACGATCGCGCCAGTGGGCGATGACTTTGTTGCAAAATGACGAGCTGCATTTAGTAGACGGCTCGTGCAGTCGATCTGTTGAGGTTGCCTGGCGTTTCTTGTACGTCTTGATCCGGATAAGTCTGCAGTGTTCTCACGTAGTGTTTAGATGGCATGCTTCACGTTGCTGCACCAGCTGCCAAGTGAGACGAGAGACGCGGTTCCTTTGGCTCATTTAGTGATGATCCCGGTGACGTCAGTACGATCGCGCCAGTGGGCGATGACTTTGTTGCAAAATGACGGGCTGCTTTCAGTAGACGGCTCGTGCAGTCGATCTGTTGAGGTTGCCTGGCGTTTCTTGTACGTCTTGATCCGGATAAGTATGCAATGTTCTAACGTAGTGTTTAGATGGCATGCTTCACGTTGCTGCACCCGCTGCCAAGTGAGACGACAGACGCGGTTCCTTTGGCTCATTTAGTGATGATCCCGGTGACGTCAATACGATCACGCCAGTGGGCGATGACTTTGTCGGAAAATAACGAGCTGCTTTTAGTAGACGGCTCGTGCAGTCGGTCTGTTGAAGTTGCCTGGTGTTTCTTGTACGTCTTGATCCGGATAAGTATGCAGTGTTCTAACGTAGTGTTTAGATGGCATGCTTCACGTTGCTGCACCCGCTGCCAAGTGAGACGAGAGAAGCGGTTCCTTTGGCTCATTTAGTGATGATCCCGGTGACGTCAGTACGATCGCGCCAGTGGGCGATGACTTTGTTGCAAAATGACGAGCTGCATTTAGTAGACGGCTGGTGCAGTCGATCTGTTGAAGTTGCCTGGCATTTCTTGTACGTCTTGATCCGGATAAGTATGGAGTGTTCTAACGTAGTGTTTAGATGGCATGCTTCACGTTGCTGCACCCGCTGCCAAGTGAGACGAGAGACGCGGTTCCTTTGGCTCATTTAGTGATGATCCCGGTGACGTCAGTACGATCGCGCCAGTGGGCGATGACTTTGTTGCAAAATGACGAGCAGCTTTCAGTAGACGGCTCGTGCAGTCGATCTGTTGAGGTTGCCTGGCGTTTCTTGTACGTCTTGATCCGGATAAGTCTGCAGTGTTGAAACGTAGTGTTTAGATGGGATGCTTCACGTTGCTGCACCCGCTGCCAAGTGAGACGAGAGATGCGGTTCCTTTGTCTCATTTAGTGATGATCCCGGTGACGTCAGTACGATCGCGCCAGTGGGCGATGACTTTGTTGCAAAATGACGAGCAGCTTTCAGTAGACGGCTCGTGCAGTCGATCTGTTGAGGTTGCCTGGCGTTTCTTGTACGTCTCGATCCGGATAAGTCTGCAGTGTGTCAATCCGAGTGTTTAGATGGGATGCTTCACGTTGCTGCACCCGCTGCCAAGTGAGACGAGAGATGCGGTTCCTTTGGCTCATTTAGTGATGATCCCGGTGACGTCAGTACGATCGCGCCAGTGGGCGATGAGTTTGTTGCAGAATGACGAGCTGCTTTTAGTAGACGGCTCATGCAGTCGATCTGTTGAAGTTGCCTGGCGTTTCTTGTACGTCTTGATCCGGATAAGTATGCAGTGTTCTAACGTAGTGTTTAGATGGCATGCTTCACGTTGCTGCACCTGCTGCCAAGTCAGACAATAGATGCTGTTGCCTTGGCTTATGTAGTGATGATCCCGGTGACGTCAGTACGATCGCGCCAGTGGGCGATGAGTTTGTTGCAGAATGACGAGCTGATTTTAGTAGACGGCTCATGCAGTCGATCTGTTGAAGTTGCCTGGCGTTTCTTGTACGTCTTGATCCGGATAAGTATGCAGTGTTCTAACGTAGTGTTTAGATGGCATGCTTCACGTTGCTGCACCTGCTGCCAAGTGAGACAATAGATGCTGTTGCCTTGGCTTATGTAGTGATGATCTCGGTGACGTCATTATGATCGTGCCAGTGGGCGATGATCTTGATGCAAAATGACGGGCTCCTTTCAGTTGACGGCACATGCAGTCGATCTGCTGAGGCGGCATGGCGTTTCTTGTACTTCTTGATCCGGATGAGTCTGCAGCGTGTCAATCGTAGTGTTTAGATGGGATGCTTCACGTTGCTGCACCCGCCGTCAAGTGAGACGAGAGATGCGGTTCCTTTGGCTCATTTAGTGATGATCCCGGTGACATCAGTACGATCGCGCCAGTGGGCGATGACTTTGTTGCAAAATGACGAGCTGCTTTCAGTAGACGACTCGTGCAGTCGATATGTTGAGGTTGCCTGGCGTTTCTTGTACGTCTTGATCCGGATAAATCTGCAGTGTTCTAACGCAGTGTTTAGATGGCATGCTTCACGTTGCTGCACCCGCTGCCAAGTGAGACGAGAGATGCGGGTCCTTTGGCTCATTTAGTGATGATCCCGGTGACGTCAGTACGATCGCGCCAGTGGGCGATGACTTTGTTGCAAAATGACGAGCTGCTTTTAGTAGACGGCTCATGCAGTCGATCTGTTGAAGTTGCCTAGCGTTTCTTGTACGTCTTGATCCAGATAAGTATGCAGTGTTCTAACGTAGTGTTTAGATGGCATGCTTCACGTTGCTGCACCCGCTGCCAAGTGAGACGACAGTCGCCGTTCCTTTGGCTCATTTAGTGATGAACCCCGGTGACGTCAGTATGATTGCGCCAGTGGGCGATGACTTTGTTGCAAAATGACGAGCTGCTTTTAGTAGACGGCTCATGCAGTCGATCTGTTGAAGTTGCCTGGCGTTTCTTGTACGTCTTGATCCGGATATGTATGCAGTGTTCTAACGTAGTGTTTAGATGGCATGCTTCACGTTGCTGCACCCGCTGCCAAGTGAGACGAGAGACGCGGTTCCTTTGGCTCATTTAGTGATGATCCCGGTGACGTCAGTATGATTGCGCCAGTGGGCGATGAGTTTGTTGCAGAATGACGAGCTGCTTTTAGTAGACGGCTCGTGCAATCGATCTTTTGAGGTTGCCTGGCGTTTCTTGTACGTCTTGATCCGGATAAGTCTGCAGTGTTCAAACGTAGTGTTTAGATGGTATGCTTCACGTTGCTGCACCTGCTGCCAAGTGAGACAATAGATGCTGTTGCCTTGGCTTATGTAGTGATGATCTCGGTGACGTCATTATGATCGTGCCAGTGGGCGATGATCTTGATGCAAAATGACGGGCTCCTTTCAGTTGACGGCACATGCAGTCGATCTGCTGAGGCGGCATGGCGTTTCTTGTAATTCTTGATCCGGATGAGTCTGCAGTGTGTCAATCGTAGTGTTTAGATAGGATGCTTCACGTTGCTGCACCCGCCGTCAAGTGAGACGAGAGATGCGGTTCCTTTGGCTCATTTAGTGATGATCCCGGTGACGTCAGTACGATCGCGCCAGTGGGCGATGACTTTGTTGCAAAATGACGAGCTGCTTTTAGTAGACGGCTCGTGCAATCGATCTTTTGAGGTTGCCTGGCGTTTCTTGTACGTCTTGATCCGGATAAGTCTGCAGTGTTCAAACGTAGTGTTTAGATGGTATGCTTCACGTTGCTGCACCTGCTGCCAAGTGAGACAATAGATGCTGTTGCCTTGGCTTATGTAGTGATGATCCCGGTGACGTCAGTACGATCGCGCCAGTGGGCGATGACTTTGTTGCAAAATGACGAGCTGCTTTTAGTAGACGGCTCATGCAGTCGATCTGTTGAAGTTGCCTGGCGTTTCTTGTACGTCTTGATCCGGATAAGTATGCAGTGTTCTAACGTAGTGTTTAGATGGCATGGTTCACGTTGCTGCACCCGCTGCCAAGTGAGACGAGAGACGCGGTTCCTTTGGCTCATTTAGTGATGATCCCGGTGACGTCAGTACGATCGCGCCAGTGGGCGATGACTTTGTTGCAAAATGACGAGCTGCTTTCAGTAGACGGCTCATGCAGTCGATATGTTGAGGTTGCCTGGCGTTTCTTGTACGTCTTGATCCGGATAAATCTGCAGTGTTCTAACGTAGTGTTTAGATGGCATGCTTCACGTTGCTGCACCCGCTGCCAAGTGAGACGAGAGAAGCGGTTCCTTTGGCTCATTTAGTGATGATCCCGGTGACGTCAGTACGATCGCGCCAGTGGGCGATGACTTTGTTGCAAAATGACGAGCTGCTTTTAGTAGACGGCTCATGCAGTCGATCTGTTGAAGTTGCCTGGCGTTTGTTGTACGTCTTGATCCGGATAAGTATGCAGTGTTCTAGCGTAGTGTTTAGATGGCATGCTTCACGTTGCTGCACCCGCTGCCAAGTGAGACGAGAGACGCGGTTCCTTTGGCTCATTTAGTGATGATCCCGGTGACGTCAGTATGATTGCGCCAGCGGGCGATGACTTTGTTGCAAAATGACGAGCTGCTTTTAGTAGACGGCTCATGCAGTCGATCTGTTGAAGTTGCCTGGCGTTTCTTGTACGTCTTGATCCGGATAAGTATGCAGTGTTCTAACGTAGTGTTTAGATGGCATGCTTCACGTTGCTGCACCCGCTGCCAAGTGAGACGAGAGACGCGGTTCCTTTGGCTCATTTAGTGATGATCCCGGTGACGTCAGTACGATCGCGCCAGTGGGCGATGACTTTGTTGCAAAATGACGAGCTGCTTTTAGTAGACGGCTGGTGCAGTCGATCTGTTGAGGTTGCCTGGCGTTTCTTGTACGTCTTGATCCGGATAAGTATGCAGTGTTCTAACGTAGTGTTTAGATGGCATGCTTCACGTTGCTGCACCCGCTGCCAAGTGAGACGAGAGATGCGGTTCCTTTGTCTCATTTAGTGATGATCCCGGAGACGTCAGTACGATCGCGCCAGTGGGCGATGACTTTGTTGCAAAATGACGAGCAGCTTTCAGTAGACGGCTCGTGCAGTCGATCTGTTGAGGTTGCCTGGCGTTTCTTGTACGTCTCGATCCGGATAAGTATGCAGTGTTCTAACGTAGTGTTTAGATGGCATGCTTCACGTTGCTGCACCCGCTGCCAAGTGAGACGAGAGATGCGGTTCCTTTGTCTCATTTAGTGATGATCCCGGTGACGTCAGTACGATCGCGCCAGTGGGCGATGACTTTGTTGCAAAATGACGAGCTGCTTTTAGTAGACGGCTGGTGCAGTCGATCTGTTGAGGTTGCCTGGCGTTTCTTGTACGTCTTGATCCGGATAAGTATGCAGTGTTCTAACGTAGTGTTTACATGGCATGCTTCACGTTGCTGCACCCGCTGCCAAGTGAGACGAGAGACGCGGTTCCTTTGGCTCATTTAGTGATGATCCCGGTGACGTCAGTACGATCGCGCCAGTGGGCAATGACTTTGTTGCAAAATGGCGAGCTGCTTTTAGTAGACGGCTGGTGCAGTCGATCTGTTGAGGTTGCCTGGCGTTTCTTGTACGTCTTGATCCGGATAAGTATGCAGTGTTCTAACGTAGTGTTTAGATGGCATGCTTCACGTTGCTGCACCCGCTGCCAAGAGAGACGAGAGATGCGGTTCCTTTGTCTCATTTAGTGATGATCCCGGTGACGTCAGTACGATCGCGCCAGTGGGCGATGACTTTGTTGCAAAATGACGAGCAGCTTTCAGTAGACGGCTCGTGCAGTCGATCTGTTGAGGTTGCCTGGCGTTTCTTGTACGTCTCGATCCGGATAAGTCTGCAGTGTGTCAATCCGAGTGTTTAGATGGGATGCTTCACGTTGCTGCACCCGCTGCCAAGTGAGACGAGAGATGCGGTTCCTTTGGCTCATTTAGTGATGATCCCGGTGACGTCAGTACGATCGCGCCAGTGGGCGATGAGTTTGTTGCAGAATGACGAGCTGCTTTTAGTAGACGGCTCATGCAGTCGATCTGTTGAAGTTGCCTGGCGTTTCTTGTACGTCTTGATCCGGATAAGTATGCAGTGTTCTAACGTAGTGTTTAGATGGCATGCTTCACGTTGCTGCACCTGCTGCCAAGTCAGACAATAGATGCTGTTGCCTTGGCTTATGTAGTGATGATCCCGGTGACGTCAGTACGATCGCGCCAGTGGGCGATGAGTTTGTTGCAAAATGACGAGCTGCTTTTAGTAGACGGCTCATGCAGTCGATCTGTTGAAGTTGCCTGGCGTTTCTTGTACGTCTTGATCCGGATAAGTATGCAGTGTTCTAACGTAGTGTTTAGATGGCATGCTTCACGTTGCTGCACCTGCTGCCAAGTCAGACAATAGATGCTGTTGCCTTGGCTTATGTAGTGATGATCCCGGTGACGTCAGTACGATCGCGCCAGTGGGCGATGAGTTTGTTGCAGAATGACGAGCTGATTTTAGTAGACGGCTCATGCAGTCGATCTGTTGAAGTTGCCTGGCGTTTCTTGTACGTCTTGATCCGGATAAGTATGCAGTGTTCTAACGTAGTGTTTAGATGGCATGCTTCACGTTGCTGCACCTGCTGCCAAGTGAGACAATAGATGCTGTTGCCTTGGCTTATGTAGTGATGATCTCGGTGACGTCATTATGATCGTGCCAGTGGGCGATGATCTTGATGCAAAATGACGGGCTCCTTTCAGTTGACGGCACATGCAGTCGATCTGCTGAGGCGGCATGGCGTTTCTTGTACTTCTTGATCCGGATGAGTCTGCAGCGTGTCAATCGTAGTGTTTAGATGGGATGCTTCACGTTGCTGCACCCGCCGTCAAGTGAGACGAGAGATGCGGTTCCTTTGGCTCATTTAGTGATGATCCCGGTGACGTCAGTACGATCGCGCCAGTGGGCGATGACTTTGTTGCAAAATGACGAGCTGCTTTCAGTAGACGGCTCATGCAGTCGATCTGTTGAAGTTGCCTAGCGTTTCTTGTACGTCTTGATCCAGATAAGTATGCAGTGTTCTAACGTAGTGTTTAGATGGCATGCTTCACGTTGCTGCACCCGCTGCCAAGAGAGACGAGAGATGCGGTTCCTTTGTCTCATTTAGTGATGATCCCGGTGACGTCAGTACGATCGCGCCAGTGGGCGATGACTTTGTTGCAAAATGACGAGCAGCTTTCAGTAGACGGCTCGTGCAGTCGATCTGTTGAGGTTGCCTGGCGTTTCTTGTACGTCTCGATCCGGATAAGTCTGCAGTGTGTCAATCCGAGTGTTTAGATGGGATGCTTCACGTTGCTGCACCCGCTGCCAAGTGAGACGAGAGATGCGGTTCCTTTGGCTCATTTAGTGATGATCCCGGTGACGTCAGTACGATCGCGCCAGTGGGCGATGAGTTTGTTGCAGAATGACGAGCTGCTTTTAGTAGACGGCTCATGCAGTCGATCTGTTGAAGTTGCCTGGCGTTTCTTGTACGTCTTGATCCGGATAAGTATGCAGTGTTCTAACGTAGTGTTTAGATGGCATGCTTCACGTTGCTGCACCTGCTGCCAAGTCAGACAATAGATGCTGTTGCCTTGGCTTATGTAGTGATGATCCCGGTGACGTCAGTACGATCGCGCCAGTGGGCGATGAGTTTGTTGCAGAATGACGAGCTGATTTTAGTAGACGGCTCATGCAGTCGATCTGTTGAAGTTGCCTGGCGTTTCTTGTACGTCTTGATCCGGATAAGTATGCAGTGTTCTAACGTAGTGTTTAGATGGCATGCTTCACGTTGCTGCACCTGCTGCCAAGTGAGACAATAGATGCTGTTGCCTTGGCTTATGTAGTGATGATCTCGGTGACGTCATTATGATCGTGCCAGTGGGCGATGATCTTGATGCAAAATGACGGGCTCCTTTCAGTTGACGGCACATGCAGTCGATCTGCTGAGGCGGCATGGCGTTTCTTGTACTTCTTGATCCGGATGAGTCTGCAGCGTGTCAATCGTAGTGTTTAGATGGGATGCTTCACGTTGCTGCACCCGCCGTCAAGTGAGACGAGAGATGCGGTTCCTTTGGCTCATTTAGTGATGATCCCGGTGACGTCAGTACGATCGCGCCAGTGGGCGATGACTTTGTTGCAAAATGACGAGCTGCTTTCAGTAGACGGCTCATGCAGTCGATCTGTTGAAGTTGCCTAGCGTTTCTTGTACGTCTTGATCCAGATAAGTATGCAGTGTTCTAACGTAGTGTTTAGATGGCATGCTTCACGTTGCTGCACCCGCTGCCAAGTGAGACGAGAGATGCGGTTCCTTTGGCTCATTTAGTGATGATCCCGGTGACGTCAGTACGATCGCGCCAGTGGGCGATGACTTTGTTGCAAAATGACGAGCTGCTTTTAGTAGACGGCTCATGCAGTCGATCTGTTGAAGTTGCGTGGCGTTTCTTGTACGTCTTGATCCGGATAAGTATGCAGTGTTCTAACGTAGTGTTTAGATGGCATGCTTCACGTTGCTGCACCTGCTGCCAAGTCAGACAATAGATGCTGTTGCCTTGGCTTATGTAGTGATGATCCCGGTGACGTCAGTACGATCGCGCCAGTGTGCGATGAGTTTGTTGCAGAATGACGAGCTGATTTTAGTAGACGGCTCATGCAGTCGATCTGTTGAAGTTGCCTGGCGTTTCTTGTACGTCTTGATCCGGATAAGTATGCAGTGTTCTAACGTAGTGTTTAGATGGCATGCTTCACGTTGCTGCACCTGCTGCCAAGTGAGACAATAGATGCTGTTGCCTTGGCTTATGTAGTGATGATCTCGGTGACGTCATTATGATCGTGCCAGTGGGCGATGATCTTGATGCAAAATGACGGGCTCCTTTCAGTTGACGGCACATGCAGTCGATCTGCTGAGGCGGCATGGCGTTTCTTGTACTTCTTGATCCGGATGAGTCTGCAGCGTGTCAATCGTAGTGTTTAGATGGGATGCTTCACGTTGCTGCACCCGCCGTCAAGTGAGACGAGAGATGCGGTTCCTTTGGCTCATTTAGTGATGATCCCGGTGACGTCAGTACGATCGCGCCAGTGGGCGATGACTTTGTTGCAAAATGACGAGCTGCTTTCAGTAGACGACTCGTGCAGTCGATATGTTGAGGTTGCCTGGCGTTTCTTGTACGTCTTGATCCGGATAAATCTGCAGTGTTCTAACGCAGTGTTTAGATGGCATGCTTCACGTTGCTGCACCCGCTGCCAAGTGAGACGAGAGATGCGGTTCCTTTGGCTCATTTAGTGATGATCCCGGTGACGTCAGTACGATCGCGCCAGTGGGCGATGACTTTGTTGCAAAATGACGAGCTGCTTTTAGTAGACGGCTCATGCAGTCGATCTGTTGAAGTTGCCTAGCGTTTCTTGTACGTCTTGATCCAGATAAGTATGCAGTGTTCTAACGTAGTGTTTAGATGGCATGCTTCACGTTGCTGCACCCGCTGCCAAGTGAGACGACAGTCGCCGTTCCTTTGGCTCATTTAGTGATGATCCCGGTGACGTCAGTATGATTGCGCCAGTGGGCGATGAGTTTGTTGCAAAATGACGAGCTGCTTTTAGTAGACGGCTCATGCAGTCGATCTGTTGAAGTTGCCTGGGGTTTCTTGTACGTCTTGATCCGGATAAGTATGCAGTGTTCTAACGTAGTGTTTAGATGGCATGCTTCACGTTGCTGCACCCGCTGCCAAGTGAGACGAGAGACGCGGTTCCTTTGGCTCATTTAGTGATGATCCCGGTGACGTCAGTATGATTGCGCCAGTGGGCGATGAGTTTGTTGCAGAATGACGAGCTGCTTTTAGTAGACGGCTCGTGCAATCGATCTTTTGAGGTTGCCTGGCGTTTCTTGTACGTCTTGATCCGGATAAGTCTGCAGTGTTCAAACGTAGTGTTTAGATGGTATGCTTCACGTTGCTGCACCTGCTGCCAAGTGAGACAATAGATGCTGTTGCCTTGGCTTATGTAGTGATGATCCCGGTGACGTCAGTACGATCGCGCCAGTGGGCGATGACTTTGTTGCAAAATGACGAGCTGCTTTTAGTAGACGGCTCATGCAGTCGATCTGTTGAAGTTGCCTGGCGTTTCTTGTACGTCTTGATCCGGATAAGTATGCAGTGTTCTAACGTAGTGTTTAGATGGCATGGTTCACGTTGCTGCACCCGCTGCCAAGTGAGACGAGAGACGCGGTTCCTTTGGCTCATTTAGTGATGATCCCGGTGACGTCAGTACGATCGCGCCAGTGGGCGATGACTTTGTTGCAAAATGACGAGCTGCTTTCAGTAGACGGCTCGTGCAGTCGATATGTTGAGGTTGCCTGGCGTTTCTTGTACGTCTTGATCCGGATAAATCTGCAGTGTTCTAACGTAGTGTTTAGATGGCATGCTTCACGTTGCTGCACCCGCTGCCAAGTGAGACGAGAGAAGCGGTTCCTTTGGCTCATTTAGTGATGATCCCGGTGACGTCAGTACGATCGCGCCAGTGGGCGATGACTTTGTTGCAAAATGACGAGCTGCTTTTAGTAGACGGCTCATGCAGTCGATCTGTTGAAGTTGCCTGGCGTTTGTTGTACGTCTTGATCCAGATAAGTATGCAGTGTTCTAACGTAGTGTTTAGATGGCATGCTTCACGTTGCTGCACCCGCTGCCAAGTGAGACGAGAGACGCGGTTCCTTTGGCTCATTTAGTGATGATCCCGGTGACGTCAGTATGATTGCGCCAGCGGGCGATGACTTTGTTGCAAAATGACGAGCTGCTTTTAGTAGACGGCTCATGCAGTCGATCTGTTGAAGTTGCCTGGCGTTTCTTGTACGTCTTGATCCGGATAAGTATGCAGTGTTCTAACGTAGTGTTTAGATGGCATGCTTCACGTTGCTGCACCCGCTGCCAAGTGAGACGATAGACGCGGTTCCTTTGGCTCATTTAGTGATGATCCCGGTGACGTCAGTACGATCGCGCCAGTGGGCAATGACTTTGTTGCAAAATGGCGAGCTGCTTTTAGTAGACGGCTGGTGCAGTCGATCTGTTGAGGTTGCCTGGCGTTTCTTGTACGTCTTGATCCGGATAAGTATGCAGTGTTCTAACGTAGTGTTTAGATGGCATGCTTCACGTTGCTGCACCCGCTGCCAAGTGAGACGAGAGACACGGTTCCTTTGGCTCATTTAGTGATGATCCCGGTGATGTCAGTACGATCGCGCCAGTGGGCGATGACTTTGTTGCAAAATGACGAGCTGCTTTTAGTAGACGGCTCGTGCAGTCGATCTGTTGAGGTTGCCTGGCGTTTCTTGTACGTCTTGATCCGGATAAGTATGCAGTGTTCTAACGTAGTGTTTAGATGGCATGCTTCACGTTGCTGCACCCGCTGCCAAGTGAGACGAGAGACACGGTTCCTTTGGCTCATTTAGTGATGATCCCGGTGACGTCAGTACGATCGCGCCAGTGGGCGATGACTTTGTTGCAAAATGACGAGCTGCTTTCAGTAGACGGCTCGTGCAGTCGATCTGTTGAGGTTGCCTGGCGTTTCTTGTACGTCTTGATCCGGATAAGTATGCAGTGCTCTAACGTAGTGTTTAGATGGCATGCTTCACGTTGCTGCACCCGCTGCCAAGTGAGACGAGAGACACGGTTCCTTTGGCTCATTTAGTGATGATCCCGGTGACGTCAGTACGATCGCGCCAGTGGGCGATGACTTTGTTGCAGGACGACGGGCTGCTTTCAGTAGACGGCTCGTGCAGTCGATCTGTTGAGGTTGCCTGGCGTTTCTTGTACGTCTTGATCCGGATAAGTCTGCAGTGTTCTAACGTAGTGTTTAGATGGCATGCTTCACGTTGCTGCACCCGCTGCCAAGTGAGACGAGAGACGCGGTTCCTTTGGCTCATTTAGTGATGATCCCGGTGACGTCAGTACGATCGCGCCAGTGGGCGATGACTTTGTTGCAGGACGACGGGCTGCTTTCAGTAGACGGCTCGTGCAGTCGATCTGTTGAGGTTGCCTGGCGTTTCTTGTACGTCTTGATCCGGATAAGTCTGCAGTGTTCTAACGTAGTGTTTAGATGGCATGCTTCACGTCGCTGCACCCGCTGCCAAGTGAGACGAGAGACGCGGTTCCTTTGGCTCATTTAGTGATGATCCCGGTGACGTCAGTACGATCGCGCCAGTGGGCGATGACTTTGTTGCAGGACGACGGGCTGCTTTCAGTAGACGGCTCGTGCAGTCGATCTGTTGAGGTTGCCTGGCGTTTCTTGTACGTCTTGATCCGGATAAGTCTGCAGTGTTCTAACGTAGTGTTTAAATGGCATGCTTCACGTTGCTGCACCCGCTGCCAAGTGAGACGAGAGACACGGTTCCTTTGGCTCATTTAGTGATGATCCCGGTGACGTCAGTACGATCGCGCCAGTGGGCGATGACTTTGTTGCAGGACGACGGGCTGCTTTCAGTAGACGGCTCGTGCAGTCGATCTGTTGAGGTTGCCTGGCGTTTCTTGTACGTCTTGATCCGGATAAGTCTGCAGTGTTCTAACGTAGTGTTTAGATGGCATGCTTCACGTTGCTGCACCCGCCGTCAAGTGAGACGAGAGATGCGGTTCCTTTGGCTCATTTAGTGATGATCCCGGTGACGTCAGTACGATCGCGCCAGTGGGCGATGACTTTGTTGCAAAATGACGAGCTGCTTTCAGTAGACGGCTCATGCAGTCGATCTGTTGAAGTTGCCTAGCGTTTCTTGTACGTCTTGATCCAGATAAGTATGCAGTGTTCTAACGTAGTGTTTAGATGGCATGCTTCACGTTGCTGCACCCGCTGCCAAGTGAGACGAGAGATGCGGTTCCTTTGGCTCATTTAGTGATGATCCCGGTGACGTCAGTACGATCGCGCCAGTGGGCGATGACTTTGTTGCAAAATGACGAGCTGCTTTTAGTAGACGGCTCATGCAGTCGATCTGTTGAAGTTGCGTGGCGTTTCTTGTACGTCTTGATCCGGATAAGTATGCAGTGTTCTAACGTAGTGTTTAGATGGCATGCTTCACGTTGCTGCACCTGCTGCCAAGTCAGACAATAGATGCTGTTGCCTTGGCTTATGTAGTGATGATCCCGGTGACGTCAGTACGATCGCGCCAGTGTGCGATGAGTTTGTTGCAGAATGACGAGCTGATTTTAGTAGACGGCTCATGCAGTCGATCTGTTGAAGTTGCCTGGCGTTTCTTGTACGTCTTGATCCGGATAAGTATGCAGTGTTCTAACGTAGTGTTTAGATGGCATGCTTCACGTTGCTGCACCTGCTGCCAAGTGAGACAATAGATGCTGTTGCCTTGGCTTATGTAGTGATGATCTCGGTGACGTCATTATGATCGTGCCAGTGGGCGATGATCTTGATGCAAAATGACGGGCTCCTTTCAGTTGACGGCACATGCAGTCGATCTGCTGAGGCGGCATGGCGTTTCTTGTACTTCTTGATCCGGATGAGTCTGCAGCGTGTCAATCGTAGTGTTTAGATGGGATGCTTCACGTTGCTGCACCCGCCGTCAAGTGAGACGAGAGATGCGGTTCCTTTGGCTCATTTAGTGATGATCCCGGTGACGTCAGTACGATCGCGCCAGTGGGCGATGACTTTGTTGCAAAATGACGAGCTGCTTTCAGTAGACGACTCGTGCAGTCGATATGTTGAGGTTGCCTGGCGTTTCTTGTACGTCTTGATCCGGATAAATCTGCAGTGTTCTAACGCAGTGTTTAGATGGCATGCTTCACGTTGCTGCACCCGCTGCCAAGTGAGACGAGAGATGCGGTTCCTTTGGCTCATTTAGTGATGATCCCGGTGACGTCAGTACGATCGCGCCAGTGGGCGATGACTTTGTTGCAAAATGACGAGCTGCTTTTAGTAGACGGCTCATGCAGTCGATCTGTTGAAGTTGCCTAGCGTTTCTTGTACGTCTTGATCCAGATAAGTATGCAGTGTTCTAACGTAGTGTTTAGATGGCATGCTTCACGTTGCTGCACCCGCTGCCAAGTGAGACGACAGTCGCCGTTCCTTTGGCTCATTTAGTGATGATCCCGGTGACGTCAGTATGATTGCGCCAGTGGGCGATGAGTTTGTTGCAAAATGACGAGCTGCTTTTAGTAGACGGCTCATGCAGTCGATCTGTTGAAGTTGCCTGGGGTTTCTTGTACGTCTTGATCCGGATAAGTATGCAGTGTTCTAACGTAGTGTTTAGATGGCATGCTTCACGTTGCTGCACCCGCTGCCAAGTGAGACGAGAGACGCGGTTCCTTTGGCTCATTTAGTGATGATCCCGGTGACGTCAGTATGATTGCGCCAGTGGGCGATGAGTTTGTTGCAGAATGACGAGCTGCTTTTAGTAGACGGCTCGTGCAATCGATCTTTTGAGGTTGCCTGGCGTTTCTTGTACGTCTTGATCCGGATAAGTCTGCAGTGTTCAAACGTAGTGTTTAGATGGTATGCTTCACGTTGCTGCACCTGCTGCCAAGTGAGACAATAGATGCTGTTGCCTTGGCTTATGTAGTGATGATCCCGGTGACGTCAGTACGATCGCGCCAGTGGGCGATGACTTTGTTGCAAAATGACGAGCTGCTTTTAGTAGACGGCTCATGCAGTCGATCTGTTGAAGTTGCCTGGCGTTTCTTGTACGTCTTGATCCGGATAAGTATGCAGTGTTCTAACGTAGTGTTTAGATGGCATGGTTCACGTTGCTGCACCCGCTGCCAAGTGAGACGAGAGACGCGGTTCCTTTGGCTCATTTAGTGATGATCCCGGTGACGTCAGTACGATCGCGCCAGTGGGCGATGACTTTGTTGCAAAATGACGAGCTGCTTTCAGTAGACGGCTCGTGCAGTCGATATGTTGAGGTTGCCTGGCGTTTCTTGTACGTCTTGATCCGGATAAATCTGCAGTGTTCTAACGTAGTGTTTAGATGGCATGCTTCACGTTGCTGCACCCGCTGCCAAGTGAGACGAGAGAAGCGGTTCCTTTGGCTCATTTAGTGATGATCCCGGTGACGTCAGTACGATCGCGCCAGTGGGCGATGACTTTGTTGCAAAATGACGAGCTGCTTTTAGTAGACGGCTCATGCAGTCGATCTGTTGAAGTTGCCTGGCGTTTGTTGTACGTCTTGATCCAGATAAGTATGCAGTGTTCTAACGTAGTGTTTAGATGGCATGCTTCACGTTGCTGCACCCGCTGCCAAGTGAGACGAGAGACGCGGTTCCTTTGGCTCATTTAGTGATGATCCCGGTGACGTCAGTATGATTGCGCCAGCGGGCGATGACTTTGTTGCAAAATGACGAGCTGCTTTTAGTAGACGGCTCATGCAGTCGATCTGTTGAAGTTGCCTGGCGTTTCTTGTACGTCTTGATCCGGATAAGTATGCAGTGTTCTAACGTAGTGTTTAGATGGCATGCTTCACGTTGCTGCACCCGCTGCCAAGTGAGACGATAGACGCGGTTCCTTTGGCTCATTTAGTGATGATCCCGGTGACGTCAGTACGATCGCGCCAGTGGGCAATGACTTTGTTGCAAAATGGCGAGCTGCTTTTAGTAGACGGCTGGTGCAGTCGATCTGTTGAGGTTGCCTGGCGTTTCTTGTACGTCTTGATCCGGATAAGTATGCAGTGTTCTAACGTAGTGTTTAGATGGCATGCTTCACGTTGCTGCACCCGCTGCCAAGTGAGACGAGAGACACGGTTCCTTTGGCTCATTTAGTGATGATCCCGGTGATGTCAGTACGATCGCGCCAGTGGGCGATGACTTTGTTGCAAAATGACGAGCTGCTTTTAGTAGACGGCTCGTGCAGTCGATCTGTTGAGGTTGCCTGGCGTTTCTTGTACGTCTTGATCCGGATAAGTATGCAGTGTTCTAACGTAGTGTTTAGATGGCATGCTTCACGTTGCTGCACCCGCTGCCAAGTGAGACGAGAGACACGGTTCCTTTGGCTCATTTAGTGATGATCCCGGTGACGTCAGTACGATCGCGCCAGTGGGCGATGACTTTGTTGCAAAATGACGAGCTGCTTTCAGTAGACGGCTCGTGCAGTCGATCTGTTGAGGTTGCCTGGCGTTTCTTGTACGTCTTGATCCGGATAAGTATGCAGTGCTCTAACGTAGTGTTTAGATGGCATGCTTCACGTTGCTGCACCCGCTGCCAAGTGAGACGAGAGACACGGTTCCTTTGGCTCATTTAGTGATGATCCCGGTGACGTCAGTACGATCGCGCCAGTGGGCGATGACTTTGTTGCAGGACGACGGGCTGCTTTCAGTAGACGGCTCGTGCAGTCGATCTGTTGAGGTTGCCTGGCGTTTCTTGTACGTCTTGATCCGGATAAGTCTGCAGTGTTCTAACGTAGTGTTTAGATGGCATGCTTCACGTTGCTGCACCCGCTGCCAAGTGAGACGAGAGACGCGGTTCCTTTGGCTCATTTAGTGATGATCCCGGTGACGTCAGTACGATCGCGCCAGTGGGCGATGACTTTGTTGCAGGACGACGGGCTGCTTTCAGTAGACGGCTCGTGCAGTCGATCTGTTGAGGTTGCCTGGCGTTTCTTGTACGTCTTGATCCGGATAAGTCTGCAGTGTTCTAACGTAGTGTTTAGATGGCATGCTTCACGTCGCTGCACCCGCTGCCAAGTGAGACGAGAGACGCGGTTCCTTTGGCTCATTTAGTGATGATCCCGGTGACGTCAGTACGATCGCGCCAGTGGGCGATGACTTTGTTGCAGGACGACGGGCTGCTTTCAGTAGACGGCTCGTGCAGTCGATCTGTTGAGGTTGCCTGGCGTTTCTTGTACGTCTTGATCCGGATAAGTCTGCAGTGTTCTAACGTAGTGTTTAAATGGCATGCTTCACGTTGCTGCACCCGCTGCCAAGTGAGACGAGAGACACGGTTCCTTTGGCTCATTTAGTGATGATCCCGGTGACGTCAGCACGATCGCGCCAGTGGTCGATGACTTTGTTGCAGGACGACGGGCTGCTTTCAGTAGACGGCTCGTGCAGTCGATCTGTTGAGGTTGCCTGGCGTTTCTTGTACGTCTTGATTCGGATAAGTATGCAGTGTTCTAACGTAGTGTTTAGATGGCATGCTTCACGTCGCTGCACCCGCTGCCAAGTGAGACGAGAGACGCGGTTCCTTTGGCTCATTTAGTGATGATCCCGGTGACGTCAGTACGATCGCGCCAGTGGGCGACGACTTTGTTGCAAAATGACGAGCTGCTTTTAGTAGACGGCTCATGCAGTCGATCTGTTGAAGTTGCCTGGCGTTTCTTGTACGTCTTGATTCGGATAAGTATGGAGTGTTCTCACGTAGTGTTTAGATGGCATGCTTCACGTTGCTGCACCCGCTGCCAAGTGAGACGAGAGACGCGGTTCCTTTGGCTCATTTAGTGATGATCCCGGTGACGTCAGTACGATCGCGCCAGTGGGCAATGACTTTGTTGCAAAATGGCGAGCTGCTTTCAGTAGACGGCTGGTGCAGTCGATCTGTTGAGGTTGCCTGGCGTTTCTTGTACGTCTTGATCCGGATAAGTATGCAGTGTTCTAACGTAGTGTTTAGATGGCATGCTTCACGTTGCTGCACCCGCTGCCAAGTGAGACGAGAGACACGGTTCCTTTGGCTCATTTAGTGATGATCCCGGTGACGTCAGTACGATCGCGCCAGTGGGCGATGACTTTGTTGCAAAATGACGAGCTGCTCTCAGTAGACGGCTCGTGCAGTCGATCTGTTGAGGTTGCCTGGCGTTTCTTGTACGTCTTGATCCGGATAAGTATGCAGTGTTCTAACGTAGTGTTTAGATGGCATGCTTCACGTTGCTGCACCCGCTGCCAAGTGAGACGAGAGACACGGTTCCTTTGGCTCATTTAGTGATGATCCCGGTGATGTCAGTACGATCGCGCCAGTGGGCGATGACTTTGTTGCAAAATGACGAGCTGCTTTTAGTAGACGGCTCGTGCAGTCGATCTGTTGAGGTTGCCTGGCGTTTCTTGTACGTCTTGATCCGGATAAGTATGCAGTGTTCTAACGTAGTGTTTAGATGGCATGCTTCACGTTGCTGCACCCGCTGCCAAGTGAGACGAGAGACACGGTTCCTTTGGCTCATTTAGTGATGATCCCGGTGACGTCAGTACGATCGCGCCAGTGGGCGATGACTTTGTTGCAAAATGACGAGCTGCTTTCAGTAGACGGCTCGTGCAGTCGATCTGTTGAGGTTGCCTGGCGTTTCTTGTACGTCTTGATCCGGATAAGTATGCAGTGCTCTAACGTAGTGTTTAGATGGCATGCTTCACGTTGCTGCACCCGCTGCCAAGTGAGACGAGAGACACGGTTCCTTTGGCTCATTTAGTGATGATCCCGGTGACGTCAGTACGATCGCGCCAGTGGGCGATGACTTTGTTGCAGGACGACGGGCTGCTTTCTGTAGACGGCTCGTGCAGTCGATCTGTTGAGGTTGCCTGGCGTTTCTTGTACGTCTTGATCCGGATAAGTATGCAGTGTTCTAACGTAGTGTTTAGATGGCATGCTTCACGTTGCTGCACCCGCTGCCAAGTGAGACGAGAGACACGGTTCCTTTGGCTCATTTAGTGATGATCCCGGTGACGTCAGTACGATCGCGCCAGTGGGCGATGACTTTGTTGCAAAATGACGAGCTGCTTTCAGTAGACGGCTCGTGCAGTCGATCTGTTGAGGTTGCCTGGCGTTTCTTGTACGTCTTGATCCGGATAAGTATGCAGTGTTCTAACGTAGTGTTTAGATGGCATGCTTCACGTTGCTGCACCCGCTGCCAAGTGAGACGAGAGACACGGTTCCTTTGGCTCATTTAGTGATGATCCCGGTGACGTCAGTACGATCGCGCCAGTGGGCGATGACTTTGTTGCAGGACGACGGGCTGCTTTCAGTAGACGGCTCGTGCAGTCGATCTGTTGAGGTTGCCTGGCGTTTCTTGTACGTCTTGATCCGGATAAGTCTGCAGTGTTCTAACGTAGTGTTTAGATGGCATGCTTCACGTTGCTGCACCCGCTGCCAAGTGAGACGAGAGACGCGGTTCCTTTGGCTCATTTAGTGATGATCCCGGTGACGTCAGTACGATCGCGCCAGTGGGCGATGACTTTGTTGCAGGACGACGGGCTGCTTTCAGTAGACGGCTCGTGCAGTCGATCTGTTGAGGTTGCCTGGCGTTTCTTGTACGTCTTGATCCGGATAAGTCTGCAGTGTTCTAACGTAGTGTTTAGATGGCATGCTTCACGTCGCTGCACCCGCTGCCAAGTGAGACGAGAGACGCGGTTCCTTTGGCTCATTTAGTGATGATCCCGGTGACGTCAGTACGATCGCGCCAGTGGGCGATGACTTTGTTGCAGGACGACGGGCTGCTTTCAGTAGACGGCTCGTGCAGTCGATCTCTTGAGGTTGCCTGGCGTTTCTTGTACGTCTTGATCCGGATAAGTCTGCAGTGTTCTAACGTAGTGTTTAAATGGCATGCTTCACGTTGCTGCACCCGCTGCCAAGTGAGACGAGAGACACGGTTCCTTTGGCTCATTTAGTGATGATCCCGGTGACGTCAGCACGATCGCGCCAGTGGTCGATGACTTTGTTGCAGGACGACGGGCTGCTTTCAGTAGACGGCTCGTGCAGTCGATCTGTTGAGGTTGCCTGGCGTTTCTTGTACGTCTTGATTCGGATAAGTATGCAGTGTTCTAACGTAGTGTTTAGATGGCATGCTTCACGTCGCTGCACCCGCTGCCAAGTGAGACGAGAGACGCGGTTCCTTTGGCTCATTTAGTGATGATCCCGGTGACGTCAGTACGATCGCGCCAGTGGGCGACGACTTTGTTGCAAAATGACGAGCTGCTTTTAGTAGACGGCTCATGCAGTCGATCTGTTGAAGTTGCCTGGCGTTTCTTGTACGTCTTGATTCGGATAAGTATGGAGTGTTCTCACGTAGTGTTTAGATGGCATGCTTCACGTTGCTGCACCCGCTGCCAAGTGAGACGAGAGACGCGGTTCCTTTGGCTCATTTAGTGATGATCCCGGTGACGTCAGTACGATCGCGCCAGTGGGCGATGACTTTGTTGCAAAATGACGAGCTGCTTTCAGTAGACGGCTCGTGCAGTCGATCTGTTGAGGTTGCCTGGCGTTTCTTGTACGTCTTGATCCGGATAAGTCTGCAGTGTTCTCACGTAGTGTTTAGATGGCATGCTTCACGTTGCTGCACCCGCTGCCAAGTGAGACGACAGACGCGGTTCCTTTGGCTCATTTAGTGATGATCCCGGTGACGTCAGTACGATCGCGCCAGTGGGCGATGACTTTGTTGGAAAATAACGAGCTGCTTTTAGTAGACGGCTCATGCAGTCGATCTGTTGAAGTTGCCTGGCGTTTCTTGTACGTCTTGATTCGGATAAGTATGGAGTGTTCTCACGTAGTGTTTAGATGGCATGCTTCACGTTGCTGCACCCGCTGCCAAGTGAGACGAGAGACGCGGTTCCTTTGGCTCATTTAGTGATGATCCCGGTGACGTCAGTACGATCGCGCCAGTGGGCAATGACTTTGTTGCAAAATGGCGAGCTGCTTTTAGTAGACGGCTGGTGCAGTCGATCTGTTGAGGTTGCCTGGCGTTTCTTGTACGTCTTGATCCGGATAAGTATGCAGTGTTCTAACGTAGTGTTTAGATGGCATGCTTCACGTTGCTGCACCCGCTGCCAAGTGAGACGAGAGACACGGTTCCTTTGGCTCATTTAGTGATGATCCCGGTGATGTCAGTACGATCGCGCCAGTGGGCGATGACTTTGTTGCAAAATGACGAGCTGCTTTTAGTAGACGGCTCGTGCAGTCGATCTGTTGAGGTTGCCTGGCGTTTCTTGTACGTCTTGATCCGGATAAGTATGCAGTGTTCTAACGTAGTGTTTAGATGGCATGCTTCACGTTGCTGCACCCGCTGCCAAGTGAGACGAGAGACACGGTTCCTTTGGCTCATTTAGTGATGATCCCGGTGACGTCAGTACGATCGCGCCAGTGGGCGATGACTTTGTTGCAAAATGACGAGCTGCTTTCAGTAGACGGCTCGTGCAGTCGATCTGTTGAGGTTGCCTGGCGTTTCTTGTACGTCTTGATCCGGATAAGTATGCAGTGTTCTCACGTAGTGTTTAGATGGCATGCTTCACGTTGCTGCACCCGCTGCCAAGTGAGACGAGAGACACGGTTCCTTTGGCTCATTTAGTGATGATCCCGGTGACGTCAGTACGATCGCGCCAGTGGGCGATGACTTTGTTGCAAAATGACGAGCTGCTTTCAGTAGACGGCTCGTGCAGTCGATCTGTTGAGGTTGCCTGGCGTTTCTTGTACGTCTTGATCCGGATAAGTATGCAGTGCTCTAACGTAGTGTTTAGATGGCATGCTTCACGTTGCTGCACCCGCTGCCAAGTGAGACGAGAGACACGGTTCCCTTGGCTCATTTAGTGATGATCCCGGTGACGTCAGTACGATCGCGCCAGTGGGCGATGACTTTGTTGCAGGACGACGGGCTGCTTTCAGTAGACGGCTCGTGCAGTCGATCTGTTGAGGTTGCCTGGCGTTTCTTGTACGTCTTGATCCGGATAAATCTGCAGTGTTCTAACGTAGTGTTTAGATGGCATGCTTCACGTTGCTGCACCCGCTGCCAAGTGAGACAAGAGACGCGGTTCCTTTGGCTCATTTAGTGATGATCCCGGTGACGTCAGTACGATCGCGCCAGTGGGCGATGACTTTGTTGCAGGACGACGGGCTGCTTTCAGTAGACGGCTCGTGCAGTCGATCTGTTGAGGTTGCCTGGCGTTTCTTGTACGTCTTGATCCGGATAAGTCTGCAGTGTTCTAACGTAGTGTTTAGATGGCATGCTTCACGTCGCTGCACCCGCTGCCAAGTGAGACGAGAGACGCGGTTCCTTTGGCTCATTTAGTGATGATCCCGGTGACGTCAGTACGATCGCGCCAGTGGGCGATGACTTTGTTGCAGGACGACGGGCTGCTTTCAGTAGACGGCTCGTGCAGTCGATCTGTTGAGGTTGCCTGGCGTTTCTTGTACGTCTTGATCCGGATAAGTCTGCAGTGTTCTAACGTAGTGTTTAAATGGCATGCTTCACGTTGCTGCACCCGCTGCCAAGTGAGACGAGAGACGCGGTTCCTTTGGCTCATTTAGTGATGATCCCGGTGACGTCAGTACGATCGCGCCAGTGGGCGATGACTTTGTTGCAAAATGACGAGCTGCATTTAGTAGACGGCTGGTACAGTCGATCTGTTGAAGTTGCCTGGCATTTCTTGTACGTCTTGATCCGGATAAGTATGCAGTGTTCTAACGTAGTGTTTAGATGGCATGCTTCACGTTGCTGCACCCGCTGCCAAGTGAGACGAGAGACGCGGTTCCTTTGGCTCATTTAGTGATGATCCCGGTGACGTCAGTACGATCGCGCCAGTGGGCGATGACTTTGTTGCAAAATGACGGGCTGCTTTCAGTAGACGGCTCGTGCAGTCGATCTGTTGAGGTTGCCTGGCGTTTCTTGTACGTCTTGATCCGGATAAGGCTGCAGTGTTGAAACGTAGTGTTTAGATGGGATGCTTCACGTTGCTGCACCCGCTGCCAAATGAGACGAGAGATGCGGTTCCTTTGTCTCATTTAGTGATGATCCCGGTGACGTCAGTACGATCGCGCCAGTGGGCGATGACTTTGTTGCAAAATGACGAGCAGCTTTCAGTAGACGGCTCGTGCAGTCGATCTGTTGAGGTTGCCTGGCGTTTCTTGTACGTCTTGATCCGGATAAGTCTGCAGTGTTGAAACGTAGTGTTTAGATGGCATGCTTCACGTTGCTGCACCCGCTGCCAAGTGAGACGAGAGACGCGGTTCCTTTGTCTCATTTAGTGATGATCCCGGTGACGTCAGTACGATCGCGCCAGTGGGCGATGACTTTGTTGCAAAATGACGAGCTGCATTTAGTAGACGGCTGGTGCAGTCGATCTGTTGTGGTTGCCTGGCGTTTCTTGTACGTCTTGATCCGGATAAGTATGCAATGTTCTAACGTAGTGTTTAGATGGCATGCTTCACGTTGCTGCACCCGCTGCCAAGTGAGACGAGAGACGCGGTTCCTTTGGCTCATTTAGTGATGATCCCGGTGACGTCAGTACGATCGCGCCAGTGGGCGATGACTTTGTTGCAAAATGACGAGCAGCTTTCAGTAGACGGCTCGTGCAGTCGATCTGTTGAGGTTGCCTGGCGTTTCTTGTACGTCTTGATCCGGATAAGTCTGCAGTGTTGAAACGTAGTGTTTAGATGGGATGCTTCACGTTGCTGCACCCGCTGCCAAATGAGACGAGAGATGCGGTTCCTTTGTCTCATTTAGTGATGATCCCGGTGACGTCAGTACGATCGCGCCAGTGGGCGATGACTTTGTTGCAAAATGACGAGCAGCTTTCAGTAGACGGCTCGTGCAGTCGATCTGTTGAGGTTGCCTGGCGTTTCTTGTACGTCTCGATCCGGATAAGTCTGCAATGTGTCAATCGTAGTGTTTAGATGGGATGCTTCACGTTGCTGCACCCGCTGCCAAGTGAGACGAGAGATGCGGTTCCTTTGGCTCATTTAGTGATGATCCCGGTGACGTCAGTACGATCGCGCCAGTGGGCGATGAGTTTGTTGCAGAATGACGAGCTGCTTTTAGTAGACGGCTCATGCAGTCGATCTGTTGAAGTTGCCTGGCGTTTCTTGTACGTCTTGATCCGGATAAGTATGCAGTGTTCTAACGTAGTGTTTAGATGGCATGCTTCACGTTGCTGCACCTGCTGCCAAGTGAGACAATAGATGCTGTTGCCTTGGCTTATGTAGTGATGATCTCGGTGACGTCATTATGATCGTGCCAGTGGGCGATGATCTTGATGCAAAATGACGGGCTCCTTTCAGTTGACGGCACATGCAGTCGATCTGCTGAGGCGGCATGGCGTTTCTTGTACTTCTTGATCCGGATGATTCTGCAGTGTGTCAATCGTGGTGTTTAGATGGGATGCTTCACGTTTCTGCACCCGCCGTCAAGTGAGACGAGAGATGCGGTTCCTTTGGCTCATTTAGTGATGATCCCGGTGACGTCAGTACGATCGCGCCAGTGGGCGACGACTTTGTTGCAAAATGACGAGCGGCTTTCAGTAGACGGCTCGTGCAGTCGATATGTTGAGGTTGCCTGGCGTTTCTTGTACGTCTGGATCCGGATAAATCTGCAGTGTTCTAACGCAGTGTTTAGATGGCATGCTTCACGTTGCTGCACCCGCTGCAATGTGAGACGAGAGATGCGGTTCCTTTGGCTCATTTAGTGATGATCCCGGTGACGTCAGTACGATCGCGCCAGTGGGCGATGACTTTGTTGCAAAATGACGAGCTGCTTTTAGTAGACGGCTCATGCAGTCGATCTGTTGAAGTTGCCTGGCGTTTCTTGTACGTCTTGATCCGGATAAGTATGCAGTGTTCTAACGTAGTGTTTAGATGGCATGCTTCACGTTGCTGCACCCGCTGCCAAGTGAGACGAGAGACGCGGTTCCTTTGGCTCATTTAGTGATGATCCCGGTGACGTCAGTATGATTGCGCCAGTGGGCGATGACTTTGTTGCAAAATGACGAGCTGCTTTTAGTAGACGGCTCATGCAGTCGATCTGTTGAAGTTGCCTGGCGTTTCTTGTACGTCTTGATCCGGATAAGTATGCAGTGTTCTAACGTAGTGTTTAGATGGCATGCTTCACGTTGCTGCACCCGCTGCCAAGTGAGACGAGAGACGCGGTTCCTTTGGCTCATTTAGTGATGATCCCGGTGACGTCAGTATGATTGCGCCAGTGGGCGATGAGTTTGTTGTAGAATGACGAGCTGCTTTTAGTAGACGGCTCGTGCAATCGATCTTTTGAGGTTGCCTGGCGTTTCTTGTACGTCTTGATCCGGATAAGTCTGCAGTGTTCAAACGTAGTGTTTAGATGGTATGCTTCACGTTGCTGCACCTGCTGCCAAGTGAGACAATAGATGCTGTTGCCTTGGCTTATGTAGTGATGATCTCGGTGACGTCATTATGATCGTGCCAGTGGGCGATGATCTTGATGCAAAATGACGGGCTCCTTTCAGTTGACGGCACGTGCAGTCGATCTGCTGAGGCGGCATGGCGTTTCTTGTACTTCTTGATCCGGATGAGTCTGCAGTGTGTCAATCGTAGTGTTTAGATGGGATGCTTCACGTTCCTGCACCCGCCGTCAAGTGAGACGAGAGATGCGGTTCCTTTGGCTCATTTAGTGATGATCCCGGTGACGTCAGTACGATCGCGCCAGTGGGCGATGACTTTGTTGCAAAATGACGAGCTGCTTTTAGTAGACGGCTCGTGCAATCGATCTTTTGAGGTTGCCTGGCGTTTCTTGTACGTCTTGATCCGGATAAGTCTGCCGTGTTCAAACGTAGTGTTTAGATGGTATGCTTCACGTTGCTGCACCTGCTGCCAAGTGAGACAATAGATGCTGTTGCCTTGGCTTATGTAGTGATGATCCCGGTGACGTCAGTACGATCGCGCCAGTGGGCGATGACTTTGTTGCAAAATGACGAGCTGCTTTTAGTAGACGGCTCATGCAGTCGATCTGTTGAGGTTGCCTGGCGTTTCTTGTACGTCTTGATCCGGATAAGTATGCAGTGTTCTAACGTAGTGTTTAGATGGCATGCTTCACGTTGCTGCACCCGCTGCCAAGTGAGACGAGAGACACGGTTCCTTTGGCTCATTTAGTGATGATCCCGGTGACGTCAGTACGATCGCGCCAGTGGGCGATGACTTTGTTGCAAAATGACGAGCTGCTTTCAGTAGACGGCTCGTGCAGTCGATCTGTTGAGGTTGCCTGGCGTTTCTTGTACGTCTTGATCCGGATAAGTATGCAGTGTTCTCACGTAGTGTTTAGATGGCATGCTTCACGTTGCTGCACCCGCTGCCAAGTGAGACGAGAGACACGGTTCCTTTGGCTCATTTAGTGATGATCCCGGTGACGTCAGTACGATCGCGCCAGTGGGCGATGACTTTGTTGCAAAATGACGAGCTGCTTTCAGTAGACGGCTCGTGCAGTCGATCTGTTGAGGTTGCCTGGCGTTTCTTGTACGTCTTGATCCGGATAAGTATGCAGTGCTCTAACGTAGTGTTTAGATGGCATGCTTCACGTTGCTGCACCCGCTGCCAAGTGAGACGAGAGACACGGTTCCCTTGGCTCATTTAGTGATGATCCCGGTGACGTCAGTACGATCGCGCCAGTGGGCGATGACTTTGTTGCAGGACGACGGGCTGCTTTCAGTAGACGGCTCGTGCAGTCGATCTGTTGAGGTTGCCTGGCGTTTCTTGTACGTCTTGATCCGGATAAATCTGCAGTGTTCTAACGTAGTGTTTAGATGGCATGCTTCACGTTGCTGCACCCGCTGCCAAGTGAGACAAGAGACGCGGTTCCTTTGGCTCATTTAGTGATGATCCCGGTGACGTCAGTACGATCGCGCCAGTGGGCGATGACTTTGTTGCAGGACGACGGGCTGCTTTCAGTAGACGGCTCGTGCAGTCGATCTGTTGAGGTTGCCTGGCGTTTCTTGTACGTCTTGATCCGGATAAGTCTGCAGTGTTCTAACGTAGTGTTTAGATGGCATGCTTCACGTCGCTGCACCCGCTGCCAAGTGAGACGAGAGACGCGGTTCCTTTGGCTCATTTAGTGATGATCCCGGTGACGTCAGTACGATCGCGCCAGTGGGCGATGACTTTGTTGCAGGACGACGGGCTGCTTTCAGTAGACGGCTCGTGCAGTCGATCTGTTGAGGTTGCCTGGCGTTTCTTGTACGTCTTGATCCGGATAAGTCTGCAGTGTTCTAACGTAGTGTTTAAATGGCATGCTTCACGTTGCTGCACCCGCTGCCAAGTGAGACGAGAGACGCGGTTCCTTTGGCTCATTTAGTGATGATCCCGGTGACGTCAGTACGATCGCGCCAGTGGGCGATGACTTTGTTGCAAAATGACGAGCTGCATTTAGTAGACGGCTGGTGCAGTCGATCTGTTGAAGTTGCCTGGCATTTCTTGTACGTCTTGATCCGGATAAGTATGCAGTGTTCTAACGTAGTGTTTAGATGGCATGCTTCACGTTGCTGCACCCGCTGCCAAGTGAGACGAGAGACGCGGTTCCTTTGGCTCATTTAGTGATGATCCCGGTGACGTCAGTACGATCGCGCCAGTGGGCGATGACTTTGTTGCAAAATGACGGGCTGCTTTCAGTAGACGGCTCGTGCAGTCGATCTGTTGAGGTTGCCTGGCGTTTCTTGTACGTCTTGATCCGGATAAGGCTGCAGTGTTGAAACGTAGTGTTTAGATGGGATGCTTCACGTTGCTGCACCCGCTGCCAAATGAGACGAGAGATGCGGTTCCTTTGTCTCATTTAGTGATGATCCCGGTGACGTCAGTACGATCGCGCCAGTGGGCGATGACTTTGTTGCAAAATGACGAGCAGCTTTCAGTAGACGGCTCGTGCAGTCGATCTGTTGAGGTTGCCTGGCGTTTCTTGTACGTCTTGATCCGGATAAGTCTGCAGTGTTGAAACGTAGTGTTTAGATGGGATGCTTCACGTTGCTGCACCCGCTGCCAAATGAGACGAGAGATGCGGTTCCTTTGTCTCATTTAGTGATGATCCCGGTGACGTCAGTACGATCGCGCCAGTGGGCGATGACTTTGTTGCAAAATGACGAGCAGCTTTCAGTAGACGGCTCGTGCAGTCGATCTGTTGAGGTTGCCTGGCGTTTCTTGTACGTCTCGATCCGGATAAGTCTGCAATGTGTCAATCGTAGTGTTTAGATGGGATGCTTCACGTTGCTGCACCCGCTGCCAAGTGAGACGAGAGATGCGGTTCCTTTGGCTCATTTAGTGATGATCCCGGTGACGTCAGTACGATCGCGCCAGTGGGCGATGAGTTTGTTGCAGAATGACGAGCTGCTTTTAGTAGACGGCTCATGCAGTCGATCTGTTGAAGTTGCCTGGCGTTTCTTGTACGTCTTGATCCGGATAAGTATGCAGTGTTCTAACGTAGTGTTTAGATGGCATGCTTCACGTTGCTGCACCTGCTGCCAAGTGAGACAATAGATGCTGTTGCCTTGGCTTATGTAGTGATGATCTCGGTGACGTCATTATGATCGTGCCAGTGGGCGATGATCTTGATGCAAAATGACGGGCTCCTTTCAGTTGACGGCACATGCAGTCGATCTGCTGAGGCGGCATGGCGTTTCTTGTACTTCTTGATCCGGATGATTCTGCAGTGTGTCAATCGTGGTGTTTAGATGGGATGCTTCACGTTTCTGCACCCGCCGTCAAGTGAGACGAGAGATGCGGTTCCTTTGGCTCATTTAGTGATGATCCCGGTGACGTCAGTACGATCGCGCCAGTGGGCGATGACTTTGTTGCAAAATGACGAGCGGCTTTCAGTAGACGGCTCGTGCAGTCGATATGTTGAGGTTGCCTGGCGTTTCTTGTACGTCTGGATCCGGATAAATCTGCAGTGTTCTAACGCAGTGTTTAGATGGCATGCTTCACGTTGCTGCACCCGCTGCAATGTGAGACGAGAGATGCGGTTCCTTTGGCTCATTTAGTGATGATCCCGGTGACGTCAGTACGATCGCGCCAGTGGGCGATGACTTTGTTGCAAAATGACGAGCTGCTTTTAGTAGACGGCTCATGCAGTCGATCTGTTGAAGTTGCCTGGCGTTTCTTGTACGTCTTGATCCGGATAAGTATGCAGTGTTCTAACGTAGTGTTTAGATGGCATGCTTCACGTTGCTGCACCCGCTGCCAAGTGAGACGAGAGACGCGGTTCCTTTGGCTCATTTAGTGATGATCCCGGTGACGTCAGTATGATTGCGCCAGTGGGCGATGACTTTGTTGCAAAATGACGAGCTGCTTTTAGTAGACGGCTCATGCAGTCGATCTGTTGAAGTTGCCTGGCGTTTCTTGTACGTCTTGATCCGGATAAGTATGCAGTGTTCTAACGTAGTGTTTAGATGGCATGCTTCACGTTGCTGCACCCGCTGCCAAGTGAGACGAGAGACGCGGTTCCTTTGGCTCATTTAGTGATGATCCCGGTGACGTCAGTATGATTGCGCCAGTGGGCGATGAGTTTGTTGTAGAATGACGAGCTGCTTTTAGTAGACGGCTCGTGCAATCGATCTTTTGAGGTTGCCTGGCGTTTCTTGTACGTCTTGATCCGGATAAGTCTGCAGTGTTCAAACGTAGTGTTTAGATGGTATGCTTCACGTTGCTGCACCTGCTGCCAAGTGAGACAATAGATGCTGTTGCCTTGGCTTATGTAGTGATGATCTCGGTGACGTCATTATGATCGTGCCAGTGGGCGATGATCTTGATGCAAAATGACGGGCTCCTTTCAGTTGACGGCACGTGCAGTCGATCTGCTGAGGCGGCATGGCGTTTCTTGTACTTCTTGATCCGGATGAGTCTGCAGTGTGTCAATCGTAGTGTTTAGATGGGATGCTTCACGTTGCTGCACCCGCCGTCAAGTGAGACGAGAGATGCGGTTCCTTTGGCTCATTTAGTGATGATCCCGGTGACGTCAGTACGATCGCGCCAGTGGGCGATGACTTTGTTGCAAAATGACGAGCTGCTTTTAGTAGACGGCTCGTGCAATCGATCTTTTGAGGTTGCCTGGCGTTTCTTGTACGTCTTGATCCGGATAAGTCTGCCGTGTTCAAACGTAGTGTTTAGATGGTATGCTTCACGTTGCTGCACCTGCTGCCAAGTGAGACAATAGATGCTGTTGCCTTGGCTTATGTAGTGATGATCCCGGTGACGTCAGTACGATCGCGCCAGTGGGCGATGACTTTGTTGCAAAATGACGAGCTGCTTTTAGTAGACGGCTCATGCAGTCGATCCGTTGAAGTTGCCTGGCGTTTCTTGTACGTCTTGATCCGGATAAGTATGCAGTGTTCTAACGTAGTGTTTAGATGGCATGCTTCACGTTGCTGCACCCGCTGCCAAGTGAGACGAGAGACGCGGTTCCTTTGGCTCATTTAGTGATGATCCCGGTGACGTCAGTACGATCGCGCCAGTGGGCGATGACTTTGTTGCAAAATGACGAGCTGCTTTCAGTAGACGGCTCGTGCAGTCGATATGTTGAGGTTGCCTGGCGTTTCTTGTACGTCTTGATCCGGATAAATCTGCAGTGTTCTAACGTAGTGTTTAGATGGCATGCTTCACGTTGCTGCACCCGCTGCCAAGTGAGACGAGAGATGCGGTTCCTTTGGCTCATTTAGTGATGATCCCGGTGACGTCAGTACGATCGCGCCAGTGGGCGATGACTTTGTTGCAAAATGACGAGCTGCTTTTAGTAGACGGCTCATGCAGTCGATCTGTTGAAGTTGCCTGGCGTTTCTTGTACGTCTTGATCCGGATAAGTATGCAGTGTTCTAACGTAGTGTTTAGATGGCATGCTTCACGTTGCTGCACCCGCTGCCAAGTGAGACGAGAGACGCGGTTCCTTTGGCTCATTTAGTGATGATCCCGGTGACGTCAGTACGATCGCGCCAGTGGGCGATGACTTTGTTGCAAAATGACGAGCTGCTTTCAGTAGACGGCTCGTGCAGTCGATATGTTGAGGTTGCCTGGCGTTTCTTGTACGTCTTGATCCGGATAAATCTGCAGTGTTCTAACGTAGTGTTTAGATGGCATGCTTCACGTTGCTGCACCCGCTGCCAAGTGAGACGAGAGATGCGGTTCCTTTGGCTCATTTAGTGATGATCCCGGTGACGTCAGTACGATCGCGCCAGTGGGCGATGACTTTGTTGCAAAATGACGAGCTGCTTTTAGTAGACGGCTCATGCAGTCGATCTGTTGAAGTTGCCTGGCGTTTCTTGTACGTCTTGATCCGGATAAGTATGCAGTGTTCTAACGTAGTGTTTAGATGGCATGCTTCACGTTGCTGCACCCGCTGCCAAGTGAGACGAGAGACGCGGTTCCTTTGGCTCATTTAGTGATGATCCCGGTGACGTCAGTATGATTGCGCCAGTGGGCGATGACTTTGTTGCAAAATGACGAGCTGCTTTTAGTAGACGGCTCATGCAGTCGATCTGTTGAAGTTGCCTGGCGTTTCTTGTACGTCTTGATCCGGATAAGTATGCAGTGTTCTAACGTAGTGTTTAGATGGCATGCTTCACGTTGCTGCACCCGCTGCCAAGTGAGACGAGAGACGCGGTTCCTTTGGCTCATTTAGTGATGATCCCGGTGACGTCAGTATGATTGCGCCAGTGGGCGATGACTTTGTTGCAAAATGACGAGCTGCTTTTAGTAGACGGCTCATGCAGTCGATCTGTTGAAGTTGCCTGGCGTTTCTTGTACGTCTTGATCCGGATAAGTATGCAGTGTTCTAACGTAGTGTTTAGATGGCATGCTTCACGTTGCTGCACCCGCTGCCAAGTGAGACGAGAGACGCGGTTCCTTTGGCTCATTTAGTGATGATCCCGGTGACGTCAGTACGATCGTGCCAGTGGGCGATGACTTTGTTGCAAAATGACGAGCTGTTTTCAGTACACGGCTCGTGCAGTCAATCATGTTGAGGTTGCCTGGCGTTTCTTGTACGTCTTGATCCGGATAAGTCTGCAGTGTTCTAACGTAGTGTTTAGATGGCATGCTTCACGTTGCTACACCCGCTGCCAAGTGAGACGAGAGACGCGGTTCCTTTGGCTCATTTAGTGATGATCCCGGTGACGTCAGTATGATTGCGCACGTGGGCGATGACTTTGTTGCAAAATGACGAGCTGTTTTCAGTACACGGCTCGTGCAGTCAATCATGTTGAAGTTGCCTGGCGTTTCTTGTACACATCGCGACACTGTTAGCGCGAACAGTCGACAGGCGTCAGATTCGTACCGGTGGCGCCACCTAGCGGCCTCTGATGGCGAATTTCGCGCATGCGCAGAAACGTCATAGGGTTCGAGAGTATAACGACCTACTCCAAAACAATCTTCAGCCCGGCTCATTTGAGGAACTCGAGTTTGTTTTTCTCGTGATTTTGTATTTTTAGAGCGGCGCGCCGTCTGCATTCTAATAGACTGTCTCGTCTGCTTTCACGTTCTTCGTCCGCGCGCCCACCACGTCTGCGTTGTCGGTGTTTCCGTTCTGTGCGTCCTTACCAACGTCTGCTTCGGGTTCCGCCGCACTACTCCGAGGTGAATTTCGTCGAGGTGCCCGCGTCGGCTAGCGGGCGTAGGGGTTCTTTTGGCGTCCGCATCGGCATTTTCGGCTTGTCGGCGGAGTTTCTTGACGTCGCGTCTCTCCGAAGGGAACGTCGTCGAAGTGCTCGCGTCGGCCAGCGGTCGTTGGGGGTTTTTTGGCGTCCGCATCGGCGTTTCCGGCTTGTCGGCGCAGTTTCTTGACGTCGCGTCTCTTCGAAGGGGATGTCGTCGAAGTGCTCGCGTCGGCCAGCGGTTGTGGGGGGGTTTTTTGGCGTCCGCATCGGCATTTTCGGCTTGTCGGCGCGGTTTCTTGACGTCGCGTCTCTCCGAAGGGGATGTCGTCGAAGTGCTCGCGTCAGCCAGCGGTTGTGGGGGGTTTTTTGGCGTCCGCATCGGCGTGTTCGGTTTATCGGCGCAGTTTCTTGACGTCGCGTCTCTCCGAAGGGGATGTCGTCGAAGTGCTCGCGTCGGCCAGCGGTTGTGGGTTTTTTTTTTTGGCGTCCGCATCGGCATTTTCGGCTTGTCGGCGCAGTTTCTTGACGTCGCGTCTCTCCGAAGGGGATGTCGTCGAAGTGCTCGCGTCAGCCAGCGGTTGTGGGGTTTTTTTTGGCGTCCGCATCGGCGTGTTCGGTTTATCGGCGCAGTTTCTTGACGTCGCGTCTCTCCGAAGGGGATGTCGTCGAAGTGCTCGCGTCGGCCAGCGGTTGTGGGGTTTTTTTTGGCGTCCGCATCGGCATTTTCGGCTTGTCGGCGGAGTTTCTTGACGTCGCGTCTCTCCGAAGGGAACGTCGTCGAAGTGCTGGCGTCGGCCAGCGGTCGTTGGGGGTTTTTTGGCGTCCGCATCGGCGTTTCCGGCTTGTCGGCGCAGTTTCGACGTCGCGTCTCTTCGAAGGGGATGTCGTCGAAGTGCTCGCGTCGGCCAGCGGTTGTGGGGGTTTTTTTTGGCGTCCGCATCGGCATTTTCGGCTTGTCGGCGTGGTTTCTTGACGTCGCGTCTCTCCGAAGGGGATGTCGTCGAAGTGCTCGCGTCAGCCAGCGGTTGTGGGGGTTTTTTTGGCGTCCGCATCGGCGTGTTCGGTTTATCGGCGCAGTTTCTTGACGTCGCGTCTCTCCGAAGGGGATGTCGTCGAAGTGCTCGCGTCGGCCAGCGGTTGTGGGGTTTTTTTTGGCGTCCGCATCGGCATTTTCGGCTTGTCGGCGCAGTTTCTTGACGTCGCGTCTCTCCGAAGGGGATGTCGTCGAAGTGCTCGCGTCGGCCAGCGGTTGTGGGGTTTTTTTTGGCGTCCGCATCGGCATTTTCGGCTTGTCGGCGCAGTTTCTTGACGTCGCGTCTCTCCGAAGGGGATGTCGTCGAAGTGCTCGCGTCAGCCAGCGGTTGTGGGGGGTTTTTTGGCGTCCGCATCGGCGTGTTCGGTTTATCGGCGCAGTTTCTTGACGTCGCGTCTCTCCGAAGGGGATGTCGTCGAAGTGCTCGCGTCGGCCAGCGGTTGTGGGGTTTTTTTTGGCGTCCGCATCGGCATTTTCGGCTTGTCGGCGCAGTTTCTTGACGTCGCGTCTCTCCGAAGGGGATGTCGTCGAAGTGCTCGCGTCAGCCAGCGGTTGGGGGGGGTTTTTTGGCGTCCGCATCGGCGTGTTCGGTTTATCGGCGCAGTTTCTTGACGTCGCATCTCTCCGAAGGAATTGTCGTCGAAGTGCTCGCGTCGGCCAGCGGTCGTAGGGGACTTTTTGGCGTCCGCATCGGCGTTTTCGGTTTATCGGCGCAGTTTCTTGACGTCGCGTCTCTCCAAAGGGAACGTCGTCGAAGTGCTCGCGTCGGCCAGCGGTCGTAGGGGTTTTTTTGGCGTCCGCATCGGCATTTTCGGTTTATCGGCGCAGTTTCTTGACGTCGCGTCTCTCCGAAGGGAATGTCGTCGAAGTGCTCGCGTCGGCCAGCGGTCGTAGGGGGCTTTTTGGCGTCCTGTTCGGCGTTTTCGGCTTCTCGGCGCAGTTTCTTCACGTCGCGTCTCTCTGAGGGGAATGTCGTCGAAGTGCTCACGACGGCTAGCGGTCGCGGCCCTTTGGCGTCTGCTTCGGCGTTTTCGGCTCGTCGGTGCTATGTTTGTTTACGTCGCGCCTCTCCGAGTGGAATGCCATCGAAGTGCTCGCGACGGCTAGAGGTCATAGCGGTCTTCGTCACGTCTGCTTAGGCGTTTTCGGCTCGTCGGTATGTTTCTTGACGTCGCTTCCCTCCGAGTGGAATGCCATCGAAGTGCTCGCGACGGCTAGAGGTCATAGCGGTCTTCGTCACGTCTGCTTAGGCGTTTTCGGCTCGTCGGTATGTTTCTTGACGTCGCTTCCCTCCCAGGGGAATGTCGTCGAAGTGCTCGCGACGGCTAGAGGTCATAGCGGTCTTCGTCACGTCTGCTTAGGCGTTTTCGGCTCGTCGGTATGTTTCTTGACGTCGCTTCCCTCCGAGGGGAATGTCGTCGAAGTGCTCGCATCGCCTGGCGGTCGAAGTGGTCTTCGTGAAGTCCTCTTCGGCGTCTTCGGGTTGCTGGCGCTGCATATCTTGACGTCTTTTCCTCCGCGGCGAATGTCGTCAACGTGCTCGTGCTGTCTTTGTTCCCCGCCATTGTGTTTGCGTTCGGCTGGCAGCTTTGTCCCTCCAGACAATACATGTGAAATGTAAGAACTCAAAGAAATTGCGAGACAGGTTTAGAACTGCTCGTCAAATTTATTCAATAAACGTGAAAAATAAAATGCACGGGTAGATCAACACCTGGTTCCTTTATGTAATGAACATACACGTGAAACTGCATGTTTCGCTCACGCTGTAGAGCGTCATTAAATAGACTAGATACAAAGCGGATCCCGTATAAGCGCATAGTGCGTGGCTAAATACAAATACACAACTGTTTCAACTAAGGTGCTCTTTATTTTGATCGAACTCAGAAGTTGCGTGCACCGTCGTGGAAGCTACAAATGTCCTAAAGCGATAAAGAGCCCAGGTAGCACGAAACATTGTAGTAACGTTATTTTATTGTTGCGTATGTTTAAATAACGTTATGTGTTGCACCTGAACATTAATGTAACGTTCAAGTTAAACATATTATGTTTTAGTTGTATTTGAAACATTAGTATAACGTTCCAGTAAAACATATAATGTTATATGTTGTGTTATTAACGTTAATATAACATCACATATGTAACTGCGAAATAACGTTAAAAATAGAACGTTCAAATAATGATTTTGGAACATTTATTACCAACGTTATTTCTGTGTTAATATTGAAACGTTAATGTAACATCACATATGTAACTATGAAATAACGTTAAAAATAGAACGTTCAAATAATGATTTTGGAACATTTATTACTAATGTTATTTCTGTGTTAATATTGAAACATTAATGTAACATCACATATGTAACTGTGAAATAACATTAAAAATAGAACGTTCAAATAATGATTTTGAAACATTTATTACTAACGTTATTTCTGTGTTAATATTGAAACGTTAATGTAACATCACATATGTAACTGTGAAATAACATTAAAACTAGAACGTTCAAATAATGATTTTGGAACATTTATTACTAACGTTATTTCTGTGTTAATATTGAAACGTTAACGTAACATCACATATGTAACTGTCAAATAATGTTAAAAATAGAACTTTAAGATAATGATTTCGGAAGATTTATTACTAACATTACTAACATTATATCAGTGCTAATAATAAAACGCTAATGTAACTTTATTTGTAGAAAAATAAAATGATGTTGAAAATAAAACATTCAAATAACTTTATTTGTAAAACAATAAAATAATGTAAAAAATATATGTTCGCCGGTTCCTTTTTCTTTTTGCCCGATTTTTTAAAGGTCTTTCTGAAAAGTACTCTACCTGCCCTGTGATAGTTGCAGGAGGTGAAGGAAGAGGATTAAGTACAGGAGAAAACGGAAAGAAAAAAAAAAGGAAATTTTTCTCAATTAAATAATTCGAGGCTAGGTGGCGCAAGCTACTGCCCGTTATAAAGGGAACAGCTGGAACAGCCCGAACAGCCAATAGCAGAGCCGTATATGTAGAGAGTTTGGTCAATGGGAGGCGCGGGCAGAGCCAGGGCGTGCGGCAGACTCGGAAAGAGGGCTTGGCATGCTCTCTTGACCAACCAGAAGCCGAAAAGAATCCCCTAGCGGTGGTAGCGAGAAACAATTCTGAGCCGATCGATCATCGAAGGTCTATGTTCGTATATGGTTTAAATAAGTGCGTAAGAGTGGAGTGTGGTGACTCTTTGTGGTTGAAAATAGGGTTCACGTGTTGTTTCATCATGATCATGCAGAAAGATGTAAGAAACGAATGCGCCGCTCAACTCTGTTTTGCGCGGACGGAGTGTGACCGCTCGGACGGCAGATTCCCGGCCCTCGGCGTTTGGCGTACAGATTATGTCGATCGTTCCGCTAGTCGCACTCTTCCACCATCATTTCTGATGAGCGTGATTAAAACATAACGTGTACCATATTTTCAGCCATCGAGAGTTACTCCAATGCAGTTATCAGGTTTTTTTCTCGCGACCACCGCCAGGGTATTATTTCCGGCCTCTGGTTGGTCACATTCGAATTTCTGAAGACGCCCTGGACCACGCCCAGCCCGCTTTCGACCAATGGCGCCGCTTCATTTGTCTCCTATACTTCCCAACGAATGGCCAAACTCTCTACATATACGGCTCTGGCCAATAGTCATCCATCCGCGTTCCCGCCACTGCAACTGTGGCCCCTGCCACCGCTGGTTTCGCCGGTTCGATTTCCTCGAGCGAACTTCTGGGACAGTTTGAATAGCTTGAACTAGTTTGAACTTTGAGTTACTTTGATTTCCAATTAAGCTACGTCCAGCCGCGTCCACAACGGTGACTGCTGACTGATAAAGTTGACAACCGAACAGCTTCTGGACGGCGGGACTCGAGAACCGTAAGTAACCACCTTTTTGATAACCACTGTGCACGTGCTTATTTTCTTGTAAACAATCTGACGTAAACTGGTATCCTGTCCTTCTCTTTGTTTCAAAAGTAACAAGAGGGGGGAAAATGAAATGACATAGAAAACCGTTACATCGTCTGTGCAACCGGCAAAAAAAAAAAAGTATTATTGCCGAAAGCGTCCGCGACCATCTTGCAGACATTTTTCCGAACTCAGTATTTGTGGCGGCGGATAGGGATTTGATGGTCGACAGAGCAGAGGACAGCGACTACGGAGCGAAAGAGGTTTTAAGCAGTACTACCGAACGGTTTCAGTGATCTTTGCGTGGACACAGATTCAGAGTCGGGTAGTACTGAAATCCGGTCGTAAGGTCTTTTGAGCTTGGCAAGCGAGCTATAGTAGCGACATGGGCTAGGTCATCAGTGCGACGGTGTGCCCAGCAGTTTCTTTGCGATTTTGGAAATTCTTCGTGAAATTTGGGCAAATGCTAGTGAGAGGTCTGGTCCCACATGGAGACACGACTGTTTGTTTTGCCTGTTGCAAAAGCTGGAAATGTCAGTCCCCACAGGTATGCACAATGGCAAGGAGGGCAGGAGAACTTTTCGAGAACCTTGTTTGAAAACAGGTGCAACTCGCACTACTTTTTCAACAAAAATGTTTGCTATTAGTCGACAACTGCCCACATTATCTCTCCGTCATCCCTGCAAATCTTTGACAAAGGACTGAATATTGAACTAAGCGAAGTAAGTTCAGGAAAGCCTACGATGCTTACTTTATAGCACCTTGTTAACAAGTTTAGGTGTTTTGCATTTAGTATTGTGTTGTTTTGTTTGCAGGCAAAGAAGTCCTAAGCATCGTGTCCAAAGCAGGAAGTGCTGGTGCGAATCTCAGCTCTAGAAAGACAACATTCTGTGTTTACTTTTATTTTATCCTTTAAAAACAATTTATTCATGAGTATTTGCCACCTGCCCAGTATGGCAATAATGTTGTTTTCTTTTTTGTCTTGCTTTCATCTGGTCATCAGTTGTGGACATTTCTTTTAAAACCTTTCCCTAATCATGTGTTCCAGACAGGTTTTTAAGCTTTTTATAGCTCTATTTTTACTTTTGCAACTTGAACATTTATAGCTGCTCGGTATGAGAATGCGGAGAGCTCAAACTCCTCTGAAACGCCCTCGCGGTTGGAGTAGGGTGTGAACGTTTGAGAACATTTAATAAAATTATAATAAAGAGAAATAATTTTGGTATGAAGCGAGTCCACTGTAAAACCGTAAGATGACATTTTAGTTCTTGTAGTAGCATTGATTTTAATGAGAAAGTTTGTGAGCAGGAAAGATAATCATGCTTTCTTTCATGATGGAAAGCTTTTTCCACCAAAATTAGTGCTAGCATTCTCGGTGCTATTCTTATGTACCGCAAATTAGGCTTAAGATAAACGTCAGCTCATAGAGAATTTTTTTTTATTTTTATTATTTTTTGATTTATGTAATGTCGTGTTTTCAAACTTTTGCACCCTACTCCAATCGCCAGGGCTACATTCTACCAGAGTTTGAGGTCGTTGTGATGTCTAGTTTATTTTTGCGGTAGAGAAACACTGTTGAGTTTTCTCGCTCTTTTCCCTAATTATGTGAGCTTCATGAACCCAATTTACAGGCCTTCAAGCTTCTTCGAAAGTGTAAATTTTTTTCATAATTGTTCACTTCAATTTTTTTTCTTTTTTTAGAGGGAAAATAATTTTAACTGCATAGTCTAGCAATATTGTTGCTGCTCATGTACACTTCAATGCTCCAAATTTGGAGAGTCAATAAATGAACTCATAAACATGTACCAAACTGTTTTCTTTTCACAGCGGGGGTAGACTGCAATTAATCACCTGGGAATCATGGTGTTCGGCGCAAAAAAACAACGGACATAAGAGAAAACAGACATACAGGTGCCGCTCACAACTATATATATTTGAAAAGTTCAGAAAAACAGGAATACATCTATCGTCATCTTCATCACGTCCACGCATGCGCTTAGCCATGTGATATACGCCTCATCTAACACATGGCTAAGCGCATGCGTGGACGGGATGAAGATGACAATGTATGTATTCCTTTCTTTCTGCACTTTTCAAGTACAATTGTGAGTGGCACCTGTATGTCTGTTTTCTCTCTTCTGTCCATTGCTTTTTTGCGCCTTACACTATGATTTCCAACGTTCACCAACTAGCCCAACTACAAGTTCTTCTACAATTAATCACCTGTATGGTAGCTTGTTTGCGCTGTGCTAAATCTAGTGATGGTTGTATCCCACACTTTCTACCAAGGGAACACTTTTTTCTTCAATTAGTGGTGTGTCGAGTGGCATTATGGCTAAGCTGAATAAATGGATTTCTGATTATTCCTCCCCGGGAAAGTGTGAGGCGCACACAGCTGTTTATGTTCCGAACAACTGTCTTTCTATATTTATGCTTACATCTGTTGTCACAAAGAAGCTTTGTGATGGTTTAGTGTTCAATATTTTAAATTATTATGCCTCTCACAAACACACTCTGTTCAATTACTGAGACAACCAGTAAATGGCCAAACAGATTTGACAAGTTTAGGAGAATGCTAAACATAGATCAACTTTTGTTTGCTTGTTTATCATTCTCTGCTTAGATCTCACTTGAAACTTTGGGTGAAGAGTGCAAAGATATTACAATAATCATAAATTAAAAGGCCATTTGGAGTAGAATCCTTTTCTGACATATATGTACAGACGTAGAAAGATTCAACGAAGCCACAGGAGCGTGCGGCCTCGAGATACTCGCGCACTTCATGACGGCAGCGAAAAGAACTAGTATCGATGGCTGCTGCAGCTAGCTGTGAAATTAGCTGCTGTCAGCATCCGTTTAGATGACCTGCTCTGCCGCCCTGCTACCATACTAACGACCATACGCCTAGAGTGGCACTCTCTACACTGCATCTCGATAAGGCTGGTTATCTGTATAGAATAATCTGATCGTGTGTACTTGGAATTGCGGAACGCAACAGAATGTCTTTCCTTTTTGTTTTCGCTACAGTTCCAGTGAAGCACAATAAGCTTTGATTCACATCACGACAACCATAATGAACCAAAAGCATGCATCGTTGCAAATAAAGTTATTGAAAAGCGCATTGTCTGTTCAGCTGACAAAACATTTCAATGTCAGTGTACAGTGCGCCACTTTAGGCAAATGACTGTCAGTACGGCAGCAGTGCAGGTCATATAACTGGGTGTTGATAGTCGCTAATCTCGCAATCTGCTAGTACTTAGAGGGAATAGTTCCCCACGCCACCGGCAGGACGCGCACACATAGTTCGAGGTTGCAGGCTACTGTGGCTTTGTTGTTGTTTTTTATTTTTTTTTTTTTTACAATTGTATTAGCAAAAAGCGCACCTGGCTTGGTTAGTGTTCACGAAAAAAAAATGCAATTGCTTTTATGAAAAAATGTTTGGAGGGATTGTTAAGAGTCACAAAGACAAACCATACATGTCTGTTTTATTTAGTCTTTTCACTGGTGTGGAATATTGAAATGTGTTAATCTGCTGTTTTGGAAAGGTCTAATAATGATTGTGCCTCACATTTTTATGCTCATTGCAAAGCCCCCATCTTCTGAGTAAACAATACTCAATAATAGCTAGGGTGTCATTGCTGTGTAGAATTGTTTTGGCCCACCATATATTGTTTCGAGGAGTGTTAATGCTTGTGAAACAGAAGAGAACGTTACTGCACTGGTGAAATGTCTGCAAAGTTTGGAGGAACACTTCTGAACCATAAAGGCATATATATACTGTGTGTAGGGCACATCTGAACTAAGGCTACTTCAAACACTAATTTGACTGTGTTGCAGGGCTTGCACCTTGGTAAGACGACTGAGTTACCGTACGTGACAGGTGTTGCCATGGCAATTCACCGTCTCTCGGTAACAGCCCTGGCAATGCAGTCAAACACAACTGTCTGAACCAGACTTTTACAGTATATATTTGTCTTCATGGTTCAGAACACTCCTCCGAACATTTTGCATACATTTTGCTGTAGTCGGTGACAGGTCAAGAACCAAGTGGAAGCTCCTCCCACCTCTTTCCTCTTTAGTAGAGCGAACGCTGGAGAGGAGGCGACCTCCTCTCCAGCGTTTGCTCTGCTCAAGTGGAAAGAGGTGGGAGGAGCTTCTACTTGGTTCTTGACCTGTCACCGACTACAGTGTGGTAATAACATGTTTTACGAATGTTACTATAACGTTTACCAGAACATTATTTTAATGTTTTGTAAACATTATATTTCTGTTGTAATAACGCTGCGTAAAGGATTTATTTATGTTGTACAAATGTTACTACAATGTTTACAGTAATGTTATCCTAATGTTTTCCGGACATTGTATTTACGTTACAAAATTGTTTTCCAAGTGTTCAAATAACGTTTATCAAAACGTTATAAGAATTTTCTGCCAAACGTTCAAATAGCTTTATACAGGCGGACATTAAGAACATTCCTCGAACGTTTGGGACGAACATAAAAATAACATTATTCTAATGTTTTCGTGTTACCTGGGAGGGCGTCCCCTATATTAAAAAAAAATTAAAAAACAGCGCGCAGACACTTTTTGCGTTATTTTTCGTGTTGACGTTGCATTATCTACATTCGATGATCGCGCAAATTAACTTTAGGTGTATGTCAGCTAGCGCCGTTGTTCGTCTACCTTCTCGTTATTGTCCGTGTCTTTGAGCAGTTTTTAAGTCTTTAACCATGAAATACCAATTGTCCAAGACGTCAAGGTTAGTCAACTTCAGTTTTCGAGATTGTTTTCCTCCGCGCGTTGTCGTCGGCTTGCACAACCCGCACACACAGTCTTGGCAGCGTTTACGCAGAAGCGGAGGAGGGAGGGGGAGGGGGGGGCAGCCACCCTCGTCGCCCCCCTCCCCCCCCCCCCCCCTTGGATCCGCCCCTGGTCTACGCACACCTGTTAGCTCTACCGTATTTTGAATGACGCTCCACGTGCCCCAGATTTTCCCGACTCCTTCATCAAAGCTCCTAACACATGCATAGAAATTTGTTTCGCCTTTTGAGGATAATACGATGGTTTGGAGGTGCACGGCACTGGTGATGCGGCGGTAGCCATCGTCGGATTGTGAGGGTGAGTCCAAGGAAGAATGGCAAGTAAAGAGAATACGCTCTTTACTTACAAAAAAGAGGAAAACAAATTTTTGAAGTGGGGGGAAAAATAACTACAAATTGTAAGCTTGGGGGAAAAAAAACGCTAGTCTAAGAATAGCGTCTTTCCGGCGCAACACAAAAGGCAAACGAGCACCACAAAAATATAGTTTCCGCATTTATTGTATATGCGGTGTGTCTTGACTCAAGAAAAAAACGTTTTGTCGAAAATAACATTTTTCACTCCCTCTCAATCGGCTGCCACGACGATCTCCCGTCATGTCCGTTCACATCGTTTCCGCCCGAGCGGTCGACCATCTACTCTCATCGAGAAGATTTTGCCTATCGCAAGCACTAAGTAGCCGGTGATCACTGCCCGCCTTAATGTGTGTTCATTATAGTTTGTGGAAATCACCTCTGGTATAAATGTAATGTCGTACTGTACTAGAACTCGCAGTCGCGAGGACGCCGCTGCGCTGTTTTCGAATGCGGCTCGGCCTGGCTTTAGCCGTTCGAGTCTAGCGAGACCAGAGAATCCAGCAGAAACGCCTACAGTATAAATTAATCCAATAAATGTCCTTTCAGGGGAAATCGATCGGAAAAGTACAGATATATGAAATGTGTGCTGTTGTAGCATATCAACACAAACGGCTTTTTGTTTTTAGAAATTATTCTTGCTGTGTAAGAGGTAGCCTGTTTACACACTCAGCCTTCGCCTGGGGCACAAGGAGCGTCATTCAAAATACGGTAGAGCTAAATGGTGTGCGTAGACCAGGGGCGGATCCAAGGGGGGGGGGGGGGGGGGGCGACGAGGGCGGCTTGCCCCCCCCTCCCCCTCCCTCCTTCTCGGAGGGCAATTTGGCATGGGTGAACCTCCCAGTGCATAAGAAAGAATGGGAGAATAGTATCCTTGCAAATTGTCCGTCCCCCTCCCCCCCCCCCCCCCCCCTTAAAACGGAGTTCTGGATCCGCTTCTGCGTAGACGCTGCCAAGACTGTGTGTGCGGGTTGCGCAAGCAGACGACAACGCGCGGAGGAAAGCAATCTGGTAAACTGAAGTTGACTAACCTTGACGTCTGGGACAATTGGTATTTCATGGTTAAAGACTTAAAAACTGCTCAAAGACACGGACAATAACGAGAAGGTAGACGAACAACGGCGCTGACATACACTTAAAGTTAATTTGTGCGATCATCGAATGTAGATAATGCAACGTCAACACGAAAAATAACGCAAAAAGTGTCTGCGCGCTGTTTTTTATTATTATTTTTTTTTTTTAATATAGGGGACGCCCTTCTTATCGCTTTAGGACATTTGTAGCTTCCACGGCGGTGCACGCAACTTTTGAGTTCGATCAAAATGAAGAGCACCTTAGTTGAAACAGTTATGTATTTGTATTTAGCCACGCACTATGCGTTTATACGGGATCCGCTTTGTATCTAGTCTATTTAATGACGCTGTTAACTACAGCGTGAGCGAAACATGCAGTTTCACGTGTATGTATATTACATAAAGGAACCAGGTGTCGATCTACCCGTGCATTTTACTTTTCATGTTTATTGAATAAATTCGACGAGCAGTTCTAAACCTGTCTCGCAATTTCTTTGAGTTCTTACATTTCACATGTATTGTCTGGAGGGACAAAGCTGCCAGCCGAACGCAAACACAATGGCGGGGAACAAAGACAGCACGAGCACGTTGACGACATTCGCCGCGGAAGAAAAGACGTCAAGATATGCAGCGCCAGCAACCCGAAGACGCCGAAGAGGACTTCACGAAGACCACTTCGACCGCTAGGCGATGCGAGCACTTCGACGACATTCCCCTGGGAGGGAAGCGACGTCAAGAAACATACCGACGAGCCGAAAACGCCTAAGCAGACGTGACGAAGACCGCTATGACCTCTAGCCGTCGCGAGCACTTCGACGACATTCCCCTGGGAGGGAAGCGACGTCAAGAAACATACCGACGAGCCGAAAACGCCTAAGCAGACGTGACGAAGACCGCTATGACCTCTAGCCGTCGCGAGCACTTCGATGGCATTCCACTCGGAGGGAAGCGACGTCAAGAAACATACCGACGAGCCGAAAACGCCTAAGCAGACGTGACGAAGACCGCTATGACCTCTAGCCGTCGCGAGCACTTCGACGACATTCCCCTGGGAGGGAAGCGACGTCAAGAAACATACCGACGAGCCGAAAACGCCTAAGCAGACGTGACGAAGACCGCTATGACCTCTAGCCGTCGCGAGCACTTCGATGGCATTCCACTCGGAGGGAAGCGACGTCAAGAAACATACCGACGAGCCGAAAACGCCTAAGCAGACGTGACGAAGACCGCTATGACCTCTAGCCGTCGCGAGCACTTCGACGACATTCCCCTGGGAGGGAAGCGACGTCAAGAAACATACCGACGAGCCGAAAACGCCTAAGCAGACGTGACGAAGACCGCTATGACCTCTAGCCGTCGCGAGCACTTCGATGGCATTCCACTCGGAGGGAAGCGACGTCAAGAAACATACCGACGAGCCGAAAACGCCTAAGCAGACGTGACGAAGACCGCTATGACCTCTAGCCGTCGCGAGCACTTCGATGGCATTCCACTCGGAGGGAAGCGACGTCAAGAAACATACCGACGAGCCGAAAACGCCTAAGCAGACGTGACGAAGACCGCTATGACCTCTAGCCGTCGCGAGCACTTCGATGGCATTCCACTCGGAGGGAAGCGACGTCAAGAAACATACCAACGAGCCGAAAACGCCTAAGCAGACGTGACGAAGACCGCTATGACCTCTAGCCGTCGCGAGCACTTCGATGGCATTCCACTCGGAGGGAAGCGACGTCAAGAAACATACCGACGAGCCGAAAACGCCTAAGCAGACGTGACGAAGACCGCTATGACCTCTAGCCGTCGCGAGCGCTTCGACGACATTCCCCTGGGAGGGAAGCGACGTCAAGAAACATACCGACGAGCCGAAAACGCCTAAGCAGACGTGACGAAGACCGCTATGACCTCTAGCCGTCGCGAGCACTTCGATGGCATTCCACTCGGAGGGAAGCGACGTCAAGAAACATACCGACGAGCCGAAAACGCCTAAGCAGACGTGACGAAGACCGCTATGACCTCTAGCCGTCGCGAGCACTTCGACGACATTCCCCTGGGAGGGAAGCGACGTCAAGAAACATACCGACGAGCCGAAAACGCCTAAGCAGACGTGACGAAGACCGCTATGACCTCTAGCCGTCGCGAGCACTTCGATGGCATTCCACTCGGAGGGAAGCGACGTCAAGAAACATACCGACGAGCCGAAAACGCCTAAGCAGACGTGACGAAGACCGCTATGACCTCTAGCCGTCGCGAGCACTTCGACGACATTCCCCTGGGAGGGAAGCGACGTCAAGAAACATACCGACGAGCCGAAAACGCCTAAGCAGACGTGACGAAGACCGCTATGACCTCTAGCCGTCGCGAGCACTTCGATGGCATTCCACTCGGAGGGAAGCGACGTCAAGAAACATACCGACGAGCCGAAAACGCCTAAGCAGACGTGACGAAGACCGCTATGACCTCTAGCCGTCGCGAGCACTTCGATGGCATTCCACTCGGAGGGAAGCGACGTCAAGAAACATACCGACGAGCCGAAAACGCCTAAGCAGACGTGACGAAGACCGCTATGACCTCTAGCCGTCGCGAGCACTTCGATGGCATTCCACTCGGAGGGAAGCGACGTCAAGAAACATACCGACGAGCCGAAAACGCCTAAGCAGACGTGACGAAGACCGCTATGACCTCTAGCCGTCGCGAGCACTTCGACGACATTCCCCTGGGAGGGAAGCGACGTCAAGAAACATACCGACGAGCCGAAAACACCTAAGCAGACGTGACGAAGACCGCTATGACCTCTAGCCGTCGCGAGCACTTCGACGACATTCCCCTCGGAGGGAAGCGACGTCAAGAAACATACCGACGAGCCGAAAACGCCTAAGCAGACGTGACGAAGACCGCTATGACCTCTAGCCGTCGCGAGCACTTCGACGACATTCCCCTGGGAGGGAAGCGACGTCAAGAAACATACCGACGAGCCGAAAACGCCTAAGCAGACGTGACGAAGACCGCTATGACCTCTAGCCGTCGCGAGCACTTCGACGACATTCCCCTCGGAGGGAAGCGACGTCAAGAAACATACCGACGAGCCGAAAACGCCTAAGCAGACGTGACGAAGACCGCTATGACCTCTAGCCGTCGCGAGCACTTCGATGGCATTCCACTCGGAGAGGCGCGACGTAAACAAACATAGCACCGACGAGCCGAAAACGCCGAAGCGGACGCCAAAGGGCCGCGACCGCTAGCCGTCGTGAGCACTTCGACGACATTCCCCTCAGAGAGACGAGATCGACGTGAAGAAACTGCGCCGAGAAGCCGAAAACGCCGATGCGGACGCCAAAAAAGAACCCCACGACCGCTGGCCGACGCGAGCACTTCGACGACAATCCCTTCGGAAAGACGCGACGTCAAGAAACTGCGCCGATGAACCGAACACGCCGATGCGGACGCCAAAAAGCCCCATACGACCGCTGGCCGACGCGAGCACTTCGACGACAATCCCTTCGGAAAGACGCGACGTCAAGAAACTGCGCCGATGAACCGAACACGCCGATGCGGACGCCAAAAAGCCCCTTACGACCGCTGGCCGACGCGAGCACTTCGACGACAATCCCTTCGGAAAGACGCGACGTCAAGAAACTGCGCCGATGAACCGAACACGCCGATGCGGACGCCGAAAAGCCCCCTACGACCGCTGGCTGACGCGTGCACTTCGACGACATCCCCGTCGAAGAGACGCGACGTCAAGAAACTGCGCCGACAATCCGAAAATGCCGATGCGGACGCCAAAAAAGAACCCCACGACCGCTGGCCGACGCGAGCACTTCGACGACATCCCCTTCGGAGAGACGCGACGTCAAACTGCGCCGACAAGCCGAAAATGCCGATGCGGACGCCAAAAAAAACCCCACGACCGCTGGCCGACGCGAGCACTTCGATGACATCCCCGTCGAAGAGACGCGACGTCAAGAAACTGCGCCGACAAGCCGAAAATGCCGATGCGGACGCCAAAAAAAAAACCACGACCGCTGGCCGACGCGAGCACTTCGACGACATCCCCTTCGGAGAGACGCGACGTCAAGAAACTGCGCCGACAAGCCGAAAATGCCGATGCGGACGCCAAAAAACCCCCCACGACCGCTGGCCGACGCGAGCACTTCGATGACATCCCCTTAGAAGAGACGCGACGTCAAGAAACTGCGCCGACAAGCCGAAAATGCCGATGCGGACGCCAAAAAAAAAAAACCCACGACCGCTGGCCGACGCGAGCACTTCGACGACATCCCCTTCGGAGAGACGCGACGTCAAGAAACTGCGCCGACAAGCCGAAAATGCCGATGCGGACGCCGAAAAAAACCCCACGACCGCTGGCCGACGCGAGCACTTCGATGACATCCCCGTCGAAGAGACGCGACGTCAAGAAACTGCGCCGACAAGCCGAAAATGCCGATGCGGACGCCAAAAAAAAAAACCACGACCGCTGGCCGACGCGAGCACTTCGACGACATCCCCTTAGGAGAGACGCGACGTCAAGAAACTGCGCCGACAAGCCGAAAATGCCGATGCGGACGCCAAAAAAACCCCCACGACCGCTGGCCGACGCGAGCACTTCGATGACATCCCCTTCGGAGAGACGCGACGTCAAGAAACTGCGCCGACAAGCCGAAAATGCCGATGCGGACGCCAAAAAAAACCCCACGACCGCTGGCCGACGCGAGCACTTCGATGACATCCCCTTCGGAGAGACGCGACGTCAAGAAACTGCGCCGACAAGCCGAAAATGCCGATGCGGACGCCAAAAAAACCCCCACGACCGCTGGCCGACGCGAGCACTTCGATGACATCCCCTTCGGAGAGACGCGACGTCAAGAAACTGCGCCGACAAGCCGAAAATGCCGATGCGGACGCCAAAAAAAAAAAACCACGACCGCTGGCCGACGCGAGCACTTCGACGACATCCCCTTCGGAGAGACGCGACGTCAAGAAACTGCGCCGACAAGCCGAAAATGCCGATGCGGACGCCAAAAAAAACCCCACGACCGCTGGCCGACGCGAGCACTTCGATGACATCCCCGTCGAAGAGACGCGACGTCAAGAAACTGCGCCGACAAGCCGAAAATGCCGATGCGACCGCCAAAAAAAAAAAAACCACGACCGCTGGCCGACGCGAGCACTTCGACGACATCCCCTTCGGAGAGACGCGACGTCAAGAAACTGCGCCGACAAGCCGAAAATGCCGATGCGGACGCCAAAAAACCCCCCACGACGCTGGCCGACGCGAGCACTTCGATGACATCCCCTTAGAAGAGACGCGACGTCAAGAAACTGCGCCGACAAGCCGAAAATGCCGATGCGGACGCCAAAAAAACCCCCACGACCGCTGGCCGACGCGAGCACTTCGATGACATCCCCTTCGGAGAGACGCGACGTCAAGAAACTGCGCCGACAAGCCGAAAATGCCGATGCGGACGCCAAAAAAAAACCCCACGACCGCTGGCCGACGCGAGCACTTCGACGACATCCCCTTCGGAGAGACGCGACGTCAAGAAACTGCGCCGACAAGCCGAAAATGCCGATGCGGACGCCAAAAAAAACCCCACGACCGCTGGCCGACGCGAGCACTTCGATGACATCCCCGTCGAAGAGACGCGACGTCAAGAAACTGCGCCGACAAGCCGAAAATGCCGATGCGGACGCCAAAAAAAAAACCACGACCGCTGGCCGACGCGAGCACTTCGACGACATCCCCTTCGGAGAGACGCGACGTCAAGAAACTGCGCCGACAAGCCGAAAATGCCGATGCGGACGCCAAAAAACCCCCCACGACCGCTGGCCGACGCGAGCACTTCGATGACATCCCCTTAGAAGAGACGCGACGTCAAGAAACTGCGCCGACAAGCCGAAAATGCCGATGCGGACGCCAAAAAAAAAAAACCCACGACCGCTGGCCGACGCGAGCACTTCGACGACATCCCCTTCGGAGAGACGCGACGTCAAGAAACTGCGCCGACAAGCCGAAAATGCCGATGCGGACGCCGAAAAAAACCCCACGACCGCTGGCCGACGCGAGCACTTCGATGACATCCCCGTCGAAGAGACGCGACGTCAAGAAACTGCGCCGACAAGCCGAAAATGCCGATGCGGACGCCAAAAAAAAAAACCACGACCGCTGGCCGACGCGAGCACTTCGACGACATCCCCTTAGGAGAGACGCGACGTCAAGAAACTGCGCCGACAAGCCGAAAATGCCGATGCGGACGCCAAAAAAACCCCCACGACCGCTGGCCGACGCGAGCACTTCGATGACATCCCCTTCGGAGAGACGCGACGTCAAGAAACTGCGCCGACAAGCCGAAAATGCCGATGCGGACGCCAAAAAAAACCCCACGACCGCTGGCCGACGCGAGCACTTCGATGACATCCCCTTCGGAGAGACGCGACGTCAAGAAACTGCGCCGACAAGCCGAAAATGCCGATGCGGACGCCAAAAAAACCCCCACGACCGCTGGCCGACGCGAGCACTTCGATGACATCCCCTTCGGAGAGACGCGACGTCAAGAAACTGCGCCGACAAGCCGAAAATGCCGATGCGGACGCCAAAAAAAAAAAACCACGACCGCTGGCCGACGCGAGCACTTCGACGACATCCCCTTCGGAGAGACGCGACGTCAAGAAACTGCGCCGACAAGCCGAAAATGCCGATGCGGACGCCAAAAAAAACCCCACGACCGCTGGCCGACGCGAGCACTTCGATGACATCCCCGTCGAAGAGACGCGACGTCAAGAAACTGCGCCGACAAGCCGAAAATGCCGATGCGACCGCCAAAAAAAAAAAACCACGACCGCTGGCCGACGCGAGCACTTCGACGACATCCCCTTCGGAGAGACGCGACGTCAAGAAACTGCGCCGACAAGCCGAAAATGCCGATGCGGACGCCAAAAAACCCCCCACGACGCTGGCCGACGCGAGCACTTCGATGACATCCCCTTAGAAGAGACGCGACGTCAAGAAACTGCGCCGACAAGCCGAAAATGCCGATGCGGACGCCAAAAAAACCCCCACGACCGCTGGCCGACGCGAGCACTTCGATGACATCCCCTTCGGAGAGACGCGACGTCAAGAAACTGCGCCGACAAGCCGAAAATGCCGATGCGGACGCCAAAAAAAAACCCCACGACCGCTGGCCGACGCGAGCACTTCGACGACATCCCCTTCGGAGAGACGCGACGTCAAGAAACTGCGCCGACAAGCCGAAAATGCCGATGCGGACGCCAAAAAAAACCCCACGACCGCTGGCCGACGCGAGCACTTCGATGACATCCCCGTCGAAGAGACGCGACGTCAAGAAACTGCGCCGACAAGCCGAAAATGCCGATGCGACCGCCAAAAAAAAAAAACCACGACCGCTGGCCGACGCGAGCACTTCGACGACATCCCCTTCGGAGAGACGCGACGTCAAGAAACTGCGCCGACAAGCCGAAAATGCCGATGCGGACGCCAAAAAACCCCCCACGACGCTGGCCGACGCGAGCACTTCGATGACATCCCCTTAGAAGAGACGCGACGTCAAGAAACTGCGCCGACAAGCCGAAAATGCCGATGCGGACGCCAAAAAAAAACCCCACGACCGCTGGCCGACGCGAGCACTTCGACGACATCCCCTTCGGAGAGACGCGACGTCAAGAAACTGCGCCGACAAGCCGAAAATGCCGATGCGGACGCTGAAAAAAAACCCACGACCGCTGGCCGACGCGAGCACTTCGATGACATCCCCGTCGAAGAGACGCGACGTCAAGAAACTGCGCCGACAAGCCGAAAATGCCGATGCGGACGCCAAAAAAAAAAAACCACGACCGCTGGCCGACGCGAGCACTTCGACGACATCCCCTTCGGAGAGACGCGACGTCAAGAAACTGCGCCGACAAGCCGAAAATGCCGATGCGGACGCCAAAAAACCCCCCACGACCGCTGGCCGACGCGAGCACTTCGATGACATCCCCTTAGAAGAGACGCGACGTCAAGAAACTGCGCCGACAAGCCGAAAATGCCGATGCGGACGCCAAAAAAACCCCCACGACCGCTGGCCGACGCGAGCACTTCGATGACATCCCCTTAGAAGAGACGCGACGTCAAGAAACTGCGCCGACAAGCCGAAAATGCCGATGCGGACGCCAAAAAACCCCCCACGACCACTGGCCGACGCGAGCACTTCGATGACATCCCCTTAGAAGAGACGCGACGTCAAGAAACTGCGCCGACAAGCCGAAAATGCCGATGCGGACGCCAAAAAACCCCCCACGACCGCTGGCCGACGCGAGCACTTCGATGACATCCCCTTAGAAGAGACGCGACGTCAAGAAACTGCGCCGACAAGCCGAAAATGCCGATGCGGACGCCAAAAAAACCCCCACGACCGCTGGCCGACGCGAGCACTTCGATGACATCCCCTTAGAAGAGACGCGACGTCAAGAAACTGCGCCGACAAGCCGAAAATGCCGATGCGGACGCCAAAAAAAAAAAACCACGACCGCTGGCCGACGCGAGCACTTCGACGACATCCCCTTCGGAGAGACGCGACGTCAAGAAACTGCGCCGACAAGCCGAAAATGCCGATGCGGACGCCAAAAAAAAACCCACGACCGCTGGCCGACGCGAGCACTTCGATGACATCCCCGTCGAAGAGACGCGACGTCAAGAAACTGCGCCGACAAGCCGAAAATGCCGATGCGGACGCCAAAAAAAAAAAAAACCACGACCGCTGGCCGACGCGAGCACTTCGACGACATCCCCTTCGGAGAGACGCGACGTCAAGAAACTGCGCCGACAAGCCGAAAATGCCGATGCGGACGCCAAAAAACCCCCCACGACCGCTGGCCGACGCGAGCACTTCGATGACATCCCCTTAGAAGAGACGCGACGTCAAGAAACTGCGCCGACAAGCCGAAAATGCCGATGCGGACGCCAAAAAAAAAAACCCACGACCGCTGGCCGACGCGAGCACTTCGACGACATCCCCTTCGGAGAGACGCGACGTCAAAAAACTGCGCCGACAAGCCGAAAATGCCGATGCGGACGCCGAAAAAAACCCCACGACCGCTGGCCGACGCGAGCACTTCGACGACATCCCCTTCGGAGAGACGCGACGTCAAGAAACTGCGCCGACAAGCCGAAAACGCCGATGCGGACGCCAAAAAAACCCCCACGACCTCTGGCCGACGAGAGCACTTCGACGACATCCCCTTCGGAGAGACGCGACGTCAAGAAGCTGCGCCGATAAACCGAACACGCCGATGCGGACGCCAGAAAAAACCCCACGACCGCTGGCCGGCGCGAGCACTTCGACGACATTCCTTCGGAGAGACGCGACGTCAAGAAACTGCGCTGACAAGCCGAAAACGCCGATGCGGACGCCAAAAAACCCCCAACGACCGCTGGCCGACGCGAGCACTTCGACGACGTTCCCTTCGGAGAGACGCGACGTCAAGAAACTGCGCCGACAAGCCGAAAATGGCAATGCGGACGCCAAAAGAACCCCTACGCCCGCTAGCCGACGCGGGCACCTCGACGAAATTCACCTCGGAGTAGTGCAGCGGAACCCGAAGCAGATGTTTGTAAGGACGCACAGAACGGAAACACCGACAACGCAGACGTGGTGGGCGCGCGGACGAAGAACGTGAAAGCAGACGAGACAGTCAATTAGAATGCAGACGGCGCGCCGGTCTAAAAATACAAAATCACGGGAAAAACAAACTCGAGTTCCTCAAATGAGCCGGTCTGAAGATTGTTTTGGAGTAGGTCGTTATACTCTCGAACCCTATGACGTTTCTGCGCATGCGCGAGGTTCGCCATCAGAGGCCGCTAGGTGGCGCCACCGGTACGAATCTGACGCCTGTCGACTGTTCGCGCTAACAGTGTCGCGATGTGTACGTCTTGATCCGGATAAGTCTGCAGTGTTCTAACGTAGTGTTTAGATGGCATGCTTCACGTTGCTACACCCGCTGCCAAGTGAGACGAGAGACGCGGTTCCTTTGGCTCATTTAGTGATGATCCCGGTGACGTCAGTATGATTGCGCACGTGGGCGATGACTTTGTTGCAAAATGACGAGCTGTTTTCAGTACACGGCTCGTGCAGTCAATCATGTTGAGGTTGCCTGGCGTTTCTTGTACGTCTTGATCCGGATAAGTCTGCAGTGTTCTAACGTAGTGTTTAGATGGCATGCTTCACGTTGCTACACCCGCTGCCAAGTGAGACGAGAGACGCGGTTCCTTTGGCTCATTTAGTGATGATCCCGGTGACGTCAGTACGATCGCGCCAGTGGGCGATGACTTTGTTGCAAAATGACGAGCTGTTTTCAGTACACGGCTCGTGCAGTCAATCATGTTGAAGTTGCCTGGCGTTTCTTGTACGTCTTGATCCGGATAAGTATGCAGTGTTCTAACGTAGTGTTTAGATGGCATGCTTCACGTTGCTGCACCCGCTGCCAAGTGAGACGAGAGACGCGGTTCCTTTGGCTCATTTAGTGATGATCCCGGTGACGTCAGTATGATTGCGCACGTGGGCGATGACTTTGTTGCAAAATGACGAGCTGCTTTTAGTAGACGGCTCATGCAGTCTATCAGTTGAAGTTGCCTGGCGTTTCTTGTACGTCTTGATCCGGATAAGTCTGCAGTGTTCTAACGTAGTGTTTAGATGGCATGCTTCACGTTGCTACACCCGCTGCCAAGTGAGACGAGAGACGCGGTTCCTTTGGCTCATTTAGTGATGATCCCGGTGACGTCAGTACGATCGCGCCAGTGGGCGATGACTTTGTTGCAGGACGACGGGCTGCTTTCAGTAGACGGCTCGTGCAGTCGATCTGTTGAGGTTGCCTGGCGTTTCTTGTACGTCTTGATTCGGATAAGTATGCAGTGTTCTAAGGTAGTGTTTAGATGGCATGCTTCTCGTTGCTGCACCCGCTGCCAAGTGAGACGAGAGACGCGGTTCCTTTGGCTCATTTAGTGATGATCCCGGTGACGTCAGTACGATCGCGCCAGTGGGCGATGACTTTGTTGCAAAATGACGAGCTGCTTTTAGTAGACGGCTCATGCAGTCTATCAGTTGAAGTTGCCTGGCGTTTCTTGTACGTCTTGATCCGGATAAGTCTGCAGTGTTCTAAGGTAGTGTTTAGATGGCATGCTTCTCGTTGCTGCACCCGCTGCCAAGTGAGACGAGAGACGCGGTTCCTTTGGCTCATTTAGTGATGATCCCGGTGACGTCAGTACGATCGCGCCAGTGGGCGATGACTTTGTTGCAAAATGACGAGCTGCTTTTAGTAGACGGCTCATGCAGTCTATCAGTTGAAGTTGCCTGGCGTTTCTTGTACGTCTTGATTCGGATAAGTATGCAGTGTTCTAAGGTAGTGTTTAGATGGCATGCTTCTCGTTGCTGCACCCGCTGCCAAGTGAGACGAGAGACGCGGTTCCTTTGGCTCATTTAGTGATGATCCCGGTGACGTCAGTACGATCGCGCCAGTGGGCGATGACTTTGTTGCAAAATGACGAGCTGCTTTTAGTAGACGGCTCATGCAGTCTATCAGTTGAAGTTGCCTGGCGTTTCTTGTACGTCTTGATTCGGATAAGTATGCAGTGTTCTAAGGTAGTGTTTAGATGGCATGCTTCTCGTTGCTGCACCCGCTGCCAAGTGAGACGAGAGACGCGGTTCCTTTGGCTCATTTAGTGATGATCCCGGTGACGTCAGTATGATTGCGCACGTGGGCGATGACTTTGTTGCAAAATGACGAGCTGCTTTTAGTAGACGGCTCATGCAGTCTATCAGTTGAAGTTGCCTGGCGTTTCTTGTACGTCTTGATCCGGATAAGTCTGCAGTGTTCTAACGTAGTGTTTAGATGGCATGCTTCACGTTGCTACACCCGCTGCCAAGTGAGACGAGAGACGCGGTTCCTTTGGCTCATTTAGTGATGATCCCGGTGACGTCAGTACGATCGCGCCAGTGGGCGATGACTTTGTTGCAGGACGACGGGCTGCTTTCAGTAGACGGCTCGTGCAGTCGATCTGTTGAGGTTGCCTGGCGTTTCTTGTACGTCTTGATTCGGATAAGTATGCAGTGTTCTAAGGTAGTGTTTAGATGGCATGCTTCTCGTTGCTGCACCCGCTGCCAAGTGAGACGAGAGACGCGGTTCCTTTGGCTCATTTAGTGATGATCCCGGTGACGTCAGTACGATCGCGCCAGTGGGCGATGACTTTGTTGCAAAATGACGAGCTGCTTTTAGTAGACGGCTCATGCAGTCGATCTGTTGAAGTTGCCTGGCGTTTCTTGTACGTCTTGATCCGGATAAGTATGCAGTGTTCTAACGTAGTGTTTAGATGGCATGCTTCACGTTGCTGCACCCGCTGCCAAGTGAGACGAGAGACGTGGTTCCTTTGGCTCATTTAGTGATGATCCCGGTGACGTCAGTACGATCGCGCCAGTGGGCGATGACTTTGTTGCAGGACGACGCGCTGCTTTCAGTACACGGCTCGTGCAGTCAATCTGTTGAGGTTGCCTGGCGTTTCTTGTACGTCTTGATCCGGATAAGTCTGCAGTGTTCTAAGGTAGTGTTTAGATGGCATGCTTCACGTTGCTGCACCCGCTGCCAAGTGAGACGAGAGACGCGGTTCCTTTGGCTCATTTAGTGATGATCCCGGTGACGTCAGTATGATTGCGCACGTGGGCGATGACTTTGTTGCAAAATGACGAGCTGCTTTTAGTAGACGGCTCATGCAGTCGATCTGTTGAAGTTGCCTGGCGTTTCTTGTACGTCTTGATCCGGATAAGTCTGCAGTGTTCTAACGTAGTGTTTAAATGGCATGCTTCACGTTGCTACAACCGCTGCCAAGTGAGACGAGAGACGCGGTTCCTTTGGCTCATTAAGTGATGATCCCGGTGACTTCAGTACGATCGCGCCAGTGGGCGATGACTTTGTTGCAGGACGACGGGCTGCTTTCAGTAGACGGCTCGTGCAGTCGATCTGTTGAGGTTGCCTGGCGTTTCTTGTACGTCTTGATTCGGATAAGTATGCAGTGTTCTAACGTAGTGTTTAGATGGCATGCTTCACGTTGCTGCACCCGCTGCCAAGTGAGACGAGAGATGCCGTTCCTTTGGCTCATTTAGTGATGATCCCGGTGACGTCAGTACGATCGCGCCAGTGGGCGATGACTTTGTTGCAAAATGACGAGCTGCTTTTAGTAGACGGCTCATGCAGTCGATCTGTTGAAGTTGCCTGGCGTTTCTTGTACGTCTTGATCCGGAGAAGTATGCAGTGTTCTAACGTAGTGTTTAGATGGCATGCTTCACGTTGCTGCACCCGCTGCCAAGTGAGACGAGAGACGCGGTTCCTTTGGCTCATTTAGTGATGATCCCGGTAACGTCAGTACGATCGCGTTAATGGGCGATGACTTTGTTGCAAAATGAGGAGCTGCTTTTAGTAGACGGCTCGTGCAGTCGATCTGTTGAGGTTGCCTGGCGTTTCTTGTACGTCTTGATCGGGATAAGTATGCAATGTTCTAACGTAATGTTTAGATGGCATGCTTCACGTTGCTGCACCCGCTGCCAAGTTAGACGAAAGACGTGGTTCCTTTGGCTCATTTAGTGATCATCCCAGTGACGTCCGTACGATCGCGCCAGTGGGCGATGACTTTGTTGCAAAATGACGAGCTGCTTTTAGTAGACGGCTCATGCAGTCGATCTGTTGAAGTTGCCTGGCGTTTCTTGTACGTCTTGATCCGGATAAGTATGCAGTGTTCTAACGTAGTGTTTAGATGGCATGCTTCACGTTGCTGCACCCGCTGCCAAGTTAGACGAAAGACGTGGTTCCTTTGGCTCATTTAGTGATGATCCCGGTGACGTCAGTACGATCGCGCCCATGGGCGATGACTTTGTTGCAAAATGACGAGCTGCTTTTAGTAGACGGCTCATGCAGTCGATCTGTTGAAGTTGCCTGGCGTTTCTTGTACGTCTTGATCCGGATAAGTATGCAGTGTTCTAACGTAGTGTTTAGATGGCATGCTTCACGTTGCTGCACCCGCTGCCAAGTGAGACGAGAGATGCGGTTCCTTTGGCTCATTTAGTGATGATCCCGGTGACGTCAGTACGATCGCGCCAGTGGGCGATGACTTTGTTGCAAAATGACGGGCTGCTTTCAGTAGACGGCTCGTGCAGTCGATCTGTTGAGGTTGCCTGGCGTTTCTTGTACGTCTTGATCCGGATAAGTATGCAATGTTCTAACGTAGTGTTTAGATGGCATGTTTCACGTTGCTGCACCCGCTGCCAAGTGAGACGAGAGACGCGGTTCCTTTGGCTCATTTAGTGATGATCCCGGTGACGTCAGTACGATCGCGCCAGTGGGCGATGACTTTGTTGCAAAATGACGAGCTGCTTTGAGTAGACGGCTCGTGCAGTCGATCTCGTTGAGGTTGCCTGGCGTTTCTTGTACGTCTTGATCCGGATAAGTCTGCAGTGTTCTAATGTAGTGTTTAGATGGCATGCTTCACGTTGCTGCACCCGCTGCCAAGCGAGACGAGAGACGCGGTTCCTTTGGCTCATTTAGTGATGATCCCGGTGACGTCAGTACGATCGCGCCAGTGGGCGATGACTTTGTTGCAAAATGACGAGCTGCTTTCAGTAGACGGCTCGTGCAGTCGATCTCGTTGAGGTTGCCTGGCGTTTCTTGTACGTCTTGATCCGGATAAGTATGCAATGTTCTAACGTAGTGTTTAGATGGCATGTTTCACGTTGCTGCACCCGCTGCCAAGTGAGACGAGAGACGCGGTTCCTTTGGCTCATTTAGTGATGATCCCGGTGACGTCAGTACGATCGCGCCAGTGGGCGATGACTTTGTTGCAAAATGACGAGCTGCTTTCAGTAGACGGCTCGTGCAGTCGATCTGTTGAGGTTGCCTGGCGTTTCTTGTACGTCTTGATCCGGATAAGTATGCAATGTTCTAACGTAGTGTTTAGATGGCATGTTTCACGTTGCTGCACCCGCTGCCAAGTGAGACGAGAGACGCGGTTCCTTTGGCTCATTTAGTGATGATCCCGGTGACGTCAGTACGATCGCGCCAGTGGGCGATGACTTTGTTGCAAAATGACGAGCTGCTTTGAGTAGACGGCTCGTGCAGTCGATCTCGTTGAGGTTGCCTGGCGTTTCTTGTACGTCTTGATCCGGATAAGTCTGCAGTGTTCTAATGTAGTGTTTAGATGGCATGCTTCACGTTGCTGCACCCGCTGCCAAGCGAGACGAGAGACGCGGTTCCTTTGGCTCATTTAGTGATGATCCCGGTGACGTCAGTACGATCGCGCCAGTGGGCGATGACTTTGTTGCAAAATGACGGGCTGCTTTCAGTAGACGGCTCGTGCAGTCGATCTGTTGAGGTTGCCTGGCGTTTCTTGTACGTCTTGATCCGGATAAGTATGCAATGTTCTAACGTAGTGTTTAGATGGCATGTTTCACGTTGCTGCACCCGCTGCCAAGTGAGACGAGAGACGCGGTTCCTTTGGCTCATTTAGTGATGATCCCGGTGACGTCAGTACGATCGCGCCAGTGGGCGATGACTTTGTTGCAAAATGACGAGCTGCTTTCAGTAGACGGCTCGTGCAGTCGATCTCGTTGAGGTTGCCTGGCGTTTCTTGTACGTCTTGATCCGGATAAGTATGCAGTGTTCTAATGTAGTGTTTAGATGGCATGCTTCACGTTGCTGCACCCGCTGCCAAGCGAGACGAGAGACGCGGTTCCTTTGGCTCATTTAGTGATGATCCCGGTGACGTCAGTACGATCGCGCCAGTGGGCGATGACTTTGTTGCAAAATGACGAGCTGCTTTCAGTAGACGACTCGTGCAGTCGATCCGTTGAGGTTGCCTGGCGTTTCTTGTACGTCTTGATCCGGATAGGTGTGCAGTGTTCTAACGTAGTGTTTAGATGGCATGCTTCACGTTGCTGCACCCGCTGCCAAGCGAGACGAGAGACGCGGTTCCTTTGGCTCATTTAGTGATGATCCCGGTGACGTCAGTACGATCGCGCCAGTGGGCGATGACTTCGTTGCAAAATGACGAGCTGCTTTCAGTAGACGGCTCATGCAGTCGATCTGTTGAAGTTGCCTGGCGTTTCTTGTACGTCTTGATCCGGATAAGTATGCAGTGTTCTAACGTAGTGTTTAGATGGCATGCTTCACGTTGCTGCACCCGCTGCCAAGTGAGACGAGAGACGCGGTTCCTTTGGCTCATTTAGTGATCATCCCGGTGACGTCAGTACGATCGCGCCAGTGGGCGATGACTTTGTTGCGAAATGACGAGCTGCTTTCAGTAGACGACTCGTGCAGTCGATCCGTTGAGGTTGCCTGGCGTTTCTTGTACGTCTTGATCCGGATAGGTGTGCAGTGTTCTAACGTAGTGTTTAGATGGCATGCTTCACGTTGCTGCACCCGCTGCCAAGTGAGACGAGAGACGCGGTTCCTTTGGCTCATTTAGTGATCATCCCGGTGACGTCAGTACGATCGCGCCAGTGGGCGATGACTTTGTTGCAAAATGACGAGCTGGTTTCAGTAGACGGCTCGTGCAGTCGATCTGTTGAGGTTGCCTGGCGTTTCTTGTACGTCTTGACCCGGATAAGTATGCAGTGTTCTAACGTAGTGTTTAGATGGCATGCTTCACGTTGCTGCACCCGCTGCCAAGTGAGACGAGAGACGCGGTTCCTTTGGCTCATTTAGTGATCATCCCGGTGACGTCAGTACGATCGCGCCAGTGGGCGATGACTTTGTTGCAAAATGACGAGCTGGTTTCAGTAGACGGCTCGTGCAGTCGATCTGTTGAGGTTGCCTGGCGTTTCTTGTACGTCTTGACCCGGATAAGTATGTATTGTTCTAACGTAGTGTTTAGATGGCATGCTTCACGTTGCTGCACCCGCTGCCAAGTGAGACGAGAGACGCGGTTCCTTTGGCTCATTTAGTGATCATCCCGGTGACGTCAGTACGATCGCGCCAGTGGGCGATGACTTTGTTGCAAAATGACGAGCTGGTTTCAGTAGACGGCTCGTGCAGTCGATCTGTTGAGGTTGCCTGGCGTTTCTTGTACGTCTTGATCCGGATAGGTGTGCAGTGTTCTAACGTAGTGTTTAGATGACATGCTTCACGTTGCTGCACCCGCTGCCAAGTGAGACGAGAGACGCGGTTCCTTTGGCTCATTTAGTGATCATCCCGGTGACGTCAGTACGATCGCGCCAGTGGGCGATGACTTTGTTGCAAAATGACGAGCTGGTTTCAGTAGACGGCTCGTGCAGTCGATCTGTTGAGGTTGCCTGGCGTTTCTTGTACGTCTTGACCCGGATAAGTATGTATTGTTCTAACGTAGTGTTTAGATGGCATGCTTCACGTTGCTGCACCCGCTGCCAAGTGAGACGAGAGACGCGGTTCCTTTGGCTCATTTAGTGATCATCCCGGTGACGTCAGTACGATCGCGCCAGTGGGCGATGACTTTGTTGCAAAATGACGAGCTGGTTTCAGTAGACGGCTGTGCAGTCGATCTGTTGAGGTTGCCTGGCGTTTCTTGTACGTCTTGATCCGGATAGGTGTGCAGTGTTCTAACGTAGTGTTTAGATGGCATGCTTCACGTTGCTGCACCCGCTGCCAAGTGAGACGAGAGACGCGGTTCCTTTGGCTCATTTAGTGATCATCCCGGTGACGTCAGTACGATCGCGCCAGTGGGCGATGACTTTGTTGCAAAATGACGAGCTGGTTTCAGTAGACGGCTCGTGCAGTCGATCTGTTGAGGTTGCCTGGCGTTTCTTGTACGTCTTGATCCGGATAGGTGTGCAGTGTTCTAACGTAGTGTTTAGATGGCATGCGTCACGTTGCTGCACCCGCTGCCAAGTGAGACGAGAGACGCGGTTCCTTTGGCTCATTTAGTGATCATCCCGGTGACGTCAGTACGATCGCGCCAGTGGGCGATGACTTTGTTGCAAAATGACGAGCTGGTTTCAGTAGACGGCTCGTGCAGTCGATCTGTTGAGGTTGCCTGGCGTTTCTTGTACGTCTTGACCCGGATAAGTATGCAGTGTTCTAACGTAGTGTTTAGATGGCATGCTTCACGTTGCTGCACCCGCTGCCAAGTGAGACGAGAGACGGGGTTCCTTTGGCTCATTTAGTGATCATCCCGGTGACGTCAGTACGATCGCGCCAGTGGGCGATGACTTTGTTGCGAAATGACGAGCTGCTTTCAGTAGACGACTCGTGCAGTCGATCCGTTGAGGTTGCCTGGCGTTTCTTGTACGTCTTGATCCGGATAGGTGTGCAGTGTTCTAACGTAGTGTTTAGATGGCATGCTTCACGTTGCTGCACCCGCTGCCAAGTGAGACGAGAGACGCGGTTCCTTTGGCTCATTTAGTGATCATCCCGGTGACGTCAGTACGATCGCGCCAGTGGGCGATGACTTTGTTGCAAAATGACGAGCTGGTTTCAGTAGACGGCTCGTGCAGTCGATCTGTTGAGGTTGCCTGGCGTTTCTTGTACGTCTTGACCCGGATAAGTATGCAGTGTTCTAACGTAGTGTTTAGATGGCATGCTTCACGTTGCTGCACCCGCTGCCAAGTGAGACGAGAGACGCGGTTCCTTTGGCTCATTTAGTGATCATCCCGGTGACGTCAGTACGATCGCGCCAGTGGGCGATGACTTTGTTGCAAAATGACGAGCTGGTTTCAGTAGACGGCTCGTGCAGTCGATCTGTTGAGGTTGCCTGGCGTTTCTTGTACGTCTTGACCCGGATAAGTATGTATTGTTCTAACGTAGTGTTTAGATGGCATGCTTCACGTTGCTGCACCCGCTGCCAAGTGAGACGAGAGACGCGGTTCCTTTGGCTCATTTAGTGATCATCCCGGTGACGTCAGTACGATCGCGCCAGTGGGCGATGACTTTGTTGCAAAATGACGAGCTGGTTTCAGTAGACGGCTCGTGCAGTCGATCTGTTGAGGTTGCCTGGCGTTTCTTGTACGTCTTGATCCGGATAGGTGTGCAGTGTTCTAACGTAGTGTTTAGATGACATGCTTCACGTTGCTGCACCCGCTGCCAAGTGAGACGAGAGACGCGGTTCCTTTGGCTCATTTAGTGATCATCCCGGTGACGTCAGTACGATCGCGCCAGTGGGCGATGACTTTGTTGCAAAATGACGAGCTGGTTTCAGTAGACGGCTCGTGCAGTCGATCTGTTGAGGTTGCCTGGCGTTTCTTGTACGTCTTGACCCGGATAAGTATGTATTGTTCTAACGTAGTGTTTAGATGGCATGCTTCACGTTGCTGCACCCGCTGCCAAGTGAGACGAGAGACGCGGTTCCTTTGGCTCATTTAGTGATCATCCCGGTGACGTCAGTACGATCGCGCCAGTGGGCGATGACTTTGTTGCAAAATGACGAGCTGGTTTCAGTAGACGGCTGTGCAGTCGATCTGTTGAGGTTGCCTGGCGTTTCTTGTACGTCTTGATCCGGATAGGTGTGCAGTGTTCTAACGTAGTGTTTAGATGGCATGCTTCACGTTGCTGCACCCGCTGCCAAGTGAGACGAGAGACGCGGTTCCTTTGGCTCATTTAGTGATCATCCCGGTGACGTCAGTACGATCGCGCCAGTGGGCGATGACTTTGTTGCAAAATGACGAGCTGGTTTCAGTAGACGGCTCGTGCAGTCGATCTGTTGAGGTTGCCTGGCGTTTCTTGTACGTCTTGACCCGGATAAGTATGTATTGTTCTAACGTAGTGTTTAGATGGCATGCTTCACGTTGCTGCACCCGCTGCCAAGTGAGACGAGAGACGCGGTTCCTTTGGCTCATTTAGTGATCATCCCGGTGACGTCAGTACGATCGCGCCAGTGGGCGAGGACTTTGTTGCAAAATGACGAGCTGGTTTCAGTAGACGGCTGTGCAGTCGATCTGTTGAGGTTGCCTGGCGTTTCTTGTACGTCTTGATCCGGATAGGTGTGCAGTGTTCTAACGTAGTGTTTAGATGGCATGCTTCACGTTGCTGCACCCGCTGCCAAGTGAGACGAGAGACGCGGTTCCTTTGGCTCATTTAGTGATCATCCCGGTGACGTCAGTACGATCGCGCCAGTGGGCGATGACTTTGTTGCAAAATGACGAGCTGGTTTCAGTAGACGGCTGTGCAGTCGATCTGTTGAGGTTGCCTGGCGTTTCTTGTACGTCTTGATCCGGATAGGTGTGCAGTGTTCTAACGTAGTGTTTAGATGGCATGCTTCACGTTGCTGCACCCGCTGCCAAGTGAGACGAGAGACGCGGTTCCTTTGGCTCATTTAGTGATCATCCCGGTGACGTCAGTACGATCGCGCCAGTGGGCGATGACTTTGTTGCAAAATGACGAGCTGGTTTCAGTAGACGGCTGTGCAGTCGATCTGTTGAGGTTGCCTGGCGTTTCTTGTACGTCTTGATCCGGATAGGTGTGCAGTGTTCTAACGTAGTGTTTAGATGGCATGCTTCACGTTGCTGCACCCGCTGCCAAGTGAGACGAGAGACGCGGTTCCTTTGGCTCATTTAGTGATCATCCCGGTGACGTCAGTACGATCGCGCCAGTGGGCGATGACTTTGTTGCAAAATGACGAGCTGGTTTCAGTAGACGGCTCGTGCAGTCGATCTGTTGAGGTTGCCTGGCGTTTCTTGTACGTCTTGATCCGGATAGGTGTGCAGTGTTCTAACGTAGTGTTTAGATGGCATGCTTCACGTTGCTGCACCCGCTGCCAAGTGAGACGAGAGACGCGGTTCCTTTGGCTCATTTAGTGATCATCCCGGTGACGTCAGTACGATCGCGCCAGTGGGCGATGACTTTGTTGCAAAATGACGAGCTGGTTTCAGTAGACGGCTGTGCAGTCGATCTGTTGAGGTTGCCTGGCGTTTCTTGTACGTCTTGATCCGGATAGGTGTGCAGTGTTCTAACGTAGTGTTTAGATGGCATGCTTCACGTTGCTGCACCCGCTGCCAAGTGAGACGAGAGACGCGGTTCCTTTGGCTCATTTAGTGATCATCCCGGTGACGTCAGTACGATCGCGCCAGTGGGCGATGACTTTGTTGCAAAATGACGAGCTGGTTTCAGTAGACGGCTGTGCAGTCGATCTGTTGAGGTTGCCTGGCGTTTCTTGTACGTCTTGATCCGGATAGGTGTGCAGTGTTCTAACGTAGTGTTTAGATGGCATGCTTCACGTTGCTGCACCCGCTGCCAAGTGAGACGAGAGACGCGGTTCCTTTGGCTCATTTAGTGATCATCCCGGTGACGTCAGTACGATCGCGCCAGTGGGCGATGACTTTGTTGCAAAATGACGAGCTGGTTTCAGTAGACGGCTGTGCAGTCGATCTGTTGAGGTTGCCTGGCGTTTCTTGTACGTCTTGATCCGGATAGGTGTGCAGTGTTCTAACGTAGTGTTTAGATGGCATGCTTCACGTTGCTGCACCCGCTGCCAAGTGAGACGAGAGACGCGGTTCCTTTGGCTCATTTAGTGATCATCCCGGTGACGTCAGTACGATCGCGCCAGTGGGCGATGACTTTGTTGCAAAATGACGAGCTGGTTTCAGTAGACGGCTGTGCAGTCGATCTGTTGAGGTTGCCTGGCGTTTCTTGTACGTCTTGATCCGGATAGGTGTGCAGTGTTCTAACGTAGTGTTTAGATGGCATGCTTCACGTTGCTGCACCCGCTGCCAAGTGAGACGAGAGACGCGGTTCCTTTGGCTCATTTAGTGATCATCCCGGTGACGTCAGTACGATCGCGCCAGTGGGCGATGACTTTGTTGCAAAATGACGAGCTGGTTTCAGTAGACGGCTCGTGCAGTCGATCTGTTGAGGTTGCCTTGCGTTTCTTGTACGTCTTGACCCGGATAAGTATGTATTGTTCTAACGTAGTGTTTAGATGGCATGCTTCACGTTGCTGCACCCGCTGCCAAGTGAGACGAGAGACGCGGTTCCTTTGGCTCATTTAGTGATCATCCCGGTGACGTCAGTACGATCGCGCCAGTGGGCGATGACTTTGTTGCAAAATGACGAGCTGGTTTCAGTAGACGGCTCGTGCAGTCGATCTGTTGAGGTTGCCTGGCGTTTCTTGTACGTCTTGACCCGGATAAGTATGTATTGTTCTAACGTAGTGTTTAGATGGCATGCTTCACGTTGCTGCACCCGCTGCCAAGTGAGACGAGAGACGCGGTTCCTTTGGCTCATTTAGTGATCATCCCGGTGACGTCAGTACGATCGCGCCAGTGGGCGATGACTTTGTTGCAAAATGACGAGCTGGTTTCAGTAGACGGCTCGTGCAGTCGATCTGTTGAGGTTGCCTGGCGTTTCTTGTACGTCTTGACCCGGATAAGTATGTATTGTTCTAACGTAGTGTTTAGATGGCATGCTTCACGTTGCTGCACCCGCTGCCAAGTGAGACGAGAGACGCGGTTCCTTTGGCTCATTTAGTGATCATCCCGGTGACGTCAGTACGATCGCGCCAGTGGGCGATGACTTTGTTGCAAAATGACGAGCTGGTTTCAGTAGACGGCTCGTGCAGTCGATCTGTTGAGGTTGCCTGGCGTTTCTTGTACGTCTTGATCCGGATAGGTGTGCAGTGTTCTAACGTAGTGTTTAGATGGCATGCTTCACGTTGCTGCACCCGCTGCCAAGTGAGACGAGAGACGCGGTTCCTTTGGCTCATTTAGTGATCATCCCGGTGACGTCAGTACGATCGCGCCAGTGGGCGATGACTTTGTTGCAAAATGACGAGCTGGTTTCAGTAGACGGCTCGTGCAGTCGATCTGTTGAGGTTGCCTGGCGTTTCTTGTACGTCTTGACCCGGATAAGTATGTATTGTTCTAACGTAGTGTTTAGATGGCATGCTTCACGTTGCTGCACCCGCTGCCAAGTGAGACGAGAGACGCGGTTCCTTTGGCTCATTTAGTGATCATCCCGGTGACGTCAGTACGATCGCGCCAGTGGGCGATGACTTTGTTGCAAAATGACGAGCTGGTTTCAGTAGACGGCTCGTGCAGTCGATCTGTTGAGGTTGCCTGGCGTTTCTTGTACGTCTTGATCCGGATAGGTGTGCAGTGTTCTAACGTAGTGTTTAGATGGCATGCTTCACGTTGCTGCACCCGCTGCCAAGTGAGACGAGAGACGCGGTTCCTTTGGCTCATTTAGTGATCATCCCGGTGACGTCAGTACGATCGCGCCAGTGGGCGATGACTTTGTTGCAAAATGACGAGCTGGTTTCAGTAGACGGCTCGTGCAGTCGATCTGTTGAGGTTGCCTGGCGTTTCTTGTACGTCTTGATCCGGATAAGTATGTATTGTTCTAACGTAGTGTTTAGGTGGCATGCTTCACGTTGCTGCACCCGCTGCCAAGTGAGACGAGAGACGCGGTTCCTTTGGCTCATTTAGTGATCATCCCGGTGACGTCAGTACGATCGCGCCAGTGGGCGATGACTTTGTTGCAAAATGACGAGCTGGTTTCAGTAGACGGCTCGTGCAGTCGATCTGTTGAGGTTGCCTGGCGTTTCTTGTACGTCTTGATCCGGATAGGTGTGCAGTGTTCTAACGTAGTGTTTAGATGGCATGCTTCACGTTGCTGCACCCGCTGCCAAGTGAGACGAGAGACGCGGTTCCTTTGGCTCATTTAGTGATCATCCCGGTGACGTCAGTACGATCGCGCCAGTGGGCGATGACTTTGTTGCAAAATGACGAGCTGGTTTCAGTAGACGGCTCGTGCAGTCGATCTGTTGAGGTTGCCTGGCGTTTCTTGTACGTCTTGACCCGGATAAGTATGTATTGTTCTAACGTAGTGTTTAGATGGCATGCTTCACGTTGCTGCACCCGCTGCCAAGTGAGACGAGAGACGCGGTTCCTTTGGCTCATTTAGTGATCATCCCGGTGACGTAAGTACGATCGCGCCAGTGGGCGATGACTTTGTTGCAAAAGGACGAGCTGGTTTCAGTAGACGGCTCGTGCAGTCGATCTGTTGAGGTTGCCTGGCGTTTCTTGTACGTCTTGATCCGGATAGGTGTGCAGTGTTCTAACGTAGTGTTTAGATGACATGCTTCACGTTGCTGCACCCGCTGCCAAGTGAGACGAGAGACGCGGTTCCTTTGGCTCATTTAGTGATCATCCCGGTGACGTCAGTACGATCGCGCCAGTGGGCGATGACTTTGTTGCAAAATGACGAGCTGGTTTCAGTAGACGGCTCGTGCAGTCGATCTGTTGAGGTTGCCTGGCGTTTCTTGTACGTCTTGACCCGGATAAGTATGTATTGTTCTAACGTAGTGTTTAGATGGCATGCTTCACGTTGCTGCACCCGCTGCCAAGTGAGACGAGAGACGCGGTTCCTTTGGCTCATTTAGTGATCATCCCGGTGACGTCAGTACGATCGCGCCAGTGGGCGATGACTTTGTTGCAAAATGACGAGCTGGTTTCAGTAGACGGCTCGTGCAGTCGATCTGTTGAGGTTGCCTGGCGTTTCTTGTACGTCTTGACCCGGATAAGTATGTATTGTTCTAACGTAGTGTTTAGATGGCATGCTTCACGTTGCTGCACCCGCTGCCAAGTGAGACGAGAGACGCGGTTCCTTTGGCTCATTTAGTGATCATCCCGGTGACGTCAGTACGATCGCGCCAGTGGGCGATGACTTTGTTGCAAAATGACGAGCTGGTTTCAGTAGACGACTCGTGCAGTCGATCTGTTGAGGTTGCCTGGCGTTTCTTGTACGTCTTGACCCGGATAAGTATGCAGTGTTCTAACGTAGTGTTTAGATGGCATGCTTCACGTTGCTGCACCCGCTGCCAAGTGAGACGAGAGATTCGGTTCCTTTGGCTCCTTTAGTGATGATCCCGGTGACGTCAGTACGATCGCGCCAGTGGGCGATGACTTTGTTGCAAAATGACGAGCTGCTTTCCATAGACGACTCGTGCAGTCGATCTGTTGAGGTTGCCTGGCGTTTCTTGTACGTCTTGACCCGGATAAGTATGCAGTGTTCTAATGTAGTGTTTAGATGGCATGCTTCACGTTGCTGCACCCGCTGCCAAGTGAGACGAGAGATTCGGTTCCTTTGGCTCCTTTAGTGATGATCCCGGTGACGTCAGTACGATCGCGCCAGTGGGCGATGACTTTGTTGCAAAATGACGAGCTGCTTTCAGTAGACGACTCGTGCAGTCGATCCGTTGAGGTTGCCTGGCGTTTCTTGTACGTCTTGACCCGGATAAGTATGCAGTGTTCTAACGTAGTTTTTAGATGGCATGCTTCACGTTGCTGCACCCGCTGCCAAGTGAGACGAGAGATTCGGTTCCTTTGGCTCCTTTAGTGATGATCCCGGTGACGTCAGTACGATCGCGCCAGTGGGCGATGACTTTGTTGCAAAATGACGAGCTGCTTTCCATAGACGACTCGTGCAGTCGATCTGTTGAGGTTGCCTGGCGTTTCTTGTACGTCTTGACCCGGATAAGTATGTATTGTTCTAATGTAGTGTTTAGATGGCATGCTTCACGTTGCTGCACCCGCTGCCAAGTGAGACGAGAGATTCGGTTCCTTTGGCTCCTTTAGTGATGATCCCGGTGACGTCAGTACGATCGCGCCAGTGGGCGATGACTTTGTTGCAAAATGACGAGCTGCTTTCAGTAGACGACTCGTGCAGTCGATCCGTTGAGGTTGCCTGGCGTTTCTTGTACGTCTTGACCCGGATAAGTATGCAGTGTTCTAATGTAGTGTTTAGATGACATGCTTCACGTTGCTGCACCCGCTGCCAAGTGAGACGAGAGATTCGGTTCCTTTGGCTCCTTTAGTGATGATCCCGGTGACGTCAGTACGATCGCGCCAGTGGGCGATGACTTTGTTGCAAAATGACGAGCTGCTTTCCATAGACGACTCGTGCAGTCGATCTGTTGAGGTTGCCTGGCGTTTCTTGTACGTCTTGACCCGGATAAGTATGCAGTGTTCTAATGTAGTGTTTAGATGGCATGCTTCACGTTGCTGCACCCGCTGCCAAGTGAGACGAGAGATTCGGTTCCTTTGGCTCCTTTAGTGATGATCCCGGTGACGTCAGTACGATCGCGCCAGTGGGCGATGACTTTGTTGCAAAATGACGAGCTGCTTTCCATAGACGACTCGTGCAGTCGATCTGTTGAGGTTGCCTGGCGTTTCTTGTACGTCTTGACCCGGATAAGTATGCAGTGTTCTAACGTAGTGTTTAGATGGCATGCTTCACGTTGCTGCACCCGCTGCCAAGTGAGACGAGAGACGCGGTTCCTTTGCCTCATTTAGTGATCATCCCGGTGACGTCAGTACGATCGCGCCAGTGGGCGATGACTTTGTTGCAAAATGTCGAGCTGGTTTCAGTAGACGGCTCGTGCAGTCGATCTGTTGAGGTTGCCTGGCGTTTCTTGTACGTCTTGACCCGGATAAGTATGCAGTGTTCTAACGTAGTGTTTAGATGGCATGCTTCACGTTGCTGCACCCGCTGCCAAGTGAGACGAGAGACCCGGTTCCTTTGGCTCATTTAGTGATCATCCCGGTGACGTCAGTACGATCGCGCCAGTGGGCGATGACTTTGTTGCAAAATGACGAGCTGCTTTCAGTAGACGACTCGTGCAGTCGATCTGTTGAGGTTGCCTGGCGTTTCTTGTACGTCTTGACCCGGATAAGTATGCAGTGTTCTAACGTAGTGTTCAGATGACATGCTTCACGTTGCTGCACCCGCTGCCAAGTGAGACGAGAGACGCGGTTCCTTTGGCTCATTTAGTGATCATCCCGGTGACGTCAGTACGATCGCGCCAGTGGGCGATGACTTTGTTGCAAAATGACGAGCTGCTTTCAGTAGACAACTCGTGCAGTCGATCTGTTGAGGTTGCCTGGCGTTTCTTGTACGTCTTGACCCGGATAAGTATGCAGTGTTCTAACGTAGTGTTTAGATGGCATGCTTCACGTTGCTGCACCCGCTGCCAAGTGAGACGAGAGACGCGGTTCCTTTGGCTCATTTAGTGATCATCCCGGTGACGTCAGTACGATCGCGCCAGTGGGCGATGACTTTGTTGCAAAATGACGAGCTGCTTTCAGTAGACGACTCGTGCAGTCGATCTGTTGAAGTTGCCTGGCGTTTCTTGTACGTCTTGACCCGGATAAGTATGCAGTGTTCTAACGTAGTTTTTAGATGGCATGCTTCACGTTGCTGCACCCGCTGCCAAGTGAGACGAGAGACGCGGTTCCTTTGGCTCATTTAGTGATCATCCCGGTGACGTCAGTACGATCGCGCCAGTGGGCGATGACTTTGTTGCAAAATGACGAGCTGCTTTCAGTAGACGACTCGTGCAGTCGATCTGTTGAGGTTGCCTGGCGTTTCTTGTACGTCTTGACCCGGATAAGTATGCAGTGTTCTAACGTAGTGTTTAGATGGCATGCTTCACGTTGCTGCACCCGCTGCCAAGTGAGACGAGAGACGCGGTTCCTTTGGCTCATTTAGTGATCATCCCGGTGACGTCAGTACGATCGCGCCAGTGGGCGATGACTTTGTTGCAAAATGACGAGCTGGTTTCAGTAGACGGCTCGTGCAGTCGATCTGTTGAGGTTGCCTGGCGTTTCTTGTACGTCTTGATCCGGATAGGTGTGCAGTGTTCTAACGTAGTGTTTAGATGGCATGCTTCACGTTGCTGCACCCGCTGCCAACTGAGTCGAGAGATGCGGTTCCTTTGGCTCATTTAGTGATGATCCCGGTGACGTCAGTACGATCGCGCCAGTGGGCGATGACTTTGTTGCAAAATGACGAGCTGGTTTCAGTAGACGGCTCGTGCAGTCGATCTGTTGAGGTTGCCTGGCGTTTCTTGTACGTCTAGACCCGGATAAGTATGCAGTGTTCTAACGTAGTGTTTAGATGGCATGCTTCACGTTGCTGCACCCGCTGCCAAGTGAGACGAGAGACGCGGTTCCTTTGGCTCATTTAGTGATCATCCCGGTGACGTCAGTACGATCGCGCCAGTGGGTGATGACTTTGTTGCAAAATGACGAGCTGCTTTCAGTAGACGACTCGTGCAGTCGATCTGTTGAAGTTGCCTGGCGTTTCTTGTACGTCTTGATCCGGATAGGTGTGCAGTGTTCTAACGTAGTGTTTAGATGGCATGCTTCACGTTGCTGCACCCGCTGCCAAGTCAGACGAGAGATGCGGTTCCTTTGGCTCATTTAGTGATGATCCCGGTGACGTCAGTACGATCGCGCCGGTGGGCGATGACTTTGTTGCAAAATGACGAGCTGCTTTCCATAGACGACTCGTGCAGTCGATCTGTTGAGGTTGCCTGGCGTTTCTTGTACGTCTTGACCCGGATAAGTATGCAGTGTTCTAACGTAGTGTTTAGATGGCATGCTTCACGTTGCTGCACCCGCTGCCAAGTGAGACGAGAGACGCGGTTCCTTTGCCTCATTTAGTGATCATCCCGGTGACGTCAGTACGATCGCGCCAGTGGGCGATGACTTTGTTGCAAAATGTCGAGCTGGTTTCAGTAGACGACTCGTGCAGTCGATCTGTTGAGGTTGCCTGGCGTTTCTTGTACGTCTTGACCCGGATAAGTATGCAGTGTTCTAACGTAGTGTTTAGATGGCATGCTTCACGTTGCTGCACCCGCTGCCAAGTGAGACGAGAGACCCGGTTCCTTTGGCTCATTTAGTGATCATCCCGGTGACGTCAGTACGATCGCGCCAGTGGGCGATGACTTTGTTGCAAAATGACGAGCTGCTTTCCATAGACGGCTCGTGCAGTCGATCTGTTGAGGTTGCCTGGCGTTTCTTGTACGTCTTGACCCGGATAAGTATGCAGTGTTCTAACGTAGTGTTTAGATGGCATGCTTCACGTTGCTGCACCCGCTGCCAAGTGAGACGAGAGACCCGGTTCCTTTGGCTCATTTAGTGATCATCCCGGTGACGTCAGTACGATCGCGCCAGTGGGCGATAACTTTGTTGCAAAATGACGAGCTGCTTTCAGTAGACGACTCGTGCAGTCGATCTGTTGAGGTTGCCTGGCGTTTCTTGTACGTCTTGACCCGGATAAGTATGCAGTGTTCTAACGTAGTGTTCAGATGACATGCTTCACGTTGCTGCACCCGCTGCCAAGTGAGACGAGAGACGCGGTTCCTTTGGCTCATTTAGTGATCATCCCGGTGACGTCAGTACGATCGCGCCAGTGGGCGATGACTTTGTTGCAAAATGACGAGCTGCTTTCAGTAGACGACTCGTGCAGTCGATCTGTTGAGGTTGCCTGGCGTTTCTTGTACGTCTTGACCCGGATAAGTATGCAGTGTTCTAACGTAGTGTTTAGATGGCATGCTTCACGTTGCTGCACCCGCTGCCAAGTGAGACGAGAGACGCGGTTCCTTTGGCTCATTTAGTGATCATCCCGGTGACGTCAGTACGATCGCGCCAGTGGGCGATGACTTTGTTGCAAAATGACGAGCTGCTTTCAGTAGACGACTCGTGCAGTCGATCTGTTGAAGTTGCCTGGCGTTTCTTGTACGTCTTGACCCGGATAAGTATGCAGTGTTCTAACGTAGTTTTTAGATGGCATGCTTCACGTTGCTGCACCCGCTGCCAAGTGAGACGAGAGACGCGGTTCCTTTGGCTCATTTAGTGATCATCCCGGTGACGTCAGTACGATCGCGCCAGTGGGCGATGACTTTGTTGCAAAATGACGAGCTGCTTTCAGTAGACGACTCGTGCAGTCGATCTGTTGAGGTTGCCTGGCGTTTCTTGTACGTCTTGACCCGGATAAGTATGCAGTGTTCTAACGTAGTGTTTAGATGGCATGCTTCACGTTGCTGCACCCGCTGCCAAGTGAGACGAGAGACGCGGTTCCTTTGGCTCATTTAGTGATCATCCCGGTGACGTCAGTACGATCGCGCCAGTGGGCGATGACTTTGTTGCAAAATGACGAGCTGGTTTCAGTAGACGGCTCGTGCAGTCGATCTGTTGAGGTTGCCTGGCGTTTCTTGTACGTCTTGATCCGGATAGGTGTGCAGTGTTCTAACGTAGTGTTTAGATGGCTTGCTTCACGTTGCTGCACCCGCTGCCAACTGAGACGAGAGATGCGGTTCCTTTGGCTCATTTAGTGATGATCCCGGTGACGTCAGTACGATCGCGCCAGTGGGCGATGACTTTGTTGCAAAATGACGAGCTGGTTTCAGTAGACGGCTCGTGCAGTCGATCTGTTGAGGTTGCCTGGCGTTTCTTGTACGTCTAGACCCGGATAAGTATGCAGTGTTCTAACGTAGTGTTTAGATGGCATGCTTCACGTTGCTGCACCCGCTGCCAAGTGAGACGAGAGACGCGGTTCCTTTGGCTCATTTAGTGATCATCCCGGTGACGTCAGTACGATCGCGCCAGTGGGCGATGACTTTGTTGCAAAATGACGAGCTGCTTTCAGTAGACGACTCGTGCAGTCGATCTGTTGAAGTTGCCTGGCGTTTCTTGTACGTCTTGATCCGGATAGGTGTGCAGTGTTCTAACGTAGTGTTTAGATGGCATGCTTCACGTTGCTGCACCCGCTGCCAAGTGAGACGAGAGATGCGGTTCCTTTGGCTCATTTAGTGATGATCCCGGTGACGTCAGTACGATCGCGCCAGTGGGCGATGACTTTGTTGCAAAATGACGAGCTGGTTTCAGTAGACGGCTCGTGCAGTCGATCTGTTGAGGTTGCCTGGCGTTTCTTGTACGTCTTGACCCGGATAAGTATGCAGTGTTCTAACGTAGTGTTTAGATGGCATGCTTCACGTTGCTGCACCCGCTGCCAAGTGAGACGAGAGACGCGGTTCCTTTGGCTCATTTAGTGATCATCCCGGTGACGTCAGTACGATCGCGCCAGTGGGCGATGACTTTGTTGCAAAATGACGAGCTGCTTTTAGTAGACGACTCGTGCAGTCGATCCGTTGAGGTTGCCTGGCGTTTCTTGTACGTCTTGATCCGGATAGGTGTGCAGTGTTCTAACGTAGTGTTTAGATGGCATGCTTCACGTTGCTGCACCCGCTGCCAAGTGAGACGAGAGACGCGGTTCCTTTGGCTCATTTAGTGATGATCCCGGTGACGTCAGTACGATCGCGTCAGTGGGCGATGACTTTGTTGCAAAATGACGAGCTGCTTTTAGTAGACGGCTCATGCAGTCGATCTGTTGAAGTTGCCTGGCGTTTCTTGTACGTCTTGATCCGGATAAGTATGCAGTGTTCTAACGTAGTGTTTAGATGGCATGCTTCACGTTGCTGCACCCGCTGCCAAGTGAGACGAGAGATGCGGTTCCTTTGGCTCATTTAGTGATGATCCCGGTGACGTCAGTACGATCGCGCCAGTGGGCGATGACATTGTTGCAAAATGACGAGCTGCTTTCAGTAGACGGCTCGTGCAGTCGATCTGTTGAGGTTGCCTGGCGTTTCTTGTACGTCTTGATCCGGATAAGTATGCAGTGTTCTAACGTAGTGTTTAGATGGCATGCTTCACGTTGCTGCACCCGCTGCCAAGTGAGACGAGAGATGCGGTTCCTTTGGCGCATTTAGTAATGATCCCGGTGACGTCAGTACCATCGCGCCAGTGGGCGATGCCTTTGTTGCAAAATGACGGGCTGCTTTCAGTAGACGGCTCGTGCAGTCGATCTGTTGAGGTTGCCTGGCGTTTCTTGTACGTCTTGATCCGGATAAGTATGCAGTGTTCTAGCGTAGTGTTTAGATGGCATGCTTCACGTTGCTGCACCCGCTGCCAAGTGAGACGAGAGACGCGGTTCCTTTGGCTCATTTAGTGATGATCCCGGTGACGTCAGTACGATCGCGTCAGTGGGCGATGCCTTTGTTGCAAAATGACGAGCTGCTTTCAGTAGACGGCTCGTGCAGTCGATCTGTTGAAGTTGCCTGGCGTTTCTTGTACGTCTTGATCCGGATAAGTATGCAGTGTTCTAACGTAGTGTTTAGATGGCATGCTTCACGTTGCTGCACCCGCTGCCAAGTGAGACGAGAGATGCGGTTCCTTTGGCTCATTTAGTGATGATCCCGGTGACGTCAGTACGATCGCGCCAGTGGGCGATGACTTTGTTGCAAAATGACGAGCTGCTTTCAGTAGACGGCTCATGCAGTCGATCTGTTGAAGTTGCCTGGCGTTTCTTGTACGTCTTGATCCGGATAAGTATGCAGTGTTCTAACGTAGTGTTTAGATGGCATGCTTCACGTTGCTGCACCCGCTGCCAAGTGAGACGAGAGATGCGGTTCCTTTGGCTCATTTAGTGATGATCCCGGTGACGTCAGTACGATCGCGCCAGTGGGCGATGACTTTGTTGCAAAATGACGAGCTGCTTTCAGTAGACGGCTCGTGCAGTCGATCTGTTGAGGTTGCCTGGCGTTTCTTGTACGTCTTGATCCGGATAAGTATGCAGTGTTCTAACGTAGTGTTTAGATGGCATGCTTCACGTTGCTGCACCCGCTGCCAAGTGAGACGAGAGATGCGGTTCCTTTGGCGCATTTAGTAATGATCCCGGTGACGTCAGTACCATCGCGCCAGTGGGCGATGCCTTTGTTGCAAAATGACGGGCTGCTTTCAGTAGACGGCTCGTGCAGTCGATCTGTTGAGGTTGCCTGGCGTTTCTTGTACGTCTTGATCCGGATAAGTATGCAGTGTTCTAGCGTAGTGTTTAGATGGCATGCTTCACGTTGCTGCACCCGCTGCCAAGTGAGACGAGAGACGCGGTTCCTTTGGCTCATTTAGTGATGATCCCGGTGACGTCAGTACGATCGCGTCAGTGGGCGATGCCTTTGTTGCAAAATGACGAGCTGCTTTCAGTAGACGGCTCGTGCAGTCGATCTGTTGAAGTTGCCTGGCGTTTCTTGTACGTCTTGATCCGGATAAGTATGCAGTGTTCTAACGTAGTGTTTAGATGGCATGCTTCACGTTGCTGCACCCGCTGCCAAGTGAGACGAGAGATGCGGTTCCTTTGGCTCATTTAGTGATGATCCCGGTGACGTCAGTACGATCGCGCCAGTGGGCGATGACTTTGTTGCAGAATGACAGGCTGCTTTTAGTAGACGGCTCGTGCTGTCGATCTGTTGAGGTTGCCTGGCGTTTCTTGTACGTTTTGATCCGGATAAGTCTGCAGTGTTCTAGCGTAGTGTTTAGATGGCATGCTTGACGTTGCTGCACCCGCTGCCAAGTGAGACGAGAGACACGGTTCCTTTGGCTCATTTAGTGGTGATCCCGGTGACGTCAGTACGATCGCGCCAGTGGGCGATGACTTTGTTGCAGGATGACGGGCTGCTTTCAGTAGACGGCTCGTGCAGTCGTTCTGTTGAGGTTGCCTGGCGTTGCTTGTACGTCTTGATCCGGATAAGTCTGCAGCGTTCAAGCGTAGTGTTCAGATGGGATGCTTCACGTTGCTGCACCCGCTGCCAAGTGAGACGAGAGATGCGGTTCCTTCGGCTCATTTAGTGATGATCCCGGTGACGTCAGTACGATCGCGCCAGTGGGCGATGACTTTGTTGCAGAATGACGGGCTGCTTTCAGTAGACGGCTCGTGCAGTCGATCTGTTGAAGTTGCCTGGCGTTGCTTGTACGTCTTCATCCGGATAAGTCTGCAGTGTTCAAACGTAGATTTTAGATGGTATGCTTCACGTTGCTGCACCCGCTGCCAAGTGAGACAATAGATGCGGTTGCCTTGGCTTATGTAATGATGATCCCGGTGACGTCATTATGATCGTGCCAGTGGGCGATGATCTTGATGCAAAATGACGGGCTCCTTTCAGTTGACGGCACATGCAGTCGATCTGCTGAGGCGGCATGGCGTTTCTTGTACTTCTTGATCCGGATAAGTCTGCGGTGTTCAAGCGTTGTGTTTAGATGGGATGCTTCACGTTGCTGCGCCCGCGGCCAAGTGAGACGAGAGATTCGGTTCCCTTGGTTTATGTAGTGATGATCCCGGTGACGTCATTATTATCGTGCCAGTGGGCGATGATCTTGATGCAAAATGACGGGCCCCTTTCAGTTGACGGCACGTGCAGTCGATCTGCTAAGGCGGCATGGCGTTTCATGTACTTCTTGATCCGGATAAGTATGCAGTGTTCTAACGTAGTGTTTAGATGGGATGCTTCACGTTGCAGCGCCCGCGGCCAAGTGAGATGAGAGATGCGGTTCCGTTGTTTTATGTAGTGATGATCCCGGTGACGTCATTATGATCGCGCCAGTGGACGATAATCTTGATGCAGAACGACGGGCTCCTTTCAGGTGACGGCACGTGCAGTCGATCTGCTGTGGTGGCCTCGCGATTCTTGTACGCCTTGATCCGGATAAGCCTGCAGTGTTCAAACGTAGTGTTTTGGTGGGATTCTTCACGTTGCTGTGCGCGGTGTAGAGTGGCTCACAACGATGAACTCTGACCCTTGCCCGAAAATCAAGAAGATTCCACTGCGAGCCAATGTTTATCGTTCTCCGAAGACCAACAATGGCTCACAGGGTTGGCTTGTGTTCTTTCAACGGGTTAATGAATAAGTAGCAGCCAGAATTGTTCCGGGGACTCTCATATCTGTCGATGCCGAATTCGAAGGAACACATTGCAGGCACACTATTATTGTTGGAGCGGTAATAAGTACAAGCAATAATGTACGAAAATAAAGTTTTACTAAATCGCAAAACATTCATACTGCAAAACTCCGTGACTTGTTTTAATTGTTTGTTATGTAAAAATTGTTCAGAAATTAAAAACTAAAGTGATCAGGCGGGGATTACCTTACCTTGTCTCGGAGTTAAGCAATTGTAGCGGTACACATTTTGTTATTAAGCTGAAAGCATTAACTGTGTCATAGAGCGAACCGCGCCAAACGGCATCGTAAATCGTTTCGCCAATTGAAGCCACCCGATCCCAAAGGAGCAGCGTAAAGGAGACGTATTTTCGGCTTCGGTCCCATTGGCTGGTGCGCGTTGACGAGGCTCACATTGGCCGCTGCGCATCAGTTTCAGGGACCGCTCACCCCATGGCGCTGCGTGTCCGTCAGCGCGCCGTTAACGCGGAGTGTCCAATGTCAGTGCGCCGAGGAGGCGCGCGTGCTGACCGGCGGCGAAAAGTACGCAGCAGACGAAAAAGGTAGCGGACGAGCGGCTAGCATGCTTTCGCATTCCCAACTCATAAAAAGTGCTTAGGTGTACCTCGATCCTTTTTTTTCCGTTTTTATCAAAATCTACTTAGTTCCTTTGGTTGGTCAAAAAACATGCCTACGTCTTTAAACTCCGCGTATAATTTCCTCTTATAAACATCAGCGCAATGACAAGGGACGAAGAACGTAGGGACACGTTTTACAGCAGCTGTGCATGGGCGCCGCCATAACTGACCTTCAGTTTTTGTTCTTTCTTATTCCGTTCACTTCACTTCATCATTACCAGAGCAGAACAGGTTATTGCCATTTTAGATGCTACTGTGTTCTTGTGCCCAGCATAGGCCCTTGTGAAGACCCGTCAACGGCCGCTTCAGTGGCTCGGCATCTCAGTAAGACAAGAGAAGGGCGGCTATGGCGGCTCAATCTGGCGCGTGTGTAACGCGTCTATTAGCCCCGTGCGGGACCGAAAGCGTCGCTGTGGTCGGCCTTTCACGATTGGCCGAACGCTGACTATGACGTAGGAAAGGGGATTTATCATCGACGGAAATAAGAGGAATGAAAGAACTTTAATTTTGACGGTGTTGGCAGTGTTGGTTTAAGAGCCCAATGACTTCAAGCTTCCCCCATGCTATTTACAAACACCATCGAACTTGTTGTTCGCAAGGTAATGACGTCACAAGGGGGAACCATAAGAGGGCGCCACCAAAACATCTCGCCGCTAATAGGAGCCAGCTCCGAGAAATTAAAATTTTTTCTTCTTTTTCTAAACTCGCTGCGTGAGCTTCCTGAGGCGCGAGAATAAAAACGAACAGTTCGAACCAGAACATTGTGGAGCTCGGACGTCTTTTCTACAAACTGGTGGCCCAGAATCCGAAGGCCCCTGCCGCCTCGCACCACGACCGCAGCCAGCATGCAGAACCTGGCGCGAGACGGTGACACTACCGGCGACGGCGCGCCTTTTCGTTCCCCGGACACTGACCTCACGGCCATCCAGCTCCGGCTTCCCCCTTTTTGGCCGAAAAATCCACGAGTCTGGATAACCCAGATCGAGGCTCAGTTTCATCTCCACCGCGTAACATCCCAGCTGTCTCGGTTCTACTACGCCGTCGCCTCCCTCTTTCCGGCCGTCGCCGACGATTCTGTCCCGGCCTCCACCTGACGACGCCTACGACCACCTAAAGGGCGTCCTTCTCGGGCGGACGACAGCTTCGGAGCGCACGAGGATCCAGCAGCTGCTCACAGCCCAGGAGCTGGGAGACCGCCGCCCATCTCAACTTCTTCACCAGATGCCGCAGCTGCTCGGTCCCCAAGCCTCCGGCTCCCAGGACCCTATTCTGCGAGAGCTATTTCTCCAGAAACTTCCACAAGGAATACGCATGGTTCTGGCAGCTGCGGACGACATGCCGCTAGACCGCCTGGCGATGCTTGCGGACCGCACCGCTGAGTACGCTGCATCGTCCATCGCGACAATCACATCGCACGAACCGCCTGCCTGGCAAACAGCCCTTACAAGACTCGAGGCGCACATGGAACAGCTATCCTGCGCTGTTGCCGCTGTGAGGCCGTCGCACGAGACACCTTCCCGACGAACGAGGCGAGATATGTCTCAAACCCGTTCATCCTCGCGACGCACCTCACGGTCAGACGACAGATCGGTCTGCTGGTACCACAGGCGGTATGCAGAACGTGCCACATGCTGCCAACAACCATGTTCCTGGTCGGGAAACCCCACGGCCCGTCACTAACAGTGGCAAGTGACTACGGCCAACACCCGAGCCACTTTTTCTATGTCATGAATAAGATCTCTGGCCAACGCTTTTTGGTGGACACGGGGGCCGAGGTTAGCGTCCTGCCAGCGTCACGACTAGACCGTCAGCAGACGCAGCACACCAGACCCCTACGAGCAGTCAACAGCTCTGCCATTGCCACCTATGGCCAGAGATCCCTCACCATCGACATTGGACTGCGACAACTCTTCCGCTGGGTCTTCATTGTTGCAGACCTTCGAGAGGCCATACTGCGAGCGGGCTTCTTGGCGAACTTTGGCCTGGCCGTTAACATCTGTGGCTGAAGCCTCACGGATGCTACGACATCGTTCCCCATTCAAGGTATTCTTTCGTCATTTCAAGCTTCTCCGACGCGCCCTTTGGCGGCGTCTTCAAGATATGAAGCCATCCTCGCAGAACACCCTGCCATAACCCGACCTTGCAACACGGAGGTACCCGCCAAGCACGCCGTGACCCACCACATCATTACCAACGGCCCTCCAGTCTCTGCGAGACCTCGTCGACTCTTCGGCGAGCGACCTAACATCGCACGCAGAGAATTCGAACAAATACTGGAGCTTGGCATCATCCGCCCTCCTCCAGCAATTGGGCGTCGCCTCTTCACATGGTCCCTGAGAAGGATCCAAACGACTGGAGGCCATGCGGAGATTATCGCGCCTTGAATGCGTCATGGTACCTGACCGGTACCCCTTGCCACACATTCACGATTTCTCCGCTGGCCTAGCTGGCACCAACATCTACAGCAAGGTAGACCTTATTAAGGCCTACCACCAGATTCCAGTCGAGCCAGCGGATGTGCCCAAAACCGCCATCACAACCCCGATCGGACTTTTGGAGTACGTTCGGATGCCCTTTGGCCTCCGAAACTCTGCGTAGACTTTTCAACGCCTTATAAACGAAGTCACCAGAGGCCTTTATTTCATCTTCGCTTATGATGATGATATTCTCGTGGCCAGCTCCTCTCCGGAAGAACACGAGCAACATCTGCGACTTTTGTTCGACCGGCTGCAGGAATATGGCTTCGTCATCAGCGCGAAGAAGTGCGTTTTCCGTGCCGACGCGCTGGACTTTCTCGGCCACCGCATAACATCGTAGGGCGTCCTACCACTCCAAGAAAAAGTCCGGGCAATACGCGAGTTCCCTCAACCTACCTCGCTTCGAAAGCTTCGCGAATTTCTCGGGCTTGTAAATTTCCACCGTAGATTTATTACCCACTGTGCCAAAATTCTACAGCCCATGACGGACTTGCTGAAGACCAAGAAAGCGCCATCATCGTCACTTAAATGGACGGAGGAACTTGCATCAGCTTTTTCCGCCGTGAAGGAAGCCTTGATCAACGCAACCCTGCTGGTCCATCCACAAACTGAGGCTGCTACCCGTCTCATGACCGACGCGTCCAGTACAGCTGTAGGTGCTGTACTACAGCAGCTTCTTGACGGCCAGTGGAGGACACTAGGTTTCTTTTCTCAGAAACTGAAACCTGTGGAAACGCGATATAGTACGTTTGGACGAGAACTCCTTGCCATCTACCTTGCCCTTCGGCACTTCAGGTACATCCTGGAAGGTCACGAGTTCCACGTCCTAACGGACCATAAGCCATTGACTTACGCGTTTCATTGAAATCACACAGCCTACTGCTCCCGAGAAATCCGACAACTCGCCTACATATCAGAGTTCACGGTAGATCTCCGTCACATCAAAGGAGAAGACTACTCAGCAGCGGACGCTCTTTCCCGCGTCAAAGCACTTCAGCAGTCTCTGGAGGAGTAGACTTCGAACGCATCGCTGCCGCGCAACGAGACGACCCTGAATTGACAACCACCCTGAGACGATGAAGTCTTTTGTGTTGAAGCGGATTCCCCTCCCTCACTGCACCAGTACCATCCTCTGCGACATGAGCATGGGACATCCTCGACTTTTCGTTCCATTGGCACTTCGTCGGCAGGTCTTCGACCACATCCACAACATCAGCCACCCGGGCATCCGAGCCACGCAGCGACTGGTGACAGCTCGCTATGTGTGGCCTACAATGAACGTGGATGTACGAGGGTGGGCCAGAAGCTGCCTTCAATGTCAGTGCTCTAAGGTGAGCCGACACACTGTCACACCTTTGAGACCATTTCGTGCCCCCTCGGCACGGTTCGACCATGTTCACCTCGATCTTGTGGGCCCCCTGCCATCATGCCGAAGCTTCACTTACATCATGACTTGCGTCGACCGCTACACCAGGTGGCGCGAAGCCACTCCCCTGGTTGACATCACTGCCGAGACAGTCGCCAAGAACTTTATCGACATCTGGATATCCTGGATATACCGTGCCGAGGGGGCACGGAATGGTCTCAAAGGTGTGACAGTGTGTCGGCTCACCTTAGAGCGCTGCCATTGAAAGCAGCTTCTGGCCCACCCTCGTACATCCACGTTCATTGTAGGCCACACATACACTCTTAGAAAAAAGGGTATGGATAGTCCTCCCCTAGGGGAGGAACAGTCTTGTAACCTATGTTCCTTTAGAAAGGGAGAAACTCTCGTCCCTGGAGCAGAGGAGCAAAGTTTCTCCGTCGCCTGCATCTCAATATGGCGGCCCCGAATCGAGCGAATCGAGCCCAATAAGGCTTGACGAGGACGCTACGTCTCTTGTACGGGACGAGAGGAGCAGCAAATAAAAGCGTAACACGAGCTTTCCCCGAACTGTGTTTATTTCCGAAGCCAGATTCCCCCCCCCCCCCCCCCCCACAGGTCCAAAAACTTGCGTTTCGGAAACAGTTACTCAGTCTTCTCGTCGACAGCACTGCGATGTTAAACGGAGACAACCGATACCCAGTTACATCGCGCACTTTGCGTCTTACCTTTGGTGCTCCTCGAGTCACAATTCCTTCGTCAACCGCACATCACGGAGAAGGGCAAACTCAATCTGCGAAAACAAAAGCCACTCTCGAAGCTCTCGAAAAAGCAAACTCGAAGCCGCTGTTTATCGCGTAGCGTGAAAGAAAGTTACATCGCTAGCCACCAGATGGCGGGGTCAAGCAGAGTAATTTAGAGTAATTTCAAGTAGCTAGGCTAGGTGGCGCTAGGTACCGCCCAATTCATGTTCTACAAAAAAATTTTTGATTTCTTCAGGCCAGTATTGCGCTTGGGGATCCTCTACGATACACAAATTACGCTTGGTACAAATCAGGTGAACATACATTGAGCACATACACGGCACACACAAATATCAACACAACGGAACGCCACACTAACCCTAACACTACACCCGTGCTCTTCGTTCCCGTCTTTTATACTGGTCATTTTGAACAGACGGAATTTTTCGGTGACCGAATAAGCAATAAAAAATATTCCCATCAAGTTGATTTTTTTCCAGCAATGTCACACCTCTGAGAGTATTTTGAATGGCTCAGGGGATGAATCTCTTATTAAAAAGCAAACGCTCGATCATGCCGTAATTATTTGAAAGCCAATAAATCAAGCCGCTCCGATGCGGTTCGAAGCCATGAGTTTGTTTCCCCGCACGGCACGTCGTAGCCTGCATTTATATTGTTGTGTTTCTTTTTCTATTTGTGCTGTTTGCGCAAAGCTGCAATTGCCGTCTTGAATTAATCTCTGTAGAGCGGATATTCACTCAGTTGGAATTGATGCTTCACGGGCTGAGAAATCGCTTTCGAACAACTTGAATGCAGTCAAAGCCGCGAATTGCGGCAGGTGTTAAGTGTACGGAGCAACGCCGTGGCGAGCCCGAATACTTCTAGCGCTCATCCCAGCTCGCCACTTGGAGAGCAGTTTCTCCAGGAACCGTAGTATATTTAAACAGCAAAATAAAGGGTAGCTTTTTGTTTTCTCTATTTTACCTACTAATATTTTTAATGCTAAAATTCCACACTGTAAATATACGTGCTTTCCGTCACGATTTCGTACTGTTGTCCTTGCCCCATAGCGCAATCGCTCTCGGGGACGAGACAACCGACAGTCACATTGGCCACTGTACGATAGGAGCTTATACTGTTCAGACCAGCAATTCAACATGACTATCCGCACGTTGATCGACTGCACGTAACCCCTCAAGTGGTATTAAACTCTTTAATGTAAAGCGAAATGTCAACCTGCGACACCCCGCCCCCTCCGATCACGGCCCGCCAAGCGGCATCAATGCCCGACAGTTTACGCCATCTCATATTGTTGTTACACCACTGATACGCGAACACACGGCCACATCGGCGATAATTCCAGTCTTCTGTTCACAACCCACAACACTGCCATCACGATGTTGCAGCTATGTTGCTGACACGCGCAAATACAGAACCACGTTGAACGCCGGTTGCACTCGGCATCGGAAAACAGAACCGAACTCAGCACGGAAGGCACCCAGGCAGCCGGCAGCAAAACCTGCCTGTCTTGGACGCAGTTCCTGCGGTTTCCATAACGTCGAAAACGTCGACACAGTTCCGCGTGGTTTCGCTACTGTAGTTTCGTGCCGCGTGAGTCCCGCAATCCGGAGACGGACATCGCGGACATCGCGGACATCCTACGATCCTACCCAGTGTATGTGGCGCTGCTGGCATTGCTCCGGAACTTCGCTGTTTCTAGCGGCTACGTTTGCTCGTTTGAAAAAAATAGAGATAAAAACGTCAATGCATCCGAAATATTCTGCACGTTTAGACTAGACGACAGAATTACAGGCTGCCTTCGCTGCCGTTGAAGCTCAATCAACTCAACAGCTATTTATTAAACAACGTGCGCGACCTGCCCGAAAAACGAAACTGAAAGATGAGTCGGGAGGGCGAAAGCTTTTTCCCGTCTACTTGGAGAAAGAGAAAAATGTTTCGTTCCTCCCCTTTTCTCGTGTCCGCTTGGGGGCGCGTCAGTAGAAGGGAGGAAGACGCGCCGTTGCTACTTTTTTCCTCCATTTTTTCTTAGAGTGTAGCGAGCTGTCACCAGTCGCTGCGTGGCTCGGATCCTGCTTTGGATGTCCATCCACCGTCACTACGGACCGGGGACGACAATTCGAATGCTCGCGGTTTGCTGCCTTAGCCCAGCTCCTCGGCACGCATCACGTGCACACTACCTCATACATCCCGTCAACCAATGGCATGGTGAACAGGTTACACCGACCGCTCAGGGCCGCAATCACAGCACGAGATGGACGTCTCAACCGGGTCGATCATCTCCCATTCGTCCTTCTCGGCATTCGATCCACCTTCAAACAAGACCTGGAATGCACCTCGGCTGAATTGGTTTATGGATCGCCACTCCGACTCCCTGGAGAATTTTTCGATATTACCAAGTGCACTCCAACAATTCCACACCAAGTGTACCTAGACGACTTGAGGCACTTTATGCAAGAACTGAAGCCCACACAACCTGGGATGCCCCATTCTCAGATGGTCTTCGTAAGTCAAGAATTGAAAACTTCCACCCACGAATTCGTCAGGAAGGAAGTCAAGAAGAAAAATCTCACGCCACCTTACAGGGACCCTTTAAGATACTCGAGCGCACCGAGAAGACCATGACTCTTGACATTCACGGACACCGAGAAATCGTCGCCATGGACCAAATCAAACCCGCATTTCAGAACTCATATTCTCATCCTTCATACTCGGAGCAACTTGTAACACCCCAGGAAACTAAGAAACCAAGAACTGTTTCATGGGACAGATAACTCCCAACACCCTCCTTCTTTTATTGCCACCATTATATCAACTACACTTTTATTTGTATTTCCGTGCTCCATGCTGCCAGGGGGGAGCCCTATAGGAGCCAGCTCCGAGAAATGAAATAATTTTTCTTCTTTTTCTAAACTTGCTGCGCGAGCTTCCTGAGGCGCGACATTAAAAACGAACAGTTCGAGTCAGAACACCGTGGAGCTCGGACGCGTTTCCTACACACGTCTCTACGTTTTTTCTCCCTTGTCTTTGCGTTAATTATAACAAGATGTATAACAAAAGCCCCAAGAAATAATATTAATATAGTATAATTTCCCCCACTATGTATATATATTTTTGAATTGGCTCTAATAATGTCGCAAGAAGATGAAAGACCAGTGGAGCGTTTGATTGAATGCGGGCTTGCGCCATTGGTGCTGTGTGCTTCCCACCCGTAGATTCTGAAGCGCTAAGCTGCAAATACGGGTACAAGTTTGAGAATAAATTTCTGCTTTGCGACCCGCATAGAGAAACTAGGTATTGTAAAATGCTCAAACTCCGCGTGAATGGGACACAATACTGCGTTTCACACAAAGTCAGACTATGGCTGGCGCTATCATTCGATATGGACAATCAGCGACTTGACTAGCTACTTGACTAGTTCATTGTAACTGCTCCCGTCGTGTTTCCATGTGTGCAGTCACTGGCAACACAAAAAACGTCAGGGCTCTAACGAAACCCGTAGGGTGAAACACCGCGACAGCTGAGTTATACACATTCGTTTTACTCGTTTAAAAACATCGTGTTTTTCAGAACCACTAAACCGTGTCCCATATAATGAAATAGGGAATAAACTTTCAATTGGGGCTTGTGATTGTTTTCTTCGTGACACCTCAAATATATACTCTAAGGAGACGCGGACTTTTAGAAACATAAAGGTATCTACAATATCTTTCCTAAGCCCCATAGGTTGTCTGGGGTAGAATTTTTTGTTGAAATGAGCAAGAAGGGCAAGTGATGTGCCCGCTTTTTTGAGTGAGCGTAGGCAGAAAGGCATAAAATAAATTCCTAAAATCTACAGTGTATAAACGAGCTCCTAGAGGAATCAATGTTTCATACCCAAATCACCAGTTTCTAATTGTAGGAATAAGTTATCGTGCTTTAACCATTCCCAAGAGGAGCTCTAGATAACGGTCGCAAACTTTCAGTCAAAGGCTTATATATTTGAACGGCCACAATGTAATACTTGATTGACATACATTGATTTAGATATTAAATAAATGTTACAGACGGCTCCTTTTGCGAAGACTGAAAGAGCTTGCAGTATTTCAGTTTACGCAAGATTTTCGTTTAATATCGCCTACGACAGAAATCCAACATAGATTATAAGATTGTGTCTGATTCAGAGGAACGCCAAGATATTTAAACGAAGAAACACTCTACGATTGCCCAGCAAAAGGTTCTGGTTTGGCCAACGCATTTCTTCAGAAGCCATTAGACTTTTTGGTATTTAACCTCGCTCCAGCTAGTTTGCGATTAGTCTCTGTCAGATGAAGGCCTTTCTCCACACTTTTCTTATTCGAACAGAACAACGCCACGTTATCCCCGTATTCTAGTAATTTTACCTCTGTGAAGCAAAGACTATAGCCATGAGTATTATCATTTTTTATAATGCTAACGGAGAGAGGTTGAAGGTATAGAGCAAAGAGCGGTCGTAATAGTGGGCAGCCCTTCCTTACTGAAGAATTTATATGGAAGTATTATAAATGGGAGTCGTTTACAATAAGTCTCGTGCTGCAATTTCTCTAATAAAGCCGAATGCCCTCTAATAGCTCGGACCGCACGTTTGCATGATAACGTAGTTTTAATATGAAAGAATGACTTGCCTTATAAAACCCTTGGACACGTCAAGTTAAACTATAGTCACTTCATCCTGTTCATCGGACACCGAGTCAATCACAGATCTTGCAACGTGTATGTTCGTTTGCATATTTTGTTCTCGTATACCACAGGTTTGATGTTCTGCGATTAGATTGTGTATGTAAGCGCTCCTTTACGATTTTTGCAACTATTTTATAGTCCACATTACAAACTGATATAGGTCTATGAGCTTCAACTTTGTTTACAGCTAATATGTCTTCTGTGTTATGAATTGGTACTGTGCAACCATAATACAAAGTTGGCAGTTGGGTTTTGTGTATGTACACAGTTTTAAGGAGAACAAGTAGTAATGAAATCAACAGAGGATAAAATGTCCTCTAAAATTCCGCACTTAGGCGAAAGGTCCATTTGTCTTGTTTGAAAGGAAGAAATTTTATGAGAACTCGTAATATCCGCAATGTCAGAGCACCATTGACTATTTCCTTTTCCTTGTTTGATAAGAAAGGCACGAGGTGAACTATAGCTCTTCTCTATCGGAACTTTCATTGATGGGGATACTCTTCCCAAAAAGATTAGAGTAATAACCTAGAAAAGCCTCTGAAATATTTGGTGTTCCTATTTTTGAACTACCTCTGTATTGAATTTATACTATTTCTCTCTTTTTTTTTAATCATACTTTTTGCTCATTCTCTAAAGACCTCTTTTCGCGTGTCTCTCCGAGAAGTTTTTTTTTTTTTTTTTTTTTTTTTTTTTTTGTGAACGCGGTCGAATTACGGCTGCCGCGATATTTTTTGGCATCGAAATGCTATAGCTGTGTTTTGTCGTGCTTATTTCTTCAGTGTACTCAACTTAATGTTTACTTTCAAGCTCGCACAGAATTGATGGCACATTAAAATATTCTTCAGTTCACGTCTCTTTTTAAATGTATTAGCGCTCGCGCGTTCGATTGCCCAATTTTTGGCATCTTGTTTGAAGATGTCCCATTTGTAAAATACGTGTGGAGAGCTTATCTGCTGTACGCGCGAAAGAAATTCGAGGATACATTCGGAAAAAAAATATCGGCAGATAGAAGAGTTGTGTTCAGTTCCCATATGCTCCACTCAAACTGTAAAGAATGCCGTTTCTTCTCGCCAATGGTAAACAATACAAGAGTGGTCTTAGAAAATACGCGTTCCGCCGAGTACTTTGAAAGAGCCCCGTAGGGTTCTCCGGAGACACATATTCGATCTAGTCATGCGTGAGAGGAGTGTTGGAAATGTGTGTAGTGCACTCTGCTTCCTACATCTTCTCTTGTGTGCGTTATGTTGTTTTCACTGACAAGAGATTGCAGTAAAACTGCATTAAAGACAAATCTTGCCGCAAATTTGGAAATATTCAAATTTTACACGAAGTTGAAATCTTCAAGAAGCAGCAATTTCTTACGGTTAAAATATATTGGTCTTTGAGTGAAAAAAGCCATTACGTGGATTCACGGTGATGGGAGCGTACACACACACAGATTATAGGCCACTTGCCATCGCTACTAGTAAGGTAGCAGATGATAAAGCGCCCCTTCTGGTCAGTGGTGAGGGCATTAGACGTGAAACCCGTTCACTTGTTCACAAACAAAAAACAACCTGCCGAAGTGCCTATTGCATGAATGGTAGACAGTTCAGAATCGTTTAGAAAAAGATTTCAACACGATTTCGGTTTCTTCCTCACCTGATAATTTTCTCTCTCGTACAGCTAATACATCTATCTTCCTGCTATGGGGGCGTAAGCTGAAGAAGCGGACACTGCTTTTGCTTAAATTTCAGAGCTCTCACATTTAAGTTAGCTACATGAATTTGAGAAGCGCTAGGCATGCAATTGCTTATGATTGAATGTGAACGTCCATAGGGTTTCATTCGAGGTGGCTTCGAATACCACTTGTGCCGCGTTCCAGCCTGTCTTCTGTCGAACAATTTTAACCTAGTTCAGGGGCTTTAATTTGACGTTGCATTTTTAAGTTTTTCAATTCCGAGTATGGGATCGCCTGCGCCGTTGGTTTCTTGAGTTGAGCTACATTCTTCCTCATTTTCGGTGGTTGATGTGTTGTGTTGGTCATCTGGGAGAGGCCTTTTGTGTTTCGGCCTCTGAGGTGTTGTCAGTGTGTTTTCTGGGCTGGCCAGGGGGCTAGCGTTTAGTCCCGTACATGGATCGGGAGAAGGAAGGGATCCTTTTGGCAAAGTAGTTTCCGGCGGGTGTGGCTGAGGAGTAAGACCCGGATGCTTAGTCATCATGGGGATGTCTCCACTCGGTTCAGCAGCCTCGCTTACATCCAGAACATGGACGTTCTGCCACTAAGTGCGTTACGGAAACTTTATTGTTCTGCGGGGAAGTTAGTGAGAGTGTATTTTATGGATAGTTACAATCACGAGGCGCGTAAATAGTAAACGTCGTATACTCCTCCGTGAGCATGTGCACAGTTGCAAGACCTATTCCAGTCACATAAAATGTGTAGAAACTAAAGCAAGCTGCTGCTTTGGCAAAATGATTGGTAATGTTAAATATTAACGAAAATTCCTGGGTTTGCACGCGTTGTGCTGTTTTTTATTCGCCTAACTCGAGTGATTCCGAGTTTGCAAATGCTCTTCGTTCGAGATAATAAAAGTTGTAGTAGAGCTTCCGCTAAGGATAACGGGCTTTTCACGGGCGTGTTTAACCTGTGCTAAAAGCGATGCAACAAGCTCCCGCTAGCAACGTAGTCCTTGCCTCCGATCCAGAAAAATTTTCTTCCCGCGCAGGAAAAGGTGCACTCTATCGTGTGCCGGCTTTCAGAACTAGCTCCACTCAAGGGGTAAACGTAATACATATTTGCGTTGCATGTCGGTGTCCAAAAGTACTTGAAACTACATTCGCATTTTTTTTTTTATCGTCTGCGTTCAGCGGATTTTGAGAAATCTTGTTTTCGCACACGGGCGACTCCAGCTCTTCTCGCGTTATTACATTTGCCGATAAAAAGGTATTTCCTTCTTTACAAGACCAACAATGCTGCACAAAAGTTACTTCCCAGAGATTAGAAAAAAAAACAGAACTGCCAACATGATAAAAATATATATCTACTCCGCTGCATGCAATAGCAAACAAGTACGGCCCGCCACGCGAAGGTGCGCCTACGAGCCTTGTGGTCCTCACTCCCAAAAAAAATGGCGGAAGGGGGCGTGCGCGGAAAGAGGACGAGGAGGTTCGCCCTTGATGGAAAAAAGAAAAACGCGTGGAGGGGGATTCGCCTTACCTTTCACTATATAGGAACCTTAATAGGAACATATAAACATGCTGGATAGCGGTTTCGTTTTAACGTAAGGAGTAGCGCATTTTTTGCCCTTCCAGCTGATACAAACTTCAGTCGTAGGTGCAGTTTTACCTTTCAAATTTTCGGTTTTGTTTGTTTGCTCGGTTATGTCCTTCTTGATTTATTTATTCAGATACAAGGCCTAGGGTAATGAGGCAAACGAAACATTTGCTCCTCCTGATGAGGTTCTATTACCCGCTTATCTTGCCCAGCGTGCCACATCATTACATCAGGTAGCTACACAACACCAATAAACGCAAAATAGAACAATGCAGTCGAAATGAGTAGCAAAACAAAAATGTAATTTGTGCAGTGGTTACTCAAAACTTATACGAGATTCTACGATACAAAGAGCATGGGCACATCCTTGGAACCAAGAAGCTAAATTATACGGCATTTGGAAACATAAATTGGATGGCGTATAACATACAATCTTTGTTTCTCAACGTTCGCCGCCCCCCCCCCCCCCCCCCCTCCGTTCTAAATTAAAACCTTTCTCACGGAGTGATCGGCCAAAATAAATGACGGAGACAGATATACGGCACGTACAAGGTTAAGGCCTCCCAAATGCCCGATGAGTCTCGTTGCAGGATAACATTGGATGCTCCTCTGTAAATCAAGTTTTCTAGCATAAATTCGAACAACAAATCGGTCCCTTTGGAGTCCTCATACCACTTTCACGATTGTCTTCAAATATACAAAATCATTCGATGCACCAGAGAGTGAAGGAGATTAGGAGACAACAAAGCAAGGGGAAATCAGAGCGCCGAGCTTTGGTTGGAAGGATTAATGGGTAGACCAAAGCTAGCAGCTTTCCTCGCAACCCCACTCGTCGAACTCATTAATACGCGGAATGCCGGCGTCAGGCGTTGGACCTTCGTGCAGGAACGCGTTGGACGAGTGCAGTGGAGACAAAGGCGGGTAGTTCGAAAGCTCGTTCATGCACTAGCGTCGACTGCGTTGCGCTGGGTTGCGTCCTGCAGAACAGCGCCTCCCCATTGGGTCGTCGTAAGGGTCGTCATAGCAACAGCTAGAAGCAAGCAGTCTCAACGTAGTCAGACGTCACTGTGTGAACGATCCTTTAGCTCCGCCCACTCATCCGTCCAATTGGAGCTCGGCGTTCTGACGTCCCTCCGCGTTCTTGTCTCCTCCTCTCCCTCACTTTCTCGGCGCATAATATTCTTCGCAAGATATAACATTCTGCATTGTGTCTAGAAAAAAAGAAAAAAAGACCAGTCCTTGTAATTCTGTCTAATGCCAAACTCTAGAAAAAAAAAGGAAAAACTAAAACATTTTTCTCTTAGCTGGCGACTTGGAAGTTTCCAAATAAAATTTTGTTTGACCGGCTCCATAGTTCAGCTGTGCGGCCATGAATTCTAGGAGTATGTAAATATTTCCTAGAACGCCGCTGCACTTGTGGTTAACTTTTTGAGAAAGTGCGTCTAAGAAAACACTAAAACTAAATTGGGAGGAATTTATTTGGTATAAACATTTCGCGGGCCTTCTAGCGTCTGTGGTTACTTTTCCTGGTGGCGCCGCCTTTAAAACTGCTTTACAATGTACTACCTTTTTTTGCGTTCTGGACAGCTTAATAATAAATTGGTCGGAAACTCTTGTTTAGTTACAATTGGTTGCTATCATTATTTAGGCTGCGAAGGCTATCAACGAGGATGGCTATTATAGACATCCATTTTCTTCTAAAGGTAATGCCTGTTACTCTTCAAACTCAAAGCTTACTTGTAGGCATAGACACTCAAGTGCCCACTAGAGCTAGTCGCCATTTTGAACTTTTTGTCCAAGTAGAATTAGTGAATTGTAACCGTTATCTCGTATGCAGTCTGCTTTTAATAACCTAGGCAATTGTGAATTGCCTGTTTTCCTTGATTTTGATCAATTTAAACCAGCCTTGCATACGTGTATTTCATCTGATTCAGAGTTTGTGGGAGGAGTTGCATATCCCTAAGAAACTTGTATTCATGTCCTTTCACATGTTTCCGTTCATTCTAAATGGTGTTGCTGTAAACAAGAACTGACAGTGCACCACACAAACACTTTCATAGCTGTTTATGGGCACTAAGCAAGAAAAATGCATTATTATTAATATTATTATTATTGTTATGCAATAATAATATATATTGAATTGAATGCATGTATTGAATTGAAAGCTGCAATAAATTGATTGATTGATTGATTAATATTATTATTACGTTTTCAGGTCTGCATGTTTGCACGTGAACATACGAAGCTTCCGCAAATGCTGGGATAATTTTCGAATAATCGTTCGAAGAAATGTTTTCTGTCGATGCGTTTATGTTTACAGAAATCAATATTCCGGAGTTCATGCTGAGTCAATACACCTTTACAGACTACAGTACCTTTTTCCACGCGATCGAAGCGGAGTGGCGGGGGTAGTGTGGCTTATGTTCATGAAATACAGCAAGTCTCTGGCCTCGATTTAATATTTCCTCACATTGAGGTCCTTTCCCTAAAACTTGAGAATTTGAATTTCTCCACTTCTCTGTATTTATAGGCCTCCTGCGGAAAGTGCTCGACTGTTTCTTGGTGAGCTTGAATCCACACTTTGTAATTTCTCCTCTACGCAGCACCTGTGTCTGGTAGGCGACTTTTAATATCGACGTACTAAGCACAACGAACCCTATTATATGTGACTACTTAAATATTTTATCTAATGTTCGTTTGGAATGGGTTATTTTGGCCGCAACTCGAGAAAACATCTTAGGGACCAAATTAGTCTCTTCATGCATTGACCACATTTCCATACGAACACCGAATGCTCAAGTGGAATTTTCTCTATTTCTTGAAAAGTTAGCCGATCACTACTTCGTGGCATGCCGACTAACAGATAATTTAGCGTTCAAATTTGAATGTGGAGCTTCACGACAAGCCCAGATTATTGATATTGTTTTGTTCGACAACTTGGTTGCCTCGCATGAATGGAAAGTCTTTTTAGGTTCAGTTAACACTACCAACGTGTATCCGAGGTTTGTGGAGGCTTTTAAAACTGTACAGAATCTGCCAAACGAACTGTAATTTTAAGCAGATGTAGACCTAACCATCAATGGCTCAGTTCTAATATCCTTAAACAAATGAAGGAAAAGGACCTTGTTTGGAAACGATGCCCTAGGACTCCTAATAACAATGATTTGCGTTATTAGTTTCGACAAGTTAGAAATAAGGTAAACGCAGTAATTCGCTCTGTATATTTCATGTAAAAATTTGAGGAATCCAGATTGAGCTCGGCAGTAATTCGCTCTGTATATTTCATGTAAAAATTTGAGGAATCCAGATTCAGCTCGGCTAGAACATGGACGCTGAATGATCAATTTCAAGGCACTGGTGCTGAGTGTTCAATTGAATACGCTCTTGGAAGAAATTTTCGCTCACTCACATTCTCACTAGCCGCCGATTTCAACAGCTTCTTTGCTAAATATTCTAGCGTGTGTAGAGACCCAGTTGATAACTTGTGCACATTGAGTGATGCATCTTTAAAGTCAGCTTTCCTTCCCTCTTTAAATGGAGATTGATATCCATTCTATGTTGTTTAGCTTCAAAGCAAGCAAGTCACCTGGTGATGATGGCATTCGCGCGTATGATATGCAGAGGAATTTCACACTAATTAAGGATGTTCTTCTAGTTATGCTTAATTGCTTTATTACTTTTGCCAACATACCTAATGGTCTAAAGGTTACCATTTGTATACCCCTCTTCAAAGGGGGCGCCCAATTGAAAATAAAGAATTATCGCCCTATTTCTTTATGACCAATTTTAGGTCAAATTCTCGAGAAACACCTCTTTCAGTCGTTGTACAGCTTTTTGGTTACGAATGAAATCTTTTCACCCACTCAGTACGATTTGATTGTTGGAAAAGGCACGCAGCCTGCCCTTGATGATTTTTCTGATAACTTGTATTCCACATTTGACAATAACATGTTCGCATGCGCGCTTTTTCTTGACGTGTCTAAGGCCTTTGATACTGTTAGCCACCAACTGCTCCTAAGGAAATTACATCACCTGGGTTTTCGTGGCCCTTTTTAGTCTTTAGTAGAAAACTTCCTTTCTCAACGTTCTCAAGTCGTGTCAATCGATGGCTTTAAGAGTTCTCTTCTTCCTCTTAAGGCGGGGGTGCCTCAAGGTTCAGTGTAATCCCCTCTACTTTTCAACATTTTTGTTAATGACATGGCTAGTGTCGTCAGTGGATGCACGCACTACCAATACGCCGACGGTACCCTTCTTGCGCCGCGTCATATTAATTCCCATGACTCTTTCAATACACTTGAGGAGAATGCTACCCATATAATGGACTGGTATATATATATATATATATATATATATATATATATATATATATATATATATATATATATATATATATATATATATATATATAAGAAAACCCTTGGCGAAAACAGCAACAACGGACGGTTTATTCTTCGACGTTTCCTCCGGAGTCCAGCCTTCTCAGGAAGAAATTTTACAGATAAACGCGGGTGGTATTTATACAACGCTGCGGTCGAGTCCAAGTTTTAAAAACGGCGGGATGACGGCTGGAGTTTCCTTATAAGCGTAGGGGGAGTTCCGGATGGGCGATCGTTTATACAATGCTACAGTCGGGTCCGAATTTCGGCCGGGTGACGGTCGGAGCTTTTGTGAGAGGGAAGCGTGGAGCAGTTCGTATTCGAGTGAAGAAGCTTGGTGGTCGTCGACGTTTCTTCCTAAGGCAGACCTTTTTCGAGACAGTCTCGAAAATAAAGTCTGTCTCAGGCCGAAATGTCCACGAATTCACGAATAATATGTTTTAAAAACGCTAACAACCGTCTCAAGTGAGTTTTCTGCCGTATACACTTTTCGAAATCCTGCGCTACGTTTTCTCTCTCTCTCTCTCTCGCTCTATATATATATATCAGTGTGTTGAACCGAAAAAATACGGGTTCGGTTACGGTTCAGGTTTAGGTAAATTTATTTTGTTCCGGTTCAGTTCCGGTTCGATTGATTCGATCCGCGAACCGGTTCGCGAACCGGTTCGGGGCGCTGAACCGGTTCGTGAACCTGTTCGGAAATTATAAATGATAAATTGCAACATCAAAATAAATTACAAATAAAACATCTGAAATCAGCACATGCGAAACGGGATGCATCGTAGTGTAAGGCTCAGGGATTTCTACCAGGAATGGTTTCTTTATGTGCACTCAAAGGTTACCTCACCGACGTTTACGCATTCGGACTTCATCTAATTGGGTCCGACGCAGCAGCTGTAAAATCGGCGACCTCTTTACGAACCCACTTACAAGTAGAACTCGCTAACTATCCCGCCACCTCGGCGTGTAAGCAATTGAAGGAACAGTGCGGAGAAAATACAGCTTTCTTTATTTGAACTAGCCTTCGGTAACTCAAATTAGACCCTTAAAGAAGTTTTCATTAAACAAGATACGGAATATGAAAAACACTTCACCGAACGCAACGCCAGAAAAACGTAATAGGATAAATATTAAAATAGAAGAGTTCGCTGTCTCACAAATATATTACGTTTTAAGTGCCTATATGAAACCGGATGCATTATTATCAAACTCCACAGCCTTTTCTTTTCTCATTCCGATGGAAGCAAACTTCAAGAACTCGCGCGTTCCAGAAACGCGTTAGGAAATGAGCACACAGCAGCATTTAGGATTCACGAGATTGTAGAAAAATGAAATCCCGTGACGGCGATTTTTTTTTTTTTTTTGCACAGCCTTTTAATTATTTTTCTTCCGTGCAAGCCGCGACCAGCGCAATACTGGTTCCTATGTCAAGATCCATGGATGCAGCGTTTGTCAAGATTCATGGATGCAGCGTTTATATTCCTAAGACTGAGTGGAGAAGAAAAATATGTAAGCGAGGTGTGTGTCAGTTGACGGCCCTTAAAAAACAAATGGCATTGATAGCACATTCATTGTCAACAGCGCGTGGCCGAACCGTTTTGACATGAGCCGGTAACCGTTATCTTTTTCCGGTTCAGTTCCGGTTCGGGTTCATCGCGATAACAATATAACGGTTCGGGTTCGGGTTCAGTTCCGGAAAAAATACCGGTTCGGTTTCGGTTTTATATTTCTTTCCAATGATTGGAAATCGAAAGCACTGGAAGCTTTGCGCTAAAATTTCAAGTTATGTTTTTCGCGATATGAAGACTTTATTTTAGAGTATATATTTAAACTGTTAGTCTTAAGCAAGTAAACTCTATGCAGCAATGTAGATTTTTCATAAATTAATTTTTCCTTCCAATTAATTTCCTCGTTCATCACATACGACGGAGACCTGCACTTAGGCCCGGACCCGAGCTAAAATCGAAGAGCTTCCACTTTTTGTTTAAAATAAAGTTTCTCTCTCCTTGCAATGATTCGTAACCGAAAGCATCCCATACTAGTGGGCTGCAAATATAAAGATTTTTTGAGCGATATGAAAACTTTATTTCGAAGTATGAATTTAGATTTGTAATCTTTAACAAGAGTGATATTTTGTCGCCATTTTTTTAAAGGTGCTGCTCTCGCGCGTTATCAAACTTTCACATCAATCCCAAAATGATCTGCTTTAAAATTTCGTCTCTTTCTTGTGTAATTTGTGTTTGTTAATCTGGTAAAGGGAGCGATGGTACCAATGAGATAAAACTCTTATTAGAAACAACGCGATAAATGTAGTGCTTAAAATAGTAAAGCTAAAAAAGTTAAATGTTAGGCAAAAAATTGATGAGGTGCTAATTTATTATAATCCAGGGTATCGCTGCCCTATTCTCAATGAAATGTATTAATATATTGCAGGGGCTTACTAATATTGACTGCTCCGCACTATTTTTTGTGCTTTAGGCTGTATGTTTATTTTTTTTTTAGATCACCGAATTTCAGTTTTATCAGATGGCTGGTGTACATCACCCAGTTATCCAAAACGCATTTTTAATTTTCTAAAGTTTGATTGAAATCTTCATTATCAAGACTAGCATGACTAAAGTGTAACTAGCTACGGAAGTTGAAAGAAACTACCAGTCGAGTCGCCGCTGTTGATCATACTTATTTCTCGACTGACTGTTTTAACTGAAATCTCATATAATTTTGACTGAGAAAGGCCAACAAATTCATTTGCCGTGTTCAAAACAAATTTAAAGCCAAATTGCTTTTAAGTTACAATGGCTCAATTCTACATCGTAATTGTTTCTGTTAGCATCGAGCAAAAATTGTATATTTGCGTTGATCTGTGTACGAACCTTCGCAAAAAACCGCCTTCTGCACGCTTCCATCCTTGTCTGCTGGGCTGTGGAACGCCTTCTAAGCATGCGCTTTTGCTTTGCTGTGCGGTAGATCGAACGCTACGCATGGGTTCATAGCTCAGTGGCTCGCCATTTTTCGCCTGGGTGATAAGCCATGCAAAAGCCTATAGCAGTTGTAGGGAAAATTTGTTAGGCTAAGCAATCGCGCGCGTCGAATTTGCAAGTTGGGACTACGCCCGTTTTGCATGTATATTTGCATTGAGCGTGGCAGATATGGTAATATTATTGGTTTTTGGTGCTGACAGCTTAAACTGGCCATGAAAAAAAAATTTTCTTTTTAAAAATCTAGTTGAAACACGAGTCTTAAGAACAATGATTTTGCGCGAAAAATTTATTTTAGAGCGATGTAGACAAAGCGAGACGCGATTTAGTTGCCAGTCACCTCCTTTCCACTTGTGTTTTCCTTTCGGCGTTTTAGACGCGTGGAGGAGAGGTGGATCGGCTTCGCCTTCACGGTGAGCTGGAAAGGGCGAATGCACGAGATGGTCATTCCGGAACAACCCTGGACGTCATGGACTTTGCGCCCAGAATTTCAGATGAGTCTTTGGCCGTCAATATTGATTTATAAAAAAAATGAACTTTTTCCGAGTTATATGCATTTCTCAACACGCGTGTACCAGCCAGACTGTTTAAAAAAAAAAGTTTTTTTTTTTTAAAGTATTTAAAAGCGCCGAAAAAAGACAAGGACAAAGAAGTGGAACGACATAAGGCGCAGGGGCAAGACGCCTTGTGTCGTTCCAGTTCTTTGTCCTTGTCTTTTTCGGCGCTTTTAATCATTTAAAGAACCATGAACCAACTGGCCCAGCTTTCAACTTTGCTACGTTTTTTTTTTCTTTTTAGGGTCCCTTTAAGAAACGTAGGGCGTGCTGATTTATTATCCCTTAGTAACCAATGATAAGGCACATTAGACGAGAGCGGAAGGACCAATCACGAGCCGCGAACGTTGCAAGCCACATCCTGCTTCAGGTGTCAGTCACTGAAGCAAGCGCGTCGGGTCGCAGAGCCCTCCTGGTTTTTAATCTCCACCTCTGCCCTTTGCGATCTGCTTTGGCTCCGGCGTGTGGTCGTTAAACACTCAACAAGCACCGATGCACTGCCCTGGCTAAATTAGTTTTCAATTTAGCGCAAACACCAGACGCTCACTGAGGCTGGCTGACTTCGCGCTGTTCAAGCCTACAGTGGACAGAATTACTTTCAAACCGTGAACAAGAAGTACGACGCGGGGTTAAAAAAATGCTGCACGTTCTTTATGTTTCAAATTGATATTTTTACGAGTGACACTCTGCAGGGAATTCGGTGTTGCCATTTGTTGTCGGCTGTCGTTGCACCGGAGATTAAAAAATTCTTCTCCTCCCTTTGGGAGAGTCCCGCCGACTTTCCAAACCAATAACGGCGCGGCGAAAAAAATAGTAAATATAACGATGCCATCAAAACAGATGTTTACAAACATTACTCCGGTTATTGGGAATCCACTTTGGTAGTATACAGTTGCTACGCGTAATGTTCAAGTGATTTAGAAACTTCGAGCTTTGGATTTTAGTATAACATCCCTACTTCTCGAACCCAAGACGAAACATAAAATATGTTTTGCCAAAACTCTTCGCCTTGCACCCGCTTGGCCTGCGGAGCTTCGCTTCGTTTATCTGCATGCGACCGCTCTCTGCTCGTCGCTGGATGCCAACAACAGCCCGTCCCTTCGCCTGCTCAACAACACCGGGAAACCCCGCGCCTTCGCTCGCATCGTCACTGCCGCAGACTCTTCTCAATGCAGCCTCCGCGCCGAGGGCGCATTCCGTCCCAGAAACGAGCGCGTTAATCCCGGTGTCCGACAACGTGGAGCGGAGGCGCGTACATGGTAATGTGAGAATTCCGAGGCACGACAGCTCGAAGCAGATGGGTTATGCGGCGGCGTGAGACTGATCGTCCTGAGCGTAGCCTCCTCTATACTCCAAAAGTCTGGCAGTTCGAGGACGGAACCATAGAGCGAGACACACGCTCGTCAAAACTGTCCGATCCGGCGTGCGAACTGTCGGAAGGATGGCTGCTCTGAATCGCCGCACACGGCGGTTCGAGCGAGATAGATGGCTTCCGACGCGTCGTGGCGTCGTTCCCTTCAGCTCCGGTCAGTTTCGGCTATCCCTCTAGCAAATTGATGGATGGACGCTAATGGGTGTATTTGTAACGGGCAGTAGGTCGCGCCACCCAGCCTAGAAATCTAAAATACTCCCATCGTCCTTCGTGGTGTTTCTGGCTTTAAAACAAACGCAATATTTGTTATTATATCCCATTACAGTTACGTCAGGCTACTTTTCTGCTCAACATCACTTAATCACGATAGACTGCAGCGGGCCTTACGAGCCATTCCAGCGAAGTAAGCACTGCGTACAAATCACGGAGTATAGTCGGATTTTGACGGTCTCGATCGGTCTCGACGACTCGCGTCGCGTGAATCACCGCGCACCGCCACATCCGCTTCCCCGGGCCTTTAGCCCCTCCTTGCCCCGTCGGTCCCAAAGCTTCCCTGGCCCTCTGTAAATCGGACAGCAGTGCGGCGAATATCTGAAAAATTGGTCGCACGCCGTTGCCGGACGGAGCCCCCGTCCGGCGCCATTTTCGGGGAAGCTGGATGTGAGCCCAGAGCTTTTGCAGTGGCGAGAGCCCGAAACACGCTTGTTCGCTCGGGAGAAGTGTTTCGGCGTCTCGCCGCTGCGGGGCTCCAGTAACGTGGCTTTCTTCTCCTCCGTTGCCTGCCGCTCCATCTATTTCCATATCGGCGGTCGCTTCTCGTGGCGATCTGCCAGGCTTTGTCAGTATATAGGAGTTTATGCCCTGGGGTACGCGAACGTGGTACAGCTATAGCTTTTACTTCTTCGCGCATTGTTGGCAAATACGCACCATTTTGTTTTATCGTGTTCCACATATAAAATATTTCTATAGTCACATATTAAAGTTGAATTAATACTTTGGATGCTGCCCTTCGAAGGACACTAACAAAGTAATTATGATCGCCAAGATCTCTTTGTGCGTGCGTGCGTGCGTGCGTGCGTGCGTGCGTGCGTGCGTGCGTGCGTGCGTGCGTGCGTGCGTGCGTGCGTGCGTGCGTGCGTGCGTGCGTGCGTGCGTGCGTGCGTGCGTGCGTGCGCGTGCGCGTGCGCGTGCGCGTGCGCGTGCGCGTGCGCGTGCGCGTGCGCGTGCGCGTGCGCGTGCGCGCGCGCGCGCGCGCGCGCGCGCGCGCGCGCGCGCGCGCGCGCGCGCGCGTGCGTGCGTGCGTGCGTGCGTGCGTGCGTGCGTGCGTGCGTGCGTGCGTGCGTGCGTGCGTGCGTGCGTGCGTGCGTGCGTGCGTGCGTGCGTGCGTGCGTGCGTGCGTGCGTGCGTGCGTGCGTGCGTGCGTGCGTGCGTGCGTGCGTGCGTGCGTGCGTGCGTGCGTGCGTGCGTGCGTGCGTGCGTGCGTGCGTGCGTGCGTGCGTGCGTGCGTGCGTGCGTGCGTGCGTGCGTGCGTGCGTGCGTGCGTGCGTGCGTGCGTGCGTGCGTGCGTGCGTGCGTGCGTGCGTGCGTGTGTGTGTGTGTGTGTGTGTGTGTGTGTGTGTGTGTGTGTGTGTGTGTGTGTGTGTGTGTGTGTGTGTGTGTGTGTGTGTGTGTGTGTGTGTGTGTGTGTGTGTGTGTGTGTGTGTGTGTGTGTGTGTGTGTGTGTGTGTGTGTGTGTGTGTGTGTGTGTGTGTGTGTGTGTGTGTGTGTGTGTGTGTGTGTGTGTGTGTGTGTGTGTGTGTGTGTGTGTGTGTGTGTGTGTGTGTGTGTGTGTGTGTGTGTGTGTGTGTGTGTGTGTGTGTGTGTGTGTGTGTGTGTGTGTGTGTGTGTGTGTGTGTGTGTGTGTGTGTGTGTGTGTGTGTGTGTGTGTGTGTGTGTGTGTGTGTGTGTGTGTGTGTGTGTGTGTGTGTGTGTGTGTGTGTGTGTGTGTGTGTGTGTGTGTGTGTGTGTGTGTGTGTGTGTGTGTGTGTGTGTGTGTGTGTGTGTGTGTGTGTGTGTGTGTGTGTGTGTGTGTGTGTGTGTGTGTGTGTGTGTGTGTGTGTGTGTGTGTGTGTGTGTGTGTGTGTGTGTGTGTGTGTGTGTGTGTGTGTGTGTGTGTGTGTGTGTGTGTGTGTGTGTGTGTGTGTGTGTGTGTGTGTGTGTGTGTGTGTGTGTGAGAGAAGACATATAACGGCCTCAATACTCGAAATTCGTTCCGCCCGAAAAACGCCAGTCGAGAATAGGCCGGTGTGACTCGCGCTCATTTTCTTTTCCGTCGTCACGAGCGGTTATTTAGGATTTCGACAAAAATACCGAATACTTTATTATATCCTGTATATTTGTGTGGTGGGTTATCGAAGGTACACACTCAATGTTAAAACTAGAAAAACAAAGTATGATCGCCATGTTTTCTGGGGCCTAAAAAGCTTCAAATATGTTCACTTAAAGGAATAAAAAGTTGCCCTGCAAATTGAAGGAAGCACTTTGCGCTTTCTCTGCGTAGCTCTCCACATGGCGCCGTATCTCGGGAGTCGCGGGATAGACGGCTAAACGAAGCGGACGAGTGACGCATTCACTCTGGCGGATGAGCTGCGTTTGCAAAGTGCTTGCATATGCGGTTCGCGAGACACACCGAAACGCGGTTGGCGCTTTTTGGCGATCACGCGAGATCTTTTGGAACTTGCGCATAGCAACCTTACTTTACCATCCAAAACCAAGTTTAATCTACAATCGAAAGCCAAAATTGATCTATCTTGGTACTGAAGGGTTTTCTTCAGAATGTTCGCATGCATCACGATTACAGGCAGCGAAAGACAGAACATGAACCCCCTAAATCCGCCTGCGATACCCTCGACTTCGCGCACAAAAAAATCCCAGCTACACGCTGAACATTGTCACACCCTTATTGGTGTAAATGGCACAGGTGGCAACTCACCCTTTATTGGTGTAAGTGTTATTTTTGACATCCTGAAAAACTGGCATAATTCCTTACACCCTTCAGAGAAAGATGTGATTCTGTTCTACACAACTTAATTAGGGTGCGATGGCAGCAGGAAGACCTTTCAAAAGGTCGTACTGCAGCTAGAAAAGCTGGTGCAAACCCGGGTGTTGTAGCCTGGGTGTAACCCCAAAAAAGCGGTTCCACACCTCAAAAGGGATTTGAGGTGATTGTTTTCCTTCCCTGTAAAGGGATTAGCATGGCTTATGCTGGGACCCCTTTGCATAAGACCGAGGCACGCGTCGCGCTCTGATAGGACGTTCGATACGGAACCTTTGTTAGACAATCTCCGATTATAGACCGTTCCAAGGTGGGCTTCCTAGCCGGCACCATTTTAACGACTGTAGCGCCACCTACCATCATCCGGGCATTTGGGAGAATCTGAACCCGTCCGAATGACCGACCGCCATTAGTGGACTGTTACCCTGCTCACCGAGTCGACTGAGTCACACCGATGGCAGCTGCTTCTGCCGGCACGGCTGCCGTATTCGCCGCCCTCGGCTCATCGTCCATGGTGGAAACCACTATCCTAATCGGTATGTATGGGGAAATGGCAAGCATGGGGAAAAGTGCATCCTGCTTTCCTGGCATCTTTTTGTGCGTAATTTTTAGCGCGGTTCTGGGGCAGTCGTCGCTCCCAAACCGAACTCGGCGTGTCGATCGCTAGCGAACTTTAGGATCGCTAGTGAAATTGAGGATCGCTAGTGAAATTGAGGATTGAACGAAGCCAGGATGGCACGAATTACGGCATGTGAATTTGCGCTAAACTCGAGGTGTTGCAGCTTGGGGACGCCGGGAATATTTGAACAAACTGTGCGGTTAGCGGCTCAGACCTGCGCTGCCACGTCTGCTTTAATTGAAATAGTAGAAACCTCAAATTTAAATATGAATCGATATATAAATACCGAGTACAGCTAGCAAATGCGACGGATCCGTTTTTTTTTTTCTGATTTGGAATTTACTGTCTCAATGTTGGCACATTGATGTGGCTCTCTATAATCGCCTCGCGTGAAAATTATTTGTGCGCAAACTGTGTCGCGGCGTGTACTACATGAGGCCGTGTTATATATATATATATATGTATATGTATATATATATATATATATATATTCGTGTTGGAGAGTCTATCACAAAGCTAAGCCAAAGTATGAGCTCTGTGCCCAGTCTTGCTGTGCACAGTGGCGTCAGGACAAAACTCCCCTCCCCCTTCCCGTCTTACCTTCCATTTCCGAACGTTCTCAACACCATTGGCCATGCCAACCTTTTTTTTCAGTTTTGCATTGGCTGTTTGTTTCATAAGCGATTCTCGTTTTATTTTTAGGCTGCAAGGAATATCCTCACCCAGCTACGATTACAAGTTTTGTGGACGACACCAAGCTGTGGCCGGAGATTGGAGAGCCTCACATTATCTGCTATCTTCTGGAAACAAAGGCATGCGACTTCAAGGAAGCGAAGACATATAAAAACCTTGAGTCATACAACTATTTGCAAAGTGGATGGGTGGGACAAGTCCTTGCTCACAAAGTGCATGATGTCATATTTTTTAAGGCTCCAGTGACGCCTTCTCAGGCAGTGAACCAGAAGCCTCGTGCAGCATGGATATGTGCAAAACAGTCTGGGGAAGTGATGACTGCAGGCTGCACATGTATGGCCGGTCAAGCACGTGTCTGTAGCCATGCAGGTGCCACCATGTGAAAAGTAAATATGGCGGTGAAGCTGAGTCTCAAAGGACAATCTTGCACAGATGGGGCTGCATCTTGGAACAGTGGGACAAAGAGAAATGTAGAACCAGTTATAATGACACAAGTGAACTTCAAGATGCAGAAGTGTGCTGTCGATGCAGACATTCCACCGCCAAGGAAGCAACCTTTGCTGCAATTCACGACGGACAAGGAGCTTCAGGAGTACCACGACAAGCCACCTTACCCTCATCTCTTCAACATCCCAGGTAATTCCACCTTTCTGGCTGAGGCACTGATCAATAGAGAAGCCATTTTGCATACCTTATTTTGATTATAAAGTCAAAATGGGCCATGGTATAATTCATTATGATAGAAGGTGCACACTGTCATGCTATGTTAGAGTAGAGGCCCAGTTATGATATTCTTTCCTCAATCACCCTGTTTTCCACATAGTCAATTTTAAATACTCTGAGACTCAGTCACATGACCAGCATTAAAATGGTACTTCAGATTTTGATGAGAAAGTGCAAAGCCTAATAAGGGCGATTTGAGAGATCTACATAGAATCAATGCAGCTAAATCTGTCTTTTTTGTGTCGTCAGGCACTCTTCTTCATCATACATTGACCGCTACCTGCTCGGAGGAGCCTGCCATTGCCAGACCGCTCGCTGACATAGGCCAGCAAGACCACAGCAACGCTGAGCTTCTACCGGATGGGTGCCACCCTTGCTACAAATTTTACCAGGACTTTGTTGTTCTATCCGAGACTGGTGTTGGAGCATTGGAAGAAGCAACACGGAATCAGGCCTTTTCCTCCACTATGGCGCCTTGCAAGACGTATTCGCCTAACCTCTTCCAATGACAGGTGTGTCCCAAAGAAGCCTACAACAGATTGCACCAAAGCACCGCAATCACTCATCAATCCAAGCTTCACTGGCAATGCTGCTACAAGACATGGTGGAACTTTCGAGCCTGTGGCGCGTGCAGCATTTGCGAGACAGACCGCGCTGACTGTAAAGCCATCTGGAACTGTCGTGCGCAGCGATCACCCCTGGCTTTCGGCAAGCCCAGATGGTCTTCTCGAAGACATTGACGCACTGCTGGAGATAAAGTGCGCTTACCTAGACAATGTCTGGGACCTCATGCCAACAAAGAACTATGACATCCAAACCATCAATGGAGAGCTGCGGCTTTCACCGACTGGAGTGAACGGTTATTACAGTCAGGTACAGTTTGCCATGTTTTGCTGCAAAAAGAACAATGCGTTTTTGTATCTCTGGTCTGCCAAAGGAAAAATCAATGTCATTGTGCCGTACGACCAGCAGTATGTGGAAAACAACTTTCCACGACTGCGAAAACTCTACTTTACTCAAATGTTGCCAAGAGTTCAAGTAATGCAGAAGCAGGGAAAGTTTCATGTGACGCGACAGTATGCACGTTTGAGTGCTATGTGAATGAGTCTGAACACATGCATATATTCTTCTTTCGTGTCATAGTGTTGGCTTTGTGTACCGAAGATACCTTTTTTCACAATGTTGATTGTATCTATGGAATTTTCGAGAACAATAAAAACTATGCATTAGTGACCTTCAATGACATCTTATTTATCAGGTATGCGTACCGACGAAGTCAGTTGTTCATTGACAAACACAGGTAACAGTTGTGCAGTCCGCAAGCCTTACAAATTTCCAGTTTCAAAGAAGCCTACTGTTGGTTTTGTTCTTCTCGAATGAGTTGTGGCTTCAGATTACAAAGGCCAGCACATACGAAAACCATGTAGTCGAAGTGCTTTCTTGATTTGATCGACAAGGGCTGCTTAAAAATACGGTAGGTTTTGATTCGGTTGATTGCTCCCTCCACGTGGATTTTCACAGAGGCAATGCACCTTGCCTTTGTCACTTCTTCTGTCAGTTGCTGTTTTCCTAAGAAAGAAACATCTAAAGTGAGACACTGCACAATGGATGTTGCCGAAATAGAAGTACCTCTTGTGAAGGCTGGCATGTTCAGACCTATTCCTTGGATTTCCAGGTGTGTGTCCAAGGTAAAACCCCTGTCGGCCATGATCTCGTCCCCTGGCAGCAGGTAGGTGGTCTTCAACTCCACAAGTTCTCACAATCGTCTCGTCTGACACCCGTCCGCCGTATACAATCGAAACAAACATTATGAGTCCGTTCGGTGCTATTACTGTAAGAAACTTGACAGTGTTAGAGGTCTTGTAGGCACTGAATGTTTGTGCTCTCGCCATCAGTTTCCTTGGGCGCTGCAGTGCTACTTATGTACAGTCGAAAATGCAGGTGGTCCTGCCATAGCCACATTCCCGAAACGACGCTGGCATACTGGCCTGTAGCCTTGACCATGGAAGCCAAACCACTACATATCTTAAGATTGTTTCCAGAGCACACAATACCCTGGAGAAAACATTTCCAACTGTTGCAATCGATATCCCAAACCGTCTCGCAAGGTCTCCGTGCAAGAACCCAGCCGTAACCTCATTAGGGTTAGGAGCAGCTGATCATCGATGTCCATATATCTACTCCTTACAGAGCTGCTTACAGCCTTTGCAAGGCACCGGAACACCTCGGACGTGACGCTTGTGTAAAAGAGAATGTCGTCGGGGCTCATCTGTGCAGCAGTACTCCTTTTCATGCATGGAATCCTTGTGGATGCATATGAGTGGTCATAATGACAAGCTTCCCATTGAGTTCCTGCTTCTTTTCTTGCGACCTGTGAAATCAGAATGGTCATGTTGGAGTGTTTTAGTGCATTGTGAGGAAATTGGTACATGATTACTGCGTTTGACTTGTTATGGCAACTATTATGTGTTTCAAAGAACCCACTTGAGCACTGGATATATCAAAAAGCGACGTCTTACTTCCCGGCATGCGGGATCATCGCTTGGGGGGTGATCCTAAGCTGCTTGCGGGTCGTCGCAGGCAGCATGCTGCATCAAAACAAACATGTTTCGCTGATAGTGACGGCATGCTGCATCAAAAAAAAAAAAGATGTTTCGTTGATAGTGACGCGCAAGGAATATTTTTCACAACTCCAGGACTATCCGCACTTTCAGACAGGACTGTTCTCAAGTTGTTGAGCAATGATTTCTGGGTGGGACTTGCTATGGCAACTATTTTGTGTCTTACAGGAACCCGCTTGAGCACTGGCTATATTAAAAAGCGACGTCTTACCTCCCGGCATGCGGGATCATCGCTTCGGAGGTGATCCTGGGCTGCTTGTGGGTCAAAGCAGACGGCATGATGCATCAAAACAAACATGTTTCGTTGATTGTGACGCGCAGGGGACATTTTTCACAACTCCAGGACTATCCGCACTTTCAGACAGGATTTTTCTCATGTTGTCGAGCAATGATTACTGGGTAAGACTTGTTATGGCGACTATTTTGTGCCTCTAGGGACCCACGCGTGCAATGGACATATTGAAAAGCGACGTCTTACCTGCTGGCATGCGGGATCGTCGCTTGGGGGGTGATCCTCGGCTGCTTGCGGGTCGTCGCAGGCAGCATGCTGCATCGAAAAAATCTTGTTTCGCTGATAGTGACGCGCAGGGAACATTTTTCACAACTCCAGGACTATCCGCACTTTCAGACAGAATTGTTCTCAAGTTGTCGAGCAATGATTTCTGGGTGGGACTTGTTATGGCGACTATTTTGTGCCTCTAGGAACCCAAGCGTGCGATGGACATATTGAAAAGCGACGTCTTACCTGCTGGCATGCGGGATCGTCGCTTGGGGGGTGATCCTCGGCTGCTTGCGGGTCGTCGCAGGCAGCATGCTGCATCAAAACAAACCTGTTTCGCTGATAGTGACGCGCAGGGAACATTTTTCACAACTCCAGGACTATCCGCACTGTCGGACAGGATTGTTCTCAAGTTGTCGAGCAATGATTTCTGGGTGGGACTTGTTATGGCAACTATTTTGTTCCTCTAGGAACCCACGCGTGCACTGAACGTATCGAAAAGCGACGTCTTACCTGCTGGCATGCGGGATCGTCGCTGGGGGGGGGGGGGGGGGGGGGTGATCCTCGGCTGCTTGCGTGTCAAAGCAGACGGCATGCTGCATCAAAACAAACATGTTTCGTTGATTGTGACGCGCTGGGAACATTTTTCACAACTCCAGGACCATCCGCACTTTTAGACAGGATTCTTCTCAAGTTGTCGAGCCATGATTACTGGGTGGGACTTGTTATGGCCACTATTTTGTGTCTCTATGAACCCACGCGTGCACTCGACATATTGAAAAGCGACGTGTTACCTGCTGGCATGCGGGATCGTCGCTTGGGGGGTGATTCTGGGCTGCTTGTGGGTTAAAGCAGACGGCATGCTGCATCAAAACAAACATGTTTCGTTGATTGTGACGTGCAGGGGACATTTTTCACAACTCCAGGACTATCCGCACTGTCGGACAGGATTGTTCTCAAGTTGTCGAGCAATGATTTCTGGGTGGGACTTGCTATGGCAACTATTTTGTGCCTCTAGCAACCCACGCGTGCACTGAACGTATCGAAAAGCGACGTCTTACCTGCTGGCATGCGGGATCGTCGCTTGGGGGGTGATCCTCGGCTGCTTGCGTGCCAAAGCAGAGGGCATGCTGCATCAAAACAAACATGTTAGGTTGATTGTGACGCGCAGGGAACATTTTTCACAACTCCAGGACCATCCGAACTTTTAGACAGTATTGTTCTCAAGTTGTCGAGCAATGATTACTGGGTGGGACTTGTTATGGCAACTATTTTGTGTCTCTATGAACCCATGCGTGCACTGGACATATTGAAAAGCGACGTCTTACCTGCTGGCGTGCGGGATCATCGCTTGGGGGGTGATCCTGGGCTGCTTGTGGGTTAAAGCAGACGGCATGCTGCATCAAAACAAACATGTTTCGTTGATTGTGACGCGCAGGAAACATTTTTCACAACTCCAGGACCATCGGAACTTTTAGACAGGATTGTTCTCAAGTTGTCGAGCAATGATTACTGAGTGGGACTTGTTATGGCAACTATTTTGTGTCTCTATGAACCCACGCGTGCACTGGACATATTGAAAAACGACGTCTTACCTGCTGGCGTGCGGGATCATCGCTTGGGGGGTGATCCTGGGCTGCTTGTGGGTTAAAGCAGACGGCATGCTGCATCAAAACAAACATGTTTCGTTGATTGCGACGCGCAGGGAACATTTTTCACAACTCCAGGACCATCCGAACTTTTAGACAGGATTGTTCTCAAGTTGTCGAGCAATGATTACTGGGTGGGACTTGTTATGGCAACTATTTTGTGTCTCTATGAGCCCACGCGTGCACTGGACATATTGAAAAGCGACGTCTTACCTGCTGGCGTGCGGGATCATCGCTTGGGGAGTGATCCTGGGCTGCTTGTGGGTTAAAGCAGACGGCATGCTGCATCAAAACAAACATGTTTCGTTGATTGTGACGCGCAGGGAACATTTTTCACAACTCCAGGACCATCCGCACTTTTAGACAGGATTGTTCTCAAGTTGTCGAGCAATGATTACTAGGTGGGACTTGTTATGGCAACTATTTTGTGTCTCTATGAACCCACGCGTGCACTGGACATATTGAAAAGCGACGTCTTACCTGCTGGCGTGCGGGATCATCGCTTGGGGGGTGATCCAAAGCTGCTTGTGGGTTAAAGCAGACGGCATGCTGCATCAAAACAAACATGTTTCCTTGATTGTGACGCGCAGGGAACATTTTTCACAACTCCAGGACCATCCGAACTTTTAGACAGGGTTGTTCTCAAGTTGTCGGGCAATGATTACTGGGTGGGACTTGTTATGGCAACTATTTTGTGTCTCTATGAACCCACGCGTGCACTGGACATATTGAAAAGCGACGTCTTACCTGCTGGCGTGCGGGATCATCGCTTGGGGGGTGATCCTGGGCTGCTTGTGGGTTAAAGCAGACGGCATGCTGCATCAAAACAAACATGTTTCGTTGATTGTGACGCGCAGGGAACATTTTTCACAACTCCAGGACTATCCGCACTTTCAGACAGGATTGTTCTCAAGTTGTCAAGCAATGATTACTGGTACAGGTCACAATAACTGGAAGTGCTGAAATATTTTGGCTTACCACTTTTGCAACACGGCATAAAGTTGGACAAGTTTGTTAGACATGATGGGTGGGAGTGCAAAATAAACAAGAGACTAGAACAAGAGGTGCACAGCCATTTCTGCTTGCTCCAGAGTTGCATAATTATCTGTCTCAAGCCTCCAGAGACGCTGCAATCAGGTAGGCAATGCCGAAACAAATATATGCTCACTACACATATTGTCCGCTCGTTAGCTTTGTGGAGATTTAATACTAATGCTGGCATCAAATATCACTCGACTGAAAATTATCTATGTGTTATTACCAATGCACTGAAATTTCAACAGTTGAGTTTTAACACAACTTACAATTTCTGTACACTTGTCATAAAAAATGAGAGCAATGTTGCGGAATTGTAATAAATAATTTGCAGTGGCAGAGATGTCAGAAATAAACACAAGATCAAAGTCCAGCTGCTGTAAAAAAAATATATATATATATATATTTCTTAATCAATCAACAATCAACTTTGCCGAAATCCCGGCCTTCCAGGTTCCGGCCTCTGACAGTCATCGCTCGGATTACGGAAGAACAGGGCTCGAGCCGCTCAATTCTTGATCTTATATTTGTTAGTAGTGCATTCGCTGATTATAGTGTAAGACTTGAGGAAAGCAAGCCTGATCACAAACTTGTACTATTTGATTGCTATCTTAACCGACCTTCGTCAAAGAAAAAGGTAGTTACTATAGTAAAGGATTTTTCGAAGTCTAATGACGAGAGTGTTTTGGATTATCTCGACTACTGTTTCAGCGGCTTCGTTGAAGATGATGTGATTTTGCTATGGGACAAGTTCGTTTCTATATGTAACTATTGCTTAGAGAACTTTATCCTAGTCGACGTAAATGCACGGGACGAAGAAATCCTTGGATTAACCGAATTATAATTCATCTTACACACAAAGTAAAAAGGTATAAGAAGAACAGTTCCAACAAGGGAGCTGTACATCCCCTACAAGTTGAACTGGCTAGTCAAGTCAAAAAAGCAAGAGATAAATATTTTTCGTGCACCCTTTTAGACTTCATAAAACGTGATCCTGCAAAGTTTTGGAACTATCTTTCAGAAAAAGCTAAACCGGTCGACCTGCTAAAAGTTAACGATATCACAATCAATGACAAAAAACAAATCGCCGAAGAATTTAACCTATATTTTCAATCTGTGTTCTCATGTACAGATATGTACACTCCAGTTGCCACCGCTGTAGCTACACTGAACGCCGATTTTATCTCCTTTCGTGGTGTCTTTGTCATGTTATTAAATCTGAATACAAAATCGAGTAGTGGGCCTGATAAGATACCGAACTCCTTCCTCCGTAGATATGCCGAATCTATTTCACGCTTTTTAACAGTCATTTTCGTGCTTCTTTTCGTTCAAGTGTGAATCCCAATGACTGGCGAACAGCGCGTGTAGTGCCAATTCATAAGAAGGATGATCATTCTGTTGTAAGCAATTTTCGTCCTATTTCTATCACTAGCAACTCATGCAAACTTATTGAACACATGGTTAGTACACTCTAAGAAAGGAGGGGAGTTCGAGGGAGTTAGACGGCGTGACAACACCCACAGCGTGCGCTAGCATTCCTTCGGAAGGAATATCCTCTCTCAAATAGAAGGAGCGAGCAAGGGGAAAGAGAATGGGGTGCTACAAGAGTCCCCTGGGGATTCGAAAGGAATATGGGAAGGGAAGCCTGCCCTCAGGCCAGGCTTCCTTTGCGAAGGGGGAACGTGAATGACTAGCCTTGTAAAAGTTAAATCCGACCCTGAAGTTTATACTTTTACTTTACTTCTTTTTTCTTTTTTGCTTCACAGATTCTTTGAAATTTCTGACGTTCCCTTTTCCTTCGTTTTTCTTTTTTACATTTTCCTATTTACTTCCAAGTTCAAAAAGTTACCTGACTGTTTCATAGAGGGCGCTGGCGGGCAGGTCGACGTAAAGTCCCTTGATGTTTTTTCACTGCGTTTTACAAGTACCGTCATTCTTTGCCGCGCCGACATCTGTTTCTATTGGAGGAGAGCGATGTCATGTGATTTCCGGAATTGTCACCACTTCCGTCCGCCATTTGCTTCCAAGCTGCTCGGCTGCTTCGTCCGCTCGCGTGTTACGTGATACTCGCCGACGACTTTAGCTCGACGTCCTTGTGTTGCTGGACCGTAATGAGGCAAGTCAAGTTGTAAGTTTTTGTGTTAGATGGCGGGGTGTTGCACTTTTGGGTGCAGCCAGAGTTCTGGTAGTGGAAAAAGTTGTTCGCCGTCCCGCTTCGGAAAGCCGATATGAAGAGGCAGAAGGCATGGCTCCACATGATTGGGAGGAAAAACTTTGTCCCTACCAGAAGCAGCATATTTAATTTTGTTGCGCTTTGCATTTGCGTGAACCCAATGACATTAATTATATTTTACTGCACTGCTCATGAGTTTCAACACTTGTCTTTTGAGATGTATATATAATCGCACGACAAGAGCTGAAATAAACAAAAATGCCTGCACAATGTACGGGCTTCGTGTTGTGTTGTCCTTTCTTCCCCCCAGTCTCGGCGGCTGTGTCTAAAAAATTATCTGCGTGGATGTTACAGTGGAAGGCAGAAAGAAGTAGACAGAGACATTAAACACGTTCATAACAAATTCCTTGACCGCGATATAATAAAATTGGTCTTGGATTCACCGTTTAATGCGGCAAAATAATATAAGTTGTGCGCAACATTTCTTCACTGCACGTTGAAGGTGTGCTATCCAGCAAATACAATACAATACAATACAATAAACTTTATTTTTCCAGAAGTACTGGAGGGGTCCCCAGACAAAAAGCTGCTAAAAGCAGCTTGACTGGGTCTGGGTCCCCCTTATACATGGCAGCAGCTCGGACAGCAAACATATAAAACACTTTACCATGGTGATAAGAAAAATAAATATTGCCACCAATCGCGTATCTCAGAAAAAAATTTCAAAAACAGCGAAAGTTCACCGCTCAAATCCCTTACAGAGTTACTTGAGACCAAACACGGCTCCGCAGTAGGTATTCGAAGACGAGATTGCTTGTTATCGCATGTGGGGGAAACACGTCCGATGGTGTAACTTCACCCGACATATTGTTGGGGACTGGTGAGTTAAGTGCTGTAAATTCATCCGCACGGGCCTCGCACCGTCCAAACTCGTCAAGGTCACTACTTTGCACGACGTTTGTTTTCCATCCAAGCACCGCTACTAGTACTTATAACGAAAAGCATGTTGAAATCATGTAAATACACCCCAAAATAATGAGTTCCAGACACGTTTGCGACTACCGTATTTGCGGACTATACATGTTTAAAAGTTGAAATTTCTGGCTGTGCGGCTCTATCGACGACGGAATGAAACTCCACAAGGTATTTGTCTTTATTACAAATATAAATAGTTTATTGTAACGCAGGCGTGCACATATCTAGCATCGCCGGGAGCACTGCTCGCGAAAGCTCGCTGCGGTATGATAGGATTGTGGCAAAGTATTCATATGTATATGTGCTTTTTTAGAAATAACAGCTTACCTTTCATTCACGTAAGTAACCCGATGATATCCAAATTCATTTCACGCACTGGAAATTACCAAAACAAGGAAGACAACGCTACTGCTAACCGCATAATAACAGCGGAACAGCCTTTCCATCTGACGTTAGGAAGCGAAAGGCGGCGCTAGAGAGGGAGAGGAGAACATTTTTGGGGGAAAGGGGACTCGTAGATGGAAAGGAGGAAAGTTGTCGCTACCTGTAAAAACGAAAAAAATATCCAGGGACGTTAGGTCGACGTAGAGTTCCTGTATAGGCTCCCTAGGCGAGCCAGAGTTGCGCGTTCATGCATTACATGTGGATACAGCTCCTCACGTGACTGAATTCGGCGGATAGCAGCGCCGCACGTTCGAGGCGCGCTCAAAAGCCAGGGAACGTACGCCGGGGCGCGTGCAATGTCTACTTTGCTGCACGACACTTGATACGGTTCCTCACGTGATCGGATCTCGGCGAATAGCGGCGAGGGCGGCACGCGGCACGTGGAATTAAACGCGCAACTCTGGCTCTTGTAGGGAGCCTATACAGGAACTCTAGATCGACAGACCGACACACCATGCCGTGGCTTACATTTGGCGAGATCGAGTTTTTACAAGCTTACGGTTGAGCATGTAACCTTCAAAGGAGGTTTAGATTGGTTTTGTTTACGCTTTTGATACAAATGTCTTTGTCGCTGGTCTGATCCGGTAAGATAGAGGACAGGACACAAACCAATGTGAGACAATCTGGGTAGCTAAAACGATAATAAAAATATCTCGCCATTAATTTGTTTAGCGGTGGGAGACACTGAAAGGTGCGTTCCGGTGACAACCAATTTAGTCAGCTGCACGCGCTGGCGACCGAAAAACTTTTAACTTAGGAAATATATAGCAAAAAGATAAAATCGTGGAGAAAGCGTGAAGACAGCATTTATTCTAGATTTGAAGTTCCGCGGGCACGACGTTTTGGCGAACTCTCAAAGCTTACCCAATATTAAATTTATGCCGCGTTCTATATATCGTACAAATAAATTGTGAAATAAAAAGCCCGCAACCATACTCATTCAGGGCACAACTTTTCACAAAGTTTGTGTTACACAGCGCCCTACATCGCCCAACCGAAGTTATTAGTGCTGAGGACTCAGGACATCGTCGGAATTTTTCACTTGGTATGATGACCCTCTCTGTTCGCGTTAGGATATTTTAGGGTAAAAACTTCTGGGAGCCATCTTTTTATTTTATTTTGTCAGTTTGAGAAGTTTCTTGACTACTTCATGTACGGCGCTGGCGCACTGCCTGGTGGGCCGAGACGCCATTCCGTAAATTACATTGTGTGTGTTCCAGTTTCGACAAGCTTACGGCCCTGGCGTAAACTGCGAGTGGATTTTAGGTCGTGTTCGTTTATTATGTCCCTGTTATACAAGGGTTCCGACCGAATAGAGGTAACATTACAACGTGAGACGGGCTGGGCGGTCGATCGAAAACAAGAATATTTAAAGGGGCGATGGAATGGTTTTAATGCTGAAAAAATTCGCAGCTTGTAATTTTTGTTTCGTTTACCTTAAAAAAAAAAAGAAAGATAGAAATCACGTCTATTTTTTTAATAAATATCGCGATTTCGTTTTGTAAAATGCAAAGCAAAAAACGGTAATATCTCGGGTCTTTAAACCACGCGCGGCGGCTGGCGTGACGGATATTTGGGTACATCTAGGTGAGTTTTCGCGACGCCATCTGCATGAGGCGCACAAAACCATTCTCTATGATGCTGTGGTGAAAGAATGCGAACCCACACACGTTCAGACACAAAAGGGACGACGAAAGGGGGCTCGATCTTAAAAAGACTATTCACAGAACCCAGACACACAGGTTAAACCTGTGCTCCTGCTTTTATGCGAATGACTTTGGTGTAGATAGGTGTGTCTATTTCCGCTTTCAAGTCCAACAGGATGACGCCATTCCACGCGGGTACGAATGAGTGCAAAAGGGTCATCTTGAAAAATCGGTTTGTTGGAACAGTGTCGTGTATGAAATATCTCTAGCTTGTGGGTCTATACATGTAGGTCAAACATAAAGACGCATTAACGACAGATTAAATGAGCATAAAAGGAATGCCAAAACCAATACAACGACCTCTGAAATAGCTAAACGTGTTCACGAGCAACTCTGAAGTTGTTGTTGGGGCCCTTTTTTAGGGAATAAAATGCACAAAATGCAAAACATGACCCTTTTTTTTGTACGGTTGTGTTTTTATTTTTTTTGCTTCACGATTCCGGGGTCTGTTAGGGATTGTCTCTCTAAGTTTTCGATGTGTCACGGTTAGAAAATTGGCTTACAATGTGTTGTACTAGGCTTAGGTTTTCATGACGTAAGTTATCGGGAAGAGGCGCGGCATGGGCAGCACAGGGAGGGCGCTCCTCGACGATAGAAGGTGGCCTCCAGGCGAGCATTCCCCAAGAGAAACAAAGGTCCCGAGCCCCGCAAGTTCACTTTTCCCCTCTTCTCTGGCGTTCATGTCCGCCCATCGTCTTTTCTGCGTCCCGATCAATATTATAACGTTAACAGAACGCCCTTCCACATTTCGCTTTAGTGCGATGACCGGCTATTCAGATGCTTGTTTTACAGCAATCTAGGAATCCCACGCATTCATCGAAAGTTCGAAACACATGCTCCAAAAACAAAACAAAAACAGCACCGTGATTAAGTTTAACAAATTCATTTTATGTTTTCGGGTTTTTGCTACAATGCACTCTATTTGACATGTCACAAACTCAAAGGTATGTACATATTTTCTGTGAGGAGGTCTAGGCAATCAAAAGTTGTTTTGGATTGAAACTGTTCGTACTGTAGACGGATAGTTTTGCCACCGCAGTGCGGAAGCTAACGTGGGATCTTAACGTTCATCATGCAATAATAATACATTTTGCCATGAAACGATACTGAATTTAAGGATTAAGGACTTCAAAAAAAATGCTGACAGAAGTATGTGAACTTCATGCTCTCATGCAATGCCTCTGAACTGTGCGTTTTTTTTTTTTGTATAGTTTTAAAAGCACAAGCGAACTCCTCTTGCAGTCGCTCCTACGCAAAGCTTGCTGACGCAGTTTCGGGAAACCACGATGTTGATGTACCACGGGTATACCGTCTGAACTGTCGTGACTTATATTTGAATGGGGTTCATGTGTTGGACTCGAGCACTGCGTTGGCACTGCACTTAGGCTTAGCCGCGGTTGATGCCTTGCGGGACATTCAAATTTTGGCTCGAGCTCAATCACTGCAGTGACGGCCGGAACCGCCAAATGTACGAAGTGGGGAGTGCGTACGGAGTGCGGAGAGCGGCGCGTGCACCGCTCACTGACAACCGCTGCGCATTGCTGTAATGATCATTCGCGGCACATCATCTGCAAGAAATACATAGGGCAGGCGAGCTGGTTGGAAAAGAACATGCTGTATTTGTAAACCCTGGGACGGAGAGAATTGGAAAAAAAATAGACAACACAGCTCATTGCCTCAAACTTGTGGCCGCTTTTTCTGTTCAAAGTGCAAGAGCAAGTTGTTTTTATTAAATATTTTCTGCGACTACTCGTGCGTGGCCAGAGTGCTAATAAGGGTTTGATAGGTTATAAACTGGAGGTATCTGACGATAATGGAGAACTGTTTTATTGTCCCTTTATCGCACTCCTGTACGATGATAATCCGAATCCAATGGGGCAGTGGCCGGGATCTAAATCAGTAATTCTACGAAAATTCACAACCTTTTTTTCCCATTATATAAGCAATGTTACGACTTAAAGTGAGAAGCTAAAAATAATTTTAAAAACTTCCATAAATATTTGTTTCTCAAAGCTGGAGTTTTTTTTTTTTTTTTTTTTTTATACACAAGACGTGGTTTAATATACAGGACGTCAGAACAAGTCTGGTCAGTGTTTTATTAATTGCTCTGCTCTTCCATAAAATCACGATGGAGAATACACCTTTTCCGTCTAACCTCGACCCAGCGCGTAACGTGCGTAGCCTCGACTCGGCGACTCGGCGCACAGCGGGAATAGTTCTTCCGGTTCTAACACTTCCGGTATGCGGGAGCAGGCCTAGCCGGCTGGCAAGATGCTGATGTTTTCATTCCGTTCATATTACGAGGATGTGCACTATAATTACTATAATTTTGTGTGTTGCTCGGTAGCGACGCCCGTTCAAATACGTTAATGGAAACAATACGAAAAGAGGGCGCAAAATCGTCGTCGTCCTCCCCCCCCCCCCCCCCCCCCCCCCTCCCCCTTTCACCCCTATCTCCTGAATAGTTCGGACGCATCTGGGCGTCATACGAAGTATAGATGTCCCGGTAACTAGCGATCGTACCTCGACGGCGCACCATAACAATAAACCGTTCGGCCCGCGTCGCCAACTCCCATTGTGAGTATTTCTACGATTAAACGATAATACTTCTATGGCCAGGGTCGCCCTCGCTCGCGCATAGAAACCCTCCGTTAGTCATTCGCAGAAGGCTGTCATTCTTCACAAACAACAACACGCGAAGAGTGAACACTGGTAAACGTCCTCAGGAAAAGTGAACATGCCTCCGATTTCGATTACCGGCGAAGCTGGCGACGAATTTCTCGGCGCTGTTGGCGCAACAACGGGCGCCATGAAGGCGAATAAACACGCCAGAACACAAGAATAATTCACACTTTCAATAATAAACAAATTAAGAACTCACTAAAGGGAAAACAATGAAGATACGATGCACGGGGTCAATGGGGACAACGCGGGAGCTAGGAACAACGCTGCTCTCCGCATAGCAAAATGGACGCGCAACAACCGTACGCCAGACGACGTGGCTGTCGTTGCAACATTCAAGATGGCGACACTACGCGGAAAAGGTGTATACAGAGCGCGGCCGAAAGAAGACGAAGTAATTATGAAAACTAACGTCAAGGTGATCTCTCCCGAAGCTCTAAAATGTTTTCGCTGAAGCTTTCCCAGCGTACGCTCACAATGGAGGCAGGTGCGCCAGCACCCGGCCGCTCCTCTATAATCCCTTACGTCCTCCAACCCGATATCGCTAAGCTAGGGGAAGGACGGACTCGACAGGTTTGTTGTTCCCTTCTGCCCTTGGATGAGCATTGACTTTCCTCTAAAGTCCGGTTCCCAGCCGTGTCATCCCGTACCCTTATGGCGTCACCGGCGACGTGGTACGGCTATGGGCGTTGTAAAAAAAGAAAAAAAAGTTATAAAAAATAAAAAAGCAACAACTAGAGGTTCAGGGCGAGGGAAAAGTACGCTGGGGAGGGGGAAGCAGCCGGAATGGTGGAGAGAGGGGATGTTTCCTCTTCTCCGCTCCAGCAATCCGTCTGCTTCCTCCTCCCGTCCTACCCTCAACGGCGTGCACCAGTGTCACTTGTTCGTGACTTCCAACTTCCAAGACATCTACAAAAATTATCGTTGTTGGTGGCAGTCGAACAGATAAAGGAGTGTGCCAAGCGTTTTTTAGAATCGGCCCTCAAGGTGTTCGTCAACGAGACTGATGATTCAGGTAAGATGTGGCGCTTCATATTTCTCTTAGTACAAATTGCTTAGAGCATACTGGTTCCGTCAAATTATATTTAAGGCCATTGGAATAGCCTGCTGTCGGCTGGTGTTATAGTCGAATAATTCGTGCTAGAAAACAAAAGTCGCATAGTCAATGCTTGCCGAAATTGGCGAGCTCATGTTGTAAGCAGGAATATTCTCGGAATATTTATTTAGGTTCCAAAATGTTAAATACCGAAATATTGACATAGATATTGGCTTGTCTAGAAAATTCTTGCTTAAATAAAAAGACTACAAAATGAAAGAGCTCTCAGGGGAAATTCAGTAAACCATTCATGTATTAGTATTTCAAAGCATCTCAATCGCTTGGTTACTAGCCGGGCAAAACGTCGGTAAAAAAACATGTCAGCACGATTAAATATCTCCTCTTATTCAATTAACTAATTGATTAATCGGTTTCGTTTATTACCATGAATAATAGACTAAAAAAGTCAAAATGGGATATTTTGCTTTCGTTGAATATTGTTATAAACGGCGCAATATACAATTCAGGATTTTAAATCAACCTTGATGTGTAGTTGAAATCAGCCAAAAGGCATTCACACTCCCAATTTATTACTCCAGCCGCGGAGGCAAAGAGGTTCCTTCATTTTCTCTGGCAATAGCGAACTGCTTTGATTATGCCATAAACGGACTCTCGCCAGGCGCTGAACGTTACTGGGACACGTATATCTTCCACTTGCATTACGGTGAAGAAGTGTTTATCGTTGGTGATCTCTTCAGGACTTTGAGGAAATGCGAAGAGATTGTTGTTTTATTCACTAGGTAGTAGCGTCCTTGTTTTATCTATGCTTAACATCTACTATATTCAACCTTTTAAGCTTCTTCAGATTTATACTAGTTATTTCTAAGAACAATATTAATTTCAGACAATCATTTTTGTTTCCACAGATTCTCAACAAATTTGAGCAGCGCAGTGATAAGATGCCTTATGAAAGCCTCACTGTATTTTTCGAGCCAAAGTCCTAGCATATCCTTGACTGACATGGAGAAGGTGGGCTCACGAAGGACGCCTCGCTATTCTTCAGACATCCGCAGCTGGAGCAGAGTATAGCTAAAGCAACCGATCAAGAAAACCTACCCATCACAAAAATGCAGCGAAACTCGTGTCGATTTCCTCACAGAATACGCGGTGGGTTAATCACTTTGATCTACAGAGCTCTTCAAGCGGATGACGCAGCTCATAACACTGTTTAAATCGAAAACGCGATCTGCGCAGGACAATATTTTCCTTTTCCTGTGCGTGCCTGGCGGGGTTCCTTACGAGTCCTGACAAATTACGAAGTTAAACTGGCCCAGTTTTCTAGCTTAGTACATGACCAAATCGTGTGCGACGTTTCGAGAATTGGCGTTGCACTAATTGTCCAAATTGAGCTAAATTCATATTCGAATTATATGCATCCCCTAAACATGTGCTCGCTTCGTACTAGGCACATGAAGGTCATATGTATGTTAAAGTAATTTAAACACTACCTGTTCACTTCATCTTGTGATATGTGAGCATTTGGTGAAAGGCCTCAACAGTCTATGCAAAGTTAATGGCTGAGAACATCGAAATCATTACGTGACATTAAAAGAAAAATTATGCACTCACACAGCATACGGAAGCAGACAATCTCTGATTATTATATCTAAATATGAAAAATAATACAACGTATAATCATGACCCATGTTTGCATACTTTTTTTAAGTGTGGTACTTTATTATATTGTAGGTTCCAGGAGAAAGATAAACTAATCCGACGGTCCTATTCTCTACATAGGACGCTTTCTATTCTGCAGCTGTCCAAGTCCAGGTGGAGGACCTGTCGGTGGATGTTGGCGACGTCATCCATGGCTTCAGCCTCATAATCTATTGAACTTTGGATATTCAATATGCAACTGGGATCAAGTCCGCCTTGACTCTCTTTGAACGTACGATCGGGCTGAAAGAAACACCACTGGAAAGGTTGCCCTGAAGCTTCTTGGCAGGCTACAAGCTTTTACTAATTATTTTTTAAGCTTTTGACCTGTATCAAGTTTTTGATTTTACAATAAAAACGTGGTTGACAATATTGTTGGCTGACATGACTGGCAGGACGTTTTTCCAAAGGTCTGCATTGTGTGTTTCTAGAAGTTTTCAGTTAAATTTTGATGCCGGCACGGTGCCCGTGGGTATTATTCTCTTTTCCCTGAAACCTCCTCGAAGTGCCTCCTTAAGGAACTTGACACGCAAAGAATTCAGAACTCTCTCGTATGACAGCTGGCCTTAGGAATCATCGCCCCTCCAGCACACCTGAACAAGCCAGTTAGCTGAGTCTCGGGGTCTGAAAAAGTGCCTTCACTATTTGGAGCTCCGCGAGACCCATGGCGTACAAAAGCGACCCCAAAAGTGGGGAGTCGCGGAAAACCTCGAAGGTTGTGTATAGTGTCTGACAACACTCGCAATTAGGGGGATCACGCGATTGTCTAGGTATAAAAACGGGCACCACAAAGCACCCAATTTAGGGGCGATCAAGTGATTCCCTGAGAGTTGTAAGCGGTACTAAATAATGCCTGGATTAACGGGTGTCACATGAGTACCTGGGTGTCACAAAAGGCGCCAAAAAGCACCCTATTTAGAAGGGATCCGTTGACTCCCTGAGAGTTGAAAATGGTTTAAAATAATTGCTCTAATTAGCAGTGTAATATAAGTACCCGAATGTAACAGAGGGCGCCAAACAGCACCCGAAGTAAGGGGTGTCGGTTGAGGCCCGTGGACTTTGAGGGGGGTGCTGAGTGATCCCGTATATCTGGGGAGTACTTGAAATCCCCAACTTGAGAGGATACCACAAACACCCCAGGGGAGTCACATATGGGACACGGTCTAACTCCCCTTAGGGGAGTACCCGTATACACCCTTTTTTTCTTAGAGTGTAGTTATATTCGGAATTTCTTGGAAAAGAGGAGTTTGCTGACTTCTTTTCAACATGGTTTCCGGAGGGGGTACTCCACAATTACGCAACTAGTTACCAAAGTCTCTGACTTTGCTGCTACCCTAGACAAGTCTGGACAGGTCGATATTATTTTTTTAGATTTTTGCAAAACATTCGATAAGGTCTCTCATGGTAAACTTATTTTTAAGCTAGAGCGTCTTGGGCTACCACCAGAGATAGTTAACTGGTAAGGATCCTGTTTGTTCAATCGTAGCCAGTTTGTTGAAGTTGGTGGCCATTTTTCCGGTACCCTCGATGTTTCCTCTGGTGTTCCCCAGGGTAGTGTAATAGGTCCCCTGCTATTTCTGGTCTATATAAATGATATTGTATCAACTCTGAGTACTAACGTTAATATCCGGTTATTTGCAGATGATTGTGTTCTGTTTAAAACCATATCCTCTGTTTATGACCAAAAAAAGCTTAATTCTTCTCTTTCTCTAGTTGACGATTGGTGTAACGAATGAGAAATGCAAATGAATTCCGCGAAAACTGTTCACTTGCGCATGACGAGGAAAATAAAACCTTCGAAATTCACAGATCAAATAAATAATGTTGCAGTAACCGAAGTAAGTGAATACAAATATCTTGGAGGAACCCTAACAAGCGATCTACGATGGTCAAAGCATATCCAAAACATCAGTTCCTCGGTTTTTCGAAAATTAGGTTTCCTACGACGCAAGTTAAAAAATGCTCCAACCTCCGTTAAACTCCAAGCTTATAACTCCTTGGTAAGGTCAAAAATAGAATATGCTAATATAATTTGGGATCCGAACACAAAAAAAGATGCATCAAAACTTGAGATGGTCCAAAGGAGAGCAGTTCGTTTTATTTATGGAATATACAAGAGACTTGACTCCCCATCCTCCTTAATAGCGGCAAACAATATCACGTCCCTGGAACAGCGTAGGAAAATTGCAAGACTGAAGTTCTTGTATCTACTTTATAACAACAAGCTGTGCGTCGACTCAAGTTTATATATTGTCACGGGTGGTGACCAAACAAAAAACAGGAAATAAACAGAAAGAAATAAACGTTTAATGTGGCGAACTTGTGCCAAAAAATAAAGAAGGAAACAGAAGAAAGCAGAGCGTCGCGGGCGTCGAAGTCGGCGTGTCAGCAGAATCGAGCGCTGGGGCGAGACTGACTCGACAAGGTCGCGGGCGGCCTCTTATCTAGAGTGCTCCGCTATCTCGAAGATTCGGCGAAAGCGGTTCGAGCGTCGCGTGATCGGGGCGAGAATGAACACGCACTTTCTAGAAAACAAAAGCAGGGATAAATGATAGAAGTTACGTGCGGTACATGAATAAACGGGAACTTTCTGGAGGACCGTGACCGAGCGTTGCTTTCTCAGCCTTGCGCGCGGCAATATAACCTCCTTATCTTCCAGAGCCACTAGGAACCACCATCAGTTTTCTCTTCAACCAATATTTGCTCGAACCAACATTTTTTTAAGTTTTCACATTTTCCACGCACCATATCAGATTGGAACGCCATCCCTTACAATATATTCATAGCCGCTAATTTTAATAAAGCACTTTATGATCATCCTTTTTAGGTATTGCCATTGTGCTCTTGTGTTGTGAACCTTTTTGAACATATGTTGTAGAAACTTTTTTCCCCGTTGATTGTTAGTTATGAGAGTGTTAATTACTAAACATTATGAAAGCCTTGTGTAATGATGGTTTACAAGTCTTTTGTACCCTACACGAGCAAGGGCCTATCAAAAGGCCTGCAGTATCTAATAAATAAATAAATAAATAAAAATATCAGTGTCATGGACTGGCTAATTTTAAACAGACATTACCTTTTCACCAGGTAAAGACAGCTTGCTGCCAAAAGATGTCGATGCTGCGTGGACATCGCGGGTGTTGCTGTTGCTTTCCATTTCCTTGAAATAATTGAAGCGTTCGGCCATTCGCACTAACGTATTCATGGTAAATTGACAATTTCAGAAACCCCCCAAAACGATCGAATTACGCATACCCGACGCTTCAATTTCGGCGGCGCATTTTCGTTCCCCACCAGGCGTCGCCTCCCAATTACCACCTGAAGAAAAATATAGTTATCAAATCAGTGGATCAAGAGTCACTCAACTGTTTTCTTTTTTCATTGTCTAAGCCGCCCTTCCCCTTACCTTTCGGTCGTAGCCCAGGCGAAGGAACGGCACGGGGTTCTCTGCAGTTCGCCGGCCGTCCAAGAAATGGACGGAGCACGCACGATTGCTCTTCGATGGCAAGAAGTCTTTTCCGTTTACATTCGCCAGCCACCGGCGTCGTAGGTCCGGAGCAGCGGGGAACCGGTGCAGCATAAAAATGCCGCACCCACATTCATCCTGTTTGACAGCGTGGGTCTCGCACACTGAATCGGCGTTTATTTTTCGTTTTTTTTTTGGTTATTTGCACAACCAATGACAGCACAGTGCTGCCCGGTCGACTCTTTTCTTGCATAAACCAAGTCACGCGCGGAAACACGCTATAATTTCAAAGCGGCGCCTAACATTGTCGAAACAACTTGCCTCCGTACACTGCGCACGTGCTTTCTACCAGTCCACTCCGTGAAGCAGACGACCTTTCGAGGGAAAGGGTAAGCGGAGCGTTGGCGCAGCTCTCGGGTTCGAGAGTGTTTTTCCCTTTCTACTTGGAACGGTCTATATGAAAGGGAAAGGGAAGTGCGTGCGTGGATAGACTGAGTAACGGGGGGCCATGATGGCTTGAAGAAAGCCGGGCGGCGACGTGGCGGACAGCGCTCAAAACATGGCTTGTCTTGTTTTGGATAGGCAGAAACACTTTGCTATTTCGAGCAGCCAACGGCCACGAAATTACCGCTCATGCTATCGTGACCTATGACCGCGATATAACGAATCCGCAAAATTCGGCTTGCTTTGGAACGGCAGAAACATTTTGTTACTTGGAGCAGCCAGCGGCCCCAATATTAACCGCTGATGCCAAGCGGTTTTCGAGGCGACTGGTCCAATTGTCTTCGACCTGTAAAATGCTGTCTGTTTGCTTCGCTATTCTACGAGGGAACTTATATTGTGAAGCACGTGGTGTTTCTGGACCTTTACGTAATCTAGATAAATCTTCGTTTCAATACGCGTCAAGTCCGTTGTACCCACTCCTACAGCCTCGTGAACCACGCTCCCGAAAACCACAAGAGGCAATGTAGCCTAAGGCCTCAGCCCACCAGAACCACGCGAGGCGGCAATGCCTGTCCAGTAGCAAGGCGATTTCACTCTATAAAGTGTTGGACATTTGTAAGTATATTCTCTTTGCACTCCTACTTCTGTGTGTTTTTCTCGTACCATGTCGACTTTGCGCAGGAGAAAAACGAAAGAAGAAAATAAAAGAGAAGGGCAACCACACGCGAGTCTCTTCATTTTATTTTTTTTTGTCCCCGCCTCGGATTAATTATGAGTCGTTCCGCATATAGCCTGCGTCTTTAACATCAGTATGGCTGAAAAAAAAATTATGGCGATTTCAATACCCATCTCAACGTTTACGCTCTTATTCAGTAATAAAATGTCCTGAGCAAGACCATCAAACGTTGGGCATTCGAACTGTACCAGAAGGAACAAAAAACTGCAAATTTACATACAACTTTTTGAAAAGGTATTCGGGATACATAGCCCGTTGAGCCGGCTACAGACACCGAGATTTAGAACAGATGTCGACATGGCAAAGAGCGTACGTGTTTAGAATCCGCACTAAATTTTAAAAATCTAAGGAAAACTTCCTACACGCACTCAACACAACATTCTCTATATACACGCTCTGTAGTACATGAAGGTAAACATGTTTGAGAGAATTCTCTCTGAGAAGAAGAAGCTGCTGTCCTTCATTCATCCCCCTGAAGAAGAAACGAACGGTTTCGAAACGTAGGGTCGCTACTATCTCAATTTTTGGTTGGCGGATTATCTTATCTCTTCTGTAGTACATTCATAACAAAGTTTTTCAAACCGAAATATTTTCACTCGCGCTTTAAATTAGGAACCTCGGTGATTCGGTATGAAAGTAAACAGACCTTTTATGATAAATTTACAGGACTTGCACTAAATATTCTCAATATTCGTGGAAAATGCCATCTAAAAAAAAAAAAAAACTACACAGGCATTTGAAGTTGGCCATGATCCACGTGTGCCCTTAGAGTTCACATATATGCTAATATTGCCTAGAGAGCGTCGCCGTGGACCCGCGGGGGTATTACATGGGCAGCACGAGTTCAACCTGCCCACGCTCAGAGCTCTGCCCAATCTTTCCCCTCGCGCTGACTTTGTCTTTATATATACAATTTCGGACACAAGGGAGTATTTTACAGGGAGCCCAAGTCGGGCTTGCCCACGCGGTGCTCCCGTGAATCCCGCCTCTGTGCTAATTTTCGCCCCTTGTAGCCGAGGTGAACCCCGCTAGGGCTTTGCAAGGGAATCCTAAGTTCATGTCTACGCGGTGCCCCGTGGAACCCACCTCTGTGATAACCGTAGCGCGCGTAGACAAGGTTAAACGCATGGAACATTGCAGGGGCAGCGGAAGTTGGGCATGCCCACGCGTAGGCGAATCGGGACGCACTTGGGATGCTACGACGGCAGCCCGAGTGGAGGTGCGCCCACTTTGCCCACATTCAGCTAAATTTTGCCTTGCACAACCAAAATGAGACCACAGAACGTATTGCATGGGCTACCGAAATCGCCCAAGCCCTGTTGGACTGACCCAGGAACCACGCGGGTGAAGAAGACCGGAGACAACAATAGTTTCACGAAGACTCCAGGGTCGCTAAACACGTGGAACAAAGCATTCTTTGATTTTCGACGTAGCGGGGGGAGTGACCAAAAAAATGCCGCAAAGTTTCCTCCACCCTGCGGGCGCTCAACTTCGCAACTTTTGACGAAAAATCCCCCGCGATCCCTAGGCGGTGCACGAGAGCACGAGACATCGCGGGGAGCTTGGCGGGGAGGCGAGCGTTCACGCCGCTCGCTGTGCGTTGTCTTTGGGCTCTGTAGCGCGGTTGGGCCGAAATTCAATCCCGTCATGCCTCGCTCAGACTAAGAGCGAGAGCAGACGACGGGAGTTCGTCTGTATATGATGAGGCATACGCACAGCGGAACCGAAGAAGTAGTAGTAGTAGTTAGTGGTGAGGGTAGCGGAAAGCCGGAACATGTTGGCCACTCCTTTAGTGTTGGCGAGTTAGTTCCGGGGAAGGGAGGGGGATGAAAGGAGAGATGAGAAGGAGTTAAAGAAAGAAGAGAAGTAAAGAAAAAGAACAGATTGAAAAGAGCGGGACCGAAGAAAAAAACGAAAAAAAACGGCAACATAGCAACTCAAACTTTGCAAAGAAAGCACGGATCGTTCATTCCTCCCTTCATAAAATATAAGACGCTTACATTTCAAGCTCGCGTTTGAGTTTGTGCCCCGCGGGACGCGATTTCGAGCAGAAAATCTACTTTTTCCTTCGGAGCCGAAGAAAAAAGTAGATTTTCTGCTCGAAATCGCGTCCCGCGGGGCACAAACTCAAACGCGAGCTTGAAATGTATGCGTCTTATATTTTATGAAGGGAGGAAGGAACGATCCGTGCTTTCTTTACAAAATTTGAGTCGCTATGTTGCCGTACAGACGCTGAAACCTAGCATGCGCTGTGTAATGAAAGGCTCAGGATAAATACAGAGACCGCGAGAGCTCACATCTTCCGTGTGCGGGTGAAAAGTGGAAGTTTTGTCGACAAAGCTCCTATAGCAGAAACCTGTGACGCATTCACTCAGCGTTCGGGAAAGCGAAACAGGGAGACGTTGCCCGAGGCTCACGTAAAGTCATATTTGAACGGCAGCTGTCTTGCTCCGTCGTATTTTGTTTGAAAAAGCTCTCGTTGTCAACGCCCTCAGCAGGGAAATGAAAAGTCTTACGAAACGTATTGCTAGATATTCTGATGAACTAGATTTAAGCCGTATCCTTTCAGTGGCTCACTTATAATACCACGCTTAAAACGAAGCAAGCTCTTTCGCGTACAGTGCCATCGATTCTCTCAAGTGTATGAAGTTTTGTAGTCAGCTGGTTTCAGAAACTTACGCCGTCTGTAGATATCTCTGACAGCCGAGTCACTTAATTGAAAGTCATCACAAATGTAAGTTACACGTTGCAGCAACCAACGTTTATAGATAAACGATGGCAGCGACTGGGCACTCTCGTATTCCCGCCCATCACGTCAAACAAAAAGGCGCTAGTTTTGGTTTGTGGTCGGTACGTTTCTGCAACATCTATGGCGAGAGCATCAGTCTGCACTCGGTGCATTCGGCAAGTTCGTTCGGGGCCGGTTCTCCGTGCAGCACTCCGAGGGTGCAATGCATTAGAACTTTCACAGTGTCAGTCTGGATTGCGGATCGGGAGCCCGTCACTTGCATCACCGGCGGCCATTGCTTGACAACAGACAATACACGCAAGTCTAAGGAAGAAACACGCAAAAGTAGGAAGCTTGTACGCAGTGGCTCGAGGGCGAGTATTTATGACGTGTTGCGATCATTCCATCGGATGCTTGGAGATCAAATAGACAGTCGTGAAACGTTCGAACATCAATATAAAACAAAAAACAAAACAAAAAACAAAACAAAAAAACGGCCGGAGCATTATTGACTTTACCGACGTCGTTTTCTTCAGTTGCTAAATAAATGACAGGCTCAGCGACTGAACGGCACGCTCCGAGTTTCAGTTTGTCACAGAAGCCCTCACAGCAGTTCAAAGAAAAAGCTTTCACCGGAAGTACAATTCACAAGTGGTTAAAACGATGCGAATCCCCAGTAAAGGCCTTCTGACTTATCGTTGGCTGAGCTCTGATGACTCCGAGATCACGTATAACTTCACAATAACTCTCGGTAACCCTTGTCTCATTAAACAGATCACAGTTAATGCTTAGCAAAGTCGCCCTCAGCCCTCAACCACACAACATTTATTTTTAAAAAAATGATTGGTATTCTTACGCGTTTAATATTCTTCCCCACAATATTAACTGCTGTTTGCGGAAACCACTATAGATGTTTCATGGTCGAGAACAACCTACTAACCTAATAAAGTTGAGTTTTCCTATAAGTTCATGTCAAGCGATGACTGCCGGTGGTGCCGCTCGAGCCAAGCAATACAGGTCTCTATCTGCGATCCAGCATACTGAGAGATCAGTGGTGCCAGTGCTATTAGGCACAAATCGTTTATTTGCATAGGTAAGCCCATACCTGCCAGATGTCGGGACGATGCGCAAAACCGTTCATCCGGCCAATATTGGAGCCGGTTTTCAGCCAAAATTTCCTCGACACTGGCCAAGCAGCGACGTGCTGTTTCGGCGACTGGTTTGTGTAATTTATTTGTTCAGTCATTTTATTGGGTCCCGGCCCACGGACCACTGTGTACACCCGAAAAAAGGAAGTGTACTGTGGTAATTACACCTTTGCGAGAAGGAGCATTGTAGATTTACATCTTTATAAAAAAGTGAAGTGCATTATCACACGTTTTAAGAAACGTGTTTAAAAATCACACATTTTTAAGAGTGTGAGGCTCACATTTTTTTATAAGATATATCGCTACACTTATTAGGGTGTTAGTTTTGGGACACCTCACTTACATGTATAAAGGTCTGAAAATATTCAATGTGTATATACCTCTAACTGAAAAAAATGTTCATGATTACATCGCATGCCGATGAAACAATCTGTCAATGTCACGTCGTTCGATGAGTTGATTTGACCACCAATGAGTGGAAATAATTCTGCCGGTTGCCGGGAGAGTCGCCCCTGCCCAAGAATTACCCCGGTTCTTTTTTGTTTTCTAACATTCTGAATTGTATACCAGCTTAGTAGTACCTCTTGGGATATTACAGAAAAAAAAAAAAACGATGGCAGCCGCAAAAATTCTGACAGCCCGGCTCACAGTCATGTGCGAGACTGACAGGTTCTCGTCAGTCGTCACCATGCCTTGAAAGCTACCGGTTCCGAAGAACCGGAGCGCGCAGAGAACTTTTTGTTCCACGTTCATGGTAGCAGCGATTGTCCGCCGCCTCGAAGCCCGGGCGCCGAACGAAGCTCCTCGCAGAGTCAACGCACAACGGCTTTTGACAGCCGGTACTGTCGCCGAAAGTCGTCGGTAGCGACGGCGACGGTGGCGGAAGATAATCTCGGCTGCAGCGTACGGCACCGCCATGCTGACAAAGTCAAACTTCTCCTCGATCCGAAGGGAAGATTTCGAGCTCAAAACATGGCTCTCGCAAAGTTCGGAAACTTCACTTTGACATCAGCGACAACTTCGACAGACGAGGTTTCTAATCGCTTTCTTTTTTACACAAACTTTGGAGGGATTTGGAGCGTCAACAGGTCGGCTAGGGACCATCTGCCATGCATTTATTTTAGCTTGGCGTAGGGATGTAAGGGCAAACGGACGCTACGTCATCGGTGAAGCCGTTCAATCAGCGGGCTCCTCGCGCCCTTCACGCGCTGCACGCGCACCTCGATGAACTTTGCTACATTCTGCCACTCTCAAAGAAATGAGAGTTCTAATGATTGACACCTCGCTCGGCGCGACGTCAGCGTCGCGGGAGTCTAATTAGCGCCTTTCGCAAACTTCGGGCACAAAGTTGTGCTCGACGAGTTTAGCGACCCGAGGTCCCTAGACTCTTCAAGCACAACGTTGGGGCTGAACTTTGCGGGGCGTGCTGATTGCACTCTTGGGACTAGGCGTCACGCGGAATGTGATGCCAATTATTAAAACTCTCTCGGTGCTTAAATATGACCGCGATCGTGAAACACAATGTCGTAGCGAGCTTCGTCGGAGCGTGCCTGATCAACACCGTGGGTCCAGCCGATTGAACGCCTTCACTAATGACGTCGCGCTCCCGTTTCCCTACATCCCTACACCGCGTTAAGCGCCATTCACATGTATGCGACCGAGTAAGACCGAGAGAGTCCAGACCGCTTTTTAAGCCCCTTGCGACGTCTTAGGACCGGATGTGCTGCAGTGGAGCTAGTCCTAAGACATCGCAAGAGGCTTAAAAACCAGTCTGGTCTCTCTCAGTCTTACTCGGTCGCAATAGTGTGAACCGGCCTTTAGAGTCAATGTTCTCTGAATTGATATATGAAGGCGAAAAACGACGAAGAAGGAAATACAAGGGAGACTGGGATTAGAGCACTATATGGCTCTTACGAAGCAGAGTAGTGCAATCCTTTGATCCGCGTGTTTTGCCGGCAACATTGCCGACAGAGCAGCTCGGCGCGAGTCACGTGGTACTCAGGTTTCCAGGACGCGGCCCGCTCTATGGGAAAATACTTGGAGATCGAGGCAACATTGCTGATTAGAACAAATAATGCCGAGTTCGCACTTTTCGAAACTAGTCCGTCGTCAAATTGGTAAAGGACTACACACTTTATCAACGTTTTCATTATATTGGATTCGTGTGAAAATTTGGAGAGGCCGATTTTCAAGGCGAAGGCGTTTGAAGGACACGATTTCTGTACTCAGCGGAGATGGACTTTTTGAGTTGGCCGGAGTGGGTCACGTGAGCGCTGTGACGTCGCGGTGACACTGCCGCGTCGTCTGCTCCAAGATGCCGCTGAGGCAATTAAAAAAACGAAAAAAACGTCGGGGCACACAACTTAGCGCGAATTATTCTAAAGTGTTGCTTTATTAAGTCAAAAACTATTGTCGTTCCGTACATCCCCAAAATATTAAACAAAAAACGATTTTCTCACGTTCCTCATGAATTTCTTACCGCAGTTGGAGCCTCCGGGCTTTCGCCGCTATTCGCCGACAGATGGCGCTCTGGATTGCGCTACTCTGATCCGAAGGAGCTATGTAGTGCTCTAACCGGGATGAGTGCCAACAGACAAATGGCATTTAATACTGCCGAAAAAGAAGGAGTAGCAAGAAGTTCCGGATGTAATCGAAACACAGAAGAGAAAGAGAGAAAATTCCCTAAAAATAGTATGTTATGCGTAAACTCGTGCAGATGGAACGTGCTGGTGGATTTACGGCGTTAGAGGAAAATTACATAAATGACGAGGACAGGACGACACAGAAATGTGTCGTCGAGTCCTCGTCATTTATGCAATTGAGGGTCGCTAAACTCGTCGAGCACAACTTCATGCCCGAAGTTCGCGGAACGCGCTAATTGGACTCTCGCGACGCTGACGCCGCGCCGAGCGAGGTTTCAATCATTACAACGCTCATTTCTTTGATAGTAGCAGAATGAAGCAACGTTCATCGGGGCGCGCGTGCAGCGCGTGAGGGGCGCGAGGAGCCCGCTGATTAAACGGCTTCACCGATGACGTAGCGCCCGTTTGTCCCTACATCCCTACGCCAAACTAAAATTAATGCATAGCAGATTGTCCCTAGCCGACCTGCTGACGCTCCAAATCCCTCAAAACTTTATGTAAAAAAAAAAAAAAAAAAGTGATTAGAAACCTCGTTTGTCGAAGTTGTCACTAACGTCAAAGTGACGTTTCCGAACTTTGCGAGAGCCGTGGTTTCAGCTCGAAATCTTCGCTTCGGGGCGAGGCGAAGTTACTTCGTCAACATGGCGGTGCCGTACGCTACGGCCGAGCTTATCTTCCGCCACCGTCGGCGTCGCTACCGAGACCACCGGGTGTTCGATTCCCCGACGACGACTTTCGGCGACAGTACCGGCTATCGAAAGCCGTTGTGTGCTGACTCTGCGACGAGCAATTTGTTCGGCGCCGGTGGGAGGCCGAACCCCAAGGTTAGTGGGGTACCTTAAAGAAGTTGTGAACGCCTTCAACTTCTTAAGTGTCAGATTTTCTAGAGATTATTTCGGAATTGTTTCAAGAAAAAAAAATATATAAAGACCTTGTGGATGTTCTTTTCCCAACACCAATCTAATGCACGATCTAGAAGACTGCCCTGATCGAGATGTATTATGTCCCGTAAAAAAGATGGGAATCGCTCCAGCGGCCAAAACTTTCTTTTTTAAGTTGCACTGTTCTGTACTACCGATCAAAGTATGGCTAAACTAGAAAAGGGTTTTCGTTCCTTGGACAGTGAATTTTCTACTATGAAAAACACCAGAAACTATGGAACATGTTTTTTATTGATTGCTGGGACGCAATTTTCTTCTGGGATGTCCTGCAGCGCACGTTGAAGATAGACCTTAACATTTTTCCGCATTGAATATGTTTCCTGCCTGTTTCTTCCGAAGACACAGTGCCGTATATTTTCACTATGCCTCATAGGTTTATATAGTATATAAAAACCTCGGATGGATGTAAGAAACGCCATTCAGGCACCAAAATCTGTTATTTTTTTATTTTTTATTTTTCTTCTTTTGTAGCTCAAATCAAAAGTATATCCGAGTGCCGCGAAATTTTGCCCGACTGGTTGCCTCTGCTCTCTAGTTTAATGAATATCAAAGTGTTCTAGATCATAATGTTCGGCTGAGCTAGCGCATGATGTGTTCTTTCATCCCCTGTTCGCATGCATTAAAGAAAAACAAAAAATAAAAAAGAAAGCCGGTGTGGCGTAATGGTAAGACGTAAATAAAAAAAAAAAAAAAAAAAAGGCGTAATGGTAAGACGTTTGCCTCATACGCGGCGGTCGCGGGTTCGATTCTCCGGGGCGGGTTAACTTTTCTTGAGCATAGTCGTAAACCCGAGACTGGGGATCCGGACAAGGGACAAACACAAAACGACACGGACGAAGTTTTCGTCCGTGTCGTTTTTGTCCGTGTCGTTCTGTGTTTGTAGCAAAATTGTCCGTGACGTTCTGTGTGTGTAGCAAAATTCACTTTCGACTGTGAAACAGTCGAAAGTGAATTTTGCCAAATATTTTGTTACACAGTTAAAAAGAAAGATGTGTAGTGACTGGATCTTTTTTTAATATTAATCTTAGGAATATAAGTTTTACATGTATAACCAGTGTTAACTGTTATTATGAAGAGGCGGACAAGTGCTTTTTTTGTTTTTAAAGTGAAGTGCGTGGTTATAAAATAAGATGTTTCAGGAAAAACAATTTAGTTCTTACAACAAATCCGTACAACTACAGTCGTATACGTGTGTGAATCACCACACCATGTAGTAATATCAGCTGTCACTGAAAGGAAAAGGCTTGTACCTAGTGGGCAAGCCAGAAAAAAAAACATTTATTACCATTTCCATTTATGTCTTGTACACATCCGCTCAACTTGTGCGCCATACAATAAAAGCTAGAGTTAAACGTTGCATAACTCTAATGATACTTTATAAATTTAACATGCTGAAAGCCGTCGACACGCGACATTAGCAGATCTTATAATTAAACAGATGTTTCCGAACAACTTGTGCTTACACCCGACTTTAGCATATGTTTACATAGAACAGTAGTTCGAGCACGATTAGCAGATGTGCAAACGTGTGCAAATTTCCTTCTTTTCAAGTGGCTTTAACATTTGTCTGTCCGTTCTGTTCGTTCAACATTCTTAAATTAATAATGCAGAGTGACTAAGGCAGTGACGTGTATATCGAAAGTGAGAACGCTGAACGGTCAAAGCCTGAAGAGAAGGGACCCGAACGCTGCCGAAACACATGCCGGTGGGAACGAAACGCGAGCTTAAAGAAGCGAAATGAGGCAACAATGCATAAATAAAGTGTCAGTGACCAAAGCAATGGATGTTGTGAGACGAGAAAGGTGGCGCAACCAAATCCGAGCGGAGGTGAAAAGCTCTGTTGATTTTTATCTTGAGCCGCCATGCTCGTAGTGCCGGTTAAAGTCGTCGTTCGGTGGCTGTACCCTAACAGGGAGTTCCCCAGACTAGAAACTTTGCCTGCAGGTCTGAGACTTGTGAGGGATGGAGCAATCCTGCGTAGTGCAGCTGTTGTTGCTCCCTATGACATTACGGGGTATATTGCGCTGCGAAGTTACACTGAACACATAGACACGCAATCTCAATTTATGAGACGATATGGAAGATGGATAAGTACACGACATATATGTGAAACCGCAGTCTTCCATATTGTTTAATTGATTGCGTGTTTACGTGTTAAGTGTAACTTCGCAGCGCAATATACCTCATAATGTCAAACCAACTAGCCCAAATCCAAGCATTGTTAGTCTCAATGACAGCATTGCCTTGGGCTTGTAATGATTCAAACGGCATGAAATGGCAGATAGTAGTCCGCGCGTTGGCTTCTTCCGTTAAGGAGGACCACAAAAAGATTACCTGGTTGATCCTGCCAGTAGTCGTGCGCTTGCCTAAAAGATTAAGCCGTGCATGCTGAGTACATGCCGAAACAAGGTAAAACTGCAAATTTTAGTAGTTGTTTCGACCGGAAGCTTTCACATTCCGAAAACGTTGTTGTCATCGATGAAATGCTAATATTCAAGGAATGTGCAGGGTTGTCGGACATCGGACAAGAGAAAGAATATCGAACAAGTGACCGTCTGCTAATATCGCTACCGTGTTTTCTCCGTACAGACGACGGAGAAAACGATATCGAGACTCTGCGCTTCTCTTGTTCCTCTTGGACGTGGTGCGCTTTTCGTCGTCGGCGTACGATGAAATAGTAGCTACTCTGTGAAATTTAGCTTATCGGGAGGCTGCCATGCCGTTTGATACCTTTATACAGAAGGCGGAGAAGCCAAAAGATCAGCGGTGCAGCCAAAGCTACTGCCGGACGTCGCCACGTTTCCTATCGTCAAGGTTTGCGGCACCTTGCGCTTCGCTTAAACACCGTGAGCCCGGGGAAGGCTCCGTTGTGCTAAGCCCCGTGTTTCCGTTGATATTTAGGTGAGATGTCTGGGAAAATGCACAAAGGCCAAATTCTTGGTGTTGTGTCACTTGCTGCTCACTATACCAGCTTCGCAGCGTACTTAAATGCACTTTACTACACTTCACCTTGTATGAATTCCTACTAAATAGGCTTCTGGGAAAACGCCTGTTTCGATGTTTCTGTTTCTCACGGAAGCCGTCGGATACTGCAGGCGTGCGTTGTGCAGACGACGTGACAATGTTTGTGCAGCACAGCATGAACCGGTGTGGCAGATCTTGTAGCCCATTGCATATCACGTGGGTGCACATGCTTGGGATGCCGAAGGTATGATGTTGTCCGTCTTTGCCAAAGTTTCGGTTCGCAATAATGGTGCAAACAAAATGTGTAGGACAAATATTTCATTTTTCATAAAACACCCGGTTTAAGCATTGCTTGACAGTGGGTTGTACAAGTAAGTCTCCCCCTGAACATATACTGAAGCAAAGACTTAGAGGCATCCTAACCAACATAGAGCGACTTCAACATTTGCAGCATTCCGAACACGCCACATCACTCCTGAGGCGCTGTCGACTGTAGCGTGCGCCATGTAGGGCTCCTTGCCTGCTGCCCCATGTTCCTCCCAATGTTCCTTGCTTGCACTCGTGTCAGGCATAGGTTGTGGTACATGCATGACTCTGCCTTGGCAGGACACAGCAGCAAAACTTACGAAAAGTTATCCCCAAATTTCTAGCTGGAAAGAAATGAGGCAGGATGTGCTCCGATACGCTCGTAGTTGCTCGGTGTGCCAGAAGGCAAGACCATGTGATGCTCAGCCCCCCGGTCTCATGCAACCAATCGTGAGCCAGAGCCCTTGACAGATTTGTTGCTGTGACGTCATGGGCCCCTTCACACGTAGTTCCTGCAGCAATCAGTACATTTGTTCGTGGTAACCGACCACTTCATGAAGTGGGTTGAGTTATTTTCTTAGCGAAAGCTAGATTCTCAAAAAAATCTGTGGAATGCCTGCTTGGAACATTCGCTAGGCTCAGCGTTTCAGCACTGCTCGTAAGCGATAATGCCTCCTACCTAACAAGTAAGGTGTTAGTGGATGCATGCGCGGTGCTCGGAAATAGACACAAAAGAACTTCCCCACATTATCCACGACCAAACATCACGGAAAGGGTAAATCAACATTTTAAAATGATGCAAGTGGCTTACACCGAGCGCCGCGAGGACTGAGACGCCAAACTGCCGGAGCTGGCATTAGCAACCCGTACGACAACTAATTGGTCAATGGGTCTCACTCCCGCACAACCGAATTTCGGCAAGGAGCTCGGGTTTCCGCTTTTAAACAATCTCCTTTTTACAGAGTCTGGGGGAAGGCTTCGCCCCTACGTGGAGATCGCAAATGACCTGCGAAAGCACTTCTCTAACAACCTCGACATCGTCCGAGCTCGACAGTTGGAACAGTATAACCAGGGGCGACGTGACCTGCAAATCGAGGTGGGAGCTTTTGTACTCCAGCGCACTCACCCACTGAGCGACGCCGCTCGAGTCTTTGCAGCCTTCCTTGCAAACAAATGGGAAGGTTCGTTTTCCGTGCATAAAAAGTGCTCACCACTCACTTACAAACTAGTTCACTGCGAGTCCAGTGAAGAAACTGGACATATTCATGTCACCGACCCTAAACATTTTTTCATGCAGAAAACAAAGATTCCTCGCAGGACTGGAACGACACTAACGACGGTCCCGTTCCGGAAACCCCCGTGTCTCCCCCAAGGCGGCGGTATAACCTGCGACGTCGGTGACACCAAAGAGTGTTGAACCGATTTTTTTGTCTCCTCGGCTTCACCTGCCTTGCATTTGGGTAGTTCTCTGCTTCCACGAATCTGCTCCCTTTTCAAGAGAGGGGAAAGAAGATAATGTGCCCACCCCAGACCCGTTATTTCAAACTTTCTCGAAAGGGCGCGAAAATAACGTCAGGCTCAATCCTCAACTAAGCCCCCATGTCGTCTGTTTTGTAGTTTCTCCACAAAGATGGCTAGAGGACAATACTGTCACCATACCCACCATCCGAACGACATGGCGGCCGGGCTCGTGGTGGACAGGGCCACCCAAGACGACGGCGCGTCAGGGGCGGCCCAGGGAACCATGAACAGCGGCCACCCCCAACTGGACAGAGCGGCAGCTGGCTCGAATCAAGGAGGACCACTTGGAGAGCAGCCACAAACTGGAGACGATCCAGAGCAACAAGGTAGCCACCAGCCGAGCCCTGAGCCAGATGAAGGAGCTCAAGCGACAGCTGGAAGAGATGCAGGATGTCTTTGACAAGCTGGAGTTGACCAAGCAGCTGCAGAAAGAGCAGCATGTGACCAAGGAGCTGGGGAGAGGGCGAACGCCGAACGCATCGCGCGCGTCAACCGACTCGGCGAGCGCTACCTCCCAACGGGCCATCACGCTTGTCCAACGGCGCCGACCGGACGTGCAACGTGCGTCCGCCTAGCAGCGCCATCCACCCCCTGACGACCACAACAACAACTCCGTCATCGACATGCCGGACAAAGTTGGAGGCGGGGGGGGGGGGGGGGGGGGGGGAGGGGGGAAGCTTTCTAGTTGCCCAACTGTGGGGCACAGGTGACGAACTTTCCCACGTGGCGGCGGAATCAAGTCGGCCATGCGGACATCGCATCCGCCGCCTTGATAAGACAAATCAGAGGCGGCGCACAGAGAGTCGCTGCCCGGACTCAAGCGCCGCCGACAACGATGTTAGCGTATTGATTGTACCGTCCATGTCCAATTAGATGTAGTTTCCTGTTCTGGTTCTGGCCCTTTGCCGCCGTCTCGTGTCACCTCTTGTTTGTAGTGTCCAGAAGTCTTGGACACTGCTTTCGGTGATGGCCGGGCTTCTCGCACTCATAGCAGCAATCCGACGACAGTTGCCTGCTTAGGCCACCCGCACCAAGGTGCCTGTCTAACCCCCTCTAGCGATCGGATAAAAAACCAGTATGGGAGGGCCTCTACCAGGCTTCTGACCAGCTGTTGTAGGGAGGGCTTGTTCCGTTGCGGCGGGGGCCAATGATGCATGGCTGCGGATTTTTGACCGCAGCGTGCCAGTTTTATCCGAGCACTTGCAGAAGCAGACTGATGAAGAGGGTTCACTTGGGTGGTGATCTCCGTTGGCCGCAAGCTTGGGATAGATCGCGGCCTACGAGCTCCCACTTGCCGTGGCGACGCCCTCACGGGATCTCGCGACCCCCACGGTTACCTTCACGGACCTCTCGACGAGAGTTAGGTGAACATCTGCGTATCCCGCACGGAAGAACGCCATGCATGCCACGCACACTCCCCTGATTGATGTGGCGAAGGAAGGTCACCTTCGGACAGTCCACTTGCGCGGAGGTCTCAAGGCCCCGCCATGTGCATGCCGGTTCGGGCGCGTAGTTGGCCGGAGGCGGCGGCACATTGTCCCGCTAGGCATGAAGGGCTTCCTCGTGAGGCGGGCGCCACAGTCTAGCTCTTCAGGAGTCTCATATGCGCGGTTGGTGAGGTAGACGTGGTATCTTGGGTGGCACTGTCTTCTGACCCGAGCTACTCTGTCCGACTCCGTTGACTTCGGGTTTTCACTCTCGATGAGCTCTTGCATGACCCAAACGTACCGGACCAGACTTTCGTCCGGGTGCTGGGTCCTTGCCTCAAGCTCTCGAAGAATCTGCGTTGCCTTCGCGACTCCAGCAACCTATAGGGGGCGCTACTACCAAACAAACAGGGCGGCTAGGTCCAGGTAGCGACGGCTCGGCCGGGCCGGCTGAGCGGCTGGCGCATTCAATTTAACACATTTTCTGTTGTTTAATGCCAATTACATAGGTATTTGAACTGCGACGGTTAAGTTTAACCGGTGCACATAAACTTGCAGATCACAGTTTTGTTTTCCCGGTATTTTGTTTTTCTGTTCATGTAAAACTTTCGTTCCGGAGATTTCGTTCAAAACCGAAACTATGGGCTCCGGAGAGACGGTAATAGACTCTAATCAGTTTTCATCACCTAAGGAGAGCGGCGATGACTACAGGATTGCTCCACCAAGAGTAATTTACAGTCAACTCATATGCCTCAACCATGCGACTGATCTGTCCGCGAAATTGGGCGCTTGTGCGTATCCGCGATTAAGAAACAGCTCCAGTCGTCTTCACGGTCAACAACACAGGCTGTAGGAAAATTGCGAAAATTAAGCGAGCGCTTCTTGAGCTAAGGAGCATATTAACCCGCTGGCGCCCCACTAAGCAGCTGATACTCGTATTTCAGTTCAGGTTTTAGTAGCAATCGAGAGTCATTTTGACGAATATGCGGGCTATGTATTATATTACTGACTATGCCCCACTTAAGAGATTTTAGTATATTCTTCGGGTTGAAATATGAGCTTAGTTAATTAGGTATTCATTGAACTGCTGGATACAAATATATTTGACAGACAGAGAAATACTACTTGAGCTCAGCCAAATGGTTGTAGCGGGTAGCACGGAGGCGAATGCCGACAAACTAAAGAGAGTCTTCATCGGAGATTCACGCAGAACCTCTCTGCATTGAACTTGACTTTGAATCCTGAACGAAGTAAATGAGTGTTCTTTGTGGCCGGTCAACCTGAGCAATGTAGACGACATATATTGCTGCTGGCTTCGACGGCGTTATAATATAAATATTGGATGCGCGATAAATCATAATAAGTGACAGCTTCTAACTTTGCGAGACGCGTCCCCCACCTTTTGAAAGCAGGCAATTTCCCTCATTAATCGTGTGCAGCGAGCAGGATTTCCGGGATCAAGTAATTGCGAAATCCGCCCAACTCTTTCAGTGTGATCCAGAGGCCTTTTCGGCGAAAAGCAGCCAAGATGAATAGCGAACGCACCGACCGGCGCGGTTGGCTCAAACTTGAAGCTAATCGAGCACATCTAAACTAAAAAAAAAAACAGCTATCAAACCTTCCCATTTATATGACTGCAACATTGGTGTTCCCTCCAGTGGAACTCCTCGTCTGTCGTCCTCACTCCACTGTTCTACATCCGTATAAAGAAACCACTTAGCAGTTATTAAGTAGTCTCACTTTGAATGTGATTCGAGACAAGCAAGAAATCAAAACGTTTTTCCGTGATTCCTTCCCATCCAAAAAAGCGAAAGCACGCGACCGTGTGCTGTGGAGTAAAAGGGCTTTTAAACAAGTGATGGAAGGAAACAATCTACTGAGGCTTCACTACACTAATGAACACTCAAGCAAACTTAAGAAGTTTTTGGACCTTCATCAAATTACATTGTTCGCCACCGCGCCGACAACTCGTGTCCGCCAAAGCCACCAGAGACGCGGAGGGGCGCAAAGCGGCCTGTTCCGGCTGGTTCCCGGTTTTCCCGCTTGGTGGCGTCCGTTTTGCAGGGGTTGCGAATACCTCGCAGGCTGGAACTCTTCTCAAAGCCTTGTTTGGAAGTTCGCCAGGCTTGCGAAGAGGGCCTGCGATCCCAACCAGCACCTTGCGCTGGCTTGCAACGTTAGCGGGACAATGCGGTCCACGATGAACGCTTCCGAGGTACTGAAGGCAAGCAAGGTGGTCCGTGTGCAACATGGCGAGGAAGTCTGTCACGAACTTGACGTCATTGTACTTTGTGTAGACTAAAACAGTAAAGTGTGGTCGGGGCGCTCGCTGTGGGGTCTCCTGCTGGCCAGGCGTGAGGGCCGGGCGATACATCACGGAGTTGCACATCTCCGTGACCTTTGTGAGTAGGGTCACTTGTGCCGCTGCGGCCATTGCGGCTTCTTGTCCCCGTGTGAGCATGCCCGCAAGCACAAGCAAACACGCCCCCCCCCCCCCCCCCCCCTGAGAAATCAACACAACCGCGAAAAACAATTCTCGTGGCCACAAAACAAACAGTCAGAAACACACCGCTACAACAAACGCGGACGTGACGGAAACACAGAACGACTGTAGGAAACACGGGGGTTGGAAAGAAGCTTGCCAGAAGAAGAAACCAAGCCCCGTGAAATTTCTGCCAGTGGGTAGCATACCACGCTTGGGTACCATTGTGGTCGGTTTGCCTTGCTGCATATCCGACCCTGAGGAATAACACGGAGCCCACGGTTTCAACAACAAGAAACTACATTGAATTGGACATGGACGAGACGATCAATACACTAACATCGTTACCAGCGGCACTTGAGCCCGGGCAGCGACTCCCTGTGCGCCGCCTCTGATCCGCCTTATCAAGGCGGCGCACACGATGTCCGCATGGCCGGCTTGATTGAACCGTCGCGCGGTAAAGTTAGCCACCTGTGCACCGCAGTCTGGCAACTGAGCTGGGGAGCCGCCAGGGTGCCCCACAAGGTCCTGGAATATACAAAAAGCAAACAGTGATAGAATGGCGAAACCAAGAGCATTTTCTGGTGCAAAACTATTCACTATCTACAACCAGACGAATTGAAGCAATTTCGGCAGCACTTTTCATTTTGATGATTTCAACTCAGAACTGAAATACTACCAAGTAAGAGATCACTTATGGCGAATTACGCTAGCAGATCTTGAGCGCTCCAAAAGCGCTCCATTTGAAGCTCGCATATTCCACTCACAGATCTGGTTCGATTGGGTCATCTTCCGCTCGCAGATATCTGGCAGTGATCGCTCTATGGAGCGCCCCCAACCCCACCGAACTTGCTCCACGGGATTTCATAGATCTTTGCGGAAGTTGCCAGAGCGCGCTACGTCATTTCCTTTAGCTTGGCGGTGGTGCATGCGCGACGAGATTGGTGGGGGTGATGGGGTGAGCAGACCGGCCGCGTCGTCGACAGCCGAGTCGGTCGAGCTGGACCTGCTCGGATGCCTTGGTCGTCTTACGCAGGATTATTACGGTTCGAACGCTTCTACCTCGCGTATATAAGGGATGCAAAGCCGGAACTGGAGCATGGCAAATCGCTAGCGCTGATATCTGTGATCGTGAGAGGGAGAACGATAGAAAATCCGGAGGCAACCGCAAGGTTAGGCCTGTTCATCCTGCAGTCAATGATTGTTTAGCTTCTTACACCGCATGCCGCTGGCGTTTTCTCGTACAATAAAGCAAGAACAGATTAGGCAATGACCGTGAAAGTGATGGTTTGTTACCTCTGTATTAAAGTAGTGCCAGAAATCTGAACTCCGCTGATGGCAATCGCTGTGCGTGCCCCGCCGCGTTGAGGCGGCCGAAAGGTATCTGACGGAGCCGAATGCGGACGTCTTCATCGTTATTTGTGACATGGGCGCCGTGGTACGTATAATTTCACCCAGCCTGTGTCGCGCGTTAGTTTTGCAGCTAAGCAATGACAGTTGTCACTTTTCGTTGAAAAGATCAGTTGGCTGAGGCGTTGGTCGGCTTGTCAAGTTCGAGCAGCGGCTATTTTGAACGACGGAGGGAGAAGCCGTGGGGAGGGGTGTGCTGGAGGTCGCTCCAAAAATGTGAGTTCATCATCCCCTCGTTGATTCGGAGCGGGTCCTACGGAGCGGAATTTTGCCTCCCTTGCGGATTTTGGAAAGCGCTCCGGATCTACGAGTGGAATTCACCATTAGTTTTGGTCCCAGTCTGTTCATTTCCAAACTTGACAATAACTGAACAGTCATGTTACACCAAGCCTGAATGTGGATGGAATGGCACCCGAGTCAGTGCACAACGGCAAAATATCAGAAGGTCAAAACCTGCTGCAAGGGCGTTAAGATGCCAACACCGTCCAGTGCCAAGCTGTTGTGCAGTAGAGTACATAAACCCCAATTCTTATTCTATTCGTGCCGATTGTTCAGATATTTTCAACAATTTTCTTTAGTAGAAGACACCCTTTATAATAAAGCTTTAGGATCTGAATATGCTAAATAAAATCAAAAAATTTTGCTCGGACAGGCCCATGTCACAGCTGCAGCAGGTAAGAGGTGGATAAGGGTGTTTTCTGTGCAAATGAAATTGCAAATATCTCTTGCAATGCAGGTTCGAAAGGGCCCTGTCCCGTAAACACGCTGTTTTTACATCTACGACAACAGGCAGAGATTCCAGCGCGACGGCGGTTTTATTAAAATAACAGTGTAGAGTTGTGAGGAATGATGACGAACCGCTATCGCCTAAGGAATTTAAAACACGTCATGCATGAACAAAACAATCTGTTTTTTTACTTGTGCAGAAGACAAGCAGCTGTTGGCACCGGCTCGAAAACTCTCTTCAAATTTCAGGCAAGCTTGTGAACATTCAAGATGTCGAGGCACTCTTCAGCGCGTCGGGAACACGCTCCTAGCGTCCATGGCAGGGTACACACAAAAAAAGCAAGGGTTACCGAACCGTAGTTATCGACGTTATCGAACAAAGCTACCGCCGGTGTAAGCTTCGCCCAACGCAAAACTTACAACGGGGCATGTCTCGATCGGCCGATGGGTCCACACCAGATGCAATCAAATTAAACTACTGCCGTTACTGCAATTATTCCACGTTGCGATAATAGAGCTCCCAGAGGCAAGGACTTGATTGTGCGCCTGAAAAAGAAAACACTTTTTTTTTTTTTATGAGTAGTTTTCTCTCAGCGACGTGGGTACCACCAAGATATGCGCCAACGCAAAACTTGTGCAACCTCGTTTTATGCAGCGATTCGTGCCTGGCCGGCTTATATAGAAGGCCCTCGCACCTTCTTTACTTATTCGCGACATCTAGATGTCCTTTTACAGTCGGCGGTGGCAGGAAAAACGCCGGACAAGCAAAGCGATGCAGCGACAGGACACAGCAACGTAAACAAGCCGAAACTGCGGTCCGCTCCTGTCCACTGGATTTGGATTCGGCAACCGGCCAGCGTTGATTATTTATTATTGCTGCAGAGGTTTGCAGATTAGTTCGAAACCGGGTTTGAAATGCATTGTTTTTTGGCGTACGTAAAAATGTTGAGCAATTAGCTTCGCCGTCCCGTTATGGCCGCCCCCTCTACGAGCGGAACGCGATGGAGAGAATTTTCTCCCTCTCCAATGACAGATAGAGGGCGCACTACGTAGAATCGATGAAAAGGAGAGACTAGATCGTCACAAGGAGGAACTTAGAAATCCCCTCCTTTTTCGACACCTTTTTTCTTAGAGTGTATCCTACTACACCCAGCTCTGCTCTTAAGTGATGAGCCTTTTGCGAGACCCACTTATGTTTTCAAATTTTTATATAGTACCTGCCTTCTAAACCGGTTGCAGCCTTCTTAACCTACCAATCATGCCCAACATTGCTTTACATTTTGGTACCCCATTACCATCCTTTATCTAATCAGTGGCTACTAACGCCTCTTTTTTTTCTCTAGACCTATTCCGACAATAGTCTTTTTTTATGGCACTCTATTACCTTAGTAGCTTTTGCGATACCAAATCAACCAACCAACCTATCAATCAACACCGCAAGATTCCCTTACTGGCTCTTGCTGGCCACCTTGTGGCCAGTTCTTTACACCCCTTCCTCGAGTGGGCCCGAAACAAGCTCTAGGCTAAAGGTTTATTAACAAACATAATATTGTCACGAATGATGAAGTGACAAAACAAAGAATAACTGAGGAAACTGAAATGTTTAATTGGGCGAACGTGTGCACAAAAGAATAAGGGAACAGGAGATAACAACAGAGCGTCGCGGGCGTCGAAGTCGGCGTAACAGCAGAATCAAACGCTGGCGCGAGACTGACTGCGGATTGCCACGCGGAGCCCCTCTTATGTACACGCGCTGGCTTATGGAACAATCGACCTAGAGGGCTCGGTGACTCGAACATTCGAACCTCGAACCAAGCAACAGAGTTCTTGAATGTACCAGAACAGTAAATTCCGAGAACAAATAAAAGACGCGTCGCTCTCTGGAATCGAACCCTGGTTCTTCACGTGGGAAGCAAGCACGATAACGTTAGGCCACGGCCACGCTGCCTACTTCGCCAGCTGCGCGCGCGGCAATGTTTCGGTGGCAAGCCTCACGTCAAGGTCCAGGCAGACGGCGGACGGCGCGCAAACGTCGTCCTCCTGAGGGCCACATCGGTGGCTCTTCGCGTCTCCAGCTCGACGCTCGCCCTCCCGCGGCGGAAACGGGAAGCGCTCTAGTGAGGGTCCCTCGATTCTCCTGCTCGGCGGGCACGGCGGAACTGCTCGCGATCATGGCTCATGAAATGTCATTTCCGAATGCAAGCAACACTCTTCACTGTCCCAACGTAGGGCTGCAGCCGGTATGGGATTGTGCCTTACTGGAGAATTTTAGTAATGCGCATAGAAGCAAACGCAAGCGGTGTGCGTTTGCGTTAGAGTTGCGTGCCCCACGTTGTGCGTGCGCCTTATTGCCATGCGCCATCCCAGACCGCAATTTCGAGCCCCGCGCGCGCGCAGTGTGGAATACGCAAAGTTAGCGCAAACACACAGCACTTGCGTTCGCTTGTATACGCAACACTAAAACTCACTACTGTTTCACCGGCTTCCAAAGCCAACGAAACGTGCTACAGTGAGCAGGCGTGCAAGCAGGTGTTCCTTCGAACTGAGATTGGCAAAACGACGGCGCATAAAAGTGAAAGGAACTAAATGTTATGAAAAAAATAATAATTTTTTTTTTACTTTTTATTTTTGGGCATTTTGTCTGGAAGGATATTGGCGCCGACTTTGGACGTTTTGCCGAGTGTCAAAAGTCGCGACTTTGATAGCAAAATATACTTTACCCACAATTAATGTAATTTTACATGTATTTCTCACATTGCTAGAATTTTTTCATTGATTTTAGAATATTTATTTTGTTACTTGGTAATTAAAAATGCTGCAATTGGCACTAGGGATGATAATTAGCACACTTTTGATTGTCATATTTGTTCGCGCGTTTGAAATTAGATCATAAGCAACAAAATATATTTTGAAAAATTACGTATTAAAATATCTAAATTTTATTATTATTATTATTAATACAAATCGCGACAACGTATGCTTACAATTAGCGCCAAGATCACGAAAATACGTCATTCAATCATAATGATCTTTCCAGAAAGGTATAATTTTGTTTTCTTTTTTGCATATGAAACTCTGACATCGTTATCAAGATAGACAAGCGGTCAAGCACTGGGTGTAATATAATGTCCTATGCGTCACGCGTTGCTATAAAAAGCAAACGCACACTTCAGCTCTCTGACTCGAATTTTGTCTTTGGGTTGTTGCAGTGAGAACAGCGTGTATTAATTTATACGTTTTGTGGACATATTGGGAAAATTGGAATTATTTTCTCATTCTTGTGCTGGGAATGCTGTTAAACCAATTAATCATCTAAATACCCCAAAACCCATTAAAAGGCCCGCAGTTCATTATTTCCCGTGACGTTACATAAGCGAGAAAAGGCAGCGAGAACGCACAAATATCAGCACAGATTTTTCAACAACTACAACAACTACAAATATTTGGGCCTGGATCGAACATGTACGTCACAAAATAATGTTTCCGCGAACAACTTCTCAAACTAAATAATTAGGATGTGAGACACATCTTGAGCTGTGAAAGAATCTGAAATTAAGTCCTAATGCTAGAAATTGAATTCAAAATACAGGTTAGTTTCGGTTTCGTTCCAAAATTAAAACGCGCATTCTTGCGCAAATATTACGCTAAAAACCGTTCTTGTTTTCAGGGTAAAGAGGTAACCTGCGCTCTTACCAGCCTAGCTTCCTCGTATTACCAGAAATTGTTTCGCTCAGTGAAGCCAGCGCACTAGACAGGCTCAACAGCGGCACGCATCTCCGACCCTCACTACAACCGCCATTTTGAAAAGTGAGTGGCGCCACCTATAGTTAGTTGGAGTCTCACGTTTCACGGGGGGGGCTGTTGGCGGCTGCCTTGCGTGAAGCGGAGTGGAGCCGCAGGTTGCGGTCATCGGCCGCCAGCAGCGCCGTCACTGGGATGTTGCAGCTCCGGGCAGGCTACTAGGCTTGAGGACGGTGGCTACCGAGAGGGCTCGCTGAGCGGTGTGCCGGAGAGCCTGGTAAGACTGCTTCGTCACTCATGTAAGGTTGCCAGGGAAAGGCTCAAACGGAAACCTATGGTTTTACCTTATGGGCAAAATGTCTCGCATAATTTCGAAAAAGTAGCTGCAACGGTCATAGAGTGCCAGTGTTTTTTTCGGTGCCTTCGAAATTAGGACGTATTTGCGCTAAAGTCGACAGGATTAGGGTTAATAGTCCTGTATCTGAACAGAGCCACAAGGCAATGTACATGCCGTGCGCTTACGGTGTAGTTCACAACACTAAATTGTCCTGTGGCAATGTTTACATCGGACAGACCGGCAGATGTGTAAATGGGGAACGCGACAGAACAGCACACGACAAAACAGCACCCGACAAAACAGCACGGTCAAAACAGCACGCGTCAAAACGGCACAGCGTCAAAACAGCACGGCGACAAAACAGCACGCGTCTAAATAGCACGCGACAAAACAGCACGGCGTCAAAACGGCACAGCGACAGAACAGCGCGTGTCAAAACAGCACGGCGTCAAAACAGCACAACGAAAAAACAGCACGCATGTAAAAAGGCTGTAATAGGTACCGTTTTATGAAAACAAAACAGAACGTAAAGAAAAAGGGTTGAAGAATGCATGGCATTATTTAACAGCTAGTGGAGAAAAAAAAAAAAAAAAACGTACGCTGGCGGCGACGGGATTGCACGTGCATTTTTTTTTTTTTACTTCAAACGCTATATTTAGGGTTCAGCGTTTTCGGGTTAAAGCGAATATAACCGGTAAAAGTACGCCGAATTCGTTTTTTCTACATTCAGGCTTAACTGAAAAAGTTCAGAATTTTCCAGGGCGTTTGGAGTGGTATGTGTGTTTGTGTGTGTGTGTGTGGGGGGGGGGGGGGGATGTGACTCATAACTACGTTTTCGTGCTTTCGGAGGAATTCGAAAACCACCCGCCGGTAAAAGTTTCGTCTATTCGGATTTATCTGACAAACTCTGAATTTCGATATGCCAATTCCCCCCCCCCGCCCCCCCCCCCCCCCCCCCCCACACACACACACACACAAATATATTTTACAATTAATGGTTTAATCAGCGCGTAGAGTAAATGTCCTGGGAAAATGCCACCACACATATCTTTCGAATTTCGGTCAGGACAACAGGTCATTGCACTATCGAGTCAAGACAAAAGTTACTGTTTATGTTTCTGGTTTGGGTTATACTATTTGTGCCTGAGGGGAAGGATAGGTTGTGGTTTTGTAACCGCGAAAGCTATGGACCATAGAAATTACATAAAGTGAAAAAGAGGATAATTGAAACTTCTCTATTACATTCTTTTCCACTCTATCTCTTGCAGCCGCGCGGTAGGTTGATGGAATAGCATGGAATAAATACAGGCTTCCCAGCGACTACCTCCAGTAGGTTATTGATTTTAAGGTATCGACGTTTATCGAAATAACACTTGTGTGCCACTTTTGTTCTAGGACAAATTAGTATTGCCAGTAGTAATGGCACCAACGCCAAATCCAACTGAAGAAAATATTATTTAATACAATCGCGTTTTATTTTTTTTTTTTTGTCCAGCATACGTTTACATTTGGATATTGTTTGTTTATTTTTAATAAGAAAACACTGCGAATTTGAGCTCCAAATTTCGGAGAATTTGGAATAAAAAAAAAATAAACTCCGATAAACTCCGAATTTTCGGCGAAAAATAAATTTTGAAAAACACCCTTTGAACTTGACGAAAACTAAACTCCGAAAACACGGAACCCTACTCATTACTGACCATATGACAACTTCCTTTCGCAGTTTTCAGTTTGCCTGCGAGATCGGTTCAACTTTCAACATAAGCTTCGGGGGCGCAGGGGTCCTCAGGACGAAATCTGGGTTTTTCACCTGATAGAGGTTTGTGCCGAATTCTTCGTTAAAAGAAGAGAGTTTAATCGTGAAATCAAACAGCGAATATCAAGAGCGTCCGTAGATGCCGCGCATTGTTTAACACCCCTAGCTTCCGTCTATTAGAGGAGGGCATAAATACGAGTGTTTTATTGTCATTTCTGAAGTCGGCGCGAATTTATCACCTCTCGCAGTCGTGAAAATGGGGGAAACGCACAGAGTACAATGCTTGCTAATTTCTCCATTTTGATATTTGCCTCTCCGACCGAAGTGGTACTGAAGCTCATGCTCGTCCTGTGTACAAATGCGAGCACACGACGATAATGTCAGATACGATAAGGCCCCAGTGCATTTTACAGAACAGGTCACGTCGGCTGCCAAAGACGGCAACAAATAAAAAGACCAGTACGTGGTACTCAATATACATTTTAGACAAACGCTTTTAATTATTGCATTTTCGTTAGTATACTGGTTCTCGTCAATAAACCTAATATAATATATTTTTGTCAGTATATTGTTATTGTTAAATTTATTATCACTTTTTACGTGCATTTAGTGCTCTTGTTTTCTATTTTGCGCTCTCGGCGCGTTTTGTATTTAATCTTGTAACCACTTTATGGTTCGTAGCTCTCTGTTGGAGGTATGAATCATATTCTTTTTTTTGTGCGTGTGTGTGTGTTTGTTCCTCCCTGCCACGGCCCCACGGGCCAGCAGTATGTACAAATAAATAAATAAAAAACTGAGAAGTTTATGAGTCTACAAATATTCACCGCAATAAACCGAAAACTATTGTTTGGAATAAAAACCGAAAAAAAAGTGCGCGGAATTTCAAATAATACAAACCGAAAACGCCGAACCCTAGTTATATTGTCAATGTCATGTTTTGACGCTGTGCTGTTTTGTTGATGGGCTGTTCTGACGCTGTGCTGTTTTGACGCCGTGCTGTTTTGGCACGTGCCCTTCTGTCGCTGTGCCGTTTTGACGCTGTGCTGTTTTGTCGCGTGCTATTTTGACGCGTGCTGTTTTGTCGCCGTGCTGTTTTGACGCTGTGCTGTTTTGACGCGTGCTGTTTTGACCGTGCTGTTTTGTCGCGTGCTGTTATGTCGTGTGCTGTTCTGTCATGGTGCCGTGTAAATGAGACGTTAAGAGAGCATTCCTCATCGGTTCCATCATCTCTAACAATCAACTTGGCAGTACACTGTGATAGGTGCGGTTGCAAACCCGTTCTTGATAAAGAGAGTATCTTAGGGTGATACAGTCAAAAGATAACTAAAAATATTTAAGACGCCTTTTACATTTCGAAGCGAAAAGACAGGTGCGTCACTTCTTTATCTTTATCGATATTGTTAATCTCTTGCAAGATAGTAACCGAAGTGGTATATCGAAACACTTTCATGCAAGGTGCACTTGCTGCTCTATCGCATTATTTGACAAAGAGCTGATTTTTTTAGTAGCTTTGAAACGTGCCAAAAGCTCTGACCTGATGTTTTTTTTTTTTTTTATGATCTGTGATGTTTGTTGAGTTGTGTTTTCTTCCAGTAAAGCAACTAAGAGTCAGTGCTCTGTTTGTACACTTCGTCCTCTTGTCCTTTGTTTTCTGGTGCTATTTTTCTTTTCCGCTAAAAGATCCACCATCAACTCACCCAACTTTCCACCATATTACTACCATTATGCAGGTAGCCGCGTTGGTCCCGACTGGCCGTTGTCGTCCGTGGCAGGCTGCAGCTCCGGGAAGGTAGCCTGCCATCGGCGAAGGGGGGGGGGGGGGGGGGTGCAGGCAACCACTGTCGTTTGTGCAGTGCAGCCGAAAGCCCCCACTCGACTATACATTTCTGTTGTACCTTGTAATCTTCCGGCAGCGCCGTTTTGGCAACGAGATTGTGCAATTCAGTGACGCCCCCTCGGTGTTAGCACCACAGAGTCGCATGATGTCGGGCAGCGCATAATGCGGTGGGAGGGACGATGGGCTCCTTCAAACCTTCACTCATTATGACCTCCCTATCACCCTTTTCAAGGCATGGGAATCGAGCTGCTTCGACCATTTCCGAATTTCACACAAGGCAAAGGGTGGGTTGGTGCCGCCGTCAACCACCTTTCCCTGTATATGGAGACAAAGGCGCTAAGCACGCCACATACCGAAAAGATATAATAATAATAATAATAATAATAATAATAATAATAATAATAATAATAATAATAATAATAATAATAATAATAATAATAATAATAATAATAATAATAATAATAATAATAATAATAATAATAATAATAATAATAATAATAATAATAATAATAATTTTATTGGCGATAGGGAGAAGTTTAAAGAAGTTCAATTAGCGGGACTGGACAAAGCCTGCATGGGCTTATGGGCCCAGACCCAGTATGCTAAGTTGTCTATTAAAATGTTTAGATTATCATTTGCTTGCAATACATTATTGCTTCCACATACGTATCTGCACACACATATACACGCACAGATGTCATTCTTGTTGCAGCGCTAAACCACAGTGAAGCAGCGCCAGGTCGTTGCCTCGGGAGTGATTGCAGTTTGAAGACAGGCCCGGAGACGCCCACACAGACACACACACACACACACGCACAGGCACAAATGGGCTGAAGTAGACCGGAAGAAATGTCGTAGAGTATAGAACTCTTCTTGAGCGGGGGCAACCACATTTCCGTAAAATGATATGCAAAAAAAAATACTGATTACAATGAGAAGTATACTAAATTATGCAATGTTGAAATTAGTTAACGTTTTCTTAAAATTTCTTCTCGTCGTAGCCTTGAGAATACGCTCTGGAAGCTTATTGAAAATGAGAGGAACGTAATATGAGCGAACTCTCTTACCGTAACGCGTGAGGCATCGCGGGGTTTCAAAGCGAGTTACGTGGCGAAAATTCCTTTGAGAGATGAAGGGACGCTTAAACTCATCGCTCCAGAAGTGGCGAAGCAGAACGCTTTGTAGAAATAAAGAATAAAAAGTTGGTAATTGCAGAGTTTCAAAGAGTTCTATGTCAGATGTGAAATTCATTTGGTATCCAACGCTTTTGAATAAGCCTTTTAGAATACGATAGTAATAATTTTAGAATAATAATAGTAATAAGAATAATAGTAATAATAATAATAATAATAATAATGGTAAAAATTAATGACGTTTACAACTCCCTGTAATGCCAAATTAGAGCGCAGCGCTTGAGGAGGAGGAGGGGAGGGTACGAAGGGGATGGCATGCCTCTCCTCGTCTTTCCTCATCTACTCCGTCGCCTGCTCCTTGTCTCCTCCCTCTTCCTCCTCCTCCTCCTTCGTCTTCCTCTCCCTCCCTCCTCTTCATCGCTCCCTCCCGCGCCGTGCATTATGGCAAACGTACCATAATGCAACGTAAGAGTCACCGCGGTGCATTATGGCACGTTTCCCAAGATGCGCCGCGCGGTTACGGCGGCAGCGACGCGTCAAGCTGACGCGTTACGGCTACACCAACAGCGGCACCGACACCTCGCGAAAAAGCGTTACGCCGACGCGTCACGAAAAAGTGTTACGCCGACACCTTACGGCTACCCCAATGGCGACGCCGACGCGTCACGAAAAATCGTCACGCCGACGCGTTACCGCTACGCCGATGGCGACGATGCCGCGCCACGAAAAAGCGTTACGCCGACTCCTACGCCGCTCAAGCCGGAAACGGGCGCCTAAGAGCTGCTTTCTTAAAATTATACTTTACTTCCATTTCCTATGACGAGATCGTATCGTTTTTTCTAAATAATATCATTCTACGTCATGAATCTACTGAAAACTTGCGAGCGATCGGGGCAGAGCCTTTCTGCCATTTTTAGCATAACATATCCGACATCGCGGAACCACCGATTGCACCATTACCGCGTTCAAAGCCTCAAGTCGATGGTATGACGGAACGACTTAACCGTACACTTGCCTCGATGATTGCAATGTATGTTCAGCAGGGTCAGCAAAACTGCGACGAAATAGTTCCTTTCGTGACTTATGCGTACAATAATTTTGTCCCCAAGAGCATGCAATGGTGACCATTTTACTGGATTTATAAATGAAAAGCACGTACTTCCCTCGCCCAACATCGCACATGGACATCTCATCAGCTATAGACCAAATGGTGCAACGACGCACATCGCCGGGCGATGTACCAAATAGGAGACCTGGTCTGGATCGGGTTCCCCATTCTCTACGTTGACCGATCTACAAAACATTTATCGCGCTATTCCAAGCCATATCGAGTCACTTGTCAAACATCTGACGTAAACTACGAAGTGCAACGCGCGCTCCCCATTCCCGATGGCCTTTCCCTTAACACTGACATTGTCTATGTGTCTAGGATAAAATTGTGCATACATAAGTACTTACTCGGTTCTGTAATCACGCAACTCGCTTTTCTTGAAAAAAAAAGGGGGGGGGGGGGGTAGGTGTTATATTCAGGTTGTTGGATTGGGAACGACCGTGGATAAAGGGGTAGAGGAGGAGGAGCAGGAAGCAGTCATGACAATAGAGCACATCACGACGACGGCGATTAAAATAGGAAGGACCATTTCCTTATGCTCTTCTTGTAAGCTTGAATTTTTGGGATTTTCTGCTCATTTTCTCGTCATGGAGGCTCCTGTTGCAAAAGGCGCGTGAACCAGTGCTCCACAAAAAGAAAATTGTTCATCCTGTCCAGCTCGTTTCTACCCAAAGCAGCAATATCTGGTTTAGTTTATCTGGTTTCGACAGTACACTCGACTGCATATTCTTAAAGGGGTCATGAAAGGAATTTCCTACTTCTTCCTCCTTAGCTTTAATCCACAACTCAAACGCGAATTGTGAAATCACGTCGTCGTGACATTCTTCGGCACCAGTGCGATGACTCCAAGCTTCCACCGTGCTTTCTATGGACACTATAGAACCTTTCATTCGCCAGTGTCGAAAAGTTCCGTCAGGGCACTCACTGGTCACGAACGCGAGTCCAAATATTCGTCGACGGGTTGATTGTTGACGAGCGCCTACGTCCGAGTAACACAGTTCTCGTGTCCAATACGGGAGCTGGACTCGGCTGACGTCCGGTTGACACTGCTGACGCGCTTTGGGAACCGCAGATGTATTATATTGAAAAGCTGGAGAGCTTTCGAAGGAAAGAAGGTACAAATAGTCCGCTATGTTTTCAAAAGTTCGTACCGAAAAGCTGGCTTTTGACTTTCTACCCTCTTCGGTTTGGCCAACTAAACGATATGCGATCAGTAAAGTCTCAATTTAAAATAATTTGTCCCAGCCCGAAATTCTTTTCATGGCCTCTTTAAACTTTGGCCTTAAAGAATACAATATCTTCATAAAATTTGGGGCCAGCCCTTTAAAGTGCATGGGTTGGTCCCGGCACCATAGTAGGTCACCGAAAGACCAGGTTGACATACCAAATATTTCGAATGACAACATGACAAACACTTCCACGGGTGAGCCAGGGGTGGTACAGGATAGCCTTTACGCCCCCGCTGGTTTCCTGCGCGTGATTGACAGTATGGGCTGGAAATTGGACATCCTAACCGCCCAGTTCAAAGGTCTCAAAGCTGAAAATAAACGCCTTCGCTCAGAAATTCAACGTCTCCCAATCTCGCCTTCGTCGCCACCACTTTATGCTGCTACAGCTGCCCCACATCCCACGTGCCTTCAGCGTCAAGCAAGGCTTTGTTTGCACCACCCGCCCTTGAGCACCCGAACAACTGGCCTTCTCTTCCACGTTCGACTTTGACGACTCTCGTGAAACCTGCCCTTCCTCCACCGTCGTCTGGATTTCGTGAATTAAACGCACCCCACCAGCTTGACGAAATGACAGCTTCACCGATATCAAGCCTCGACGACGTAGCGAAACCGTTTACTGGCACTGCTACATTATACACGGTGCACGATGTTGCTATGCCTGATCACCGAGTGGCACTCTCTTATCTCGACTGTAATCAAATGCGTTGGTTGCCGAGGCACAGGCGCTTGTCGAGCCAGTCCTGGACGGGAAGTCAGTTGTCTGTTCCGAAATGGTAACTCGATTTTCTATTTACTATTATTTTATTTGTCTTGTGATCAGGCCGTGTTTGACGTCATTAACAAACGGAAGTTCGACCGTACGGCAGGTTTTTCCACCAGCTCACTGGCCTGCTGGACCATGCTCGTACTTGCTCCCTCGAAACGATATGGGATGTAAATGGCGGCAGCGATTAGCATTTCTTATCAAAATGTTCGAGGACTGCACAGAGAGGCTGACGAGTTTATGTCCATTCCTATTACTACCGACTTTGACGTTGTTAATGAGAATGCATTATATGCTCATCACGCTAAAATCTGTCGTCGTTGTCGCAGTGAGGGAGCCATGATACCGAAAATGGCCGACGGCGCATAGACTAAAACACATAAAAAATGCTCGGATTGACGTCAAATTTCTGAGGGAGGGTCCTGTAAAAGGCTTCGAAAAGAAAATTTGGAACATTTCTGTCTGGATGAGAATCGAATCCACGCCTCCGGGGTACTAGACGAGCACGCTTCCTTGATGCCAAGGCGTTTTTTTTTTCCTTTATTGGGCACCACGTCATTTTCACGGTTCTGGCTGACCAAAGGTGTGCCGAGTGCGTGCCTCATTGCACACGTCAGGTCGCAGCCATCTGGCTGACTAAACGTATGGCCTAGTGCGTGCGTCCATGGGCAGGTGACGGCGCAGCCAATAAGGAGGGGGTGGCACCACGTCATGAGTATATAAAATGAGCGCTCTGCCTCCCTCGTGGGACTATAATGCTTTCGAATTTTCACACCTAAGCAGTCTTGAGGGCCTCTGCCGAGGTTATTGTTTATCGGAAACATAACTGTGCGGTAGCATTACGAATTCGAATTACTTTGCACCTAACTACAATGTCTACCATCGCGTCAGGCTACATTAGCAAGGGGCAAAAACTAGTAGGTGGCGTATTTATGGCGCTTTACTCTTAGATTGAGTCACATCAAAGGTTAGACCTGGGATCGTATTTTGAATGTTTATGGGTAGAAATTAAGAGTGCCGATAGCTTTAATTACCTTACTGGAAACTACTTTTTTCAACCTCTTTTCAATCATTCATTATTATAGAACACTTTGAAGCGCTGGAAACACAAGCGAAATTCGATAGGTACAATGCTTGAATATCCGGAGATTTTAACCTTACTAGAATAGCTTGGTGATTGAGCGTTGTAAACAGTGGTGATTTAATCACGTCAAATAAGGCAGCTGGAGAGTTATGTCTTGTACATTGTGTGGGCTGATTCAGCGTAACAGTTTCATAAACACCGCCGTTAATGTTCTTGACCTACTGTTACAAACTATTCCAATCATATCAATTCGCACTGTTTCGAAACTTCTAGTAGAAATGGATAGATATCGTCCTGCTCTCAAGGTTTAAATACGGCTTCTAAGGAAGCTGTACGTTTAGAACAGGCCGTCTGCTTATTGTTAACCCAAAAGAGATTATCAGGGAATGGATAAATACCTTCATAACTACAACTGGAGCGATGTTCTTGCATTAGCTGACGCCAATCTAGCAACACAAAGGTTTACTTCAATTGTGCAAAAAGCGATTGGCATTTTTGTCCCAAAACGTATTTCTCAACTTTGGGTTTAACCAGAGTAGTTTTCCAATGATTTAAAAGTGTACCTTCAGAAAAAGATAATTTCCAAAGATAAAAGAAAAATGCTCCAGTTTGTGGTACACAAAATTCTGTATTTATAGTGCTCTGGCAAAAAAATCGTACTCGCGCAAATAAACAGTAATATATTGATGATGTCGAGCGCAATCTGAACGCCGCCCTAAGGTGTTCTGGAAGTTTGCAGAATCGCACACTCGAAAAAATGCACATGGAATGTCACTGTGGGATTGCTCTACCTGACACATTAAGTATTGTTTGTTGGCACCAGAGGTGGCAGATTGCTTTCCAGACTATTGTAGTAATGGTAGACAATTGGCCAGCCAATTATTCAGACTATTGACATAGAAGTAAACTGCCAGGATGATTTATAAGGTTTTAGGGTAGTTACAAATGAAAATGAGGCAGGCATCAGAAACCTTAAACCGAAGTTATCTAGTGGTGTAGATTGTACTCCGAGCTTTATAATCTAAGGTAGGGGTGACTTCTTTGCACCCATTTGAAAAATATTTTCAACTTTCTAATTCGCTCTTGTGTGTTCCCATCGTTATGGAAGAAAGTGGTTGTCGTGCCATTCTTAAAGGTGGGCAATTCATCGGTTGTCCCTAATCATTGGCCTGTTTTTTCTTGCTGTCCGGTTTTTCTAAGATGTCTGAGAAAGTACATAAAAGTATAATATATTACTTTCATCAAAAATTACCTGGTTCGCAGCACGAGTTTATTACGGGACGGTCCTTATAATTCGCTGCACCAATTGTTACGAGCAGAGGACAGGTAGATGTTGTTTATTTTGATATTTCTGAAGAATTCGACGAAATTGATCATGAGCTATTGCTCTACAAATTATTGTTATACGGTGGTTGTTCTAAACTACTTCTCTGATTTCAAAGCTATTTTTCATATAGCACAAATCATGTTCGAATTTCGAATTTACATTCTAAATTATTTTGCCTAACTTCAGGTAGCCCGCAGCGGTCGATTCTTCGGCCTCTTCTGTTTTTTTATATTTGTTAACGATATAGCTTAATGTATCAAAAACGCTGAGCTCTTATTGTTTGCAGATGATATTAAGATTTTTATGCGCTTTGCTAGTCCTCTTAGTTGTAATGCTCTTTAACATGACGTCAATAACATACTACAATGGTATTCGGCGAATAATGAAATAACATTAAATGAAAACCCACTAAAACTAAGTTTCCCTCTTAGCAGACCACACGCTGCTACGCACTTTACTTACTCCTTGGGAGGAGCTCCTATCGAAGGCGACTGTAATGAAAGATATCGGTGTGTGCCTTGATAGCGAGTTGTCATTCAATGCTCATGTTTCTTTCGATGTTGGCGGTGCAAAGAAAACTCTTGGTGTTATATCTCGTATAACTCAAAAGTTCATACACCCTGCTTGTATAATTCGTTTATTTTGTACTTTAGTTTGTTCGTGGCTTGAATTGGCCTCAGTGGTTTGAAACTCTCTAACACGTGCACATATTCTAAGCATTGGATCCGTGCAAAAATAATGATAGGCATTGTATATGACATGCACTTTCAGCGTCGCTTTTATTTTGATGATGCATAGTTTCTTACTAGTGTTTTACTTAGGTCTTTGTCGCATACAACATTCGAGCGTGATTTTTTTTTCGCAAGGTGGTAAATAATACGAATTGATGTTAACATACTTCTGAATTCTACCGATTTTCATGTTCCTTGTCGCGTTATCAGACATTTTACTGTCTTGAACTTTCAATCCTTGTCTAAACTCTCACCACTGTCCCGTCCTGTATGCAAATTTCATTTAAGAGAATCGATTTCTGTAGCCTGGACATTTTCATGGATTCCTGAGTTTTTTCGCCGGGACTTGGAGTCGTGTTGAGAGTTGAAACTGCACAACATTTTGTGTTAAGTGTGCCCACTATTTGTAGCCAGGTTAATTTGTACAATTGATGTTGCGCGCGTGACGTGTTTTTTTTTTTTTTTTTTTTATCATCTCGTGTGCACCAATGTGAAGACGTGCATGGTTGTTTTGGGACATAAAATTCTTATAAATTCAAGAGAAGATGATGCTTTAATCACTTTTATAATTCTAGAATTTTTATAGAATAATATTTATTGATTAATTATTAAAAGGTTCTACACTCATTCATGTCATTTTTAATATATATAATTTTCTAAAACAATATTCTTTCACACTTCGTTTTAAACGAATATTATATAAATTTATCTGTTTATCGCATTTCTCACTTTTACCTTGTCTTACACTACTAATGCATTAAGACGCAACTTGTAAGTCGCGCCTACCACTTCTCCTAGTCCTACTACTTCGCCTTGTTCTTAGCGCTTTATTGAGTTTTGTGATATGTGACCAACTAGGGAACGTGATGGCCCCACTCACCACATTGCAGTAACTAACCAGCCGAAAAGTAAATTTTGTAATAAATATATCAAAGCTGCATGCAACCTCATCGTCTGTAACCCGTAGCGGAAGGGTTTTATCATTAAAAATTAAACCGGAAACTCCGAGACTTTACATTTATTGAAATACTCCCAGCAGAAGAGATCACACATCAACTTTGTTTGGACTCCGTATTTCAACCTGCGATCCCGTGTTCAAGGTGGTCATAGCGTAGTGTCCATTCAGGTGCAGCGACGTCATCGTGACAGGAGAGCTCGCCGACCGCAAATTGCAGAGGTTTCTGAGACGACGACATGAAAACCAGGTCTTGGCGTCTTTGAGTAGGGCACTGCAGAATCCTCCACACTGTCGCTTCGATCGCTGGAAGAAAAGATAGATGTACGGATTGATGGCGCTGTTGGAGGAGGAGATGACGCCGAATAGCGCCACAACGTTGTGGTCCAGGATTCCCGGGTTCCCAAAGGCCAGGATCATTTCTTGGACCATGTATGGCACGTTGGTGACGAGGAATGCGCCAAACACGACCACTGTCATCTTGAGGGTATTGACCTAGAACGAAAAAGATGCAAGGAGACGCTGTGCGAGGTCTCTCTTTCAGGTCAAACATACCGTATTAAAAACAAACATATGTGCCCATAAGACCCATATCCCATAATACATGATGACCCTACGGAAAAACCCAGTATAACTTTTCGCTATCTGGATTATGGAACTGGAAATCTCTTTGGATTATATCTGGATTTCATACTTTTTTTTTTAATTTTATTTCTTTTTCTGCTATTTGATATTTCAGGTTTCCTGAAACACTTCCACTTAGACTTCCATTGCCATCATCGAGATATTGAAAGAATATCCTGTGCATTTCGTTAGAGAAAGAAATCGTTTGACCCATAATATGCATATGTTCATTGTAATAGGAAGCACAGGACAATTCTAAGTTTAGCCAGGGTTGTCTAGCATACTCTCTCTGTGTGAAGGCACATAAATGGCAATGTACTCTTCTTACCGCCTTTCACACTTTTCTAATTATCGATATTTCAATTCAAGGCGCACAGCACCGAAAATACGGTGCGTTTCGCTAATATAATGTTTGTATAAGACAAGCCAGATTATTCTTGGACCACTTAAAATGTTCGAGTCTGCTGATAAAACTGCTACGTATCGGCCTCCCTGCCAACATTTTACTTGATATCTTTTTTTTCTTTCGGGTGGTATCATAGTTAAGGGGTCGTATGTGTGCATTCTTTTAGTAGAGTACTTGTGTTCATTTTCAGGAACAAGCTTTTATTTTCGTTTTCTTGAGTCACTGACAAGTTGAGAAGGGTAGGGAGGAGCTTTAGTTGTCCCGACTCTTACGCGAGCTTCCTGCCTACGACAACGCATCGGCGTCTCATGGCCCTCGAGCTCGAAGCCAAAGCACACGGGAAGCCAAGAAGCACGCCCTGGAAGCCCGACGTTAGAGAGACACGCCCTGCCGTTCCCATCCCTGTCAGTAACTATGGATGGATATCAGCTCGTTCGGTGCTGACTAGCTCACCGAGTTTATTTTTCTGAACGCTCCAAAATACGATCAGTTCGTCATGGGAACATAATAGGAAAGAGTTTACAGAGTCTCTCGCAATACACAGAATAGAAGAGCAGCACACAGTAGAACAACAACACGTGATTAAATGTCTCGACGTAAGTCTAGAAGCTAAATTGCCGCAGCTCATAAGAAACAGATCCAGCAATAATATGACTCAAAATTAGAGCGCACCTCTTGAGGAGAAGGGGAGTGTACGGATGGGAGCGTATGCCTCTCTTCCTCATCCGTACCCTTCCCTCCTCCCCTTCTGCTCAACTCCCATTTAGCGAAAACTTTTCGCTAAATTCCCCTCTCAATTTGGCAGGAAATTCAGCTAAAATGTTTCAGTTAAATAAAGTGAGTTAAGTTTTTACGCTAAATTTAGCGAGGAAAGTTTTCCGCTAAATCTAGCGCGCCGTCTCATCACGCAACCAGCGCGGTTACGCCGAAGGTGACGACGACAGCAACGCCGACGGCGTAACCGCGCGTGTTGCATTCTGGGACGGCGACGCCGACGCTGCTGGTGACGCCACTCAACTAACACGGCAAAGGGCGCCTAAGACCTGCGCTTTAAAATGGGACAGACGCAGTTAACTCATTTTGGAGAGGAGGAAAGTGTGTGCAATATTCCTTATAAACAAAATAACGCCGTGCTTTAAAGTAAAATGACCCAACAAGGTGAAGGCTGCGAAACACTCCTCTTGTATTCTAGATCGCTAGTTGCGTCCTAAGATGCAAGTGTAAACGAAGCGATCCGACCGATCTGCGTGCAGCGTAATAAGCTCCGAACGGAAGCCGCGGATTTTGACCCGAGGCGTTCATTTAGCGCGCGTTGTCAGATTAACTGCTGTCGCACCGGACACACAGCCAAATTGCAGCCGGGCGACATTTGTTGGTTGTCTGACAGATACTTCCTGAAGTTCACCGTTCAAGGCTTTAAGGAGCCCACAGTTGTTATAGAAACTTTTTTAACGTTATTTGCGGAACAGCTTTGGAAACTGCAGATGACTGGTTCGCTCATATATTTAAAAAGAACTTGTAGTGAGCTTAAAAGGGCACGAATGTGTATTCTGAGATCCTCGTTTTACTGTCGTAACTCAATCTACGAGCGCTAAGCATCCTTAAAATATTTTAAATTACACTCATACCCGGCCGATTTTCATATTAAAATGTAATCAAAGATTGCGACACTTACCGTTCTCGCAGAACGAGAGATGTCGTCACTGAACCTTGATGCATGTTGTCGAGGGACGAACGGCACTTGTCAGCCACTCGCGAGGGATGGGCTCCAGCGTGGACGAGCGGCCGCCCACTCCCTCTCGTCCACGCGGGGAACCCATCCCTTGTGAGTGGCTGGCATGGGCCGACCGCGGTTCGACCATATTCCGCAATGTTCGGTAGCGCCGTCTATCGTTTTTTGACAGCGTTGAGTTTCGCCATTGTTTTATCACATTTTTCATTATTTTTCACTATAAATGTAATTTCCGTGTTTTTTTAGAACGCTTGAATTTGATAGATTGAGTTTTGAGAATGAAGCGAGGATCTCAAAAATCGCTTTAGTGTTCCTTTCAAAACAGTTATTCTGGTCCAAAACAAAACACACGAGCTCAGGCTTTTGCTTGTTTTTCTATGACGATATTTGTCCCGAAGTCACATTAGACTCCAAACGACGTTTGCTGTGATTACGACGAGAAATTTGAGGCGTCGAAGAATATCCGCTATCGCGATGGGGCATCAAACAACCGCAACTAGAAAGATATATAGAAATGTTCTTTGGAGCCCTATGTTGAGCGTCAAGGATTGGCCTCCGTAACTTGCAATCGATTATTTGTGTACTAGCTGTACAGCGGACGGGATATGCGAAACGTAACGACTAATAATTCATAGATTTATCGGGTCAAGTATGCGACGTCAGGGAGGAAGCACGTGCTTGCCTCCAGGACCCACGCTCCAAGGTCGCTCAACATACACCTTCGCTTTTTTCTCCTGTATCACACCTGATCTACGACTTCATCGCACCCACCTGGACTTCATTCGGCCATCAGCGACATCAGACGGTTGTGACTACTTGCTTCCCTTCCCTGCATTAACAAACTTGGTGTTGGGTCGAATTCAATCCCGATCGAGGATATTCGTGCAGAGACAGAAGACGGCTAAGTTCTTATGAAGCGTTCGATATCCCGATTCGGCGTACCTAAATGCCTTATTAGAGATCCCGGCCGCCAGTTTGAGTCTGCTCTATTGCTATAACTCATGGCTATACTTGACTCTTCAAGTCTTCGTACAGCCTCACATCACCCCGTACCCCATAGACTTGCGGAATGATTTCATCGATCAATTGAGTCTTCACTGCGTGCAGAAGAAACCGACGCTAGATGGACCTCAAAATTCCCAATTGTTCTTGTCGGGCTCCCCACTGCCCCGAAATCGGACATCGATTGTTGCGCATCTGAATTTTTCTACGGAGCAACCTTAGGCCAAGTCATATTCGTCTAATTTATTTTATGGTTATGCACAGATAATGAGAGAGAGGAGGAGACGAGAGGGGACGGTCAGAACCCCGAGCTCTGATTGGAGGCAATAGTGGGTAGACCTAGAGCTGGCAACCTTGTCTCCACTGCGCTCGTCGAACGCGCTTGAATGCGAAAGCCAGACGCTAGACGCCGGTCTTCCGCGTTCTAAAGCGTTCGACGAGTGGCGTGGACACAAGGGCAGGCAGCTTTAGTTCTACCCACCATTCATTCAAACCGGAGCTCGGGGCTCTGATGTCACCGCGCGCACTCGCCTTCACCTGCCCCTGGGTTTCTGGGAGCATAACCCCAATAGGATTTGAACCCGGAACTTGGTGAAATCATTAGAAAGGAGGGAGGCGTGCGTAACCTCTCGGATATCAGCACATCCGTTTTCGAGCCTGTTGTTTCTGCAGGCCAACCATAGGACGTAAATATCTCGGTATTTTCCACGACCGGCGATCGTAAGTCTTTCATCAATTTTCCTTTACCACGATCTTCCTTGGTAGTAACGTGGCATTTCGATAGTCAAGTATGCAAAAACGATTCGTTTCTCTCATACTTCTAGCGTTCTCGTCCCTTTTCTGCCAGCGGATTGGCATTTTTTCTGGCCAAAGCGAGAAGATATTTTCAGCCTGTCCTTTGGCGATCACAACGGGACGTCCCTTGACGGATCCAAGTTGCAAACGATTCCCTCACAAAGGTTCTCTCGTAACACCACATACGCTAGCACAAACGACATAAAGGGACGGCGCACGGCTGGGGCCCTAAAAACCCACGGTGGTGCAATAGGTGATGATAGAGCGGCTTGAGGTCTATGAGGTCGACCATCTTACAATTATCTCAGGATAATTTTTTGGCGTCAGATGTCACCCGTTCACTTGCGTGCGTGAAGACATTGTGGCGCTGCTGTGGGAGCGATATCTGACGCAATGGCCTCGCTCGTAGAGTCCGGTTTATATCGCCATCTTGCGCAGACAACAAAAATTCACTACGGGTTACGAATTAATTCCTATTCGCGCAGCTGAGAAACAAGTTTGTGGGAATCGGATAAGTTTCTTAAGGCTTGTAAACGTACGCGGGCGATAAAACGAATGGACGTGGGTTACGCGGTGAAGAACGAGCATTCTAAATAAATATCTAGCTCAGAAGTGCAAAAATAGTTTCGCGATCCTTTTAAACACTCTTTGACAAGAGGAACGGGACTGAAGATAAACGTAGCTTCACTATATTTATTAAAATACAGCAGAAGACATCGTTAATATCACCTTAAACGTTCTTGTTGTTTTTAGCGTTTGAAATAATATTTTTAGTTATAGCTTGGATATGCTGAGGCAAACAAAAGTTAACTAAAGAAAAACAAATCTTATTTGTCAATAGAATTTTAAATAAAACTATAAATATTGTGTTTTTTTTAATTATGACTCATTAAGGTATTAGATTCGTTCTTTGTTTTAATTCTGACTGAACAGCTTGTTCAGAAAAAGAATGTTAAAGGCGTGCAGAAAGGAGAAATATCATATTCTCTCCAAAGACCATCGACGACACAATTAAACGAAGAAATAAAAGCTTGGGCGACTCCCTGAGAGTTCATACTAGTATTAACAGCGCCAAATAAACACAGACAAAAGAAGAAGACAAAATGTCCTCGATAAAAATCGAAATTTCAAGTACCGCCAACCATTGTTGGAGAAACGCGCCGGACACTTGCGACGTGGGGTTGCTTCACAGCCATTCGCTTGCAAGGGTCATTCATTTCAGTGCCGCGCCGCTGTTTGCTTCCAAGGGCCGATCGAGATGCGGGCATTGTGCACCGTCGCCTTTGGCGTTTCTTGGAGGACAAACGCAAACACGTGGAGGGGTTTCAGGCAGGACACACAGAACGGCAACTACTGCGCTGTCTGTCAACTCAAGTTTCTTCTACTTCTTTGTATGAGGCAGAACCAAGGTTTACAGAAAACGAAAAGAAAAAAAAAACTGAAAACTTTTGCTCATTACCTTCAATTCTTTACCAAGTAGTATAGTTCTTTAGCAAAGAATGACACGAAAGGCGACGCTTTCGTTAAAAAACTTATAGAGGCCGAGAAGATCGTGCGCCTTATCTTCCAACGAACTATGCTAGATGACAGAAAGAATAAAACACAGAAAGGAACAAACACGGACGAGTGCATATTTTATGTTTTATTCTTTTCGTTATCTATTATACTTTACATAAAACTCTCGTTGTAACTATAATATATGAACTATTAACTATGAACCTGAGGAAGTAGTCACTGTAATAGGCGAAGGTTTTCAGTTATTTTTTTTTTCTTTTTATGTACTCTTTTGTCCTGTTTCACACATAGAAGTGTAAGAAGAAACTTGAGTTGATAGTCGGCGCTGTGTTTTGTCTTTCTATGTGTCTTCACCTTTCGCACGTGTTTAGTGCATATTGTTGTGGCTAATATAAAGAGAGCTCTTCTAACATCAAAGATGCTAAAAAATTGAACATTGCACGAATCAAATTTCGGCCTCTAAGAAAAACGAAAGAAAAAAACAGTACATATATGTCATGCTCCGGGAAACGATTTTCCTTCGCAGTGGTAATTACGAAACCACACGCTGAAATATTTTGCGCGTTTTGTACTTTCTTACTTTCCAGAGCCAGGCGCCACTTTTAAGCGTCGCAGTCCAAGCAGCGCGCCTCAAAAACACCTAACTTTTCCCAAGTTTCCCAATCCTAAGAGGCTTAACTTGCGCCCAAAGAGATTTTGTTGTAGAAGGGTAGTGAAAAAGCAATTAACTTTGGCTTTTTAATGGCTCTTGTGTGGCTCGTTATAAATCGCTGCCACAGTGGCAGATTCAATGTAAAGCTGAAGAGGTTAAAAAAACGAGTTAGGGGTGAAATTAGTCGTATTTTTTTCCCGTGAATTTGAATATAACGAGAATTAAACCCAAACGCATAGACAGACGAGAAAAAAAAAAGGTAAAACAAACCATTGTGTGTGACGTCATACCCAAAGGTTTCAGCTGACTTGCGCGTGACGCACATGAGAGAACGCGTGCAGCGCCATTAGAGAATATTCTTAGATCCTGTTTTCAGGCCACGCTATTTGTGGCGGGAACTCACGCTGCAACTTCAATGCGTGCTCAGAGGCGCGCGCCCGTAGCAATGCGGGCCTTTCAAAGCGATCTTCTAAAACTTCCTGTTGAATGCTCGGGTAAGGCTTGTGGGAGGCGTAGAAATGTAGATATATCTTCATATTGCGTCATATGAATCCGTCCTCGTAGCATAAGCGACGTGAAGGAGGGGTTTCGGTGCTATTTGGAAAGCGCTGTTCCGGCTGCTTGGCGCGTCGATCTGAAATATAATTTTGACATTCGTAATTCTAGAAACAGTATCAATAAATCTTAAGTTGTTTTATCTCAAATACAGATTTGATTCTATTTCATTAAACCAAACATGCCACTAACCAAACCAAACATCCAGAATTGGCATTTCCTCGGGAATTGATGCCCACAGAAGCAAGGTAACGATCAACGAACTAGACAGTGAATCTTAACTCCGGCACGTCTGAACTACAATATTTGTATACTCAATTTGTATTGATTTTTACAAAAAGAAAAATCTTCGTTAATAACCTCAGGCGCCAGAATATGCTGCAGTAACCACCCCCCTCCCCCCCCCCCCCCCTCCCTTTCCTGGGGTGTTCGAGTGACTGGGTAATAAAGATCTCTTGTCCGTCTGTTGCGTTTTAAACCTCGCCCCTGCCTTTTATTCAGGCCTGGGCAGTGATACTCTAAAAGTATTTGGGAACACAAATACAAAAATACGTATAAGTTAAGGCCGAAATACACATGCAGAGATACATTTGTATTTTATGTAACGGGATACGACTGATATACTTCTACAAAAATGGCAATAAAGTATTTCGGTTCACAGGTTCAGATGCAGATACATCTCAAAACCCATTTTTCCCCAAATGACGTCATGCTCTGCATACAGATATAATAATGCAAAGTATTGTACTCAGCGTCAAACGTATTGCAAATTCCAAATATCTCACAAAACACGAGCAGACATGAATTCTCAAACATACACATGTTTATTTTAATAAATAAATGGATTGGCACAGTTCAAAAATCAGTTACTACATGTCGGCATGAGCAGATCTTCAAAGAGCTTATCATTGAGGCACCGACGGTTTGGTCCCGGTAGAGGACTGGCGAAAGAAGAACGCCGGTCTACCGCCGCAGCCGAACATAAATTCGTGTTAAAGCGAATAAATACCGCTTTCACAGAAGGGAAGTCCTGAAGCATTGACACATTCATGTCTAAGGTCATCAAGGTAGCGGAACACCTCTGCTTTCGAACTTTTCGTCCCAATCTTGCTGATACCGAGGAATAACCATTTTTAAAGTCGCAAAAGACGTGGTTCGTGATCGGTTTTATCGTCCCACTGCACAACTCTTCTCGGCATGGTCCATGAGACTCTGCGGCTCGTACGAGCAAGTTTTCAAAGTGATAAGCTTTTGCCACCTCGCTTGAGGTTCACCGCATTTTCAAGTAAGGGTGTGAGAATGACACGAGTATGCTTTTTCAGTCTGAAAAGCGTCGACAATCGTTCCAAGAGGCCGGTGAGGCTGCTATCTTATATGAGGGAGCGTTGCCTGAATATTTGCCTAAACAGGATCAGCTTCTTTTCAACTGTGAGGACTGTCGGAAAAAGCTCTACGTAGTAGCCATTCTTTCTCGTCTGAAAGATGTCGATAGCTGCAAAGAAATGGAAAATCACAATATAGTGTGGAGTATTTTGTGCGCAGGCACAAATTCAAGGTGTACCCACAAAGAACTAGCAGTTATATTGAGGTAAAACAATTTTCAACAATAAAGTATATACACAAAAAGTACCTCACCTACTGCAGTTTCATATATAATATTCTGATGTTTGTTCAGGAATTCAAGCTTCGAATTTTGAAGCCGTACTAGATCAAGCTTCTCCGATAGGGACTTCAGTCTTTTCTTGCTGTTAAGACGCCCATCCAGGGAGTGGAAGAGTGAACTCCACCCAGTGATGCAGGACGTTAGCAGCTCTCGTGCAAGAAATGGAATTCCAATCTCCGCAGACGTTGGACAGTTGTACGAGCTACAGTATTGGGCACATTAAGCAATGGCGCTATCGTGGAGACGGCACGTGGTTTTTCTGCTGAGGGTTTTCTTGATGCCCGTTGTTGCGATAAGACAATGTATGACACGCGCAACGCAGATAAGCAGGAATGGTTGGTCGCGAAAGTTCACGGGGAAAGCTACGTCTACCTCCAGCCCAGTGAGTTAAAAGTAAATAGAGGCGTCTCAAATACACACGCGCTGGTCTCACTGACTAAAGCAAAAGCGAAATTTAGTACAAGAATGCTCAGATAAAGCAATCAAGTGGTTATAAGCACACATACCATTCGTGGTATCATCAATTCAAAATTCTTTGAAGGTCTGAGCAGCGTTGCTTCTATTGTCAGTACATATGCCGACAATCTCGCTCGTTTCTTAGCCAATGTCTGCGTAGACATCGCAACGTATAGCGGCCACCCGATGGTACGAATCAGTTCCGATGAATCGTCCGCAACCGAACACCGTAGACTTACATTTAGCGTGTAGGGCTCGATCGGAAAGGACCGAGGGGAAAATCAGGTAGAAACATTTGCACTAGCCGAAAATTACCGTGAACCGCGCTTAGCAATTCACACCGCATCTGCGTCGACGAATACGTTGGCGATCTGAACGAGGTCTTGAGTGTTGATGCATTGGCTGTGGGTGCTCGTGACGTTCAACGAGACGCTAAACGATTCTCCCTTCAATTCGCCTTAAAAGTGCTCAATGCTATTCGTGCCTTAGGAGGGGAGCATCCAGAACTTGAAAATGGCACTCGGGCGACGGGTTGGTTAGTTTCTTAGAGAAACTGTCCGCCATTTCTCTCGTGAAGAACCGTTCATTTGAAATCAGCTATAATATAATTAAATGTCCTTCTCGACGGATTATTGAATTAAGAAGGTTGTCTCACCCAGTGCAACGAACAATAAACTTTATGTTGAAACAGACAACACGTCTGCGGTGGTGCACAGGTGTGTCGTAGCTTCCAGTGGACATCCGGTGCTGCGGAGTTTATTATCAAATGCGTCGTCGATTATTCTGTTCTCAGCGACATTCCTGTCACTCCTGTTACTCCACATATGGAAAATCTCGTGGTTTTTTCCTTGTGCCACTGAAACTTTGCCGAAGTCCTCAAACGTATCTTCCTCAACAAACTTCAGAGGACACATGGTCCTAACAATCAAGTTTTGTAGAACTTGTTACTCGGGGAACTTTGCAGCGGGGCCGAAGTAACTGTTTATCCTTGACTGGGGTTATCCTTGTCCGGAGCACCCAATGGTTTTCGCGCGTTTACAATTTTGCTTCCAAGGTCTCTTCGGATAGTGTTCGTACTAGGACGCGCCGCTTGCATGTTCCCTTTCTTATGAAATAGCACTGGGGAATACTCCATAAACACATGTAAAACCAATGAACGTGAACACAACCAACTGAAAAGGCAGAAAGAGAAAATATAACTAAGTGGAAGAAGCGGTTCTTACTTTCGTGTGTAGCTTGAAATTCGATGTTAATCTCTTCGAACCCGAGATCACATTTCCACAGTGCAGAATTAATAACACTCACTTTCTAAAGATTCAGAAAACGTGCCGTTCAGAATAGAGCGGTCTGCAGGGGCCATACATTTTGGTCATTTTTCGTTCTCAACTTCTCGCACGGCATTCAGATGCTTCTGCAATCCTGTGTGGAGGTCGCCAGTGCCGCGGGAGAGGAGAAATGCCTGTGTTTCAAATGAGACGCAAGCCAGATAGCGCTCTTGTGACCTCGATTCGGCAACCTGTCTTTCTCCGATTCCGGTATGAAAGACAACAAACAGCAAAAGAAAGAAAAAGCAGGGTACGCTGTAGGGCTGGTTTTTTCATCTTAGTTAAACATATAAGCATGCATGACAAAAACAAAACAGTGCAAAGACAAGGACGAAGTTGAAGAAACCACAGGACACATCGCTGTGTCCTGTGGTTTTTTCTACTTCGTCTTTTTCTTTGCGCTGTTTGGTTTTTATCATGTCTACTTACCAACTAGCTCAAACTTCTACGTTAATGAACATATAAAATAGCGCAAAAAAGGCAAGGACAAGAAGTATACAATACGAGCGCAAACTTTTAACTAGTTTTACTCAGAAAACCAAGCATATAAACACATGACAGGCAAAGCACCGCCATATAAAAGTTTAATAATTTGTACCCGATCAATCAAAAACTGAAATTCATTACTACGAAGCACAATGGATGTGTCGCTGGCACATGCCGTCTTATTTTTTGTATAAAGAATCCCTCCAATAGCTCAGAAGCAACCGTCTTTCGGCTTTTCCCCAGGATCCTTATCGTAAAGGGGAAGATACGGGAGAGGAGAAAATGAATGCGGCGCAATGGAGAAGAGGAAGGAGTGACAGGGTCAAAGAGAAGAAATTAAAATAAAAAGATATCGGACAGCGAACTAAGAAAAAAGGGTTAAAAGAGAAAAAAAAAAGAAGCCGGCAGCGACGAGCGGCGGGCAAGGACCAGACAGAAAATGGGCCGTCGACGAGGTAGTCTGCGAGCTGAAAAACAAAACAGACAGCAGCGCCCCCACCCACGTAGTATAGAACGAGATACGCAAGCCTGGAAGAGTATTGCAATACGAGCGATACATCATAAATATATTTCCCTACTGATATACCAATATATATTTTTGAAATGTATCTAGATACAGAGATTGCCATATTCGAAAGTATCTCTAAGCTAGTATGGCGATACTTCCCAGCGCTGCTACTGTAAATGATAATTTAGCCCCAGGCTCGCCCTTAATACTTTTGTTTTCATTCCGGTCTGCGCAGTGACGGATACTCAAACAAGTCAAATTACCGCAAGGTAAGCCGTGCTACTACCTGCACATAATGACAGGGGTTATTTCACTAATGAATTCATGCGCGTTGTTACTATCAATACTTAAATACGAAAGAATAAAAACATTAAAGACGTACACGGACGACCGTATTCTTTCAAATAGCAACGACGTTTAATTCTGGTCACAAACATTCATAAAAACGTTTAAGCTTAGTGCGACAGGCGCCCTTGAAACAACCAATTGTAGCACAGGGCACACCAAATAGGAACGTAGCCGGCTGAAAGGCCGACGTACAACCTTTATTTATATTTTCACAGGAGATCATCTCTTGGAGCTCCCCTCGTCTAAGCTGCGAAAGGTGCCATGTTAAGGCGAGGTAAAAAAATTTAGGAGATATAACAAAAGAGTCGGCGGCCAAAAATGGACGTGAAGTGTACGTTGGCCTTCGAGCGAATGCTTGCATTGAATTCTTAAGCAAAGTTGAGCAGAACTAAAAAAAATAGGTAACTTCGTGAATCCTTTTGAAATAGAACGCGACGTCGCAAGGCGCGGTTTCCATTATCGTAGACGCGACGGCAGACTTCTGCTCGTTACTTGAAAAATGTAATAGATTGCAATTACAAATTGCCGAGCCTCAAATGTAATGAATTACCGTTACAAATTACTTTTGCTGAAAAGTGACGGATTACTTTATTCGTTATGTTACAAATTACTTTCGCGTTACTTTTTCCGGCCACTTATTCAATACTATTAGAAACAATTTTGATATTTTTCAAAAATGTTCTGCAGCACTACTTTTCATTTCTCATACGCCCATATCTGGTAGTTCTCGTAAAAATAAACTACTGTATTTAAGAGATACAGTGTAAGTGTAATCCGTTTACCTGTAAGCTGACAAAGCTTCGAAGGCTGCAACCACACCCGCCATCCTGCAAGCTTATGGCCTCCGGAAATGATCCCTGAAGCTCTGCAGACAAAGCTAGCGGTGCGCATGCTCAGTAGCAGCGTCTACCTCCGCTACGAGATTTGCAGCTAAAGAAGCGACCTACGAAAGCTTCCTTTTGACTCGGTGTTTCGCCTGTTATTCACCCGAAAATAAAAACTTGGTTCCAACGTTACAATGTATAGCCAATTCAGAAGGAAGGTGTCCCAGCTCACCTTGATGTGTTTCCTTGGATTAGAGTTTGTTATTCATGCTTACGACAATGTGTTATCGTTTTTTTAACAAGCAAAGCATGCACTATAACTAGGTTTTTGTTCTTCATAATGACCTGAATTTTGAACATATCATCACGAAATGGCCATGGAGACGGCGGACACTCCATGACCAACAACTCGACCAGTCAGAGAAAAAGTGGCGGTTGCTGGTTATCGATCGTTCATCGGTTCTCACTTTCATACCGGCACGACAGAAGCGGTGGCCATTTGTCTCCTAAAACAATAGAGGATCACACAACCTTTACGCGTTATCTCTCTCTCCGTCAGCACTTTTAAGATGGCCTACGCCCCCCTTCCCCCTTTATGTTGGCGGTTGACTGTAAAGTGAGGAGCGGACTCGACCACCATGCCCAGACAAGTAAACCAGAAGTATCGTCCAAACCCTCGAAGACGATGCTCTTAGCCTCGCGCCAGGCGCTTTTCAGCCGTGACTCAAGAGCGGATCCATATCACATGGGCGAATGACGTTTTAGCGAACAGCGACTCTTGAGTGAATCGACGTTTTAGCAAATAACGGGGACGACCTGATGAGGCCCCACCACCCTACAGATTGCTCAGCAGAGAATCAAAAGAGACGAGAAAGGAACACAAGTAAAAAACAACAATAAATCCTTTCAAACAATCTGTCACCTATGCGAAGTAGGTACAAAGCAGTCAATCTACATAATAGTGAAGTAGTAAACCACACCAGGACCAAAGTACAATCATGGCAGGAGCTCGGAGCTTTCAAGCGAATTAACAGAAATAGCGGTGGTCAGAGCTGATTATACGCTATTCAACCACATGCATAACCAAAACGCTATTGGCTATTGTAAAATATAACGTTTCATGTTACATTTAAAGGCAATAAAGGAAGTAGCATTCCTCATTATTCAGAACCACTTGGATGCTCGTTCAAAAGCTGTGGTATTTTATACGCTAGAGCTTGAGAGCCATAATTTGTCCGTATTTTTGGGTTAGCGTATATTTCATTTCTTAAACCATATTGTGTTGTTTAAGGTGGTAGATCTCACAAAATTCATTTTGGTCACTGCTGTACTCGGGGTATATTATCATCGCTAGTTTTAAATAAAGAGCTGATGGATAATTAAAATTCGATATTTTACAAAATCTGGGGCTGAATGATTTGTATAGTGAAGGTTTTCACTGCAATGAACAACTTCTTTTCTGTAGGCCGAACACTCTGTCTAGATTTGTTTTTGTTGTGGTCCCCCAAACTAGTAAGCAATAATGCAAATGATATTGTACAATACTGTAGTAGAGTTAGCACTTAAGCCGACAGGGAAGGAGATATTTCAGTTTATACAAGATTCCAATACATCTGGATGTGCTAGAGCGAATATGATCGATGTGATCTGTCCAGCTTAAGGTTTCTTCTAACGAGACACCTAAAAATTTCAGGGAGGACTCTTTTTCTAATTCTGAGTTTCTAAATTGTACCGAGAAGTTACTACAGATTTGCTTATGCACAGGCTTGAAAATAACATATTTTGTTTTGTTAATATTCAATTCTATTTGACTAGACCCTAATCGCAACGCAAGTTCGCGCAATCAAATGTTTGATTAACCTTCTATTACACAAAGATCCTTATCAGTCAAAAAAGCACATTGGTGTCGTATGCATAAAGTATAATATCTGGAGTTCCCGGAATGTTTACCATATCATTTATGCACAAAAGAAAAAAGTAATGGTCCCAGAATCGACTCCTGAGGCACATCGTAATTTATTTTCATTAGTTGCGATTCATACTCATTTATTTTTACACATTGTGATCGTCCAGATATATAGCTTTGAATTAGGTTTGAATTTGGGACCCTTATGCAATTGTCCTTCAGCCTTTTTAAAAGAATGTGATTGCATTGAATCAAATGCCTTGCGAATATCCAGGAAAATTCCTACTGTATATATATGATTTTCAAAACTATTAATTAGCTTATCTGTGATATATAGCAAGGCTTTCTCCGTGGATTTGTTTTCCCGGAAGCCATGCTGTTGCTTTACAATTATGTAATTTTTTCCAAGGTAACTAGAAAGCCTGACGTTGATTACGTGCTCTAGAATTTTTGAAAATAAAGGTGGCACAGAAATTAGCTTTGCAGTTATTTATATTGTTGCGTGGACCACCTTTATGTATAAAACAAACTCTGGCAAGTTTCATTTCAGACGTTATAGTCGGTGTGAGTCTGTTAAGTCGGGCCATGTCAGCTCGCTCTTACAAGAAGTCGTCACATAAAACTTTTCCCTTCTGCCTTGAAGGCAATATAATCCTACTCCCCCAAGAGCACTACTCGACGTAACCCCGGTCATTCCTCTCAATTAGTCTTGTTCCCAAACACCCGAAGTGCACAAGTTATTGCGTGTTGTCAAACACTGGGGCTGGATATTTGCTAGGCAGAAGCGTCGCCAGATAAGAAAATGAATGGCGCGAGCTTCCTAAAGTGTGCACTTTCCCAAGAGACGGGCGGCAGTAGCTTCTCGTAGGTTTATTCCCGAATAAAAGTCCCAAGGAAAGGCAGTGAGGCATACCGCGAGCAGCACCTGCTTTGCTTGATTTACGGCTTTTCTGACCACAAAAAGCACCTTTACATTACAAAACCAAAAACACGCAAAAAAAAAAAAAAAAAAAAAACGTTCTGAGGTTTTTACGAGGCATCTTAAATGAACTCTTTATCGCGGTCGTTTGTTATGGACAATGGTCCAAGCTTACGGTTTGACCTTGCTTGACGAAAAAACAAGAATGCTGGGGATATGCTTGTCCTGTCCTCTGAGGTTTTAAAATGTGTTGACCTCACTGGTGACGCGCCCTTCGCCTTGAAGCCTACAAGCCGCCCATCATTAACGTGACTGTACGGTGGAAGCGACATGTTCCTTGGAACAGTCACACGTTTATATTTCGCCACGTAACCGGGCTCTCGTTTACACCCACGCGCAGAGAAAGGGACGGATCAGATGATCAAAGGAAGGTTGTTGATTGGTTCTGGTGAGCTCCTAGCTCTCACCGCACGGTTAGCTTAAGGATTAACGAAGCAGGGTATCGTCATGATAACCTGATGGTTTGAATCTGTCTTGCCTCGAGTTCGTGAGCCGTGGCCTTCCAGCGATATCTATTCCCCCAAAATATGTACTGTCCCAACAAAACGGGCGACAATCTCTTCCCGTAGGCTTATTCACAATAAACTCCCCAAGGAAAGGCAGCGAGGCATGTGGCCCTGAACACTGCCATTCCCTCCTCTTTTCTAGATAACTCCTTAGTTCCACGATAAAGCCGTAAAGCTTGCGGCCCCGGGAAAAGGGCGTGGACCAGCGCCAAACGGTTACCCATATGGCAGTGCTGAGCCGCTTCCGGGGTAACCTAGAGTAACTGCATAGAGGCTCTGCTTGCAGAGCCAGTGTACCACCTTCCTTTTCCTTCCACCATCAAATCCGTACTGGCAGAGAAGTGGTCAGGTGCATCGAGCTGAATCCGTCCTTCGTGCGGGAAAACGACTTTGCAGGCGTCGTTTCGGGCTTATCATGTTTCTCGCTTTGCGTTTGCGAAATATGCGTCCTACGCTAAAATAGAACGGACTGGAAGGTTCCTTTCCACACTACGTGTAGCGACTGTATACAGTATAATCGCGTTGTTTTATAACGCGAGTGATGTTTTAAAACATTTTTTTAAAGTCCGAAAAGAAAACAATACGGAGGACGATCGCTTAGCTCGCGCATACGGGGCTATTTCAGAAGGTACGGTCGCTTACCGCAGTACGGCCCTGTATCCAACATGGCCGCCCTGGAAGTACCATTGTTGTGCTCTGCTCCGCGAGGGGAAACATCAACAATGGAAAGCTTTCGCGTAGACCGCGTTTCCGTCTCCGCTAAGCCCTCCGCAACGAAGATGCCGGTACTGCGCCTGCGCGCTGTTCTGCTTGACTTCAGAGTTCCGGCTATCATAGCGGGTGGCAAAGAGCATTGCGGGACGGCGAAAACGATCTACGGAAACTTGCTACTCTCTTGAGGGTAACCCTTCAGTCTGCGCTAAAATTACGGGCGGTGACATTTCCGCAAAACCGCAACAAACCTCAAATATATAAAAACACCAAAAACGACACGGACGAAGAAGAGTGGATACAGCACAAAGTGCTGTGGCAACTGAACTCTATTTAACAAAAAGACATAACATACGCTGTTTTAGAACGCTTATTGGTCTCAACAATCGATGAAACCCCTTGATAAAATCAAGTTTTTTCCCCGAGAGGGCAAAGAAGGGTTTGCTGACGCACTCATTTCCTTTAACTACAAACTCCAGCCCCTCGCGTAATTTCCGGCACACTTTTTTTAATACTTCGTTAGAATTTTAACATCATGCAGAACTTCTAAGCGTAAGATTCTAGCGAAACATAAAGGAAAAAGTGTGCAGAGAATTTCCCGAGGCTTTTGAGATGAGGGAAAACATAATTTGAGTGCGTCAGCAAACCCTCCCTTGCCTTCTATGAGAAAGACTTTGATTTTATCAAGGGGCTTTATCGATTGTTGGGACGAATAAGCGTTCTCCTGCGGCTTATAATATATATTTTTTTTTAAATAAACTTAAAGTTGCGAGTGCGCCTTGTGTTCTATCCACTCTTGTTTGTCCGTGTCGTTTTTGGCGCTTTTAGATATTTCAATATGAAATAAAAGCCCATTTCCTTACTTCGCAACAATAAACCGCAGCGGAGATAAATAAAAGAAGGCAACCGGCGCGTGGAGAAACGGGCGAGGGGCGGAAAAGAGGTCGAAGCAAAATGTTCTCCTTTTCAGAAAAAAAAAAAAAAAAAGTTAGTGTGTTTGTGTTGTTTTGCTTTACCGCTGGGTCCTTGTTTGGCACTGCCAAAGAGGGCCTCTGCGCTCGCCCTATTCTCTGACCTCCTTTCCCCTTTACAGCGGCCACGTGATTTCACGATTTGTTAGGACATAGCCTCCTCTATATTCACAAAGCCTGGCAGTTCGTCGACGGAGTCAAACAGTGCCCAGTCGCAGATTTGGAGCGCAAGGATCTGGTAACACAGAGCATTTTTCGCGGAACCTTGTATTCAGCGCACAGCTTCTGCGGCGGCGAGGACCCGAAACATGGTTTCAAACCCGAGGAGAAACGAAGAGGTAGCGCGACGGACGCTAGAAGCACAAGCGGATATTTCATCGCTCGGGAGAAGTGTGTTTCGGCGTCTTGCCGCAGTGGGGCGCCCGTTACATGCCTCTAGTAAAGCCTTCATACACACGCGCGCGTTTGCTTGAGTGGTGACATCTCAGCCATTTTTCCGCCCAATCGTTTTTTATGCATTTTGAAATGCGCGCAATCTGGTGTCACTCAGCTCGAGCTCCTAGCTTTGGCTAAGGTATAGACGCCATTTTACCGCCCAAGTCACGCACCGAGTGCGCGAGCCCGTCACGCGCTGGCACATTCAGGGCAACAATGGATGTCTTCACCCTGAGACAGACAGACATGTAGGCACCCTAGCCTCTAGTCTGCCGCTCTACCTTTTCCCTTTTGGCGGCCGCATCTCGTGGCAATCTGCTAGGCTTTGTCAGTATAGAGGAGGCTATGGTTATGTCTGTGCCTGCATTGCACGAGCGCTCGTGCTTGGCAGGGACACTGAAAGCCCAGAACTCGCGCTTGTAGCATTTGTTGTGTCTGAACCCTATTGAAAATTCCATCAAGGTACGTAATTTGGGACACTGACTGCCAGTCAGCAGCCTTGGTGGAACGTGATGGACCATCAGACGTCATCTGATGGTCCATCAGATGACGTCTGACTGCCACTGCCAAGGGAATTTCATCAACAAGGGCAGCATTTATATAAGAGTAAAGCTATACGCACTCATAAATATCGCCAAATGCCTCGATAAAACAAAATGTTCGAGAAAAAAAAAAAGAAAAAAAAAAGCACGACAACCGCGGATTCGAACCCGCGACCACTTGCGTACAAATCGCACACGTTAACCGCTATGCTATGGAACTGTTTTTGAAGCTCGATTTCACTAATCGTTTTATACGAGATGCTTCGGCTGCAAATGCAGTTAAGCCGTCAGCATGTTATGCAAAGCACTCGTACATCACTCGCCGTACTTCAGTTCTACTCACCTGCCATGTAGAGTACTTTCGCGTCGTAGAACGATCCTTTTGTTCGCGCGTCACCGGCCCAGTAGACCTGGTACACCATGTCGTCTTCAACTACACCGCTAAAGTCCCTTACATCGTCGGAACTCTCAACAGGCTGGGTCTTGTCGGGTAGAAATTCTACTAAAACATAAGTCATTGCAGAACCCTGGCAGGATCGACAGGTTGGAGCAAGCGGGCAAACAAAACGAGTCGAGAGCGATCGTTCATGAAAGCTCGGCGAAACGGCGAAGCCTCTATGGGCGAAGCGAAGTGTCGTTTTCCGCGCTTCGGCGGGCTTCTGACCAAGGTTGTCGGTCGGTTGCGTGTCAAATATCTAACGTCAGCGGTTTTATGGGCTCACATCCCGAAATCGTTTTCTCGTGCATAGATTGCTTTTCGTATTCATGGATTTGACGAAATAGTGGTGTCCGAACGAGCTTTACGTCCTTTGACCGTACGTCTGTCTGCACGTCAAAGCTTTTTGATGTACAGTCAGAGACAATCGATGTACAGTCAGAATCGCCACCAAGACATCCTGATGGAATTTCGCGGCGGCCGACTGCCACCAGGAAACCATCAGAAATTCGACAAGCAGAGTCTGACTGGAGTTTGACTGTCGGTCAGAGTAACTTGTTGGCCAATCAGACATGCTTGACGTACAGTCAGGCACAGTCAGCGGTCCACTAGAAAACATTGACTGCCAAACAGGGTTACATTGATGGATTTTTCCTTCGGGAAATTAAGCTGAAACGAAATATTGTCTTCCGGCGCTGGTATTAGCTGCGCAAAAATTATTCCAATTAATATTTTGACCTTCACCCCAAACGAACAGCAATAACGAAATTTAACGATAGTTCCACTAGGACGTAAAAAGCGTAGTATTCTTTGTGCGTCGTGCAGCGTTGCTAAGCACGCCGTGGTCACGCGCACGGGCTCGAACATCGAGCCAAGGCGGCGCGTGCCCCGGGAGCTATAGGTGTCATAAATCAGTCTTGTTCTAATTAGTGTCACTGGATCTTGGTAAAGTAGCACCAAAGCCTCCAGCATAGTCGCCTTTTTGGTTCATGGAATCATCAATTTCTCCTTGACCTCCCGTTCTTGGTGAGCCAATCTAAATTTCCTTATGACGGGTAGCTTTATAGGCTCCTTGCACGAACGCCACATCGCAAACTTTTGAACACCATGTAAAATGAGGAGAGGGAAGCTGCTTTTGTAAGAATTTTGAGTCACAGGTTAATCTTCTATAATCTTCTGGGAGGAGAACAGCGACGCCTGTGCAAATCCAAAGAGCACAAGGGAGGATCCTGATAAGAGGGGAACTCCTTCTTCCCCTTTTCTCTGGAGGTCATCGGAAATGACGTCATGTGCAAGCCACGTATAGAGACGTTTCCTGTATACCGAGATTTTGCTATTCACACACAAACGAAACGTGCGCACATCTTGGTACCATCACAACATGCGGTGCCGGTGATTAGAGGCTCGAAATATAGGTTTCTCGTCTCCAAACGCGAAACGCGCAACACCGTTGTAAGAGATCCGTGGAGGTCTATGAACAATGGTTAAGAGCGCTAAAAAGACGAGCGCAAGAGAGACGACAAACACGAGCACCCGTGTTTGTCTTCTGTCTCCTTTCTCGTCTTATCCTTCGAGTTCGTCTCTTTAGCGCTTTTAAACATGTTTCAAAATGTTCATCAACTAGCCCAACAACATGAACTTTTAGAGATCCGCGGAGATGGGCATGATTGATAAGTTGATTGCATACGCAGTGCCAAAGACGCTTATATGGGCGAGGAACGCCTTTAGTTCGATGATGCTCCATGGTGATCTTGACTCGACTTGTTTAGACCGACGCTCCCGCAGCTTAGAAGATCTAAATGGACCCAAAATGGCGATTGCCATTGCAACACTGACCAATTAGCCAATCGACTGGCGAGGTTTTGGTCTTCTGTATACTAGTACCTGTTTGTGTCCGGCTAGCAGGCAGGGGGGGGGGGGGGGGGGGCAATGGCGCTAGTTTCTCAGGATCCAGTGACTTCAGTTGTAATCTCCCACCTCTGTGGATGTCTCTTTCCTTTTTCGGCTTGCCCGCTGCTCCCCAGCCATCGTCTCACGCGCTGCATCATGTAAGCCCCCTTACCTTACTTGCAGGCCTTCCTGGGGTCCGCCTTTCGTAGCTTTAGAGACCTCCCACACCACTTTCTATTGGTAACCCATGATCACTAAGAAAAGGGGGAGTTTTCTACAGGTGTTTTGACAAACAAGTTTAGTTACGTGATAACATTTGTCCTAAAATAAACAATAAAAACTAAAACTACTGGTGATGCATCTTTTCTCAGATTTGTTCGTGGAATCCAGTGAGAATAATGATGATGATGAGAACACAAATAACGTCACGCTAACATCCGCACAAAAAAAACAAAAAAAACTAGAAAATGAAAATAAAACAAATTTTATCAATATATATTCTTACAGTATTTTGTCAAAGAGTACTTATCTCTCTGATCTTCATAGATCTAAAATATATTAAACAGTGACAGCTTCAAAAACGTGGTGCTGCTGTAGTTTCTCGTAATACAACGCCTGTTTTTGCCAACACTAATATTAATGCAATGGCAACTAAATATAGTGTACCAAAGCAAACGTTTATACGTTACTGAAGGGAATGCTGAATAGTGCTCAATATAATACACACTTCTTTGGTGGCAGACGTTTTTTTAAAGGGATTCAATTGCATGGCCGTATCCACTCGTTGCTTAGATTTTTGTACTTTGTAACATCTGGAACAGTGATCTCAAAGTAGCACTTCACACAGCCCACACATTAAGTCTTGTCCATCTCTTCATTGTACAGCAATGTTGGACTAGTTACAGTAAATCCTTATGTTTCGTTTAGGTCAAATGATCTCCCGGTCGCTATGGTATTTGGAATAACTCGAAGCGGTATCAAGCGTATTAACGTCAGTTCTGCCTAGTGACAAATTACTTTGTATTCATGTTGGATTGAAGGACTATTATTTTTTTGGTGCAGTTACAACTTTGTGTTTGCTTTCGTTTTATTATACCTTGTGCAATTTAATATTACTTTGCATCGAACTTTTTCGTCTTCTGGCTTTTATTTTTTAATTCAGCTTTATTTATTGCATAAAGTTTTTGCATGTAACCATTGTTGTGGCCTGGGTTACGTCCTACGTATTTATTTGCAATATTTTCAGGAACTGGGTTACTTAGATGAATGGGTCGTCCCCTAACTGCCATGAACATTGATCAACACACTCGATCGCTTTTCTCGTGAACTTCAGCCTCTCGCTCTCGTCTTTTGTAGCGTAAGCTACACTGGCCGAGGTTGAGCCGCTTCGCGTGGTTCCTGGAAAGCCCTGCTGCGCATGCGCGAGGAGAAGTGACGTCACACGTGTCAGTTCCCGATGAACGCGCCGCACGCATGCACCCGCTCGAGATCACGGCTCGCGCCGTGATCTCGATCTCTGGGCGGCGGCTTGATTGCTTGATACATAACAACACTGCGCACAGCTTAACTCATCGAATCCCGAAGTAGTCACATAATGCATATAGACGCTTTGCAGCTGCTGTGCATGGGCGCCGCCATAACTGACCTTCAGTTTTTGTTTCCCCTTCTTACGTTTACTTCCCTTCATTATTACCATAGCAGGCTAGGCCATTGCTATCCTAGATTTTATTCTGTCTTTCTCCCCAGCATTGGCATTTGTGGAGGCTCGTCCACACCAATTTCAGTGGCTCGGTATCTCGGTAAAACAACAGAAGGTCAGCAATGGCGGCTGTATTTTGGCGCGTGTGCAAAGCGTCTATACCATCTGCGTATCACTGAAGCAGCATTAAGCATGATAATCAAGCTAATCCTAGACAACCAGGAAAGCTCAGAATAACCAGCTGAACCTAATCTTACGCAGCGTATATCCTGGCATAGCCCAGCTAAGCCACTGCAATTTCTTTTCTATAACTCTTTTGTGGACGAGAAAATCTCACACTACGTTTTATTTATTTTATATTTACTTTCTTAAGTGTAATCACACAGCCTCTTCCTTGTATTGAATGTGCCAATACCTCTACATGTGGCAAATTTAGCGCGTATATATACACTATCATTATCAGTCAATCAATCAATCAATCAGTGTTTATTAAAATGTCCAGGAACAACCAATCGGTCTTAGTATTGACACAGTAAAAAAAGGAGAAAAACATACACATACAAACACATATTCGCACAAGTGCAGAAGGGGAACCTAGTTCGCCGGTCTGAGAATAAAAATATTAACAAGTACGAAAGACAATAAAATCATCAAGGGAAATCAAACGTAAAAAAAAAAAAAAATACAGACATAACCAGGTGCGAGAGCAAAAAGAGAATACGTGGATATCGTACTGACAAACATTAACGCTTCAACTAATCAGCCGTTTTCTTGCAAGAGGAAGTTTTGAACAGCATTTCCGAACTCTCTCCCGCATGAGTTAAAAATAACAATTGTGTCAGAGCAGTGGTTATAATTCTCAGCCGATCTTTGGGATTTAATGGCTAAAATGTCGAGCTACTTAAAAATGATGATTGAAGCCGTCTAGGCCTACGTGGAACTCTGAGGCTCACTTCGGACAGAAGGCTGGGAGAGTTAATCGAGCTGTGCAGGGTTTAAAAAAAAAAGAGGGAGATTGGTCTTTACTTGACGCGACTGCAGGCTCAACAAGTTGACGAGTTGCGAGTTACAGCCAACGTTTAAACAAGGATCAAATTTTTCGAGGTAACGATATTTAAAGATAGAAATAAATTTGTTTTGGACTTGCTCGACAGATAAACGGTTAGTTTTGGAAATGCCGTTCCAAACAACCGAGGCGTACTCTAGCTGGGATCTAACTAAGGAACAGTACAGCGTGAAAAAAGCGGACGGGCTTTTGAATTCCTTCGTTATGCGAGACACGGCAAACTTGCGCAAGGCCGATTGAACCACTCTGGTAACGTGAGTGTCAAATCTCAGGGTTGACTCAAAAAAAGAAAAAAAAAAACACCAATGTCCCTCAGTTCACTTGCACGTGACAGCACTTCGGCATGATAACTATATGGAAAAAATATATAGTGGGTCTTGCAAGAATATGTCATTACTTTTGTTTTAGTATGATTCAAACGGAGGTCAATGTCTAAACACCAATGACCGAAGGATTATGCACCATTCTGAAGCGTGATGCAAGCCTCTAAGGTCTGTATACTGTTTTGTAACGTTTTATATGATCACCGTACTGCAGAAGTGAAGAGTTTAATATAACTTGAGAAACATCATTTACAAAAATAAAAAAAGGAAATGTTCAAATGGAGGGGGCCCAAGACGGACCCCTGAGGCACTCCAGAGCTTGCCTTGTACGAGAACGAGATAGTGCCACGCACGTTGACGAGCAAGCGCGTGCGTGGCCGAGTGGTTACCGCGCTTGACTGTCGCGCGGAAGGTGTAGGTTCCATTCCAGTCAGCGGGCTCTCATATTATTTATTCTTTCAGCTTGAACTTCTCGTAAGTCCGAGAACTTTCTCGCCCGATTGTGTTCCGATTGTTCTACGCACCGAAAATTCTACGCCGAATGAACCAGAAACCAACGAGGGTACATAAGGCATGCGGAGTCAGTCTCGCCCCAGCGTTCGATTCTGCTTTTACGCCGACCTCGACGCCCGCGACGCTCTGCCGTTTTCTTCTTTTTCCTTTTTATTTTGGGCACAAGTTCGCCTCATTCAACGTTTCAGTTTCTTCAGTTATTCCTTGTTTGTCACATCGCCGTTCGCGACAATAGTATTGTTGACGCGGACGCAGGCTTGCCTATCAGACAAATAGATTTTAAACAAATTGTATGTTAACCACATACTCCGTACGAGGCAAGCTTGTATAAGAGAATGTTGTGGCTGACTACGTCGAATGCCTTACTCAGGTCGAAATAAGAAACGTCAAGCTGATCTCCATTACAAACTACTTCAGACGAGCAGACGTAAAAGATACAAGATTGGTACACTCTAAAAAAAAAGGGTATCACCTTACACCCTTTTGTCCCATATAATACACCCCAAAACTTAATTTCGACGTACAGCGCCCTAGAGTCGAACAGACGGCACGAAATTTTACCAGGGGCTTGATAACGGTACAATATAACTTATTAAATTGCTAAAACACGTATCAAAGACCAAAGAAAGAAAACATGAAGCTTTTGCAGTGCGGCCAAGAAAACTCCCATAATCTTTTTTATAGTCAATAATACGTACATCAGCTATCTTAATAAATTGTACCACACGGCTATCAAGCCCCTCGTAAACTTTGGGGCCGCCTGTTCGATTATGCGGCGCTGTACGTCGAAACGAAGTTTTGGGGTGTATTATATGGGACAAGGGGTGTAATAATACACTTTTTTTCTGAGAGTGTAGATGTCGATCTGCCGTACATGAATCCATGCTGATTAGGAATGACTATACTACGAAACTTGAACAAGAGGAATCGATGGATTACCATTTCAAAGCGTTTGGAAAACGAAGAGAGAAGAAAAATTGGGTCTGTAATTAAGAACATCACCCCTATTTCAAGGTTTCAAGACCAGAAAAACCACTGCCAGTTTCCTGTCGTCAGGGAATATTCTTGACGTCAAGGAGTCATTACAAATTGCGCACAGTATAGGCGTAAGTAATTCATGATAACTTTAAACAGTTGCAGCGGGTATCCCGTCATGATCTGCAGACAATGTGGGTCTCATTTTTTTAATACATAGCCTAACACATTCCTCATCGAGAACTACAGAACATACTGAGTCTTAAACCCGTCCGAGTGAGGCAATATAGCTAAGAGCAGTTATTAATATTATTGTAGACTGACGCAAAGTGATCCGCAAACAACACAGACATGACCTTCGTTCGCACTCTCGCTATGCTGACTCAAAACGATTTTGGGCTCAATATTCTTCCTCAAGCGCGATTTTGCCTACATCCAAAACTTTTTGGGGTTTTTAATGAGATCTGATTCTACCGAGTCACAATGCGCCTGGCAATCAAGGTTAAGGATTTTCTTACATCGCTTTCCGCAAATTTTAAATTCAACTTCCCATTTTGGAAGACCATTTTTCTTAAGCCTCATGTGCAAAAATATTTTCGTTTTAAAAGCCTTCTGAGCTCACGAGAGAACCAGCTAGGGAAGAGAGATTTTTTAGATGTTTTAAGAGTGATATCCCAAGCAGCACATTACGACCGGCTCAAGCTTGAGCCAGACTGGGTAGCCGGGGAAGTTTCACTGGGCCTAGATTGTTTTACCCCATGGCGCTAGGCAGCCCCATCCTGGTATGCCAGTCTGGCGACCACTGGCAGTTCCCTGTGTAGCCATTGAGTTGCTCAACGCTGGAATTATGGCCTGGGCCAGGTGGGAAGCTCAGTGGTACCCCAAGCTTGGCTTTTATTGTACATACAGCATGGGCCAGGTTAGTGGCCGGGTGGTCAGTCAAGCTTGGCTAGACGATAGAAATTCACCATGCAGTTAAACCAGTTTAACTGGTCATATTGACAACAGACGTCGTAAATTAATCAAATTCAATTTATTTCCACAAAAAAATACATACTGCAGGCCGCAAAAATAAACATAAAAACATATGCACAATGCAAAAAAAATTGTCATGATATTATTCATGTGTCCCAGGCGGTTGGCGAGATTCTCCACATCTTCTGGAGTGTCGGGGTTCCGGTGGTGGCTAACGTAGTACCCCAAGGCATCTGAAATAAGAATAAACATCAGTAATTAGAACCATGGCAGATTTATTTGCACCCGTCTGTTCTAAAACGGTAGGTAACTAATGCCACCAATAAAAAATATGCACTATCATAAACAGCATGAGAGGGAATATGGAAGCGTGCGCCATTCGTACATGTGGTGCCAGCCTTGCGACTATTAAGTGTAAACCGCATGCAGGCGATTCGACGAGCGACGAGACAAGCGACGACGATCCGCTTCTCTGTCGTTGGGTCACTCGCGCGACGCGGCAAACCGCATGAAAGCGACGGGAGCAAGCGACCAAGGCGATGAGCGACGATTTATAGAAATCCAAAACCCGAGCGATGCGACAGCGACCGTGGAAAGTATCCGCCACTCGTCGCCGACTCTCATCGCTCGCTTACTCGCTTACATGCGGTTCATCCTTTACGCAAAGCAACTCCTAGGAATGAAAAGATCCTGCTGTTGTTACCCCCTTCCTCTGCCACAGTGGTTAACCACAGTGGTTAACCACTGTGGCAGAGGATCTTTGAAGCTAAATGTATACACTAGCGGTTGTTTTAAAAAGGTTCAGTTTCACATGCACCTAATTATGAAAATGAATCCAAATGGTCGAGCCTGCTTACCTGGCTCGCTGGCGCCGAGACAGAGACAGCCATTGCCCGCGCTGCATTGAGGACGGAGCGAATTCCGGACATGGCGCTTTAGAATGCAGCCATTTCGCCCACGAGTGAGTGGAACTCAGGCGGAGGACGTCATCAGCCACAGGAACCATCGGCAGAGGCAGCACTCAAGGCAACGGCAAACTATCTTATACAAACACAGCAGCCTGTAACTTCTCCAAGCAGAACAGCAGCGCGAACAAAGACCCAAGTTTGCGCCATTAACGCCAAATCCGTTTTTTTTTTTTTTTTTTTTTTTTTTTTTTTAATTGCGCCGTTGTTGATTCAAAACTGGCGCTTCGAGCGGACGCGAGGGCCGGGCTGATTGGCCCGCGCGCTCACTGTTCTGGCACGTGAGCAGCTCTCCTCATTCAAGGCATCCGCGCCGCGCGCGGGGACACTGCATCATCTCCGGTCCCGGGGCACTGGCGCATTCCAAGCGCCTGATTCATCTGGGGGTGCAGGATATTTCCCGCGCTTTTCCAGCATCCCGTGTGAGGCTCCCCGCCTCGGGTACTTGCGCTGGAAGCGGCTTTTCCGTGCAAGCAAGGGTAGATAAAGGCCGCGGTAAAAAGCGGGAAGTTATAAAGTTCGAGTTCGACCAATTTCGACAGTTTGATTTCCAATTTGTCCGGTACAATTCCACTACAACCAGTTCATCTCAGGTTTGGCCTGTTCATATCCAAACTGTTTTCAAATAGTTATTTTTTTCTTTTTCAATAGGGAAAACGTGTTCTTCTTTATGTCTCTAGCTAAAACAGACTCCTTGCACTGAAACGTCGCTTTCTAGTGCGAGAACTCGTGCCACAAAGCAAAAAAAAAAAAAAAAAAAGTGAAGAGGACGCTCATACGAATTTAACAAAAACGGTAAATAAGTTAGACGAACTATAGAGTAACAGTGGCTTTCAGCGGGCATTCTGGGTCCAATGAAATACGAGCTTGAGCCAAGGAACATTGTATAGCGGCAATTCCCTGCCATTCCTTGGCTCACCCTATCTTCGATCTGGCAACATGCCCGAACACTGGCTGTTGCTTGCATTGAGTGGACCAGGGAATTCCTATGAACCACCATGGAACGTCAAAGCTTGGCAGAGGCATTGCTACCTTGGCCATCTTTGACTGAGGAAAATCAAGAGACAGCCAGGCTACATCAAATGCTGGCAGCAGCCTGTTTACCCTGATCATCAATGACCAATGAAATTGATTGGTCAACCAGGAAAGACGTTCCCTGGTAGTTCCGTCGCTTTCTTGGGCAAGGAAAGACTGTGAAACCCCATGCTGGCATACAGACGTAAATGGCTGGGCAGTCGTGGCCAAGCTATCACAGTTAAGCACCAATCCTGGCCCCAGCTAAACCAAGCAAGTGTGCTACCTGGGATATATGTCTATGGCCTCCTGAACAACAGTTGTGAGGATATATACTTGGTCATTGACATCAGACGACTCCAAACTAGAAGCCGAGCCAACACCCGATTGATGGGGATATATTCCTGTGTAGTTCTCCGCTGAATACTTATACGATGTGTGTGGGGAAGGACCATTAGAGGGACTGAGGACCGGAAGATCGAAAACATAAAGAACTACATCCAGGGTAGGGTGATATATATCCTCAGGAACCATAGAAAGTTCACTTCGAGCCACGCCTGTACCATCTATGTATAAAAGGCATAAATCTAAAGCATTACCTTGGTTGTTTAGAGTGTAATTTTTCTGTCTAAGATCTAAAGAAAAAGTTGAGGAGATAGTTGCTTTTTTGTTTACAATAAAAGTTGTCAGTAAGGATATTGAACTGTGTTTAGTTAATACATGGAGCGTTAAATTTCCCCATGATTAAGATATTGCTCCCCTGTGAGTCCTTCACTGTATTTTGAACGTCAGCGAGACATCTTTCGAAATCATCTGCTGTCGTCTGAGGAGGAAGGTAAAACAGATCTATTAAAATACGTTATCTCCTAGAACATTCAATTTACAGCCGCAGAGACGCGGTAAATCTTTCCAAATTCTCATGTCTTCGTGAACTATGTTCCCTGTTACTGCAGCCAATACACCGCCTCCTGCTCACCCCGGGCAGGGAAATCACGATCGTGACGGTAGACATCAAAACTAGGCGGAAAGTAGTCGGAGGAACAAGCACTAGGACATAGCCAAGTTTCCGTTAAGCAAACAATTGAGTAATTAGAGAGAGTAATGTTGGTAAAGAAAAATTCAGCTTTCGTCCGCAGGTAACAGAAATTCTGGTAAAATACATCGATGTTACTCATCTTCGTACTTAGTGTTGGGCTTGTGGACTTCTTCAGACAAGTAAAGGAGTTCTTGACAAAGTGCGCCTCAGAAAAGATAAAAAAGACAATCCTTGGGCCACAAAGCTTGGTCCGAGAGTTTCTCGAAGTCTTCGGCAGCTACAGAGACGTGAAAGGAGGCGTAGGTATTATAGTGAGTCTTCAATCGGTGACATTTCAAGTTTTTCACATCGAGTGAACACAGATGCCCAACGATGTCAGTAGAGTTTGTGACCGGATCCAGCGTGGGTCACAAACAATGATCTCCGGTGGGAAGATGAGGGGGCGAAGCTCAGCTTGCTCGCCACGGACGCTGCGGCTTGCGCAGGGATTCGAGTCTTCGGGCTGATCGGGTTTGGCTTAACAGGCAGTACATCATCTTCCGACGCCACACTCACCAGCGCAGAGACCGGTGCCTTCGGGCTCATGGGGTTCCCTTACTGAAAAAAAACATTTGGCGCCTGTATGAAAATAAACGGGTCCATACCGGTAACAGTTTAGCCATACCGGTCACCAGTTTGCCAAAGGGGTCGCACGTATGACTCGAAGGGGTCCCCCGTATGAGCCATAACGGTCACCCATTTGGGCAAACAGGTCACTTCTTTGGCAAACGGGTCACTCGTCGGGGCAAATGGGCGACTCGTTTGGGCAAAGTTGTCGCACGTTTGCCCAAACCGATGAACATGTTGCACAAGCGGGTGACCGGTGACCGTCAAACTGTACCGGTTTAATAAAACGGTTCTCGGGAGCCGGTTTGATATTGAACGTACAGATCGGCGGCCTGGGCACGCCTAGCTGTTTGAGCCCTGGCAGCCAATATTTCCGGAAGGCTGGGAGCGCCGGTTCATTGATTTCAGATCGCCCGCGTAATGCAAGTAATTGTATTTATACTTTAAGTGCGCTGATGTGCGCCTATACTGCAACTAAAACTAACACATTTTTTTTTATTTTTTTACGTAGACGCGCGACGTTGGTGAGCCGATATTTTTGACAGAACTTTAAAACTTTGTCCATCTTTTTTGCCTCAATTTTCTTATTAAGCTGGAATCTCTCTCGCAAAAGACGCGACCGCATGAAAGAATGTACTTCTAGGTCGCTAAACTCGTCAACAAAAATATTCTTTGTGTTATGACATAGTGGGGGGAGGAGCCGAAAGATTGCTGCGAAGTGTTCTTTTCTCACAAACCCGCAGATCAGTCTGTCTTCGTGACGTTTTTCGTTGAGGGGACGAAACATCCCTACGCCTCCCTAGGCACCGAACAAGAGCAGCACTAGAGAGCACGCGGAGACGACCGTGGCTCATACGTGTGACGTCACAACAAAGATTATCAGCTGCGACCGTCATGTTTGATGGTCTCTAAAAAGCACGATGGATGCTTGGGAATTGCATTTTAAAATCAACGCCGTCGAAGTTGATAGTCTGGTATCGTTCTTATTTCCGCCGATAAAGCGGAATTTACAAAAAAGCGTCCCTGCCGTTCTTTTGATTTATCTCGGCCTTTCGAATCTGGCCAAAGTGTAGCCCGACGTGGTTAGGTCACAACCAGCCGACTACTGTTGTCCACGTTCGGGCGAATTTCGCCTCCGGGCAATTGTCCCTTCATCGGCGGGATAAAATCATTTTATGGTAGTCAGTTTGTGATTAAGTATGTTTATGAACGGAAATAAGGTAATAAAAGTAATGTCAGGTTGTCAATATTGGCGGTGATGCTTCAAGAACGCAAGGACACTAAACTTGATATCGTCGATTTGAACACGCACCATCAAATTTGTCGTTCACAACTGATAATCCTGACTCCATCGTCAAAGGTATCAACTAGTGCTACTAAATAAGCTACGCTTTAGAGTAACGACACTTGGCCATATTGTGGCTTAAAATCACGGTTGTCAGTTATCTGAAGCTTTATCTGAAATCAAGGGAAACGCCTTTCCGCCCTCCACAAATGTTTAAACAGTTCGTGACAGAGCAAAGCAACTTTGCGCGACCTTCCTAACACCGAATCCAAAGCTGAGGAAGTCACACTTTTTAATCATGACGATCGGTAGTTGTGTCTGCTCTGCATACGAGCCAAAATGGCGGCGCCCACAACAATGCCGGGGAACGGAGTGCCGATACTCTAAGCGCAGCTCATTTAGTGGCTCTAGTATCAACTATAAAATTACGTCACTGAACGCGCCCGCACACTACATACGTGCCCTGGCACGAGTCTTTCGCTTGAAAGTCTGTCACGGCCACTCTTGAGTTCATGGAACGCGAGCCGTTTTAATTCCAGAATCTCTTGAACCGTTATTTCGAAAATTGCAGGCTGTGCTGTTCCTCGTCATTGCTCATTGGAACACCTCTAAGCAGGGTCGTTGAAACAGGAGGATGGGAAGGGGGGATTTAGCCCCCCCTCCCCCAGTTGCATCGAAAGAGCGGGCAAGGGGCATAAGGGTGGAAGGGGGGGGGGGGGGGGGGGGGAGTATCGCCCCAGCCCCGAACCACCATAGTATTTCAGAGAGTTATAATCAAATATTGGGGGAAAGGAATATCCCCCTTCTTCACCACCATCACCTCCTCTCTCTCTCTCTCTCTCTTTCCCGAACAATTTATACGGCCCTTCTTGAGACCCCTATTTGTTTGTGTGTGTGTGTGTGCGTGTGTGTGTGTGTGTGTGTGTGTCTGTCTGTGTGTGTGTGTATGTGTGTGTGTGTGTTTGTGTGCGCGCGTGTGTGTGTGTGTGTGTGTGTGTGTGTGTGTGCGTGTGTGTGTGTGTGCGTGTGTGTGTTGGTCGTACCTTAACTCTTTTTTTAGAGCGCAGCTCTTCGGCGCCCGTTTCCGGGTTTTGCCAACGGCGGTTCCGCCAACGGTTACGCCAACCGCGGGGGCGTCGCCGTTGGCGTAACCGGCCCTCTAAATTTAGCGCGAAATGGACGTCACATGACCTCAACACCAATTCAATTCCCAGCTACGTGACTTCAACGCCAATTCACTTCTCCGCTAGATTGTCATGTGACGTCCTTTTCCCTGCTAAATTTAGCGGAGAAACTGAATGGGAGGAGGAGGGGAGGAGAGGAAGAGGGGCATACCCTCCTCTCCGTACCCTCCCTTATTCCTCCTCAAGAGTTGAGTTCTAATTTCGCATTACAAAGATTTGTAAACGTCTTTAAATTTTTTTTTATTTCCCTTTCTTCGGCTTTTTTTTTTTTTTTTGTTATCCCCTGTTTCTCCTCATCTCTCAGACATTACCGACGTCTCTACAAAAACTGCCTGTGGGTGACCCGGGTGGCGTTGTTGACAGTGGCGGAAGATGAGCTCTATAAAGCCGGCCGCGTAGACCGCGCACGGCTCCACAACATCACAAAGTTCAATCTTCGCCTCGATTCCGAAGCGAAGATTTTGGCCTCAAATAACTCCTTCCCAAAGTTGTGAAACGTCACTTCGTCGTCACCAATAACTTCCACGAACGACGATCTTGCTGCGAGAAAGTTCAGAGTATTTACCGGCCGCCTAGGTACAATCTACGCATCATTGACTCTAACGCGGCGTAGGGATGTAGGGACACTCGGGCGAGACGTCATCAGTGCAGCCGTTCAATCGGCTGGCACCACGGTGTTGCTCGCACGCGCTTCGATGGAGCTCGCTACGACTTTTTGTTTCACATTCTCGCTAGAATTTGAGCACCGAGAGAGCTTGGATGATTGACACTTAGCTCGGCTTGACGTCAGCGTCGCGAGAGTCCAATTAGCGCGTTCCGCAACTTTCGGGCACAAAGTTGTGCTCGACGAGTTTAGCTACCCTAGAATGCGTTTCACTTCATTTCAAGACGCAGCGAAGGTAGCGCGAACACGTGCCTGCAAGAACATCGAGCATTGCGGGAGCACGCCCGCCGTTGCAGCAGTCAAATTACGAGCTCGTGCTGGGTGCTTTTTTGACTCGGGCGCAAGCCGAGCTCATGGCGGACGCAATTTCCAGCGTGCGTGCTGAAATGCGCGCGTTTCGCCTGCTTTCCAAGGCTGCAAACGTGACGTGCAGTGGCAACTCCAGGAGAGAAAAAAAGCGCGTGTACAGCGGTCCGTGCACCCTCTCCCCTAGCATTGACTGCATTGTCACAAAAAGCCGACCGCATTTTTTTTTTTTTGGAATGCATGAGGAGAGGGTTGCGAGAGAGGGGGGTGGGGTGCCCGGGTGTCTTGCTCCTTGACCTCGCCAAATACTTTACTAGGGGGAATACATTCCACTCTGCTCATTTGCATTAGACAGAACGCCTACAGCGCCGCTGACGGAGTGGAGGTCCGCGTCAGTCCACGCGCAAGTGCACGTGGATGTTCGCGGCGGCCGCGGCGGTGTCGTCTCCGATTCCACAAGCCCCTTCATGTTTCAAAAGTAGCGCAAGGTGCGTCGATGCACGAGGCACGTGGAACGTGCGATCCTTGGGAAGATCATGGCGGCACAGTGCAGCAAAGTGTTTAGCGCACCACTCAGCTAGAGTTGAGACGCCATGTTATTCTTAGAAGTGGCGCGCGGCACGTATCCCGCGCTTTTCCACAACAATGAATTTGGTATGTAGAACATGAATATCATCGATAGCCGAGACCTCCCCGACGATAGATGGCTCTCGCCAAGCCCTGAAAACCTGTCCGCGCCGAGGCTATTGTATTTGAGAGGAGTGAAATGTATTCCCTAGGGAGCCTTCATGTGCGCTTTGCTAGGGTGATGCCACCCTTTGTAATACCACTCGCCGACAAACCAGCAGCCATTTCGTTCCTCGGCGATAATCCGTGGGGCTTATAACCCTGCCGGAAACAAGCACCTTATCTCAGAAGTTCGGAGCAGCGTTGTGGAACCCACGGAGGGAGGATTAGCATTTTCCCCCTCGGATGGGATTACCGATGGACACAAAGGCCACGTTCCGGCGCACGGGGAAACAATGAGAGAAACAAAATGGCGGTGGAAGAGGGTGTGGGAAAGGGAAACAGGCAGTTGGCATCACTCTATGCGAAGCGCACATGAAGGCACTCTATAGTCGGTTACAAGTCAAGAAGGTAGGAGAAGCTCCTCCCACAAGCGTGATGCGCCCGTTTCAAATCTCTCCGCAGTCGAAAGAAGAGTTCACTGGAAACGCTCCTTGTTCCGCTTCAATAGATTCCAACTTGTCTCCGATCCCACTTTTTAAGAAAGCGACCTTTGTATTCATCGTAGAGGAAACCGAGCCCCTGAAAGCAGCCTTTGTATCCATCGGGGGGGGAAGCTAATCCCCGAAAGTCGCATTTGTTTCCGTCGGTTGGGGAGAACTCTAATCTCCCTCTCGTGGCTTCCACAGTGCTAAGTCAGATTCGAAAAATAAAGCAAATATGTACAGAAAGGCAAGACCCTCCTCGCGCGTTGGCCGCAACGTCACGGAAACGGTGGGACGCTATTGGATGCGGAGGTGGCGGAGGGATATGTGATTCCCTTTGAGGGGCATTTGCCGCTACCTTCTTGACCTGTAACTGACTATAGTATCCCCCCTAAACTTCGTTTCAGCTTCCGTCCGAGCGCAGCCAAAGGCTGAGGGACGGTTCGCAACTTCGGGAAGAGCATTCCTACGCACCACAAAGTAGTTCACAAAAGTAATTTCTTCTAGAATAACTGCTTTGTGCGTAAAAACTGCACAATGTTCCAGATGTGTACTGATGAGAATGATTTGCAACTAAAGGAATCAAATCTTTGAAGTTTATATTTCTATTAATAGACCTTTTCATTTCAGCAGTTGCCTGACCGGCGGGTAGAGGGCGCTGGCGCACTCGGCGCCATTAGGTTGCTTCAATTTGGTCGGTTTCGGTTTCAACGTACACGCGATTGTGATGCTGTTTCATGCCACTTTCGATTAAGTTTGCGATATGAATTTCTTTCTTGTAGCACACAGCGAATGAAACAATAGTATTAAGCCACTTGTCAAACCACGAAATGGTTTCGAGCCTAAATTGCGATGTTTTTTTACGAGCACTTTATGCGTCTGATTCCGTCCATCAGTAATTTCGGCCAGGTTCGGTGGTGAAACAACTGAGCTGATGCACAGGGAAAAGTACCATTGTCCACGGCCGTACCCGCGGACACTAATTTCAAGAAGAAAAAAAAATAAAGAGCAGGACAAGCTCCGCCTGCAGCGTGCGCTCGTTGCTGCCGCCGTGCTTTGGTTGTAAGTGCACTGAGCGGTACGGAAGTAGATAGCTCGCGCTCAAGTCAGGTATTGAACTGATCATCTTATATTGCAACAGACTATATTGCATGAGTGCTTAGTGAAAAATCAGATCGACGACATGATTAACAATCTGCTGAATCACCAAGAACAGATAAACTGACAAGTTTACTGTTCGATGTTTGGTTTCCGTACAACAACCTTTTCTAACTTCGAGACTGGAAAGGTCTTTTATAATGACTAGAAAAGTTTAATATAATCACGTAGATAATATAAAAAAGTGATATTATCTCGGCCTGTTTTATTTAAAGAAATTAAGCGCTCGAGAAATATTTTGATAGACCAGCCTATAGTCCGTTGCAACCTAAGAACGAAGGGCGAGGGTAAGACGGGCCAGGGAGGAGGAAGCAAAGGGAACGCTAAAGAGAGAAGGAGGTTTCCCCCTCTCTTCTCCAGCGTTCCGTCTGCTTCCTCCTCCCCGGCCAATCTTACTCTCGCCCTTCGTTCTTAGGTTGCAACGGACTATAGGCTGACTAGAAAATTTCTTTAACTAAAGTACTCATTTGCAGCATTTCAAAATATTGGCCTTATTAAATAAACTTTTTGTTATATGGACATTTGCTTACGACGTTCTCAAGGTATGAGGATGGTGAGATAAGTGAATGCCAGATTTCAAATAAAGTCTGATATTCATCTTCCGTAAAATTTGCCGAATGAAATTGAAGAGCGTAAAAGAAATGATCTCCGATAAGTTTGGTTGAAGTCAAACGCCAGGTGCCCCCCAATGGACCTGTGTAGAAAGCTGTTCGCTTATTTGAAACGATGCGCTTTGCACATTATGACGTCGCCAGCTACTGAAAGTAACTCCCTATTCGAAGTCGACAACCGGCTGCACTCGGGTGATTTTCATGCAGAAGGATTCTTTTCGGCGTCACATTTTATGAATCATAGGCACTATCAAGCTTCTTGTGGCAGTTTCTTACGCGGGGAGTTCAAATATTTGTGTTGAAATAAATTAAATGAAACTGCATGGTTATATCAAAAATTACTTAAGCAACTGAAAGACTATGGACATGGGACCAAGCACGATATACAATTCCGTGGAATTCATAAATAAACCGATAAAGCGAATGCTTATATCACGGACGCGATTAAGAACGTAAAACAAATATAGGTGTATATTGCGAACAAACAAGTTGCCTAATGTTAAGGTACCATTATTTCTAGCATAATAAATAATTCAAACTAAATGTTTGTTCCCGCGCCTTGTCCACTAGTTCCCTAGTGTAATCAAAAAGAAACTGTTTTCGATCTGTTGGAACTACAGAACACCATGTTGTCAGGAAAAACACGTGGCTAATTACGCTGAGTGTTTTTGTTTTCTTCCTTGACACCAATGCGCACTCATATGTATAAGAACATTAGGTTTCCTATTGCGAATGTTCCGCCATTATTAGTAACCAAACCTCAGTACTTATAAGTTATTGGTATTTGAACCCTCGAGGCTCTCTTCAAGTCATATATGTATCCAATGTGCGCAAGTGCTAACGCTGATTCCTCTTCCTATAAAGCCTTTTCACACGTATCCCACAAGCCGACGGTAAAAAATATTCAAAACATCTTACAAAATTAGCTACAGGAGTTGCGCGCATAATGATGTAATGTAATGCATGGTAAGTATAAGAATCGGACGACACTTTACGGAGTAAGGCAAGAGACGCGGTGAAACGCGACGAAAAACACGAATTCAACGCATCCGCCAAGGCGCGGACGGGAGAGCGGAGCAATAAGTTGAAGCAACCTAATGGCGGCCGCATCACGTGATTCCAAGATGGCAGCGCCCATGCGGTGGAGGGTGAAAAGGTCTATATATGTAAATGCATGTGGTTTGGTGAAAACATGTATAGCCGCTGGCAACACGGCTGCAGCGCTCGGTTTTTTTGTGTGATTTCGTTCCCGTAATCGCCGAAACATGTGCTTCGCTGCTTTCCTCACCGAGTCGCTTCAAAACGTCTTTTCGCAAAGGCACCTTTGGGCGTCAGGCGCGAGAAGTCGTGATGAATGTCTACTTTCAAATTCGGCAGGAGACTCCGGCCGCGTCTGATGCGTTGTAAACAAGCAAAACGTCCGGGCCACTGCAATTCAGATACGCGGCGAAATTAGGGCACCCCTTTACCTGCCGATCACATTGAACGCCGAGAAGCTGGTGGAGAGGACTGCGCCTCGAGCCCTGGTATATCCAAACAATACAAGAAAACATCAACGGCCCGGTCATCGGGGACCTTGCAACGTGTACTTACAACTCGAAACAATGCCGAACAGGTGGAAAGCTCGGACACAGACGCCAGCGGCCAGCCTACGTACTGACATCCCCTGTGACTAAGTTTCAGAACGTGAAAGGGCACTTATTAAAGCTGTAGCAGACGATATCGTTGATACACCCGTAGCAGACGAAATACTCGGCGAGCGCGGGCCGCGCGGCCGACCGGCGGCGCAGCGGAGTGATACAAAAGTGCAGGCGAGATCGCGTGACCTATTGCCGGTATGTGAATGGCTCCGGCCGCACGTAGCTTAGGCTGCGCTCGGACGGAAGCTGAAACGAAGTATGGTAAAGTATTTGACCTCGCCGTCGCCTCCTTTCTGCTCTCTGGTCTGCTGTGTCACGTGACCAGAGAGAGGGTAGGGCACGCTCCACGCTGATAAGCAAATTAAGCATAGCCAGATCCGGCTGCGCGCGCGTTATTGACAGTCGCTTGCTTCTTTTTCTGCTTGTTTTCCGTTGCAACTTCGTTTGTCCTGCCTGCTTAGATCTGCCGCCTTTCCCTGCGGTTTTATAAGAATGTCTCTCGACAACGTATGAGATGTGCACCACCAAATGTTCGAAAAGTCCTACACGTATATCGGAAACAAGCGATTCTTCAAATAAGTCAGGAATTTTTGCGGTTTGGCTGGGTTCGGCAAATGACAGCTTGTGCGGCGCATAGTGTTGAAACTTTAACGAGCCTTCCTTCCCGTTTTTGTGTTTGTGTGGTTCCGCTTCGACCGTGACGACAAATATCACGGATTACATCTTTCAAATCTGCTATTATTACGGTAAGTGCACTGCAAAATACGTGTTGGCAACGATCGACCGCTCTTCTGCGTGTACTCTTCCAGGTTATCCGTAGAATTATGCAGCGCCTATTCACGCGGCAGCCGGGGGAAAAATTTCCCCGAAAGTCTAGCTGTATAGTCTAGAATTACCTCGGTTCTTGTTTGCTTTGCAATCTTCTCAGTTTTATAAAAGCTTAAAGTGCCTCGCACATTTTACAGATCGCTTGCACGTTTGTACTTGTCGTCAGAAGAGGTAATAAACTTCGAGGAGAATTGAAAACAATCCTTTGTGTCTGTTTTCCTGTCCATTTGCAAGCACCTACGCGAGCGCATTTGTTCTACGTGTTTTCTCCATGTTATAAATACGTTTATGAGTTTCGGGACGTTAAAATAGCCAACCTCCCAGACGCTACCCATTTAGGGCTAGCGAATCCGAATGGCACGTTCAAACGTGTGGTCACGTGCCAGGTCGAACGGGCACCCATATCAAACGGGCACCTGTATCAAACGGGCATCCGTATCAAATGGGTACCGTTTCAAACGGGTACCCGTATCCCATAATTACGTTTGATTCAAACGGATCGACAGGTTTGATTCAAACGGGTCGACCAGTTTGAATTTCAAATGTTTTTTTTTTTCAGTAGCGTCGGCTTACGAGGCAGCGCATCATCTTTCGTCGTCCCGTTCACTGGTGCACCTGCAGACTTAGCCGAGAGAGTCGAGGCAGGAGGGAAGCGCATGGCCGCAGCAAATGTTTTTCCTCTCAAAGGCCCTGCCTGAACCTCAGCATCAGTCCGCACTCGCTTGCCAAGCACACCGCGTAAGCTGGGAACTTCCGCCCGCAGGCAGGCATGGAGCCTGTCTGGATTTTCGCCTGTTGTCTCCGCTCACGACGGAGACGCGCGTTATCCTCACTCAGGGAAGCAGCCTCCTCGGTGAGGAAAGAAATTCCTTCCAGCGCGCCGAGGAGAAGGGACCGAAGGGACTAGGATTGTCGCGAACCACCCTAGGTTCGATTTCGAAAGGTTTCGATATTTTCGAAACGAACTGAGGTTCGAATTCCAAAAATATCCATATTTTCATACCGACCAATGTCCGAATTCGAAAAATGCACAACAATCGATCACAGTGGAGTTTCTAACTCGAAAAGTTCGAAGCTTTCACGGTTTATAAAATCTGGGATTCGAATATTTCGATTATTTTTTTACTTGAGATTCGATAATGTTTTCACGACTCACTGGTTTTCACGGAATCAGGTTTAGAAAAGTAAGGGTGTGATATTTAGACTCCGCGAAGTTAGGTCAGGCAATTAAATGAGACGACGAGTGTCCCGGATGTGCTGGAATATTTGCCAGTGCAGGGTGACGTGTGACCATAGATCAAGAATTTTGACGCACTGTTTTACGATACTTATCCAGTTCGAAACGGCCAGGGGCGGGCAGGAGGTTGAAGCTCAGAAAAGCCTTGAAGCGACCTGGCAAACTACCTCCCTACCCCCTTGCACGCTGGTAGGAATCCGATCGAACGCCGCCCGAGTGAAGGTGGCATATATAGTAAATTAAGTTTGTAATTGTCATGGAGGTTTATTTTCCGTGACGCAGGAAACGCCTCGCAAAAAGCACAGAAGCCGACACAACTTGAGGTCGAGGAGTTTCTACCATACAAGTGGCGTCGGAAGAAGAAAAACGGGGGGAAGGGTGGAGGGGGGGGGGGGGGGGGGGCTGCAGCTCCCTTTTCCCCTTACAAATATTTCGGACTGTTAAAGAAAACAATACGGGGAAAGAGGGCGTGGTCGAGCTTATTTTAATCTGAAATTATTTATGCATAAGTATAGCTACTGGCGCTCTTCACTGCATAAAAGATCGCGGAGATGGTCATTCTTGGAAAGTCGTTGTCAGAAGGCACTACTGGTCACATGTTTAGTGGTTCGGAAGTTCACAGCTACGTCTTTTCGACCTAAATGACTGTGCCATTGATAAAAAAGAATAAAAATAAACATAACAATAAATGCAGGGATAAAGAGCTGGAGAAAAAAAAAACTATCAAGAACCCACCGGAAATGTTCTATTCTTGCATATTCAGAAGCTCAGAACTTCGAAACAAGTTTCTCCTACCAAAATCTGTACAGGCTAAAGGAAACACGTCCAAAGAACGTGAAGCGAAAAAAACAAATGTTTATTTTTTAATGACGTGTTGAACTTGAATGATATTAGATATCTTTTCCCATGAGTTAATTTATTCCTGAACGTGAAAAAAAAAATAAATACATTATTTTGTATTCTGCAGATGGCAATGATATGTACTGTCTGTAGTGTTAATTTAAATGCGATACATCAAACAACTTCGCCGAAAAAAATCCCAAGTTTAGGTTGTTTGATTGGACATTTCTTCAAAACTTATCTTGAATAACAATAATCAGATCTTAAGACGACACTTACCTAGGCTATACATAGATCATTCTGAAAAAGTCTAATGTCTCTACCATAAATAGCTGCGGCTATAGCGCGCCTCAAACATGGCACAAACGACAATCGTCAAAGAACTGCCGTCCTTCCTCGCCCCTTCCGGAATTTATATCTTGAAAAGTAAGCATACCAGAACATTGAAAGAAACGTCATTGTCTTTCGCAAGGAACGCAGCACCGATTGTAGAAATTCGAGAAAAAAATTACGAATGTACTTCACTACTTGAATACAAATGAAACCGCCGCCGGTCTTTCGAAGTTCGACGAACGTCGAACTTTCACCCCAAAAAGTTCGAAGTTCGTCGAGCTGTTGACATGTCAGGATTCGAAATTCGAAACGTTTCGAATTCTCTTGATAAATAAGTTTAAAAAATTATCGAATTCCTTAGCGTAGAGAATTCGAAAGTTCGAAAAGCTTCGAATTTTTTAGTGCAAGAAGATCGAAAGTTCGAAAATCATCGAACTTTTTGGGTTATCAAGGTCGAGAGTTCGACAAGCATCGAATTTCGCAGCGTAATAAGTTCAAAAAGAATCGAACTTTTTAGCGTCATAAGTTCGACGGTTCAAAAAACGTCGAACTTCTTAGTGAAACAAGGTCGAAAATTCGACGTCCGTCGAATTTTACGTTATAGAAAGTTTGAAAATTGGAAATCTTTCGAACCTTTCGAACCGCTTGATTCAATAGTCGAAACTTCGGTTCGAAAAAAGTTCGCGGCATCCCTAGAAGGGACTGCAGGGTCGGGGCCCCACGTGCGTCGAGGTCAGTGGGAGAGGAGGCAGGCAGCGCCATTGGACGAGTAGGGGAGGCCGATGGCGGAGGAGCGGAGGAGGAGAGTGGGTGAACAGAACACCGGGGTCACGGGAGACCACGCCGCTGTCGTTAGGCCTAGCTCCACCGCCGATCTTGACACAGCTCTGGCAGACAAATGAGCTCGCACCACGCTAAAGAAATGGGCGTTCGGTCTCCGGAAAACATGCGCACTTCGTTTGCGCGCGAAGTTGGCACTCAGTGCAGCGAAACATCTTTGTCGTCCGAAAGAGCAGCGAGAGCAAATCAGACATGCATCCTATCGGGGCGGCACCTCCGCAGCGAATGCTATTCCTAGTATATTTCATGATAATAACATTATTGGCCTATTTTCTAATAAAATATTAATGTCGCTTTATTTCTTGTGCCAAGACGCACAACTTCGTATCTTACATATTAAGCATAACGGAAATACTGTTTATTTAAAATAGCGAACAATAATGACAATGAATGAGCATATACCTAAAACACTAAAACACTTAAAAAAGGATATGGCACAAATATGAGATTCTCATAAAAAGCTTTGTTGGGTCTAGTTGGTTCGTATCATTTAAAAAGTTACGCGCGCGAACTGAAACACGAACAAAACATGAAACATGAAGGGAAGAGAAAAACCTAACTGTCCATTACGGGTTATTGTTTCTGAAAACGTTATTTGCAATTTCTGGCAGCCAGTACCTAGAACGTCTTCTGAGAGACCTGCTCAGAGACGACCTTTATTTCTTCGAAGCTCCGGTCAAATTGTGCAACAGCTGATGACGCCTTTGAACGGTGCGATCACAGCCTTCTCTTTGGACGTGGAATAATCGTATAACTATGTTTTACACAGTGGTCTTTTTAGAGCTGTTCGCAATAAGATTGAAGAGTTAGAGAGATTCGGTTATAGAATTCGACGGGAATTGACAGTGATAACTTTTTGGTTCTACTGGAATTTTATTTGCTCTCAACAGCTTTCAGCTTCGGCGCACAGTTCAATGTTCAGATAGATGGAATCTGTGTTGGGCTATGATAAAACTGGTTTTGTGGCATTTTTCTTTCTGGCATAGACAAGAGCGTTTTTCGAGCTTTGGTCGGGATGAATTCGGTGAGAGTTTTCCCATATGGGGACGACTTACTCGTTGTATCGGGGTTTTGTGCAGAGATAAGGCTTCGACATTGCTGTCACACAAATAGTTCATTTGTTTATTTGACTCTCACGTGCACTAAGCTTCACATGGAAATTACCAGCGGAAAATTGCATACAGCTCCTGGATCCTCTTTTTTTTAAATTATCATGTGTGCTGAAGGTACAATCAACGTTCGAAGACTGTCTCTTTGCTTTCAGCAGTTCCCACATGCCTTCACTTAGCTATCACTAAGATCTGCCAGCGTAGACTGTCAAACAGCTTTAACCTTTAGAAGACCGGAGGCGTGGACAACGGCAAGCTTAGTTAAAGTCAAGGTCACGGGAAATTCCGGACCGTCTCAGAGAGGGATGAAAAACCTGGTTGTGAGTGTGAGCACAGGTGGCAGAGGCCCCTGCTGTGATAACCCCCCTCTTCTCTTCCCCTTCGTGTGTCCGCATTTACCTCTTGAATGAGCACACCGGCATGAGCTATCTTCGCTAATTCCACGTAAAGCTCGTCTTACCTGCCTCTGCCATCATTTTCGCAGGGACATTGCGCCATTTGAGCCTCTAACCAATCAGACGTGATATCGCCACTTTCGTTTCCTTTTAAGAAAAACCAAACATTTGTCTGACGTAGCCTTCCTGTAGTCTTCGTTGGAAGACTCGTCTTTACTTTCCAACAGGTGTACCGGCGTATAGGACCAGTCTCATGCTGTCGCTGTAGCGCAAGATATCTAATTGTACTTTTTTCAGCTGCGATGAGGCCACGACTATGGTGGTGATGAGAGGTGCCGATTAAGAAAATATGTCGGTGGTATCCGAACCATCAGCGCAGTAAAACCATGTTCTGAAGCCTACCGGCACACAGCCAGCTCACCGACAACGGTAACACTGTCCGACTGCCGAGAGCACCTCCGGTTCCGGTGCCAGAGAACGTCACGACCTTTATGATTACGCCGCGGCTTGTTTTGTGTTGAGATGGAGAAGAAAAACTCGATATTTCAATAATTTTTCGTGCAGCTGTTAACAAACCCTCACGAAAACGGATGCGTCAGCGGTGTTCTGTGAACATTGAAGAGTTAATGTAAAAGTTATTTGGTCAAAGTAAAAAAAGACATTTCATGGTCCCTTTAATGACAGGGCGAGAGAGCTCAGGCTCGTAGCTGTTCCGAGGGGGGGGGGGGGGGGGGGGGCGGCATCTCGCGGAGCATTGTAAGCGTAGTCCAGTTGTTACTTCTAAAAGTTATAAGGCCAATATTCCTATTTCAAAACTGGGTATAAAGGCGGAAGAAGAAAGGTCGGATACACAGTTGTTAGTCTGCGCCCTCGCATGCACGTCGTGTTTTTTTCTGTCTACCATATCGCCTTATAGTTTACGTGTTTAATCAGTGTAACTTCGCAGCGCAATATACCTCATAATATCATTCAATTGTAAGCGTGGCGGGGGCAAACCGCTTTTAGATTTTACAAGGCTTGTTCAAACAGCAAATGAAGAGGGATGGATAAATCGTTGAAGCTTTCTGTATCAAGAACACGGGTGAAAAGTGTGCGAGGATCCTGGCTATTTTTCTGTTGGATGAGGAAATGTTTTATTTTTGTTTTTTTCTAGATGGCTTTATGACTGCTGATATGTTATCGCTGCATGGCCTGATATCGGAGTGGTGAATGACAGTCTGGCTGAGTGAATGTTTCTTTAATAAAATCACGAAATATATACGAATAAGCGTAAAACAAGGACAGTCGCTGTCGTTTTCGTACGCGTTTTCCATATCATCCGTGTTTCAGTTCACGCTTTTAACCTTTGAAATGATATGAATGTCAAATTTATGTGGTTTATCTAATCGTTTGAATCCTAAACATGAGGTGATAAACATTAAGGTAATAAATTATGTTCTCCTTGAGCCAAGTTGAGTCATCAAAATAACGGAACTTTAATTTATTACTCGCGTTTATGTGACCATAAACAACGTTATTAATAACTTAACCTCTACTGCCTTGTCACGATCGCCTTAGGCAATAAAAATTGTTCAATCGACGTCCTACAGTCACCAAAATGACTCTATTCGTTACACTTGGTTTGCACCATATTTATTACTCGTTTTTTTTTTTTTTAATTTGCATACCCGATAGTTTGTGACCCATTCAAAATAATCCACGTGTTGAAATAAAACTTTCAGTTGCGATAGGTTTTTAAAAGAGCAGTAAGCAACATACAAAGTGTAATTTGGCGATAGGTTCGTAATGGTAACCAGCATTCTTCACGCCGAATATAAAGTTAAGCGGAAATGGTGATTAAACGAAAGCCAACTGTTGATACGCCAAGGAAGATACCCGATAGAAGCAGCCCTGGGAATCGCGTGCCTCTAAGATTGCATGAGAAACTATTTCTCCAAGCTTTCTATGAAACACTGTTATTTTGTATTCTGGGGGTTAAGTGACATGCGGTTTTCAAAGGTAGCATCTAACGCTTTTGATGTCAACTTGCAGACCAGAATAGACCAATTCTGACCTTACACTACGAACTACATAATGTGACTGGCTAACAAAATATTTTGCGTCGCTAACACCAGAAGCACTTTAATGTATCAAAAAAGTTCAGTCGTCTTATAAAGGTGATATTTACGATTGGATTTTACTAGTCAACTGGCAGCAAATTCGTGCTAGCAGAAAACACTCATAGGAAGGATCAAAAGCGGTAACAGCGTACAAAACACCAATCACGCCAATGCTTTTTTTCAAATTAAAACGCGAGTTATGAAAGAAAGAGGAAGATACGTAATAGAAGTACAACACGCACCATCCCTTGAAAGATCAGTCTCTGCAGTAAAAGACTGACACGAAAAAACAGAGACGACGCATAAGGTGTCTGTTGCTGTTTTACAGTGCCTTCCTCTTCTTGTTTGTCTCGGATTCAGCCATAACTTGCGTTTACCAAACGCATTTGTGGAAAATCACGTTTAGGCAATGCAAAACACGAAACCATCGCTAATAGTGCTAAACTTAGACAGCAATTTGTTTTCTTTCAAAAACCCAAGTGGGCAAACCATCGGAGACGCCAATTACGAAGCATGGAGACACCCAAGACACACCCACCTTTGCTCTCGGAAATGACGATGCGGTCTGCTGTCGCGTTGTGCTGCTCTTTGCACCGCGCCTCCAGATAACCAACAATCTTCCAGCCTACAAGGCCACGAGTAGCACCAGGGGCGCGATGAACACCATAAAAAACACAAACCCCATGTAGACCTGCCGGTGGTACTTGGCGTCTCGCGGTCGTAGAAGATGGATGCGCAGTAGCACTTGCCGGGACTTATTTCCACGCTCCTAAACACATAGAGGTTCGGTAGCGACGGCAACAACGACACGGCCCAGGTTGCGATCGCCAGTTACACGGATCTGGGCTCGGAGCCAGTGGAGTGACGATGACGATGTGTCTGTCAAGGGCGATGCACACCAACATGCACGTAGAAGACACCAGGACGAATGTCTGCAGAAACTTGAAGAACCTACAGAAGACGTCGCCGGCTATCCACAGTCGTCCCATGGCCTCCCAGACGACCTGTGACGTCATCGTGATGCAAGCGACATGGAGGTCCGCTATGGCAAGGTTCAGGAAGAGCACGCGGGCCTTGGACACGCGGCGGCGCCGTCTTCTGAAGACGAGCTTCCAGCAGACCACGCTGTTTCCGAACACCGATAAGACGATCATGATGATAATGATGGCGATGCGGACGCTCTTATGGTACCGTGGACCCATCACGCCATCTTCGCCTGTGGAATTCGTGATACGTGTTGTGTTTGGCGACGCGAATGATGAAGACACCTGACAATGAACTGTATCTGTAAGGCTCGCATTTTCTATTGAGAGCATTTTTAAGCTGATTGTATTCCGCAGAAGTTTAGCCACTCCACCAGCATTCTGCACTGGGAAGTCTGGTTTGCCCTGATGCCGCCCTCAAGGGCTTCTTCATGGCGGTCTTACTTCGTGCCGCCAGCACCGTCTGATGCAACCAGGAATATCGCCAAATCCACTCGGTGTGTAGTGCCTGCAAAGAGTCAATTAGTGTCACTGAAATGCACACGATTACTCGCGTATCTGCGTTTTTGGCGCAAGGAAAAAAAAACATAAACTACAAAGTGAAAAGCGTGGATCGATGCCTACTTGGAGGGAGCGTATAATTCGGTTTGTTGGCGTATTGAACTCAAATTGTTTGGAGAGGTGACCTGAAGGAAGTGCATTAATCTTATAAAACTTTCACTTCACAGAATACCCGATTAAAATGTTCAAAATGAAAACGACAAATCCCTACCTGTGGTGGCCGTCTGCTAAAGAAAGGCGTCTGATTAATTAGAGCAGCAGCGGACAAATGGCGGCACGTAAAATTACTGGCGGTATGCTTGAGCCGAGCCGCGGTTGCAGACACTATCGCGGAATATGGGCGTCCGGGTGCAGGGAAATATACGTTTGGGATTCCAGGAATATTAACAACGAGATGCTTCGGTGGCGTGCTCTCAGGCCACGGTCACACTGCAAGTATATCCAGAAGCAGTCTTCAGACAATGTCATATTTCGTCCTCGTATGCCATCCTCGACCTCGGCAATAGCAGACGAGTTTTCTGAGCCAGAAGCGATGCGATCTTTTTCTGCATTAATTCTCAATGTATGAATATTGTATGCTACCAGTAAAACATTATTAAACGAAGATAAAACAAGAACAACAAAACGGATGTGGCGCCTCCTTTTTTTAGGGCGCAGCTCCTAGGCGCCTGTTTCCGGCTTGAGCGGCGTCGCCGTCGCAGTCGCCGTCGACGTAACCATGAAATCTCGTGACCCCCGTGAGGTCACGTGACCCCGGTGACGTCACATAAGCCCCGTGACCTCACGGTTACGCCGACGGCGACGGCGACGTCGCTCCGAGGGAGGTGTAGCCTGCAGGATGAGGAGGTGAGGAGGAGGGTATACCCTCCCCTCAGTACCCTCTCCTCCTCCTCTCCAAGAGCTGTGCTCTAATTCGGCGTTACAGGGAGCTGTAAACGGCTATAATTTTTTTCGACAATTTTTTTATGCTATTGATGTCGTCTGCTTTGCACTCTCTGGTCGTTAGCGCGTCTCTTTTCTTTTCGACAACTTTCATCCGTGTTGTTTTGGGGTGTGAGTCATCTCCATGGTGAATTCTTTTCCCAACGAGCAAGTGAAGGGTGATCTTTGAGAGCTCAAAAGAGAACCACCGACGTTTTCGTGAAGAATTTCGGAGACGACCTCCGGGCTCCCCTACAAGTCTACGCCGGGTGACGCGCGCCTCAACGAGTAAGGAAACCTCCAAAACAAGCCAACGACAACAGCTGTGTCATCATCGAAGCTCACGCTGAAAAATGTGGTACCCGCGGTGCCTTCAATGCAGACGTCGGTTCTTAATACGGTGAACACTGCCGACATTTATCGGATTTTGCGCTAATCAGACGCCACTGGTTAGTACGCAGCCGCTGTAGGCGGGAGTTTGATGTTTGTCATTTTTAACTTTTAGTCAAGTAAGTATGTTCACTGAAATTTTATAAACAACTAATGCGCGTTTCTTGACCTCGTCTGTAAAAATATATTAGCCTGATACGTTCAGACACCAAATTTAGCCGTTCCATCAAACAGCCGCCGATCTCATTGAGTAACACTGTACAATGTTGCTAGATATTTAGGTCAAATTCACACATGTTTAGCGTAAGACAGATAAAAGAAAAATAATTAATAATGTGGACGTAAAGGCACGCATTATGAATCCCATTGGTGTTTATAAGGCATTTTTTTACCTGAGTTTTGGAAATCAATATTCCCGGTACTATACCTGGCGTCCGCGAAAAAACCGAACCCTGTTTTTTGCACCGGAAAAATGAACTAGACATCGCGAAGCACTCGTACTCCGCCAGAGCGTAGCCCCCGTCGTTTAATAAAGATGACAAAGCTTCAACACCAATTCCTAATATTATTCTAGAGTTATGAACGATTTTCTGAACGTATCAATAGTACAATGGCGGCCGACTAAGCTGTCGAATAATGGAGCTCTATGGCGCCAGAAACCGAGAGCGCGAGCGTTCGAAAATGGGCCCCATTTCCCAGTTCAAAATTTAAGAAAGTCCCCTATACCTTTTAAATAAGGTCCCGGTGGGTGCTGAAACTCTGGTATCTTGCTCGAACGGCGGGGGCTACGTCGTGACGGAGCTCGAGCTCCCCACGATGCCAAGTTTATTTTTGCGATGCGAAAAAATACAGCTTGGTTTGCTCGCAGATGCCTTGTACATTACCCCTTTGTGTGTATTAATAACTACTTTATTTATCGCATGCAAATTACTGCGTAGATATTATGGTTTACGTACCAATGTTAGAGGTGGTAAAAGAGCCATGTTAAAAAAGCGAAATAAAACGCGCAGATAAGATATATTTGTCAGGAGAAGTCAGCGAACAGTTCTGCTGAGAATTGACTTTTACTTCATGAAAATGTGGGGTTCTTGTATCTTGCTCCATTCCCTAAAATGCCATTTCTGTAAATGTATGTAAAATCTTAGAACTTCCCCACAGCCAGTGTGTGAAACCTACCCCCAATGAGAAAGTCAAATAACGCGTGTGCCACATTTTATACCCCGGCATCGTTACTATATATAAAATGCGAGCTTGTTTTGAAAGTAATCGTGTTTCTGTCCCCCATGCCCCTCGCCCCGTTCCTCTGTTAATGTTTAAACTACGCTATTTGCAGAGCGGTTCCGGTTCAAATAATCCAGTGATTGTTGGTGTGCACTTTTAGACCGGAAAGTTCGTCGTAAAAGTGCTATCATGATTAAAAACGTGAAATATTAAGCATTAACGTTACGTTGTAATGCCTCTGCGTGTGAATAATTGTGAAATGAATATTGCAACTCCGTCAAACAGCGCGATACTATGCGATGTAAACAACTCAATATCACTACCGAGCTTCACGGAATTAAAATGGCAATGTTCATGTCCGTCCGTAATATGGTTGTTCAGTTCACACATATTCACTGCACCTTGTCTAGTCAACGCTCTGTTTGTGAGCGTCATGATGCTTCTATTTGTAAGGCCGTACTATGCTCAAAGGTTACGCAAATATGCGAGGTTGTTTCTTTTAACATGATTTCAAAAAAAAAAAAATATGGTAACATGAAAAGCAGTGGCGGCCTATAGACCACTGAAGTGTCAATTAAAATCACAATCTCGAGCATGTTTTCGTTTCACTTCTACTTCGAGGTTTTATATCAATTTTTTGTGATTTGTTCTTTAGACATTTGAGCGCGAAGTGTTATTCTACTTTGATATATGGCCTCTCAGTGGATAATGCGGGTATTTAGCGGCTCTAACGTGACTACCTCATTATCATTACAAAGTTTTTCGAGTAAAAGACAAAGAAATGGTTTGTCTGAAACGAATAAAATGTAATTAAACACATTACCCATAAGAACGAGGAAAAGAAAATAATTCCAACTTAGATTTTCTTTGTCTCCCTATAGGGCTCGTGAGACACGTAATGGGCGCGAGCCGATCCAGCTGATGTTTACGGATGCTTAGCCAATGAGACTGCAGCGCTACTTATTATGAACGCCGAAGAAGGAATCAGGCAGCACATAAACACAATAGCCCCTTCTCACTTACAAAGTAAGCGGGGCTAATTTTCTTAGTGCGCTCTTAAATTCCTTTTTCGTTGTTCATGGTGAGCAACGCCACAATCTGATTGACTGCGGAGTGAAAATGGGGCGCGTGTACAATACAGTGGCGCCGCGAAGCGGCTCCCAACAAAGTCAATTGACGAGCACATAGGTTGGATTGGCGCGCCCCCTTTAGGTGCCGCACGCTCACCATAGACATTTCCGAGCTTAGCTCTTAGCGCCCGTACAATATAATCAGCGAAAAAAAATTCCTCGCTAAGTTTAGTGGAAAAAGGTCCCTGCCAAATTTAGCGAAAAACGTTCCACGCTACATTTAGCGGAAACATTTGCAGGCTGCATTTAGCGGAAAAATTATCCCGCTAAATCTAGTGGGGAAATATTGCCGCTAAATGTAGCGGGAACGTTTTCTCGGTAAAATTAACAACAAATTTTCCCAGCTAAATTTAGAGCGAAAATTTCCCAGCTAAATTTAGGGGGCAGTTTTTTCCGCTAAATTTAGCGAGACATCTAGAGAATAATTTCCCGCTAAATGGCAGCGTAGCAGGAGAGAAGGCATATAAACTCAAATGTGTGCCCCATAAGAATTATATTATTTTTATTTATTCATTTACTTCATTTACAAATACTGCTGACCCCTTTCAGGGATCGTAGCAGGGTGGAAAGTAACATAAAATGAAGCGATTTAGTACCAAAGCGTTACTAGTTACTCATTCAGAACACAAAGCGGAAACAAATGAACTTACAGAATCTTGGTTAATACTTTCGTAAGGAAGCCCATTTAATTCTATAATCGTTTGAGGGAAAAAGGAGAATTTGAAAACGTTGATGCGCGGTTGGTAAGGTGTAATCATAAGTGGGGTTCTTCCTCGGGTGGCGTAACCAGTCGAGAAAGTGATGTATTCCTCAACGTTAATTTTATATTTTCCCTTAATTATTTGAAATAAAAAAAGAAGTCTACACACACGGTTTTGTTCTTGAACCGGGACAAACCCAAGCTGTTTGCTAAGCTCGGAAACGGACGCCTTCTTATCGGCATTAAAAAGGAATCTGACAGCTTTATTTTGAATTCGTTGTATACGATTAATTCCTACCTGTGTAAATGGGTCCCAAATAATGTTTGCATATTCAAGGGTTGGCCGGATAAGAGTCTTGTACGCGAGGAGTCGAGTATCTGAAGTGGCTGATTTTAGTGTTCGTCTGAGAAAAAAGAATCTACGGAGGGCGTACGAGGAAATTAAATTGGTCTGTTTGTCCCATCTAAGATCGGAACTGATCCAGAGGCCCAGATATTTTATTTCAGTAACTTCTTTTAGGATATGTTCGTTCATGTGATAGGAAAATGAAAGTGGCTTCTTTTTATTAGTGACGGACATATAAACACTTTTGTCATCATTTATACACATTTGCCATGTGTCACACCATTGCAGAATATTGTTCAAATCATCATTAAGCTTAATTTGGTCATCAACACTCTTGGCTTCGTTATACATCACACAAGCGTCGGCATAAAGACGTACATTGACAGAAATCGCATCTCATCATTTGATAGAAATCTCACCAAAATAGGCGGTTTTCAATTTCTTACGAAGCCAAGCTCGAAGCTTTCCGGAAACACAGATATGCTTCATACGTTGCCTATGTGTCAGTGGTTTGTACAAAAAGGCTGATAGGAATGACATAGGAAACTCAAGGCCGATTTCAATCTTATCAGTGTTTTCCAAAGGCATTTTTTATGCTGATAAGCATGATACAAACACTTGATAACAGTTTGGATTTCACAAAAACCGATCTACGGAACTTGCTCTTTTTGAACAAGAAGATTACATTTTGAGTAGTTTTGAAGATAAAACGATGACACTCGCAAATTTCATCGATTTCGGCAAAGCATTCGGTCAATTAAACCGCCACCTGTTTATAAGGAAGCTGGAAATATGCAGATTTCGTGGTTATGCGTCAACATTAATTACGTCGTACCTATCGCATAAAAAACAGTATGTTCACATAAACGGTTTCTGTTCTTATGTGAAACCAATCTTATCCGGTGTTCCGCAGGGAATATCTTAATATCTTGCGGCCTTTTTTTTTTTTTTCATTTGTAGGTGAATGATTTCGTAACCGTAAACAAGATATGAAATATATAATTTATGCTGATGATAAAAGTCTAGTTTTTTTTTAAACAACTGCGGTCACAAATTAGTAATTAAAGCAGAAACCATTCAAGGGCCTAGTTATTTGGAATAGTTATGATTCGTTAAAAAATTAATGAGAGCAAAACAAAAGCCGTTTTTATTCGTCCAAGAAACAAGGATGATAATATTACCAGTGATAATATCCTAAATTCATCAAAAATAATAAGTTATTTCTAGGTTTAAAACGCTTAGTGTCATTTTCACAGATCGAATGAAATGGGACGAGCATGTAAATTATGTATTGGTAAAGCTGTCACGCGTGGTTGGCGCGATATACCGCCAACGCCATATTTTACCAAGACATAAGAAATTACTAGTTAATAAATCATTCTATCTTTCCATGTAAACTATTGACATCTACTCAAGGTAAATACAAAAAATGAAAATTTAAATAAAATACTTGTCCTTCAAGAAAAGTCTTTTACGAAACATCTGCAATGTTCCACATGACAATCCTAGTGCGCCTATTTTTAATGGCCTGACTTTGATGGCTCTGAATTGCCTGTAATAATATCGACTGTGTCTGACCTATAAATCACACCTAGAAAAAATGCTCGTACATTTCTGGAACTCGCTTCCCTAACACACAGAGTGACCGCATATTCCACCCGTTGCACGGAGTACTGGGTGCTTCAAAATTACAAAACAACGCATGGCGAGGAAATGATAATCTCAAGTAGACTACCTAGGCTACTCCACTTATTTCCCACTGAAAACATCGACCTCCCTAACCGGTCATTTAATGAAATTCGAGCATTTTTTTTTTTAATATGACTGTTTAGCAAATGTATCATATTTCCTTTGAAACAATGAACGGTGCTTTCCCTGTGTGTATTCTTTGTCTGCGAATAATTATTCAGGTGCATTTTGCCGTTTTGTTTTCTGCACCACTGCTACAACTGCGAGGGCTGGTGAAGCTGCATCATGGAGATTTTTTCCTCGGTCTCCCTCCGTCATACATTTTTTGACGGAAAATAAAACGCGTTATTATATTATTACTAAATTTATTGTTTATGCCACCTTCTTTTATTCATAAAGGCGCGATCATAAATATTGTCATGAATGACAAATGATGAGGCGGCAAATAACTGTATAAAGTAAACGTTTAATGAGGGGAACTTGCACCCAGAACAAAATATAATAATAAGGCTAGCGTCGCAGGCGTCGATGTCGGCGAAAGAGCAGGATCGAGCGCTGGGGCAAGTCTGACTCCGTCTCGGCACGCGGAGTCCCTTATGTAGACGCGCGGGCTTCTGGAAGAATCGGCGTAGATGGTTCGGAGCGCAGAAGGTTCTAATCTCGAATAAACAACAGGGTTTTCGAATTTACCAGAGCACGACATTACAGAAACAACGAACATGTGTTTCCGCGGCCAGACATCAAACCTCGGCTTTTCGCCTGGCAGGCAAGCACGATAGCCGTTAGGCCACGAGTGCGCTGCCTGCTTGGCCGGCCGCGCTCGAGGAAATATTCTTTGCGCTTCTCAATGAAGCTATCCCGCCACGATTATTCAGACACACGGAGATGTCAAATAATTGGCATTTGGCGCCCCGTGCAGTTGGCCATTTAAATATTTAATGTGTGTGAGTGCTAACGCTGATTTATGCGCCTCCTGTAGCCTCCTCATACACATCGGGGACGCCGACGGTTAAAATAGTCAAAACGAGTTACACATTTACCGCCGAAGCTAGGCATATAATATATGATGTGCAACTATATAATAAATACGAGAAACACGGACTCACCGCATTCGCCAATGCGCGGAGAGGACAGCGGAGCGACGAGTTGAAGCAACCTAGTGGAGGCCGTGTCACGTGATTCCAAGATGGCAGCACCGAAAGACGGGGGCTGAAATAGGGACGCAATCTTTTTTTTATTTTCAACTAAAACTTTATTCATGTGAAACAACGGTTTCGCCTGATTTCTCTAACCTGTTCCGATATAGTTCTATGAAGAATTATGCTTGTCTATAAAGCAGAACATGGTGATAAAAAAAATTTCTCTCATATTTTAGCTAGACACGGCAAAATAGAAGTACGGCGATAGTTTTCAACGTTGCTACGATAGGCTCCCTTCAGATGGGTGTGACAACCGCGATTTTTAGTTCATCAGGTATCAAACCAGATTCGATTCTACTGTCAAACAACAGAAGAAGTGTGTCCCGAACATAATTGAAATCCCTGCGTAGATCACTCAGCCGTAGGCTATCGAATTCTGGGGATTTACTCGACTTTAAGCTAAAAATTATAGCTTTCAAATCATCACCTGTTACCTGTGAAAGGAAAGCGGAAACAGAGTTTGTATAAGAAAAAGAAAAAGACAAGGTGCTTTTCCGGAGTCTACCATATGAGGCGGCAAAAAAATCATTAAAAGTATTATGAGTTATGAGGTAATTATGCCCAAACACGTCTTGAAGACGGTTTTTTTGTAAGCCCGACGAGACACCTCGCATTGTGTTAATTTATGACCTAGTTTTAGCGGAGTTGGACCGAGATTCCAAGAGCTGTTTTTTTAAGTAAATTTGTTTAGCCTAGCAAATAAGCGCAATAACTTTGTTGCAGATCGAAACTCTTTCTGCAGGCTCCGATTATGAAATGAGCGACGGCAACGCTTCCAGTCTACTTCTTTAAGTTTAATGGCGCATAGTGTGTCAGTAGTTATCCAACGTATGCTTGAGTTTCTTTGTTTTAGAAATATTATTCTTTTTTGCATGATAAAACTGCCAAAACAACTGAACAGACGAAATATAGATTTCTGAATGGCTCACACGTCACTGAAATGTAACCCAGTCGCAACCGGAGACATATTTATTAAAAGTCTTAATGTCGACGATTTCGATTCGGGGGATGTCTATATTTCTGTCAGTAGAAACCCGCTCTGGAAATTCGATTTTCCACAATACGAAATAGTGATCTGATAATTTTTGTTTTATAATTGCCGATTTATTTGCCTATGATAATGCCCTCACGTTCATGTGATCTATTGATGAGTTTAGAAGTCCGTCACCTAGAACTTCTTCTCTTGGTGGTTAAAGAACCTAGGGTTCAACTCCGTAGTTAGCCATTAAGGTAAGACACTCGCAAACTAGTGTAGTGATTTGAAGGGTTTTAGAAGACCAATGTTGATGTCTCCTGCGACGCAGAGGGTTGCATTACCCGGCAAAGATTGAATGCAGTGGCGTAGCTCAGAGACAAAACCAGGAACACTTTAAGAAGGTGGTCTATAAAAGGCGAGCGAGTAGGTGACATAAGCATAAGTAATGACACGAAGTGCCGGTGATATGCAAGAAAGAAATGAAATGGTTATCTTTGAATAAAACGCTTTGGCTTTTAAGAAAATGGCGATACCACCTCCGTGTTTTTTGTCCCGAGTATACAAAAGCTGCTGAATCCAGGTAGCGAAAACATATCAACCTGTTCATTGTAAATATTAATTTATGTGAAAACAAATACATCACTCATCCCAGTTCTTACGTAAACTTCTAATACTAACGCTCAATAAAGTAAAGGAAGTACCCGAACTTAACTGGAAGTTTCTTGAGAACGGGCGTAGGTCCGTAAAGTCTACAAATGAGGTCATAAATTCTACAGAATATGTTCCAAAAAAACAGCGTTAGTGATTCGGAGTATAAAAGAGCCTACGTTTTCCTTTGCAAAAAAAAAACAAAAAAAAACAGGACGAGCCTCACAAACTTCAATCCTTTCTCTTTCCCTCTGATTCTTGCTACCCAGAAGAGTTCTCTGTTGTCTTCTGTCAGATTGTCGTTGAACTATAGTTGAGGTTGTGAATCTTGTCTTGTGAGAGAGCCCAAGAGGCCACGACACGCCATCCAGCGCTGCACGACATCACACCTAGCGGGAAGGCGATGCACAACCTCAACGTGTGATGGCTCGAAGTCCTTCATTTGTAGTTGCCCAGCTGATCGGTCAGATATCATTGACCGCAAGGTAGTTGTTTTCTGTTTAAAACTACTTGATGATATTGTCTTGAGCTTTTTCTGAAGCTCTAATAAAATCGTATTGAGACGACACGAAGTTCAGGGACTCTTGCATCCCAGCCTTTGTGTCGCGCATCGTATCGGCCGCCTGCTTCATCGACAATAATGCATACATTTTGGGGTGCAGTTCGTGGAGCGCCTTCCGAAATACCAGAAAATCGAGTTTCTGGTTCACTGTTTCTAGTTGCGCCAAAAACGCAGTGGGTTCAGCCTGAGAAGAGGGAGGGTCGGTAGGTAAATCCAACTTCGCTGGACCTCCACGACATGCGAGGCATCGCCACTTTTCAAGCTTAGCAGTGCCCATTACTTTAAAGGTGCCGTCGGCGATGCCGGAGCACATCTTTCCCAAATGATACAGGCAAGAACAGTCAGCACAATTCATGCATCTGCCGTCCAATGGCAGAAGTTCCGAGCAAATGCCGCACATTTCAGGATCGGCCATGATATCAAGATGAAGACGACAAAGAAGATTCACGAGACGGTAGACAGTAGAGATAGATAAAATACTACTACTACTACTACTACTACTAATAATAAAAATAATAGATTATTGCAGGGGCTCAAGTATATCGACGTATAGGAACGGGACCATCGAAGCCGTAAAGTGTATCAGGACTAGCCCCTAAAAATATTAAGTTCAATGCACTCCTACATCAAAATCTGAAAAGGCAGAAGCCCGAACGCGCGACGGAAGAAAATATGTACAAGCAGGGGACAACAGCAAAACGTGCAGAGTTCACGGTAAGATAAAATGAAAACAAAAATTCTATGGGCATGTTAACGCTGCATTATGTGCCTGAACAAAATGCTATCAGTTTACGTTTCAAAGCTACTCGAGGTGTTACAACTGTTAGCCCAGAGGGAAGATTGTTAAAAATCTGAGGTACATAGTAAAGATAAATGCATTTTCTAAAATGCGCATCGATGCGGACAGCTATAAATAGTGTCCGATCGCGAAGGGTGAAACATACATTGTTGGGGTTTTTAAACATGCCATTTCAGTAGTTTTTCAGTATGACAGTTCGCCGAAATAGCGCTCAAGTGTTGGTGTAGAAAGGTCATTAAGGAGGTTATCAGATGGTTGGAGATTCGGTCATATGCTACGCTTTGCAAAATAACCCTAAGTAAACAGTTCACTTTCTATTCTAATTGCCACGTGCTTTGCCCGAATACAGTTATCTTATAGCGAAGTATGCTATACACGAGCGCATGCCCCAGCAGTCTTCCGGTTGACATAGGAAGAAATTTGCGCAACTTGTAGAGAGTGCAGGAAACAGCTGGTAGCTTTTTGAAGATGAAGGACATGTGAGACTTCCATGGTAGGTCTCAATCAAAATGAATTCCCCGATTTTTAATTGTGTTCAGATAATCGATTGGTACCGAGTTGCAAGATACAGTTTGAAGCGTACCAAAATATTGGCTCGTCTAAGAAACTCGATTTTAGTGGGCTAAACCTCAACTGGAGCATGCAGCAATTGTCTGGCACCCTCATCAAACATATCTGACATATAAGATTGAATCTATTCAAAACAATGCTGCTAGATTTATAGCTTGCGACTACTTTCGAGTTACAAGCGTGAGGAGTTAGAAACCACGACTTAACTTGTCACCTCTTCTTAGAAGAAGGCACCTCGTACATCATCATTTATACATAAACTTTATTACAGTCCCTCGACTTTTGGGGACTTTACTACTACCGGCTCACCATATGTCGTCCCGCTTAGGTCATGCTTTCAAAAGTAACCTCATATTTGCACAAACCAGCATGTTTAATAACTCTCCACTACACTTCGCTATATCGGACTGGAACAGCCTCCCTAGAGAAATTGCCTCCATCAGTCACCATCAGTCTTTTGTCGCAGCTCTAAACATGTTTAACATTGAATAGTCTTGTATCCCCGCAATATTTGTTGTCCTCAGTGTCTTGTTTCTGATGTAAATGTTTTTACAGTGCGCCATAGTTTTTATATCTTATGTTTGAAGGCCGAAATTACGCCAGATGCTTGGTACCCTCAATTTATGCTTTTGGCCTTTATTTTTTATCTTTTTATCTTTTTGTTGCCACTTGGTTCAGTTGTACGAACAGTTGTATCACGTTCCCCTTATGTAATGCTCGAAAGGGGCTTGAGGTTTAAATAGAAAAAGAAATAAATAATAGTTGCGTTTATGTTTATTTGAGCACTGACTTGAATGTCATTGTTTGAAAACCAGTACATTATCTGTATCACATTTAACTGAAGAAATTTAACGGCGTCATGGTAATGTATATGACTTGACAACACAATAGTATCATCGGCGTATTTGCGGAAGATCCTGGACAAAGCTATTGAACATAAGAGGGGACAACACAGAGACATGCGGAACGCCAGTCTTAAGAAAACATTTTGGACTATGAGTTTTACATATGAAAACGAGCTGCGTACGATTTGACAATTGTTTTAAGTAATGCGTAAAATAGGTCTTGGAAGCCAATGCGGTACAGCTTACTTAAAACTTGGTAGACAGCCCACAGGGTGTCTACCAAGTTGACATTTTCAAATTCCCTGAGTTTTCCAGGTTTTCCCTGAGTACTTTTGTGAAATTCCCTCAGTGACACAGAACTTCGCTTTAGGTCAAGATGGGCTGACGCCATGTCGCCAGATGTTGTCACTATCTAAAAAGCATGTTATAAAATTAAAAAAAAACATATTACAGTCTTAATGATAACGAGTAACTTTTATTAGATTCAAAAAGAAAACAGAACGGAGTTGTTAGCAAAATTCATAGCGTATAAAGTATAAAAAAAGGTAGACTGAGGTTTACGTGACCCCCCCCCCCCTCTCCCCGTGAGGTCATGTGACCTCGGGGGGGGGGGGGGGGGTGACGTGACCTAACGGGTACGCCGACGGCGACGCCGCTCAAGCCGGAAGAAACGGGCGCCTAAGAGCGGCGCTCTATACACCTTTTCCGTCTAACCTCGACCCAGCGCGTAACGTGCGTAGCCTCGACTCGGCGACTCGGCGCACAGCGGGAATAGTTCTCCCGGTTCTAACACTTCCGGTATGCGGGAGCAGGCCTAGCCGGCTGGAAAGATGCTGAAGTGGTGCGCGTTAAACGGGTTTTCAAGCCCTTGACAGCGAGGTGAGTTGTAATAAGGTGGGTTAATACTTCGATGTATCATGTCCGCGCATATTTGGTCATCGGGCTGCCACTGCGCAGTCGTTGGCTGCAGCAGCAATTTCCGAAAACGGAAGATAGCGCGCGACAAATTGTGCACCGAACACAAGCATATCGCAAAGCGAAGGCGGTTGTAACGTATAGGTGACATTCACTTGACGTAACTCGCTAGGTGCGCTGGCATCGGCCACCACGGTCACCATCTTCGAGGTCTGCTTTTATCCCACGTATGTGTCAGGTGCCGTCTGACTGGACCTTTCAGCGTGGGATAGCAACATTTTACAGCTTTAAATGGTCTTTTTGGCCGAAACTATGGGTTATTCTTAGACTTTGGTGCTTTTAAAGCGCCGTGGGAATATTTTTTGTGTGTGATTTAGTTCATTTTTGTCGCTATCGGACTTTTCCGCCGCGGCGGCGTTGCTCCATCAGCTCAATGACGCGCTCCGTGTCGCGCGCCGTGCCCACGACGGTAGCTCTTTTACGAGAACTGTGATTCTATACTTTGAGGCTTTTGTAGCACGGTGTGATTACTCTTTGTTTTGTTTTGCTAGTTCCCTTATTGTTTTTTCTCTAGCGGATTTTCTGCACTACGGCCGCGTAACCGTGTTGCTCCATCGCCTCCGCGTCGTTCGTCGTGCTTTCGGTGTTCGTTCTCTGCAGAAACATACCGTGCGGCTCACCGAGTGCGCAGCTAATGAAAAGTGCGTCGCATTTTTTATTAGCCTGAACGATTTAAAAACCGCATGCAAGCGATTTGGCGAGCGACGATAGAAGCGACGGCGACCCGCTTCGCTGTCGCTCGGTCACTCGCGCGACGAGGCAAAGAGCATGAAAGCGACGGAAGCAAACGACCAAAGCGATGAGTGATAAGTTTTCTAAAAATTCAAAAACTGAGCTAAGCGACGAGCGACAGTGAAGGGTGAACCGCATGTAAGCGATTTAGCGAGCGACGGCGACAGCGACGGGAGTCGGCGACGAGCGACGGAGATTCCTCACGGTCGCTCGTAGCGTCGTTCGGTTTTTAGATTTCTGGAAATCGTCGCTCATAGCCTTGGTAGCTTGCTCCCGTCACTTTTATACGGTTTGCCTCGTCGCGCGAGTGACCGAGCGACAGCGAAGCGGGTCGCCGTCGCTCGTCTTGTATCGTGGCTCGATCGCTGAATTTCTTACATGCTGTTCAGCCTTTACACACGGTACTCGGCGGCAACAAGGGAATTAAAACGGCTTGCCCCCGAGGTAAAGTGTTTTCTCTATTCTGTTCAACGAAGCTGCTTCAACGATATGAGATTAGCACACACTACCAACTGATGACCGCATACACAAGCCAATCAAACGTCAAATAGCGACCTCGAAGATGGCGGATCGACGGTGGCGCTCCCTGGCAAAATTGAACCTGCAGGCCCAGTGAATACCACCTATACACTTTGCATCGCTTCCCCGCTGATATCAGCGGGGAAGCGATGCAATATCAGCACAAAAAAAAGCAAATAGGCAGTATAGAAACGGACATCTACAAGTGCAGTAATAGGCCTCGACAAGTCAAATGTAGAACGAATTTTGCAGCTTGTGGTGCATTACACCCTGGGTGTAATGATTGTTATTGGCTACTCAAGTTTTGTTTTTCATTCCGTTCATTCCTACGAGGATGTGCACTATAATTTTGTGTGTTGCTCGGTAGCGAGGCCCGTTAAAATACGTTAATGGAAACGATACGAAAAGAGGGCGCAAATCGTCGTCGTTCTCCCCCCCCCCCCCCCCCCCCCCTCCTTTCACCCCCATCTCCTGAATAGTTCCGACGCATCTGGGCGTCATTCGAAGTAGAAATGTCCCGGTAACTAGCGATCGTACCTCGACGGTGCACAATAACAATAAACCTTTCGGCCCGCGTCGCCAACTCCGATTGTGAGTATTTCTACGATTAAACGATGATACTTCTATGCCCAGGGTCGCCCTCGCTCGCGCATAGAAACCCTCCGTTAGTCATTCGCAGAAGGCTGTCATTCTTCACAAACAACAACACGCGAAGAGTAAACACTGGAAAACGTCCTCAGGAAAAGTGAACATGCCTCCGATTACGATTATCAGCGACTCTGGCGACGAACCTCTCGGCGCTGTTGGCGCAACAACGGGCGCCATGAAGGCGAATAAGCACGCCAGAACACAATAATTCACACTTTGAATAACAAACAAATGAAGAACTCACTAAAGGGAAAACAATGAAGATACGATGCACGGGGTCAATTGGGACAACGCGGGAGCTAGGAACAACGCTGCTCTCCGCATACCAAAATGGGCGCACAACAACCGTACGCCAGATGGCGCGGCTGTCGCTGCAACACGCAAGATGGCGACGACTACGCGGAAAAGGTGTATAAGAAAAACGGGAGCAATGACGGGGAAAGGAAAAGGTAAACAAAGATAAGGCGTTCAAAGTGCGATTGCTCAACCCTTGTTGTCAACACACTCCACATGACAAAATCATGTTTTTTTTTTTGTTTTTTTTTTCTCTTTATTTTGGGGTTAAGGAGTCGCTTAGCGACAGCGGTGTTTGGGTAAAAGAGCGCACGCGACCGTGCCGACAGCGGACCCTCCCTGCCCTCCCTACGCGCACGGGTGCCCTTCCCCTTGCTTTTGCCATCCTCCACTTTTTTGTTTTTATTGGTTGCTTTTTTTTATTTTTTATACAATCGCTTTTTCGTTGCGTATCCCCGCGTGCGCGTATGCTGGCTGGGCGGTCTGTCAGCCCCGCAACCCGACCTATGTGCTCGCCGCCGGCGCAATCCGACCCCGGGAGAATCGAAGGACGGCCGTGCTTCGTCTTCGTTCCCTACATCGAGTGTCTCCCCATGGGAGTTATGGGCGTTCGATACAGAAAAGCGATGTGATTTTCTAGGGGATGTTTGGACTGTTTCATATAAAGAGTAATTCGCAATACGCAGGTGTGATATATCCGGGCTCGACAGTAAGTTTGGCCCATTCCATTGATATCTGAAGAATTTTGGACTGTGAGAATCCATCTGTAACACTTCAAAAAATGAAAAGAATTCCCTGATAGAAGCGCAAATTCCCTGAGATTTTCCTGAGATTTCCCTGAGAATTCCCGGTTTTCCCGGTTTTCCGGGTTGGTAGACACCCTGAGCCCGTGTTCTATCGTGTTCGTTAGTGGTGGTGGTCCCATAAAGCGCAATGCTATCACCACTTCTCTTAAATCTCGTCTTGACAGACTTAAGCTGCCACCTCGACAAGATCCCCGGCGTCCGCCACAGGATTTACGCAGACGACGTCACCATGTGAACGACAGGTGGCCCAGTCGGTCCTCAAACAGATGCCGCACAAGGGGACGGCGTTTAGGGTTTTTTTGCAGAACGAGGCATGACATCCTTCCTAGTCATGACACAGTACGCCTTGTTTGCAAACACCATCACACTCCGCGAGGAGACGTCTTGCCTCGATCTTAAGTTCGGTGGCAAAACTATCGAGGACACCAACGTGTTGTGAGTTTACAGAGTCGACTTCTCAGCATAAGGCCCACCCCAGACGTCAGTGAGCAAAACCAAAGCCTCCATCAGCAAAATGGTGCACACCATTCGTTGCACAACTGCCAAGGGTTGGGACGCTCACTCAATCATCCATCACATGCTGGTCCGGAGCCTAATCCAGGCGAGGAACCTTTATGGGTTCCACAACGTGGGCATCACGAAGACGCAACTTGAGAGTTAAAGTTGTAGTGTTGTTGTTCCTCCCGGTGGTGTGGGAGGCAGGTTCCGCTTCGATGGTCTGGAGTGTGGTGGCACGAACGTCGCTCAATGACGGGTCGACTCACTGCTTGAATAGAACTACGTGCATTTATTTACACTCTAGTTACAAGTCCCAACTTGGGAGACCATCCGGCCTCGTCTAAAGTCTCGACCCCCGTCCCCAATTTCTCTCCATCAAATCCAAGTCTGAATCCCCCAAAATCCTCTCCACACTCTTTTTGTAGACCCGTAGGGGCCTCCTTTCCCCTCAGGAACCGACCAATCTCTTCAAATTCCGCCACTCACACGTGGTACAATGTTCTCCAATGGTCGGCGAGCTGTCATCCTGGCGCCCTAACCTCCAAACCTAAATTCCTTGTAGAGTTGTTCTCTGCAATTTTCCCAGCCTGTCTGGCGCCAACCGCTAAATTATTGCATCGGGCAAAAAGGACAATTTTACACTAAGCGGCAAAACCCTCTGCATACACGCACATTCGGTTATAAGCCACAAGCATCTTCCAGCGCGGGCTCTTTCGGTCCCGGTCCGAGCAGACTCCCGAAACCCGAGACGCTTCTTAACGACCGCGGGGGACGGCTCCCGCATTGCGGCCGCTCTGGCCCCGCCGATGCTCCCTCCAAAACGCCGACACCCACAAAGAAAGTTAAAAAATACAATGCCGACGCAACTCTGGAAAGTTCTAACAAAAGAAAACACATTAATAAATAAGCATGGTTTCCATATACTTAACTTTGAGACTCTGAAAGTTGTGTGTAGGAGGACTATGCGCATCGTCATGGGTCTCCTGAACTTCACACCGATCGTCCAGATGCAGGTCCATGCGGGTCTCAACACCCCCGGCGGACTACTGCACAACGCGCGCCTTGGGCAGCACCGCCGCGTGTCGCACGCCAGAAAGTGCCGCGCCGTTTCCGCTTTACTGGACTTGCAATTGATCGAGGACGGACCTCTACACGCCACGCCGCCACCTCTCTGGAGTTTCCGAACCAGGCCTCCGACAGGCCCACGCCGTCCCGAGCAGGCGGCGGCCATCCCGGCCGACGCCGTCCCCGAGCGGTTGTACATGAATGTGCTGCCGATGCCGACGGCCGCCAGGTCAGTCATTACTATACGCCTCGCAAGTGGGCTCATTTTCGTCCTCTGCGCATGAGAAAGGAAGTAGCGGTGACGTCAGAACGCCCGAGCCCTGATTGGCTGATCGCGACCCCATATCTGAGCGTCGTCTGCTCTCTTGCAACGTCGTCTGCTCGCAACATCGTCTGCGTCTGTCTCACCTTTGCAGCGACTTTCGGAAGTGCAGGTCTTCACGAGCGAGCTCGACTTCGCCTTTCACAGAGGGCAGACGAAATAACTCGAGCGGTTCGTTGTTTTTGTCTAACAACTAGCAGACGCGCATCAAGGAGAGAAGTGAAAGGACTCACTGGCGAGGTGTCCCGAGGCGCCGAGGTTTGTTTGCTAAGAACCGAGAGGGGGTGAGCGTCCGCAAGTTCCCTCCCAAATACTTTTTCCCTTCTTTCGTGTGCGGCGAGACTCCTCACTCTTTAACGGCGTTGGCAGGCTAGCGCAGTTAACGTCGTCTGCTTTACGTCTGCTAGTCAAAGCGATGGCTGCTTTACCTTTCCTGCGTCTGTCGGAGATTCACCGCTTTTTCACCGGCAAGAGTCACCGCTGCCTCGGAAAACAAGGAGATGACAAGAGGAAGAGATTGACCTCTTAATCTAAAATTGAGGTAAACGGTCAAAGTATAATACGCGAAGGGTTCACAAGGGTCGCGCGGGCATATTCCATTCAGCGCGCCAGCCGGTCGTGGGCAAACGGTATCGGCCAAGCACCGTCGGAGCACCGCTGCGTCGAGTCGGAGTGCCTGCTAGGCCTATCTGCCGAGCTCGCTTGGTCGGGGTCAGTGGAATCGTGGCCGTTGGAGCATTTCCCGGGTGTCTGTGGATCCAGCGTTCTTGTTCGTTGTGGTTTATTTGAAGTACTATTTACTTTTTTTTCTTGCTGCTTGTAGTCGGGACGCGTGAGAAGAGCACGTACAAAGAGAAACGTCCGTTGGTCGTCGCGACCAAGTAACTGAGCGACGCTGTCGGCCATGCTGATTTGATCGTAAGAAGTGCGTAAGGCAGCTTCGGAGCTGTCCTAGGATTCTGTCGTAATCTGCGCAAAACTTACGATAATTTCGTTTCGTGAATGCGAATTTGTTCTCACGTTTTGTCTTACGTACATTTTGGGCGTACGATCGTTTCGTGAATCTGGCCTCTGCACTTTCGAAAGTCGCAGGAAAGGTAAGACAGGCGCAGACGACGTTGCGAGCAGACGGCGTTGCGAAGGAGCAGACGACGCTCAGATAGGGGGTCGCGATCAGCTAATCAGGGCTCGGCATTCTGACGTCAACGCGGCCCCCTGCGCAAGAAGCAGACGAAATTGCCCTCCGCATTGCGACGCTGCCGCGAATCCTGAGCACGGCTTTATTACCTCCGCTGCCTTCTGCCTGCAACCGGGTGTCCGGCTCGTACACAATCCGGCTCCAGCAGTGCTCAAGTGTGTGGCTCCCACAGGATCTCGACTCCCTTGAGGCCGAAGTCCGTTCGACTGCTGGGAGCGGAGCTCAGGTTCCACGTCACCGCAACTGGAGGGATGCCATCCACTGAAGTCCTCGTCCACTACAACAAGGCAGGAGTGGTCAAGGCGTGCCACTCATCGGCGCCCCCTAGCACCCCGACAGTAACGTCCCTCGATGCAGCTGTCGCGGGGCTCGTAGTAGTACTGGGGCCCGTCGCAAGCATAAAAGTCGTCTGGGTTCCGGGTCCGGGGCAGGGTGTAAGATAGACAGGTGGGGAAACGAGAGCCAAATGAGCAGCCGGATTGTGTCCCCCTCGGTTTCTCTCTTTCCGTGGCGCCATCTATGTGGAGCACAGCGAACTCTCACTCCAGGTGGGCGACCGGTGGCGACCGGCTAAACTAAGGGAGATGGTTTCTCGTGGATTTTCAATAAAGGATTGTCGTGCTCTCGGTTTATTTTGCGCACTCTTCCATAGAGTTCCATGCAAATCCGATTCCAATTTTTTTCTCGTTGCAGCACCATCTGCCCAAAATCGGAGGTACCCGCAAGCAGACGAGTACACAATCCGGTCACGGCGCTGCGGTAGGCTCCTATGGGCCGTTTTTTTACCTGGCTATCTTACACCGTGGTCCGGGGCCACTTGGAGGCGCACCGCCTGGCAAGGGTGTATTTCTTACTCCCCTCAGACAGACAGTTGCTGCTTCGCCCCTCGGGCCCCCCTCCCCCTCCTTCTCGGACAGGGACTGGTACGCGGACGCCACGCCACCACCTGGCGCCCGCACCTACGAGAGGCGGAGCATGTCCACTCGATTGCCCGACTGCGAGGTAGGCATACACCGGCGGTACCCGTTGGCGGCTGAGGTCCAGCTCCGCCATATCGCCACCGGCTGCGGGTGGACGGCGCACCGACTGGCCCGCCTCGTGGCGAAGACCGTCACAGCACGCCACTTACGAGCGCTGTGTTAAAACTGCACTACGAGCATACAGTTTCGATATGCTGCCGACGAAGGTTTTATGCAAAGGGCTGTCGTGTCGGGAAAAAAAGCCTTATTGCGCGCCCTTTAATTTGACGAGCGGCTCTATGAGCTGCTTGTATTAAAATTGTCACGATTCTGCGAAGTACTGGCAACCAACGCAGGTTACCATCATAATCTAAACCCTGAAACAAGGAGAAATAAAATAACAGACAAGACGATTCTCCTCGTCTCAGCGTATAGACTATGATGTTTGCTAACCAGCTCGCCTGTATACTTTCACTCCTTGCAAAGGTCACTGTGTCGCAGACGGCACAGTACGATGTCCTGGCGATGGTGTCTCGGCGAGCGTGCACAGAGTCCGCACCGACAGATCATCGTCTGGCCGGGCTCCCGGCACGACACTCTCACCCTTACTAGGCAGGGATCCCCAGAAGCGCGCTCGAAGAATGGAAACGAAATGATGATACGGAAGCCACAAACGGGCAAAGCCGATGCAAAGGCATGCACAAATGTAAACAACAATAGAAAAATTCCATCGCTCGCCGCTATTAAATGCGTCCTTCAGACTAGGCGTAAAGTTAGAGAAAGTGTGAGTGGCAGGCAAGGAATGCGGCCGCGCATTACTGAGTTCAGCAATGCGCGGCCGCATCCCTTGCCTGCCACTCGTACTTTCTCTAACTTGACAACTACTCTGTCACGCAGCATGCCGAAGAAACGATTGTGGGGATACGTAGCAATTGCTACAACCGAGCGTGGCGCAGTGTACCATGGCACTCGCTGCGGAAGGCCGGCGACTCAGCCACCACACCGGTGGTTACCGGTGCTCGACATGACCATGTGACGTAGGTGCAAGGCATGTACAGGTATGCTCCCAAATGTTTCCAACACGTGCACTGCACACCACCTATATTCTCGTCTTTCGGAGACAATAGGGATATGTTTTAAGAGCACAAAGTGGGAACTTAAGGCACAAAAATGGAATCCAGTGAATACGGTGACAGTCCTAATTTACGGTGCTGCTCAATGTGTCAGTAAGCAGGGAATGTGATTGTACTAACACACGACCAGGGGTGGACGCCTGTATTTCCAGAGGGAGGGGCTAGCGTATGATATGTGTAAGAAGCCCCCCCCCCCCCCCCCACCCCCCGCCGTTTCCCCACCCTAAATTTTCACACAAGCAGAATTCAAGGGGAGACCAGGACATCTGCACACTTCCCTCTGAATCCGCTGCTGCAGTACACGAACAGTAGCCTAGGCACCAGCATAACGTCGGAATGTTATAGAAAAAAAAACAAAAAACACAGACGTTGCGCGCGCTTAGGCGATCGGTCCTCTGATTTTGAGCACGCCGCGCGTCTGGAACGCGCGGCGCCGCTATTCGCCGAATTCAGTCACGTGAGATGCAGGCTCAACATGCCGTACAAGAAAGACGGCGCTACGGGGATGAACGCGCGACTCTAGCTCCCGTAGGGAGCCTATACAAGAACTCTAGTGCTTCAGAGCCCCGTGATGTCGTCTCTGCCACGAGGAATCGTCTCTGTAAATTAAGGGGGACGCGTCCTTAAAAGGGCGGCTTCGGGCATGGGGCACGATTCCCTGTGGCGTAGGGTTCGTGCCATCAGTGGCTGTACCCTAGCAGTACGCTTGTACCTAAGCTTAACTTGACAAACAACGAAGTTGCGCTTTTCACTTTGGACCGTAATAAACGCTACCTGCACCTGCCACTATTAGCCATCAACGAACTCTACGCATGCCTTGCACGTGACGTCAGGCTAGGTAAGGACGGGGTCCTGTGCCATGCTGGTGGTGGACGTAACCGCGCGGATGGACTTATCAAGGCGTAGGATGTTGCTAACTAGGTACCTAGTTTCGTTAGATGTCAACTTAGAAAAACGAGTCGAGCTTACGATGATGACGTTTAGCCAATACGTGCGGAATGTTTTGGCATTGGTGCGATTGGGCTAGGAGCAGAAAGTTTGCAATATGCCGCTAAGTTTTGAAGCAGAAGGCTGTCATGTCGCCCCCCCCCCCCCCCCATGCAAAAAAAAAGAAAAAAAAAAGATAAAAGCAGTTTGTTTGCTTTTCGGAAAATATGCCGAGCGGGTCTAGGAGTCGCTTGCATAAAACTTGCTACGATTTTGCGAAATACTGGTAAACAACGCAAGGTTATTGCCATAATCTCAACCGTACGTGATACAGGGATAAATAAAATAACGGACAAGACCACTCGCATTGTCTCAGGGCTTATATTCTGATGCTCGCCTACATACTTTCGCTCCTTGCAAAGGTTACCGCCGCGCGGACGGCACAAACCGACGCCCCGGCGGTGGCGTCTTGGCGAGCTTGCAGACCGCGGTCTGGCCGAGCTCGCGGCGCGACACCCGTCCGTACTCGGCCGGCAGCCCCAGAGGTGCGCTCGAACATGGCTCGAAGCGCGGAAACGGCGTGATGCGACAAAAGGCAAAGGGCATTTACACCACGAACGGGAAAAAAGATGCAAAGGCGTGAGCGAACGTAGACAACGGTGGAAAAGTGCCGTCGCTCGCCGCTTTGAAATGCGTCCCGCAAACTCGGTAATTCGCGGAGAATTCCTTTCCTGATGATCGTACTTTCTCTAACTTGACGGCTACTCTGTCTCGCGGGACTTGCCGACGAAAGGATCGTCGGGATATGTAGTAATTACTATAGCCGAGCGCAGCGCGAAGGGCCGTCGAGTCATCCACCAGCATGGTGCTTACCGGCGTTGGACGTCATCATATGACGTAGCTGTAAGCCATGCATACGTCTATACGTTGCGCGTCCGCGCTGAGACGAGGCATTTCACTCAGGCTGCGTATTTTCGGCACCGATGTGAAGCACAGGGGGCGTGCCCAGTGACGTCACGGACGTTAAAATAATGTTATCTCGAGATTCTTTGTTATTTTGACGTCTGTGACGTCAAAATAGTTTATTGTTGTTGTTATTTTGACCCCCCCCCCCCCCCCCCCAAAAAAAATGGCGTGTTTTGCATGTTTTTACACCGGCGGCTAGAAAGAACTGCGGCGCGCATTTTATTAGATGAAATTTGGTAACGTCATGACCAATAGGAGCATTATGGAAATAGACGCGGTCTACTTAGTCCTGTGTTCAACGCCCGGAGAAACATCGTGCCTTGCGCGCCGTCGTCGAACGAAAGGTGAGTGGTTTGCTTTTTCCTGTGATGGTGATCTCTTCGTTCCACGCGTCCGAGATGTTCCTTCGTTTCAAATCTATTTGGCGCCGCTGCCTACATTGTTGAAGCCTGCTCTCACGATTAAAGCACGCATCGCAGAAAGCTGAAAGCCCGCCGAAGGACCAGCTGGCTGACCTTGCGATCTAAACCTAATTCAACAAAACCATTCGATTCGACAGAATAATGTGCTTAATCTTACATCCCATGTCAACAAAGAACTGCGCTGTCTATCTTCGTCCCTACATGTTTTATTCTTTCGTGTTTTTCAAATCTTTACCAACCCGCGTCCGATCGAATGCCCCGATCACAACAAATAGTTGGTCGTCTTCCGATGGCCCTTATCATCAGCCGGTAAGGCAGTTACATTTTTCGTTTCTATATTTTGACCCAAGTAACGTCATGTTCTGAAACTGTTAAATTCTATCACCACTTCTAGTTTCCCATTCCGGTGCACTTGCAGCTTCCTGCACCCCTGTAGGTTTCCTGCGATCGTACCCTGTATATTATGGATTTCTCGCCGTACGCGAGTGCTCTCAAAGGCGTGGGTTGTGTGCAGAAAAGGCACAGGCCCGAGCACATGACAGTGAAAAGCGCCCTTTTTGCACGAGCACCCGTGCAAAAAAGACCATTCTGTAGAGCTACGCCTTCGCACCCGTACCTTTGCTAAACACAACTTATTAATAACAATGCCGTTCTCGTTTTTTTTTTTTTTTGCGCATATGACTGTGAAAGAAGTGCCATCGTTGTTTTCTTCTCAAACAAAACTCAGACGCGAGACAAAAGCGAATTGCACATTCACAAGGAAATTGGGTTGTGTGTGTGTTCATACAGCCTAGAACTTGGTCTGCCTCACAGGGGCGACGAGTCTCCCAGCTGTAGATAAGAAATTTAGCCAGTGCGGTACAGCCGCTAGCCTGGGGTCTTTAACGTGCATCACGCAGTAGTGATAAACGACCGCACGCCGGTACGATGCTCATCCACATCGAAACGGGCAGGGGTGGGGCTCGAACCCAGGGTCCCTGGGTTCTGCAGCCCGAGCTTTCGCTCCACGTGCTCCGACCTGGTGTGCGCTAGACCACTCGGCCTGCACATTCACACCTTTTTCTCTCTTGTGCGACAGGTTATAGCTGGTCGGGATTCATCAGCAGCATTTATTTTGAAGCTGATGGGTACCACAAGGCGTGACAGAGGTGACTTGCAGCTTTTCCAAGGCAGCAGCAAGACAGTACAAGCCTTCGCAGCAACTGGCTAGCCAGTGCCGCTCTGTTCTGAACAGCACTGCATGCCATGCAGAGGGTTTGTGCGAGCTCTCTGGGTGGCGACGCTAGCCATGGTAAGTGCATCCTATGCAGCTTTTGTTTTAGGGATATATGTGGCTTGCAGGCCATGTCGTTCATGTGCCACCCTAGGGACAGCAGTGCCAGGGGCAAGGCTGTGCTGATGGTAATTACCACTGCACTGTGTTTTCGTTCAATAACTACTGACAAGGAACCAAGTACCTACAAGAGATACTCGGTTGTGCTTTGATGAACTCCAGCTCGATTATGAACAGGTGGATGGCACAGGTGGCTTTTCCTAATGGACTTGATGTCCGTGTTAATGTTAACAATGCAGCCAGACTTCCTTTTAGTTTGTGGCGTTTTTTCCGTTGCGGGTGACTAGCATTGCAGTAGAGAAATATGCAAAATAGTGTAATGTTTGCATTAGTTACCTAAATTAGTGACGGGAATAACTGACCTGCATTTCCACCGACTGCATTTCTCAGAGGAATAGCCTGGACTAGATAGCTCTCTGCACTATGTCCTTCCTCCTTAGCCTGTACAACTCGACGATTTCCCCTGATTGTCTTATGTGGCTGCTTCTGTGTTTGCCTAGGCACTCAGTTGAAGTAGTGAAAGCTGTCTGCATTGCACATAATCGCCATGAAAGCCAGTGTGAACGTAGCTGGGGTAGCCGCCAATATGGCTTCTCTAGCTCGACACAAGTAACGTTCCTACCACTGTCGTGTTCGCAGAAAAGAGACCTGCTTAAAGGGGTACTCCAGCGATTTTCTGAGCAGCCCCACCTTACTATATTTTCGAAATGGCCAGCTTTTACTCCTTCCGGTATGCTATTTAGTATCGCGAAATTCAAAATAGTTATTGTGAAATCAGCAAATGAAAATGACGCCAAAAACTAAGATTCCCATATACTTGCGCTTTTCATTGCCGGGACGTCACGGCAGGCACGTCGCCAGGATTTCGTTTCAGGGGGGACGCCCGCCTATGACAACGTGCTGTATGAGGAAGTGGGGGAAGAGGAGGTCCCAGCAAAATGGAAGATTTCGGAGTGGGGCCACATGGCGCCCCACCCCCTGGCTACGTGCCTGCATCGCGGGATGGCAGGCTTGCGATTCGAGCGGGCTGTCTAGAAATGAACTATGCTGAGCATTTGTTTCGTGCTGCTGTGCGGGAGCTATTTTCCAAAGCATACTTTTGATACCATGAAACTGTTTGTGATCAGTTGAGAACAAAGTCTACAGCCCAAAGAGTGAACCCCTGCCTTCCCATGAAGTCAAAATTTCAATGTTGCCAGTAGAGCTTTTCACTTTGAAAGACACGATGATGACCAAAATTGTAAATTCTGTAACTCTGCGAAAAAAAAGTTCTCTTTGCCAAATATTTGGGTTACTATTTCACGATGTTTGTTGGTGTGTTAAGCAGGTTTTTAGGCAAATCGGGGACAATGAAGAAAATGCCGGAGTACCCATTTAAAAGGGGACCTCTGCCGACTTTTCGAGCTACCTAATCCAAGGGCATAATCTGAATGCGGGTGGCTTCCTGATTCCGAAATACTATCTCGTTCTCTCAGATTCACTCTAGTTAATTAAAACAGTGATAATTTGTTTGCTGCCGAAACCGAAACATAGTTCTCCCTAGGTGTTCCCCAGTTTTCCCCGCCGCCCAAGCGTGACGTCACTTGTGTGCAGCGACTCAACATGCAAGGAAGTCGAAAGGCCTCTAGATGAGCCCTCTTTCTGCTTCCTTGTGCCTTGGGTTAGCTGTGTTCACAATTCACGCTCGCATGGATGCCTAATCTCTTGGTGTCTTTTTTGTTCACTGTGTTACTGAAGTTTTCTGCCGTTGCTGTCCCAGAATTGCTTTGTGGATGCACAGAAATACTCAAGGTGCTCGACGCCTGCGGCTCATCGGTATTGCCTTTCCCGGTACCACGGCAGCAAGGAGGTGGCCTCTCTTCCTTCCAAGCAGCTGTGATATACTACAAACACTGGGTTACTGCTGGTGCTAGCCCAAGGGTACCGTTCTGAATCCTGCACTGCATGTAGTTCAAAAGGCCATGTGAAAGGCAGGTGTGACCTTTTTAGGCGCTGTCACTTTGTTTTGCGCATTTTCTGCAGCTTTTTCGGGGCAGTTTCTTTTTAAGATTCAATAATTACAATATGGACTCGAGTGAGAGATGGGGTTTTCTGAGAAGACCGGCCTCTTTGCTAAACCATTGGGACTGGTACTATATCTACGAGGGGGGACCCAAAAGAAACCGAACTAAATTTTTTTGCACTTATTTATTCCCATTTCAAGTACAAACGTTCAATCTCCTTCAAAGTACTGTCCACTTGCACCTAATACACTTGTCTAATCTTTTAATCCATGTGTCGAAACATTGTTTAAATTCATCTTTTGTGATGCTTGACAGCGCCTCCGTCGTTTTTTTCTTCACCTCAGCAACGTCAGCAAAACGCTTTCCTTTCACTTCTCTTTTCATTCTAGGAAACAAATAAAAGTCGCACGGGGCAAGGTCGGGTGAGTATGGGGGGTGAGGAACAAGGGTCATACCATTTTTGGTCAGGAATTGTCGTACAGACAAGGCAGTGTGAGCCGGGGATTGTCATGATGGAAAAACCAGTCACCCGACTTCCACAAATCGGGCCGCTTCCGCCGCACACTGTTGCGCAATCTTTTCAAAACCTCCAAGTAGAAAGCCTGGTTGTCTGACCCTGCGGAACAAACTCTGAATGGACGACTCCTTTCACATCGAAAAAACTAATCAGCATTGTTTTGATGTTTGATTTCACCTGACGAGCTTTCTTGGGGCGAGGCGAACCTGAAGTCTTCCACTGGCTTGATTGTTGCTTTGATTCAGAATCGTAACCATAGCACCAAGTTTCGTCACCTGTAATAACTTTTGAAAAAAAGTTTGGGTCACTTCGGGACTCTTCTTTCAAAGCACAGCATGCTTCCACGTGACCTTGCTTTTGTTCAGCTGTCAGCAGTCGTGGCACGAATTTGGCAGCCACCCTTTTCATTCCCAAATCTTCTGTCAGAATTCGCTTCAATGAAGTCCAACTCACTCCCGACAGCTCCACAATTTCGTCAATGGTCCGTCGTCGATCTTCGTTGATGATTGCACGAATTTTTTCAACGTTTTCATGTGTTCGTGCCGTGGAAGGACGACCGGAACGAGGTTTGTCATCAATTGACATGTCGCCATTCTTGAAACGGGAAAACCACTCAAACACTTGAGTCTTCCCCATGGAATAGTCCTTGTACGTCGGTTTTAACAGTTCAATAGTTTCTGTTCCACTTTTTCCGAGCAAAAAACAGAATTTAACCGCCGCACGCTGTTCACAGAAATCAGACATTGCAAAAACGACGCCCACACAAAACACTTGTCACTATAAACCCAGCCACAACTAGTCCTAACCTTCTTCGAGGACGCAATTAGGCCTAATGACTCAGCAATGTTCGCTCTATCAACTCCTGGCGGCAAAACGCGGTACTGCAAAAGCTCTGCTTAAAAAAGAATTAGTTCGGTTTCTTTTGGGTCCCCCCTCGTATAGAGTTTATGTACGCCTTACGTTATGCACTTTTTTATTTTACTTGTTACTTATACTTCAATGTTACACGACAGCCACTAAAGATGGGGAAAAAACAAAAAAATGTTGATATCAGTCATCGTCCACCCTCACGACCAGGCTGCGCGTCGTCTCTTCTCGGCGGGTGCTTCGGCCTGCGGGTGCTTCGGCCCTTCTTCACCCACATTCTAGAAGGATTGTGACAGTTACATGGATAGCTACTCATACAAAGCAGATTTTGCCAGTTTCCTCTACATAGGCCTAATTATAAGCAAGTACAGGCATAACACATTGGTGAAAGAGCTGCGACGTTAAGTATATTCATCCAGCAAAAAAGTTGTCGATTGAGGACTGTTTAGTCAGTACGTGAGATCTCAAAACAAAATTTTCAATACCAGCCAACGCAAGTAGCTCTTTACGGGACTCTTCCTTTGGAGACAGAAATTTCTGGAGTTGAGCGATGTGCTCGAAGCTGTGGCTGTGACAGTTGACAGCAAGTCATCCCTTGTAGCAAGTCATCCCTCTCTTCATCGTCATCTTCTCTCACTGCTGCACTGTGCTGGCATTACTTCCTGTACTATGTCGTCTAATGAGTCATCACGACAAACACACGCATCGTCGTCAAGGCTAGCCTATTCCGCCAGCTCGGCGTTCACATTATGTGCTTCAAGGCCAGAAAGCATGGTGCCATTGAGCTGGTCCTTATCCTCGATGTCGTCTTCGTCATCATTGCTAGTCTTGAAGCACATTATGTGAACGCTGTTTTCCGCTAATCTGTGCCCGCTTGAGCCCCATTGAGTGCGCTTCTTTCCGAGCACCAATGCTGAAGAGAAGCAACACTCGCAAAAGCAAGCTCCTCAAGTATTGCTTCTCTGCGGTGCACCGATGCTCGGAAGAGGCGCACTCAACGGGGCCGCGAGAACAAAAAAGTATGGATTAAGCGAAAACACCATTCGAATTGGGCGACTTATAAAAATACATTAAAAACATAGCGGGACAACCAAAATTTTCAAATCTGTTCGAATTAACCGGAAGTATGAAATGTCCGAGTTTGAATTATCGCGAGCCTATTGTATCAATTACTTTCTGCAGCAACTTTGCACTTAACATCGCAATAAAGTTATTTTTAGGCTACCGTAAAATACTGGGCAAGCGCCCACTCAAAATTTAGAGATAATCGCGAAAAGATAGGGGATGGGTGCTTGTCCGGTGATCAATTTTACATATAAATGTACTGTGCATATTTTTTTCATATCTTAGAAATTTCGATATGGGTGCTTAATGTGCAATGGGCGGATACGCTGTATTCTACGATAAATTAATTTTCTCGGACTGCTCGATTAATTTAACTTTGCGCGATACCCATCGAGTCTGAAATATTGGTCGGCGACTATCAAACTTAAACACAATGGTTACACACCACAGGTCCCGAGGACCATGACATCAATGAGCTGGCTTTCACCTTGTCCTAGGCAGCAGCGGAACACTATGGGCGGGACCCTGGGTCACTGCACCGGCCGGCTCATGGATGCCATCCTGTACCCTGCACGGCACTGTGTGTGGCTTAACTGGCCAAGCAGAGGGTCATTGCATGACTTTTATGAGGCGTCGCTAGCCTTTGTAAGTATATATTTTGGACACTCATGTCTGGCAATGTACTTTGGTACTCTACAACAGAACACATATGGTGGCGGTTCAATCTTGCCAATTAGGCCATTTTGAAACGGAACACATTTAGTGGCGGCTCGGCTTCTGACTCGGCGGTCTTGCAACAGTGTCTAGACTCGGAACAAACCTCTTTGTACTTCATTGTCAGGGCTAGTGTAATTTCTGCAATGCTGTCAAAGCAACTTCTGCACGCGAACAAGATGCAAGACGAAGCCACATGCTCGTGCCCAGTGTACGACTGCATGTGCTCATGAGCACTCGTGCCCATGCGTAGTTCATTTCGGCGTTGCCACTCTACGCGTCCATGCACTTACTGCACCTTGAGAATCAAGTGTGCACCACAATGCACTCCTGTCATGCATCACTCACGAGAGGAACGAGAGCAGACAGGTTTTTTCGACATAAGAGACGGGAGAACCGCAAAAAAAGGAAGCACGGCCCACGGGCAACAAAATCGGACGCGAGCTGGGCTATTTCTTCTGTGAAGCAAGCAATCAACAACCTGTGCTTTATTTGCAAGTTTTCAGTCATTTTGTTGTCGCACAGACGTTGAAATACATCAGTGGATAAATAAGGGTTCAGAACAAACATCAGCTACCGCGAGATCTTTCGCCATTGGTGCGGGGGTGGAACGTTGGAATGTTAGTTGACAAACCTCGCCCGCCCCCTGTCCATCACCTGACCCCATTCTGCGAATGTGGCTATATGCGAGGGAGCGAGATCATGTGGCAAAAGATTCAAGTGCTGCTGGCCCGAAGAGCACATAGTCTCCACAGCAGTGTCAGCTGATTGGTGCACGGATAATTGTGCGTAGTACTGCGGAAGCCACAGGCCAGACAGGGGGGGGGGGGGGTGGGGGGGGGAATTGACAACTTTTGTCCGAATGTTGAGCGAAGAGCATCAAGGGCTAATTTTCTAGGGGAAGATTGGTGATGTGCGGGTACAAAAATAAGAGTTCAAGCACAATGAGCAAGAGCGGAGTTCCTGTTTTTCCTCCTCTGGAACTGCTAGCGCTATACTAGCTTTAGGTCTGTGTTCTGACGTCTCCACACTCTTTCGTGTCCTCCTCTCCCTCAGTGTTTTGGTGCATAGTCAAGTGCTCTGCATTGTGGACAGATTTTTTTAATTCTTTTTGGAGGGGGGGGGGGGAGTTGAGTTTCTTTTTCAGGTTAACTTTTTCTTAATGAAAAATCAACATACTCCAGCTTTTCTTAGGAAGAAATTATTAGTTTTTGGTGACATTACAAATATTAGGTGAACAAAACACATCTGGTCTACATTTTGCCCGTGAAATCGGTATCTCCTAGCGAACACCCCCTTCTCCTCCAGCCCACCCCTCCCAGCCTGACCTATAAATTCGCTCCTGATCCTCATTGCCCTGCATGTTCTGGTCAGATATTTTTCGTGTTGACCTGATGAACTCCTTTGCTCTCTGCATTCATCATAGGTTTCAAACCGTCCTGAATCATGGACGAAGCCTTGCAAGACTGCCCTCTTAGGCCTAGTCCTTTTTGGTGGATCTGGTCTTGCCATGTTCCCTTCTTGCGGGTTCCTGTCATAATTAAACAAATTGTATTCTTTTTCTGATGACAGTGCATACCTACTGGTACACGTCACAAAAAGAGTGTGGTAAATCCTTGCCACAGATTACTGTGAAACATGCGAGAAGGTAATTATACCAAATATGAAGCTCTAAAAAGTTTGATGGCAAGAAGATAGATATCCTTGTTTAATTTTGTTTGCCACCTTAACATGCTATGTCCGGAGTATTCCAGCCTATCATGGCATTGGCTTTTGACCATTCACACTTTCAAGGAAAGGCTATCAGCAAGAAGGGTTCCAAGTCTTTTCTGTTTGCAATAATTATTGAGAAAGGTTTATGCGGAGCGCAGGTTCGTCTGCTTTTTTGTGCAGGGGTTATCGCGACATCGAAATGCCAAACTCTGATTGAAGGATGGTGGGTACACAATGCTAGCTGCCTTTAGGTCTACTCACTATCCTTCAATCAGAGCTCTGCATTCTGACATCACAACCCCTGCAAAAGAAACGGACGAACTTGCACTCCACATAGATATTGCAAACTGGATTTCAACACGTCTAAATGCTTAAACTTCAGACTATTTTGTTACCATGACTTTAATGAGGTTTTGCTAGGGGAATTATGTTTTCCAGAGCGCTTGCAGTTGCCATACATAAATTTAAAGAAAAAAACATTGACTACTTTTGTCCTCAGAGTTTTTACAGAACACACATCGCTATCGCCATCATTTTTTATTTGGATTACCATCACTTTTTATTTGGGTGGATAGCACTTGTGTTGAGATGTTTTACTTCCGCATGTCTGCAAAGCATCCTTGCCGGGCAGCTGTCAACAGTCTAGTGACGAGCCGAAGCGGTACGGTAATGTTGGAGATATGAAGCAGAATAGTACCCCGTGTTAAATATTTATTTGTTTGCTGGTCTGCTAGGCATCACTGAGGTGCTTTGTTTGGCTGTTCGCCTTTATTTTATTCTAATAGAATGTGCTGCACCTGCAACTACTGCTCAGTTGCATTCGTGCAGGGGTCTACGACGGCTGACCGAACACCATTCCATAGAAGCATGTTTTCAAGTACGGGCACATTTTATCGAAGCTCACTTTACAGCAACATCAATTATTGAAAAAGGATCGCCATTTAGTGAATCTATTCGATTGGCATAAGCAAATCTGGAAGCACTTAGATGCTAGTGCGATTTACTGAGGCATGTTTGCCTATGCTTTGAGCACTCGCTCTTCTCTCTTAGCTTGTAAACGAGGCAAAAAGTAAAAGTATTCTTGCGAAAACGGCGGGGTTGTGACATGCACAAAAACATATCTATCATACTCTGAATGTGCTGGCCGCCCAAGCGAGTGATTCGCTGACTGGTTCGGCTTCACCATCGGCCAAGGCAGAGCAAGCAGTCGAGTTCGGTGAATTGTTTTTTCCTGAAAACAAATTTGCCAAAAGGAGGTTTGTCTCCATTTTCTCTAAACTGTGTCTTTTTGAAAGGATTCAATAAAGTGAGGGTTTCTAAACCGGTGCTTGAGAAAATAGGTGCCTCCGCTCAGGCCCTACACACCGTTGTTCTTAGATCTATCAGTTGAAGAGCTCCACAGAAAAGCAGAGTTCAAAAACAGTTCCCTTTTGCTGGCACGCAAGCATGTAAGGTAGATAGCGTTCCTAGCGCCATAGCGTCATGCCTCCCCGGTCAACAAAACATATTTTTTGAACGGCACTCTTTTTGCATTAAGTGTTGTGAAGACCTTATGTTTATTGTAAGAACCACAATAAAATCACTTTCCACCGCAGGTAATGTGCATCCAACCTTCCACCGGATCTGTCCATAGGACGGGCCTATAGTGTAGCAGGTGTCATTGAGCGGATGTGCCGCAGAAAGGCGTCGGGCGTTTTCCGAAGCTTGTCAACTGACCTAGATCTAAGAACATATGTACACACATTGATACCATTGCCAAGTGGGCCCATACATTGTTGGAGATCTGCTGTGTTTGCTGAAAAATGTTTTTGCAATGTTCACACTTTGGTCAATGCAAGCACATCTTTTTTCAGTAATATTGACTAACATTTCAGCAATCAAAGAAGTTGATACTGAAATGTTACAAGCAATAAAGAAATTAAATCTAGGCTGTTCTTGGGTGGACGTTTTATGTCTTGTTTTATTGTTAAGACCAGCACCGATTCTGTTCGCCCCATTATTGAAGCATGCATATCACCCGAGAAATCTGATCTTCCATCGTTGTGGAGAAAGTTTACTGTATTACCAGTAAAGGAGGCTGGTGACATGTCTAGGGCAGACAATCATTGCCGCATTTCCCTACTGTATGCTCGTTTGAAAGTGTGAGATAGTTATACAGACATGGGTCGTTTTACTCGTTACAAGCAGCACCATAGAACGCATTTTGTTTTTAGAAAGTCGCTCAGTACAAATTAGTTTCTGCACACTTAAATACACGGTGCCATTTCTTCTTCCTTGGAAGCAGGTCGATATTATTTATTTTGATTTATAACAAGCTTTTGATAAGATCAACCACAACTTGTTTTTGTAAAAATCTTTATTGTATGGTGTAGCATTGCCACATTTAAAATTGTTTAATAACTCTAGAAACTCGCAAGGTGAGAAAAAAAAAACCTTTCATGCAAGGCTTGACAATATATTAGGTGCTGGAAAATATTGACCAGCCACAATCAGTCCTTATTGAGAACTCTACTCTATGTTCATGTCCTGCGGCCACATTGAAAAGCACTGCAAAAAAGTGCAAGCATGCACCTGACCTCGCCACACCAGTCTCCTCCTGCACAATAAATTCTGCCTGCTATGGTCACCAAATGTCAATAGATGCACATGCCAATGCAGCGACTGAAGCCAGCTACCGCCACTCCATCTTCCAAATGTAGGCTCCTACCAATGCAACAGTAGCTTGGGCTCCAAGCTAGGCAATCTCCCCTGCAAATGGTTTTGTGGCATCCCTTCAATTTATTTCTAAAATTCTATAGATTTTTTCACCCTCCGTCGCATGGGTGCTGCCATCTTGAAATCACGTGACATAGCCGCCATAAGGTGGCTTCAAATCGTCACTCCTCTCTCCCCTTCGTGAACGCGTTGTATTCGTTTTTTCGTCGCGTTTTACCGAAACTTTACAGCGAAGCTGTATTTGACACGGTAAGTTTTCTTTTGTGTCTGTCAACAGAACAGTAGTGGACAGAAAAGCATCGTGCGCTCCTTGTCTTCTATCTTGTAGTTTTGACGCTTATAGTTTTCAATAAGAAAACCGCAAGTGGCAAAACCACATAAACGATAAGGCGTGCACAAACAATGCGAAGCACATAGTGCTCCCTGTATGCGTCTCGGTAAAAATTGTGGTTTCATAAGCTGTCGAGGCAACGGCGCCGTACAAAGTCTTTCACATAGACCCTTTAGCTGTTTACAACATGAACTGCTGCTTGCGTCCCAAGTGACTTCCGATCCCTCAGTCTTTGCAAGTCCGTCGAGCTTGCTTATGTCACCAGTGCTAGAAAGAATGAATGCTACACGGACAGCAAAGTTGGAGATTTAATGATGGCATGTACAATTTAATGTCTTGGAGGAGGCAAGTTGGCTTACAGAATATTCGAAACATATTAATGTCACGATTCTTCTAGAACGTGGACGAAGGGGGCCGAAGCACCCGCCGAGAAGAGACGACACGCAGCCTGGTTGTGAGGGTGAACGATGACTGACTGGAGCGGCGTGCGCTCAACGGCGTTTATTGGGCGCGGTGATCAATGTTGCCCGCCGAGCCTGACGGCCATCGATGGGTGGACGGGGAGGGCGCTACATTCTTGTCACAATTAACATACTGTAAAGGACTTAAATTTTGCGAACTGCCTACATTTTGTGAAAAAATGGGTCACGCGAACGATTCTGGTAAAACGTAAACACATTGGAATCTATAATGAGATTCCACCACATCGCGAAAATTAGAACCCGTGAATTATTCCAAAACTTCAGCTTTAACCTGAATTGCTAAATATTGAGCCCGCCAAAAATAAGTCATTTACAATATCTCCCATTTCTTCGTTTTTTTCTTCTTTTTTTGGCGTTCACCTGAAGAATTGGTGGTTGAACATTTCATCGACATTTCAGGCAGCTGTGCCAAGGTGGATTTTGTTCATTCTTTCTGTGAATCGGAAGTTCGCTGGGACGTCAAACTGGAGCACCGCCTGGTGGCATTTGCAAAGAAAAGGGTCTTTACAAAAAAAATTTTGGTACAGTGCATTTACTTTTGCTTTGTCAATCATTTGGTATAGTGCAGTGGGCATCACTGCAGGTGATACCACAGCTTTGCTGACCAACTATCTTTACAGCGCGAATAGGAGGCCCAATATTTTTATTTTGTCTTGCTTTGTGAAGTGTTGTCCGATACTTATAGACGCTTTACACACGCGCCAGAATACAGCCGCCATCGCTGACCTTTTCTTGTTTTACCGAGATACCTAGCCACTCAAATTGGTGTGGACAAGCCTCCACAAAAGCCAAAGCTAGGGAGAAAGACAGAATAAGATCTAAGATGGCAATAACATAGCCTGCTATGGTAATAATGAAGTGAAGTAAACGCAATAAGGGAAAAAAAAAAAACTGAAGGTCAGTTATGGCGGTGCCCATGCACAGCTGCTGCAAAGCGTCTATATTTACTACCTAACTGCATGCCGTCATTATGTGCGCAACTTCTGCACATTATTTTATATATGCACCGTCGAGGAAAGGAATCAGCGTTAGCACTGGTACATATCGAGTATGTAGAGGTCTCCAAGACGTACCAGGGTTCAGTGGCCAATTATTTCTGACACTGGAAATTTGCTTAAAGGGCCTCTGACACGCCGAAAAAGAATATTTTTTTTTTTCATGCTAGGCGTTGAAATGGCATATCAGGACATTACAAAAAAATTGTTTCACTATAGAGTTGCGTAGTTTTTTTATAAAAAAAAATTGAAATACGAGGCCCAATTCAAAGTTCCCGCCGTGCACTGTGACGTAACAGTGTACCGCAAGGTGCCGGGCCGGTCAGAAGGGAGGCATCGACCTACGTCACTAAAAGTGGGTTCACCGGAAGTCACGTGAGCTTTACTCCTCGTGATCTCCGCGACCGTGCCTAATATTTTTTTTTTTATTCTGCTCTTTGTACGAGCGATTGTACAAAACAAAGTTTCAGTTCCACTAGCTCTTTACCGTTGCACCGTTGGTTAGTTTGCGTGCTGTAAAAGTTGAGGACAAAGAGTCAGTGGATCGACGTGATGGAGGTCAATGATGAAAGCGTTGCGAGTATGAGCCAGTGTACGAGTGCATGCCGTCAGTCCTATGATACAGGGCTATACTGGACGCAAAACAAGCTATCAAGTTTTGAAAAAAAAAATTAGAACGCTCGCAGAATTTAGGATTGCTAGCATACGACATGTTCGATCGCATTGCTCAAGGTTCAGACACTGAGGTCGTTGAATCATCGGATACTTTTCAGGCTAAAGATTCCTGCCGTCTAAAGAATACGAACTGGTTTGTGTACAAAGTACAAGTAAACGTCGAGCACAAAGTACGTATTTTGTCTAGAACATGAATAGAACCTTTTTACTAGGTGCACATGCGGCCGATGTATGTCTCTCGGAAATGCATGCAGTGTGATCTTTTCTTCAGTCGCTGAAATACCGGGACAGTCCCTCACGCAGCACCTTCTAGGCATTGTAGGTGATCACGTCAGTTCACTGACTCCGCTTCATCTACCTACTTCTACCTTTACAGCAACATTAAGCGATGAAAAGCAAATAAAAGAAATTTTGTCTGCTTGGATCGCTCGTGGAAAGACGGAGAATAACAAAAATATAAAAAAAATATTACACGCGCTCGCGGTAAGCACGGGGAGGGATACAACTCACGTGACTTCCAGCGATGCCTCCCTTCTGACCGCCCCGACACCTTGCGATACACTGTCACGTCACAGTGCACGGCGGGAACTTTGAATTGGGCCCCGTATTTCTAATTTTATAAAAAAAACTACGCAACTTTATAGTAAAACAATTTTTTGTACTGTCCTGATATGCCATTTCAATGCCTAGCATGAAAAAAATTTTTTTTTCTGGTCTGTCAGTGGTCTTTTAAGTGTTATTTGTGCAATAAGAAGAACAAGGTATATTTACACATTTATGATCTTAAAGAAGACTGTAAATGTAAACAATGCAAGTAGTCACTGTGTGTTTCTTGAAACCATCAAGCTCTGCCTTCATAACAAATCCAAAAGTTGCTTTTGATTATATGGAGGAGTCATGATTGTAGTAAAAACATTTGCTTGATCTATTTATGAATTTAAATAAACCACCGTAAAATTCCGAGAGATGCCCCACCCCCGAAAGATAGCCCACCCCTATTTTTGGCTTGATTTGCTTTTTTTTTTTTTTTTTAAACACCGAAAGATACCCTCAGACTCCTACTAATAGTTGTATTGGGGTCAATGACGACCTCAGCGTAAATGCGGCTAGTTAGCTATGGCGGATCATAAGCGAACGTTGCTAGCTGCGAAGTACAGTTATCTTTGCTTTGTTGCCCCTCGCCGCCATAACAAGCTTGAAAGGAACATGACCTAAAAATAGTAATGTTTTAAAATTTTCTTCATTGTACACCGAAAGTTAGGCCACTCCATATTTTCACCCGATTCGCTCTTGATGTTAGGTGCGTTATCTCTCAGGATTTTATGGTATACAAATAATTTATTTAGACACTCAGGGTTGGCTCCCGGGGTGAGAAACGTGTCAAAGAAAAATTGAGTGCCTGACAAAAGTGCCCAAGGCACATAATACGTGACGGTGAAAAGAGACCGTCATCATGTGGTCAAGACATTTAGTGGTTCTTCAAACCATTCCGTTTCCCTTTTAAGTCTCTAACCTCCTAAAGAAGGTTAGTCTGGCCGGTACATAATGCAAAACAATTTCAAAGGCTTTGTTAAGCAGGGCTTCTTGGAGTTTATTAATAGGGCAAAGATTAGTCTCAATATCCCTGCCAAGAAGTCTAAACAACATGTAACTAACACTTTCGACATAGCCTTTAACACACAAACTGTCATTGTCAAAATCTAGGGCTCATCGGCATCCAGGGCTCACCACCACAGTTAGTCCTGGCTGCTGGCACGCAAGGCATCTGGCATCATGGCAAGCTCGGCTGGCGTGAGTGGGTTACAGCAGAGCCGTGTATACAGAGAGTTTGGTCAGTGGGAGGATCGGGCAGAGCCAGGGCATACACCAGACGCAGAAAGTGGGCTAGACATGCTCCCTTAGCCAACCAGAAGCGTAAAATCTTTTAGCGGTGGTAGCGAGAAACTGTTTTGGTCCAAGGTATATGATTGTATGAGGTCTTAATAAGCACGTAAGAGTGAAGTGTAGTAACCCTTTATGGTTCAAAATAGGGTGCACGTGATGTTTCGGTCACGATCATGCAGAAAGATGTAAGAAACGAATGCGCCACTCAACTCTGTTTTGCTCGGACAGAGTGTGACCACTGGGACGGCAGATTCCCGGCTCTCGGCGCTTGGCATACGGATTATGTCTATTGTTTCGCTGGTCACACCCTTGCGCCGTGATTTTGGATGACCATGATTGAAACATCACGTGCACCATATTTTCAGTCACCAAGAGTTACTCCGACGCACTTGTAAGGTTTGCTTCTTGCGACCACCGCCAGGGTGTTATTTTTGGCCTATGGTTGGTCACATTCGAATTTCTGAAGACGCCCTGGGACACGCCCAGCCCGCTTTTGGCCAATGGCGCCTCCTCATTTGACTCCTTTACTTCCCTACAAATGGCCAAACTCTCTACATATACGGCTCTGGGTTACAGGTGCGGTCCTCTCGTCCAGTGAACAGGGTCAGCTCTGGTTATTGCCCCAACCGGCAGCCACTGCCAGAAAAGTCAAGTGTCGTGCTTTTGCCTGCAATCAAATCTCAGCCCAAGATCACGCGCACCACAATTTCAGAGTGCTGATTCTGTTCCTGTTAAGCTGCATTTGCGGCGTCCGGGCTCCTCCAAGTGAGGATGCTGTGCCAGAGGGTAATTGTAAGCGTGTACACATATTGAGGCTTCCCTCTTTCGCTTTTGAGAGTTTAAAGCAAAGTCTCCTGTAAGAGAGATAATGGCCCCACCACCCAAAAGCATGACGGCATACCGATGGGATCAGTGTCACTGCCTCACTGCTCCCAGGGACGGTAACGGCCATAGGTCACTGGCTGTTTGGTTTCAGCGTCTCTGCTGGTTTCTTTGGCCATTCGTCACCACGGCATTCCACCTTTGCTTGTTTGTAGGTTCTGCCAGTCACCGCTTTTGAAGATGGTCAGGCTGCTCACACTCGTGGCAGTGGACCGACGGCAGGTGCCTGCCTAGGTTCTCCCGTACCAAGGTTTCCTTTGGACCGCCTCGCATCTGAAGTTGCTCTCTGCAGCGTGTACAGATAAAAAAGAAGCCATCAGGTCGACGAGACCACTACGAGATGCAAAGACGCAAGGCAACGCACGACACTCGAGCCATGAAAGGGAAGTCGGAGGCTGAATTCACTGAACCGCGTGTGCTAAAAGTGCAAGCTAGAGCAATTGCTTAGGATCACGTGGTACGAGCGCTCCTGCAGCGGTTGCTCCAGACATGTCAATGAAGGATACTCGCTCACCGCTTGCACGGCCTTCGCAGCTCTTCTAGGCAAGGGAGATAATCCATCGTATTACACACAGGTACAGCTCCAGAAAAGTGCGCACAAAAAATTACTGCGACTGGGCTCTGTCGCCTCCGGTACATGTAATCTTCATTTGCAGCAGGAGTGACGTTAAAGCAAGGGTACAGGCGAGTTGGTTGAATATAGACATTTTAACCCTAGCGAGTGGGGACAAGGAGGACACACAACAGATCTCCAAACCAACTCCGAGCTACATAATTCTTTTCTCACATCACGCACAGCTCTCAAATCACGACAATTAGTCCTATCGAACTGTCAACAATGGTACTTAACCCTTTCATAGATTGGTCTATAGGCTGACCTTTCATCCTCAGGGGAGATTTTGTGTGCTACCTCATGAATATTTGCTACCATGTCTATTCTTGAGGGTTTTACGTTCAAACAAGGTTATACGTTCAGACAAGGGTACATCACAAGGATTACAAATCTGACTCCTTTCTAAATTCGGTGCGCTACGAAAGGTTCCAATGAGGCTGTTCGCTGAAGATGTAGAACGAAGGTCTGAAGGTTGCGTACATTAGCTGCGCGACACGTTTAACAGTTGGGTTCCTTTCGACAACCAGAGGCGGGGATAGCTCTTGTTTCAGCCGATACCAAGCCTTGAAATCCAGCGAGGAGAAGTTCTCTCCGTGGACAGCAACTCACAGCTTAGATGACACCCCATGAACGAACTTAAGTTAATCACACTTGAGGATTCTTCTCTTAAAACGCAACTGAAAGTTTGCAGAAGTCAGATATCTGAAGTCAGAACCTCCATCACATCGTTTCCGTAGTGCAAGGCTGAAGTAGCTTGCGTCCGACTCCAAGTCCGCAGAACGATGACCGAGCTGACGTAAAACAAAGAGCGCATGCAACTCGAGGTCTCTCGGATTCACTAGGGAAAGAACAGAAGTAGATATTGGGGCAATGTCTCCGTTAGGTAGAAGTAATGAAGTTAAAGCAAGGGTGCAGGCGTACAGACATTTTAACCCTGGAGAGTAGGGAGGGCAGCACGACACAGATCTCCTCCAAACCAACTCCGAGTTACATAATTCTTTTCTTGGCACCAGGCGAAATTCGAAAATGAAAAACGCTTACCCAGTGATGTTCCGGAGAACGCGACGAGCACAGGTTGCACGTCGACAACTCACACCACAGCGCGAACACCGCCGAGTCGCCGAGCGCGCGACTACAGTAGCCCGACCGACGTTGCACGCCATTTTTTCTTTGGCCAAAAATATAACGAATATAAACCACTGTGACGTCAGGGACGTCAAAATAAGTTATTTTGACGTCCGTGAAGTCATTGGCCACGCCCCCTGTGTTTCAAATCGGTGCCGAAAATACGCAGCCTTTAACTCACAATGACTCTCGGTGACTACTTGATATGGCGATCAACGTGGCTTCAAACGTCACCTTGCCTAAACAGCGGACTTGCACTTTCTCCCCTGGAGAGGGATATTCACCGGGCGAGCTACTGATTAAGTTCATTTATAGTACATCATACGAGCGTTCTTTCTCGAACGATACAAGCCCGTACTCCACCATCGTTCAAGACAAAAAAGCGGAGATCGAGACCACCACTTACACAACGCAACACCTCACCAAAAGCAAATGGCGGCTGGAAGGACGGATTGGATTGACTAACGACTATCGGACATTTCTACTTGTGTGTTAAAACAAATGCGGACGTGCTTGAAACATAAATTATCTGGATGTTTTGGCCGACAATAGTTCCCAAACTGAAGCTCCGGCCCAAATTACGTATCAGTTACGGGCAACGTTAGTTTCGGTTTCGATATAGGTCGTGCGTGCGTGCGTGCGTACATGCGTGCGTGCGTGTGTGTGTTTGTTTGCGTGTTTGCGTGTGTGTGTGTGCGTGCGTGCGTGCGTGTGTGATTGGGTGTGTGTGTGAGTCGGTTAGTTTGTCTCCCACCTGCAGATGAATAATTTAGCCAGTGCAGTACAACCGCTAGCCTGGGTTCTTTCACATGCACCACGGAATAGTTATACACGATCTCACGATCGAAATGGGGGGGGGGGGGGGGGGGGAGGGAGGGTTGAACCCAGAATCCCTAGGTTCTGCGCCGCGAGTTTTCGCTCCACTTGTTCTTTGGTGGTATGCAGTAGCCCACTCGGCCGACGTAAACGAACTACGCAACGCAGAAGCTGGAACTCCGAAAATGTAATGATAGCGATGGTAATAAAGCGCGAACGTTGGAGAACATGGTGCTATTGGGAAGAAAATACGGGTAAATTTAAGTGATAGCCTTCGTTTTGGATAAAAGTGGGATAAAATATTTGCGGAAACAAATCCGTAAGGTATTGAATCGTGCCGTGTGTTGGGTACGTATGCAAATGAGCTCAAACAAAACAGGCGTTTTTGTCGGCAGCGCCTTGTCCTTTATATTTTAATTTTCGACCTAGTCCCTTTTTTTAAATTGATGAGTTAGCAGTTTGAGCGGACGCGAGTAGCGATCCATTCTGCTGAAGTAGTTATGACTTCCGTGTTAACGTGCAGCGCGAGCGGCGGCAATATTGATTGTAAGACCGTGTTGATCAGCATATCAAAGAAACCACGGAGAGATGGCTTTTGGGACGCGCGAGGCTGCTGTTAACAAAATGATGGACATAATGACGCCCCTACTGAAGGTCTGCTAGATATGTCACTGAATATTCATGCCCTATTCGGCAGCATTAAAAAAAATGAAAAATGTTTATGAATCTTTCTAATGCGAAATTAGAACGCATCTCTTGAGGAGGAGGAGAAGAAGGGAAAGTATTCCTGTCCTCCTTTTCCGTACCCTCCTTTTCTCCTCCTCCCGCCCCCCTCTGCTCCTCCACCTTCCCTACTTTCGTCCTTTCTTCTTCCTCCACTTCCCATCCTGCCCCCTTTTCCTCATTTCCCCCTCCTCCTCTCCCCTCCTCCTCCTGCGTACCTTCCCCTACTCCCACTGCTTTCCCGCTACATTTAGCTGGCAAATTGACGCTACGTGATGTCAACACCTCATAAGTTTCCCCGCTAAAGTTAGCGGAGAAATTAACTGACGTCACATGACCTCAACATCTATTCATATTTCCCGCAAAAATTCGCGGGGAAACATGAACAGAATTAGTTTCACCGCTAGATTTAGCGAAAACATTGACGTCACGTGACATAAACAGCAATTTACTTTCCTGCTAAATTTAGCTGGGCGGTAACACCAATATTGATGGCCACGCCAACACTGCTTAACACGGAAACGGGTGCTTAAGAGCTGCGATCTAAAATCCATTATTTGATTAACTTGCTTTCCGATCTTATGCACTTTGTCATATTGTCGCACGACAAACATCGAACCGTATTTCACTTGTCTTTGAATCTTCAAAATGCGCGATTGATTAATTGGTCCGAATATTTGGGAAAAGTTTACTTTAAGGAATTTAACAATAGTTAACCAATTACATGACACTCATGAAATGTAGATAAATGAACTAGTGTTTTCGCGAGTGCATATTAATTTTTGCTTGCACGACCGAAATGGGCGCATTATCATTATCAGGGGATATATTTTTACCCATATATGTCGTGAACGGACTATAAATGGCACTGTTCGACCTTTTATACAGCGACATATGGCCGTATTCGCAGCCGTACATGGCGATATATGGCCGTGTTTGCAGGCGTATGTGGCAATCTATGGCATTTACAGACATATGTGGCAATCTATGGCGTATGTGGCAATCTATGGCATTTACACGAGTATATGGCAATATATGGCCGCATTTACATACTTATATCTCCTTATATTGCAGTATTCAACCACTTATATGTAGGGTGTGCATTTTCCGGTTTTAACCGAAAAACACCGATAAACATCCGTCGGTGACGAAAATATAAAATCGGTTAAAACCGAAAAACACCGGTGGTCTGATATTTTCGCCCTGGTTAAAACCGAAAAACACCGGTCGTTGCTAGTTTCCGACCTAGCGAAACCCTTTCCCCGTAGAGGTTCGTCAAACGTGTTATCTCGTGGATACTGCATTCTTCCAGTGTTTATACACGGCTTGCACGTGGCGTCAGTCCGCCCTCCTTTCTGGGGGTCAAAAGCGTCTAGTGAACGCTGTGGAAGCTAAGCTCTCATACGCCTTTCCCCTATTGTGTCTCCCATGGCCCCCTTTGTGGAAAAATTAACACAGTGGAGGGTAGGGTCTCACGTGCCTTTTCGTCATTGTGTCTGGCCAAGTGATGTCGGTACAAGCCATGTATTCAGAGGTTGCTGTGGTTCCTGGAAGACACTGCCAACGTCCGTGTCGTACAGGAGCGTGCGTTTTCATAATATCGAGTTGCGAACCGCAAGGAACGTGCTGCCATGACGGCAGCACGTTCCTTGCGTGTAGATGCAAGCATGAAAGTATGCTTGCATCTACTATAATAACCAAGTGTGAGAAATAGTTGCTTCCTAGAGAAGAAGTGTATGAACTATGTGAATAAAATTGGAACTCTCTGTCTTTGATCAATCGCTTTTTTTTTCGCCGATATTCACCGATTTTAGCCTCGTCGTGAGACGTTCCACCGAAATACACCGGTGTTTTGAAAATAAATAAACACCGAAAAACATCCGCCGATTTTTCTGACAAATAAACACCGGAAAGTACACACCCTACTTATATGGTGATATCTGGCCCTAGTTTCTCCCATATATGGCGGTATATGACCATATTTGACTCCTTATATATATCTTTATTTTATATATCTTTATTCGGATGAAGCCATTGATAACTATAGAATTTGTTCACGCACTAAAATTGAGGAAAAACTACTGTTTACAAGAGCTATCATGTTACGAACTAGTGATCCGAGAAAAGATCCTGCAGCCATCGGCCACTGGGAACTTTGTTTACTTTATTTCCCTACGGCACTATGTGCTCCTCTCTCTTACCCTCTACCTGTCTTAAATCTAGAATAAAAGCATATTCAAGCATTTCCTTTCTGCGTGATAGTGTTCTGTGGCTAAAAACAATCACTTCCTCGCGAAGATAACGATTATGGCGCAATAGTTGACGGAAGTAGCAGGCGACACTCGTCGCTAGTTCTGGCGAAACGGCCGATACAATCTTTTTTTCGCATTTCCCCACTCGCTGTTAAGGGTGAGGGGGTTCGCTTCAACCAGCAAAATATGGCCGCCGATGTCTGTTCACTGAGTAGTCGTGCGCGTCGCCATCCCACTCGCTGGCTTCGGGGGCGATAATATCAGGCACAAAGAGGCACACCGACAGAGAGCAGAAGCCCCAAACACTCCAGCCCCGCCTAAATGCAATAGAGCGTAAACACTGTAGCCATGTTAACCTAGGAAAAATTAACATGGCGACTGTGTTTAGGTTTTAGGTCAGGAAAAGCATGGCGTGTGATATGAGCCGGATCCTTACACGGGGTGCAAGGTGAGCCCTCAGAACCTGTACGCTGCCTTAAAGTACTTCGCGAAAGACGAGGTACAATGTTCGCGCCAAGGTCCCGACCAGAAGGACGTTATCTCTGTCATGCTCGACGGGGAGAAAACGTTCGTGCCAAAGCGCTTCCTGACACGCTCAATCCGAGACGCCTTTCGTGTATACAAAGGCAAGCATCCTGGTTCCGGCGTTGGGCTAACGAAATATTATTCCTTGCGCCCTAGATGGGTCAAATGTATCCCACACCAGGACGTGTGCGTTTGAATGCGCTGCGCCAATTATTACAATTGTATTGACGCTGTAGAGAACGTTAGAGGCTCAACCTTCAACGCTGGTGAAATGAACTCAGCATTTCTGTGCCACCCACTAACAAGTCTGTGTATTTAAGGAGACTGTGATTAGTGCCCAAAAGGCCAGTATTTTACACTCGAGGAACTTTATATCCCAGAGGATGAAGATATTGTGCTTACAACATGGAAGTCCGAAGTGATTCAAGTAACGGTTGAAAGTTGGATAGTTCACAACCACATCTGCAAACGCAAAATAAAGCGATCTACGATGAAAAAGAGCTGCAGGCAACGCGGCAGCATTGTCTTTCATTTTAAAAAAGTTACGATATTTACATGTGTAGCGACTACAAGAAAGTTTACAAACAGCGTTGCTATCATCAGTGAGGACCTGTGTGACGACCTCGCTCTCATGTGCTTGGCTCTAGAAAAAGTGGAAGAGTGGGTTGAACAAAACGTTGCGGTATACTCGCACGCGACGTACGTAAGTGCCGGGGTCGCCAGTCATTTTAAGAATCGCTACCAGCTTCACCAGTTTGCGCAGAATGATTGCCCACAAACCACGTGGTTATTTTCTGCATCTGGACACGCGACAAATGCATGTGAGAGAGTTGGCGGACTCGTGAAACACCTGGCCACGCTGAACCACCCGAGAGGAAGTTCAATAAACACCATTCAGACCGCCAGCACAAGGGTGAGCGTTCTATCCGAGAAACTGAAAGGCGTGCACCTTGAGTATCTGGACAAAAATAAAGTTCGGTATTGTGAAAAAAAAAATGGAGTGGTTGACTGTTCGCGCCTTTCCTGGCATTCAGTCTCGGCACGCGTGGCGGCTGTGCAAGTCGTCAACAGAAGGAACCTGTGACATAAATGTAGAACGGACTGTCGGATCTGGTTAGAAGAAACTTTAATACATGGGTGCAATGAGGAAAGCCTTAGTATAAAGTGCCCAATTCGATTCCCCAAGGAAGGGACATCTTATTTATCACAGTTTTTTTCGCGGGGTATTCAGTCTACTATTTTACTTGGTGATGGCTTATAATCTTTATCTGATTACAATATCAGAATCAATAAACGTTATCCTGGAGCAGGACAAAATATCTCGGCTTGCCACAATCTATTCGTACACGAGAGTATCGAAGCTCTTCCAGTCCGGCGTGGTGGCACCGCTCACCTGAAATGGTTTGTCCCCGCAAATACATAACTAACCTAAAAAATTTTAGTATTCTATTTTTTTTTGTGTGTGTGTGGGAATAAAGTTGTTTCTTTTATTTTACCTAAAATGCTGTATATAGTTTCTCCTCATTTGTAGTGTGTAAGCGATTGCTCTAGTTGTCAGTGTACTCATCTGAATAACAATATATGCATCTGTGTTAGTTTCCTGAAACTGAAACTCAAAGTCACTTGTCGTATAGGGCACTGCAAAGTGTAGGCTTTGAAAAATGACCCTACTTTGGGGAGTTGTGTTTTCTTTCTCAATCAAATAATGCAACATTGTTTGAATAAAAATGAATGCCGAAATAAAGTATGACACGGTACCCAAATTTAAAAAAAAATATCGAAGATGGTTTTTTTTTTATTCGCATCGGAATTTTTTGTTATTTGATTTTTCCCCATGTTTGCCTAAATATATCCCGACTATCACTCAGATACCTTATTTATTTTTTTTTAAATAATAGCCATATATAATTAAAATAGTACCTGCAAATGATATAATATTGATTAAATTATTTTATGAGATACAGGCCTCCAAATGTTGCCATTTGTCGTTGAAGCAGTCATGTTTGTCAATTTGTAGAAAATAAATAAAATCTAAATTTGCATTAATACTTCACATGGAAAGCAAGCTGTACGCATAGTTTGCCTCTAAAAAGTATAAGCATTTTCCTAAGGTTATCATTTAGTTATTCACTCTCAAACGCTATTGTTGTTAAAACTGTCTACCTCTTCATGCCTTACGATTTTTCCTGTCCCCAAATATTTTTTTCTGGTCAAAAATAAGTGTGGATTCGTTTATACCAGACACAAGACAATAGCATATAAAAACATCAGTTGATTTAAAAATGTCGACCAGCCACCCTTTTGGTCGATCTTCTCTGAAATCACCCTATTGCAATATTACGCTCCCCTTCCGCCAAAAAAAAAAAATTGACTTCTTCTATTTGCTTTTATTATCTACAAAATCATTCCCCTTTTTGTAATAACAGCGCTTGCAATCTCATCTAAATGTCGTGTTTTCACTGGTCACATGTCGTCCTGGCTGCCGGAACAATGCTCCTTTCATCGTTGGAGATGACCTTGGTGTGTTCAATCTTAGATTGCTTTTTGAGGAAAAAATATGCCGCGCATTGTTATGATTTCTGAATTTCGAGGATGCTCAGAGTCCGTATAATTACCTATCGCCATATTTAGGCAATCTCAAAAACATCCTCATGGCACCTTTAAGCGAAACATTAAAATAAAGCTCCTACAAAACAAATTGCAAGCAGAGCTGAAACGTTTTACATCGCTATAGATTTCTTTGCAGGAATTCATAGTTTTATTATTTCACGTACTATGGTTTCATAACCTACGTATTTGTGCTTTCGCTTAGTATAACTTTAAGCACGCATTAAAAGCATGTGCAATCTATTCAAAGCAGAAATTTTTTTATCACTAAGATATTACATTTTGAGGAATGACGCTACAAGGGACAGATGTCTGACAGCACTTCCACACAAAGGCTGTCGTGGCGTGTGTGCTGCTGGTTTCTGTGGGAAAAGTACTAGGCGAGTCCACAGCAAATGCCTGAACATCGGCCTAGAAGAGTATAACATCTTTATGGAAAGTAGAAATAGTGCTTTTAAATGCAAAGACTGTACCCGGCAGAGACGAAACTCAACAAGCGGTGACCCCGACAACGACGAAATCAACCGGCGTGGTTCAGCCTCGTCCTAAGTTCCAGCCGACCAACTTGCTGGAAAGTGTGTTCCCCTCGATTTTTTTTCGCCTCTTCAGCACAGAGTGTGTAAAGTAAGACGCACTCACCGCAGAGGTAAAGTGCCTAAGGGCGGAAAATTGACAAATGCGTTCTCAGTTGACGTTGCTGAAGAAGAATGTGCTTGAACCTGTTCCTTCTGCATCGGCCGTTCTTTGTTCGTACTGAACGACACTGTCATCGTCGAAAGATTCATCGGACATCCGCGACCCACAAGCAGGATTCCGGGCCGCTTACTATTTCTATCTAGGAAAGTGCCGGCCACGGCGCTTCTATGGCTATGGCTGCGCGTGCTTCGCGTGATGAAACTCTAGCTGTTTTGGGGGATGACGGCTTCACAATGGCGGCGAGAAAGTGGCGAACTCCTCCGAAGCTTCGAACGGCGAAGTCACTAAGGGTGAGGTCTGCTCCTCGTCAACCGAAGGCCTTCTTTCTATCGATGCTACATCCGTAGAACGACAGCGGAGGACGTCAAGAATCAGGTTCAGCCCAATCTAGGGTGTTGGTCAGAAAACGTCACGCACGTGCAATCTATATATTTAACTCGTATCGTCTTTTCATCTCGAATATGATTACTCTTTGTTCGAGATATTGAACGTCCCTGAGGTGTGGCCTGAGGGGATCATGTTTCATCAGATTTACAGCAAACTTGACAGGAATCAGTTTATGAAGTACCTGAGGCAGCAAACAAAACCGATGATGCAACTATGCCCTAAGGTTGTTTTTTTTATCAAAGTGCTTATGAAATAAGATCTGAAGCCGCCGAACTCATGGCGAACGTTCTTTCAACTAAGTTAGGCATAGTTTGTCTTACAAAGAAAGACGTGACTCTGTGAAAGAATATCTACCGTTGAATGCTTCCTGTATACCATGTCGTTCACCGGAGAGAGCGCGGTTATGTGAACACCTGAAAAATCTTTAGCGGGGAGTTTTGATAGGTGCTGACTGTGCTGTTCAATCGCGTCCAGGAGCGGATCTTGAAACTTATGCTGAGTGCGTTAGGAAAAAAATTCCTGCGTGCGATGGGTTCCACTACTTGAATGGAAACTATTATTTCACTCAACGTTTTGGTGTTTAGTGACCATTTTAAAACCCTCTGTAATATTAATGATTTTTCTGAATACAAAGTGGAATTATGTGCTGATTTTAGGCTTTTTTGAGAATAGATTGGTCGACTAGAATGGTGTGACATATAAATAGTCTTGTTTCTAGGAAAGCGGCTTGGTTACTTTCTTTTTCGAATTTGTATGGGTTTACTCAGTTGAAGTCCTGTCAAAATACAGCTGACAATGCCCTTTCTTTATGCTTGTAAAACGATCCATAGAGTCTATTGTGCCGGCTGTCATACCGTTAGTGAGTGTTAACGTATATCATCCTCTGTTTCTAGTCCAGTTTTGCCTGTCATGTAGGCCCTGCGCTAGCCATCAGTTAACTTTGTTCTGTTACCGCAATGATGACTAGAACGGGTTTTAAGATCGATTCGCTCATTTCAACTGTGCAACGTATTATCGAACAAAAACGCTGATTCGGCTACCATTAAGCTGACTTTGGTAGTATCTAATGCTGTGAGGTTGTTTCTTCCGAAACAACAAGCACGTAAATCTAAGTATCCTAGCTGGTTTTCTAAAGAGCTAAAGCGCCTGCTTCGTATAAAGTCGCACTATGATCGAATATATAAGAACATTGGACCGAACGTCTGGTACCGCAAATTCAACACTCATCGAATGTTGAAAAAAGCTTATCTAAAGAAACTTGGACGTTCTGGCACTATGCTAAAACCCTCGCGCCTGACCATGCGCGAGAATTTTGCTCACAAGAATCAACTGGCTTTATGTCCTCTCCAATTGACATAGCAAATCGTTTGGCTAACTACCTTAGTTGCGGCTATTTTAGTTAGAGAACCGCTGGTGCAACAGACAGCTTTAACAAAAGCGCAGACTTCTTGTCTGCTTTTACTCTGACGTCACAGGAGTTCTCGAAGCTGCTAGAACGTTAAAAACTAAGTTCTTTACGGGGATTGATGGTATACACAATTTTATTATTTAAGGCTTGTTCTGATATATTTGCTCCTTTTTTGAAACATATATTTATGCTATTTCTGATTAATGATATTTCCCTTGGTTTCCGGAAGTCTATAGTTGTACCCATGTTCAAAGCTGGTAATCCGTCACAAGTGAATAACTACCGTCCTTTTATTTATTGTGTCTTTTTTCAAAGGTTTTTAAAATGTTTGTGCATAATCAGATTTCTAGTTATGTCACTCAGAAAATTTGTCCTGTTCAGCGTGATTTTTGTTTTCATATAGAAAGCCCGTAGAAACAAAGTCGTGCTCTTTCCTGGATTTCTCGCAACCGATAATCACACAGAAAGGTCAACTTGCTGTCATAGATTTTGAGATGTCGAAGGCCTTTGACCGTGTGGGTCATTCTTTACTCCTCTGCAAACTTTGTTTTTATGTCCTGTACCCTAAGCTCTGTGAATGGTTCAGTAAGTAGTTGAGCCTCCGCTTTGACACTTTCGTGTTGGCCGCTCATTTTCGAAGTGTTTTATACCGACTTCTGGTGTACCCCAGCGTCGATCCTGAGACCACTGTTGTTTATTTTGTTTGGAAACGATATAGTAAAATTCATCAAGCATTCGAATCTCTTTCTTTTCGCTGATGACGTGAACTTTTTTTTTATTTAAACGTAAAAAGTTATGTTGATTTAAATTTTTTTGTAAAATGATATTGGTGCAATTTCCGAGTCGTGTGCAAAAACCCCTTTGTCGTTGAATCCAGAAAAAATTAAGTTAATTTTTATATTAAGAAAACGGGACGTTATTTTTTTTTTTTTTGTTCCCTTGTGTGCTTGAGGATAATGCGATAAATACTGTATCTCTAGTAAGAGACCTTGGCGTCTACATTGATAGTACTCCTTCAGTTACTGCGCATGTATCTAATATCGTTGGTTCAGCGATAAGAAAGTTCTGTATGATCAATCAGTTATCACGTTTTTTTCTTTCACCTCGCCATTATCTGTGATGTGTCTCTACTGCAGCCTTGAACGCTTGGGACTTGAATTCGCTTCATTTAGTCGAAATTCACTATATTTAAAGCAAGTTGGAATGATAAAAATGTGCAGAGGAAAGTTATTTGAATTATTTACGATGAATTATTGGTCGAAAACTGTTTTTATTTACGATTCATTGGTATCATTCTTAGCCTGGGAAGGCTATGAACAAAGAGGGCTATTAGAGACATTAATTTTCTTCTTAAAGTAGTGCATGGTACTCCTAAAACTGAGAGCTTACTTGTTAGTATAGACTTCTATGTACCCACTATTGCAAGTCGCCATTTTTTAAGATTTTACCCCAAGAGAATTTGTGAATCGTCACCGTTATCTCGCATGAAGTCTGCTTTTAAGAACATAGGCAATTGTGAATGGAATATTTTCCTTGATTTTGGTAATTTTCAACCAGTTCCCAAACGTATATTTCATCTGACTCAAAGTTTGTTTAGGAGTTGTATTTGCCTCGCAAACTTCTAGTCATGTCCTTTCACATGTTTTTGTACATTTTTAATGGTGTTGCTGTAAACACGAACTGTCAGTGCCCCACACAAAATGCCTCATAGCTGCTTGTGGGCTCTAAGGAAATGTAAAACAATATTTTTATTATGATTATTATTATCATTATTACTACTACTATTACTACTACTGTAAACCTAAGTATTACTTAAAAGTACACTTGTAGTACGTCACAAGTGCGATAGAAGTATGCTGTTTTTTGGCTGTGAGCATTCCAGCGAAATAAACACTTTTGTATATTGTAGAGGACAGGGTGACACTTTCGAAAATCAACACTATGGTAGTTCAGGTTAAAATAAGGAAAAAGAAAACAGAAGACAGAGCGGATGGACGATGTTAAATAGTGGAGATAGGAAAAAAAGAGCTTGGGATAAGAAGAAAACCTAAAGAGGTGTCTCATAGGCCCGTTTCAGGTAGGTCACTTTTAGGCCAACTATTGGAGAGTCTGCGAGCCTTTCAAATGCAAAGCAACGGTGAATGAAAACTTCTATGTAGTCGGTGTACAAGACGGGGAATAAACAGCTCAAAAAAAAAAAAACTGGAACAGCGATCAAAAACACACACGACAAAACAAACAACACTGTCCGTTTGTGCGTGTTATCTTGTACGACTAGCAACTTACCCAAATGAGCAGCTATAGTCACTGTAAGCTTCAGAAGAGCAGGCCGTGGTCTATCTTGTTGGCACTTATCGCTTCCTCATTCGCAACCGTTTCATTGGCTGCAAAGAAACGCTAATGTGCTAGAGACTCGCCGACTCCTGCGTTTTCCTTATCTTTCAATGACTTTAATTAATATTTGGCACACTCATATGTTTATCTGGGAAACGTTCAGTTGCTCGCAGGTTCGCCACGGCTACCACAACACTAGATAGAAGACTTACCAATTCTGCGGTGCTCTAGAATACTAAGCTGTATATTAACGTAAAATAGTTGGCTAGACACATTAAACGTAACAAAATAGGCGAAGGAGAGCATATCGGTTGGGGAGCCCACTACACTCAGAACAGCTGAGGTATATTTACAAACTTAAAGGGGTCATGAAACGCTTTTCCAACTTTTTCCTGTTTCGCTTTCCTCCTCAACTCATAAATCGCGCATTCCACCAAACAGTTAAAGAAGACGAAAAGGGGAAGTCCCCTCTTGCTCGCACTCTTGTTTGTGTAATCCCGGACACATCCATTCTCCCCCTAGAAGATTAGCCCGTCGCTCAAAATTCAGACAAAAGTCGCTTTCCCCACCCCGTTCATTCCGAAGCTGACAGTGCTATTGAAGCTACGTACTCGTTGGGCCAGCCACACTTGCCACGTGAGCGTGGCAAATGTGGCTGCAGAGAATGAAGTCAGGTGATGAAAGGGAGGCGGCTGATTGGTCCGGCAAGCGCGTAGCTTCCACCACAATGTCAGCTTAGGGGTGAAGGGAATAAGTGAGGTCCGGTTGCGTGTGACGTCAGTTTGGACCCGATAACGCGCTTTTGGGACCGCGGATGTATCACAGTGAAAAGGCAGAGAGGTTGCGAAGGGGAGGAGGTACGAAATAGTCCGCTCTGTTTTCAAATTTTCGCACTGAAAGTCAGGCATTTGACTTTCTACCTTTTTTCTTTTGGTCCACTGAACGATGTGCTATTAGTAAAATACCAATCTAAAATGATTTATCCCAACCCAAAAATCGTTTCATGGGCCCTTTAAGGCATATCTAAATAAAATTTAAATTAAACTTTTTGGAGCAAAAGGCACTTTATTTTGTTAAATCCCAGCAATAAAAAAAACCGTCGCAGTGGAGGTGAAAATGGCTTCGAAAACGTTCTATTGGATTGTCGGGTCTAAAGGCATTTCAACCGTTAAGGCTTAGGCAGGCAGGGGGCCAGCGAATGGACGCTGCGAAGCGGAAATATTTCGGAATAGCGAACCAGCAACGCGCGACGGGCAACGCGGAAGACCGCTTCGGAGGATTAGGGACTCGCACGGCTCCGAATACGGGGTCCGGCAGGGTCGAAGTTAGTTCGTAAAGTGCATCTTGGTGTAGTAGGATTCTTATCGATCGATCCTTGGCCTTTTCGCGACCTCAGTCGGATTTACGTCGCGTAGCGGCAACGCCGAGGCTCTCAGAAAGGAAGTCCCTTGGGCACGGCCATCTGCGTTCCCCGCTTGGTTCACGTAGGCAGCGTACCTTTGAAGACATTTTCATTAGGGTCACGGGTGAGAGATGGGGAGCTTAGGAATACATTAGGACATGGGCGCAGCTTAAGTTGTCTTCCCTTTCGAGATAAAAGGGCATCTCGTAACACAGGTTGTATTCCGAAACTTGTCTATTAATTAAAATCGGACACGTAAAATTGTGGATGAAATTACGGACGAAAGTACACCTTGAAATACACGTCTCTACGAAGGTCGCTCCAGTAAAAAAGAAATCGAAAAATGGCTAAAAACTCTGCTTTATCTTAGAGTAAACAAGGATATTAAACAATAGGCATTTACGCCATTAGAAAAGTTATATGGCATCGCAGACGTTATCAAAAGTTTAAAATGGCGTGATGTTAAGCGTGCAACCGCTTTCTAAAGCCTACTATCAAAACATTTCTTGAGATACTTAATGTTCACAAATCGCGCACTACGGAAAACATATTTGTCGCCCTACCAAATTATGCGAAATTTTAAATTTAGAAACACTATATCGTAGAAACACTATATCGGGATTTACTAATAGTCCGGAATGAGGTTAAATTAGCAAAAGGACGAGTTCAAGAAATCTCACGAAGTCACGCCTACCTGAACAGCAAGTATCCGTCCCTTGAGGAGTCAATGATTCGTGTGACTCTGTTTTGACTCTTCCACTTCTCAACGGGAGTCACAAGTCAGCAGCATTCGGCGCATAGTATTAGTTTTTTAATTTATTTTTCAGGTATTCAATGGCTAATAAACTTTGTAAATAGGACGTTGCACAAAGTAGCCATCAACACCTGCACACCCAACTAACGCTACCTAATTTTTATTTTTTATTTCTAAAATAGCCACTTACATTTGACGATTAGTGGGTGAATATAAATACCAAGAATAAAGTACGAAAAGAATAGTAAATATTATAGCATTGCATAGAAACCACAGGTCACAAAAAGAGAGCCACAAGATATTAGATTAGTAATACCTTTGCGAGACAAGACACTTTCAAAGGGTAGTTTTGGTTTGGCCGGGTTCTGGATCAGTCGTGTGCCATCTTCTCTATGCAGCCATCACTCACGTCGTCGTCGTGAATTGCTCCACACTTGCGTGCTATGCAGGAATTACCCTTTTCTTCTGATGGTTACTTATGGGACACAACTAATAACGAAAGAATTAAGATTTATATGGTACAGGGAGTGAGCGAAAAAGCCGCTCCGACGAAGTCAAGTGAACGCAGCTCGGCGTACGCCGAACGCCTCGCAAGATGAATGCGTGGGTCTGTTTGTAAGCTGGAGAACAGCCACTAAGACTAGAACTAAAATTTTCCATTTCGACGCCGTTCGCTATTTTCAATGAGGCTATCGCGGTACATGACAACCCTCGCTGTCCGAGAAGGCGTTCATGCGCAAACATGCACCTCTTGCTACGGCGTTGTGACGAAATTGTCCAGGGAACGAGGGTGTTATAGAAGTGCAGTACTATTAGTCTAAATGGTTGTTCCAGAGGTTCCGAACTAATGCACGCAATGAGCTGGCATGGCGTTGGGCGTACGTCGACCTGCGTTCACTTCCCCACTGCGGGGTGTTTGCCCACTACCCTGACGGCAAAATCGTAATTGTTTCCTTATTCGGTGTGTCTTTGCTATGACAAGAACAGCTAAGGTACTTGCAGCATCGCGAACATCGCGAAATAGTTTGGAGCCATCTACGACGACGTAAGCAATAACGGTGCGGAGACGATAGCAGCGAAACGCAAACCGAAGGTACCGTTTGACAGTCTCCTTTTCCAGAGAGAACCTGAACCTCTAGGGGCAGACTATGTTCCAGGCGCTGGAAACATTTATGGGCAGCAAAGGATGGGTTTATATTATGATTTTGAAATAAATTTTTATTATTGACTATTTTATTAATATTCAACGCTTGAAGAGGAGGAAGCAGTTTTCTTCTAAAAAACAGACAAATTGAACGCTTCTTGCTTACTCGATGACGTGAGAACTCGCGTTTCAGAAGCAGTTTCTTTACTCCAGAGTAAATACTCACGCACCGTCCTCGATCGGTAGTGACGTCGGATCAAATCGAGTAAATACGTCATGTAATCGGTTTGACACATAATGAGGTGGAGCGATTTATGCGTAAGTATTTGGATTTTTTTTTTTCATCGCAGGAATTGATTGTGCACCACATCCAGACCGTGCACCTTCCCTGGAAGGTATACCTGTTGGGAACTCTGAATTCTTACGTTCAAGGTTGAAAATGGTCAGACGGAATAAATACCAAAAAAGATTTTCTCTTTAGGGTGTGTGTAATGGCAGGACAACGCTGGTAAAGCAGTAAAGGTTGATACTATTTCATGTATGATCAATCAACTGCCCCCCCCCCCCCCCTATAGAAATTGCCTATAGCGGTTTAGAAGTTCTCTTTGTGATTTTGGAATCCTATTCCGCTCAAAGCCAACTTAAGTTACATATCATTGTTGAGAAAGCCCCCTGCGCTTTACCGCTCCACCGCGTGGAAGCAATATCTGCAGAACTTAAGCGGTGCAAATGACGATGCATGGAACGTATAAGTTTAGAGCACCTGGAGAACCTACAACAATCGCAATGATTAGTAAAAAAAGAAAAGTTTCGATGTCTCACTGAAAGCTGTAAGTCATGTTATATCTCAATATACAGCCCAAAAAGGAGCAAAAAAAATGGTTAAGCCATCTAAAAAAAAACAAAAAAAAAAAAAACGTCGTCAATGTAAAAAAAAAGAATCGAAGCGGCTAATATTACTGTTTCTTCGAGTGCTTTCTCCATGATCAAAAAATATCGTCTGATATTTTCCGCCATCACTGCTATGATTTATTTCTGCCTTAGCCCAAGACAAAGTCAATCCGCATAGTATCCAGGCCGCTCCCAGATCGAGTACAGAGTACACGAGCACTGTTTAGAATGGCAATCTGGGCTAGTTGGTTCATGAGCACTGTTTACTCCGTTTCCTCGCGATTTCACGTGGGATTTTCCGCGGACGTAGGAGGCATGTTACTCGGGTAAGATTTGGTACTTAGCCTAAGGGTATTATGCTTTACTAATAACCTCATAGATATGGCAAATCTCGCTTGACGAGAAAAAGTGGTATCCTGTAGCATACCCACGGCCCGCACGGCTATCAGGAGGGTTGAGTTTTAGCGCCGCCTGGTGAGAGGCGCACGAACTACAGCGGGAGCAGGAGCTCGCACGTTGAACACTCATATGACGTGTTCATTAGGAGAGAGGGGGTTGTACTCCCGTCCTTCGTCGTGTTCGCCGTGCGTCGTTGGCGTGTGCTGGAGTAAAGGTTTCGTTTCAAAGTTTTTGTGCTCTCAGACGTGCTTCAGATGGAATAGGAACTCTCTAATCCACGAGCCCTAAGCCCAGTGGAAGGGATAAAGGTACGTTGAAGCAGTTAGCAAGACTGTCTATTAGTATGTGCGTTTTCTCGTCCTAGTATAAGGTCTGTTCGATTTGGCAAGAAAGTTCTGAACTGGGTCTGTCCGAGTTTAGACGAGTGCAGGAGTCGTGCAGCGGCGGCGCAGAACCAGTGCAGCCGCCGCACTAGGACTGGCGCTGTGATCGGCTTTCCGAGCGGAAGCGCAGAGTGTCGTCTGCATCTGTTGGCTCTTGTTTATAAACGCCAAGTTGTACGCTATATTTATTTGTTCGTGGGTTGATGAGGCAATTCGTGTTTCCTTAGTTTTAAAGTATAATAATAAAACCTTTTCTGTGATTATTTTTTTATACGCGTGTACTAAAAGCGTTTTCTGCGCGAAATGTATTTCTGTCTGCATTTTTAACGGCCATTCGGTTCCTCTCATTTCCATAAGCGTTCGTGTCCTTCACATTCATTTAGCAATAGTAGATTGATTCCTAGTCTCTAGAGTCTCGAATTTCTACGATATGTTCGCGGCATCGGGATGATTTGGCGTCAGGAGTCACTGGCAGCAGCGCGCGGTCGATAGCGGTCACCTCGAAGACGAAGGCCTGACGATAGCGTTTTGGCTTATACAGTTATCGACCGTAACTTTGGCGTCAAGCTAAAGCATTTATGCTGATTCTCAAGAAAGAACTGCATAGAACTACCAAGCCAATGCCGATTCTCGGCGTCGTTTTTCCCAGGGACGTTATAGGGCGTCCAGACCTCTGCAATATATCGGAGCCGTCAGTACGCATCCAATAGCAGCTGAAGGCGGGGATTATCGAGAGTGCAATACCTTTCCAACTGAAGACGGGGACTATCAAGAGTGCAATACCTTTCCCGTGTTGGTAAGGAAGAATATCAACACTGTGCATCCCCACATAGTATCAAAAACAAACAATTTACGTGATCCAGTATTTCAACACTTACCACAGAGAGCCAAACCTACACGAGCAGGTGCCTAAAACGCTTTCAGAATATCATAATCAATCAAATTCCTTATTATCTCAATTCCGCGTCCACCGCGGGTCGTTATTATCATAATTGGGAAGAAATGCAACGTCCGTATCGGCGTTATTGTTAAACGTCGCAGACATTTGAGCAAGAGCTGCGAAAAATGGCACCGCGAGCAGAGACGGACGAGGAGTGTCGTCTGCTATCGCCATCTGCTCTTGTCGTCTGCTTCTGCACGGACGCTGAACTGACTCTGGAGCCGGTGCAAGATTTTGAGAGACTGGGTCGGAACTCGTTCAGAACTGGGATGAATCGAACGCGCCAGTGCAGCGGCCGGGAAACTTCCGGTTCAATCGAATGCACCAGTTCCTGCACTGCTGAACTAGTTCAGCCAGTTCAGGCGAATCGAACAGACCTATAGTTTCTGTTCGCGCGTGTTCTCTACGCTCTTGTACCTGCCCGCATTTGACTTCTGTTCGGCCTTTGACGACTTTTTGGCGCCATTAGTGCTTATTTTGTTGTATTGCATAGGTGATGTGAGATTCACGCTCGTGCAGTATACATCTCTAGGCAGTTGCGTTGCGCAGACGCACTTCGTTTGCAGACGGCCGCCGTAAGTAGTGAATTGACGCTGTTATTTTGTTACTCCATTTTTTAAAGGCTGTGTCTACGGCACTCTTGCAGAGCGTTCAAGTGCGGTCCGACGGCACTCCAGTCGCGCCTTCATGTGCCGTCCGAAAGAAAGCCGGACGGTGCATATCACTGGGCACCAGTAAAGTGCCGTCCAGACGGAAGAGAAACTCGCCACTGCAGCGGCGTCCAGCATACATGAGAGTTCATCCCTATGCTCCACCCTTGATTCATTTCCGGTGTGCCAAGTTCAAATGTCCGTGCGTTATTTTTAATGCAGTGTTCTTTAAGTCAAATGCACTTGTCCCAGCAATCCTATAGCATTTCTTCTGCTTCCTGGAAAAAAAGGTCTGTCAAAGCTCTGCAAACAACGCATCTGTAGGCCTCTTTTAGTCACTATATACCGATCAAAAATCTCCTCCCATGCAGGTGTTTCTTCGTTTTTGTTTTTTTAATAGTTTCTAGTCAATGGCAGGAAGATACAGTGAATAGGGTGATATAATTTCCAGCTTTTTAGGAATGGCAAGCTCTTTTAGGAATGGCAACCGCTGAAATCCAAGACCTGAGGCCGGGTGCATTGTCGTTATGAAGGAGCACTCCCTGTATCAACTTTCAAAGACGTTTTGTCCTGGACTGCGGCGAATAACTTAGTAATTGGGTTTACATGGTCATAACCTGATATTGTGGCTCCACCTCATAAATAATCGCAAGAATAAAAAAAAAACACCCTTGGCGTCACAAAACAGTTGACCAAGAGGTTGTTATTGTTAGTCGAACTTAGAGAAGAAGGAACAATCTTTTCTGCTCAGTCTTCGGGACGGGACCCAACAAGGCTAGCTGTCGTTCCATCTGCACAAAACTCTACAGGGCCTGCTATCGTTCCGCCTGGCAAGAACTAGTGCACATGCTATCAGTCCGTTTATACAAAACGCTAGATACTTTTTTTTAAACTTAGAGTGTTTTGAGTTTTGTTAGTCTCTTTCAACGCTTTCTAACAAGGTGGAGTTAATAACGTGGTGTTACACAGATGTCTACCGCTATGGGACAAACAGAGGAGCGAGATTTTTTTTTCTTTTAAAGTAAGATCGTGTTAACCACCCCACGACTGGTCCAAAGAAAAGTAACAAGTGCAGGAGGCATGCAAGTACCTCGGCAAGCCCGCTTGCTATTTGAGCTGTTTTGTTTTATATATATAAAAGGAAACCAAAATTTTTGTTTCTTATTTCTTTGAAACTGCACATGTCAAGACCAGCTAAGTCAATTTTTAAACGACAACAAAAATCATTTACAACAAAAGTAAACATAATCGCGTGATTTAAAAATAATCAAAGATATAACAAATATGTGAGGTGCATACAGAGACGACGACACTGTGCGCTTAGGACCCGGTGACGTCGTGAGATGACTCCGCATCAAGAAGTGCATGGCAGGCCGAAGGATCGAACAGCAGTATGTGTGCGTCCGCAGGTCTCCAAAGCCAGGTCTCCAAAGTCAACGGCAGAAGCTTCCGAGGGCGTCCCAAGCCATCCACTAGCAACTTGGGAGGGATGCACGAGCACTGCTCTCTTGGAAGCACGTTCCAAGATTCAAATAAAATTAACACAGTTGGCAAAAACTTGAGTCTTAGAAAACCATGCAGTGAACGGAAAACTGAACACTTCATGTGTTCTTGGCATTCAATACAGTGTTCATCAAATTGTGGGCAGGCCTCTCTAAGCATGCATTACTTTGGTATTTGCTGATCTTTCTGGAAGCAGGTGCCAGCGGGTACGGGTATAGACAATGGTAATTATATTCGGTCATCGGTACAATTTTTTAAAATTTTAATTAAAACTTGCAATTTAGTTTTGAAAGAATTTCGCGGTTCCCTCGCGAAGTTGCAAACATTATATTGGTGTACTCAAAACCAGCCCAAGGTCAGAACTAATGTCAAGGCATCTAATATAAATAATGTGACCAGAAATAATGTCATTCATTATGTTGTCAAGCTAGGCCTCGCAAACGTTATCTGAATCAGGTCCACTAATACTCACCCATGTAGGAGGCTGCCTTTTCGCCCATGCTTCTTCTTTAATTAGACCTTGAACATGATTCATTACTACGGAGGACTTGCATTACGAATGAGTTTTCTTAGTTAACGGTGGTGTTCCTGTTAACGAACCACTGTATTAGGTGGGCATAAAATAAGAGCGAAGAAGTGAACTTTGGTCTTTAATGGCAAGAAGGCTCGTATGGAATCATTTTTGTTTCAGTGGAGGTTTGATTGATTGAGTTTTATTGACTCAAAATCATTTAAGGCTATAGAGCGCCAAGGTCTGTGACTATTTAATAAATGGTTTCTAGAGAGGAAAGAGGGTTCTAGTGGCCAGTGATATAATAAAAGAATGTGCATGAATCTGTATATAAATAATCTGGATGAAGAACTTCAAATTGCAAACCAAGTTTAAAGGTGAAGTAAAAGTCCAGTGCCTTCTAGGAATTTAAAAACATTTGTATGATTTATAAAAGGCTCATCTCCAAGCAAAAAAACAAGATGTAAAGGCACCTGTGCTGAATGAAACTGGGCAAAGTAGAATTGGCGGTATCTGTGATATGCGGGGCACTCAAGAAGGATATGCACTACAGTTAATGGTTCTGAACAGTGTTCGCATGCAGGTAGATCCTCTCGGCGAAGCAGATACCCATGTGTTAGATGTCTGTGGCAAATTCTTAATCGACAAAGGATTACCTCGAAAAAACGGTTCCTATGACTGGCACTCGCCCACTCCTGCAGCATTGACTTCACAACATGGAATTTGTTTCGGTTTCGCGGGACCATTCCTCTTGCCATTTACACTTGATACTTTTCTGTATGGTCTCTTTGTAGTCTTGGCAGGGTATGTCGTGAATATCAACCTACCTTGTAGCACATGTGGAAGCGGCACGATCAGCAGCTTCATTGCTGGGAATACCCACGTGGCTAGGCACCGAGCAAAAGACTATCTGCAATTTGGTGTCCCTAGCCGCAGCAACCACTTTATGTTGTAGCTGAGTTATTAAGGTTGTTTTCCTATCTCAAGGGAAGTGAGTGCTCTCGGAGCACTTAGTGAATCAATGTAAACTAAACAGTATGGATGCCTATTTTTGATAATAAAGTCTGTGGACAATTGTAAACCGTATAACTCGGCAGTCAAGATAGTTGCACTAGAATTAATCCTCCGCACACATTTAAGTATGATTTATAAAAGGCTCATCTCCAAGCAAAAAAACAAGATGTAAAGGCACCTGTGCTGAATGAAACTGGGCAAAGTAGAATTGGCGGTATCTGTGATATGCGGGGCACTCAAGAAGGATATGCAGTACAGTTAATGGTTCTGAACAGTGTTCGCATGCAGGTAGATCCTCTCGGCGAAGCAGATACCCATGTGTTAGATGTCTGTGGCAAATTCTTAATCGACAAAGGATTACCTCGAAAAAACGGTTCCTATGACTGGCACTCGCCCACTCCTGCAGCATTGACTTCACAACATGGAATTTGTTTCGGTTTCGCGGGACCATTCCTCTTGCCATTTACACTTGATACTTTTCTGTATGGTCTCTTTGTAGTCTTGGCAGGGTATGTCGTGAATATCAACCTACCTTGTAGCACATGTGGAAGCGGCACGATCAGCAGCTTCATTGCTGGGAATACCCACGTGGCTAGGCACCGAGCAAAAGACTATCTGCAATTTGGTGTCCCTAGCCGCAGCAACCACTTTATGTTGTAGCTGAGTTATTAAAGTTGTTTTCCTATCTCAAGGGAAGTGAGTGCTCTCGGAGCACTTAGTGAATCAATGTAAACTAAACAGTATGGATGCCTATTTTTGATAATAAAGTCTGTGAACAATTGTAAACCGTATGACTCGGCAGTCAAGATAGCTGCACTAGAATTAATCCTCCGCACACATTTAAGTGATGGTCCAACCACGGAACAGCCGACAGAGGAGTCGGTTTTCTTGTCGTCAGTACAAAAGCTGGTGTAGTCTTTATATGTATTTTGTAGCTCAAACAATTTCTGTTTTAAGACTTCCGGTGGGGTATCTTTCTTCGTATACTCAGTAAGTGACAAGTCTGTGATGAACAAACCATGTTCTTATGGTGCCACTGTTCCGAAAAGCTGAGCAACAGGTGGGTTTGTCTGAAGGCTAGCCGAAACGGCCGCGGTCTTGTTCCGCAATGAAAACGGAAGCTTAACAGCGGAATTACTTTGGAAGGTTCGTTCAAAACGTGTTCTCTCCCCTACTGAAAAAAAAAACATTTGAAACTCTAACGGGTGGTAAACTGGTCAACCCGTTTGAATCAAACGGGTGGCAAACTTGTCGATCCATTTGGATCATGCGTGATTATGGGGTACGGGTACCCGTTTGAAACGGTACCCGTTTGACACGGATGCCCGTTTGTTACAGGTGCCAGTTTGATAGGGGTGCCCGTTCGACCTGGCACGTTATCACACGTTTGAACGTGGCATTCGGATTGGCAAACTATGCGCTAGCCCTTAATGTGTATCGTCTGAGAGGTTGGTTATCTTAAACTCATTTAAAACGTACCGAAACTTATAAACCTATTTATAACATAGAGGAAACACTTAGAACAAATGTGTTCGCGTAGGTGCTTGCAAATGGACAGGAAAACAGACACAAAAGATTGTTTTCAATTCTCTTCGAAGTTTATGACCTCTTCTGTAGACAAGTACAAACGTGCAAGTGTTCTGTTAAATGTGAGAGGCACTTTAAGCTTTTATACAACTGAGAAAATTGCAAAGCAAACAAGAACCAAGGTAATTCTAGGCTATAAAGGTAGACTTTCGGGGAAATTATTCCCCCGGCGGCCGCGAGAATAGACGCTGCATAATTCTATAGATAATCTGAAAGAGTCCACGTAGAAGAACAATCAATCGTTGCCAACAAGTAGGTTGCAGTGCACTTACCATAATAATAGCGGAGTTGAAAGATGTAATCCGTGATATTTGTCGACACGGTCAAAGCAGGACAACCACACAAACACAAACGAGAGGGAACGGCTTCTTGGAAGTTTCAACTCGATGCGGCGCACAAGCTGTAATTTGCCGAACCCAACACTGCGAGAATTCCTGACTTCTTGGAAGAATCGCTTGTGGCCGATATACGTGCGAGACTTTTCGAACACTGATAGCTTTGGTGCACGTTCAATACGTTGTCGAGAGACATCCTAATAAAACCTCAGGGTTAGGTGACAGATCAAAGCAGGTAGGACGAGCGAAGTTCGACGTGCAACTGACAACAAGCAGACAAAGAAAAAAGCGACGGCCAGGCGCGCCCTTCCGGATCTCGATGTTTATCAGCGTGTAGCTCGCGCGCTGCTGCGGGTCACGTCACAGGGGTGACAAGAGAGGAAGGAGGGGGCGCGGTGAAGGCGCAGGACACCGGGACAGCCTCGTACCCTCTCCCCAGGCATTCCAGTGAGACTTGTGCTTTTGTAGCCTCGGAAAGGAGGCGCGCGCGCGGGAAATGGCGGCGGTCAGAAGCTCGGCTGGAGCCCGAGCGAAGAAAGTACTCAGCGCGAGCTCGTAGTTTGGCTACAGTGTACTAGAATACTTGGGTAGTGTTGGGACCGAAGGGGCTCGCCTGAAGCACGTGGTATTGATCGCGACAGGTGTCGCGTCCGGCGCCTTATCCGGAAGGTGTGCGCGTGCGCGGCTGCACGCGCGAAAATATGAATATTTGGTGCCGCTTTGGTGGAGTGCACGTAGGATTTCTGATACAGCTACGACCTGCCAGCGGTCGTACCGCGGCATCAATTACGCTGCGGCACGATCGTTAGCAACATGACGCTTCAATGTATTGGACGGTACAAGCTGCATTACCCTTCCTTTACATAAAAAGAATTGCGACTTTAAAGAAGCGGTTTCGGTTTGTCGGATGGTGAGCATTTTAAATGAAATGCCTATTTCCTTGGTCGCAAATGCCGAACATTAGATAGTTGAAAGGAATATCTAAAACTCGCAAGCCTTTTTTTTTTTCCTATCTTATTTTATAACGGAACGAAACGGCACATACTAAAGTTCGAGATTTTTTAGTATGTTTTTAATACCCCAGGTTAACCTCTCTGTCTTCTTTTCTGCACGCCTTCTTTTTCTTGACCTTAATCAGCTCGCTTCACTTGTCACTCATTATTGTGTCTATTTATGCGACGAACAACCCAAGCGACGGTCGCAAAGGGGTGAGAATCTTCTATTTCTTCGTGGCTGCCACGACCATCCGATAATCACCCGACGTTCACTTGTAAGAAATGGCTTATAAGCCGTGACAATTTTTATCACGCTTTTTAACATTTAACTTAAGTCCAAAAACTGAGACAAAGTGGGCTGAACAAGTAATGCTTTATAAGATTCAAAGAAAACAAGAAACTATTTCGCATCATTTTGAGCAGAAAACATGAGCACACGTAGATCAGACAAGAAAAAAGGTGTAGTTTACAGCACGGCATTGAAATAATGGCTACAATGTGCAGCGCATACATGGTTACAATATGCAGCGCATTATCCTCTTGAGGGTAAACCATCTGAAACCTACACGCTCACAACAATACATTTAACCGACAGCTGCTTTCTGACAACCAGGTGAGTCTCGCCTGAGCTGGGTATTCGAAGGGAAACACCCATGGTTCCGCAGGCGGCGTATCTGGTTCACGCAGACATTCAGGGTGTTTTTGTTTTATTCTTTGCAGAACTTTACATATTTTACAAAAAAAGGATGTGGCAGATATGTGGATGCTGTCTTTCGTTATATCTGTAGGGTTCGGTGGACAATGAATGGGTGAATAACCGTTGCAATGTTTAATAATGAACCAAGATCTGTTAGTTAACTTGTTTATTAACGGCTTAATTGGCCATGGTGCTATTGCAGTTTTAAAAGGAGTCCTTATTAAAGGCAAATACAATTTAGGCAATTCGCGAAAAGGCAACGAGGTTTGCAAAATTTAACGTAAAAGTTTGCCTTTCTTCGCTTGATTCAGAAACCGCGTTATGAAAATAATACGTAGAATAGTAACTTGGTCGTCTTTATGTGTGGCGCCGGCGAGTCCACCGAAGAAACGCTGTCGAGTTAGTGACGAGGGGACAGAAAGAACCTGCGTCATTCTTCTACGTATCAATATCAGCACAATCTGATTCGCGCTTTCAGCGCGCAGTTTTTTTTAATTAAGTGAAGAAAGGCAAAATTTTAGCGATGAATATCTCAGGACAGAACGAGCGGGTTGGTAGAGATAATAAAGCTTGAGGAAGAAACGAAAATGGACGGACAAACACAACAAAAACGAACGCCTTGTTACTTTCGCTCAAAGCTCGTTGTTTGTTCGCGAGCATTTTAAATTAAGTTGGCCTCTAATGATGGCTCCCTTTAAAGCTGCAATTGCAACATGGCCCATCAAACATTTCATTAACCCTTTGCCTACCGCAAAAATTAAAAAAAAAAAAAAAATTGAAAATACCGATTTTTTTTTACGTGCCCTATACTCTGTTTTACCTTGTGTTGTACCGCAGGAAAGGCTACAAGCGCGAGCTCCTTGATCAAGGGCACATCTCGGCGGCACGAGCTCCCGTGCACCAAGGGCATCTGCCAACGCTATGAGCTCGCGCTCCTAGCTTTCGCTACATGCACCGCTCAAAGAGAAAAAAGAAAAAAAGAAAAAAAAGAGGCGGGCTGCGCGAGCCAGATAACTCGATTACAGCGCCGCCACGAACTGTCAATACACGCGTCCTCACGAGCTCCCGTTGCCGAGCCGCTCCGGTCCCAACACTACCCAAGTATTCTAGTACACTGTAGTTTGGCTGCTGCAACGGCGGGCGTGCTCCCTCAATGCTCGATGTTCCTGCAGCCGCGTGTTCGCGCGCTACCTTCGCTGCGTCTTGAATTGAAGTGAAACGGAGTCTAGAAGTACATTCTTTCACACGGTCGCGTTTCTGCGAGGGAGATTCGAGCTGAATAAGTAAATTGAGGCAACAGAATGGACAAAGTTTTAAGTTCTGTCAAAAATATAGGCTCACCAACGCCGCACGTTTATGTAAAAAAAAGTGTTAGTTTTAGTTGCAGTATAAGGGAACATCAGCGCAGTTAAAATATAAATATAATTACTTGCTTTACGCGGACGATCTGAAATCGACGAACCGGCGCTCCCAGCCTTCCGGAAACATTGGTTTCCACAGCTGAAACAGGCGTGCCCATGCCGCCGATCTGTACGTTCAATATCAAACGGGCTTCCGAGAGTCGTTTGATTAAAACGGTACAGTTTGCTGGTCACCTGTCACCCGTCTGTGCAGAATGGTCACCGGCTTGAGCAAACGTGCGACAATTTTACCTAAACGAGTCGCCCATTTGCCCAGACGAGCGACCGGTTTGCCAAAGGAGTGACCTGTTTGTCCGAATAGGTGAACGTTATGGCCCATACGGGGGACCCCCTTGAGCCACACGGGCGACTCCTTTGACAAACTGGTGACCTGTATGGTTAAACTGTTACCGGTATGGACCCGTTTATTTTCATATAGGCGCCAAAGGTTTTTTTTTTTTCAGTAGTGTCCACTAGTTCCCGACACGGATGTTGTACTACAGACCGTATCCTAAGGGAATATATTAGACCTAGGACATCTTGCTTTTTCTTTAGAGACATTTCATTAGCTTCAGCATAAAGGCTCAGCACAGGGGATGTGCGAAACGCACCGGTGGCAAGTCACATCCCTGCGTGATGGATTGGATCCAACACTTTCAGTGTTGATGCACTCGCTGATCCATACACCAAACATCCACAATCTAGGCGTGACCAAACAATCGACCTATAGATTCTTAGAAGGCACAGTCGATCGGAGCCCCAAGTCATGTGGGAGGAACTCTCAGAATATTAAGGATTTATGGCATTTTTGTTTGAGCGTTTTGATATGCTGGCTGAAAGAGAGGTTGGACTTGAATATAAGCCATATAAACTTATACTCCGGTTTTATCTTAACTGGTGCGCTGTATACTCTCAACGAAGGTGTCGGCTTCACACCACGTTTTCGTAAAAAACAAATACAAGCAGTCTTCTTTGTGGAGAACGTAAATCCGTTATTGTCAGTCCACCTTGTCACATTATTATTAGTCAGTTGAACACGCCATTCGCAGATCGAAAGGTTACAGAGGAAACAGAGATCTGAAGGTCATCTACATACAGCGAATAGTGGACTGATGGTGGTATGACACGCGCGATAGAATTGATTTTTATAGCAAACAGAGTAACACTCAGGACACCGCCCTGTGGAACACCGCTTTCCTGTAGAAACCATCGGGAGCGTACAGACCCCAGCTTTACTTGGAAGGTACGTCTACCTAAATAGCTCTCAATGGCATGGAACATGCGGCCCTGGATACCAATGCCCAATCAAGTCCCTCAAAATTCCATACCGCCAGGCAGTATCATATGCTTTCTCGAGATCGAAAAACACAGAGAGGCAGCACTGTCTATTGAAAAAGGTCTCTCGAACAGTTGTCTCCAATCGAACCAATTGATCCTGCGTCGAGTGAAACGAGCGGAAACCGCACTGGTATTTATCCAGGATGCATTGTTTTTCCAGGTGCTGCATCAGTCGTCTACTAATCATTTTTTCGATGGTTTTACACAAACAGCTTGTCAATGCTATTCACCCGGAACTAGTAGTAGTATCCTAGTTCTTTCTTGGTTTAAGTAGAGGGATAATTGTAGCCGTTCTCCAAGCTGATGAAAAACGTCCCTTCTCCCATATTCTGTTAAAAAGGTATAAAACCAGATCAATTGTAGATGGGTGGAGATGATTCAACACGAAGTAGTGGATACCGTCAGGACCAGTTGCCGAGGGTTTGACCCTATGAAGGACCATCTTTAGTTCAGTAAAGGTGAATGATCTATTATACGGCTCCGATGCACCACCAGGTGCCTTTATGGTCCTGGCTTCTTTCTGCTGTTTTAGTCGAATAAATGATGGTGAATAGTGCCTGGAACTTGAAACAAACTCGAAATATTCCCCGAGAATATCTGTTTGTTCCTCTAGACTTTCTGGACAAGTTCCGTTGCAGGATAACAGGGGGATGGTGAAAGCAGTATATGATCCATTGATTTTGTTAATTCGGTCCCAGACCTCTTTCGGGGATGTGTGGCTCTTTATTGATGTCGTATACCCTTGGAAACTTGTTCTTTTCGATTGCCGGCGAATGTACTGTGCACGCGCCTTCATTTGCTAAAAGTGAAGACGATATCTTGATGTCGGATACCGTCGAAATATTCTCTATGCCTTGTTTTGTTTTGTTTTCATGATTTTGAGCATTCTTCATTCCACCAAGGCTTGGGACGGCTTGGGGGGCGTCTCAAGGTCATGGGGATTGCCATTATGGCTGCGTGAAGGATACAATTCGTTAAGTATTCGCTCACTTCATTAATTGAAAGCTTGTCAAAAGATGTGCCTGCCAGCAGTGAGAATTCGCTGAATTCCAACCAGTTTGGCTTCTCGAATTTAGAGGGGGGGGTTCGGCTGTGGAGGGTCACACCTGGGTTATTTCGTCTTAAAGCAATCGGCATGCGGTCACAGCCTAAAGGATTATCTGTAACCTGCCATGAAATCATTGAAAATAAAATAGGTTCACTTATAGAGAGGTAAAATTATGTAAATGAGTTTGTGGGTGCTGTAAAATATATAGGTTACTTTTTCGTTAAGCAGACACAAATTTGTAGACGAAATAAACCGTTCGACAATTGCTCCACGAGTATCGCGTCTAGTACTGCCCCATAAAGTATTGTATGCATCAAAATCGCCAAGAATAATCGCCAAGAATAATGAATGAATGGGGGAGTTGAGCAATGAGTGACTCAAGGTCTTCAACCTTAAATGAAAGTTTGGAGGAATGTAAACTGAACAAAGGCTTATCAAGCGGTTTGACAGAATGCGAACAGTCACTGCTGCCAAGGCGGTCTGCACGGGAACCTCAACACATGCAGCTGATATTTGCACTACTATGGCCACGCCGCCAGAAGAGTAAGACGAATGATCTCCAACCTTGCGGAAAAAATGAAAGTGCCTAAAGACACTTGACTGACTCCCCTTCGGGTGAGTTTCCTGGAGACCACTGCCAGTGGACGATATTCCTCCAAAAGGGAGCAAACATCGCCATAATTATGCAGAAGACCTCGGCAGTTCCACTGAATAAGACTCATAGTCGATAACAAGTTTGATACTCAGGACCTCGAGTTCGTAGCCCTAGCGCATAAGCAGCTGAAGCTGTAATGCACCACTCACAAACTAGGGTTCTAAGAAAACATCTAACAACGAATTTAATAAAAAACGAAAGATGACATGAATGAGTGTAAATGTAACAGAAGGGCAGTTCCGACAAACCTTCGGGGAAAAACAAATAAAGGTACTGCTTAGGCGAGGGAGTCGCAAATAGTCCTCTGGGTGATCCTTGTGGAGCTGCCCCCTCTGACCTCCAAAGGGTCGACACTTTGGGCCGACGCCACTGGCGTGGGAGTCGCCGTTTTTTTTCTGTTCCACCTGATCCCTAAGAGTGAGTAAGGTAGGGCAGGTGAGCGAGAAAGAACAGTGATGCTGTGAGGTGTATGAAGTGTTAATGAACATTTTTGGAAGAGTTGAAACGGCATCCACGACTGAGCACTTGCTATGTGCCAGCTTCTGGGCCTGTCGGTTTTTCTTTTTCTTTGGGTCCTCAACTTCTGACGAGATTTTACCGCCCTTCGGGGTAGGTGGAGGCTCCGGCAGGCTGCTGGAGACACCCATTACCTCAAACTCGCGATGCGAGGAACATGAAGGGCGGAGGCCCTTAGTGTTCCTGCTCAAAGGCACTGCGACTCTGTCGTCAGTTTTCTTACAAAGACGTGCGGGCAGACGGCGCGGGCCGTCGCCTTTGAGAATGCGGTCTGAGTTGCATCTCTTTGTTCCCGAGGATCTCCAGGTGAGATTCCGGGGGCTTGGGGTTTGCGCGGGGCAGAAAGGTCTAAAAGGCAGACCTGTGTCCCCACGGAAGTCGTTGTCAGTGCAGCACCCTTGCTGACAGCAGCGGCGTAGGTGCTTCTCTGTAGGAATGAGGCGTTTTTCGGGCTTCAAAGTAGGTAAGATTTTCTTTAGTTTTCAGTGTTGGTATTTCTTTTTTCTTCTTTAAACCTTGGGCATGAGTGGGAGTATGCAGGGTGAGCACCTGAACAGTTCACGCATTTGGAGAAAGCACTTGCACAGTTGTCAGTAGGGTAACCATTGCTTGAACATTTTCCGCAGGTTGTCCGTCCCCTGCAAGTGGCTGCCCCATGTCCGAAACGCTGGCAGCTAAAGCAGCGCTTCGGATTGGGGATAACCGGTCGAACCTTGCAGTTGAGATAGCCCGCCTTGACCGCCTGGGGAGGGTCGTAGAATTAAATAAAAGCACAAGGTGCTTCGAAGGCTTCTCTTGGTCATTTCGACGAAAGGTAATACGCCTCACTGCAATCACACCCTAAATGCTGAGTCCTTCAAGGATCTCATCCTCAATGCTTTCCAACAGATGATGTTCAGAGATCACGTCCCGAATGGTGCTGAGAGATTGATGTGGCGTTACTGTGACCTTGTGATCAGCTATACTAGTAAGTGCAAGGAGAGCTTTACTTTGTTGCACCGTTTCAACCTCGACAAGGAGGTCTCCAGAGTGGAGCTTCTTTGCTTGGTAAAATATTCCAACAGTTGATTCCAGGGTTTTTGCCACAAGGAACGGAGAGAGCTTTTCAAGTGGTAGTTCGTATTCGCAGTACATTACTAGAAACTTTGGGATGGCTTGAGTATTATTATAGTCGTTAGAGGAACGGTTGCTTCGGTGCGGACTCTTTTCAGAGATCGATAAGAAGAAAGTTTAGCTTTGGAACCCATATAAAAACGAGAGACCTTCGACATATGCGGTGTGCCGCCCACCATGAAGCCCAGCATGGGACAGGGTAACGGCACATAACAAAAATGGCTTTGCTGTGCACGTTACTCCAGTAGCACCTACCCAGATGTTATAGCCAAGAATGGGTCTAGACAAGCCTCCTTCTCCACTCAAGGTTGGCCCTTGCCACCAAGAAGGTGAAAGGGGAACGGAGAGAAAAGAGACAGGAGAAGTAAAGGTAAAGGTGGGAGTGAAAGATCGGAGGGGATACTAGAAGAAAAGGCAACTAGACTGAATCATCTTGGCCGGGCCTTACCAGGACTCGTGTCTTCGAGAAGCAGGAGCCGAAGTAATGTACTGCCTCAGCCGGGGGGGCCCCGAAGGGCCCAAACCTACCCCGGGCTCGACTCAACCACCAGGATGCCCTTTTCCTCGGACACGGGAATGTCACGCACAGCCAGACGTTGGCGGGCGAACCCGCATGGCTCGGGGTCCGTTGAGACGCCACTCTCCAAACACCTGCTTTCACAGATGCCCCCTGCGGGGGTTTCAGTGGAGGCTCAGGTATGCACGACACTGAAGGGATACTCCTTTCAGTTGACGGAGTCAAGGGTACCACAAGAGCAATGGATGGAAAGAGAACGGGACCTCTTGGTGCCAACGCCTTACCGCCTGCGTGGCTGTGCCCCGAATGGTGCAGTTTTTGCCGAGGTAAACAATTAGGCCATTTGAAAGTTTTCGGATAAAAAAACATAACTCACTTGCCAGCCTTGCTGTAAACAATTCAATGCAGCACTGAAGTTTGCGAGTTCCAGATGATGTCACAGGTGGTATAGATAACCTCTACATTCTCAGAGGTCTGTGGACTAAGGGGCTGCCCAAAGATTACACAGCAGGCGATAGCGCCCGCTACAGAGCACCAGCATATATATGTCGTACCATAGCCTCCTTTATACTGACAAAGCCTGGCAGACTGCCACGACAAGTGGCCTCCAATATGGAAAAGGTGTGGCATACAACGGAGAAGAGGTTCGCCGCAGCGGACGCGAAACACAAAAGAAGTATGTTTCGGGTCCTCGCCACTGCAAAAGGTCTGCGCTGACACCCAGGTTCCCCAAAGAATGGCTCTTTGATGCTCTGTGCTACCAAATCCTCACGCTCCAAATCTGTGACCAGGCACTCTATGACTGCTTCGTCGAACTGCCAGGATTTGTGAGTATAGAGGTGCTATGGTCGTACTCTAACTCACATTTACTTTTTTTTTTGCTTTTTTTTTTGCGGGGGAAAACGATCGTTTTGTTTACCTTCTGAAAAAAAGAGGGTTAGAATGTTATGATTAAATTGGTGCAGACAACCACTAACAAGCTTTGTTGGCTGTCGTCGAGGCTTACTCTGTTCTTATCAATGCCGATTTTCGCAAAAGAAAAAGAGATAGGGGAAGGGACAAGAGCGGAGGAAAGCGTGCCGTTTGCGTGGTCGATGTAACTACTCATGTTAAAGATAAATCACATGTAACTATGGTTGTTTAAGATACATTTGTATAAAAGGGTGTCTTCGCTATGCCAATCTGTAGACATATTTTTTTAAAAGCTGGAGACCAGGTCAGATAAGTATCATCCGTTGCCTTCTCAACTGATTATTTCAACATTTTATTTGGAGTACTTGGCCATGACTTAAAACAAACCAAAGACCGAATTCGGGCTCATATTCGAAGGCGATTCTTTCCTGCAAACTTCAGTAACACTTATCTAAGCAAAAATGATAAACAAATCGCTGTAAGTATTAGTGCCCAGACACTTCTGCGTGAAAAATATGTCTATATCGGTACAGCACACGAAAAGTTATAGAATACTTTGTAATGCAGGGATGCATTATCTTGTTACTCAGATGGAAAATTGTGATGATTATTACCTCGTAGTAGGCCTTGTACCTGAAGCGTTCCCTCACATGCACACAGATGTTAAAGCAAGCTTTTAGCCCTCTCTAAATTCCTTCGTGGCTTGCTTTCGTTACAACTGAAAAGGGAGCACAATAAGACGGGGAAGAGAACGGAAGAAACAAGTGCTCACTACAAACTAGTTGACTCAGAAAAGACGTCTTCCCTTCCTTTCTTGTCCCTGTCTTAATGCACTCCTTTTTCATTGCAGTCACGAAGCAGCTTGCCCAGCAAAGAATTTTATTACGCTTTCTTTGACTGTACTAGACACTCTCTGTAGATAAGCCCCACTCTTGCCTAGCACCTAGCTTACGCAGGGTGCTGCAGAGCAGGTACTGCTAGACTTTGTGCCCTTCCCTGTTTCCTCACTAAGGACCGTGCCCCTTGTGCTTGAAGTGCTCTCAGTGCACTTACTGATGTATTACTTACGTTCCCTTTGAACCATAAATTGATTTTTTACAGAAAAACTAGACAATAGCAGCAGCAGCCTTCCCAGCCCCTCCACCCTCTATCTCTCTCCATGGGAATATTTTAGGTTCCTCCTGATGGATAAAACAATATTGAATGCAATGGTCTGCATTTTTGTGGTGTGCATTTGTAACCTGATACATCATCAGGGCGTCTACAAACCTGGAATTCTCAGGGAAATCGTCAAAAAGTTGCTTCATCAGGGAAAATGACCAGTGAAAGTGTAACAGCTATACGAAACAAAGCTTGGCGGTTGAACATGGGCACGACTATGCTGAATAACGTTTCCGAAATATGACCCATTGACCCAGAAGTCTTCAGGAAGTTTTCATCAATATAGTCAAGGGAAATTCTAGAAAAGTCAGGGAATTTGAAATCAGTAATTTGGTAGACAGCCTGATGCACTGATTTCACCGTACGAAACACTTCATAATCAAATGAGAATTGAGGAAAGCGAAATATAGAAAGGCAGCAACGGGCGTCTGCCTCACTTGTCTTCACTCTGTTGCATGGACTTTCCATCTATGACACTGTGGGAACTTAACATGTCCTCGGCAATTTTACTATGCTCACCTACAACTTCGTTTGACTTGCAAAAATTATTTCTTATCATTGGCTTCTTTTTTTTCTCACAGGACCCAGAAAAGACTTTCGGTAACCTGACGTTACTCTTCACTGGAAAGCGCCCATGGACATCTGGCAGCATGTACATTGTCTGCGAGGACCTATGAATCGACATCCTGAATTTTTAAGCAAGAGTCTCTCTGGTATTTGCCATGTACTGAGTGTAGAAAGGCCAGTATGTTGGGGAATCGACGAAGCACACCTTCTCTGCTTGAGCACCCTCATGGGTAAAAAAATACAAAGATTTCAGTAAGAGCTCTGAAGGTTGTGACAACACTCGGAGGACAATCCTAGAACAGGGAAAACCTTATCAATAACGGTTACTGTTGTTATGTTTTCCATATGTATTTGGTGAATATTCCAGTTATAATACAAAAGCTCGGTGCGTTCCATCATGAATCCAAACTTCTTTTAGATTTTTTTTTGTGCATCTGTTGATCTGAGGATCCAAACCATAAAAGAAAAAAAAACGCAGAAAGAAAAACAAAGCTTTGAAAAAACAGCAAACAGGCAAGACCAGAGCCGTTTATACTGAGAGAGTTTGGCCTTCTTAAGGAGATTTTGGCAGTCTGACAACCACAGCAGCGTAGTCTGACAACCGGGGGATGACTACTTCCGTCCGCCATATTGTGGATCTGACTCATAGGAACTCTACGCGATTTCACAGGAATGAACAAGACAAAGAAGTAACGCCATATTGTGTTATCGCGAAATCCGCTGGTTCTAGCGGCCAACAAGCTCCGCCCATCGGCCAAACTCTCTCAGTATAAACGGCTCTGGGCAAGACAAGCCTTTAGGAAACTTATTGTATTTTATTTTTTTTTTCATCTAGTTTAATCCTGCAACACCAACAGACAAAGCACGCCTTCACATAACTTGTCGTTGTAATTTATTTCTGTTCTTGGCTAATAATTAAACCCGTTATGTGCATTAGTATTATTTCTTATCATGGTATTTTTTGAGTCATTGTGATAAAACACCTGTGATAAGCCGAAGCAGGCTTTTGAGCCAATATGTATCACATTAGTTGCTAATAAAGTAATTGTTTTTAAATACTTGTGGTTTGATTTGCAGTACCTAAATGGTAGGACTCATGAAGTTGCATGTGCTTAAATGACAGTGATATAACTTGAGACAAAACAGCTATTTTTATTGTTAAATTTGAAGATTCCGGCAATTTATTGTCACCCACCTGTCCACTCAAAGAAGACATGAAGCAACAGAACCTGCTGCTTCACAAAGGCTCTTGCCAATAATTTAGACATGTGATGAAAAAGATATACAACACATTGTAAATGATAAGTGCAATCAAACTAATAGGAAGTTAAGCGGCTCATTAAAAAAAACTTTCATTTCTTTTTGTTGTGTGCAAATTACAGTGTACAAAAATAATGCTTTCCTTAAAGCTTCTTTTGTGTTTCATGATAAATTTTAGAGCAGAATTCAGTTCAGCAATGTTAAGACCACCATCATTCATTTTTCTATGTTTCAGGAAAGGAAATTGCCAGATATTAGTTCTGCATTTCGACGTTTAGACTTGCAGACAATCCTTGTCTCCGCTTCTTTTCGCTGGAATCGAAGTTTTCATTTCAACTTTTATACTTTCACACAATTGATGTTACTACTTTCTTTTAGTGAAATTAAAGCTGAACCTCGCAGGCGGCGAGAAGTATCCTAACGATCACAATACCTCCCTTTGTTCGACAAACTGACACTTGTCTGGGGCTGCTATACTCCAGACAGGGTGACAGTCAGCACTGACTATCTCTTGGAGTGTCGCTCATACACTTCCAGGACTCTTTTGAGATACGAGTCGGAAAATTCTTCATAAAAGGAGGGTCCTCACAACTCTTCTTACAGTGTCACGGGGATTACCAGGAAGCAGTCCTGTGACATCTTTTTTTCCGTTGGATAAGAGTCGTTAAAGAGTCGCTGTTGACTACGTCTCCTGGAGTCGCCCATACACTACCATGTCTCTAGTGTGATGAGAGTCGCAGGACTCTTTTTAAATAAGAGTAAAGTGACTCTACGACCTAGCGTCGTGGAGGAGTCAAATCTGTAGCGGGCAAACACCCACCCAAAGGGAGTCATAGTGACTGTTTTTTTTTAAGGGTGCAGAGAGCGAATCATAGCCCGCTTCTTCCATCGTTGACCGGCTAACTAGCCTTCTTCTAACATTCCCAGGGAAAATAATAAGGGCCGCGCATGCCTAAGCTAATGTGTTTCTGTTCCATAATTTCAACTAATACTCTCGGAAAATGTCACCACCTGGAAATTGCTTCCGCGGCCGACAAAAGCTGGGAAACGTTGACATTATACGGAACTAATCAGCGCAGCTGCAGACACTTTCAGTTTCCTTTTTGAGTACAGCTCACTTTGCCGCAGAAATGGCGCAAACTGTGCAAAAATACAACCTTTTGAGCAGCTTGTAGCAGGGTTTTCTTTCTGGTGCAGCTTGACGCAAAGCAGGCGGCAGTTCCACCACTGCCAAAGTTGGAAAGATTGCTTGTTCCAATTGTTAGCAACCAGGGTAGGGCTAGACACATAATTCTTTAGTCTTTCCTGGCAATATTTAATAGACTCGTGAAATAGGAGCGTGCTATATAGGTTACAGTGTTAGAGGGGAATGACATTGAGGACGAAAACTGGACGCTATTGGCTGTTATCTCGAATGCCGAGGTTGCGTTCTTCTGGCCCTAGCTGACCTAAACGCGTTGTCGCATCAAGAAAAAGGGAGGTTTGACACGTTTTTTATGAACTATGTTTTGCAGAAATGTGCATATAGTGGAGTTTGAGTTCAAAGCGAATTTGAAGAGTATATATTTTTTTTTTTGCCCGAACTATTTCAATTTTAATATCAAATAATTTCTACAAGCCTCTCACAACTGTACCATACTTCGATATAAAACCAGCTGGTTGTTCCCGAGATTTCATTTGTACTCCCCAAGCTATGCTATTTTAATAGAACTGATATTCATAAACTGTGGCACCTAAACACCAAATTTGTTGCAGGTATTCTAATCAAGGGGATTACTAAATTTGCTTGCTATATGCAAATATTTTGTATTCGCTATAAAAATAACAAAAAAGAAGCATGAATGATGAACTTGGGTTTTTAAATCTTGCCTAACCCAGACATTATTTTTCATAATTAATGAATTTTTAATTGTAAGTTTTAGACTAGTGTGCCAAATTTGTGCGTGTCAAAGAAATAGCGTCGTCCGACACGCGCCAATCCAAAACAAGGTTTAGGCTTATGGTATTCACTCTCAAACGTAATCAGACCGGCGGTGCTCGTAATCTAGCTCTTCATATTCTACATCTGATGTTTTTGACCCACATTTTGTAACTTTTAAGACTTTTGTACCCAACCTGTAAACATTTTGTTGTGCATCATTATCAAGGCGTTAAGCTGTTTATGAGCGCAGAACATAAACAAATGAATGAATGAATATTTTTGTGTCTGGGTATTTTATATTTCATTTTATGCAAAAATGTTTTTGTATTTCTTTATAATATAAATTGGGGTATGACATGTACAATGCAAGCAAATAAAAATGTCAACCATTTACTGCACTATTCAGTTTTATCTGAAATGACCTAATACAATGGTGTTAAGCGAGTTCATCCTTCAGTTGTGCGGTGTAAACATCATCCAGTGTGCAGTGGCGTTACAAACACCAGCATTTGCGCGAAGGCGCAAAGCTGGTCCAATGACGCTGCCTAGCTTTCTGCTTCTTTGGCCCCTTATCATTCAGACACAACCTGCTATTGTGTTGCCCTCGCCACACCCGCCATCAGCTGTGGCATAGAAGTCCTAAGATCTCCTGTTCATCTCTTCGTTAAAGCTTACGATGAATCACATATGACGCTGCGGGCAACACAAGCCAATTCAATGTCGTGACCTCAGAGAGGGGCGCTGTGACACATTGTCACTTGGCACGTTCAAATGCCTGAGGTAGCTCGCAACGTCCGCTACAATTAATTGCTCTTACAAGAAGAGTCTAGTGATGTCTAGATAAATGAATTGATGAATTCTGTCAACAGGCTACATGCATTAAAATACAACCCAGGCAAATTAGCACACATCAGCGCAATCAACCAAGCACAACACCTTGAGGAGTGAATACACCACAAAGTTCAACTGTCATAAACTATACCAGGCACCATAGGAAGATAAAAAAATAACTTCAATTTTTTTTTGTATAATGCTTCACGGTGCCTGGGAGATAATGCGTGCAACTATGATCACTGTGGATACAGTGCTCGAGCAACCCCTAGACGTTGAGACAGAACACCTCCAATGATAATTGACTGCAGTACACCTGACCAAACGATTCGTCCTCTTATTTAAAACACTATGTTACAACATGTTTTTGCGGATTCCGAATTACTTATTTGTAAGAATCAATGGAGGAAAATTTGACAAAAAAGTCGATGATTGTAATTTTTGTAGTTGTAAATCAAAAAGGGCAGAATTTTGACTTCTCCCATATATTGAATACTTCAGGGAACAATGCAAAAGAAAAACAGAGTATTTAAGCATTAACCGTTTAGTTAAAAGTGAATAAAGTATGACCCTATACAAAACGTTGCAGCTAAAAATATAATTCTTGATATGTCAAAAATTACTGCCCCTTGTTCCTAAATATGAGAGTTCCACAAAAGGTCAAGTTCGTCATTGTATTTTACTTAGGAAATAAACTTAAATAAACTTAGTCTAACTGCTTCAACTGACCGGTTGGCAATGTCTAGGCATAACAAAATTTACGTTGTAGAAATTTTTATTAATCCTGTGGCACTCAATGTTGTGTCGACGCGCAATCGGGAAAATCATAGTTCCACCTCCTCTCAGACGCGATTTGTTTGAGCAAAAACAAGGACTTTTTTTCTGCCAAAGTAAGGTCCATTCTATTGTATAAATATGTTTTGCTACCTCATATAAAAATTCAATTGAAAACAATAATAGGCACGACACCCTTATGACTGTCCTTGCCTGAACACGTTGTCCCATTTTGTTTTCATCGCCTTCCTTATTTCTGTTACACTCTATAGACATGATTGTGTCACTTCTCTCCTCCTTCTTGAGCCAGGCTCTGTTGTTGCACTGTTTAGTGAAATAAAAGTATCATTCATACATGATAGTTTTACGAGTCCGTGAGTTTTCGCTACATGTTTATATTTCCTGTATACTGTGTAACGGTTACACCTGCTGCTTACCCGCACCGCGTCGCTTGCTCCGGTTCCGTTAGAAGCCATGCCTTCACAGTGCCTTGTTCGGAAGACTTCAATGCCATGGATGCCTTAAGACCGTGGCTTCTGGACAAAAATTGAACTAACACATAATTATTTGCATGCACCCAGAACGCCATTCAGAACGCCAAAGAGTAAAATTAAAGCTCTGGATATGTGCTGCCTGTGAAGAATGTCAATGTAGCTGTGTTTTATTGCACATGCTATATACCTTTTGTGCATTAGTTGTGACATAGGGAAGAGAGCAGATGCTACAGACATGTTGGCCACCTAAAATAGGTTTCAAGTATGTCCCTTACATCTATCACTTGCTTCGTGCACTCTAAGCATGCTATGTACGAAACAAAATTGAATGTGATATGTATACCATTTCCGTGCGAAAATACATAATCGAACAATCAAGTGATTCCGACAAGGGGCAAATGCCAGTGTAAGCTCTGCACGGTAAATATATTTTTGTCTCGTCTGGTTAACTTAGAACATACGAACTCACTTGTATGAGACCTCGGCGACCATTTGGTATTCTACAGCTTTAGGTTGTCCAAGCCATGAAGCTTACTCCACTTTACAAGTCACAGTGCAGCCTGCCACGAACATGACACTCTCCTTGTCAGCAATAAACTCATTCTCCTCTCTTGAGTTTTTTGGCAATGCTTTTTCCACACTGCAAACAACCCTAAAACTTGACTCCCCATCAAAATGGGGACCATATCACCTAGCTTGAGTCTATCACATTCTAATGGCAGCAAACACGGAGGCGTAACATACCCGAATGCAGTGGTCTATTACACCAAAAATAGTGAATGCCTCCGACTGCATTCCGGGATCAATACAACCATTTTCAAAAATCCTGGAAGTTCACACACGGCACACTAGATTTTGTAGATAGGTAAAGTGGCATAGCCAAACAATTTTTATGGCCCCACTCACCCCTCCCAATATTAAGGAGCACAACACGCTGGGTAATAATTAACAATATTACTTTTCGCTTACAGTGTGTGTGCATGTTCTGGTGTAAGTCATCGCACCAGTAATAGGAAAAATAAAAGTGTCCATAAAACTGGATATAAAGTTGAACCTTGATTATGCTTCTGCAGTTTATGTGATATCCTGCATTGTACTATAAATTAGCGCGGGCCCGTCATGGAGGTGTAATTGTCATTTTTCGGAGCATACGGCTCCCGGTTGTTCATATGAATCTTTCGCGCGTTTCCTTAAATGTTTTATAATCGAGATTCCACAGCATATGCTTGAAACTTCAAGGCGGAGGGAAGGTACAGAAACTTTATAAGTAAGCACTGCATACTCACCAAATCCTCAAGCAGCTCCACATGTAGAGCACAGATCTGACTTCAACTCAAATTTGCACTAATTTACCGCTATATGAGTGTCGTACCACACAAACAAAGCGCAGCGTCAGCACTGCATGAACAAGGTCAGCATTATTCCCAGCTCTGACTAGTAACCCTAATGTAGACAACGGTTGTATTTGTAACGAGGTTTTATACATTTTTTTAATTATTATACTTGTGGGTTCTACAACAGGGCATTACACAAGGAATAGGCTGCTGGCATTTGCGATAGTAAATAAGTGACCATTACAGTCAAGAACAAAAAAAAGTAATGTAGTTTTTTAAGACATAAGAACTTAAGAGCCACGTTATAACAGAATGGACGCCATTTTTTGTTTTATTTTATATCTTCTTCCTTCTCCTCTTTTCATAGCTTAGTCCTCGTCTTGTTTGGTCTCCTTACACCTCTGCGCTTTGAGACTCATTCCTCCTGTGATGTTAAAGTAAAATATGCAAATTGTGGGAAACTCGAGTTGGCCATCACTTTTTAGATATCCAACGGTCTTCACAATGTTAGTTTCTCAGATGTATTTACTCCAACTCCGGGAGTCCCTCAGGGATCGAATTTGGGGCCGCTACTTTTTCTTATATTCATCAGTGATATTCGCGACTCCAGCGACCTATAGGGGGCGCCACCACCAAACAAACATGGCGGCTGAGTCTAGGTCGCGTCGGCTCGGCGGGGCCGCCTGAATGGGTGGCGCATTCAATTTAACAAATTTTCTTTTGTTGAATGCCCAATTTTATGGGTATTTGAACTGAGACAGTTAAGTGTAGCCGGTGCGCATAAACTTGCCGAGCATAGTTTTGTTTTGCCTGTGTTTTTTGTTCTTTTCATGTCAAACTTTTGTTTCGGAGATTTCGATCAAAACCGAAACTATGGGCTCCGGAGAAACGGTAATAGACTCTAATTAGTTTTGATCATCTAAATAAAGCGGAGAGGGCTACAAAATTGTTCCACCGAGAGTAATTTTTAGCTAACTTGCATGCCTCGACCATGCGACTTATCTGTCCGCGAAATTGAGCTTTTGTGCCTGTCCGCGTTTCAAGAAACAGCTCCAGTCGTGTGCTCGGTCAAGAACACAGGCTGCAGGAAAATTACGAAAATTAAGCAAGCTCTTGTTGAGCCAAGGAGCATGTCAACTCACTGGCGCTTCATTAAGCAGCTGATACTCGTATTTCAATTCAGGTTTTAGTAGCAATCGAGAATTCATTTTGATGAATATGCGGATTATGTATTATATTACGTACTATGGTCCCACTAAAGCGATATTAGTATATGCTTCGGGTTGAAATATGAACTTAGTTGACTAACTATTAGGTGAACTGCTGAATAAAAGTATATTTGACAGACAGAGAGATACTACTTAAACTTAGCCAAATGGTTCTAGCCGGTAGAACGGAGACGAGTGCGGACAAACTGAGGAGAGTCTTCATCGGAGATTCACTCAGACCTCTCTGCATTGAACTTGACTTCGAATCTTGAACGGATAAAATGAGTATTTTTTTGTGGCCGGTCAACCTGAGCAATTTAGACGTATATTGCTGCTGGCTTCGACAGGGGTTATAATATAAATATTGGAGGCGCGATAGATCCTAATGACGTGACAGCTTCTAACTTTGCGAGACGTGTCCCCCAGCTTTTGAAAGCAGATAATTTCCCTCATTAATCATATGCAGCGAGCAGGTTTTCTGAATCAAGTAATTGCGAAATTAGCCCCACTCCTTCAATGTGGTCTTTTTCGGCGAAAAGCCGCCAAGATGAATAGCCAACGCACCGGCCGGCGTTAGTGGCTCAAATTAACTTGAAGCTAATCGAGCACAACCAAACTCAAGGAAAGCAGCTATCGAACCTTCCCATTCACTTGACTGCAACATTGGTGTTCCCTCCAGTGAAACACTTCGTCTGCCGACCTCAGTCCACTGTTCTACACTCTTAAAAAGAAACCGCTTATCAGTTACCAAGCAGTCGTCACTTTGAATGTGATTAGAGACAGACGAGAAATCAAAACGTTTTTCCGTTATTCCTCCTCATCCGAAAAATCGAAAGCACGCGACCGTGTGTTGCGGAGTAAACGGGCTTTCAAACACGTGATGGAAAGAAACAATCTACTGAGGCTTCACCACACTAATGAACACTCAGGCAAACTTAAAAAAATTTCGGACCTTCGTCAAATTACATTGCTCGCCCCCGCGCCGACAGCAGGTGTCCGCGAAAGCCATCAGAGACGCGGCGGGGCGCGGAGCGACCTGGACCGACTGGTTCCCGGTTTTCCCGCTTGGCGGCGTCCGTTTTGCTGGAGTCGCGAATAGAATTATGCATACAAAATTCTAAACTGCTCTTATTTGCGGACGATATTAAGCTTTTCTTAGTAGCCAGTCGGAAGATGATTGTCCTCTTTTGCAAGAAGATGTATCACGTATCTCGAAATGGTGCTCATGTAACTTTTGGCTGGTCAATCCAGATAAAACAAAAGTGCTATCTCTGTGCAGAAAACGGGAAAGAATTTTACATCAATATTTTATCGGCAATTCCACTATTGAACGCGTGGAACAAGTTCGTGACCTTGGTATTTATTTCGATAGTATTCTTACCTTTTCATATCATTTTACACAAATTGTTGCTTCTGCCTTTAGAACAATGGGGATGATATTACGTTTGACGCATGATTTTTCAAATATAATGTGCGTAGTTCGATTTTTCTGTTCCCTTGTACGAGTTAAACTTGAGTTTTGTACTTCAGTGTGGAATTCGCTAACAATGACCGACGCTGCACGGATAGAAAGAGTTCAGAAGCGATTTATACGCCTTGTTTACGATAGATATTTTGATAGAAAATGTTATTTTGATTATGAATACCTTCTTAGAGAACTTTCACTCCAGAACCTTTCAAAAAGAAGGATTGCTCGTGACATTATATTTTTATACAAAGTGGTTCACGGCCAAATTGATAGCAATCTTGTGTCGTCTTTAAAGTTTCATGTACCGGCCCGAGTCGTTAGAAGCTCAAGCGTGTTTTATAGATCTATCCAAACGAGACCGTCCCCTTTGGCTCGAATGCAAATTTGTTTAACTGAATTTCCGGCTCATGTAGACATATTCTTAAATTTTGCTGCGTTCAAACCAATACTTGATATGCATATGTTTGGTTTATGATTGTGAAATTTTTAATTTCGAGAGCATATGTCGGGGGGGAAGGGGGGGGGTTGAGATTGTGTGCTCTTTTAGGTGCACTGGTTCACTGGTTCCACCGTACGAAACACTTCATCATCAAATGAGAATTGGGGAAAGCGAAATGTAGAAAGACAGCAACGGGCGTCTGCATCACTTGTCTTCACTCTGCTGCATGGACTTTCCATCTATGACACTGTGGGAACTTAACATGACCTCGACAATTTTACTTTGCTCGCCTACAACTTCGTCTCACTTTCAAAACTAATTTCTTATCATTGGCTTTTTTTTTCTCCCAGGACCCAGATAAGACTTTCGGGAACCCGACGTTACTTTTCACTGGAAAGCGCCCATGGACATCTGGCAGCATGTCCGTTGTCTGCGAGGACCTCTGAATCGACGTCCTGAGCTTTTCAGCAGGAGTCTCTCTGGTATTTGTTATGTACTGAGTGTAGAAAGGCCAGTATGTGGGGGAATCAACAAAGCATACTTTCTCTGCCTGGGCACCTCATGGGTAAAAAAATACAAAGATTTCAGTAAGAGCTGTGAAAGTTGTGACAACACCCGGAGCACGTTCCTAGAACAGGGAAAAATGATCAACAATGGTTACTGTTGTAATGTTTTCCATGCGTATTTGGTGAATACTCCAGCTATAATACAAAGGTTTGTGTGTTCCATCGTGTATCCAAACTTCTGTTAGATTTCTTTTTAGAGCGCAGCTCTTAGGGGCCCGTTTCCGGCTTGAGCGGCGTCGGCGTCGCCATCGGCGTAACCAAGGTCACCCCAAGATCACGTGACCCCCAGGACACGTGACCTCCCAAGGTCACGTGACCCCTCTCAAGGTCACCCCAAGGTCACGTGACCCCCGGTCACGTGACCCCTCCCAAGGTCACCTCAAGGTCACGTCACCCGCAGGTCACGTGACCCCCCAAGGTCTCGTGACCCCTAAGGTCACGTGATCCTCACAAGGTCACGTGACCCCCAAGGTGTCGTGACCCCCAGGTCACGTGACCCCCCAAGATCACGTGGCCCCCCAGGTCACGTGGCCCCCTCTGCCTGAGGTCAGGTGACCTCCGGAGCATATTAAAGAATGAGGGGAGGAGGAGGAGGAGTAGGGGTCTACCCTCCCCTCAGTACCCTTCCCTCCCCCTCCTCAAGAGCTGCGCTCCAATTCGGCGTTACAGGGAGTTGTATACGGCTTTCACTCTTTTTTTTGTGAATCTTTTGATCTGAGGATCCAAAACAAAAGAAAATCTGCAGAAAGAAAAACACAGCTTTGAAAACCAGCATACAGGCAAGACAAGCCTTTAGGAAACTTATTGTAATGTTTTTAAATCTAATTTAATCCTGCAACACCAAGCAGAAAAGCAAGCCTTCACATAACTTGTCGTTGTAATTTATTTTTATTCTTGTCTAACAATTAAACGCATTATGTGTATTAGTATTATTTCTTATGATGATATTTTTTTAGTTATTGTGATAGAACACCAGTGATAAGCCGAAGCAAGCTTTTGAGCGAATATGTATCACATTAGTTGCTAATAAAGTAATTGATTTAAATACTTGTAGCTTGTTTTGCAGTACCTGCATGGTAGGACTCATGAAGTTGCACGTGCTCAAATGGCAGTGATATGAGCTGAGACAAAACAGCTATCTTTATTGTTAAATTTGAAGATACCGGCAATATATTGTCACCCACCTGTCCACTCAAAGCAAACATGAAGCGAATGAACATGCTGCTTCAAACAAGCTCTCGCCAATAGTCCAGACATGTGATGAAAAAGATATACAACACATTGTAAATGATAAGTGCAATCAAACTAATAGGAAGTTAAGCAGCTGATTAAAAAAAACTTTCACTTTTTCTGTTGTGTGCAAATTACAATGTAAAAAAATTGTGCTTTCCTGAAAGCTTCTTTTGTGTTTTATGATAAATTTTAGAGTAGCATTCAGTTCAGCATTGTTTAGACCACCATGATTCATTTTCCATGTTTCAGGAAACAAAATTGCCATATATTAGTTCTGCATTTCGACGTTTACACTTGCAGACAATTGATGTTACCGCTTCTTTTCGGTGAAATCGAAGCTTTCATTTCAACTTTTATATTTTCACACAGTTGATGTTACTACCTGTCAGGCGGCAAGAAGTATCCTAACGATCACAATACCTCCCTTTGTTCAACAAACTGACACTTGATTGGGGCTGCTGTAATTCAGACAGGGTGACAGTCAGCACTGACTATCTCTTGGAAAGTCGCTCATACACTCCCATGACTCTTCTGCGATAGGAGTCGGAGGATTCTTCATAAAAGAAGGGTCCTCACAACTCTTGTTACAGTGTCACGGGGATTACCAGGAAGAAGTCCTTTGACTCTTTTTCTCCTTTGGATAAGAGTCGTTAAAGAGTCGCAGTTGACTACGTCTCCTGGAGTCGCCCATGCACTACCATGACTCCAGTGTGATGAGTCGCATGACTCTTTTTAAATAAGAGTCAAGTGACTCTACGACCTAGAGTCGTGGAGGAGTCAAATCTGTAGCGCGCAAATACCCCCAAAGGAAGTTATAGTGACTTTTTTTTTAAGAGTGCAGAGAGCGAATCATTGCCGCTTCTTCCATCGTTGACCGGCTAACTAGTCGTCTTCTTACATTCCCGGGGAAAATAATTAGGGCCGCGCATGCCCAAGCTAAGGTGTTTCTGTTCCATAATTTGGAGTAACACTCTCGAAGAATGTCACCACCTGGAAATTGCTTCCGCGGCCGACAAAAGCTGGGAAACGTTGACATTATACGGAACTAATCAGCGCAGCTCCAGACACTTTCACTTTCCTTTTCGAGAACAGCTCACTTTGCCGCAGAAATGGCGCAAACTGTGCACAAATACAACCTTTTGAGCAGCTTGTAGCAGGGTTTTCGTTCTGGTGCAGCTCGACGCGAAGCGCGCAGCAGTTCCACCACTGCCTAAGTTGGAAAGATTGCTTGCCCCGATTGTTAGCAACGAGGACCCCGATGAGCAGCAAAAGTAGGGCTAGACACATAAGCTTTTAGTCTTTCCTGGCAATATTTTATTAGACTCGTGGAAATGGAGCGTGCTGGTTAGGTTACGGTGTTAGAGGAGAATAACATTGAGGACAAAAACCGGACGCTATTGGCTGTGATGTCGAAGGTCGAGGCCGCTTTGTTCTGGCCCTATCTGACCTAAACCCGTTGTCACATCAAGAAAAGAGGACGTTTGTCATGTTATCTATGAACTATGTTTTGCAGAAATGTGCATATAGAGGATTTTGAGTTCAAAGCGAATTTGAAGAGTATAGATTATTTTTTTTTGCCCGAACTATTTCAATTTCAATATCGAATAATTTCTACAAGCCTCTCACAACTGTGCCATAATTCGATATAAACCCAGCAGGTTGTTGCCGAGATTTCATTTGTACACCCCAAACTTTGTTATTTTAATAGAACTGATATTTATAAACTGTGGCACCTAAACACCAAATTTGTTGCAGGTATTCTAATCAAGGGGATTTCTAAATTTGCTTGCCATATGCAAATATTTTGTATTCGCTATAAAAATGACAAAAAAGAAGCATGAATGATGAACTTGGGATTTTAAGACATCTTGCCTAACTCAGACATTCTTTTTCATCATTAATGAATTTCTAATTGTAAGTTTTAGACTAGTGTGCCAAATTTGTGCGTGTCAAAGAAATAGCGTCATCGGTACGCTCCAATCCAAAACAAGGATTAGGCTTGTCATATTCACTGTCAAACGTAATCAGACCGGCGGTGCTCGTAATCTAGCTCTTCATATTCTACATCTGATGTTTTTGACCCACATTTTGTAGCTTTTAAAACTTTTGTAACCAACCTGTGAAAATTTTGTTGTGCATCATTATCAAGGCGTTAAACTGTTTATGAGCGTAGAACATAAACAAATGCATGAATGAATATTTTTGTGTGTGGGTATTTTATATTTCATTTTATGCAAAAATATTTTTGTATTTCTTTATAATATAAATTGGGGTATGACATGTAAAATGTCAAGCAAATAAAAATGTGAACCATTTACTGCACTATTCAGTTTTATCTGAAATGACCTAATACAATGGTTTTAAGTGAGTTCTTCCTTCAGCTGTGTGATGTAAACATCACCCAGTGTGCAGTGGCGTTACAAACACCAGCACTTGCACGAAGGCGCAAAGCTGGTCCAATGACGCTGCCTAGCTTTCAGCTTCTTCGGCCCCTTATCATTCAGACACAACCTGCTAGTGTGTTGCCCTCGCCATAGCCGCCGTCAGCTGTAGCATAAAAGTCCTTAGATATCCTGTTCATCTCTTCGTTATAGGCTTATAGCTTACGATGAACCACAGATGACGCTGCGGGTAACACAAGCCAATTCAATGTCGTGACCTCAGAGAGGGGCGCTCTGACGCATTGTCACTTGGCGCGTTCAAATGCCTGAGATAGCTCGCAACGTCCGCTACAATCAATTGCTCTTACAAGAAGACTGTAGTGATGTCTAGGTAAATGAATTGATTAATTCTGTCAACAGGCTACATGCATTAAAATACTACCCAGGCAAATTAGCACACATCAGCGCGATCAACCAAGCACAAGACCTTGAGGACTGAATACACCACAAAATTCAACTGTCATAAACTATACCAGGCACCATAGGAAGATAAAAATATAACTTCAATTTTTTTGTATAATGCTTCACGGTGCCTGGGAGATAATGCGTGCAACTATAGTCACTGTGGTTAATGTGCTCGAGTAACCCCTAGTCGTTGAGACAGAATACCTCCAATGATAATTGACTGCAGCACACCTGACCAAACGATTTTTCCTCTTATTTAAAACACTATGGTACAACATGGTTTTGCGGATTCCGAATTACTTATTTGTAAGAATCAATAAAGGAAAATGTGACAAAGAAGTCGAGGATTGTAATTTTTGTAGTTGTAAATCAAAAAGGGCAGAATTTTGACTTCTCCCATATATTGAATACTTCAGGGAACAATGCAAAAGAAAAACAGAGTATTTAAGCATTAACCGTTTAGTTAAAAGTGAATAAAGTATGACCCTACACAAAACGTTTCAGCTAAAATATAATTCTTGATATGTCAAAAATTACTGCCCCATGTTCCTAAATATGAGAGTTCCACAAAAGGCCAAGTTTGTCATTTTATTTTACTTAGGAAATAAACTTAAATAAACTTAGTCTAACTGCTTCAACTGACCGGTTGGCAATGTCTAGGCATAACAAAATTTACGTTGTAGAAATTTTTATTAATCCTGTGGCACTCAATGCTGTGTCTACGCGCAATTGGGAAAATCATAGTTCCACCTCCTCTCAGACGCGATTTGTTTGAGCAAAATCAAGGATTTTTTTGCGAAAGTAAGGTACATTCTATTATATAAATATGTTTTGCTACGTCATATAAAATTTCAATTGAAAACAATAATAGGCACGACACCCTTATGACTCTCCTTGCCTGAACACGTTGTCCCATTTGGTTTTTATCGCCTTCCTTATTTCTGTTACACTCTATACACATTATTGTGTCACCTCTCTCCTCCTTCTTGGGCCAGGCTCTGTTGATGCACTGTTTAGCGAAATTAAGGTATCATTCATAACTGATAGTTTTAAGAGTCCGTGAGGTGTCACTACATGTTTATATTTCCTGTGTACTGTGTAACGGTTACACCTGCTGCTTACCCGCACCGCGTCGCTTGCTCCGGTTCCGTTAGAAGCCATGCCTTCGCAGTGCCTTGTTGGGAAGACTTCAATGCCATGGATGACTTGAGACCGTGGCTTCTGGACGAAATTTTGAACTAACACATAATTAATTGCATGCACTCAGATCGCCATTCAGAACGCCAAAGAGTAAAATTAAAGCTCTGGATATGTACTGCCTCTGAAGAATGTTAATGTAGCTGTGTTTTATTGCACATGCTATATACCCTTTGTGCATTAGTTGTGACATAGGGAAGAGAGCAGATGCTCCAGACATGTTGGCCACCTAAAATAGGTTTGAAGTATGTCCCTTACATCTATCACTTGCTTCGTGCACTCTAAGCATGCTATGTGCGAACCAAAATTGAATGTGATATGTATACCATTTCCGTGCGAAAATACATAATCGAACAATCAACTGCTTCCGACAAGGGGCAAATGCCAATGTAAGCTCTGCACGGTAAATATATTTTTGCCTTGTCTGGTTAACTTAGATCGTACGAACTCACTTGTATGAGACCTCGGTGACCATGTGGTATTCAATAGCTTCAGGTTGTCCAAGCCATGAAGCTTGCTCCACTTCACTACTTTTCGCTTACAGTGTGGGTGCATGTTCTGGTGTAAGTCATCACACCAGTAATAGGAAAAATAAAATTGTCCATAAAACTGCATATAAAGTTGAACCTTTATTATGCTTCTGCAGTTTATGTGATATCTTGCATTGTACTATAAATTAGCGCGGGCCCGTCATGGTGGTGTGATTGTCATTTTTCGGAGCATACGGCTCCCGGGTGTTCATATGACTCTTTCGCGCGTTTTTTTTTTAATGTTTTATAATCGAGATTACACAGCATATGCTTGAAACTTCAAGCCGGTGGGAAGGTACAGAAACTTTATAAGTAAGCACTGCATACTCACCAAATCCTCAAACAGCTCCACATGTAGAGCACAGATCTAACTTCAACTCAAATTTGCACTAATTTACCGCTATATGAGTGCCGTACCACGCAAACAAAGCGCAACGTCAGCACTGCGTGAACAAGGTCAGCATTATTCCCAGCTCTGACTAATAACACTAATGTATACTATGGTTGTATGTGTAAAGAGGTTTTATATATTTTTTAATTATTATACTTGAGGGTTCTACAACAGGGCATTGTGCAAGGAATAGGCTGCTGGAATTTGCGATAGTAAATAAGTGACCATTAGAGTCAAGAACAAGAAAAAGTAATGTAGTGTTTTAAGACAAAAGAACTCAAGAGCCACGTTATAACAAAATGGACGCCATTTTTTGTTTTATTTTATATCTCCTTCCTTCTCCTCTATTCATAGTTTAGTCCTCGTCTTGTTTGGTCTCGTTACACCTCTGCACTTTGAGACAGACTCATTCCTCCTGGCATGATAAAGTAAGATATGCCACTTGTGACAAACTCGAGTTGGCCATCACTATTTAGATATCGAACGGTCTTCAAAATGTGTTGCTGGCTCGACGTCTTCACCGTGCAAAAAGGGCCAAGGATCTTGGAGTTTGTCCCTGGCAGCCATTTCCGAACTAAGACAAAGTCGTTCACCTGAACGTTGGGTATCTGGCTACCTTAGCAAGCATTGAAGATTTTTTTTTTATTCTTGCTTGCTGGTTGAAACCTTCGTCCGCTGTTTTCCTCCACTCGCTCAGCTCTAGTTACTCCGAAATTTCCAACAGGTGGTCCGCTGGCAATTTAAAAACTTCTACAACGATCGCATAATGTGGACTGCACTCAAGAGCGATTGTATGCGAACAGTTGTGATGTGCCACTTTTGCCTCAAGGCAATATTTCCATCCGCCTTTGAAGGCTGTATACATCATCATGTAATGTTTGAGGTCTTGGATGACTCTTTGTGCGATGCCAGTGGCTGCCGGATAGTATGAAGATGACCGTTGCAAGGTAATTCTGCGCTGTAGAGCCCAGTCCCGGAGGTGCTTTCTGACAGAGGTGGTTCCATTATCAGAAATGACGGCCCTCACATTTTTTACACATCCTGCTCCAAAAGACTTATTACGACGTCTTCATCTTTCTTCCCAAAACGGGCGGCAACCATTCGTGTGCACAGATTGATGCAGATCAAAAGTGCTCCGGATTTCTGGAATCCGTGCACAGACGAAACGACCCATCCTTTTTCGGAACTATATCAGTGATAACATGACACTTGAATTAAATAACTGTAATATTTTCGTGTCTATCAGCTTCTGCAGCTCCGACTTTAGCCACACCTCCATTTCTCGACATGTTGTAGGGTTTCCTTTTGACAAACGCTATGGCCCTCAGCTTAAAGGGTCCCTCGATTGCGGCAGTCGCTTCTGGAAAATCTCCGAGACATTGGAGTTCCGGGTGCATTTGTGTGACCTCCTCCATTGATTTGGGTTTTCGGAGAGCCTTTTCTTGAGTTGATGTTTGCATCTTTGAAGACTTGCGTTTTGTTTACGTTGACATCTCCAGTCCAGTAGATCTTCAGGCGTGGCTGCTTAAAGACTGGTCAAGAGAATAGGAGTTTATCCGCAACATTCTGCATCACCATTGTATCACCAGTATACCAGAAAACAGTGAAAGCCGTTTACAACTCCCTGTAAGGCCGAATAAAGCGCAGCTCTTGAGGAGGAGGATGGAAGGGTACTGAGGGGAGGGTATACCCCACCTCCCTCCTTCTCACCTGCTTACCCACCTCCTGCTCTCATTTTTTAATCTCCTCCGGGGGCGTGACGTGACCTAGGGGAGGGGGGGTCACGTGGCCTAGGGGGGGGGGAGTCACGTGACCTTCGGGGGAGGGGGCACGTAACCTCGGAGGAGTCACGTGACCTCGGGGGCCATGCGACCTGGGGGAGTCACAATACCTCGGGGGGAGGGGGATCACGTGACCTCGGGGGGGGGGGGGGGGTTCCATGACCCCGGGGGGGAGGGATCGTGCGGTGCATTATTGAACATTTCCCATAACGCACCGCGCGGTTACGCCGACGCAAACGGCGACGGCGACGCCGCTCAAGCCGGAAACGGACGCCTAAGAACTGCGCTCTAAAAATAGGAAGTCAAAAAGACCGAATTTTAAAGGGGTACGGAAACAAAATTTTAGCGCCGATCTTTCTGCATAAATATGGGCTAGGGACAGGCACCACCTCGGAAATATCAATATTGCGCTGTAAAACACAGGATAACTAATTTTAAACTTAATTAAACGATTTCAAATTCACATCTGGTAGATGGCGGGAAAGTTCTCGTGACATCACTTGTGGCATGGGAGCAGCGCCGTTCTGCGGAAATACGGCGTGCCGGCAGAATTAGCCTAGGCCTGAACACGTTTGCAAAGCCTTGGAGGAGAAAACCAAAGCGTAGTTGGCCACAGTGAGCTCGTTCTCGTTGCGGCTCTTTGCACGACACGACCCGAGCATGCTTCTGGCACGGCCGGTATTAGTTGCTGCGAGTCGCGAGCTGCGAGCCGACGTTTAAAAAGATATGTTTGAACTACGAAAGTGTCAGCAAGAGCCACGCAAATACCTGTTCACACTCGGAGCGGACACGCGCGTTTGATCGAAATGCTGGATTCGCTCTGTTAGGCCGCGTTTCGGTAAGCGCTTCTAGACCGATATTTTACTATTGCATCTCGATACTGACATGACACTCGGCAAAGAAAGGTTGGACCGACATCGCGTAGCTCCCACGAACTGCTATAGCTCGACAGTGACGTAGCGTCGTGTCACAATAAAAATGGCATACTAATAACAAAGTGTACATACCGTGTTGCGAAGGTAATTCGTATGGCGTTTATTCGAGCTCTATATCACACAAAACAATGAGATAGAATCAATGGGAGTCCCTTTTCGACGACAGCATTCGTCACCGCTGTGTCAGAAAACAAGGAGATCGAGATGACAAAGAGAAAAGATTGACCTCGGAAATTTAGTTCAGAGATCAGACTGTTCTTCCGGGAAGGGTCTACAAGGGTCACGCGGGCATATTCCATTCAGCAGGCCAGCCAGTCATGGGCAGACGGTCTTGGCCAAGGACAGCCGGAGCAACGGTGCGCCGAGTCGGTGTTGCTGCTAGGCCTACTATATTCTGCCGAGCTTGCTTGGTCGGTAGAATCGTGACCGTTGTATACAGCTCTTCTCGGGTGTTTGTGGATCCTGCGTTCTTGATCGTCGTGGTCTGTTTCAAGTACTCCTTCCTTTTTTCTTGCTGGTTGAAGTCGGGACGCATGAGACGAGCACGTAGAAAAATGAATGTCCGTTGGTCGTGGCTACCAAGTAACTGAGCGACGCTATCGGCCATGTTGGTTTGATCGTAACAGCTGCGGAGCTGTCGTAGGATTCTGTCGTAACCTGCGCAAAAGTTCCGACAATTTTGTTTAGAGAATACGGGTTTTCTCTCAAATTTGTCGTAAGCACGTTTTTCGTCGTGAGTTCGTTTTGAGAATCCGGCCTCAGAGCTGGTTTTGTCAGTGGTGCCGTAATTGGCGACCTGCCATGGTGCAGCATGCGTGCAGCCTTCTGCAGATCTCAAACGGCCACGCTCTCACAGGTCGTAAATCGTGGACGCGCCACCAAGTGGCAACGCTCGTAACCACAACATCCACGCCGTAGCCTTTCCCGTCTGGCACAAGTGACGTCACGAATGCGCCCAATATCCCAAGACGAATCGCGCTCTTCGATGGCTGATGTTTGAGCGCACGCCCAATCGGGCCCCTCAGGGTGAAAATTATAGCCATCCGTTCAAAATACAAACGCGTGATTATGATTTACGGATATCATTGATCATATTAAACCTATTTCTGACCATAATAGCTGTATTTCAAGTTTCGCTTCAGTATCCCTTTAAGGGACAACGGCAAGGGCAGTGGACTTCTGTCCGACGCCCCAGGAGGCATGCTGCGAACGCGCGTACTTCGAGCAAATTACACGGACATCGACGTGCGATGCACCCTGTGCAGACAGGGGGCCGAGCAAACGCTGCAGCATGTCATTCTATGCACGGGCCTGCAGACGGAAGTGCCGTGCCGCGAAGACATCGCGGTGGTGTTGGGCTTCCGGGAAATTGACAAAGAAGGCACCGATAGAGGCAACAACAGCGCCGACAGCACCGTGGGCACGGGCCCGCGGTCTATACGGTGGTGGAGTGGACACTAAAAAAGAGTGGACCACTGGTGGAGGAGAAACCAAGAAGAAACTAACAGACAAATTGGCTAGATCCAGTACGCTGGAATACCCCGATACAAAGGGGTTAGCCGCATATCCAAATCCAAATTCAAATTGTCTTTGGCGTCATTTTCTCGAGAGGAAATGATAATTTTTGCCCATTTTCAGTGCCCCAGCGTTTCATCATTTTAGCCCTACACCTCAATATGTTCATCAAATAGGTCGGCGTTCTTGACATGGTCTACGGCTCTACATTAATTACAGCGACAGTTGCTCGAATGTCAATAAAAGCTTCGTGCTTGTTTCCCTTAATTTCTCTCAGTTTCTCTTGGCGTCATTGGGCAGAGGCAGAAACCCTCGTTTATTAGTTTTTTTAATCACAATCTTCGCTCCTGGCCTCTTCGACGTTGTCCTCTTGGCAAATGCTGACGCTGTTGGGAGTGGTCTCCTTTCGTCTTTCACGAAGGGGGGAGTGCTTTATCTAAATTGTCTAGTTCACCTGGTTAAAGAACTCGCAGCGCTTTTGTGCGATAAAACGCTGGGCTTTGGTAGAACCGAGCAGTTAAAAAACTTTCCGCAGCTCGTGTGTGTTGGCGAATCCAGACAGTTGTTGCATATATCTTAGCAGTTCCTCAGCCGTCGTGGGAGTTTTCGCCTGGACTGCCTCCTGTAGGTCCTTCGTCAGCCCATGAACGAATAAAGGAACCAGCAAAGAGTCTGGTAGCTTTGAATCTAAATACTGCAGAAATATCCCTGTCTCAAAAGAGTATGGCATTTCGGCCCCCTCTTTGTACTTCTAGGCTATCGCTAAATCACACGCTTGTGGCTTCTCAGAACAGAGTAAAGAAAATTATCTCGCCATTTCTGCGTTGACTCCTGCTCGCGCAAAAGCACGTGAGCCTCGTACCACTTTTCAGCCATACCATCAAGAAAAAGACGCAAGTTCTTAACTGTTTCGTCGTCCGTCTGCCAGTTGTTTTGCCCGTATCCATACCCGTAGAAAATAATCCAGCATTCTGGGTTGCTAGAAACTCTGTCAATAGTGTCCGGCTTCACCATCTTAAAACGTGGCTTGTTCGCAGATTGCATTTTCAGAACAGCTGTCCGAAGCAGTTTGGATTGATGTTTCATGAGCTGTTGTTTTATTTCAAGCATTCTTGCAAGTAGAAGGCTTCCATCATCAAACTGCAGGTTTGTTAGCGTCGGCCCAGTAGGTTCCAAGACGAACTTTTGATAATCTGACAGTTTCCTGTTTATCTTGACCTTGCCCTCTTCTAAAACATATTCTAGGCTTCGGCCTGATTCGGTTGGTTGGTTGATTGGTTGGGGTTTTATGGCGCAAATTTATCTTAGGCTATGATGCGCCAGGTACATACACTATTGCAGATAGGGTTTCGAAGAGGATAGAACTTTAATAGTTGATGATAGATTAAAATTATGTGTATGACTTGTAAGTATAGTTATGAGCATGAATTTGGGGTGTAAAATCATAGTTGGTGTAAAAGGCCGATAGCTTTCAAGAAGCTAAAAACGCAGTGATATGGAACTAATGGTTCGTTGCCGAGCAAAATAGAGAGGTTTAAAGGCGTGTGCTCGTTTTATAGCTGAGAAAAATGTTTCCGTTGGTCTAGGTCGTAGGCAGGGCATTCTAGCAATATGTGTGCGACAGTTAAAGGATTATTGCAGTGCTCACACTCTGGGGCTTCCTACCTGCGCAAAAGATGGCCATGGGTGAGGTGCGTATGCCCTATCCTTAGCCAACACAGGACAATTTCATAAAAGCGCTCACGGTGTCGTGCACTCTCCCACTCACTAAGCAGTGGCTTTACAGTATGCAGCTTGTTATTTACTTCTTTGTCCCATTCTTGCTGCCACTTCTCTTTTATACAATGCCTTAAAAGGCTGTCCCTTAGCGAAAACTAAGACGTTTGAAATATACCACTTTCTAATTTGAGTGTATTTGAAGTGCAGTTCATAATTGTAAGTACACAGTAAATAGACCGAAAATATACACTTCTTTTTTTTTTACTTAGTACTAAAGTATATTTGCGAAAATATTTTAAAAATACCTTTATCTAAACTACATTTGAAGTTCCCTTCATGCGTTCTGAAATATGTAAATACTAAATTAGTAGGCCCAAAATGCCTTTCACATAATTTGTTTTAATATGTATTTATTTCATGCAAAATATACTCCAACTTTAATAAAAATACAGCGATGAAAAATATGTGCAGAATAATCTTAAAATACCTGGAAATCGTAAATACTGTTGTGTTATGCTCTAAGTATCTTTTGAGTGCAATACTTTGGTAGCCTGACTTAAACTACCAAAGTATTGAAAAGCTCGCCGTTTTGAAGTTCACTTCAAGCAGATGTAGAGTACACTGAAGCGCCTTAACTCAACATTTGATTAGTTTGTCAATTGAGTTCTGCAGCATCGCACTGATAAATCAGCACAGTTTATGTTATTGTTTCCTTTTTTCTATCAAGAACAGAACTGATGAGTTTCTTGCGCACCAATCACAAACGGGGTTCGTTAACTACAACTACAACACTTGCTGATACTGGAAAGCTTCAGCAAGTGCTGTGAGCAGATATGTTTGGCGTATAATTGTGTTGGCACAATGTTAGTTCACTGAATGCGTATACTCACCATTGTACGTGATGTGAGCAGTGACTTTAATATAGTGACATTAATGACCATATTAAGTTGTCAACTAGTAAAGAAAAGCAAAATAACTATTTGAAAGTGCAGAAACTAGCTTCACTCGCCTCATACTGGGTGGTGCTACGCAGAGAAGCAATCAAATTTTTTCTAGGAGCCGTTTTTAAGGCTGTTGTTTTAGCGACTCCGCCGAATTATTATTACCTGTATTAATGCTTGTAGCAAGAGATATCGTCCACGAACTTTTAAACACTGTTTCCCCTTTGACAGACTCACGAGGAGAATATCGAATGCTTGGAACCTTAATAAGTGCAGGGATGGTCAACGATCAAATGATTACCTTCAATATGTAGGCTATATAAGGCTCTGGAGCTGTCAACGGGACTGTCATTCAGGTGTTCAGTGCGTCATGGTGTTTGTGATAAAAAATACTGCTCCGACTTTACCCAACACGATTAACAATTTAATGAAACGTTTCGTCTCCCATGCGGGAAACATCGTCAGTGAAACCTACAAGCAGGAATGAGGGAAGAAACTTCAACAGTCCTATTTATGCAAGTCCGCGTACGCATCGGGGAGGGGGCCGTGGTTGGTATTGCAAGCTGATGAGTCACTTCGGATGAACCATGATTCCATGAACCTGCGTGGACCCCACCTTTGTTCGCGCGCCAAAGTGGACGCATTCCCAAAGTCGAAACAGTGACCCGTATTCCAACAATGGTCTACGAGTTCCGTCTTCGCTCTTGTCGCATGCGTGGCCTTCGCCACGTCCCTCTTGTTCTCGTTTAAGCGAGTGCAGCGCTTCCGGCCTGTCTCCCCGATGTAGGATGCGACACAGTTTAGACAGTTCACTTTATACACAACACCACACTGGGACTCTGGGGGGCTGGAATCTTTAGGTTTAGAAATGAGGTCGCGTAGTTTACGATGTGGTTTGAAAGCAGTGCGGATATTCAAAGGGGCGATGGCCCTGCGAATAGACTCAGAAACACCTCGCAAATAGGGTATTGTTACTTGCCCTGTCCTAAGTCGTCCATTGTCCTGACTTCTTCTTTGCCCCATCTGTTTGCGCGTGTTATCAATAAAACGTTTAGGATAATTCCGCTTCATCAACAGGTCAACAATAACAGCATCCTCAGAAGCGCGCAGGTGAGGATTAGAAGAAATGCGTTCGGACCGATGTAGTAAGGTTTTTACGACAGCCCTTTTATGTTCGACAGAATGGTGCGAGTTAAAGTTTAAGAGGTTGCCTGTATCGCAAGCTTTGCGGTACACTGTTGTATCTAAGCGACCGTTACTCTTTCAGAAGACATTAACATCCAGAAAAGGCAGCGCACCGTTCTGTTCAACTTCATGTGTGAATTAGATTGATGATTCAACGTTTTTTAAAGCTAAATGAAAGTCAGCAACATGGTCCTTGTTTAAAATTACAAAAGTGTCGTCCACATAACGTTTCTAAAACCCTATCGGGAGCATACTCTGCTCAAGGACAGTTTCCTCCACAGACTCCATAACCAGATTTGCTATTGTAACAGAAATTGGGCTACCTATTGGACATCCTTCCATTTGGTGATAAATTTGTCCGCGAAACGTAAAATGCGATTGTTTAAGACAAAAACGCAGCAAAATTACAATATCATCCACCGTTAACGATGTGCGTGATGGGAGGCTGTCATCCCTACGTAGGCGTGTTTCGGCTATCTTAACAGCCCGAGAGGTGGGGACATTGGTGAACAAGGACACAACATCAAATGAAACCATTATGTCGTCTTCGTCTAGGACGTGATCCCGAACCAGGCCCACAAATTCTTGGGAATTTCGTACTGTTAAACCATTTTTACCGGTGACCGGAGTGATGCGTTAGACCAGATATTTTGACAGATTGTACGTCGGAGACCCAATAAATGAAACAATAGGACGGAACGGGCACTCGGGCTTGTGAATTTTGGGGAGACCGTACAATTTAGGTGTAGACCCGTCAAAAGAAAAAAGACGACGGCACATGGCATCGTCTAGGCGTTTCTTCTTTTTTAGATCGCGGAGGTGATCAACAAGGGATCTCTCAGATTTAGGAGTGGGGTCCCGGGGTAACGTCACAAAATGCGCTGTGTCGTCAAGAATTACCTGCATTTTTTCATAGTAACTTTCTTTATCGAGGATAACAGTGCCTTTCCCCTTGTCAGCTGTAAGAATAATAATTGATCCGATTTAAGATCCCGTAGTGCCGACTGCTCCACCTTGCTCAGATTCGATGGCGTTACTTTAGCATTATTAAGCATAGTCGATATGCGGCTGCGGGCCAGATTGATCCCGGTCGTATCCTGTAGGTGACGGAGTGCCTCCTCAATTTCAATTATAAAGTCTCCTTTGGGAACTACACGTGGGGCTAGAGCGAAATCAAGTCCTTTCGAAAGAAGACTTACATGACCAGCGGAGAGCTCTTTCGATGACAAGTTGTAGACCGCTGATGCCGGTAGTGTGGGAACCTTTGGAATTAGTTGGGGCAGTTTCTTGTTCATGGGTGTCCGTGCACTTGACCCTTTCCATTTCTTCAGCTTGCTTCCGTGCACCGAAGACGTGGTGCATGTCGTCAGGTGGGAGAGTCCGTCGTAGGAACTTCCAGCTGTAACAAGCCGGTGCCGACAGTCGATGAGTTTCTGCTTGTTGTCCAGCATCCGTGCCTTGAAGCAGTCACGGCTGAAGTTCTGGGCCAGTTTTCTTCCGTAGGGTGTGTCGACCCGGAGGCGACATCGTAGACCACGTGGAATCACGTTGTGGTTCAGGCACTCACGTTTGAAGCGTTGATGGCATTCCTGGCGGACGATCTTTGTGGACTGGTTGAAGTATTCTCTCAAGTTGCCCAAGGCAGCAGAGCCGTACAAGGTGCGAATGAATGCAAAAATATTCCAAAAGCCGGGAATCATACTGATCAAAAAACATGCTCCGACTTTACCCAACAAGATTAACAATTTAATAAAACATTTCTTCGTCACCTACAGGATACGACCGGGATCAATCTGGCCCGCAGCCGCATATCGACTATGCTTAATAATGCTAAAGTAACGCCATCGAATCTGAGCAAGGTGGAGCAGTCGGCACTACGGGATCTTAAATCAAATCAATCAATTATTATTCTTGCAGCTGACAAGGGGAAAGGCACTGTTATCCTCGATAAAGAAATTTACTATGAAAAAATGCAGGTAATTCTTGACGACACAGCGCATTTTCTGAGGTTACCCCGGGACCCCACTCCTAAATCTGAGAGATCCCTTGTTGATCACCTCCGCGATCTAAAAAAAAAGAAACGCCTAGACGATGCCATGTACCGTCGTCTTTTTTCTTTTGACGGGTCTACACCTAAATTGTACGGTCTCCCCAAAATTCACAAGCCCAAGTGCCCGTTGCGTCCTATTGATTCATTTATTGGGTTTCCGACGTACAATCTGTCAAAATATCTCGTCGAACTCATCACTCCGGTCACAGGTAAAAATGGTTTAACAGTACGAAATTCCCAAGAATTCGTGGGCCTGGTTCGGGATCACGTCCTAGACGAAGACGACATAATGGTTCCATTGGATGTTGTGTCCTTGTTCACGAATGTCCCCACCTCTTGGGCTGTTGAGATAGCCGCAACACGTCTACGTAGGGATGACAGCCTCCCATCACGCACAGCGTTAACGGTGGATGATATTGTAATTGTGCTGCGTTTTTGTCTTAAACAATCGCATTTTACGTTTCGCGGACAAATTTATCACCAAATTGAAGGATGTCCAATGGGTAGCCCAGTTTCTGTTTCAATGGCAAATCTGGTTATGGAGTATGTGGAGGAAACTGTCCTTGAGCAGAGTATGCTCCCGATAGGGTTTTAGAAACGTTATGTGGACGACACTTTTGTAATTTTAAACAAGGACCATGTTGCTGACTTTGATTTAGCTTTAAAAAACGTTGAATCATCAATCTAATTCACACATGAAGTTGAACAGAACGGTGCGCTGCCTTTTCTGGATGTTAATGTCTTCTGAAAGAGTAACGGTCGCTTAGATACAACAGTGTACCGCAAAGCTTGCGATACAGGCAACCTCTTAAACTTTAACTCGCACCATTCTGTCGAACATAAAAGGGCTGTCGTAAAAACCTTACAACATCGGTGCGAACGCATTTCTTCTAATCCTCACCTGCGCGCTTCTGAGGATGCTGTTATTGTTGACCTGTTGATGAAGCGGAATTGTCCTAAACGTTTTATTGATAACACGCGCAAACAGATGGGGCAAAGAAGAAGTCAAGACAATGGACGACTTAGGACAGGGCAAGTAACAATACCCTATTTGAGAGGTGTTTCTGAGTCTATTCGCAGGGCCCTCGCCCCTTTGAATATCCGCACTGCTTTCAAACCCCATCGTAAACTATGCGACCTCATTTCTAAACCTAAAGATTCCACCCCCCTAGAGTCCCAGTGCGGTGTTGTGTATAAAGTTAACTGTCTAAACTGTGACGCATCCTACATTGGGGAGACAGGCCGGAAGCGCTGCACTCGCTTAAACAAACACAAAAGGGAAGTGGCGAAGGCCACGCATGCGACAAGAGCGAAGACAGAACTCGTAGACCATTGTTGGAATAAGGGTTACTGTTTCGACTTTGGGAATGCGTCCACTTTGGCGCGCGAACTAAGGTGGGGTCCACGCAGGCTCATGGAATCATGGTTCATCCGAAGTGACTAATCAGCTTGCAATACCAAGCGCGGCCCCCTCCCCGATGTGTACGCGGACTTGCTTAAATAGGACTGTTGAAGTTTTTTCCCTAATTCCTGCTTTTAGGTTTCACTGACGATGTTTCCCGCATGGGAGACGAAACGTTTGATTAAATTGTTAATGTTGTTGGGTAAAGTCGGAGCAGTTTTTTTATCATTATGATTCCCGGCTTTTGGAATATTTTTTCATGGTGTTTGTGTTAGTCTCTAATGGTTATTTGTGGGATGTATTTAGTAGTGCCTTCAAATACCGCAAAATGTTACATTTACTAACAAAATCCCCCCAAAATCTTGTAGCTCTGTAGCTATACGTTTATTCTTTTGGTATTCATTCTGTATTATTTTGTCCCCATTCGAAATACGTGCGAAAAGTATTCAAAATATATCAGAAATATTCCCTACCCTCAATATGCTGTTTGTGCACTTTGTAGTGCACAAATGGCATTTTGACGGGCAAGGAATTATATTTTGGGATATCTGAAATTTTTTTCTGATTAATATTTATGATCTATTATGAATACCTTTCGCACGTATTTCGAATGGGGACAAAATAATATGGAATGAATACAAAATAAATATTCGTATTCAATATATTTCAAGTTCGTTTCAAGTACTGCCTCTTTTTGCTAAGGGGTGACAGTCTTTATATGGAATGTCATGTAGTCCGACTTCTTTGTCACCAGCAGAACTGGCTGCAAGCTTTGCTTCCTCATTACCCGGTGTACCAACATGGCTAGGGACCCAGCAAAAGATTATTTCAATATACCTTTTGGAAGCATCAATGATTTTATTCTGCAACTCTATGATTATTGGGTGTTTAGTGGTATTTAGTAATGAGAGCGCTCTCAGTGAACTAAACGAGTCACTATACACAACTGACTTCATGCTCTTCGTTTCTATAATATGATTAACTGCCAGGCGGATACCACATAGTTCAGCCGTTAAAATTATGGCTGTATATGCAATTCGTTGCACATAGAAAACAGAGGAGCCAACCACGGCACATCCGACGAACGTTTCCGTCTTGGTGCCATCTGTGTAATACGAGCTGTGTCCAGAGTATCTACCTTGGATTTCATAAAATGCCTGTTTGATGCATTCTGGTGGGGTGTCTTTCTTGCTGTGCTTAGTCAGTGAAAGTCACACAAAATGAGGCTATATTCCCGAGGAGCTATTGCTTGAGGTACGGGGGTCACGGGCATTGTACAGCTCAGTCCAACCGAATCTGCTGCGGCTGCATTTCTCATACTAAAAGGTGGGATTACAGAGGGCTTGTTGTCAAAGGTGCGCTTATATCTTGTTTCTTCCACAACCTCGCCTGCAGGATGCAGGGTGAATGAACGTATTCTAAGGGAATACATAAACCCCCAACGCAAACCTTCGCTTTTCCAGAGACAATTCATTTGTCTCTGCATAAGGGTGGGGATAGGCGACGTGCGGAATGCACCTGCAGACAGTCGCAATCCCTGGCGATGAATGGGGTCAAGCATTCGAAGACCTGAGGGCCTTGCCGATTCATATACGCGACTACCATAGTCGAGGCGTGAGCGAACCACCGAACTGTGAATTCGGAGAAGACACACTCTAAAAAAAAAAGGTGTCAAGGGAGAGTAAGTGCCCTAACTTACTCTCCTTTAACTCTATCTGCATGGAAGTTACTCTTTCCCGACCGCTTCTTTCGATGATACTCTCCCTTAACCCGACCTCGACCTCGAGAGTAACTGTAACGAGAGTTAGTTTCTCCTCGCGATATCACGGGCTGTCGATAGATGGCGCCGCTATGGGTTCGGCGCAAGTTCGACGCTGTTCGGCGCAGGTATTTTTTTCGTTTTCTCGGGGAAACCTTTTTTTCCTATCCGCTTTTCTTTTTTTCTTTTTTTTTTCTTCTTTTTTCTTTTTTTTTTTTTGGGGGGGGGGGGGAGATGGGCAAGGATGTTTTAATAAATGAGTTGGTACAGCCTGCCTTGACGGGTTTATATTTCAGTATTTATTAACTTAATTATTACCTGCGACAGGAAGATCATTTGAGCGGGGGACACTCCTTTATCCAAGCCATAGGCAATTAATGTTTTTGCTACACAGATATATTAAACAATAAGCATATAGATCAGTGTGTAAACGGGTGTATGAGCGGATGCTGACGCGCGTGTGCGATTATGTTTCGTTACATAAGTGCCTAGGGTTGTTATGTAGCCCAGGGATGTTTTGGGGGCATTGTTATATTTTTGGGGGGTCGTTTCAAGTTACTGCTGAGCCCGACCTCACTGATCGTAGGAACAGGTATATGTATAAATCAAGTATTTTTTCCACATTCGCATTAAAAGCAAGCAAAGAGGAAAACCTCCCTCCGTGAGAGAAGAGGTCGGCTTCGCGCGGTCTATTGCATACGCCACGTGACGACCATTTCATAAAGCGTCGCCCTAAACACGGCGTTCGTTTCGAAGCCATGTATAGGTTCAAAAAACCTATACATGGCGGCAAGCCAGGTTTATGGTACGTGACACTAGGGGCTCCCTTATTTTCACCGCCGTGGAGAAAATAAACGACGGAGCCAGAGCGTTTGGAAAAGTAGTTAGCGATGATTTCCAAACTTGTTATGCGGTCTTTGTTTTGAGTCATTAAATAAACTTGGCTTGACTACTACCTTTTTTTTTTCAATATTTACATTTTACTTTTCGAAGCGAGGGAGTCGATTAGTCTTCTGCTCTGTTCAAGAAAAGCTCTGGGGGGTTAAACCTTTAACTCTGCACAGTTTGCTACATCCTTTAACTGTTTTAACCTCACTCTCCGAAGCTCCCTTGACAGGAAGGTTTTCGATATAAGAGAACATTCAAGATCGCTGCTCTTTTCCGCTGTTCATCAAACAGTTCCTAATGTACAGCGGAAGCACCGTGTAGCATTCCGGATATCGATATTTGTGGTAGGGATCTCACTGGCTTTAAATATAGATACATTAGTGTGTAATACAGAAGTCTTATTTCGCTGTCCAACAGAGCCACATTTAAACTGCCATTGACGGGTTCACCTTACGTTCAGTTGATTCTACACAGCAAGCGATAGCTCAATTATTTGGGGGAGAACGTACACTGCTCTATGTCGCCCTACGATATGTTAAAAATATGCTAAGCTTCTTATGTTCAATGTCCCCGAGGTACGAAACACGGACGACAGAACCTCAGTTAAAGGCCGGCCCGCAAGCAGAGAGAAGGAACCCGACCCTCACTTTCCTTCTCGCCACTGTGAAAGGAGGAAATTGCCTCTCGTTTCCTCCTCGCCATTTTCCGATCTTTTTATTTTTTTTTTATTTTTTGCCAGCTGCCTGGTTTTTTTTTGGGGGGGGGGGGGGGTTTTGGTTTTTTTTACAAGTTTGGGGTGGAGGAAATGAAAGCTTCGAGGATTTGAAAAGATTATCCAGAAGCCAGCCGGCACACCTGCGACAAGGAGCTGAACCAACCGAGTAGCTGTTTTGAGCGAGTTTGGCACTTGCTCTTCCCAACGAGTTGCATTGGCTCTTTTTTAGCATTGGGTTGGAAGACAATTCTTTGCTGTTGTGAGAGCAGAAATGCCTTGTTCTGCTCAAAGAAGTAGTCATTGAAGTTTCAATTTTAATATAAATATCTGATTCGGCACCTTTCGTTGTTTAGGCGGATTCATGGCAACAACGGGAAGTAGGAGCGGCATTTTCTGTATATCAGGGATGGCGCTCCATAGACCAGTGGTTCTGAATCATCATGGTTCGTAAACCGGCAGAGGTGACGGAGGATCCCATCCGTAGTGGGTCTAGCACTTTTCGGTGTAGAGCGTTTTGCTGTAGGGCATTTCGGTGAGGACTATTTGGTGCACAGACATTTCAGTGTACGGACTCTGCTGCAAAGACTTCTCGGTGTGGGACTTTTCGGTGCGCGGATATTTCGGTGCACGAACATTTTGATGCATGGACATTCGACGCTATGGTTTGCTCGCCGGTATCTCTTTTACAACGTACGAAGACACGGTTCACATCGTGTTTGCGGGTTGAGTTGATAGAGATAGTCTCCTCTATAAGGTTTTGGCTTTATTACTGTCCTGCGTCTGGGAAAGGACCCAAACAGGAAGGCGTTTGAAGTCGTTTGTGTATTCAGAACAATTTTGAATATCTTCAAATGCGCTTCCTCCGCGCAATCGCATAGCTCCGATTGTTAATAATAAATTGCGATGACCTCGCACGACAAAAAAACAATGTAATTATCACTTGTAACTCATTAGGGAATAAAATAGGCGTGTACGGGTACAAAATAAGTGTAATCAAATCAACTATTGATTTGAAGCAAGTAAACAAGTCGAATTTCGTGAATGCTAAATCTATTTTATTTGGTATCAAATGTTTCCTCATTCTCGTACGAAAAAAAACAGTGACCACAGATCATACACAGCGTATGATCTGTGGTCAACGTCTCCTTCGATTACGTAATGATGTCGCCGGACGTAAAGAACTGCCTTACAATCGTGCTTATAAAGGGCGATTTTTTTTTTTTTTAACGACTAGACATTTTTCTAAAAAGGACGTCGGAGTTACGCAATTGCGGTTTGTACCTTATCTGTAGTCATCAAAAACACCAAATCATTCATTTATAAAGAGATCTAGTGCACGTGAAGTGGTTCACGGCGTCCTAAAAAGCCGAATTTGGACGCGAATCGTGTTACCGCAATCCTTTCGCCCACCGCACTCCTCGCCCCTTCTACAGTAGCGTTGTCACAGTGATGCGCATGATTTGTCGCTTTGGCTTCATGGCCTTAGGCTGTGCCACGCGGAGATGGAGCCCACATAAAATCAGAACTATATTTTCGCGCCAAAATTAGGAGGACGCCGTATAATAGTGTACGCGCGTTACATCTTTTTAAGAATGGACGGTTTGGTGGCTTGCGATTATGGCCAACAACTTTCTAAATACAAGATGCCGTTTTCTTTTCTAATTAAAAGGTTAATTAGCGAATTTTAGGCAATCGGTCGGTTTTAGTTGCGTTCGTTATTGAACTTAATCGTCACCTAGCCGTATAGCTCACCTACACAAACCGCAATAGCGCTAATTTTCACTGGACAATTTGGTGGCTTTCGATTACGCCCAAGAACTTTATAAATCAACTATCCCGTTCTCTTTTATAATCAAAAAGTTCATTAACAAATGTTAGGTAATCAGTCGGTTTTTGTTGCGTTCTTTCTTGAACCCAATCTTCGCCTGGCCGTATATAGCTCACATCCACAAAACGTTAATTTCCATGTTTTTTCTAATATCTAATAAGTAAAAAAAAAAAAACAAAAAAAAAAAAAACGTTGTATGTAAAACAGAAGGCAGTTCTTTTCTGATATAAATAAAGCGTGGGGCACCGCGTCTTGCATGCATCTTTTTTTTTTTTCCGGCCTATAAAAACAAATCCCGGGACATTCGAAATTGAGTTTATGATGGGGCGAGCGCTTTATCACGGGGTATTTTGTCATGTTTCATAAGCTTTATTACGAGTCAGAAGGAAGCCACGCAAGCCGTATCACGTTGCAAACAGCTAATCGGGTGTTTCTCAAGCAGTTTTAGAACTTTCCATTTGACATTTTGGTTCCTAATACATCTAAAAAAGTTTGGTACTTAGTCCTAAACATTTAATTTATTAGGCATAATTAAAATACTGCAACTCTCGCAAGACGTCTGCCCAAAACATAAAGTTGGTTTCATTGGCGTAAAGTCTTTCATTTTTATGCTTGGTCTTTAAAGATTCGTGAAAAGCATTCGCGACCTTATCTGTCAAGCCGCGTACGCGCACAGCGCGGCCTTCTCGGCAAGTTATGTTCCCTCATCGAAGACGACAATGAATAAAAGGTAGGATCAAAATCTTTATGCCTGAAGAAAGCGCGAGTTTAAAATAATTCTAAGGGTGTCAGTTGATTTTATTTCTACTATATTCAAATTTCAACACTCGTCGCGGGCAGCATGAATGGAAGCACTGTACTCTTGGCGCAAACCAGTGCCCAGTCAACGGTCCTACACTCAAACACGCATCACCACCCGACCTGTTTGAAAAATAAATAATTTCCAGTACTTTTGGTAGAAAAGGCGAATTTTCTACTGAGCGTGATATTTTGTGGGCCCAAAAGTCCTGTAGCCGAGATCGGTAGTTCATAGCTTCAGGAAGACGAAGAACGACAGATGCATTATTTCCCGCGGAAGTAGTGTTTTGACTGAATTCCACATAAAATTGTATATGCACAAATTGGTGGCACGATACCGAACTTGCTTGATTACTTTTCTTTTAAAGACAACATAACCAGGCATAATCTACAGATATTGGAGAATTCATTTTAATTGGCGTACAGCGCGATAGACAAGTATGGACATAAAGAACACAATAGAGCTCTGCATTTCTATCGCATTTCTTTCCGTACTTGTGGACAGTTAGTCTGCATGACTAAATTCAAAAACTGCCAAATCGTTTAAGCCTACCCCTTTTTATAGTTTTTTTCCTAGATGAATTGTGGCGAATCCCGGTTGGGTTCGATCTCGCACGTGTTCAAGGACACATTTCGGCATGATTTCCCGCTTGGTGACGACGTTGAGCTGACCGCTGTTCCGCTACTTTTCTAAGTAGGCGGGGAACGCCAGACGCCTAATTAGCCAAGCAGCCCCAAAACTTGCGGTAGCACACCTTCCGAACTCCTGGTTTTTTTTTTTGGAGATGGCCTTCGCCCACCCTGACAAAGCCCCAAACAATTATGTAAGGGCTGCAGAGGCTATCTGGGCATTCCATTTCTTCATCAGCGAACAAATGCGAACAGAAGAGAATGAAAACTTCGTAATACCTGCTGTCTTTTAATAAATGGCATAATATGCTACTATTACTAGTTGCACTATTTTACGCGAAGAAAATTGTGATTTTTCGGTTTAATCTCCGTGTTTCCCGTTCTCTTTACTGATACGCAAGATATTTGTCGGGTGTCAAGTTTTCAGTTACATTTGTTGACAGAAACTAATTTTACGTTTGGCCACGAAGAAATTTTTTTCAAAGGCTGAAGATAGATGAAATATACCATAAACCGTTTCAGTTCTTATGGAAGTTTGTTTTTACTCTTCTTAGTAGCTTCAACGAGGCGGCCGTCACTCTAGAAAATACCTGTAGTACTAACGTCTTACAGGTATTGTATTATGTATTTTACAGTATTATGTCTGAAATGGTCAGACTGTGTCCCTCTGACTGCAATATCTTTGACTTGTAAGTACACATGATTATTAGTTTGTACAAAAAACAAAAAACGAAACAAAAACACAATAGTGATAAAATCACAATTCAGTGTGCCGTTGTTAGAACGACAAATTTTCAACTCTCTGGGTAGAGCTCAAAGATCGGATAAAAATACCCATCTTTTTTCCTTCTGCTGTGATGTTCAAGTTCCGTTCACTCGAGATAAATATGCGGTGTTGTAGCGTGTGTGGCCGCATGCGGAAGTATCTGAATGTAAAAGTTAGTTGGTGTTGACTATCTGAGTGTTTTTAGAACTGCAGAAAAAGAGCAAAAGAAAAAAAAAAGAAGAAAAGCGAGCCAGCCCGAACCCTTCCGAACTCATATCCAGCCTGCCTAACTAATCCCTGGTGTTTGGGATTGAAGCAGAGAACTTTGAAGGGTTACAGAGATTTTGTCGGGGGGCCGGTAAGCCTATTAGCACTCGTGCGAGAAGGTCGTAAAAAGCGAGGAGGAGAATGGAGGAGGAAAGGGGAGGAGAAAAAAAAGAAAAGAGGGGGAATCTTCTGCCACGCTGAAGAAAATTTTGAGCGCCCGCCTTTAAAATGAATGAGCGAAAATGTCTATATGTTCTGTAACTAGCGGTAGCTTCCTCCATCTAGCATGGCCTTTGAAAAAGCCTGTGTCTAGAGTGCCGTGGTACTCTTGCCAAGCGTTCAAGTGCCCACGTCCGATGGCACTCTAAGCACGCATTGGAGTGCCGTCCGAATGCCCTAAATGGGCTGTACAGAAGACGTGGGTCAGCGCGTCCCGAGAAGCATAGCCTGCCGCATCCGTGAGCTAAAGAAATCCGATTCACAAAAAATTTTTCACCATCGAAGTGCTTCGGAAGTGAGGGAAGTGTCGCAAGCGGAAATTTAGAGGACCCAGAGGAAATTAGAGAGTAAATAAATTTAGAGGAATTTAGAAGATAAATAAATCTGTCTTTTACAGACAGCCAAATTTACTTATAGGCTTGGTCTTGGTACCAATCCAGCCAGCTGAAAGTCATGATGTGGAAAGATTGTGAACTTTAATTTGGTCTCCTGTGTTTGTTAGTTACCGAATCGACAACAAACCAGCACCGACCAACCAGCTCTTTCACGACGCAAATATTTTCACGAAAAAACTTCAAAAAAAAAAAAACTTCAAAAAAACAAATAAATAAACACAAAAAAAAATAGTGTGGAATGGGCATGCTGCGGACACTAAAGTTTGTTAATATTTTTCTCTTACTTTTTTTTTTTTTTTTTTGGATGGAGCATTAGTGCAAGCTGGGTGCAAGGTGCGCAAGGAACAAGCGAGGCGCCCGTTGAGTCCGGATTCCCTGGATTACCGCCTTCGGAAGCACACGCTGTCCTCAGTTGCCACACAAAGCCTTTAGTCATGGATCGGGGACTTTATCCCCCGTAAGCTGACAGCGCGGTGGAAACTACGTGCTTGTTAGACCGTTTGACAGTCAGTCTCGCACCACGTGATCACCCCTTCTCCGCATACACACGCGAGGCGAGCGAAATCAAGCGATAGGAGTCAGGCCACTGAATGGTTGGCTAACGCTTAGCTTCACCGCATTGTCAACTTAGAGATGAACGAAAGAAGAGCTTACCTCTACAATCAATTTCCGGCCTGTTATCGCCTGACATCACTTTCTGCGCGCGAAACCTCCAACCTTGAAAGCAACAAGATCGTTTTGCCCACGAGCAAGCTTCCCGGAACTTTAGAACGGATGCCTTGCGAACGATGGGGCCTAGGAAGAGTAGCGCTGCCATATTTTTTTTTTTTTTTTAATTCTGTTTTTGATTTTACGAACGGTTTCGGAATATATGACCGAATACCGTTTTGGCATCTCCACAGAACTAAGATTTAGTGACACTATGAATGTGTCATTGATAGTAGGTATTCCATGCGCAATTATGCATAAATATATAGGACAACGATAATTTATTTGTTATGTTTGTGAACACGGAAAATACATAAATGAATTAATTAATATATTTATAAAAGTATCTGTTTCACATTTTTTCTCAAGAAGGTCTTTCTCGCGCGCTTCATGGGTAACAACACAATCATTTAAGTACTGACGTGTGCACTTATATGGCAGAATTTTTTTTTTTATGCAAAAGAACTTTACGTTAATTTACCTTAATTACTTTTCTCGATTAAAATTTCCCTATAATAAGGGACGTGCTTAAATGCATATATGCTTCTGTGCAACCCTGCTGTCATTGCTGCCAAAAAAAGCAAACATCTTTTTGATAGGACAGGTCAGGAGTGCTTATATTATAAATTTGAAATAAACACCCGTGCCAAAATCACCGGTGCATTTCCAATGAGAGGGGCCGCCATCCCGTGCTCGCCTGGCGTATAAATGATCAGTGACTCGTCATTCGTAATCTATAGATAGTATTTCGGATGAAAACATTATTTCAAAGCAAATGAGGGCGAAATTACAGTCGATGTGCCATAGTGAATCGTTAATTAAACAAGAGTCCCACCTACACCAAATCTATGACGTCGCGCTTAGGCGGTGGTGCAGCCTGTTGAACGGAGCATGGCCGAACGCTTCACACTTCGGAAAATGGGTACATGCAGCGCGTCGTGCGCGGAGCTCTTGTGTGCAAACGCGTGCTTGTTTACACGCAATGAGTTGGTGTACACTCGATTCAAAGGTCAAACTGTTCGTGAGAGATTATTCGGCGTGAGGTCGGTCTGCCTTTCAAGATTTGCGACACTGGTTCACGCTGTACATGAGACACGCGTAGCTATACTCTGTTTTATACTTAGCGTGCAACGCTGTGAAAGCTACTGACGCGAGCGCGTGGCTTCATCTATGGTTTTGTTTGAGCGAGAACGCGTGCAAATGATCAACGAGATCAAGCCCCACGCTCGCACCAGTAGCTCTGACAGCGTTGCACGCTAAGTATGAAACAGAGTATAGTGCAGCACGACCGCTAACCTGAGGTCGTTAACGTGCATCACGCGCTATACTTAGTTTCACCTCCGAATGAACCGCAGATGCTGTTTCAGTGCTTGTGCACCCGCGAGCGCTCGTGTGCCCGCCGAGGCGTCATCCAAAACAATTAGCTCGCGCTTTTAGCACGTGTGACCAACAATGGTCCATGCTGAGTTGAGACGAAGTATTCCTGGTGTTCATAGCACGTTCTACAGAATGAGCTTGCGCTCCTCGTGCTCCTAGCTCCAACCAGTCAGCGACACGCGCGGGCTAGCGCGTAAACCTCCCTTTGAAACAAAAATTTCTAGCGCAAGCGGTCATTCCGCGAAAACTCCTCTGAAGGCTGCACTTTCGTGCCGGTAGCCTTCGCTGTTTAAGGACAAGCCTCGGGCACGTGCAGCATTCGCGCGGAAATATATGTTGGTGGTGTTGTAGTATTTTGAAGTGCAGGAGAAAAGCTGGAAGCCACCCGCATCTATTTCACAAGCAGAGTGCTCGCGAAAGTAGCGTAACTGCTTTTAACGTAAGCTCCACTTTTAGAAACAGATTGTAATTGTGTGAATAATCTTCATTCTTTTTTTCCCAAAAAATTGATTTGTGATAGGAGTGATCTCCGAGAATACGGGTCACCAGTGATACATGTATAGTGCCATATTGGCGTGATATTTGAGTTCTGTGCTCTTGATGGATCGTGTTCCTTCTTATTATTCCTGTTTTTTTTTTTTTTTTTCTTTTTGCAATTTGAGAACTGGACTTTTATGTAGTCGGACGCTGTGTTTCTCTACCTGTGACAATTTGATAGTTTATGTACGAAATTAATCCCTAAAATAATGCCCTCTGCACACCGTAGGTATTTTATAAATAAATAGAACAAATAAATATCCGCGGGAAGGGTGCGCTAATAACTGATTGAATAATTTTCGATTAGTCTTTCATAGGTTGGCACATAGCCTCCTCTATACGGAGAAAGCCTGGCACATCGACGACGGAGCCATAGAGCGCGCGGCCGCAGGAAAAAGGAGAGGAGGAGCGCGCCGAACGGGGACCAATATGGTAGCGCAGAGCAGAAAGGGCAGACCTAGACAGCGAGCGCTTGGGTCATGAGCGGCCGCTCCCCGAACCACGCTTGTTTTTGTGTTTTCGTCACCGTTGTTTTCGTACTCCGGGAGAAACGGGCGCGGCGATTCGAAAGGGCGCAGGGAGAAACGGGAAAGGGTGGACGTTGAGTTTCTCCTCTCCACGATAGCGACAAGAAAAGAGAGAGAGAAAAAAAATTGTTTCTGCGTTTGGCCGCTCGCTCTTTTGTGGCGCTAGTGGATAAGGTTCTCTCCGCTCCCGTTTCTCCGCCCCTCCTTTCCCATTTACGGCGGCCGTCTTTTCACGCGACGCGCCAGGCTTTCTCCGTATAGAGGAGGCTATGGTTGGCACTTTACGACAGTTAATCATTCAAATATTAAGCTGAGATCTGTTTTTGTAGTGAAGGCAACGTGGAAACCGTTCGCGAGTTTTAGAGATTCGAAGAGCTGTCGCTGTAAAACGCCAAACACTATCCAATGTACTTTCTTTTTTTTTTCGGACATGTTGGTTTGAATATATTTACTGTGGCTGATGCTTTCAACGCGTGAGCTCTTGTTTAGTGGGGGCATTCCTTCAGTAGTGCACCCGCTCTCTCTTGCCTCAGAATTACGCAAATCATATGATTAATAACCCCTCCAACTAGCAATCCGGAAAATGGGTTTTATCGACGTGTTTTATCCGCTATGGCAATCAGTTTGTTGGAGGATGCTTCATCGACAGAATCGTCTCGTCGGCACCCTGTGCTGTCCCATCGACGGTTTCATCAAAACGAGCGTTGTATCGTTTCATAACATAGCTTGCTTTGTGGTAGCATTTATGGGCGAGCCCTGCGCACTTTACGCGTCCGTAACGGTCCGCCGGTCGGTCGTTTGGATTGGAGCCACCACAGATTGGAGCCACCACGTAACCACAGTGGAAATAGCGCTCCATATAATAGTCACAAGGTCACGTGACTATAATCCATGCGGGCGATGTAAACATCCTCACTGATGAATCCATGAATCCCGAACAAGAGCTCTGCCGGACAAAAGCTTTTATGACCCGTACTAAACCTCAGCACATTTTTTCCAGAGACCCGGATAAAAGTACATCATTTTACGACTACACATGAGCAAAGGGTGCATGAAGAATTTTTTTTATTTCATTGCCGATCTTGATATGAGGACCGTATGTTTGTTCTGGGGGCCGAAAACTGCGATCAGAAATGTCTCGATATGGGCTCATCGGGACCGCCAAATGGGGCTGCCGATGTCCGCGTCAATGCCTCGCAGTTCTGTCGCGGCCAAATGCATGAAACCTTTCGCTCCAGATTATTATGTTGACTCTATGACCTCGAGAGAAAAGCTTCGTACTCTAACTACGGGTTTATGGACTCCATTTCGTGTCCAGTGAAGAACCCCGGTGCGATTGACAGGACAAGAACATATTCTGAAACGTGGTTAGACAAGGACGGCTCTATGACTTTACGGCACTACTGCTGCCACAATAACACGCCGAATGCCTCCAACATGGCAGCAAGGCACTGATAGCAGACGATAACGTCGTTTTTGATTCAGAGTTTAGCCGGAAATAACGTCAACTGCAAAACGCAAAAAAAAAAAAAAAAAAAAAAGAACGAGCACAAAGAAGTATGAGTGCACACTCGGAGCGCTACTGGCTACTGAATTTTATTTGGAAAACACAAACATATATACACACATTATTATACCTCACCCCAAATGAATCTGATTTCCTTGTTTGATGAAACGAGTGACGACGCACTGATGCAACCGTCATCCTTCTTTACACTGATTTTGAATGCCTCGAAAATTTTACCCTCTGTTTTCGGTACCCACTTGCCCGGAATAGGTATTTTATCTAGCAAAAAATCATACGAACGCTTATCACAGTGGACTGCCAAGTTCCACAAGGGAGACCGCTTTACAGAAAGTTCATGCCCTGTGTACGATCTGGTGGTGGACGAAAGCACCCAATGTCAAAAGCCCGTGCCAAATGCCCCACGACTGACACCTCACCCTTTAGCCCCGCCTTTAAAAGGCTAGCTTGATCAGAAGCCCATGACGCGAATCCCGAGATCACATGGCCGGGCCCTCACCGTGACGGCGGAGCATTCTGCTTTTAATTAAGAGACAGCAAGTGTGCACGCGAGCGTGTGTAGTGTAATCATGCCGTCATTTGTAGACCCTCAACGTATTAGCTTAAGACATGGAACAATGCTGGTTGAAGCTCGCACAGAGATTCTGCACGTGAGGCTATAATGCCACACCCGTACGATCGCCCACATGTGGTTGGTATTTTAGACTACCGATCTGGCGCAATCCACATGTTTGCGTGCATGTTTTTTTTGTGTGTGTGTGCGCATGTTTTGCTGTTTTGTTTATTTTTGAGCTTCGCTGGTGCTCCAAGGCAACGCGAAAGTGGCTGACGATTTTCTTGAAAATCATATTGCCTCTTTTTTATTCGTTGGGAGACATTTGATTTATCATTCTCTTTTTAATGTTGACATTAGGCTTCAGGCTGAGTTCGGAGCGTCGTGTCTGCCAGACTCCTTTTGTCTTCTTGCTAGAGCTGTCATGTCTAAGCAATCTCTACCACATTGGTTTTTTTGGATATCCGGCAAGCAGATACCAGCAGAGACAAACGAAAGAATTCGAGTGCCCTTCCCCCGCACGGCGGGGGGGGGGGGGGGGGGGGGGGGGGGGGGGGGGGGGGGGAAGAAGGCGCACGCACCGACGGCCTCGAAACCGGAATGCTTACAAGGTCGCTCGGCCTGGTGCAAGACCTCTACCTTTCCCTGGGAAAGCGCGAGAGAGGGTGATGAGAGGACAGTTCCCCACCCGTTTTCCCCACACTGCCCTACACCATCACCAATATCTCCAAATCTCTTTGTAAGCGGACTCGGCGTCCTTGAGGCGGAACTCCCTTCGTTCCTAACCTGATAGTGCCGGGCGAGCTAAGCGCCCACCGGACCAGTTACCACCTGCCCCGCTCTCTGCGCGTGGTTACAGGAGGGAGCGTGATCACGTGATTATGGACAGACGTGCGATTAGTTCACCGGGCACCCCTTAGCTTCCTCTACACTTTCAGCTTAGGAGTGACGGAGCCCAACCCGCAAGACACACACGCTGTAAAAAAAAAAAAAAAAGAAGAGAAGAAGGCGTTGAAGCGGCGCGCAGCAAAACGCCGTCGAGGCGAGATCTCTTTGCTCTGGCGGCATTTCGCCATCGGAGCGGCGGAGGGAGACGAAAGCCGGTGCACTCAGCTCGCGGACGAACAAGTCCGTCACGTGATGTTTACCGGCCGCACCATCGACACCGCTGCGTGCGCTCGTTCGCGCGGGAACCACCACAGGCGGTCCGGATGACAGCTCTTCCATGACTTCGCAGTTGCCGCTATCACCTGTCACCATTCAACCACACTTAAAAGGTAAGTAGATCATTTTCGCATGCGCCTTTTAGAGGTAATCGAAGTGCAGAAGGAATGAAAGACGCGTAACTTAACGCGATAGCGCGTGTTGTGTCAGGAAACGCGCTCAACCTTGTTGCTTCCGCTTTCCCCACTCAGTCGCACGAGGTCAACGCTTCCTCGCATCAGACTCGACTCGATTGACGTGTGCAGGACAAGGGCTCATTGCCGTGAGACTTGCCGTTGAGAACACGTGAAAAGTTTTACGGAAGCGCAGTGCCGAAGGGAAAAGACGCAACTCGTCGAGATCAAGTTTACCGCGGCGTGATCAAAGCTTCCTTGGCACGCCGAAGCGCTGCGTCTCTCTGCCTTCGCGCGCTTGGATACCGATCAAGAATCGGCGCCGCGGCAAAGTTTTGAAGGTGTGTCGCGCGTATATGTCATTGCATCATATATCGGGCACGGAGTTCTGGGTCGTCCAGCTGTTCCGGCGAGTTGCTATGAATAAAGGGGGAAAACAATATGGGGACGGTTGCTCTTATGCACTATTAACCATGGCTATTAACCAAGTTCCATATCTGCTCTAATGAATCACATGGCAGCACAAATAGAGCAACGCTGCGGAGCAAGTTTGGTTTTTGAAGGCAAACCTACAAGACAGCGAGAATTAAAATTTTTGAAGCGCGACCCATATGGTCGTGTGCAGTCCCTTGGCCAATCCCAATTAGGCGTTTCGCGCTCAAACGTCAAGTGCAATAAAGTAGGTTTATAATGAATCAGCACTGATCATTATAAACCTACTGAGGAGCTGTTGTGCACAATATTCTGTAAACCGTCTAACGACGAAAAAAAGACGTGCTGAGTGCGACACAATTTGTGCGAACAAGTGATCGCTGGTTTTTTCAGTTTTTCTCTTTGAAACCAAGGGATGTCATCCAAGTTATTATTTTTACGGAAAGAGCTCATATAATGTAAGCAAAACCATTTTGTGTTCGCTAATACTATTTGGAAGTAAAATGTGCCGATGTCGTGTTCGCGCTAACAATGTCGTGATGTGTACCTTCCTCTCCTCGTTCGTTGCCACTGGAGACTGGATCAAGCTCTTTCTGGACCGCTAGTGCCGGAAGTTACAAATACAGCCGTCAGAGTAAAGTAAAACGCTGCTCCAGAAGCACATATGGCTTCATGTACATTGCACTCGCAAAGCACATTTACACATTGATTCCTGATCGTTATCTGAGCATGGGAGGGCACGGAGACACAGCACTTTTTTGAGCCAGGGAAGTTTTGATCACACCGCTAGACCGGTGAAACTTGCTTTCGACCAGTTATGCCTTTTTCCTGTGGCACTCTGCTGCCGTAAAAATGTCCACGTTTTCTCAACGGCAAGTTTCACGGCTTACACAGGGTTTTAAAGAACTTCTTTGGCAAATGACGACAAACAAGTAGAAAACGTCTTCAGCTCGCTGCCGCCAGCCTCCGCCACGTTCCAAAAACAATTTTTCGACGTGCAAGATGGTTGTTCGGTGGCCGCACTCACGCTGCAGCGAGCAAGCGGGAATGCGTGATCCGGCAATTGTCATAGAGACCAGTGGTTCGATCGTTTCGCGGTAGGCCTACCGAGGCGAACGACGACCGTGCTTGCATAACTTACCGCAGGATGGCGCCACCGACATCATTAGATGCTGGCTGGAAGCAGACGAAGACGTGCCACCTGCTTTTGCCACTATGATTTATTAAATACTTTCAGCGGATATGATATGTTACCGCTCGATAATAAATAGGACTGAGGTACACAAACCACTTCTGTCCCACGGTGAGCTGAGCAAGCACTCTGCCATAGACGGAAACAATTTTGTCCTTTCATGAAATTAAGGAACCCCAAGTTACTCGCTTATATTTCTCTACGTAAAAGCAACCATTAAAATATGTGCTTGAGCGAAAAGTAGACACTTTCCGAGAAAAGTTTTCAACTTTTCCTTTATGGTTGCTTCCCTTTGGCTGGAACGATTATTGATGCCTTGCATGGGAGGAAGTGAGGTGTCAATCATTGTTTCAGTGGCCCCAATTACTTGAGGATCACTCGTACGATTCTTCCTCGCTGTATTTGCATTTTAAAGGGATGCTGAACCGAAATCTGGATTCCACAAAACACGGCAGCAAAAGCGTGCAACGGGATGCTACAAACACCAAAACATCACCCGTATAGCGATATCTCGACCATATTTTCTAAAAAAGGAGGTGCATTTGACAGATATGTTGACGTCTTGTTTCTCCGAGAAGAGTCGAGAAGGAAAGGGAACGGTCTCGCGTCCTCCCCGCCTCGCCGCCTTGATAGGGCGAAGCGAAGAGAGGAGAAAACCAGATACGTTGACGCCACGTCCCTCGTCGGCCTCGTTCAATCTTGACCTCTTTTTCCAAAAATACGGCCGTCAATTCAAAATATCGCCTTACGAGTAGTCTCGTAGGGATTCTAGCGTCCCACCTACAGCTCCTGCATTGTTTTCTGAAATCCAAATTTCGGTTCACCATCCCTTTAAGGAAAAATGCATGTTGCATGCAACGTGTGGTTTATTCGCTCTGTTGAAATAGTTTTATTGCCCTGCAGTTGTCGAAGACTGAACTGATTTAGTAAATGGATCGAGATTTAAAGGTGTTTTGCGTTTTTACTTTCTATCCCCTTCTATTACAACACTTCCAACAACAATCTTTTTGCTGCAAATATTTGTCTGTGTTTAATCACAGTTAAAATAGTTTTTATGGCACTTTGAGGAACTGCGGGGTTTTCTATAGTACTTGCATCGCTTTTTACAAGGTGATGAACCGGAACCACCTGCTCCAAAAGCTGAATTCAGAGGGGGGGGGGGGGTCACACTACCACAGCCATGATGGAGCACTCACACATATTTTTGTTGCAGACTATACTTCTGAGCATCGCCAGCAATGACGGGGCCCATCTGCTGGACGGACCATGGGACGCCACTGAACCGATCATTTTCGAGCCAACCACGGGAAACAGCGGCTCCCAAAACCCGTCCTGGTGGATCTCAAGTTAGGAGCATTAGGAGCCTGCCAACATTGGTCGTCAGCTGCGATGCCTCTACAAAAGCCGTTATCCCATGCCGGTCATTCGGGGCACGCTACCACAGCCGTGATGGAGCACTCAAACATCTTTTTGCTGCAGGTTGGTTATTTGAAAACTTCAGCTTGCTGTCATTCTAGCAACTAATGTCTGCTAGTGGTATTGTGGCCCAGTGATTGCCAAATTTAACATAGCTCTCTCGAAATTTTCTGACAATTATGTTGTAAATTTTTTTTTTTTTTAATTGTACAGTTAATGACAACTAGTTACTTTCCAAACAGAAGTTGCTAGAATTTATTCTTGCCTTTGTTCTATGCTCTCGTATTTGGTTAGACAGCACTAAACCCCGGTACAAGGAAGATTTTGAAAACTAGGGCAACAGAAAGAAAAGACTATTAAAGATAGCCAAAAACTCGAATGTCGAGGCAGCCTGGACCAAATATAACTCTTGGGCCAAACTCTGTATCGAACGTATGCATTTCTTCGAAGACAAATTTTATAACTGTGACCTGCCTTTAATATTATAGAATAAACAAAAAACGTTTTGGAAACATATTTTCTCATATCAGTCATCCTGTTCAATACTCTTGATGAACAATGATGGCAGTGTTATTTCGGACGCTGTATGTCCTACGGTTTTGAACAATTGCTTTTAGTCTACTTTTACTGATGGAGATAGTTCCTTCTTACCTTTTGTACCAGATGTCGATTTTAGGTATATGAACACTATTTCTATAACACCGTCTGAAATTGCGATATTGATGATAACCTCAAAATTTTCAGCTTGGCTGGTGTCGACTCAATTCATACAAAAATTCTAAAAAATACCAAGGGTGTAACCAGCGAAATATTGTCACCAAAAATAGGTGATGAGGCAAAGTAAAACTGAACAAAATGAACGTTTAATGGGGCGAACTTTGCCCAAATTAAAGGGAAATAACAGCACGTCGGAGGCGTCGAGTGTCTTCAATGCAACAGGGTCGAGCACAAGTGATAACTGGTTGCATAAGGCCACGCGGGGCTTCTTTTATAGCACTTTCCTTTCTAGAACATTCTGTACTCGAACATTTTGTACTCGAACATTCCGTACTAAAATATAGAATTAACCACGGCCTTCTCAAATTTTCCAGAAGCATCGTCTTAGGAGTAAATAAAAACATCTGCCGGTCCCAAAATTCAAACCCGGGACCTCTGCATGACAGTCGGGCGCGGTGCCCACTGGGCTACCCCTAAGCACGCCGTAATATGCAGTCTACTTTTCCAGCATTCGTCCACTGGTTGCATCCCACACGAGCGGAAGGTTGGGAAGGTCGTTCCAATCTACAAAAGTGGCGACCGTCACTCTGCGGGAAACTACCGTCTTATATCATTAACCAGCGTTGTATGCTAGTTGTTAGAACCCAATATTTTCTCATGTAGTATCGCTTTTGGAATCTACTAACAACTTTTTCTACCAAGATCAGTACAGGTTTCGTAAAAGATATTCATGCTAGAGGCAGTTGCCGGAGTTCACTCATGATATTCATGTTAATATGAACACTAACTCCCAAAAATGATGTCATATTTTTTGATTACTCTAAGGCTTTCGATCACGTATCTCTCTGTCATTTAATATCAAAACTTTCCTCACTGAATCTTGATTCTCTCACTTTATCATGGATTAAAAATTTTCTTTGTGAAAAACAGCTCAAAAGGGAAAAGGACAAAAAGGAAGGACTACATAGGATAAGTGCTGAATAACAACTGATTTTTCATTGGAATGTGTAGATGGCACTATGCTCGCACGGGCATAGGGCGCACCGTGGATTTTGCACTTCTTTCTTCTTCATTGCACACTCCACATGCTAACCAAGATCCAGAAAATGAATCTCACTGTTTGTTGGAGTCAGTGAAGGTTGGCTCACTCAAGATGGTCTGTTTTTTTTATTATATAATAGGTTTCCTTCATTTCCTTACACATTTGGTCTTGGTGTTTAAACAATACAATGGTGTTGGAGAACTGCGGTTTGCACCCGCAATCGCGACAGTGCACCGCTAAATACTAGTATTAGGTCCCTTGCAATGAGCTTTGGTGTTCTCAGAGTTCGATGTTCAGGCATCGCCCGGTCACCCAGGTATCCTGGTCACCAGATAGAAATCAGAAACATTAAAAGATATATTTTTGTAATTATTGGAACTTTAAATATTCTGAAATGTTTTCTGTATGTCCAGTAACCTATGGGGCTGTCATGTAATGAATACTCTTACTTGCCTAATTTCTGTGTCCTGGCACCTTTCAAGTAATTTCATTTGGGTTTACAGCTTTCTTGAATCACACTGGCACCTGCAGTGCACTTACGTGTAACTCTCTGGGAGGTGCACTCGGCAGTAACCTCTGAAATTAACTTGTGACAGCAGCCTTGATGAAACTCATTGAATGTGGAAATTTCATTTTGAAAGGTATTTTTCGAACTTGCCTTGTTAAAGTGGTTTCATAGCATAAGTCACAAGTTGGTTTCACTGCTTAGTGCCTGCCAGAATGAATCTGAGTTACCTGCACTGTGCTTATGTACAACTCATAGTTTGCTGAAATCGGGAGGTTTAGTTTGTCATTGCATTCTGTTCAGAACCTAATCACATTCCACTTTTTTTTTCCAGGTCCTGTAGTTTTCCGTATGGACTTGATTGCTCTGGAAGTCAGAGATTACCTTCCACATAAAAGCTGGACATGGCCCTCTAATTTTTTCCCAAGAATAAAGGTATGAACAGGTTTTACTCCGTATTGCATCTTATGTGCACTTGCTTGAAATTTCTTACTAACATAGTGTGTAATTATCTCTGAGAGACAAAGTTGGCAGTAACTTTTGAAAGTAACTCGTGACAGCATGCTTGAAGAAACTCATTGATTGCAGCAATTTTGTCTTCGAAGGCATTTTCGGACTTCCCTTGTTAGTTCGTAGCATAAGTCTCAAGTTGGTTTTGCTGTCTAGTTCTCGCGAGGAGTTAAGCTGAGGCTCTTGCAATGCGCTTACGTGTAACTCATAGTTTGCAGAAATTGGGAAATTTATTCTGTCATCGCACTCTGTTAATAATCTAATCACATTCCATATTTTCTGTTTTGCTTTTCCAGGATCTGTAGTTCTTCATATGGACTTTATTGCTCTGAAAATCAGAGATTGCCTTCTACATGAAAGCTGGAAATGGCCCACTAATTATTTCTTGAGAAAAAAAGGTATGAACATGTTTTACCTAGTACTGTATCTTGTGTGCACTTGCTTCAAATTTCTAACTGTTTAAGCACCTGCTAACCGCTGGGATGCGCAGTTGGCGTTAACTCTTGAAAGTAACTTGGGCCCACAACCTAATCACATTTTATGGGCGCTAGATATTTAATTTGAATTGTTCCGGCATCAAAAATTAGTTGGCGTGTTCTCCGTAACTTGCGGCACCAGAAAACCGCAACTCTCAATCACTGAGCTGCACGTCAGGCGTGACAACGGGAATCATTCACACATTAAAAATTAGCTGCCGTGTTGTCCACACCTTGCAGCAACGGCTAGAGCCTGTTGAACTGCTAGCTGCAATGATCTAATAAAACGGACGTCTCAGTGAACAATAATTATATTAGTAAAATGCCATATTTATTGTTCACTGAGGCGTCCATTTTGTTAAGTCACTGCAGCTAGCAGTTCAACAGGCTCTGGCCGTTGCTTCAAGGTGTGAACAACACGCCAGCTAATTTAAACGATTCCCGCCGTCGCAAGTTACGGAAAACATGGCAGCTAATTTTTGATGCCGGAACAATTCCCGTATCCGTGCATCACGTGCGGTACAGTGACTGAGAGTTACAGTTTTCTGCCATGCTTCTACGGGTCAAGTTACGGGGAAAACCGTAGGGCCTCATTACTCTCATGCACGTTAGACATAGTTAATGCTGTGACCATGATGGAAGACAACGGTAATTGTACCGGCATCAAAAATTAGCTGGCAATTTCTATTAATTTGACGGAATTTGTTTTTACAGTGAATCTACGTTTTGTCAGGATCCGATGAGCTTGGATTGTGTCTAACTCTGGACCGGGAATCTCTGACAAGTCCAGCGTGTAATCCACGGCGAAAGGCCCTGTACAGCGCTATTTGTAAGTGCTTTTTATTCTAATAGTTCCTGAAAGACGTTATGATTGGTTACTTTTGTGTTCGAAGTCATGTTTATTTCATTTTTGCTATTAAAATATGGCTGTCTTCTTGGCGGTAGATGTGTGCTTAGTAAAGTCCTCCCAGTAGGTCCAAAGCCGAATGCCACAGAGCGTTGAGTTAGTCCTTATTTGCCAAGATTCGGCTTAATAATAATAATAATAATAATAATAATAATAGTTTTATTAGCACAAAATAATTCACGTACATTAAATACTGCCTCACGAAAGCACTTGCGTGCTTGTGTGTGAGAACAGGCAGTCCATACAAGAAAAACAAATCAAACAGAAAAAGAAAGTAGAGAAAAAGAAACAAGCGTACAATAAACACATCTCAATTTTGACACCACATGTTGCAAACTTAGTTTTATGTAAACATTGCACCTTACCGCGAAATAAAAGGACAGATTAAATAAAACATGTCACACGCCATCCAAATACGGTCAAGCTAAAAAAAAAAAAAAAAACTGTCTATGCCGTTTGCCCTATACAACCATATATTTTACATTGCACTTCGCAGAAAGTTGGGTACACCTAGGAGAACACAATGGGTTTGTTAACAGAGCAAAAAGCGACAAGAAAAATGCATTTTTCCCTCTCCTCTCGATCCATGATATGTTTGCAATAGTACGAAAATACCTCGAACACAATGGGAACACAAGGAGACCGCTTACATGTAAACATTCAAACGTAAAGATAAAAAAAACAAAAAAAAAAAAAACAAAAAAACATTAACACTCATTTTCACTTTTGCACGACGTTGAACCATTTCCTTAATTCTTTTTTCACCTCTGTTAAGGACGAGAGATCTAATAAATTATTTGGAAGATCGTTGAAATATTTAGGAACGTAATGTTTCCGCATTTTTTCCCCATAATTGGTGTATATTCTTGGAATGTCAAACCGTTCTGTGTGCCTAAGACTTTTTTGTTTGATGGACTGTACTCTGAAATTACACGAGAAATAATATTTTGTGATGACTTCGAACTTGCGTAGGTTATCAATAGCCAACAGGTCCAGGTTGGTCAGCTGCTCTTCAAAGGTTCGATCCTCAAGGTGTTGGGTGCGAGTGGAGTGTCAGTTACGTCACTGCGATATGTGAATGTATTTGCCAGTAATTGTCTTTAAACGACGATTTCTTTTTATATGATTGATTTATTTTAAATTGATTCATTCAAATGTCATGTTCTTTCCTATAACAGGGTATTTATTCGACTTCATTTAGTAGTACATTTGACGCTAGTGAGCTGAAGAGGAAGGCCAGCGGTTTGATTTTTAACTTGTAAATGATATGGAGGCACTATGGGTACATTTATGACTACATATTTCTGTGCCGCAAATACCGTAAGCCTTAAAACATTTTTTTGTTTGTTTTCAAATCAACATAGAAATATAGGTGTGAACTTATATGGCGAGGTTGTAATTATCAGTTCTTAAAAACCGGTGAAAGGACAAAAAATGTTTTTTTTTTAAATCTGATTGGGACACAAAGAAAATTGAAATGAAATTTCATTTCAAAGAAAATTGAAATGAAAAAAATTTTTTATTTTAGAGAAATATTGATGGCGCGAGGTGCCTTGCAACTAAGTCAATAGTCACCTCCTTTCAACTTCTTTTCTCTTGGCATTCGGGCATGCGGAGGAGAGGTGGATCGGCTTCGCCTTTACGTTGAGGTGGAAACAACGAATGACCATCTCGTTGAGGTGGAAAGAGCAAATGACCATTCTGTGATGTCATGGACTTTGCCTGCATAATTTCAAATCAATCTTTTGCCGTCAATATTGCTCTAAAAATTATTTTTATTTTTTTTTCGCATAAAATTTATTTTTTGACACGCGTGTCTTAACCAAACGCTTAAAATATATATATATATATTTTTTTTCAAAGCTTCTTCAAGGTTAGATGAAAGGTTGAGGGTCACTATGATGTAGCAAGGTTAGGCCTAAGCAATTTATAGATTCACCTTCCTACTATTTGAAAAAAAGAAAAAAAGAGCTCTAAATTCGACCTTGCAATGCAATGCATTCAGAGTGGTGCAACCATTTCATTCACATGCAACGAGAAATTTAGAGCCCACATCTATTGTGCAGCTGGCTGCATGATGAAGTGGCACACATGAACAGCTTGCTGACTATCTAGTAGTGTCGGTTGTGGCGGAGCTTAGGCATGCCACGATGCATTCTTTGTTTTGACATGTGGCACATTTATCAATTATTTTAACTCTTGCGAATCAAAACCTGTGTGTTCTTTGGTTGGGGTACTTTTATATATATATATTTAGAATTTGTGCATTTTACCATGTATAATTGTTTTTTTAAGGTTAAAATATACTTTATGGCAAATTAGCTCCTTGTAGAGTTGAAATTACTTTTAATTAATGGTCTCCCCAAACTGAGATGTTACATGCATTCGCTAGCTTTTTTTTTTTTTGTAAAGTTGTAAAATAAACTATAATATACGGCAGTCAGCACTGAACCACCACAATAGATTGTTCACACTAACTAATCTATAAAAACTTGAACGAGTCTACTTGGACAAATCCAGATGTTAAGAAATTGCATTCATCCTACCCTTCGGGAAAGTCTGTATAAATATAGAGCTATGTCTTTTGCCACTGTGGGCAGAGGCCAGCTGAATTGCTACCGTTTGGAAGGTGGAGGGGTGATGTGCAGGGAAGCTAAACCCTGTCCCCCTCTCCCATATTGTTTGCTATAATTGTTTCAAATGTCAGGAAAAAGGGGGGGGGGGGGGCAACTGCCCCCTCCCCTTGCACCCTTGTCCCGATGCCACTGGCAGGAGGTGCTAGCTTGGGGATGCCATAAATAAATGCAACCACTTACGGCTGCCATTGCATACAAAGGAAAAAATAGAGAGAGAAGGAGAGAGATGTGGATTATTTTTCTTTTAGGTGTTCATGTGAGAAGGCGTACTAATGGTTTTGGATGGTTGCGGCTGAGTGGCTAGCCATGAGTGCTGCCTAAGTGTTTGGTTCGGACTCTTGTTCAATCGGCAAAAATGCAAGTCCCAGCCAACTATTCAAGTATATTCTATGAATGGCTCCTGGGATTTTCGAAAATGGTCTATTGTCTTGCAAATGAGTGCACTGGTATTAACTAAGGGCACTTAGCAAGCTTACTCTTTTTTAATATTTCTGACTTTACATTTATGCATTCATTCTTCACAGGAGGAGTGGCACGACGGATCGACCTGCCCGGTGATGCGCAGTGATGAAGAGGACTCAAGTGCCATAACTCTGGTGTCGGAGGACCACTTCTTTGAGGTGACGGATATTGTGGCTCGTGCTGTACTCGTTCTTGCACTGCACTGGGTCCACGACATATCTTACCGTCAAAAAGCAAGCCGGTCACTCGCAGTGATTGGGCACTTCATTGGTTTGAAGTACAAGATAAAGTCCGTCCTGGCCTTGGATCTGATATCAAAGTTAGAAACTTTTAGCCAGAGGGAATTTAGGTGCCAGTTTTGGTTTTTTTGCCATGTGCTGAAATTAAAGTCTTGGTTTATTAAGCTTTTTTCTACTGTTTTTATTCTTTCCATGCTGACTTTTCATGAAGACCTGTAGCCTCTGTACAGGCTCATTATCTATGTGCCGTTCCACATTTCCTATGCAACCATCTTGTAAACATGTACATAGCCGATTTTAGATTTTAGGACTACTGTTCATTGCAAAATACTTGAGTTGTCCCTAGTTGTATGCAACAACTCCTGCAATAAGGCCAAAAGCATTCCACATTACAGTGAAATCAAGAGAGGTATTGACATTCATAAAATAATTGCAAAAAGAAAAGTACTGTGGTCGCACTTTAACTGGCTAGAAATGCTGACTGCCAGTAGAGTTTTTTTTTTAGTTTTTTTTTTTTACTTTTTTTTCAGCAAACTTTTTATTAACAAACAGCCAAATTTACACTTCTGTTCTTCTAATTTTCTTTTCAGGCGTTTCTGTTACTTTTTGCTGGGTTAACTTGCACTCAACAACACAACAAAAACAACATATAAGAGTATATTTGAGTGGAGTTTGTGTGACCCCTTCCTGAGAGTGTGTTTAATTCTTTTATACAGAGTTTAGGCACACGGGGGTGTACTTTACACAATTCTTTGTGGAGAGTAATTGACTCTATTAAAGAGTTAAGCACTCTTCGAAAAGGGGTCACACAAACTGCTCAAGTGTGCTGTTATTTGACATTAACTCTCGCTAGAGAGCATACTTAACTCTTTAGTATGAAGTGTAGGCAACACTTCTAATGGAGTTTTATTTACTCTCCTCAAAATGGTCATCACAACTCTTCCTAGAGAGCATGCTTAATTCTTCAATACAGAGTTTAAGCAACACTTCTAATGGAATTGTAGTTACTCTGCACAAACAAGTGAAATCAACTCCTCCTGGAGAGTTTTTTTAACTCTTTACACAGAGTTTAGACAACACTTTTAATGGAGTTCTCATTACTCTACACAAAAAAGTGAAATCAACTCTTCAGGGAGAGTATGTTTAACTCTTAAGTACAGAGTTTAGGCCACACTTCTAATGGAGCTGTAGTTACTCTACACGATGGAGTGAAGGTAACCCTTCCTGGTGAGTACGCGTAACTCTTGAATACAGAGTTGAAGTTACTCTACATGAAGGAGTGAAGGTAACTCTGCCTGGAGAGCCTCCTTAACTCGTTAACAAGGAGTTTAGGCAATACTTTTGATAGAGTTATAGTCACTCTACACAAAGGAGTGATATTAATTCTCGTCAAAGAGTTTAGACAACACTTTTTATGGAGTTATAGTTACTCTACACAAAGGAGTGAAGTTAACTCTCACACTTACACATCGAAAGAGTAGTGCTGACTCTGGCAAAAGTATTGGCATGACTCTTTATAGAAGAGTTAAGTGAACACTCGCATGGGAGAGTTAAACTGACTCTCGTCGTTGAAGAGTAACCGTTACTCTCAATAGAGAGTGTGGTTTGCGACAACCCAGATACTCTCCAAAAAGAGTCGAGTCGACACTTGTCGACTCCTTTTTTTTTTAGAGTGCAGAGACGATCAGAGACCCCATTAGGTATAAGAAATGACTTTAAGGATGTTTAGTGCTTGCTGGCATTTTACCTTAAGATGCCTAATATGATAAAGAAAGGACCAGTTTACGATAAAAAATAAGCCCTAGGAACTTCTGTTCCGGTTTTGTTGGAATTGGAGTGGAGTGCATGGTCACCGATGGGTCTACTGTAGCTCCCCGTAAGCGAGAAAAACAAACACAAACTGTTTTTCTCTGGTGAAAACCTAAAACAGTTTTGACCAGCCCACTTGAGCAGATTGTTTAGTACTAATTGGATCCTACGTTCAGAAAAAGCAGTGTTACAGGATGAGACGGATATTTGAAGGTCGTCAACATAAAGTGAATACTGTACGAATGTTGGGATGGACTGGGCTATTGAGTTTATTTTTAATATAAAAAGGGTGACACTCAATACGTCTCCCTGGGGAACACCGTTTTCCTGGCAGAGCTCTCGAGAGTAGGTAGAGCCTAATTTGACACGAAAGGTACGTTTCGCAAAATAGCTTTTTACGAATGCCAGCATCCTGCCTCGAATACCAGAGCTATACATATCTTGTAGGATGCCATACCGCCTGGCAGTGTCGTAAGCCTTTTAAGTCGAAGAAGACAGAGAGGCAGTACTGTTTATTTACGAAGGCCTCACGGATGGTAGATTCCAAGCGGACGAGATGGTCCAATGTAGATCGTGACAAACGGAAGCCACATTGATATTTATCAAGAATATTTTCTTTTTCTAAAAAGTACATAAGTCGCTTCTTAAGAATTCTCTCCAGAGTTTTGCTAAGACAACTTGTTAGCGCTGTTGGGCGGTAGCTGGATGCACACGATGCATCCTTTCCATGCTTTGGGAAAGGAATGACGGTTGCCACTCTCCAAGATGATGGAAATATACTCTCCTGCCAATTGCAATTAAACAAATACAAAATTATGTCGAGCGTGGAAGGGTGAACGTCGGTAAGCACATGGTAGTGATTTCCATCCGGTCCAGCAGACGTAGGTTTAGTTTCATGAAGTACCCGTTCCAGTTCTTTCAGCGTCAGATGTAAGTTGTAAGCTTCTCTAGCTCCGCCGGATGTCCGCACAGATTGAAGTTCTGCTTGTCTCTTGTGCCTCAGAAAAGCAGCTGAAGAATTCTGAGAGCTAGAAACACGTTCAAAGTGTTTCCCAAGGAGATCTGCCTGTTATTCTAGGCTCTCAGGGCACAGTCCCTTTTCGGAAAGAAGCAGTATTAAGTAAGCCCGATAATGCCCATTGACTTTATGTACTCTATCCCATACTTCCTTGGTGGTGGCGGTGCTGTTAATAGAGGAAGCATACCCTTGTAAACTTTGACGCTCTGAGACGCGGCGGATGTATCTCGCATGAGCCTTCATCCGCTTGAAACTGATGATATTAGTCACTGTTGGGTAACGTCTAAATATTTCCCATGCTCTGTTCTGCTTTCTTCTTGATTTTTCACAGTCGGCATTCAACCATGGTCTAGGACGGCGGGGTAAGCGAGACGAAGTCATAGGGATAGCTAAAATTGCAGCATTGAGGATGTGGGCGCTAAGCAGATTGGTGACTTCATCGATGGGCAGTTTGTTAAATGATGTACAAGCAAGCTGGGCTGCCTGGCTGAAGACAGACCAGTTTTCTTCCTAAACTTCCAACGGGGAGTTCGTGTAGGCACTTTAACAGGTGGGTTTAGTCGGTTCAGAATGATAGGAAAGTGATCGCTCCCATAGGGGTTAGGATCGACAGCCCAGGAAAACAAAGGAAATAATGTTGGATCGCAAAGAGACAGATCAATAGATGTGAAAGGATGAGTTGGGACACTGAAATAACTGGACTCTGCTTTGTTGGGCAAGCATATAGCTGTCGAGGAAAGAAAACGCTCTGTCATCGAGCCACGTGTATCTTGCCTTCTACTACCCCAAAGAGGATTATGAGCATTGAAGTCACCGAGATTTAGGGCAGGTTGGGGTAACTGGTCGTGAAGTGATTCAAGCTCTTCGCGGGAGACAGGATAGCTTGGAGGAATGTAAAACGAACAGACTGTTATTAAACTGCCCGACAGAACACAAACTGCCACAGCTTCTAGAGTAGTATTGAGCGGGACCTCAACACATGGAGTAGACGGCTGGACAACTATAGCTACTCCACCAGAACTGTGCGGCAGAAGAGGTCTGTCCCTGCGAAAAACCTGAAAGCGCCTTAGGATACTAGAGTGACTATTGATTAAGTGTGTTTCCTTAAGACAAAATGCTATGAGGTGATGCTGGTCTAACAGAAAGTGCATGTCGTCGTAGTTTCAAAGCAGTGCTTGACAGTTCCACTACAGGAAAGCAGCCGTCATGCGTGAATTAGAAGAAAGACCATGCATCTAGACCTTAAAATTGATTTTGATGCGGGGTGTATTTTTCTTTTTAGATGTATCCTTTGGCCTATCTGTGTTACCACAGGAGGTCGAAGCTAAGGACTCCGAGCTTGAGTGGGGCCTGTCGTCCTTGGACTTGGGCCCGCTCTCGTCCATCGGCTCGTCTGGGGCCGCCTCAGGCTGACCTCTAAGGGCCTGTGACACCGACGGCTCACCAGGTTTTCGGGCGCCTTCAGAGGAACGAGAAGGAAGTCCGTGACCTCGAGGCACCTGGATTTTGGATGGCGCAGGGATTAAAGAACCCAGCGATTGAATGGACCCCGAAGCGATAGGATCCACATTTCGTTTTGGGGTTGAAGTGGTTTGTGCCACTCCGGATGGGGTTGAGGGGGACTGAGGGGCGAGACGCAGGTCGTCCGTTGACGTCTGCGTTCCCGTTGACGCCGTCGACCGCGCCGGTCCCCTGCGTGTAGCCTCGGCATAAGAGCCTTGAGAAATAAAAGAATATCTTTTCCGTGCCTCTGGGTAAGAAATATTTTCTTTGGCCTTTAGTGGGAGAATTTCCTTCTCTCTCTTCCACAGGGGGCAGCTGCGAGAATATGCTGGGTGTGTTCCCTGCAGCTGACACAAAAATGGGTATTGTTGCCACAGTTGTCGGAAGGGTGGTCAGTGCTTGCACATTTTGCACAGGTGGCTTTTCCTCTGCAGGTTAGTGACCCATGTCCAAAGCGCTGGCAGCGGAAGCAACGCCTTGGGTTGGGGACGTAGGGGCGAACTTTGCAGTTGAGATACCCGGCTTTAACTGTGGAAGGAAGCGTTGTCGAGTTGAACGGTAGCACAATGTGCTTTGTGTCCCGTTCATCACCGTCGCGACCGATAGTGATACGTCGCACAGCGACCACCTCTTGATCTTGAAGTCTCTCAAGTATCTCGTCGGTAGATATCCCAAGCAGATCATCTTCAGAGAGGACACCCTGCGTGCGGTTCAGTGAGCGATGTGGAGTCACTCTAACTTTGTAGTCTCTTACTTGGTTGAGTGCAAGAAGTGCTTTGCTTTGTTAAGCATCTGTAACCACCACAAGCAGGTCGCCGGACGGAAGTTTTTTGGCTTTGAAAGATTTTCCAATTACAGTTTCTATGGTCTTTGCGACTAAGAACGGAGAAAGCTTTGCAAGTGGTTGATCTTCGTTCTCCGAGTGCATTACTATAAATTTGGGAAAGTTCATGACTGGCAAGGTAAGGCTTGTTGATGTTGTCTCTTCGCTACGGACCCTTTTCGCGGCCCGCTCGAGGAAAGATTTAGCTTTGGTACCCATATGAATGGGAAAAGGATTCCGGCACCTGCGGTGTGTCGCCCACCATGGAGCCCAACTTAGGGAGTAGTCAGCAGCCCACAACAAAATGGGCTTTGCTAGAACCGCTGATCTACTAGCACTTGTCCAGGTGCTATACCCATGTGTGGTTAGGATAAGGGTATCTTCCACCACACAAGGTTGGCCCTTGCCTCCAAAGATGGTGAAAGTGAGGGGGCAGGAAGGGAGAAAAGAGGAAGAGGGGATAGTACAAGAAACGGCGACTAGACTGAATCATCCTGGCCGGGCCTTACCAGGACTCCCATCTACGAGAAGCGGGGGCTGAAGTGGTGTATTGCCTCACCCGGGGGGCCCCGAAGGGTCCAAACCTACCCCGGGCTCGGCTCAACCACCAGGATGCCCTTTTCCCCGGACATGGGAAAACCACGCACAGCCAGACGTGGACGGGCGAACCCGCATGGCTCGTGGTCCGCTGACACGCCACTCTCCAAACACCTGCTTTCACAGGTGCCTCTTGCGGGGCCTGATTTGCCAAGTAGATATTGAATAAAGGCACTGGTGCCTGCCGTTAGTGGCAACATGACGGGCTCCTCATCTTGCGGATGATATTTTATAGTATGTATGCCTCCCCTGTCGTCCCTTTCAGCTTCGAAGATCACCCCTTCAACTTACTACGATCCTGTCGGCTGGGCCATTTTGTAGTGGTCCAAGACATTAAAATCCAGAGCCACATTATAAAAGAACGGTCGTTATCATTGGTTTTATTTTATATTTTTCCTTCTCGTTCTGGAGTCCTCATCTTTTTCTGTCTCCTTACAACTGATACACTCAAGAATGATATACACAGATAAAAACCATATGTCTATTTGACAAAGTAAAAGTTAATTACCGAATTTGAATTAATTAGCCGTTTTATTGTAAATATTAGTTGCTCACATAACGTCCCCCTGGCTGTAAAACTCACCACAACAAGCCGCATAGGTGTAATATTCACAGCTTTTTTTAAACAAATCTATATGTATATATATATATAGATTTGTTTAAAACAAATATATATATATATATATATATATATATATATGTGTGTGTGTGTGTGTGTGTGTGTGTGTGTGTGGGTGTGTGTGTGTGGATGAATGAACCATACTTAATCCAAAGAGTCAAAGTTTTTACGAACGCACTGAAAGCCCAAATACAGCCAATATTTTATTGGACGACGTTCCGAGCGGGGACGCTCGGAACGCCGTACAATAAATACGTCGTCCAATAAATACGTCTTCATCAGGTCCTATAGCGTTGCAGTGAACTATACACTGTTAGCAAGTCCCGTGTATTTAGCGAATATTTGGGGTGAAAAACACGCTATTTACACAAAATACCATATATTTACAAATTGAGTAACGGATAACTTGCTCAAAAAATCATGCGAGGTTGTAAAAAACGTGTTTTGCTTCGGTCATACACGCATAGCCGAGTAGCCGACCTCGAAAACACGCATCACCCCCGACGACGACCGCAGCACTGCCGGCTATCGAAGCAGCGGAATGCTTGGGGACACACCTAGGAAGGACCGTAGAGACAAATGCGGTGGAAAGAAATATGTCTCAGAGACAAATATGCACCTAAAGCAATTACGCCATGTCGCGGAACGGTGCGAACACTGCGCTTAATGCGCTCGCTGTCATTCCTGTCATTGATTCTGGTCGATGGCAATGCGGCTTCCCTCTTGTCGCCCATGTTTGTATTTATTTTAGGGGTCTTGATAATAGAGTCTTTCACACCACAAATAAAGTTATGGGTCTAATTACTCGTTTTAAACAGTTAAAATGGATAAAAAATGCGTGCCCTCGATCTGAACACGTGATATTGCAGTTGGTTTCGTTTTGGCTTCGAGCCTTCAACTGCAAGCGAAGGTGCCACCGCTTCTTATGCACCCTCCTCAAAATTTACGGCGCTCCGTGGTGGCCACCAAATTAAAACTTTATACCCGTTGCTGCACGTGTAGGTCATCATGAAGTTAGATCTGACACAGAAAACCTGGCCACGGCGCAACGCCGATGTACGCTGGAAGCTAGAGCCGGTTTGCTTTAGTTGATTTTGTTTGGTCGGAGAAAATCTGGTAACAACGCACGTTTAACATGGCGCCGGTATTGTTTTGGTTTGTCAGGACGTGAGAAGCTCGTAGGTTTGCAAGCACATGTTGCAAAGACGTGACTGGAGAAGTGCCCCTGTGATGTTCCCAGAAGACGGAAAGAGTCATTCGTAATCGTCATGTGTGCTTTGAAAGCGAAGGGAGTCACAGGGTCCACGAGTGCGCAACCTCAAGCCAAGGTTCACGACAGCGCTGCGCTGACTTCGGCGATCTTTTTCTGTTTTGTGCAAAACAGCATTGCGGAAAAGAGCTGAAACGTTCGTTGGGTGTGTGGTGCGATGCTTGGAGGTAGAAACCCACACTAACACGGAGCTCAAATTGGTTTTCGTGGGGTTGAGGTTCAACGGGTTCAGTCCCGTCGTCGCCAGTTGGTGCGGTCCAGCTGGTCCGGGAGGACGCATCGAGCGTTTTTAAAAATAAATCTTCCTTCGTTTCGTTTCAAACTCTGGAAGTATCCCGACGCATGCCGTGAGTAACACGCTGCGGGCGTTTTCAACAAAATTACGTCGTTCTAATTGAATAATGGACCCGAGATTGTTTTCCTGAATCTGCCGTTTTTATGCTTCGTGTTGGACTGCGTTTACACAGCGATGCACACCGCTCGCGCAGATGATTCGGTCCTGCGAACGACCGGTTATACAAAATTTCAGCAAAACTTAAATGTCACCACCGATATTTTCCTGTAATTCACGTGCGAGTTTGTTGCGCTCATCATGCGGTGTGAATAAATTGGGACAAGATTTCCTACCTGCCCACAGATGCATGAACTGAGACCATTTTTTACGTAGCGAACGTAGTGCTTTTTCTTTATTTTGGGAAGAGGCGTTGGTGCATTTTTTATGGCACAATCACGTGAGAGTTGAGAAATTGGAGAGAGCAAGCAAGCTTTCTCAACTTTGTCTCTTTCTTTATGGCACTGCCCTGATTCAGTTTCAGTAGGCATATCTACTGGCGGGTACAAACTGCTCTCAAGCAGGTAAAAGAGAGGGAAAGTTAGGACGGTGCGTGTTTTGCGCTTTTCACAAGGTGACTGGGTAAATGCTTTTGCGAGGTATGCGAAATATGCAAACGATTTTGTTATGCCCGTCGTTTGCGTCTCTCCAGCAAAACGAATAAGATGATCTACGAAGGCGCAATCACAAGCCAAGATTTACGATAACTTCGTCTGCTTCGGTGGTCCGTGTAGTCGTATTTTACCCTGCTCTCTGCAACGCCGCGTCATGACGAAGAGCTGGAGCGGTCACGGTTTGTGCTGGCCTCCCGGTTGACAGAAACTCACATCGCCCGCATCGGCGCCGAGTGCGCTTGGGCTGTTGATGCTCAAGCCTTTCATCCGCGGCTTCTCGCCAGCTCATCCTGCTGCTCAACGGTGAAGTAGCGGCAAGGGTGACCTCTGAAGTAAATGCAAATCCTCGTTCATTCAGTTATCCAGTGTCAAAGTGTGAAAGATGTCCCACGTGTACTGAGGGCGGGAACTACGAACGTTTTGCCTTGCTTTTATAACCGAAACCAGAGCAACGAGATAACTGCCTTGCGATACTCCAAAATGACGGAAGCAATAAGTTTAAACAGGCCGAGTACGTCACCGGGTATGTACGCGAGACGGTGCACACTGTTTAAACACCTGCAGTATCCACGAGTGGTACCAGGAAAACGACGTCAACACAGAAGGAGCTCGCGATTCAGCATAATGCAGTGCTACGGTACCATGTATCTTCAAATTTCGGGTGGTGGCAGTATAAAAAAAGACGCACCAGCGCCCCACACCAGTGATCTCGAGTAACACCGGTCATAAACTCCCAAGCGCCACCGCTACACTCGACACCTACACGACATACGACAACACACTTCATCAAAACGCCCCAAAAGTGAAGGCGTCTGTTCCCGTTCTGCAACTAGCGGATGTGAAGTGTTGGGCGGATGTCCTTCACAAAAATATATAAAAAACGCTTTCCGCAACGATTATTTTCATTTATTATTGTATACGTAATGACAAAATCCCAATAATTACTTTTTCTATCTGAATCAAGCCAGTCAAACTGGTCATAACACCGGTCAAGCAAAAACAAAACAAAAATTTGAACTTTTTTATGACCAGTTTAAGATTTATTGTTAATATATCGTTATTTGTCGCAATGGTCTAACATTATAGGTTTTGCCTCCATACTTTTTAAATGTAAACACTTCTAACACATGGCTGTTCATTGCGCCGTGTTTTGTGTCTTCTATAAAACTGTAGCGGTCAGCGAGCAAAGAGCTCACCCGCACATGTCAAGCTTATATGCGCCGCGGGGAGAAATGGATTTCTAGTAGGAAGTGTCGGGGCGTATAGTGTCGTTGTTGTGTTTGTGTACTTGTCGGTGCTGTGTAATACGTGGTACTCGTGTTGCCTGTGATGTATGTAGGGTTGTTGTCCAGTCGTGGTCGTTTGCAGTGTATTAACAAACTTGTTCTTTATATATATATATATATGCTGCTAGAAATCTCGCTACGTGGCGCAAGTCACCGCCCGATTACAAAAATTTGGCTCAAGTTATTTATCCATGTGAGTTCAACATTCGTTTTTTTTTTTTGTTTTTTTTGTTTTTTTTGTTTAGCGGCTCCGTTGAAGCTGCCGACACCGCTGACCGCCGACGACGCAAGTACGTACCTTTGCACGTAGCTACGTCCGCCGCTTGGAGACTGTTTACTGTGTATAAAAGGCATCGAACGATAACTATCGCGTCCTGTTTGTGTGCTTTAAATTCGGCTGAAAGGCTCGCTGGGCTCGTATCTCGCGTGTTCTCGGCTGCTGGCCGCCATGTTTCATAAAGAGCACGTTCAAACAGTGTTTCCCGAAAGGCAGACGCGGTGTAGCGTGTTAAGTTTACACGGCACCTCGTGTGTAGACGAATAACACACATGGCTGCGTGTAAAACGAACACGTTTTGACGTGTCCGCTATGGGACAACGGTTTACATGTATGGGCGTGTTATTTTTGCTAACAGTGTATACACCTCATATATATATATATATGGGTGGTTTCATATCAAATCGTCCAGGCAAAAAAGGTCGAATTTTTAATTTTGATGAAAAAAATGTATGTTATGGCGCCGTTTCTAAAACCGCAGTCGACACAAACCGAAAGTTCGTCGGATTTTTAGTTCTCGACTTATGAATTTTTAAAGAGGCCGCGGCGAAAAGCAGTGTTTTTCACACCCGTCGTGGGTCGGATGTCTCGCTTAATCTCCCGCCATGGATTTTCAGTCCACATTATATTACCTTTTTTGAAGCACTCTGTGGACACATTTAAAAGGCTCTAATACCATGAAATATGTTTAGGCCTTTTGCTTTTTTTCTATAAAAATGTCAAAAACGCCTCCTCGGTCAATTGTTGACGAACTTTGACAATTAATTACTGGCGATCTACTTGGGTTACACCAATATTTTTTATGTCCACGGAGAGCTCCAAACACGCTCTTTATATTTATTATAAAATGCCTTGGCTGTATAAAATATTATTTGCGGTACGTTTACGTTAATATTATGCAAAAACCAGAAAGTACCATTTTTGAAATTGATTTTCTCAAAAAAACCATTTTTTATTTTTTTTTATTTTTTGTTCAAATGTAGATATGATAGTTGTCTACACGAAAATCAAGCCTAGAAAGTGTATATTTTCTTTGCATGTTTCATACTTAGGCCTCAATATCGGAAAAAGACGTCTTTGTTTTGCAAGACCTAAGTCAGACATAGCGACCCATGCGTCTCTATGAATTGTGAAAAAGTTTTCTTGAATTTTCTTCTGCATTTTGTAATCATTTATAAACGGATTTTGTGGTATTGAATATTTATGTATGTTTTACTAAGAGCGGGAACCATGAGATACATATCTAACCAAATTAGCAGGCCTAGTAGACTTTCAATAACCAAAAGGGACAGACGTTGTATTGCTTCGATTTATAATCCTTTCAAAGTAAACTAGCACGACTAGCTATTAGCTGTCATATTACTAAGACAAAGAAAGTCACCGCATCGTCGATATATTATATACAATTCTTTACGAAACCAAACACTGGGGCTTGTTCACCGCACATCGCACAGGTCACCAGGAAATGTCCTTTCACTTCCGTAATACACAAAAGTGGTGACACAGAAACGTTCCGAAACACACAGAGAGTGTGTCATGGAGAGGGGTAGGAAATAAAAATAAATAAATAGGAATTAAATTGCCCAACTCCGATCTTAACGAAAATTGCGTTAAAAAAAAAATAAAGTATTTAGGTTCGAGCGGTGGCAAGGCGATAGGTCCACGCCTGGTGGAGAGTCAGACAAAGAAGTCGACGGCACTTAAAGGTAAAACAAAAAAAAATCAATAATTTAATAAAGACGGGAGAAGTCAGCCGCACATGGCAATAACAATAACCAACTCCCCCGGGCATTCCCTAAACGGGACGCAACCAAATGCGTGCGAACACGCTCTCTACATCACCGCCAGGCCGCTACGCCATGACGAGATAAACCCAACAACTGAACAGTGCTAACAAACAGTTAGTAAGAAAACATTGAAAAAAAAAAACAAAAACGTTCAGAAAAAACCGCACCCGAGAAACAAAGTTCAGCGGGGCGAAGAAACACGCACGAGTCGGTCCCATGACATTGAAGTCTGGCAAGATGACGGCGTCCAGATGATGCTCGAATCTGTTCCTCCCTCTATTACGCACATCCACGACAGCTGTGCGGAACAGTGGCTGTACGAAAGAAGGTGAAGAATAGATTCGAGCAGGCGATGCGCGAGAATGTAACCGAGACTATGCTTCAAGCTTCATATCGGGAGAGGAGCTTTCGAGGTAGTTTCTGCAGTTACTCAAACTTTCTCTGTCCCCTTCCCTTTTTCAAAAGAACACGTCAGCCGGCGCTAACGTTTCATCTCGGGGGAAGCCCACTCTTCACAAACGGTTATAGTTGACAAGGAGGCTGACTTCGACCCAACTAGTCTCCGGGCAGAATACAAACACAAGTATATTTACCCACACCCTCGTTTTAATGCCAGTCTCCGGGCTTTGCTGTTTCCAAAAGAGATAACCCTTTATAAGGACAGAACGAGCGGGTTGGTGGGGATAATGAAACGTAAACACTCCCTTCTCGTTTTCTTCCTCAAGTGTAATAGATAACCCTTCGGTGCTATCGGATCTCCCCGGAGAGAGAGGGAGAGCACGGCCGTTTCAAGGTAAGGGTAGGGCGCTCGAAGCTAGGGCAAACAGGCGGTATCGTTTCACGCAAGCACGGATGGCTGGTTTCTAATTTCCCCCCATCCTTAACGAAACCGGCCCATCTTCGTGTGTGCGTCTGCGGGATTTCTGTCCCGCGCCGCCGGTTTTAGCGCGCACGCGGCGTTGTTTTGGCTGGCAGAACAGTTGTTGACCGTCGACATTGTAAGGCCGTGGTGTCCACATCCTTTCAGGCAACGATTCCTTTGCTTTCCCTTGTGCAATACTCTGACAGACTCCTCCTGGGTGGCTGTCACTGTTCGCCGCGTCAACGACAAAATCGTACCATTTCACTCCTCGTGACACAGGGTGCGCTGCTCGCTTTACTGGCTTTTAACACAACGAGCGCGAAAGGTCGTGGTCATCTGCTGGCTCCTAAAGGGCGGGACGTTCATGCAGGTCAATGAGGGCCCCGAATCAATACGACGTCTGTGGACTCCTACGTGTTAAAACTTTACGACACCTGCTGGTCTGTTAAGAAGTGTTGCTTTCTCTCTTTGGAACTCCTCCGATGTAGCTTGCCGCCTATAATAAAATTTAAATAATCAATAAAATATCAGGGTGGAAATACTGTATTTCATTTTTATGTGGGAACGTTGAAAAAAAGAAAAAACTATTTCCAAGCTTGTGGAGACGCGCAATTCGCAAGTCCATTTCGAGCCGCAAAAACACGTGTCTGTACGATATTGATGCTTAACTGTAGAACATACAAACAAAATATACACTTTCTAGGCTTGATTTTCGTGTAGACAACTATCATATCTACATTTGAACAAAAAATTAAAAAAATACAAAATGGGTTTTTTGAGAAAATCAATTTCAAAAATGGTACTTTTTGCTTTTTGCATAATATTAACGTAAACGTACCGCAAAGGATATTTTATACAGCCAAGGCATTTTATAATAAATATAAAGAGCGTGTTTTGGGCTCTCCGTGGACATGCAAAATATCGGTGTAACCCAAGTAGATCGCCAGTAATTAATTGTCAAAGTTCGTCAACAATTGACCGAGGAGACGTATTTGACATTTTTATAGAAAAAAAGCAAAAGGCCTAAACATATTTCATGGTATTGGAGCCTTTTAAATGTGTCCACAGAGTGCTTCAAAAAAGATAATATAATGTGGACTGAAAATCCATGGCGGGAGATCAAGCGAAACATCCGACCCACGACGGGTGTGGAAAACACTGCTTTTCGCCGCGGCCTCTTTAAAAATTCATAAGTCGAGAACAAAAAATCCGACGAACTTGCGGTTTGTGTCGACTGCGGTTTTAGAAACGGCGCCATAACATATATTTTTTTCATCGAAATTAAAAATTCGACCCTTTTTGCCTGCACGATTTGAGATGAAACCACCCATATATATATAACGGGCATGGTGGCGGGGGCCGAAGGCGGGGGTATAACTGAGAATAAAAGAAAAAACTTGGTGAATACAGCAGCAACGGACGGTTCTTGGACAGAACTTCTACCTCCAACAACTCTCAGCAACAACCAACGAGCGACTGAACGCCGAAGGCCAGCCGCAACGGTTTTCTTAACTTGCACATAGCCACTGTTCAAAAGGACATTATGCGGCAATATGGTAGGCAGGCGGGAAACCGGATAAGCTCATTAAATCCGAAAGGGCTAGCTTAAAAAAAAAAAACCTGAGCAATAGGGCCGACATAACAATAAAACCAGCCAATAAATGAGGAGGAATTGTGATTCTTAGCACTTCTGAATACATCCGAGAATTATACCACCAACTAAATGACTAAAAAGTTTTATGAACCTCTCGCAGATGACCCTATGGTGCAGATCCTTAAGGACTTCGGTCCTTAAGGATCTAAGGATCTAGATCCTTAAGGACTTCGGTCCTTAAGGATCTAAACGAGGGCACAATAACCCCTAACGAACGTAAATTAATGTAACCGGTACAGCCTTCCCCTGGCTGCTTCTACATGCTCCTTAAGATTCACAACGTGGTAACTTAGGGCGCCCAATCATATCCGGAATCAAAACAGTAAATGAACACATATCAGGATATGTAGACAGTTCAATTAAATATATACCTACAAGACTCGATTCGTGCATTAAAGACACAACTCACTTGTTAAGGGAAATATCAAATTTATGCATACCAAAAGAATCATGCCTGGTTAAACTCGATGCGTAATCGCGGTATACAAATATCCCATATGATGATGGAATAACTTCTTTAATTGATATGTACGAACTCCACAAACATCCGGACACCCCAGATAGACACGTCGTCGCTACTCTATCGAGACTTGTCTTTGAACTCAAACGCTCGAATTGAACAATACATACTTTAGAGGTGTTAGAGGAACCGCGATGCGCACCGAAATAGCCCCGAATTATGCCAACGTATTCATTGGAAAATGAGGGTCTCAGGTTTTTTCTTAATGTCCAGTAAAACCGCTAATATACAAAAGGTTTATCGACGATATATTTCTTGTCTGGTCGCACACTGAGGAGGAGCTAGTGAACTTCAAAGATCGATGCAACGCTGCTCATCCGAGCATCCGCTTCGCACATTCGTACTCTCAAACCGAAATAAACATAGACGTCACTGTTATATTGACGAACGTTAACTCGCCACGAGCCTGTACCACAAGCCAGCAGATCGAACGCAATACCTGCATTATCAAAGCAACCACCCACACCATTGCAAGAACAGCATTCCCTACAGCCCAGCTTATCGTTTCAAACAAATTTTTCGCAAAGAGACAAATTTTGATGCGAGCAGCCAAGATTTAAAGCTAGTGCCAGGGAAACAAAAGTGTCTACCCCGTATGATTCACGATGCAATCAGAAAAGCCAAACAACTAAACCGAGCAGACCTTATCAGCCGGCGCCCCACGCAAAGCGACACACAACGCACAAATCGATATCTAACTTATACCATGAACCGTTCTAATGTAAATAATATCTTAAGACGACATTATAACGTTCTCGAACAAAGCGAGCGTCTTAAACGCGCGTTTCCATCCGCCCCTTGATAGTCCACAGACGATCGCGTAACCTCAAAGACGCGCTAGTGAACTACTCTCCGATAAATTCAGCGCCGCCACCTTACGAATGTATGCCTTGCATGCACCCAGGATGTCTGATCTATAAAAAAATGCAGCACACAAACACAACCGACAGCACACACTCGCAGTCCTCGGTCCAAATGAAAGGGCACTTAACATGTGCCTCGTCGAATGTCATGTACTTACTCGAGTGTAGAGTGTGCAAAATGCAATACAAAGGGCAGACTGGAACGGCATTTCGACTGCGCTTTAATAATCACAGATCTCACGCCCTGTTCATTCCGACACTGCCTCTATTCAAACATCTCGCTCTCCCGGAACACTCGTTCAATAAATTGTCAGTGACGCTCCTAGAATCTAGATTTAAATCAAATCGCGAACGTGAACAGCGTGAATCCTACCTAATTTACCGATTCAGCGCAATTAAGCAAGAAATAAATAAAAGCCCCGCGGTACTCTTGCATCGATTAGAATGCTATGAGACGAATATAAACAGCGAACAGGGGACGTTTTTTTTTTCAGGTCCCAGACCCCATTGTTGGCAGTGGTACTCTGTTTTTGGTCAGAACTGGATCAACTTTTCTCTTTTATTTCCAGGTTTTGATATTTATTTTCTTTCCTTTTATTTCTGGGTTTAACATTGTTCTCTTCCAAGTCTGACTCATGAATGCCCCATAAAACAACCCAAATGACCGTGCCTTTTTTTTGTGACAGCATTTTAGTTTTCTCGTGTAACTTTCGTCTATTGTACGCTATCGTCCAGGTCACCCCTGCCCGCCCGGACACAAAGTCGACCTGCGCCCTCTCTGAAGAAACTACAACTGTCATCCCACCGTCTTTGAAACTTGGCCACGACTATCAAGCCTCTTCACCCGGATACGAACTGCCCCACGTTTCCCTCTCACGAAAGCTCCGACCGTCACCGCGCCCAAATTTGGACTCGACTGTAGCATTGTATAAACGTTTGCCCATCCGGAACTCTCACTACGCTTCTAAGAAACTCCAACCGTCATCCCGCAGTTTTTAAAACTAGGACTCGACCGTAGCATTATATAAACACCACCCGCGTTCATCTGTAAAATTTCTTCCTGAGAGGGCCGGACTCCTGAGGAAACGTCGAAGAATAAACCCTCCGTTGTTGCTGTTTTCACCAAGGGTTTTCTTTTTTCGCAGTTGTATATTGTTAGACATTCGGCAAAAACGTCCGGACGTGACCATAATTATCTCTAGCGTTCCTCCTCGGTTGAAGGATAATTTTTGGCCTCGTGGAGCGGCCTGGTCCACGGGGCCTAAGATTATCCTCCAACCGAGGAGGAAGGCTAGAGATAATTATGGTCACGTCCGGACGTTTTTGCCGAATGTCTAACATACGATGGATTAACGGAAAATATCTTTGAATTAAACTTTTATCTGAGGGAGTTCTTTTTTATTTACGAAAACGTAGTATTTTTAAATCATTGTTCTTTTTTTGAGACCCCTCATCGTTTTTTGTCTGTATAGCTGAATTGGCCAACCATTTCAAAGATTTTTTAGTTACTCACTTGCTTTGCAAGTGTCCCTTTAAACCTAGGTCCCCTGAATTGGAAGATGTTGCCCAAAGGAAGAGGGTACCTAGTGGGCAGGTTTCAGGTGGTGTTCCTCTTTGGTGGGCACGTCTTCGAATTCTGTTCTATTATCGTCGCCGGAATCATTCCCACAACTTTCACGGCAAAGTGTGAGCGATGGCTCCGCACGACATAGAAATCCCTTACCGGGTTGTTTTCGACGCGCCCCACAAAATAAACGTCGCCGTTCGTCGGATTCAAATTGACTCCCGCAGGCTTTTCTCCAACCCTTTTTTAATCTTCGCATTTGTTTTGATAAATTAATTCGATTTGAATTCAATAAAATATTTTTGCAAAACTGCCGCACACAAAAAAAAAAAGGTTCCAAGGGGTTTTTATACCACATACAGCTCCAACCATACAGTTGTCTCATATAAATGTACAAACATAGGATTGCGTCATTTTTAAATTTAGAATGTCCTTACTGGACATTACCATACAGCAGTCAATCGAAAACATTCGTGCTTTAGAGTCCCAGATCGATATTATTTTAAAAACTTCCCATGGTTTCCCTTTAGTAATATTAAAAGAATTGCGGCATTACATACATAAAAAAGAGCGAGAAGTAACTAATACTAAACAACATAAGGCACTTAGAAATAATGTGCTCTTAGATTTTTATTCGCCCCTAATAGAAAAATGAAAAAAAAAAATTTTTCCACGCCTAATTAATAGAACACAGAAGGCTAACACATGTAACTCAGAACATTCTACAGATATGGGTGAAGAAAAGTCCGAAATATTCAATTATTCTTTTTATGTAATTTCTAAACACGAAGAGTTAGTTCTTGAGAAGTGATTAAAGTTTTTCCCGACTCCTCCCAATAATAGTGATGATTTTGACTTGCGCAAAGGATTAAATGAATTTGCACGATAATTGCACTGTAAGGTTTTTTTTCAAAAAGCTCCTTGTCAAGAGCCTTTATATAAACACAAATCCTATTGGATTCCACCGTTGAATAAACAAAATGTTAATGTCATAAAATACATAGACGCGGTCCAGAAAGATGTTTAATCGGCGTCTAAAAAACAGAGGCCACTTAAAAATAATTTTACTTATAAATATAGACAATGCTTAAAAAACCTCACTGATAACAGAGTTATCATACTAGCCCAGGCTGACGAAGGTGGAGGTATATGTATAATTAACGCGGACAACTATGTATCGCAAGCAATTAAACCACTGTACGACACTAAGTTCTATAAAAAAAACTAGATTATGATCCAGCACTTAAGTTTCGAGAGACAATAAAAAACAATTAAACTACCTAGTAGATAATAAGAAAGTAGAGAAAAACATTTCTATGTATCTCATTCAAGAAAATCTGATACGAGGACAGTTCTATATGCTAATGAAAGTACACAAACAAAATCACCCAGGTCGACCAATTATTTCTGGAATAGGTACAAATATAGAGAATTTGACGAACAAATTAAAAGTAGTGACGCCGGTACCCCGTCCTACGTAAAAAACTCCTCTCATTTTCTTAATTTGATTAATTACATCCAAATAAATTTTAGGGTTAATAGTACATTGCTGGTTACAATGGACGTAGTGTCTCTTTACACTAATATACCGCATGACGAAGGTATCCAAACAGCTCTGAATATTGTTAACGAAAATGACCTCACTGTTAATAAAAGCGTCTTAAATATTTTCATGCGCTTAGCTTTAGAACTTAATAACTTCACATTTATGAATGAGCACAATTTACAAATACATGGCGCAGCGATGGGATCACGTTTCTCTCCCTCCTATGCAAATATATATGATGTCTTTAGGGGAGCGGCTACGTAACTACTTTCCGCATAAACCCCTTTTTACAAACGTTTCCTCGACGACATATTTATAATTTGAAATAATGGGGAAGATAAACTCTTTGAATTTATTAATTTTGCAAACAATTTTAATCCACATATTAAACTTACATATAAATACTCCGATACAGAAATAGAGTTTCTAGATATTAAGATAAGACATACTGAAAATGGTTTGAAAACAACCTTATATCGAAAACCTAGAGATAGACGTCGATTTCTACATTATATAAGCTGTCATCCAATACACAAAAAAAAGGTATGCCATACAGCCAAATGCTACAATTAAGACGCTTATGTTCAGATGATAAGGATTTTGATATAAAAGCTAAAGCACTAGGAGAGGATTTCATTTACCGTGGATAGCCGTGACCGTTAATAAATAATTCAATATCAAAACGTCGAGCGATCTTTTGAAACGCTTGTTTAGTAGAGCGACAGAAAAGAAATAACCATGAATTATGACTAATCTTACCTTACCTGTCAAAACTTCCAAACATAAACAATATTCTTAGACGACACATCATTATTTTACACATGGATACTGCTTTAACGGCTGTTATCCCTCGACCACCTGGTATAGCGTTTAAGAGACCACGTAATTTATCGGATTTTTTTAGACAGTCCTAAAACTCCATCGGACGTAGCCTGGTCCCTCTTGGTTGCATTAAATGCAATAATAACCAATACAGTTCATGTGTTGATATAATTATAGCTAAATCTATTCGTAGCACAGCAAATAACTTTAACTGGAAAATAAATGATACCTTTGACTGTGACTCGGAAAATGTTATTTATTTGATTCAATGAAAAAATGCCTAATTCTATACATAGGCGAAACTAAAACAAGCATAAGAAACGCGTGAATTTACATAAAAGTCACCTACGTAAACACGTTGCCGCACCAGTTTCTCGTCACGTAAACTCCGCAGAACATAACGAACTTTCGGACTTTAATTTTATTATACTCCAAAGGGGCTTTCGAACCACCAGAGATCGAAAAAAAAAAGAAGAATCTTAATTTATTTATAAATTTAATACTTTAGAACCGAAGGGCCTTAACAGTCCGAAAGGGTCATTGCCGTCTTTTTTTTATGGACATTTTATTGAGATCTTCTAATCGGTGTAGTACTGTTGCTTCTTTTTTTTTTCTTTTTTTTTTCTCGCTTCATCGTTTAATGTGACACGAGCAAACGCTTAACTTTGGGCCTCTCATCGGCTTCACATGACACCAGGTATAGTTGGCTTATGTCCCACCACATGTCCCAAAAACTGGTTCGTGATAATAATGGCATTAATAATATTATATTTAATCACTTCAATACTATTTGCTGCTTTTTCATCGGTATATAATAAACGAAGATTGACAAGTGCAGCCGTAGTAATATTGTGAAAGAAGAGGAGAGAAGGTGATTATTGTATTTATTACATTAAAGTTAGGAAAAGGGAAAGAGAGCTGGCGAAAAATTGGGTCAGAAGCAAGGATTGAACCCGCAACATACGCCTGTCCGGGGCGACGCCTTAACCGATTAGACCATCCCGACCACTGGTTTCAGCGGACTCAATTTCTGACCAGCTCTCTGTGTACTGTTTAGTTTCGAATTTGCTTAACTGGGTAGACGACAACCGTTGCTGATTTAAGGCCCGCGCTATTTCCGACATGCGGCAGTGACTTGGCACGTCATCTCAGCTTGCAAATGTCGGAAAGGGCCCGTCTCCCAATTTAATTGTCCTTTTGCGTTGCGCTGTGGCTCCATTTCACGGGCGTTACGTGAAAGAATATGGTTGTCCTCCAAATGCACACGGCTCTCGACTGAACGCCAGGACCAACGACTCTGCGTGTTGTTAGGTGCATTTTATCTTCCGTAGTGCTTAGATTTCTTGATAGTGGTGGGGCAAAACGCAGCCCTCAGGGCAAGATTTTACTCCAGGGAGCTTTTTTGCCATGGTGAACGGCTGGACGGGAGTGCCGTGTTCGATTAAGCTGCCCACCGACTCGCAGCTGGCAAGTTATATGCAAAAAAGCGGAGCGCGCTTCCGACGCCAAGCGAAGGAACAACGAAGGACGCAGGCGACCTCTTATCTAGAATGCGTTACAATCTCGAAGATTCGGCGACGAAGGTTCGAGCGTCGCGCGCTCGGGGCGAAACTGAACACACACTTTTTACAACAAGAAAGCAGGAGAATGATAGAGGCTACGTCTGGGGCAAGACTAAGCGGGAACCTTCTAGAAGTCCGTGACCGAGTGTTGCTTTCTCGGCCTTGCGCGCGGCAATATCATGCCAAGCTCCGTACTACACCCTAAGAAATAGGGGGTGTACACGGGTACTCCCCTTGCCTATATGGAACTCCCCAAAACTACATCTCGTCGTTTTGTCGACTGACGTCGAGCTGGCGACACCAACTTTTGCAAGCGGCTTGATAGTCGAGTGATACAACTCATTAAAATAGCTAATGTACTCATTAAAGGATACATTAAGACAATCAAGTTTTTTTTTGGGGGGGACCCTGGTGCAAAACCTCAGTAATTTTTTTTGTAGTCTATTATAAGCACATTCGCTATTTAGTACGTTATATCAACAGCTATCAAGCGGCTGGTGAAGGTTGGTATCGCCAGCTCGATGTCAGTGGACAAAACGACGAAATGTAGTTTTGGGGAGTACCCCGGTACACCCCCTTTTTCTTAGAGTGTAGCAAGTCATAATGAACCAGTTCTCGCATGCGAGCACGCTTAACGAACATGCAGACAGTTCTACTCACGCAGTGCCGGCACTAGCCTGCATAGAAGTATCTGCTAAGCTGGAACCCGCTGGGCTATTTACTATTTAGATTCGTACCTTCCACAAAATGCAATCCGCAGAGCCGGGACGACAATGACGGCAGCCATGGACTCCCGTCTTCACACTGTAACGTTTTACGGACAAAAAAAAGAAAAACTGCTTACAAGCAGGGTTTTTGTTTGTTCTAGTTTTTTTTTTCTTTCCCGCGCCACTCCTGCGTGCTACTCCTGGCACCATGGTGCCAGGAGTGGCACGACAAAAACAATTATATACGGCACACAACGTTGGCATTAGGCTTGAGAGAGAAACTTCGTTCGGCGCTCGTTCGTCTGCCACCTTACGTTTGCAGCCGAGGCCAACCCCGATGGTTTCGAAAACTGCCGTTAGGGTTCGGCGCCTCGCGCAGTCGGATCTTGCAGAAGGTGGATTAGGGAACCACTCCTCCCCGAGGGGACGGGCTGCACCGTATATGTATTCGGTGTCAGGAGAGATTGACAAGTATTACTACGGCTGCACTTGTCAATCTTCCCTCACTCCCCATCTGTCCGCAGTCAAGTGAGTCGATAGATGAGGTTCCTTTGGTTTATGTAGTCATGATCCCGGTGACGTTAGTTTGATCAGCCAGTAGGCGATGAGCTTGATACAAAATGACGGGCTCCTTTCAGTTGTGATACGGATTTCATTTCATTTCATTTATTGTTCTCTCAGGGCCCGAAGGCATTACAGAGAGGAGTGGGTTTTTTTTTAAAACAGAAACATATGAGTATAACGATACATAAGTCAAGACATAAAACAAAAGTTATTGAACATCAAAAAACTTAGTAATGGCAATTTTAAAATCAGTAGCATCAGTTATCATCATCATCATCATCATAATGCCTTTATTTGTGCCAATTAACAACCAACATAGGTCTACATTGTGGCACAGTGAAAAAAAAACGAATTGCACAACTGTAAAACATGCTCAACTGATAAAACTAGCATGCAACAAAACACAACAGTACATTTTTAGCGAGGGAAAATAATCTCATCTAATTGTCTACTGAGATTTACGTAGCTATCAAAAATATCAAACTTTTCATGCCCAAGATTGTTTACACTTGTCTGCATTCTTGTTGTTGGTGATGTCATGTGTTGATTGTGGGGATAAAAAGTGAGAGCTGTCCTATTTGAGCGAGTCGGTACGTTAAAGTTCACTGTGAACAAAAGTGTTGAGTCAATGTCCCCGTGAACTATTTTATATAAGAAGGCAACATCGCGCGATAATCTTCTGAGGGATAGACACTGTAAACCAAATTTGTCGAGCAGGAGTTCATAGTTGTAAAAATGCCTTCGGCCAAGGTATTTGTCATAGACTATGCGCACAAAACGTCTCTGAACTGACTCTATTTTAGCTGCATCACGTAGTGTCAGTGAATTCCACACCATAGAGCCAAAGTCTAGTCTCGATCTGATAATAGAACAAAATAAACGAAGGAAACAAGCATAGTTCGCAAACTTTCTAGTTAATCGAGTAATCATTCCAAGTAATCTAAATGCAGAGCAGGCAATATGGGCGACATGGCAGCCAAAGGATAGAGTAGTGTCAAAGTACACTCCTAGATCACGAAGCGATGATACTCTTAAAATGCACTTATCATCAATTGAGTATGAATAGCGTATAATTTCACGTTTTTTACTGAAAGACATGACCTTCGTTTTTTCTGGATTGATGATTAAGCAATTTTCCCGACACCAGTCTAAAATATGCGATGCGTCACTCTGAAGAAAATCACAGTCATCGATCAAACTAATACTTAAAAAGAGCTTGATGTCGTCTGCGAATAACAGCACGTTTGAGTTTACTACGCAAGTAGATATCTCATTGATAAAGACCAAAAACAATAGTGGACCCAAATTGGAGCCCTGTGGTACTCCCGATGACGGATAAAAAGGATCAGAGAAGTTATTTAAAATGTGTACGACACAACGACGGTAAGTCAGGTAGCTTTCAAGCCATAATAAAAGCACAGAAGAAACGCCATTACGTGACAATTTGTGCAGCAGCAAAGCGTGGTTCACCTTGTCAAAGGCTTTCGAGAGGTCAAAATAAACAACGTCAACTTGACCGCGATTACAAACAAAAGGCACTGAATAATCAAGGAAGGTACAGAGGTTTGTCTCGACTGAGCGCCCCTTGATAAAACCGTGCTGAAAAGAACTGATACAGCACTTGAAATAAAAAGACAGACGGGTGTGCATCACTATCTCAAATACTTTTGAAAAAGAACATAGCAATGATACAGGGCGATAGTTCCCAACTTGCGAAGTATCCCCCTTCTTACGAATAGGAACAACAATAGACTCTTTCCACAGAGATGGAAATATACCCTTACTCAATGAAATATTAAATATATGCTCTAAGATAGGCGCAAAAAGATTCGAGCAACCTTTAACAATAAAGTTAAGCACATGATCTGTACCAGATGTTAGTTTCGGCTTCAGTTTCCTTATAGCCGCTAAGATCTCGCTAACAGTGACTTTGTCTACTGCACAAACATCCGAGTAGACAGGATCGTCAAGAAATGCACTATCTTTAGGAACATCGGAGGAAAAACAACCACTGAAATGACTTGCAAAAAAGTTAGCGATATCCTTCGGGTTAGACAGATAGTCAGAATTTCTTCTTAGACAGATACCGTGTGTAGTGCCTTTTGTATGTTGTCTAGCAAATTTCCAAAACTTATCTGGTTTGTGAAAAATACTATTTTCTACTGCGTTTAAATGCACACACTCGTCATGAATAAACAACTTTTTAACAAGAGACCGATAAATGCTGAACTTAGCATACCACATTTGCGATCCATTTTTTGTACAATTTGTGACAACGTGATTTTTTCTTTATGTAATATATTAGATCTTTAGAATACCACGAAGGATACTTTCTAGGTTTCGATGACCGTTTTGGAATAAAGTTTTCCATTCCATTTCTCACTACCGTCGTAAACGAATTCGCCGCTGAGTCGACAGAATCGTCCTTCAAAATGGATGACCAGTCGTAATTTTCAAAAAACCTATAAAGACCAAAATAATCGCCTGTGTTGAAGGAGTAATACGCCTGCTTTGGGAGAGCTGCAGATTTCAACGAATTATGGAAGGCAACAATAACGGGTGGGTGAAAAGCGTCAACCTTTACAAGTGAAACATCGGCAAGAGTTAAGCCGATGATTGGCACATTTGAATGAAAAAGATCAAGGACGTTCCCAGCGCTGTTATCAAACCCGTTTAATTGACTAATGCCATTAAAATGTATGAAATTCAATAGGTGAGACGACTTGCTTGCTGTTATACTGTTTTGACTAGTAACAAATCCTGACTGCCGGTTGGCACCAGGTAGGTTAAAATCACCATAAATGTGCACCCTGAACTTTGAAAAGTCAATTTCTTTTTCCAATGTATCAAAGTGTTCATTAAAAATACGATTATCCGATAGGGGAGGGAAATAATAATTCCCAATTAGGTAGTCACAACCATCATTTGAAAGCAATTCTATCCAAACGCATTCTGGGTAGGTTTCAAGGTTTTGTCTGCGATGCGAGGTAACTGACTGATTTACGGCGATTAATACACCGCCTCCGAATTTCTGGCGAGTTAAAGCATAATCACGGTCACGACGGTGGACGGCATAAGAAGGCGGAAAATAGTCTGCACTTGAAATTTCCCCGTTGAGCCATGTTTCAGTCAGACAAATGATATTAAAATTGGAAGAGACTACATGTGCCAGAAATGTGTCCGCTTTGGTTCGTAAGCCACGAGTGTTTTGGTAGTACGCATTATCGAGGCTATGGGTGCAGGAAGGCGATTCCAATCTATTGAGGTCTGAGGGAGAAAGGAAGCATTGAAAGATGAGGTGTTACACTGGGGGACGCCCACTTTTAGATGGTGATTAGTTTGTAGCGAAATGTAAGATGGTTCTAAGAATAATGTTTGACGAAGTGTTGGATTCGAGTGAAAAATCTTCTGTAAAAGACAAAGCCGGGATATTTTCCTGCGAATAGAGAGGCTAGGCAAGGAAAGGGATGCTTTCATAGATGTGTCGCTGGATGTGCGATGATAGTTCGAGAGGATGAAACGAGCGGAACGATTTTGTATGGACTCAGCAGCGGATGAAAGGGTGATACCGGGGTCCCAGATAGAGGCTGCATATTCCAGTTTAGTACGGACTAAAGTCTTATAGATTAGAAGCTTTAATAAAACAGGAGTAACCGAAAGGTTTCCTTTGAGGTAACCTAGTAAGCGATTAGCGCTATTAGTGACATATTCGACATGTAAATTCCAGGAAAGGTCATTGGTTAGATCCACACTAAGATATTTATAGGAAGTAACAGAAAGTAGGGGGGAGTTAATGATGTTGTAGGATGGACAAGTGTTATTATGCCTGGACACTCTCATAGATCTACATTTAGATGTGTTCAGTTCCATATGATAAGTCTGCAGTGTTCTAACGTAGTGTTTAGATCGGGTGCTTCATGTAGCTGCGCAGGCTGCCAAATTGGACGATAGATGTGGTTACCTTGGTTTATGTTTGACGATCCCGGTGACATCAGTACGATCGCGCCAGTGGGCGATTAAAGTAGAAGTTTGGGCTAGTTGGTATTTCATGATTAAAGATTAAAACAGCGCAAGGACACGGACAAGAACAAGAAGGTAGACAAACAAGGCGCTGCCAGTGGGCGATTATCTTGATGCAAAATGACGGGCTCCTTTTAGTTGACGGCACGTGCAGTCGCTCTAGTGATGCGGCCTGGCGTTTTTTGTACGTCTTGTTCCGGATAACTCTGCAGTGCTCAAACGTAGTGTTTAGACGGGATGCTTCACGTTGCTGCGCCGGCTGCCATGTGGGACGATAGATGTGGTTACTTTGGTTTATGTTTGATGATCCCGGTGACATCAGTACGATCGCGCCAGTGGGCGATGATCTTGATGCAAAATGACGGGCTCCTTTTAGTTGACGGCACGTGCAGTCGATCTGCTGATGTGGCCTGGCGTTTTTTGTACGTCTTGATCGGGATAACTCTGCAGTGCTCAAACGTAGTGTTTAGATGGGATGCTTTACGTTGCTGCGCCGGCTGCCAAGTGAGACAATAGAGGCCGTTTCCTTGGTTTATGTAGTGATGATGACGGCGACGGTCAGTACGATCGCGCCAGTGGGCGATGATCTTGATGCAGAATGACGGGCTCCTTTCAGTTGACGGTAGGTGCAGTCAATCTGCTGAGGTGGCCTGGCGTTTCTTGTACGTCTTGATCCGGATAAGCCTGCACTGTTCAAACGTAGTTTTTCGATGGGATGCTTCACGTTGCTGTGTACGCTGCCAAGTGGCTCACAACGACGAACTCTGATCCTTGCCCGGAAATCAACAAGATTCTACTGCGAGCCAATGCTTATCGCTGTCCGAAGACCAACAATGGATCACAGGCAGGGTGTCGAACCGGAACCGAACCGAACCGAAAACCGGAACAGAACCGTTATTTTTTGCCGAACCGGAACTGAACCGAACCAAAATCTTCGCCGCCATCTTGGAACTGAACCGGAACCGAACCGAAAAAAAAAATATAACGGTAACCGGTTCAAAACGGTTCAAGGTAATATTTTTTTTCTTCTTTGCTAGTATCACAAAATGAACATATGGGAATAAACAATTGGCGGCTGTATTTCTATCTGTTGATCGAATCGTCATATACATAATTGCAACGTATGATAAATTGTGGGTTTTCATGGCACCTTTGTTGGCACTATGATTAACCATGTGTCAAGTTGTCACGTGACGTCATGGTGTCAATACATGTTGTCAAGTAATGTCAAGCGGCCTCGTGACGTCACGTAACTCACTGCGTTAAATCGATTTCACTTGAGAAAGTCACTAGATGTATTGACAGCATGACGTAACGTGACATCAGGATTTCGCACCGAGAGTCACGTGGCACCGTGACGTAAGCGATTTTCATAACCCCTAGTCGAGTGCTCGGGTTCATGAGAATCAGCATGGCCAAACATTCAGGTAACGGCTCATGTCACTTAGATATGATAATCAATAGCCCAACACTAACAATATCTCAAGCTCAGCCCAAGCTTTTGCTTAGCAAACCCTTGCAGCCTAGGGCATGACTGCGATGAACACTGGCGGTATATAATTAGGGTCAGATCACGTGGCCGCTTGTTCAAATTGCGAGTTGAGGAGATATCGACAGCTGTCTCTGTCCTTTATTGTTTCTGCATCTGTTATTAGGGTAAAACTAATGGATGTTTGCGCAACCTATCAACGTCACGGGTTATTTCTTAACACTATTTATTGAAAGTACAAAGAGAAATGTTGCAAGACCAATTTTACATTATTGAGGCATTGAAACATTTTTTCGTTGTTGCTGAAGTATATCCGAAAGATGTCCCTGAGAATAGAAGTTTTGAAATGACTAAATGTGACCTATTAATATGACGTTACATAGAACTACACGTGTGTACGGAAGAAATACCTAAAAAACTAAGATATTTTAGTAACGTGAGAGGAACAGCCGAACGTTGGCAGTCGCTGTAAGTCTCACACGAGCGTCGTTCTCAAGTTATTGCCCAAGTTTCGACCCGTCTGTATTTTGTTTAAATGAGCTATAACATATTTCTTTACATTACTAAATACTACTCAGGATCAGTCCCTAACGTTAATAACTGATTGAACTTGGCTTTGCTCTTTTTTCTAGGCAATGGTAGTCGCCGAAAAAATTAGAGAAATATGAGCATCGTTCATCTCCTCAACTCGGAGCCAGAAGCGGCCACGTGACCTGGTGCCTATCTTATGCCGCCCACGTTAATCATACCCCCGCGCTGGAGTTTTAAAGGAAGAAAACACGTCAGGCATTGTTAGAGTTCGACAATTCTCATCACCACAGTGGTTGGACACGAGCCACTACCCAAATGTCCGCCCATGGACTTTAAGGGTACGAGCCGATGTACGGTGCTCACACAGTTCTCCTGCCCAATCCATGAGTCGCGCTCGACTGTCGACAGGCGGGTGGTTTTGATCCCACAATTACGACATCAATCTTTGAGAAGGCAAGACTAAAAGAAATAGTCTCGTTCAATCCTCGCAATTGTACCGCGACAAAGAAGCTTCTGGATCAGTGGCGCCCTGTGCGAGTACACTTGGACCAGGGGACCAGTACGCCTCGGAAAAGTTATGCACATTCCAACCCGATATCGTTTCATGACCCCTTTAAACTTCACGGGGTGCAAAATAAAAGCAATGAAAGGTTGCGGTTAACAATTGTCAAATAGAATTGTCGAATTAACAGACACAAACGAAGGAGGCTATTCCTCAGAAATACTTTCAGCCTTTCCACTCTGGTGAAGAAGGAAGGCCAGGAATACTGTACTATGGTGGGAATGAAGTAATGGCCGGCCGCAAGTCGGCAAGCCAGACTGGAAAGGCTGGAGGGGTTGCCACCATTTATGAGCGACGGTGGCAACCAAACAACTGGCAAGCCGGCTGTCTGGTTGCCGTCGCCATTTATAAATGGCGGTAACGCATGAGTAGCCCTTAACAGCACCGCTGTATGAAGAAGTGCGTCTGTGTGTGGGGCCGGGTGGGGGGAGGGGGGGAGTTTTAGAAACATACTGTGTTGTAAAGGTTCCTCTTCCCTGCATCTTTGGCGCAGACCAAAAAGCGTGACCCCGGAAACTACTTTGATTGGAAAAGCGCACTTGCCAAAAAGCACGTTTTTGTCGTGCCAGACGCTGGCGCCGTTCCTCACGACGATGCACTAAGAATAATAATACTAGCCTTTCAAATACTTTGCTTTCACTGAGCTTGCACCTCCTGCAGCGTGCATTTTGCACCGTCGAATTCGACTTTCTCAGCAAGAAGGAATCAGAATGACCACCAGCCTATAGTGTGATAACGTCACGTGCATACCATGCTAAATAGCTCAGCTTTCTGGTAAATACGATGTTCGCAATACTAGCCATAGATGTCCTAATTCTAAATTTGTGAAGTATTTATAGCAGTCTCGCGATGAGATATGGCAGCCTAGAGAAATGTTAGAACGCATGACTATTCTAGCACAGTGCTGTAAAGTGGGGGTTCAAAACAAGTGCAGGTAAAACCGAATATAAAATTTGCCTCCCGAGGCAGTATTTTGGAAGTTTCGAGCTCATGCAAGCTGATGAAATGTAATATACTAATATTTCAAGAATCTTTGTCTGTCCTTCGCGCTATTTATGTAAAATCATGAATATCATTGCGTACATCTTTACGCATCTCTTTTTGCAGTAAGGCGTTCTGGAAGGGATTATTTGGAAAACACAACATTAATTATCTCTCTCTTTTTGAACATTTCGTGTATTTGACTTCCAATTCATCATGTGAGCATAGGGTCCTTTTTAGCGTACCCAGCAACCCGATGTTTCACACTGCCAATCAGCGAACAGAAAAACACTTTTACGTAGACACCACAGCTCGCATAGTTTCGAGTATCGTCCTTCCAAGTCGGTCTCAAGCGGTTATGTGAACTTTATAAAGTAATTTTTTTATCAATATAAAACATATTTAATTACTAATTGAATATTTGACAACATAAATAGAGGGCCCACCACTCTAAAGCAATGCCCCCCAAATTATTTGAAAGCGGTTCTGCCAATCTTTTCCGGCGTTTTTATCCTCGACAGGCATGCTGTAAGTGATATGGGACGGCCTTAAATACATTTCTGATTTTGAAGCTAATTTAAATAACTATGTGTTCCTCACACATATAACTTCTCAAACGTATAGAAGTCTGTTATTGCCTTTTTTATCTGGTGAACATTAGTTTTATGTGTCTGTGGGCTGGACGAAAAGAAAGTAAACAGGGGCGCGCGGTGGAACTATGACGATTACTCACGCAAACCGTCAGAAAGTGTCCAATTAAGTAGCTGCCTTGTCGAGTAGAACGTGAAATACTACTTCGTTTTACTAAACAAAAAAGAATTTTGTAGGACGCTTAAACTTCGCCTTTAAAAGTGGAACGCGATCGCGTCAACGGGCCTCATTTGCATCGCATTCTCATTTGCCGCGCAAGCGTGCCTCGCGTGGCCTAGCGAAAAGCGTCTGACTCGCAACTAAAGGGTTGTGGGTTCGAATCCTGCCTGAAATTTTTAATTTTTTAATTTAAGGCAAAGGAATTACTTTTAAAAGTGAAATCATTTGAAACATACGGTGACCTTTATTTTGCATTACATATCATGTTTTAATCACCCTCATTCCACGCGTGATGTCACGTTTCACGTAAGCATTGTGGGTTGTTTGAAATTCTTGCGCTAGGGTATGTAGCTCTGACGTCATGAACCTATCGACCGGTCAGGATTTTCCAGTCACGCCACCGACATCGGTTTTTCTGCGACATGAGCTCGCTAACGCTATCGTGTTAAAATCATCAATTAGCAAGGGTGATGCTCATTTGCAAATTAAATTTTCCGGCATCTTGTCAACAAACCGCAACAGCCAGGCTATGCCAGCTTATTCTGTATAAGAAAATGTTCACTTGGGCAAGCGCTATTTTGGGCCAGATTCGATCTGAGTGCGAAGGTGCGTATATATTAGAGTGAACAATTGCAATTACTTTTTGCTCCATGATTAGTCGCATGCCTGCGGTGCTGAGTGTAAACAATGTTTAGTTAGAACAACAGGCATTTGGATTGCCGCTCGGTGTTTCTATAAAAGATAGACTGAAAGGAGTTTGTGTAAAAGTTACGAAATGTAACTTTGTTACATTTCGAAAATTGCATTGCTTTTAGCTCACTTGGGTCGTCATCATATATATATATATATATATATATTTATTTATTGTGAAGTGTATTTCGTAAACCTTATTTCATGATATGTGGCCACAATGTGCATGCTCATTTCATATATTTATGTGATGTAATTAATTCCTTAGTTCAATGACACGATTTCACTTTTAATACTGACTCACAAAGTTGTACCAATCACGGGTATTTTAGACAACCTACCACACTTCGCGGCAACATTTTATACCGTGTAAATAGATCAGCTTGAACTTTAGAATTTTACTTTAACAAGAACAAAGGACAAGAAAATACAGTATAATTCTAAATTAGAAGCTGATCTATTTACAGGTATGTACCAACAAGCTCAACTCTTTACTCTTGTACTTAAACATTTTGATTCAGGCAAAATATATTTTACTCGTAAACAAATAGATATTGAGTCGTATGAACACGACGTTATGTATGTTAATGTAGATTTTCTTCTACTCTTGCGTCAAAATTAAATAACTGAATTTAATATTTTTGGTACCTAAGAACAAAAGTAAATTGCATGGACGATCGAAGAAACTATATAGTTAATTGTTTCACAACGGAAATAGTGTATATTGCCAAAAAAACGCGGAAAATATATTCTCAATTTAGCGGTTCAAACCGGTTCGAACCGGTTCGAACCGGTTTGAACTGTTATTTTTGGCTCCCCGGAACTGAACCGGAACCGAACCGAAAGCCGTGAGCCCGAACCGGAACCGAACCGATAAAAATTTCGGTTCGACACGTTGCTCACAGGGTTGGCTTGTGTCCCTTCAACTGGTGAATAAATAGGTAGCAGCCAGCATTGTTCCGGGGATTCTCATATCTGTCGAGGCCAAACTTGAAGGAATACATTGCAGGCACACTACTCTTCCTAGAACGGTAATAAATGCATGCAATAATTTTTGAAAATAATAAGTTTTACTAAATCGCAAAACCTTCATACTGCAAAACTACGTGACTTGTTTTTATTGTTTGTTATTTAAAAATTGCTCAGAAATTAAAAACGTAATTGATCAGGCGACAGAGATTTGCTCACCGTGTCTCGGAGTTAAACAAATGTAGCTGTACATAATTTGTTATTAGTGCAAAAGCATTAACTGCCCCATGGAGTGAACCGCGCTAAACCGCACCTTAAATCCTTTCGCCCAGTGAAGCCACCCGATCCCAAAGGAGCGGAGTAAAGATGACGTATCTTCGGCTTCGGTCCCATTGGCTGGCGCGCGTATTCGAGGCTCCCATTGGCCGCTGCGCATCAGTTTCAGTGACAACTCACCCCATGGCGCTGCGTGTGCGTCAGCGCGCCGTTAACACAAAGCGTCCAATGTCAGCGCGCCGAGGAGAGCGCGCCTGCTGACCGGCGACGAAAGCAGACAAAAAAGGAAGCCGACGAGCGGCTAGCATGCTTTCGCATTCCCAACTCGTAAGAGGTGCTGAGGTGTACCGCGATCCTTTTCTTCCGTTTTTAGCAAAATCTACTTAGTTGCTTGGGTTGATAAAAAACATTGCCTACGTCATTAAACTCAACATATAATTCCCTCTTGTACACATAAGCACAATGCCAGTGGACGAAGAAAGTACACACGCGTCTCTACGTTTTTTCTTCCTTGTCTTTGCGTTAATTATAACGAGATGTATAACCAAAACACCAAGAAATAATATTAATATGGTATAATTTCCCGAACTCTGTATATATATTTTCGAATTGGCACTAATAATGTTGCAGGGAGATTAAGAACCAGCGGAGCGTTTGATTGACTGCGGGCTTGCGCCGTTGGTACTGTGTGCTTACCACCCGTAGATTGTGAAGCGCTAAACTGCAAATACGGGTACAATTTTAAAAATAAGTCTCTGCTTTGCGACCCGCATAGAGAAACTAGGTATTGCAAAATGCTCAAACTCCGCGTGAATGGGACAATATACTGCGTTTCACACAAAGTCAGACTACGGCGGGCGCTATCATTCGATATAGACAATCAAGCAACTTGACTAGCAACTTGACTAGTTCATTGTTACTGATCCCGTCGTGTTTCCATGCGTGCAGTAACTGGCAACACAGAAAACGTCAGGGCTGTTACGGAACCCGTAGGGTGAAACACCGCGACAACTGAGTTATAAAGATTCGTTTTACTTGTTTTAAAACAGCGTGTTTTTCAGAGCCACTAAACCGTGTCCTCTATAGTGCAATAGGGAATAAACTTTCAATTGGGGCTTGTGATAGTTTTCTTCGTAACACCTCAAACAGATACTCTAAGGAGACGCAGACTTTTAGAAACTTAAAGGTATCTACAATATCTTTCTAGAAGTCCCATAGTTTGTCTGGGGCAGAATCTGTCGTTGAAATGAACAAGAAGGGCAAGTGAAGTGCTCGCTTTCTTTGAGTGAGCATAAGAAGAAAAGCCTAGAATAAATTGCTATAATCAGCAGTGTTGAAACGAGCTGCCAAAAGAATCGATGTTCCAGACCCAAACCACCAGTTTCTAATTGTAGGAATAAGTTATCGTGCTTGAACCTTTACCAAGAGGAGCTCTAGATAACGGTCGCAAACTTTCTGTGAAAGGCTTATCTATTTGAACGGCCACAATGTAATACCTGTAAGACATCCATTTAATTAGGTATTAAATAAATGTTACAGATGGCTCCTTTTGCGAAGACTGAAAGAGCTTGCAGTGTTTCAGTCTTCGCAAGCTTTTCGTTCAATATCGGCTACGACAGAAATCCAATAGAGATTATTAGATTGTGTTCGATGCAGAGGAACGCCATGATATTTAAACAAAGAAATATTCCACGATAGCCCAGCAAAGGGTCCTGGTATGGCCAACGCATTTATTCAGAAGCCATTAGAATTTTCGGTATTTAACCTCACTCCAGTTAGTTTGCGATTCGTCTCTGTCACATGAAGGCCTTTCTCCACACTTTTCTTGTTTGAATAGAACAACGCCACGTCATCCCCGTATGCTAGTAATTTTAGCTCTGTGAAGCAAAGTCTAAAGCCATGAATATTATAATTTTTTATAACGCTAATGGAGAAAGGTTCAAGGTATGGAGCAAACAGCAGTCGTGATAGTGGGCAGCCCTTCCTTACTGAAGATTTTATATCGAAGTATTCTAAATGGGAGTCGTTTACAATACGTCTCGTGCTGCAATTTCTGTAATAAAGCCGAATGCCCTCTAATAGCACGGACCGCACGTTTGGATGAGAACGTAGTTTTAATATGAAAGAATGACTTACCCTGTCAAAACCTTTAGACACGTCAAGTTAAACCATAGTCACTTGATCCTGTTCATCGGATAAAGAGTCAATCACAGATCTTGCTACGTGTATGTTCGTTTGCATGTTTCGTTCTCGTATACCATAAGTTTTATGTTCTTTAATTAGATTGTGCATGTATGCGCTCGTTTACAAATTTTGCGACTATTTTATAGTCCACATTACAAACTGATATGGGTCTATGAACTTCAATTTTTTTTACAGCTAATGTGCCTTCTCTGTTAGGAATTGGTACTGTGCAACCATAATACAAAGTTGGCAGTTTGGTTTTGTGTATGCACACAGTTTTAAGGATATCAAGTAGTAATGCACTCAACAGAGCAGAAACTTTCCTATAAATTTCAGCAGTTAGGTGAAAGGTTCATGTTTCTTGTTTGAAAGGAAGGAATTTAATGACACTCTTTATTTCTGCAATATCAGAGCACCATTAACCATTTCCTTTTCCTTCTTTAGTAAGAATGGCACGAGGTGAACTACCACTTCTCAATCTGAACTTCCGTTGATTGGGATACTGTTCCCAAAAAGATTAAAGTAGAAACCTACAAAAGCCTCTGAAATATTTGGTGTTTCTATTTTTGAACTACCTCTACATTCAATCTATACTATTTCTTTTCTTTTTAAGCATACTTTTGCTCATTTTTGTCGTGTTTATTTCTTCAGTGTATTCGGCTGAATTGCTACATTCAAGCTCGCATAGAATTGATGGCACATGCAAAATATTCTTCAGTTCTAGTATTTTTTATATGTAATAGCGCTCGCGCGTTCGATTGCCCAATTTTTAGCCTCTTGTTTGAAGTTGTCCCATTTGTAAAGTACGTGTGGAGAGCCTATCTGTTGTACGCGCGAAAGAATTTAGAGGATACAATTGGAAAAAAAAAACATGTCGGCAGATAGAAGAGTTGTGTCCAGTTCCCATATGCTCCACTCAAGCCGTAATAAATGCCGCGTCTTCTCGCCAATGGTAACCAATACGCGAATGGTCTGAGAAAAATACGCGTTCCGCCGAGTACTTTGAAAGAGCCCCGTAGGGTTCTCCGGAGACACATATTAGATCTAGTCATGCGTGAGAAAAGTGTTGGAAATGTGTGTAGTGCACTCTGCTTCCTTCATCTTCTCTTGTGTGTGTTATGTTGCTTTCACTAACAAAGATTGCAGTAAAACTCTATTAGAGACAAATCTTGCCGCAAATCTGGAAATATCATTCAAATTTTACACGAAGTTAAAATCTCCTAGAAGCAGCAATTTTGTTACGGTTATAAGATATTGTTCTTTGAGTTCAAAAAGCCATTACGTGGATTGATGGTGATGGGAGCGTACACACACACATTATAGGCCACTTGGCCTATAATGTGTGTGGCATCTGTCATCCCTTAGGCGCCCTGAGCCTAAAAAAAACAAGCCGTCGATTTGTTTTCCGCCAGGCGATACATTAGCGATGGGTAAACACGACACAACTATCTACCCAGTGTAGAAAAGAAAACAATAAGAAATAATACTTTTCCTCCTCAGCGTCCGTACGAACCGCACTATGACTTTCCTGTGGCGAGTGACTTGCTTCATCCGTCTATATGCATCCGTACTCCGACAAAAAATAAGCCTACTTGGGCAGATTCCCGAATGCATTTAGTCAGCGGTCGTTCGAAACTCTGTTTTGTTTGCTTGTTTATTTTATTTTTGACACAATTGTCAAGAGGGTTGGGACAAAAGTCGAATACAATCACCTGACTGGGTCCCAACCCCTGTAACAACACTCAACAACAGGGCACAAATCGAGATACAGAAATAAATTGAAAATGAAAAGCCAGCTCGCAGCACAAGTCTAGAAAGAATTTATTTTAGTCAGCTAAACTCTCTTCAGCTTAAAAAGCACTGATTAATAACACAACTCACTTGGTATGTACACAAGCAACTTTAAATATTCCCTTAGCTATTTTTTTAGATGAAACGGAAGTGATTTCCTGGGCCATCTCATACACGCAATAATGTTTGTTTAGAATATCTGTAATCTGGTAGGATAGTTTTTGAGTGCCATAATTAGTTCTCATTTTTGATTTTGGAAACTGCCGGTGCCTCAGGTTGTAATTTGTTTGCTTAGGTAAATACGTCTCGTCAAAGATGTCAGGATAAATGTAAATTTCTGTGTGAATTGAAATCGCCACCTTTAGACAAAAAAGGAAGTTGATTGAAACCGGGGCAAATTATCAATTAGCCGAACCGCGCGTTTTTGTAATGTAAGTAATTGCTTAATATTATTTTGCGTGGTTGTCCCCCACACCAATAAACAGTAATAAAGCCTCGAGTGTATCATAGACGTATAGATTTGTCGTATTTGACCAGTTTGGAAGAAGTTGTCTGCACCTGAAAAGTAAACTAATGGATCTACTTGGGCAGTCCAATGCAAATTTTTGTTTGAACGAACACCAAAATATTTATAAGATTCTACGCGTTCAATAATGGAGATATGAAAGGATATGTTATTTTGTGCTAGCGATGGGGTTGATTTTTACTAAAAAAAATTATATACTTAGTTTACGACGTCTTTAGTTCTAACTGATTTGCAAGTAACCACACGTGAAGTTGGTCCAACCAAGTGTTTTTTTGTGCCTCTAATGTATATAAGCGATTTCCGGTGAAAAATACATTTCTGTCATCTGCGTATCAAGTTATGTCAGGAGTTAATGGGATGTTAATAATGTTGTTAACAGAAAGAAGAATAAGTATAGGCCCTAAAATTGATCCCTGCGGTACACCATACTGAATTTTCGCTAGAGAAGAGCGCGCATCGTGGAGGACCGTATACTGAAGGCGAGATGTTAAGTAGGTGCGGAGCAGGCTAAGTGCAGTACCTCTTATTCCATAAAGCGGTAGTTTTCGGAGTAGGATGTCGTGTCTTGTGGAGTCAGATTCTTTTTTGAAATCTATAAAAACACCTAGTGTAAACATTTTTTTCGATGTTGTCTAAGACTTTTTTTTATATATTTAGCAAATGCCATCTCCGTTGATTTACCTTTCTGGAATCCATACTGGTTCTTTGCAATAATGTTATGATTAACACAGAATTCACCTAAAAGTTTGTAAATAACGCGTTCGACTATTTTTGAGAAAACCGAAAGTACTGAGATTGGTCAACAGTTACGCATGTTATTCATAGGACCGCCTTTATGAATTACACATACTTTTGCTATTTTAAATTTTTCTCGAAAGGTACCAGTGCTTAAACTAGTGTTACAGATGTGGGCAAGGGGTGAACAGATTATAAAGGAAACATCTTTTATTGGCTTAGAACACAACCCATCTTCACCACAGGCGCCACTGTTGCCTAAGGATTTATTAATCGTGTTTACTTCTATTTCACCCGCCATTTTTATGCCCTTTTTTACCGTCGCTCTTTTCCTTTCAAAAGGCCAGCAGGGATTTCGCTCTATTGTGATCGCGTTTCCTGAATAGAAGTCCTCGTCAGGTGATGTCAACACCGTTAGGCATCAAGTTTCGGAGCCAGGAGAGCTGAGTTCGGTACGAAGGGCGCAACGAGCCTGCAGTGGCGGTGCATGCGATTATCGCACCATATCGGCTAAACCGCGGCTCGTCGTTAACTGTAAACCGTGACTGTAAGCGCCAAGTTCCTGCGAGTCAAGACTGCGCATGTGTAGAACCCTCGGCGAAAATCACGCTTCGATCAGCAATTGCCTTGCGTGCTTGCCCAGCTTTTCAGTTCTCGTGCCAGGTCTCGGGTCAGGCGGCGTGTTGTGCGGTGAAGAGGCGCTAAGAATCATTGACAGGCGTAACGAAGCGGGAGCTAAAATTCATATATATATATATATATATATATATATATATATATATATATATATCGTGAACGAAGAGGGGAGAAGGTGAATATTGAATTTGTAGCATTAAAGTTTTTCGCCAGCTCTCTTTTCCGTTTCCGTTTCCCAAACTTTAATGCAATAAATTCCATAATCACCTTCTCCCCTCTTCGTTCACGATATTACTACGGCTGCACTTGTCAATCTTCACTCATTCCCATTATATATACGGTGCAGCCTGTCCCTATGGGGAGGAGTGGTTCCCTAGATATCTTGGAAGACGTGCCCTTTCCGACATTTGCAAGCTGAAATGACGTGCCACGTCACTGCTGCATGTCGGAATAGCGCGGGCCTTAAATCAGCAACGGTTGTCGTCTACCAAGTTAAGAGAATTCGAAACTAAACAGTACACAGAGAACTGGTCAGAAATTGAGTCCGCCGAAACCAGTAGCCGGGATGGTCAAATCGGTTAAGGGATCGCCCCGGACTGGCGAAAATTGCGGGTTCAATCCCCGCTCCTGGCCCAATTTTTCGCCAGCTCTCTTTCCCTTTCCATTTCCCAAACTTTAATGCAATAAATTCCAATAATCACCTTCTCCCCTCTTCGTTCACGATATTACTACGGCTGCACTTCTCAATCTTCACTCATTCCCATTATATATATATATATATATGTAATGGGAATATATATATTAGTTATTGCTGTTGTTAAGCTTACAAAAATTAAAGACAACAAACTCTTTCTGAAGTCGTTATTTTTCTTACTTTTACTTGAACCACCTCGTTGTAGAATGCGCGACTGTTTAGGCAGCAACACCAGTTTTTCAGAAATTCTGATTTTTTTTTTGGTTACGCCTTTTGTCGCACCGCTTAAAACTATTTTTGCTAAAAGTACTTCTACGGGATTTTATCACTACAAAAACGTATAACTTCCAGGCACAAAAAATATAAAAAAAAGTAAGGAATCAGTTAACTTTTGTGAATTTTTTTTGAAGTACTAGAACCGTGAAAATTGCATAATGATCAATACGTAGCAAGCTGAAAGCCGTTCGATTACCACGGATACATCGTGAAACGTTTGGAAGAAAACCTGATTGTTACTCAACTATTGATTGGTGCCTAGTTTTACGCCCAGTTCAAAGAAAATGTAATCCCCTCTCACGGTGTAAATAAATTCTTCGGCGAAATTACCTTAGGAAACGGTTCATGACCTTGGCGTAAAAAGTCGTGGATTTGCTTTTAAAATCGAAAATGGTCGATTTAGGTTGGAATGACACAAATCTCAGAATTTACTTATGAGTATGTACTTTCATTTATCTCCAAGACCTATTAGTAAGTTTTTAAGATTCACCCCAATATAACGTGTTACTTGTCACTGTTATATCATATATGTAGTCATCTTTTCATAACATTTGCTATTGTGCATTACATATTCTTGATTTTGTTCAGTTTCAATCAGTTTTAGAGGAGTGTATATTATAAAAACAAAAGTTCGTGCAATAGCTGCCTTTGCTTCGCAAACTTGTATTCTTGCATTTTCACATGTTTTTTTTTTTTTTAAATTTTTAATAATGTTTCTGTGAGCACGAACTGACATTGCGCCACGCAAAATGCATCACAGCGGTGTGGCCACTAGGTTAAAATAACTTATTGAAATTACTATAGATGTTAATATTGGTTTTTATCATTATTAGTATTACTATTATTATCCTTATTTAGTATTATATTTTTATTTGCTCATAAATAAACATATTTTTTTTAAACCGATAAGGAGCGTTTTTTTTATGTAGGCCCTCGATTCTACATACGTCATGTTGAGAAAATTGCACGTTTTACGTGTGGAATATGTCTCCGAGGTTACGTACAGGGGAATTTTGTTTGGTTCCCATTTATTGTGACACGTCAGATAGAAAAAACTTGAAAATAAATAGAAGAGCACCGTGTTTATTTTATGCTATTTAGCTGGTATGTTCCGATGACGATAAGTGTTGTTTTTTATTCAGACATTGAGATAAAGAATATTAAGGTATGGTGTTACTTTATACGGCAACTTTTCCAAGCGATGGCATGCCACGATTGATGGTGCCATGATAGGAACGCTGAGGAGCGTAGCATACAACTCAAAGTTTCTTGCAGATGATTTTTTTTAAACGATTAAGTTGACCAAACTCGGCACACTATTTATGTACGCCCGTATCACCAGGCACTACTGGGACAACTCCTTTCAGAATCCCAAGAGTACATATCTAGGTTTGTTAGGAGAAATTAACGGTCTGAGATGCTCAGAAAGACAACGCATTATGGAAAAAGGGTAGCCTGGCTTTATCTACCAAGCATATTTAATGAGCTTTAGAAAGACAAACATCATAGATGCAGTAGAAAACATCCAAAGAAAAAGATATATAAATATGTTTGCTTTACGCCGATTCAAATAGGCGACATTTTTATTTCGTGTTTTGTTTATGTTCTAATTCGTGTTTTCCTGCTTTAGATTCGATAGTCGTGTGGTGCCCAATACTGGGAATAATTATATTGAATTTACTTTTTTTTTTTCCTATCCGTATAAACGTTTTGTTGGCAATTTCGATATTTTGTTTCATTCTTCAAGAGCAATATGATCATTAATATAATATGTTCATCATACCAGGACTAGGTGGACTGGTGCGATTCCTTGTGTGTATGAGGCCTCATATGTTCCAGCTAAACAATATTTTTAATATAATTATGGTATATAAAAAAAAATACATTTCGATACTTCCTGTTGTTTCTTAAAGTTCCCTCGTCAAACTGAGAAATGATGGAATTAAAACTATTATTTCGTTGAAATACAAGTATTCAATCATTTCCTCGAAGCCATAATTAATGCAATCTCCTCTTTGGGGACAGTAAGTCGAGGAACTGTCGTATCTGTTTTATTCTGATGACACGCAATTTGTGTTAATATAACGACATATGTAGATCTGCTAATTCAAAAGATTGCGGCGGGGAGTAACATAATGCTGGTGTCGTTCAGAACATTTTGTCATGCTGACTAGCAGTAACGCCATTATATTTTTTCTGAGGTTTTGTTTTCGTCCATGTCATTTCGTCCATGTCAGAATCTGCGTTCTTCGTTCGCTCCGCAAATCAGAGGCTGACACGCTGAGTGCAGCGCTGCGAGTAGTCCCGCGAACCTCTCTAGCCCCGTCGTATTCCGAAATTATTTTAGGCTAGAGGTAACAACGTTAACGATATTTATGTATTTGTTTTGGTTTTGTGCCCACGAAAAACAACAAGGCTTGTCTCCTGGTGGAGCATATATGCACTAATACCTATCATGAAACACCTGTGCTAAGATGAAAAAAAAATGCAACGATTTTAACGTTGAAAGAATTCGCTGTTTGAATTTTTTTTATATTGTTTAACCAAGCACAAGTGACCAAAACGCGTCTCCTTGCCCGGAAAAACTGCTATTCCGTTGCGTAATCATAGAGAGAAAGACGAATTATTTGCCGATGCGCAGCCACAAGTAACGGTTATGTTAACTATTGTGACAGCGTCTTAGGGGGACACGCGGAAGACAACAAAAACCTGCCGCCCTCCGCTGCTACATTCGCCGTCAGCCCCGTGGCGAACCGTCTTTTGTGACAATCGCTTGTCGCGACCTTCGACGGTGCTAATCCTGTCAAAGTCGGCAGTCGCGGAGGAAACGGCTGGAGTTCTTAATGAGAGAGCCCAAGGGAAAATTACGGTTGTGAACGACGTGAACAGTTGAGAGGCACTTCGACATTCGATTTGTTTCATTTTGTTAAAAAATAAAAACTAGCGCTCGCAAGAAAATGCGGTGTTCGGATCTTCGTTTCATACGTGACACATTAATTTTCGTAGTTACTTGGCCAAAGTCCGAGAATCGTTGCACCGCCCCTTTAAAGTCCGACGTGCGATTTCCGTTTTCTGCAGTAAAGGTAATCCTCTTAGTTTTCCCATCTCCTAAGCTGCGAGGGCAGCCGAATTTGAGCAATGTAAAAAGTGGAGAGAATATAGGAAAGGAGAAGGCGGGCAAAAGTGGAAAGCGCGAATTGTACGACACCCTTTGAGGGTGCACGGAGTACAAGGTGACATCTTGATAAAGCACTGAGCTGCACGTGCATTCACGAGGATGGTCTGCTAGGTGTCCTGTTGTCAAAATTTTGAGATTGTTTGCATGTTCCAATGTTCTTTCATGGATGCACCACCCCATTTGTCGGACGTAGCAACGCTCGCATCTTATGAAAGCGTTTTAGATTACTTCCTGTTCGTGCGGGGCGTACTTTGTCCTATTCTTTGTGCCGCAAACTTGTTTTATGTTGACTCATGGCTAGTTCAGTTTGTGCTACGTCGAGCATACTTGATTCGATGCCGAGACACCATTTGTGTGTCTTGTCGGCTCGCACTCTTTTTATAATGTGTGGATGATCTCAAGAATATATAAGCCACCGAAAAAAAAAAGAAAAACAACAACAAAAAACTTTGTGTCTTCTTTTCTTCGCTATGGGTGATTTTTTTGTCATTTGTTTTTTCTGATGATGTGGCGTAATCTGCCACACATTGAGGCCCGTACATATTTTGACGAGCCAGCTTTTTGAAGTCTGACTACTTGCGTCTCGAGGATTCGTGGTTGTATATTTCCCAATGAACAACCAACTAGTTGAGCTCATCTCCGTCGTATCTACGCAAACTATATTAATCGGGATCATGTCCTCTGCGAATTCCTAATCGTGCACATAGCCTTGATCTGTTCACCAAGGGCAGGACTGACGTCGATAACCACCGAGTTTCCCCGCCAAGGCGATCAAAACACGGCGCGTAATGAACGGTCTTGTGGTTTAGTATCATGTTCAAAACAAGTCAAATGGTACGCTCCAAGATATGTTCCAAAAACAGCCCGAGCTGGAAACGAAATTCGAACGGGTTATTCGTTTTACCTTGAGCATTTTTTAATAACAAACGTGAGGAAACCACAAACCTCTGACTCTGACGCGGCAACTTCTTTCGCCATCTTTGTATTTACTTTTTCAGCACCGGAACTTTGTCTGCGATTTGGAAATGCGCCACACCACGTGTTTGCGCTCCTCGCGCACCGTCTCAGGACTCGGTGCACGAGAGTGCGAATCCTTGTCCCCGGAGCAACGTGCACCAGAAGTCGATTTTTGCCGTCTAGTGGAACGCAAGCGTGCTCGTTGACTACCGCAGCCGCTACTGGAGGCGCACATTGGACCACGCCAGGCAGGGATGAGTGATTATTTAAGCCAACGAGCAACCGAAGCATAACCTATTGAGAACGCAGAAAGGAGGACGCCTACACACTGTCGTCCCTGACAACCAAGATCGATCTGCCACCTCGCCTTGGATAGCTTTACGGAACGACTTAGATCCCCTTTTTATTTTTTGTGATTCCACACGAGCAATTGTTCTCTCCTCCCTCTCCTCTTTTTTCCTCCTTCCTTCCACACGAAATTTGGGTATGCACCAGAAACGCGCTCGGTGGATGGCCTCGTCGATTGACCTTCCTCTCTCCTAACGAAATATTTTAGAGAGGAAAGGATACAGGTTGGGTTTTCGCGACCTTATCGAGGTTCCAGGTTTTTTTTTTTGAACATACTTGGACCTTAATCGCAAGACACGTGGCAGATTAAAGCTTTACAGCTATTACTTCGGTTCGCATGTGGTGTCTTTGGCTCAAGTCTGACACTTTATGAATTATATGGTGATTAACCAATTAAAGCGTCCTAAGAGAATCCGTTAGCTTTACCATTGGGAAACGGCACGCACCTCCCCGTTTGGGAAACGCTAACACTGATTTCTTCACTTTGTTCTGTTTGCTTTCACTTTTGGCTTTCTTTTTACCTTTCTCTCTTTCTTGCTACCTCTTTTGGCTTCGTTACGGGGTCAGTGTTAACGTTTCTGAAAGGGGGATGGGTGTGGCGCTTTCAATGATCATGCTAACGTATAAAAATCATTTTCAGCATGCATAAAACTACATCTTTCAAATTAATCATGGGACAATGTTATGCTTTTCTCCTTATTCAATATTTTCGGATGGCCAGAATGGTTTCAGCCCAGGTTAAATGACACGCTGTCGTTGTGCATCAATGAGAGTATGAAACTTGAAAAAGTTTCGTAGCTCGAAATTAAGCTAAAATCAACCACTCACGATAGTCGCCATTTAAAGGACAATAGCGCATTGGATTGCTTGTTTTCCTAACGGAATATTAGGACAATACAATACATCAAACTTTGAAGCTCGATGCGTTAAAATAATTTAATAATAAAATACTCTAAGCTAAGTTGAGTGCAGCACCCCTGTATCGAAATTAAGTCAGTTTCGTTTTCGGTTTCGGTTTTCTAAGGAAACAGATCCCTCGCTAGCGACACCAGAACTTTTTTTCTTCCTATTTATTTTAAACGACATCGTTGTGCTCGTGCGTTGCGAGCGTTTGTCTTGCGGGATGGAAATGCCTTAAGACTTGAAAATGTGCTAATTTATCCACGTTTATTTATCTGTGAAGTTTCCTTTTATGATGATTATGTTCAAGGAGAGCGTGGAAGACCCACGACGCGACTGTCTAACGAGCAAATTAATACAGTTGGCAAGCACGCTTCTTTTGGTGTTTGTTTTCATTGTATACGTGTGGAACGTTGTGAGCATTTGGGAGTTTCAGAATAGAACAACTTCCGCAACACCAACGAGATTACATCGTCGCTACTGCACATACGCAGACGCAAAACAAGGATTGGGACTTGGGCTATGGGGGCCGTTATTTCTCGGAAATAGCGTAGGTACCCGTAACATAGCCCTCCCCAAAAAATACGCCCGAAAATCAGTACCGCTGCAGACGGTGGCGCTTACAACAACTCCGAAGATCGCGTCCTCGACACCGCCGCCTGCTCGGGAGCTGCATGAGTCGCTCTCGCGCAACCCCGACCGCGGTCGGAGTAGTACCCGTGGTGCGCAGGCTTGCGAGAGAGCGCTGTTCGAGCAGAATCCGTCGCGTCAAAAGTGCTCGCTCCGCCGAGGCCGCCGCTCCATGCAGGCAGCTGAGCTAGCTTGGCCGCTCTGCGTAAAGTGACGAGTGAATTCCTGTCCAAACAGGATATTACAAAACTCACGACTCCGGCAAATTGTGCCGCGCACCACTTCCGGCCGTCGGGGGGAAATATACCTCCGTCAAAAGCTGCCGGGGGGAAACTTCCCTCCGTCAAATCTCCCCCTCGCTTCCTCCACGGCGGCCTTGCTCTGCTCATCACGTGGGTCTGGAGAGCCACTCACACGCTCTGTTGGCTGTCGGTCAATCGCTCAAGGCCTCTGCCGTTTTTTAAGTCCCGAAAACGGGAAAGGGAAGATTAGAGTGTGAGGGGGCAAGCCAGTCGAGCGCGCGTGGTATCCAAGGTCGTGTCATCTTCCAGCAGTTCTGTGGACTGGATTGGATTCCCGCGGCTCTTGTTCCTAACGTACCTCGTATAGACGAACAAACCTGGTTGGTTTGGAGTTTAATAAAATCAATTACATATTCTTAACTTCTGAGTGTTTTTACAACTAAAAGTCTCACTGTTGCGCACTGCACTTTTTTTTTTTTCGAGTTACCAACGTGGATTTTGACAAAGAAAGCTGAGCCAGGGCGGCCGAAACGCATCCTTCGACGCAGGAATGTCCCAAATTTACCCGAAGCCGGACCTCCTTGGCGTTCGAGCCGAGGCGACGGCGGTACGCGAGGGCGTTGGCGAAGTGAGCCATACGCATGTGGCATGTGACGTCAAACCTGACGAGCACCGACGTCAGAGAAACGTGGAGGAGGCGAGGAAAGAAGTCGCGATCGTAAAAATTTTCACGACTCCTGCAAAAATCTTCACGAGTCCGACAAATCGTAAAAATAGAAGCGTCCGCTTCAATTTTCACGATTTGTCGGACTCGTGAGTTGTGTAGTGTCCTGTTTGGACACCCCTTGAGACGCAGATGAACTTGCGGACAGACTTCGATCCCCAACTAAGATGGCCCCCTTCATCTACCTCATTTCTTTCATCGGCGTACCCTTCCCGTCAAATCGGACGTTGCACTGGCCGTGACGGCCGTGACGCGGGGGACGTTCACGCAGAACAAAAGCGCTCATTTCTTCTACAGACTACTTATACGAGAACAACGTGGGGAGCGCGCTCAGGTATCAGTGCAAAAAGGACGCTATCTACCCCTCCCGTAAAGGTGTGTGAAAATAATGCACCCACACTACAATACAATAAATATTGCACACCACTGGCTTCAGTTTCCGCCAACATTTTGCCCGCATCGCGCGAACACCACATAGCAATTGCTGCCACTTCGTTGCATTCCTCTGAACGCTTCTGCTGACGACTCGGGCACAACTCTTAATGCATGTTACCACATTTATTTAGAGAAACAGGTCTAGCGTGCTTATGTAGGCCTTAAGGTTGTAAGCACCCTGGCGGCTCACAAACGCATTTTCCAGAATACGGTACAATGGCGGCAGACTTTCCAGCGTTGCAGCAGAGTCAAGCCGGCTACAGGCACATCTCGTGCGCCGCATTGGTAAGACAGATCAGAGGCGGCGCACAGGCAGTCGCTGCCCGGACTCAACCGCCGCGGGTAACGATGTTAGTGTATTGATCGTCTCGACCATGTCCTATTGAAAGTAGTTTTTTGTTCTTGAAACCGCTGGCTCCGTGTTCTTCCTCCTTGTCGGGCACGCAGCAAGGCAAACCGACCACAACGGCGCCCAAGCGTAGTATGCTACCCCCTCGAAGGAATTTCATGGGGCTTGGTTTCTTCTTCCGGTAAGCCGTTTTCCCGGTCCTCGTGTTTCCTACCCAACTTCCGTGCTTCCGCCACGTCCGCGTTTGTTGTATTGGCGTGTTTCTGACTGTTTGTTTTGTGACCGCGGCGATCGTCGTGCGCTCTTATCTTGGTTTCGGGGGAGGGGGGGGGGGGCGTTTTTTGTTTTGTTTTTGTACTTAGAGGCATGCTTACTCTGGAACAGGAGGCCGCGATGGCCGCAGCGGCACAAGCGGCCCTACCCAGGCAGCACACAGTCACACAGTATTGGGCCAACATTGGATTTGATGTGCAAAGAATGGCCCAACAACGGCCCAAGTGAACCATGTTTCCCAATATTGGAATCACATTGACCGATAATGAACTATCAAATCGAACCGTCTTGTAATATTGCTGATACGTTAGTATTGGCTGGCCAACATTGAACTGTCAAAGCCAAAACCTTTCCAAAATTGGATATACGCCGGTATAAGTTGTCTAATATTGGACTGTCGGAGCCACTGGATTTCCGATGTTGGCTATACGCCGGAATAAGCTGTCCAATATTGCACTGTTAAAGCCAACGGATTTCCAATATTGCATATACGCCGGCATAACCTGTAGAATATTGGACTGTCAGAGTCGATGGCTTTCCGATATTGGATGTACGCTGGCCTATGATGTGCAGGCATAGACTGGTCAATATTGTACTGGCCATAGCAATGGCTCATTGATATTGTATATACGCAGGTATTAGCTGTCCAATATTGGACTGTCGGAACCAATCCCATACGAAAATGGTCTATGGACATCAATAGAAAATCCCATGGTGAGTTATCACCGTATATAATCTTCTATGGTCAGCCATAAGAAACCATAAAACACGCTATAGCTATCTACACAATAATCTATGTCTTCAATCAGTAGTATCCGACCATTAAGATTTTCATGGCTGGCTATACAATAATATCTGCCTATGAGGCTATAGACTCGCGACTATTCAATTTCCTTTAGCAAAGCTATAGAAAAAAGTATGTCTTTAATGCCATAGATCCGCGACTATGCAATGTGCTCTAGCCGGCTGTAGAGTGGTGTACGTCCCTAAATCTATAGACTCGCGACTATGGAATTTTCTTTAGACGACACAATGGTGCTTTATATGCCACCAAAGCTATAGTTTTCCGTCCGGTCTTTCAGTCTGCTGCGGCAGGCTATAAAGGGATGTATGTCTCTCGAGGTATAGATTCGCTAACGTAGCAGCTTGGGCGAGTTGGTTGCACATGATTACACTCACCGCAGCGCACTATAGCAAACAACGCTCACACCTTACACACGAAAAATAAAGCAAAATTCAAACAAACCGCGCTGACTGACAACTCTTTTTATATAACTTTGTCTTCTTTAACCTCTAGCACCACCGAAGTTCCCAAATCACGCGCACCGATCTCCTAGATGCCTAAAAATGTTTTCTCTTTTTCTGTCAGGTGTAAAGATGGCATACTAATACAGTTGTTATAGTTCCTGGCGAGGAACTATAACAACTGTATTAGTATGTCACCTTTAGACCTGACAGAAAAAGAGAAAAAATTTTTAGGCATCCAGGAGATCGGTGCGCGTGATTTGGGAAATTCGGTGATGCTAGAGGTTGAAGAAGACAAAGTTATATAAAAAGAGTTGTCAGTCAGCGCGGTTTGTTTGAATTTTGCTTTATTTTTCGTGTGTAAGGTGTGAGTGTTGTTTGGTATAGTGCGCTGTGGTGAGTGTAATTATAGATTCACTACCGTCCCACTCTTTTTAGTCGACTTAAAAATGCTTTATGTCGCTTCGGCTATGCAGCCGCGACCTTTTTTTTTTTTTTTTTGCACAGCGGAGGTAGGAAAGAGGAAAAGAGTCATTCATCTGCTCGCTCAGGGTGAGAATTTTATTTTGCCAGCCTTAAAAGGATACTGAACCAAGGAATTTAGTGTCCATAGTAAGTGGCGCACTTCCTTTCCACGAGCCAGCAGCCGCCGGTGTGCGCGAGCACGCTCAACGAAAATGACGTCAAAGACCTCCATTCGCGGTTAAAATGAAAGTGAAATGTACGGGCTTCGGGCCAAAGGAGAATAAAGACAAGTTTTTCATCTACACAGTGGTGTCTGGTGTAAAAGGCAAGCGATTAATTGGTCTAACAAGCACGTAGCTTTCACCTGTAGAGATGAAAAGCCTGTCTTTATTTTCCTTTGGTCCGAAGCCCATGCATTCCACTGTCCTCTTAAAGGGGTCATGAAACGATTTTCCTACTTCTTCTTCCTTAGCTTTAATCCTCAACTCAAATGCGAATTGTGAAATCACGTGGTCGTGACATTCCTTCGGCACAAGTGCGATGACTCCTAGGTTCCATCGTGCTTTTTATGCACACCATAGAGCTTGTCATTCCCCAGTGACAATAAGTTCCGTCAGGGTACTCATTGGCCACGGATGCGAATCCAAATATTCGTCGACGGATTGATTGTTGACGAGCGCATACGTCCGAGTGACGCAGTTCTCGTGTCCAATGCGTGAGATGGGCTCTGCTGACGTCAGTTTGGCGCCGGTGACGCGCTTTTTGAACCGCGGATGTATCATAGTGGAAAGGCGGAGAGCTTTCGAAGGGAAGAAGGTACAAAATAATCCGCTATATTTTCAAATGTTCGTACCAAAAAGCTGGCTTTTGACTTTACATCCTCTTTCTTTTGGCCAACAAAACGATATGCGATTAGTAAAGTCCCAACTTAAAATCATTCATCCCAACCCAAAATTCGTTCCATCGCTCCTTTAAGCGCGACTGGATCTCTTTGACATCATTTTTGTTGCGTGTGCTCGCGCACACCGGCGGCTGCTGTCTCGTGGAAAGAACGTGCGCCACTTGTGGGCACTACATTCTTCGGTTCAGTATCCCTTTAAAGGGCTACTTTAACGAACTTTGAAATTTACCCGTCGAGTTGAAAGATAGCTTGAATATGATCCACAATATCCGTAAAGGACAATCGCACGTTTGTATTTTGAGCCTGGTGGCTGTATGTTTCGTTATAAACAGCCCACTCTGGCAAGCGCTCGGAGAACAGCCAGCGGAGAGCACGTGACACCCAACCCAATCGTGACGTAGTTCGTCTCGAGACGAGCAATGCTGTGGCAAGGCTGACGTCAAAACGATGGCCTTAACGCTCCAGCCACCGAAGCGGCTGCTTTTTTACGAATTTTGAGTGACGGGTTCATCTTCTATAATCTTGTAAAGGGACAATAGCGCGGCTTCTGGGACACACAAAAGAGATTTTCGGGGAGAGAGTTCCTCCTTCAGCTCTTGTCTCGTCGTGGCCGGAGGCGAGACAGTTACCGTCACTACCTGTCAAGGTTCCTATAGTCAGTTACAGGTTAAGAAGGTAGCGGCAAATGCCCCTCAAAGGAAATCAGATATCCCTCCGCCACCTCCGCATCCAATAGCGTCCCACCGTTTCCGTGACGTCGCGGCCAACGCGCGAGGAGGGTCTTGCCTTTCTGTACATATTTGCTTTATCTTTCGACTTTGACTTAACATTGTGGAAGCCACGAGAGGGAGATCAGAGTTCTCCCCCACCGACAGAAACAAATACGACTTTCGGGGATTAGCTTCCCCCCCGATGGATACAAAGGCTGCTTTCAGGGGCTCGGTTTCCTCTCCGATGAATACAAAGGCCGCTTTCTTAAAAAGTGGGATCGGAGACAAGTTAGATTCCATTGAAGCGGAACAAGGGGCGTTTCCAGTGAACTCTTCTTTCGACTGCGGAGAGATTTTAAACGGGCGCATCACACTTGTGGGAGGAGCTTCTCCTACCTTCTTGACTTGTAACCGACTATTCGCGACTCCAGCGACCTATAGGGGGCGCCCCCACCAAACAAAGATGGCGGCTGAGTCCAGGTCGCGGCGGCTCGGCCGGGCCGCCTGAACAGGTGGCGCGTTCAATTTAACAGATTTTCTTTTGTTTAATGCCCAATTTTATAGGTATTTGAACTGAGACGGTTAAGTGTAGCCGGTGCAGATAAACTTGCAAAGCATATTTTAGTTTTGCCGGTGTATTTTTGTTCTTTTCGTGTCAAACTTTCGTTTCAGAGATTTCGTTCAAAACCGAAACTATGGGCTCCGAAGAGACGGTAATATACTAATCAGTTTTGATCATCTAAGGAAAGCGGCGATGACTATAGAATTGTTCCACAGAGAACAACTTTTCAGCTAAATCGCATGCCTCGACCATGCGACTTATCTGTCCGCGAAATCGAGCTTTTTTGCGTATCCGCGTTTACGAAACAGCTCCAGTCGTTTGCTCGGCCAACAACACAGGCTGCAGGAAAATTACGAAAATTAAGCAACCGCTTCTTGAGCCAAGCACCATGTTAACCCGCCGGCGCCCCACTAAGCAGCTGATACTTGTATTTCAATTCAGGTTTTAGTAGCAATCGAGAAGTCATTTTGACGAGCGGGTTATGTATTATATTACGTACTATGGGGGGGGGGGGGGGGGGGTCCCACTAAAGCGATATTAGTATATCCTTCGGGTTGAAATATGAGCTTAGTTGACTAGCTATTAGGTGAGCTGCTGAATAAAAGTATATTTGACAGGCGGAGACATACTACTTAAACTTAGCCAAATGGTTCTATAGCCGGCAGCACGGGGACAAACTGAAGAGAGTCTTCATTGAAGATCCGCGCAGAACCTCTCTGCATTGAACGGAGAAAATTGGTATTTTTTTGTGGCCAGTCAACCTGACCAATGTAGAAGTATATTGCTGCTGGCTTCGACGTCCTCGTAATAAAAATATTGGAGGCGCGATAGGTCAAAATGCCGTGACAGCATCTAACGTTGCGAGACTTGTCTCCCACCTTTTGAAAACAGATAATTTCCCTCATTCATCATTTGCAATGAGCAAGTTTTCCTGAATCCAGTAATTGCGAAATAAGCCCAACTCCTTCAGTGTGGTCCAGAGGCTTTTTCGGCGAAAAGCAGCCAAGATGAATAGCCAACGCACCGACTGGCGTGGGTGGCTCAAACTTGAAGCTAACCGAACACAACCAAACTCAAGAAAAGCAGCTATCGAACCTTCCCATTCACTTGACTGCAACATTGATGTTTCCTCCAGTATCAGTTACCAAGCAGTCGTCACTTTGAATGTGATTCGAGACAGACAAGAAATCAAAAAGTTTTTCCGTGATTCCTGCCCATCCAAGAAATCGAAAGCACGCGACCGTGTGCTGTGGAGTAAACGGGCTTTCAAACACGTAATAGAAGAAAACAATCTACTCAGGCTTCACCACACTAATGATCACTCAGGCAAACTTAAGAAATATTCGGACCTTCGTCAAATTACATCGCTCGCCACCGCGCCGACAACACGTCTCCGCGAAAGCCACCAGAGACGCGAAGGGGCGCGGAGCGACCTGGACCGGCTGGTTCCCGGTTTTCCCGCTTGGCGGCGTCCGTTTTGCTGGAGTCGCGAATAGACGGGCATTACAAACTAGGCGTTAGCGAAATCTACCAGGTGCTCTTTGCAACTCGGTTAATTCGTTTTAAAATTCTTTTTAGTGTCTTTTTTAACAAGTTATTGGTGTGTCCGATGTGATACTGCTCCTTTTTACACACATAGACCAAACAATAAGCTCCTTAATTTCGTTGTAGTATCCCTTTAATGGGGTGTACGTCGCCGGTGCTATAACCGCGGTCACAAAAGTATCCCTAGCTGCTTTTAGGACTATTACAGTTTTTGCCGGCTGCTCCACCTTCGCATGGCCTTACTTCGGCGTTCAAGACATCTGAATCTTCAGTTTTTTAGATTTAAATATTTCTGCCTCTTCCAGTGTATTTATCAAGTGTGTGCATTTCGTAGCGTTAATGCCTTGTACTTTGTCCCTGTCCCTGCCAAGTTTGTAATTCTTTCTGCGTATCCTTTATATATAATGTTTCTCCGCATATTTCGTCGTTCTCGACGCAGGCGTCAACGAACATAAAGCCACTGCTTACACCGCTACCGAAATGAGTTATACTCTTGTTACGACAGTCTATCGCTCTATAAAGTCGTGGACTCGAAAGTCTCGAGAGGGCTGTTTCGACTGCCAGTGCACATGTCGTCAGCGTAGGCAGAGCAAGGACGTAGAAATCGCGACGAGAGACGATAGCGACTCGATCTGGCCGGCCGCGCTCGCTCAGCGGAAATGCGAGCGTGGGGACTCTCGAGCAGCATTAGCTTACTGAAGAGGCAAGACGCTACTTCGTCGTCGCTAATCCTCTGCCCTACAAACGGCTGAGAAAGCCGTTGCACCCGGCGTACCCTGCCAACACCACCTAGACAGAAGGCCTCCACACGCGTCATCATAGTCAGATCGATCGAGGCGAGAGATTGGGCACGAGTGCTGCGTCAGTGTTCGGCTGCGGCTCGTGGCCAATCAGCGCGTCGAAGGTCGGACTCGGGTCCAATAGCCGACCGAGCGCGATCCGACTGTGATGACGTTTCATAGAGGAAGAGGAAACCATGCGGAGGCCTTCTGTCTAGGTGGTGTTGACCCTGCTCAACATCTTGCAAAACCGTTCGCGCAGCATCGAAACCTTCCGTCTTTGAGCGTCGGCGATTGATCATGTGTTGAAAGTCGGAAGTTGTGCTGTCCGTTTTGTATGTTATGTGTAACTGTTTCGTAAAAAAATCTGAAGTTTAAAACGCGAACCTAGCAGTGTACATAAATATATATATATATATATATATATATATATATATATATATATATATATATATATATATATATATATATATATATATATATATATATATATATATATATATAAATATACCGGGTGTTTTTGCGAAGACTTTCAAAAATCCTAAAAATTAGGGCGATTGAAAAAAGAAGAAGCTCTCTGCGGGAACAAACTACGAGCCACGGCGGACGGCAGGAATTGCCAAAAACCTACTAATTAGCCAGATAATTAATTAAAACTTGTTAATTAACTTTTTAATTAGTGGAAATAGACATATGATTCCAATTAGAAAGTTGCTGAACGTTATCGAAAACCACTAAATCAGTCATTTTCAGAAAGACTTTAAGCGCTTGAGAAGAGTAGTAGCGCACTAAAATTACCACTCGTGGAGCAGGTACAAGGCTGGGGATAGATAAGAGGCAGAAAAATCGCGCGGGCGCCTTACCGCAAACGCTAGCCTTGTACCTGCTCCACGAGTGGCAACTTCAGTGCGCTACTACTCGTCTCACGCGCTCAAAGTCTTTCTGAAAATGACTGATTTAGTGGTTTTCGATAACGCTCAGCAACTTTCTAATTGGAACCATATGTCTATTTCCCCTAATTAAAAAGTTAATTAACAAGTTTTAATTAATTATCTGGCTAATTAGTAGGTTTTTGGCAATTCCTGACGTCCGCCGTGGCTGGTAGTTTGTTCCCGAAGAGAGTTTCTTCTTTGTTCAATCGCCCTAATTTTTAGGATTTTTGAAAGTCTTCGCAAAAACACCCGGTATATATATATATATATATATATATATATATATCTACCGGGTGTTTTTGCGAAGACTCAAAAATCCAAAAAATTAGGGCTATTGAAAAAAAAATCTCTCTTCGGGAACAAACTACCAGCTACGGCGGACGTCAGGTATTTCCAAAAACCTACTAATTAGCCAGATAATTAATTAAAACTTGTTAACTAACTTTTTAATTAGTGGAAATAGACAAATGATTCCAAGTAGAAAGTTGCTGAGCGTTATCGAAAACCACTAAATCAGTCATTTTCAGAAAGACTTTAAGAGCTTGTGAAGAGTAGTAGCGCACTAAAATTACCACTCGTGGAGCAGGTACATGGCTGGGGCTAGATAAGAGGCGGAAAAATCGCGCAGGCGCCTTACCGAAACCGCTAGCCTTGTACCTGCTCCACGGGTGGTAACTTTGGTGCGTTACTACTCGTCTCACGCGCTCAAAGTCTTTCTGAAAATGACTCATTTAGTGGTTTTTGATAACGCTCAGCAACTTTCTGATTGAAACCACATGTCTATTTCCCCTAATTAAAAGTTAATTAAGAAGTTTTAATTAATTATCTGGCTAATTAGTAGGTTTTCGGCAATTCCTGGCGTCCGCCGTGGCTGGTAGTTTGTTCCCGAAGAGAGTTCGTTCTTTTTTCAATCGACCTATTTTTACGATTTTTGAAAGTCTTCGCAAATATGTGTATATATATATACACACACACATATACATATATATATATATATATATATATATATATATATATAAACTACCAAATTTTCGCGAGGGCCTGTCCCGCGAACAATTCGGGCAATATGTGACCGTTACGGAAGCTACACTCGATTCGCGAAAATTAGAACCCGCAAAAATTAAGTCGTTTACAGTATATATATAGACCTTTCCGGAAAGGGCTGCTGGCCGGTTTCATTTTCAGTGTTCGTGCGTATCGCACGTGATTTGCTCGCTTTCCGAAGCGACGCACACGCGCGTGCTGAGCTGTGGAGATCGCACGCTGAGCTGTGGATTTGTAAACATTGGAAAGGTCTATATATTGTAGAGGTGCTGCCGAGGCGCTTGCTAGAACCCACCGAGGACAAAGACAAAACGCGTGCAGACGGCGCGTGACACATTTCTAATCTGGTCTAATTTGGCTATGGACGCCCTCTTGTAAATTTAAAACGTAACATTTGCTGTCAGAAGTGGGATTTCTGGCATGGCGCCTCAAGTTACCCGGAGAGCTCCTCTCGGGAAGCTTATTCTCTGCAATGTGGTCAGCGCCGGCGCCTCATGGAGCCAATGGCTGGCGGCTGGATTGCCTGACGCCGCAAATCTTCATGCCGGAACCGCCACGAACCAGTTATCACTTTGCCATGTTCCCCACGACTATTACGTCTCCGTCCAATGAAGATTTTGTGTTGGTCTATGGCTGCCGAGGCGCGTGTTAGAGCCCACCGAGGACAAAGACGAAACGCGTGCAGACGGCGCGCGACCCATTTCTAATTTGGTCTAATTTGGCTATGGACATCCTCTTGTAAATTTAAAACGTAACAATATATATATATATATATATATATATATATATATATATATATATATATATATATATGTACCCATACAATACCTGGAGGAATAATATGGAGCCAACGGTTTCAACAACAGGAAACTACATTTAATGGGCATGGACAGGACAATTAACATTGTTACCAAAGGCACCAGAGTCCAGGCAGCGACTCCCTGTGCGCCGCCTCTGATCTGCCTTATTAAAGGAGCTGTGCAACAATTTCAGGGCTTTGCTTAAATAATTGTGGAAGTTGATGCCTGACACTTCTGCAGTGAACTACAGCAAACAGATTTTGCCTGGATACCCTAGTTTTTATTTTAAAAAATGAAAAAGATCCAGGTCTTTGCCGCCTCTCAACTCGTGCATCGTCTTCCGGGTCACGTGTACAGTAACGTCACTTGAGTAGGCGTGGAGTTCCGGAAACGTTCTCTCTTTAGAGCCATCAGCGAGCAGCGAGAACTCATCCGCTCGCGACCGCGTGACCACCCGTCCTTGCCCGTCCGGCACTGTCCCCCTCCCCCTCCGGCTTCTGGCGGCTGTTCGCGGTTTTGTGGACCTAGGCGCCACTAAAACTCCGTATAATCAAAGTTTTGTTGATAATACCAGGGTTTTGACGCAGAGCCGTGTATGTAGAGAGTTTGTCCATTCGTTGGGAAGTATAGGAGACAAATGAGGAGGCGTCATTGGCCGAAAGCGGGCTGGGCGTAATCCAGGGCGTCTTCAGAAATTCGAATGTGACCAACCAGAAGCCGGAAATAATACCCTGGCGGTAGTCGCGAGAAACAAACCTGATAACTGCATCAGAGTAACTCTCGATGACGGAAAATATTGTACACGTTATGTTTCAATCACGCTCATCCAAAATGATGGTGGAAGAGTGCGACTAGCGGAACGATCGACATAATCCGTACGCCAAGCGCCGAGGGCCGGGAATGTGCCGTCCGAGCGGTCACAGTCTGTCCGAGCAAAACAGATTTTAGCGGTGCATTCGTTTCTTACATCTTTCTACACGATCATGATCAAAACAACACGTGCACCCTATTTTCAACCACGAAGAGTTACTACACTTCACTCTTACGCGCTTATTAAAACCATTTACGAACATAGACCTTTGATCAGAACGGTTTCTCGCTACCACCGCTAGGGGATTCTTTTCGGCTTCCGGTTGGTCAAGAGTGCATGCCAAGCCCTCTTTTCGAATCTGGTGCACGCCCTGGCTCTGCCCGCGCCTCCCATTGACCAAATTCTCTACATATACGGCTCCGTTTCGACGCATTTATATATATGTTGGAACGACAAGATTTATAAAAAAGTTGCCTTTTATCGAGCAGGTATTCGCACAACTTGCTATCTTTCTTACAACTACCTAAGTGACGTCACGCCGCTTGTTTCTCATGGCCGCCGCTCGTGGCTGCAGGTCGGGAAATATTCCAAGTTTTGCCTCGCTATTACGCGGCGGAATCGCAACATTTCGATGAAAGGAGGTGTGTTTTCTGCCATTTGTGACACAGTGAACAATATCAAAAGCAGAAAATGCCAATTCTTTCAACGTTAAAATCGTTGCACAGCTCCTTTAAGGCAGCGCATCCAATGTGCGCGTGGCTGGCGTGACGTCGCCGCCGCGCGGGAAATGTTCACCACCTGTGCCCCGGAGTCGGGCAACTGGGCTGGGAAGCCGGCAGGGCGCCCGTCCCTGTTTGTTTTAGTGGATATAGCACTAAATTTAAAATTATATCTACACTGCCTGGTTCCCCTTTTTAAACTTCAAATTATATTTATCTATGTATTTATTTATTGGTGGACATCGTGCGCAAACTATAGTCGCGCTTATTTCTTTATTTTAAATTATAATGTGGGTTATACGGCGCAAAAACAAGATATCTTCAAATTTGCCGCATTTTGGATCACTTTTTGGATGAAAAGCTTCTGCGGAAGTCCGAAAGCTGACCTTTATAGACCGTTCAATTAGGGTCATAGTAGAGATCGAGGGTAAACGAGAAAAAAAAGGCACTCCCCCTCTCACCCGGCATGTCGTCCGCTCCGCCGAGTGGGCTGTAGCTAGCGTCCGGCTGGCGTGCAAACTATGTTTAAAATCGCGTCATTTTGGAACTTTCAAGCGCAGATGCGCAGATTTTGGTATGGAAGTTGTCGTGTAATATTATGCTAGATAAAAAAAAAAAAACTCACAGGGTCCAATTGCGCTCTTACCTGCGTGCAACTAAAAAAAAAGGGGGAAACTGTGTCACATTGGCCGGTCTCTTTGGCGAAAAGTAAGTCCGGTTGCTGCACATTTTTTACTATACAAAGTTTGTACTGGTGTAGGCCTTTAGCGACCATGAGTGGAAGTCTTAAATGATAAATAAAACGTGCTCTCCTGCCGCAATACACGCAGTAGTTGAGGGTAGTACTGCCGGCTGACTCAACTGCTATTTAAGTAACGGAAAAGAGATATGCTAATTGATCATTTAGCAAAATAGGACAACGGAGAGCTATAGGCTGATTTTGGAGTAGCTACAACTATTCTAAGAACGCGAACCACTTCACAACGGCAGCCACGAGCGAGAGTTCGATGTTCGGTAGAGCCCGCCGATACAGCCCAAAGATGGAGAACGGCAACCTCCCAGTTTGTCGTCTGCTAGCGAAGTCGGGCGCGTGCCTTCTCCCTCGCTTTACCCCACCGAACCCGCTGAACTTCCCGGAAGTGTGAAGAGGGCGCTGCGGTCGAACAAAAGGGTGCCGCCCAGAGAGCGCTAAATGGAATGGTCTATAGAACTGTCCAGTTCACTCGGCAGTGAAAGCAGGGTAGACACTATGCGTGTTTTAGGTCATTTGTGTCTCCGGTTAGGATCACGTGACTACAGTCTTGAAGCTGGTGATAAGGCAGAATGCGGCGCCTGCCTGAAGCCCAAGGCCACACATCCCATCCACTGCACATCAACCTTGGGTACAAGTGACATATCCTCTTATTGTGTTCATTGTATGGATGCCCCTGAAGATTAGTCATTGTCAGCACGCTCCCGTTCTGGCCTTCAAGGAACCGCTGCCTTTTTACTCCTTCTCTCGTTTCTCTTTCTCTCTCTAAGCTGAAAGCGTGGTAGAGCCGGACCAATCAACCGTAGGCTTTTTATCGCTTGACTCCGCTCTCTGTGCGCGCGTAATGGAAGAAGCATGATCGCGCGGTTTGACGGGTGACGCATTAGCCGTTGACAATCCAGGGGCCCTAATCTGGACACTTGGCGGAAAAGTCGGCGAGAAATTCGACGGTTATGACTGGCCGGCGCCAGGGTTAAGTGTGGCGTTGGCCAATCGCGGCCGCCAGATTTCTCGCCGTCGTTTTCGCCAAGCGAGCAGCTTAGGGCCCCTGGAATGCCTCTTGCGGACCTAATTTCGCATGCCTGCGGATTTCTGTGAATTTCGCTTGTGTGGTAAATGGTATCTCGCTTGAAAAGTTCTACCCATATGTCGGCAAGAAGCGATTTCTTAAAAGAAGTCCAATATATTCTTGTGATACGTGTAGTCTTCGGTTCGGCAAAAAAACAGCATGGGCTACATCGTGTTGAATCTTTGCGGACACCTTTCATTTCGTTTTTTTGTTTGAGTAGTTCTTCTGCAGTGCCCATGTCGCCATATATTTCGGATTAAATCTTTAAAATCCGCTACAGTCGACGTTAGTGCGCTGCAACGTACTTGGCGACAACTGACCGTTCTTCTACGGGTACTCTTTCAGATTACCCCGCCGGTATAATTTCTCCGAATATCTACCGGCAGTCACCTGCCGTTGGCTGTCTGAAGTCATGTCACAACTCCAGGTAGAATACAGATTTTTTTTTAAAATTTGCCCTGCGTTTTGTGATAACACGTTTCATGGCCAAATTTTTGTGGATACACGTTTCATGGAAACACGTTTCGTCGACATTAACGTTTAATCCACATTCGTTTCGCGAATTGCACAGACTAAGGGCATTTCGTCGCGTGTGTATTCCTGAGGCTAGTGCTCACCGACCCAGCCCACCCTTTCACACCGCTTCTTAGTCAGTCTGCAGCAACTCATTACAAAAAAAAAACAAAAAAAAAAGAAGCTGTTTTGAGTTTTTTTAATAAGACATCACCTGTTGATGAAATGATCTGTTGATGGAACGTCTTTCGGTGAACTGATTGCTGCGCCGATGAGGTACGACTGCCGGCAGAATTTCGGGGGGGAAATTCTGCGGCTGCCGGGAGACTGGACACTACCCGAGAATTACCCCAGTTGTTGTTTGCTTTGTAATTTTTTCAGTTGTATAACAACTGAGTAGGACCTCTTCACATATTACCAATTGATTAGTTTGTACTTGTTTACAGAATAGGCTGTGTGTTATGAACTTCTAGGAGATTAAAAAAAATATATTTTCTGTCTGTTTAGCTTCCTTTTCGCAAACAGCTGGGCGAGTGAAGTGATGGCCCAACACCATCACCAATGACGGGGCAAACATTAGGGAATTTCAGAATAGCGCACGCTAACGCTTTGCGAACGCAAAGAATAACGTCGTCGCCACTGCGCATACGCCAAACACAAACCACCTTTCGCGCTTTGTGTGCGCTATTTTAGCGCACGATATTTATCCGAAATTGCATGCGTACGCAAAGGGTCTTGGCGCTCCTCCAAAGAGGATTCGTGATGAAAAGTTGGCTAAAGCCAAGACGAGCACAATTAAAACAATGGCGACACCCAGGACCATGGTTGCGGCCGCTTTAGCGATGTCGTGAGCGCGACGTCGGCGGCACCCTCGCAACTGCGATTTTCAATAAGGAACGACATTTCACTCGTTTTGAAAACACAGTAAGGTGCGCAACGATCACCGGCCACTTGATGCTTGCGACAAGCGAACATTTATCGGCGAAGGTCAGTACACTCTTGCCGAGGCGACGTACGCGAACACGACCGGTCGACCGCTCGCGTCGCATTCTCACGTTTATACAAATGTAAAATGTTACTCAGAACTAAAAATATTGTTTTTTGTCAAGTTACAGCATTTCTTCTGTGAAATAAAAATCGTGACTCTATCTTGGTGGCGTTGCAGGCGCAAGATGTTTGGGCTTTTGCGTCGCGGCGGAGAAACGCTATTCTAAAACTCTCTTGCGTCGCGTGCGCTAACGCAAGCGCTAAATTTAGCGCTAGTGTGCGGTAAAATTGCGCACGTTATTCTAAAGCTCTCTATTGGCTGGAACGATGGCTGAACAATGGCCCCGCATAGGCACCAATGACTGAGCCGACGCTGGATCGGGTAGCCCTTCCAAAATTGTCTGATATGGAGGCCGCTCTTTGCCGATGTGAGGCCAATGTCGGACCAATGTTGGTGTGCCGCCTGGGTATACTCATGAGGGTAACGGAGATATGTGAATCCGTGATGAAGCGCCTGGCCCTTACGCCTGGGCAGCAGGACACTCCGCCACGAGAGCCCCGACCATACTTGACTCTTCCAGTCTACGCGGAATACGAGGCTTCCAAGACCGTGGCAGACTTCCTGGGCAAGCATGCAGACGTACCCCCTTGCCTCCGGTGTATCGAAAGTCTTCACTGTGGACCTCATTGCTCCACTGGCGTTACAATCCAGCGCCAGGTGCTGGTTGGGGTCGCAGGTTCCCTTCACCAGCCTGGCGGACTTCCAGACAAGACCACGAGAAGCAGGATTCGTCGTACTGCCGTTACTCCATGATTGGAAAGACCTTCCAAAATCTCCTCGTTACTTGACTCTAGCAAATCATCCTCGGAAATTACTCCCTGGCAACTATTTAGTGTTCGATGTGGAGTGACGGAGACTCTAGACTCAGAAATCTTGTTTAGGTCCAAGAGGGCAGCACTCTGTGTGCCATTTTCAACTTCAACAAGCAAGTCACCAGATACTAGCTTCTTTGCTTTGAATTTTTTCCCTATAAGGGTTTCTAGGGTTTTTGCGATAAGAAAAGGTGACAACTTCGCAAGAGGTTTTTCTTCTTGTTCAGAGTGCATAACAAGGAATCGGCTAAAAGTGTTCTGTACCGGTGAAGACTTATCATTCAGTTTTACTTCGGTCCGACCCCTTTTCAGGGGCCGATCAGAGGGTTTAGAACGGAGGAGTGCCATAAAAGGGGCAAAGAATGTTCAGAATCCGCGGTGCACCGTCCACCACGGAGCCCAACAAGGGGTTAGGTAGCGCACCATAACAAAAAGGGCTTGGCTGGAGACGTTACGCTAACAGTGCTGCCGGGAAACTATACCCAAGTATGGGTCAATACAGAGGTCTATTGGCACCCAAGGTTAGCCCTTGCCGCCAAAGAGGGGTGAAAAAGGAGTAAGAGAAATGAGAGAGAAATAAAAGAAGCAGGAAAGGTAAAGGTAAAAGATTGGAGGGGATAGTAGAAGAAAAGGCGACTAGACTGAATCATCCTGGCCGGGCCTTACCAGGACTCCCGTCTACAGGAAGCAGGGGCCAAAGTGGTGTGTTGCCTCGCCCGGGGAGCCCCAAAGGGTCCAAACCTACCCCGGGCTCGGCTCAACCACCAGGATGCTCTTTTCCCTGGACACGGGCTCGCCACGCACAGCCAGACGTGGGTGGGTCTTACCCACTTGTTACTCAGGGTCCGTAATGTAGCTAATGTGGCTGGGGTCCGTGGTGACGCTACTCACCAAGCACCTAGCACCTAAGGCGCAGGCGCCCCCTGCGGGGCTCGGGGTCCGTGGAGACGCCACTCTCCAAACACCTGCTTTCACAGGTGCCCCCTGCGGGGATATATACATTTTTTTTTAAGTTCCTGCATATGCATATTGTAAACAATGACAGGCAAAGAGACAGTTAATACAGTCGAAAGCTAAGTGTTTGTTCGGGCAAACTTGTGCCCAAAACAAAACCAGAGGTACAGGCGTCGTGGGCGTTGAAGGTGGCCTGTCAGCTGCGTTGATCGCTGGCCAAAGACCACCTCTGCAGCAACGGGCAGGCTCTTGGATTTCGAAGGTAGCGTACGCGGGGTTCCACCCAGAAATTAATCGAATAACGCCATGTACAAGCGCAAAATATTAAGGGAACTTGCCACGTATTTCTGTATACTTCGATAATCATAAAGGGCACCTGAAAAGAAAATGCTTTTATTTTTAAACAGTCTGGCTGGGACGCGCATGTCGAGAAATAATTATAACACAAAAAAAGAAATTTTTAGTGCAATATTGATGGCGACAGATTTATTTAAAGTGCCGTGCGCAAAGTCCATGACCTTACGGAATGGTCATTCGCTTTTTCCGCTTCAACGTGAAGGAGAAGCCGATCCATCTCTTCTCCACGCGCCTAAAATGCCAAGAGAGGAAACAAGAGGAGAGGAGGTGAGTACCGACTAAATCGTGTCTCGCGCCGTCAATATTGCTCTAAAATTTATTGTTCGCGTAAAAATTTGTTGACACGCGTTTCCCAACCTGTCTGTTTAAAAACATTTGTTTTTTCAATGACCCTGTAACAACAAACTAAATGCAAGGTTCGCGTTTGGAATTCATACCTGGCACTTCCGCGTGAGATCCGGGCACAGTAGCCCCTGCGTTACTCTCACCACTTTGTTTTCTTTTTTTTTTTTTGTAATGGGAGGAATATACACATAAGGACCTTGTCGGATCTCTGTCAAGTGTTAAAAAACACTTTTATATGGTGGTGACTATTATAATGTTCCATTTGGGTTAATTCATCAATCACGGTGACGCACTCTGGCACAGGCTCGTGTTCTTTTAGGTCTGATTTACTTTGGTGAACGAGTAAACGGTACTTCACAGATGCCTTTTTTGCTTCCTGATGGGCACGCCGAACTGCCAGTCTAGTTTTCCAAATGCTTTGTAACCCTAAGAGCGATCTTGGGCTGATGAACAGTTTTTTTTTTAATTTAGGATTCGCAGGAGCCCGTCCCATAAAGAAACGGCATCCCGAAATAATATAAAGACGTGCTTAATAGTTTTCAGCTATTTGGAATGCAAGCAGTCGACGGACCATGGTACATAAATGTCCTTTTCCTGCAGCCACACTTTGATTGGAACGGTAGCACTATGCACTTTGAGAAATACCTATATTTCTGAAGGGGGAGCAAGATCTTCCTCACACGTAAAAGAGCGTCATATCAGCTTCCTTGCGAAAAAAAACAACTCCTAAAGAGAGGTGGCAGGAACAGGCTTTTTACGAGGTTACGTGAGAGCGTTTTTCTACTGATGGAAGCAGAATAGTCATAAGATAATCTGGCTGAAAGTTAAGGGATACAACAACGTCTTTCTTATTACCTAAAGGGGATGTTACTCCACTGTACTTGGAGGGCACCAAAAAGAAAGAAAGACGGGGGAGGTTTTGTTTGTTTTAACGTCTATATAAAGGTAGCACTAGATCTGTAAAAAACAAAATTTGACATAGTGTTTGGTTTGTGTAGCCCCATGTCTTATATCTAAATGCACTGTTCGAAATCAGGCAAAATGTTTTATTTATATGTTTTTCCCCTCCGATCATTTGGAGGAAGGTCGTGCTTCGCGACGTACAACCGCGACGCATTGAAAAACTTAGCGGGCGCTTAAGCTTCTACCTTAAAAGGGGAACGCGATAGCGTTAGCGGATCACGTTCGCAAAGCGTTTTCATAAATTCATGGTCGTTGCCAAGCCGTACAACTGTGTGTGCGTGATCTAGTTAGTAGCGTCACATGTCACGTGATGTCACAATCACGTGTGACGTCACACGTGGCTGTGACATCATGACCCCATCAACTCGCTAAACTTTGCGAAACAGTTTTCCACTAAATTTGGTGGGAAGATTTTTCGCAAGGTCTGGCGGGAAAATTTTCTGCTAATATTCGGCGGGAAGTATTTTCGCCAAATTGGGCGGGAAAATGTTCTGCTAGGTTTAGCTGGAAAACGTTTTCGCCAAATGTAGCGGGTAAATACGATATTGCAACGCGCGAAGTCGCGTGTGACTCACTTGGCGGCGCGCTTTGTATAATGGGATCTTTTGGTCCCACCAATGCCGGATTTTTCTGCGACACGAGCTCCTGAACGAACGGAACGCGTGGCTTTCTTTACATGCTGCCCCACATGGCGACGTTCTAGAGAAGGTTTCACATGCGCAGATAACCCTATTGGAAAAACCAGCATGAAAATCAAACTGGTCAAGCTGGTAATTAAGGTGGTCAAGCTGGTAATCAAGGTGGTCAAACTGGTCAATGTGGTAATTAAACTGGTTTAGCTGGCAATCAAGCTGGTTTAAGCTGGGCAAGCTGGAATTTAAGCTGGTCAGTCTGGTCTAAGTAAAAACCAGCATGGTCTCACTCGAATCTGGTTTTAGATTCAATCTGGTGTAGCTGGGAGCCAGTCTGGTCTTAACTGGTCAAACTGGTTTTCCATGGAGCCAATGTGGTCAAGCTGGGAGACGAGCTGGTCATGCTGGGAGACAAGCTGGTGAATCTGGTCGAAATAATAATCGTGGTGGTCAAGCTGGTCATGCTGGGAGCGCGCACGCCAAGGTCGGCTAGAGATAGCCGAACTGGCATTGCTGGGAGCGCGCGCGACAAGGTCGGCTGCTGGAACGAGGCCACGTCCTGTTCTTTGTCCTCTCGTTGAGAGTGGTAGAAACGGAGAATCGAAGACGCGTTTGGATAGCTTGGGCAGAGGGCAGATCGAAGGGACGGCTGTGTGCGCGTTGTTTGGAGACTAGTTGAACGACGGTGCAAGCGAAGCGGGTTTTGAGAAGACAGCGAGCGGCAGTCCGTTCAGTGCGGGAAGATGTCAGACGTCCCGACTGCGGCGTCGCTTCGTGTCTTCGAACGTGTGTGTGCCCAAGAATGACGGCGGTGCCGAGGAGTATCGCCAATGCCATCCAAGCCACACGGATTTCCTCGCCTCTGCCGACCACGCAAGTTGCCGCTTCGCCCCCATCGCTGGCGGGACCCAGGTTCGCTTCTCTCGTCCGTGTAGTATTTTCGTCTGCTATTGCCTGTTTTTGGCCTGTGTCTAGTATTTTTTTCGTGTTGAGAGATAAGCAATCTGGTTTTATTAACATTGTAGACAATTTGCACCGAGAATCTGTGCGTCGGTTAGTACTGTGTCAGCGCCGAGGATGTGTAGCATTTGAGTTCATGTGAGGCTGCCGCAAGTACGAAAATAATAAATTGGATGCCGAGTTGGCTTTTCTGACGAGCTTGGCTTTTTTATTCTGTGTATTAATTTAAACAGGTTAAACTGGTTGGGAAGTTCACCAGCATGACCAGTTTAACAGCATGACCAGCATGCCAAACTGGGCATGCTGGGGCAATAACCCAGCTTGAAGCTGGGACCAGATCAACCATCATGACCAGTATGACCAGATCAACCAGCATGACCAGCATGCCAAGCTGGGCATGCTGGGGCAATAACCCAGCTTGAAGCTGGGACCAGCTTAAGCTGGTTTTTTCAATAGGGAAGGCCAGAGATACAAGGTTTCGCGTCCAACCATGATATTCCTTGACCATCCCTCGACGTTCTAGCGCGTGGGCGTTTGTCACGGCGTGCCGCCGCATCACACGTGAGCGTCTGTCACATCGAGCGATGCCCTAAGGCCACACCAAGGCATATCATAGTTGTAAGCGAATCCTCGTAGCCTGTCGACAAGCCGCACAGTATGTACAAAAACTCACGAGCCCCGTTGTGCGTATTTCAATGAATCGCGACTGTGCCTGCCTTTCTTGATGACCTCTCGCCACGGTCCTTGCGGCTCGTAAGTTGTAACCCAAGTCCTCCGAGTCCGAAGTCTTGTTGATGTCGCGCCTTGTATGACTGAGCCAGCACGTCCATATCCTCTTGTTCAGCCTGATCACTGGCCGAGCTCGGCGTGAAATTCTTTCCTTCTGGTCCAGGTCCTGGCGTCTTTGAAGATTCTCGGGCGCTCGCACACCAATCCTTGCTCTTGTTTGGCTGATGCGCCACTTCCGCGCCTTTTAGGTGATCTGTGGCCGGTGTTATTATCACGATCTTGTCTCCCATGTCCGCAATCGTCGTACCTTCCGCTAACGATTCTGCTTCATATGCGTCCACAATCAGGTTGTTTGCCTCCGGTAGAGCAGGAGCAACTGCCCTTGATTATGTTCTCATGCAGGCATCGCTTTCGTGAACGAACTGGTTGCACTCTTTGAGTCAACGATCGCGACATTCACGTGGAACATGCCCTGTCCGCCGGCATCGATGGCACAAAGGGGCGCGTCCAGGAATCAATAGGAAGGTGTCACCCCAGAAGGACTGCAGCTGCTGAGGCATGGCTTCGATGGTCATTCCTTCCTTAAGTTTCATGCCGATTATCCGGGTAGTCGATTCTATATCCCCAAATCCTTCGGCCGGCCAGGTTACCCAACGTTATTGGTGACCCTGCCAAAGGGTTCCAAGGCTCTGCGCACGTTTTTGTAAGGGACGTGAAACGGGACCCAGTGGAGCAGCAGAAGAACCTCTTGGGTTTCAAGGCCGAGCACTTGACAAGAAAAGTTCTTCGCCTTCAGCTGCAGGATGTCCACCATCCATCGCTTTGCTAGCTTTGAGCGTCAGCACCACTACATGGTTCATGCGAAATGAACCAAGGCACGCTTTGTCTTTCATCACCACGTGATCAGCCAATTCGTCCTTGAAATCCCTGATGCGGTACGCCCTCCTCTAAGGTCACGGTGCAAAAATACAAAATTTACAACCGTCACTCCTGTGGGCAGGGGATGCAACACCAGCTTGTCACCGTTGCTGGCGGCAGGTGACCTGAAGCTGTGTCCAGCGCTGGCTGCTCTCGAGGAGGGCATGATTCTGCGACCGATCTGCTTGATACCTGGAAGATGAGTCTCGCTACTCCCGCTGCTTGCCTCCGAAAGTGCGTAATTACTCTGCCCTCAAAAAGCCGCGTCGTTAGGGTGCTACGTTTTAAAGAAACAAAAGAAGAAAGCGCGTCGCGGCGCACTAAAGACCAATCGCCTACTGTACTATGAAGCGTCGTGCGGCTTGAGGCGAACGACGTGAACATACTTGGGTCTCGGCAGTCGGCGGAAAGATGGTCGGGTTCCGTCGGGAAGCACCTCGTAGATTTAGTCCCCCAGATGGCTAAGAACCTTGTAGGGTTCCAAGTATCACTTGAGGAGCTTCTCACTGAGCCCGCGATAACGAATCTATTTCCAAACCCATCATTCGTTTCCGGTCTGAAAATGGACGTCATGAAGGCTGAGGTTGTTCCGACGGCCGTCGACACGTTGCTGGTCGTGAATCTGTAGTCGGACGAGCTGTTGGACCGCTTTTACCCTTTGATGAACCACCTGGGTGCCGTCAATCCCGTTGTGAACTGGCTCGTCCGGAAACTTGCTGTCTAGCGTAGTAGTCACCTTTCGGCCATGCACCAGCCGAGAGGGCGTCACTCCAGTGGTCTCTTGCACAGCCCTGTTGTAGGCAAACGTGACGTAGGGTGGCACTTCGTTTCAGGTCTAGTTCTCTACGTCAACGTAGATAGAAATCATGTTAGCGATGGTTTTTGTGAACCTTTTTGCGAGCTCGTTGGTCTGCGAATGCCGGATGGTATGCAGTTGTTCGACGATGGTTTGTTTGTTTAAGCCAAAAAACCACTTGAGTAAGTTGCACCATCAACCAGGATCCTTTGTCTGTAACGAGCACTTCCGGCTGGCCGCGCCGGAGGACGATGGACTAGACGAAGAACTTCGCGATTTCTAAGGGACTCCTACCCGGGGGGCTTTTGTCTAGGCGTATCTAGTAAGATATTTCATGGTGATAATTATTCCACGGTTAACCAGTGTCAGCAATGGAATGGGCTTAAGCAAATCTTTTCGGATTTGCTGGAATGGTGTCATCGGAGGGGTAATCGGCTGGAAGACTCCTGCCCGCTTTGTCAAAGGTTTCTTGTGTCGCTGGCACTGGTGGCACGGTCGGATGTAGGGTTGAACAGTCTTCGCAAGCCTGGGCCGGTAGTAATTCTTACGAATCCTGGCGAGTGTCCTGCTATAACACGGCTGTCCGGAATGGGGTTATCCTGGGGTTACCAATAGGCCTGCTGCAGTACTGGTCCCAATGTTTTCTTTCTTTTTTTTATGAGTACTCCTCGACGAATGACTAATTTTGTCAGGTCTTCTGAGAAGACGCCAGGGACTGCACTCTTTTTTTTTTGTGTGTTTCGAGGTGCTGGATTACGGCGCAGAATTTCGGGTCGTAGAGTTGCACGTCCGCCATACTGTCATCCCTGACAGCACCGATAAGCACCTCGTTGTCATTCTCCCCGACGCATGTAAATGGTGACTCAATTCAATTCAACTGGCAGGCAGGGCAGCGCAGCTATGGTGCGGACGTCGATAAACCCGCTTCTGGGCTGGGTACAGGTGCTTGCCTGGAGTGTCACCGCGGCGTCGCATTGCTGCTCGTGGTTTGAGCCAGCTGTCAACCGTATTTGTTATCAAGGAACACCCCTGAATTCGCTCTCTGCTACCAACTGCACCAAGCTCGTGTTCAATAAGGAGTGATCACTGGCGGCCATGCCAGTGCGAGCGACTCCTGTGCTCGTGCTGACGCCGAGCAACCGCAGTTCTTTTGCAACGTGCATTCCGCACCGTCAAGATTGCCGGTCCTAGCAGGCTAATAATGTGACCTCGTAATCTGAGCATGCGCTCTAAACGTCGCCCTGAAATATGGCGTCCAGTGAAAACCCCTATAGTATGAGCTCAGCAAGCGTTCGGCGCATGCTTGACGCCGCCATAACTTTAGTTCACAGGAGCAGAGCCTGCTTTATATTCACAAAGCCTCGCGGTTCGACGACGGAGGCATAGAGTGCCCGGTGTAAGGTGGCCCCGTGTCAGATTTGGAGCGCAAGGATCTGGTAGCAAAGAGCATTTCTCGGGAAACCTGGTATTCAGCGCACAGCTTTTGCAGCGGCGGGAGCCCAAAACATGGTTTTCAAACCCGACAAGAAAAAAAGCGGTAGCCCGAGGAACACGAGAAGCACTGCGAGAGGACATTCCATCGCTCGGGATAAGTGTGTTTTGACCTCACGCCGCAGCGGGGCGCCCGTTACATAACTCTCTTCTCATCTAATGTCTGCTTCTCTAGCTTTTCACTTTCGGCAGCCGCGTCTCGTGGCGATCTGCGAGACTTTGCCAGTAAAGAGGAGGCTATGACAGGAGGCATGACTGCCGTGCAAGCGACGGCTTGTACCGTCTCGTGCTCTATACTCGCAGAGTTCCAGTGGGGTTTGGCACGTGAAGAAAACTAAAGTTTCCTCAATGCATTGCGGCGGCAGTGGCGTAGTCAAAATGGCTGATGGGATCGGTCTGTTTCTCAACTGTTACGGGTATCTTTGTTTCCCAGGCTGAACGTGCCGCTCCACAGTCATCGTCCGCTCCTGCGTCAGGCCTCCGGTTCGGTTGCGGTTCGGTGCGACTGATTTCGTCAGTTGGCAGGGCAGCGAAGCTATGGCGTCGACGTCCATTCATCCGCGTCTGTTTTTGGTACAGGTCATTAAGCCTTGCTATGTTTGAACTTTCAAGAGCAATTAGATATGTAATGTTTCCCTGTCCTTCCTAAAAGTGCTGTGCGAGCATTTTATATTGCCTTGATTTTCTTTTTTTCTTTTGTATTGGTTCTAAGCGCTAAGCAAATATTTGTGTCTATAATCGATTTCACCTTATTATATACCGCAGAGAAGGACACAAGCGCCAGCTCCTTGCACTAGGGCACATCTCGGCGGCACAAGCTCTCGTGCAATATAAGGGCAGCTCTCAACGCTTTGAGCTCGCGCTTCTAGCCTTCGCTGCGGTACAACAAAAGGTGAAACGGACTATAGTGGCTGGTCACAAACGCTCTCGCTCATCGCGCCCATGACCATTCAAACAATTTCAGCAAATGACGTTCCTTTATTTTCGCTCTATATTCTTACCAATTCATGACAAATATTGTACTGGCTACCAACACCTCGGTCGCCGCCGTCGCCGCCTCGCGGTACGTTTCCGTTGCCGATCCGCTAGCGAATCGGCCCAGCGTTTGCAGCTGGGGCGAAACGCTGGGCAGAAGACGGGGCGGCGAGCACTATAGGTCTAGGACCCATTTCTGCCGTCGAACGAGGCGTTTAAGTGACCGGAAGTGACATTCTTGCGCAGCGCGACGCTGTCTATGTCACGAGTGCGCGTTCTTCTCGGAGCAGCAACGCCCGGGGCCGGGAGAGACAGCCTAGGTGGGAACTCTCGCGCGTCCTTTTCATGTTTGAGGGTATGTTACGAGAACAACTGCCGCATCCGGCACCGTGGCCGCCGCTGAAGGAAATATTTATTCATTTATACAGTACCTGCATAGCCCAGGCGGCATTACAGTAGGGATTATAATAAATAAAAGATGGTTGCATCACACTTGTTAAACACAAGGAAAACATAGTGCTTGAAAGCACCAATATTTAAAAGAAAAAATGCAATTTACAAACACAACTTGCTCGTCGCCGTCGCCGCCGCTGCCGGGAGAGAATTCGCTCCCGCGCAGCGGATTTCTTCACTGTTGTAAACCTACAATGAGAGCGGGCTGCTCTCCGGACTCTCCGGCCGACTCGCTGACGCCGCCCAACGCCAACAGCCCGTCATTCGTTTGAACCAATCGCATGACAACGAGCTTCGACGTCACGCGGCGCACTTTTCTACCACCGTCTTCGGGTGGTTTCCGGCATCGTTCCGGGAGCGATTATTACCACGCCGTTTAATTGATCTTTGCGGTACCCAAACCTCTGTTTGATCTAGAACTTTTTCAACAGTATCCGACACGTGTCTGATACCCGTCTCAATCGTCAACTAAAACTTCCAAATTGTTTTCATAGTTCCCTTAAGAGAGACCCAGGGCGCGCCTTATTATCTTAACGCTGCTTGTTTTGTGCATTCGTCCTCCGGCATTGTCATCGTCTTACGTCACTCGCTCGCTCACTGACTCGGGAGCAGTGATAAGGTGCTCGGATCTGCCACGCCCTGGGCTTCTTAGGTTCTTACAGTCGGTTTCACTCCAGGTTCGAACGCCGCCGAGGCTACGATCCGATCTGGCCAATGAAGCCGCATCTAATATGGTTCGTCACGGCACCGGTGAAGTTTGTGTTTTCTATCCTCGTCTAAACCAACCACGCCCGATCGGTGCTTCCTCACTCTAAAAAAAGCCCGTGCGTCCACATTCTCGCAAAACACTCGGAGAGCCAATCACCGTAACTTACGGAGGCAGCTCAGCGAATGACGATGCCGAAACATATGTTTAGACCAAAAAACGAAGTCCGAGTTGTGACATTAAGCAATGTAAGCGTGCGTTTTGCATTGTTTAATGTCACAACTCAGACTGCGTTTTTTTGGTCTAAACATATGTTTCGGCATCGTCATTCGCTGAGCTGCCTCCGTGAGTTGCGGTGATTGGCTCTCCGAGTGTTTTGCGGGAAAGCGGACTCACGGGCTTTTTTTAGAGTGCTGAGCCGGCGCTATCTTTTCGTGTATGATTCGTTTTTGCCGGGGATAGCAAACGAACATTGAGGGACGAGTGCAGTGACGATACGCTGTTGGCACGGCGGGGTTGGCTTAGTCGGATTGTAGCGTCCGTGAAGCGAAGTGCAGACGCCGAGGAAGGATGCGTTTGTGAACGTTCCTTCCATTGCGCTCCACAGAAAATAAGTCAATGTATTGTGCAGTGTGTCACTACAAGCTCAAGAAAAAAAGGGCGCTGCAGGTACTGAGCATCCTATCATCGGTCCACAGCCAGTGAGATTACGGCATTGGCTGGTAAGGACGCCCAAGGACGAATACAAGAGGGCGAGGCGTTAACATTAGAAGCACGCCCTGCATTCCCCTGCATTCTTTACGCTCTCACTGACTACACGTAACGGGGAGGATGAGTGGATGGAGTCACACGATCAGTAGCCATTTACTTTTATGCACTTTTATCTGTGTAAACAGAGATGGTACACCATATTGAAACGTAGTTGCTAGTCAACGGTGTTCTTGTGTGGGCTACAAGTGTACGCGGGGGGGGGGGGGGGGTGTATCATTAATGCTGAGAAATGATATATGTGGTGAAAAAATGGAAGAGTATTCATGCGTCAGATAAGACTACAAAGTGGTGTCCTTGCTGGTTGATAAAATTATCTCCGTAATGTATAGGCCGCCGGATGGAAGCGTGGTATCTTTCTTTCATTTTTTAGAAATTTACGTCAGATTTGCAACCGAGAATGGATATGATAATACTCTGGGAGGAGATCTTTATCTTAACATACTGCAGGATACACCTAATAAAATACAAGTAGAACTGTTACTAAACAGTAGTGGTTGTATAAACGTAATTACATCGCCTACGCGAATCACGGCAGAATCCGCAACGTTACTCGACTTGTTTATAACAAATTTTGACTTAGCTGATCTAAAATCGGGGATAATAAGCACGGACGTCAGTGACCATCAGGGTATATTTCTTTCAGTAGAAAAAAAGTCAAAACTATGAGGAACCAATTTCGTGGATCCTTTCAGAATATTACAGCAAGCAGCCTTTGTGAATTTAGATCAAAACTTTCAGAGCTCGACTGGAATGAGGTTTACGATGAACTAGACGCTGATGAGGCATACAACTTGTTCTTTAACAAATTTCAGCGCACATATTACGAGTGTTTTCCCAATAAACCTGTTTGGTTGTCGAAAAAAGGTCCTAAGCCCTGGGTATCTCAGGAAGGTCGAATAAAAATTAATAAAAAAAAATGCTTTATATAAACTAGTATTGTAACAAGGGACCCCGAAAACCTTAAAGCTTTTAAAACATACCGTAATAGATTTACAAAAAAACTAAAGAATGCTAAAACAAGATATTTTAGTAATTACTTTATGTCTTCTGCAATGCGAACTGAGGTGACATTGAAAAAACTAAACAATGTTTTAAATCGTTCATACGGTACAAAGCAAATTGAAAAACTGTATCTTAATAGCATATAATTAACAAAACGGCCACTAGTAAAGGCCTTTAATAATTATTTTGTAAACTTAGTTAGAGAAACCCCGAATAAAAACGCTTGCCCATATATTCAGTGTGAAAATGTAAGCTCGATCTTTCTTGAGCCTGCTGTAGAAATGGAAGTAACGCGAACATTTCAATCGCTAAAGAACAGTGCAAGTGGCGACCCTGACGACCTGCAGACAAGTCCCATAAAATATGTTATAGATCTCATATCTCCGTTTTTGACCCATACCTTTAATTTGTGCTTACAGCACGGGGTATTTTCTAAAAGAATGCAGATAGCAAAGGTTAGTGTTTTGTATAAAAAGGGTGATAGGAATGGCATAGGCAAGTAAAGGCCGATTTCAATATTATCAGTCTTTTCGAAAGGGCTTGAAAAAATTCTACATTCGCGCCTAGAGAAATTTTCTTATAAGCATGATATAATCACTTCGTCACAATTTGGATTTCGCCAAAACCGATCTACGGAACTTGCACTTTTAGAGCAAAAAGATTACATTTTGCGCAGTCTTGAAGATAAAAAGATGACACTCGTGATTTTCATTGACCTCAGCAAAGCATTCCATCATTTAAACCACAACCTATTAATCAGAAATCTGGAATTATACGGATTTCGTGGTTATGCCTCAACTTTAATTACGTCATACCTATCGCATCGAAAACAATAAGTTCACATTAACGGCTTCTGGTCTGATGTAAAACCAATCTTATCCGGTGTTCCGCAGGGGAGTCCCTCGGGACCTTTGTTGTTTAACCTGTATGGGAATGAAATCCTAACCGTAAACCCAGATATTAAATATATAATCTATGCTGACGACTCGAGCTTATTTTTTTCAAGCAACTGCTGCGACGAATAGTAAATAAAGCAAATAAAACTCTCAAGGACCTGGTTACCTGGAGTAGTTCTAATTCCTTAAAAATTAATGAGAGCAAAACAAAAGCAATCTTATTTCGTCCAAGAAACAACAATGATAATATTACGAGCGATATTATTCTAAATTCAAAAATAATAGAAGTTATTTCTAGTTTTAAAACGCTTGGTGTCATTTTCACATATCGAATGAGATGGGACGAGCATGTGAATTATGTATTGGTAAAGCTGTCACGCGTGGTTGGCGCGATATACCGTCACCGCCACAATTTGCCACAACATGTAAAGTTACTAGTTTATAATTCATTATTTCTTTCCAATGTGTACTATTGCCATCTAGTCTGGGGAAATGCAACAAATGGTAATTTAAATAAAATACTTGTGCTTCAAAAAAGTTTTTAAGAAACATTTGTAATGTTCCATATGACCATACTAGTGCGCCTCTTTTTAAAAGCCCGAGTCTGATGCCTGTAACGTATCTCTCTCAATATCGACTGTGTATAACCTATAAATCACATGTAGAAAAAAATGCTCATAAATTTCTGCAACTAGCGTCCCTAACACCAAGAGCGACCGCGTATCTCACCCGTAACACGGAGTACTGGATGCTACAATATTACAAAACAACATATGGCGAGCAAATGACATCATGTACACTACCTAGACTACTTAACCTTCTCCACACCGAAAACATCCACCCTCCGACCATGTCATTTAAAGACCTTCGAGCATTCTTTTCTTCTAATATGACTGTGCAGCAAATGTATAATATTTACCTTTTAGACAATACTAACATAAATGTATTACCTTACTCTGTTGATTTGAACTGTGCTTTGCGTGTATGTATGATTTCTCTGTGAACATTCCTTTACATGAATTTATGTCTTTTTTGTTTTGTTTTCTGTGCCACTGCTGCCAAATGTAAGGATGGGGGGCCGAGGACTTGTCAAGTTGCATCATGCAGCTTTTTTTCTCGGTCTCACTCCGTATTACACTTTTGACGGAAAATTTATTATTAATAACTTAAGAAAAAACTTATTATTAATATTATATTATTACAGGCCCGTACTGTTTGTAGCTTCGCGTTGTGGGAATTTAAATTGAATATTTTTGCTGTGATTTTTTTTAATATATATATAGGGTGGTTCAAGTCACCAGGCTCGATCTAAAATAGACCGTAAAAATCGACGCCTGCACGTAGCCATCTAAACGTTTCGTCAAGGGTGCATTTCACAGGTCGGTCTTTCCTTGTAAAATTACAAAGCGCAGTTCTGTTTTCGTAAAAAAATAGCACCAAGAAACTTGCCAGGGTCTTGGGCGGGCGGCAACCCACACGACAAAGTCCAGTGGCGGGGTGTGTTTGGCGTTCGTATTGATAGATGGCGTCGGGAGCAGCGTCTGAAGGTGGCGCCGACCAGCGAAAGATAGCAGACGATGCGCAGACGAAATCCGTTGGCAGCAAAAGCGCCTCCATTATGGAGACGCGTTTGTTTTTTACTTTAAGTTTTGCTTTTATTGTTCGCATTTATTTTTTAACCGAAGGTGCATTTCAAAAAGATTATATTCATTTTAATAAACCACGGTGGTCGAGAGCCGTCGCGATAAGGAGGTAGCGCCATCTATCAATAGGAATGCCAGACACAACCCCCTACTGAACCCCTGCCGTCCGCGTTGCTGCCCGTCGTAGACCCTGGCAAGTGTCTTGGCCTTATTTTTTACAGAAAGAGAGCTACGCTTTGTAATTTTAGAAGAAAAAACCGACCTGTGAATTCCCCCTTTGACGAAAAGTTCATATTGCTACGTGCAGGCGTCGAATTTTACGGTTCAGTTTATATCGAGCCTGGTGACTTGAACCGCCCAATATAACATGTGTTTTTTCAGTGTCAAAGCTGCTGTCAATGTAAAGGAATCCCAGACCCAGTCAAGCTGTTTTTTAACAAATTTTGTCTGGCGATTCCTCCAGTTTTATGGAAATAAAGATTTGATGTGATTTAATTTGATTTGATTTGCTTACATTCACTTCCGTGTTTGGTGAAAAGCAAAAATTGGCTGCCCACGTCACAAACGAACTACTAGCTTCACAAAAGCTCGTAACTCGAAAGGAAGTCATCACTGGGACACAGTTAACCAAGTCTCGCATCATGCAGATACACTTTTCTAACACGCTTTTATAACCTCGTAGAGTGCGGGCACGCTCCGTCTCGTGTTACGAGGCTTAGTACACCCACAGACCGTTCTTTTTTTCTTTATGTGTGCCTCGAAGCTAATCAGCTCTTATACGCGGTAACATCGGCGCAAAGAGAGTAAACCGCAAGAGCCCTCGCCAGGTGTCAAATTGCTTGCCGCCGACGTTCCAGGCAAGGGCTATCGTTAAATGCTACGGTTTTGAATCTCAGCGATTTCGTTTTTAATATCCATTCTTGAAAGATGGGTGCGGTTTGAAACGTAAGTACGCGAAATGGGCGTTTAACGGAGCTGGGGTGTTTAATTAAAAGTTGGAGTTTCAAGGCAGACCAGCCACGTAGTTCGGCAGGGAAAAGATTCCAGGCCCGGAAACTAAACTTTTGTCTCTTTTGTTGCACGCTTTGCCGCATCGTTTCCATTCAAAATAATTTCTATGTGGTTAGATTTCCCGTTCGAGATGCGTGATGCTGACCGCAGGTGTGCATTCCAGTGGGATGGGAAAAATGCGTTCCAAGCGTCAGGAAAAAAAATCCTGAATTGAAAATGTTTTTAAAGTAAAACTTGACTGAGCATAACATTTAATTTATATATAGGGCAAGGGCTATACTATCGACCTTCCATGCCTCCGCCCATGCTGGAAAAACGGTTACTATAATATTCCTGTTCCTGTTTCATTTTTTTTTTTAGTTCATTCTATGGGGCCAAGAACTGTTTTGTGCAAAGGTACGCTACCGTCATGTAATGGTAAACGAAAAAACAAAAAACTCGGCAGAAAAAAAAATATGAATACGTGGAAAAAATATATTCGGCGTATCAGGCGTATGCCCTTCGTCAGACTACTCTCCCGCGTTTGGTTTTTGTGGCCATTTTTGTTTTTCATGGGGCCGTTAAAGGCCGTTTTCAGTTTTGCTTTGTGATTCTTTGTAGTGGCGGGGGGAAAAGAAAAGAGAGAGAGAAAGGGAGATGGGGAAGCAACAATTTTCGGAAACCGATGTTTTTTTGTTTTTTTTTGCGATCGGGACATTTTGTTTTGTTTAGGTATGCTTTAATTTAGGGGGCTACAATATGCTGTAAACAATTTTACGAACTTCCCACAAATATTTTATCGACAACGACAGTTGTAAAGTATTACACACTCCCCCGGGTGTTTTGACATTACGCTCAGGAGCGTCACATAAGCGAGTATTTCCGCATAATATGTACGAGGACCTATTTCTTCCTTTGAATCGATCACTTCTGTAGAATCACGACGAAGCACTTTCACCATGAAATCATAAAAAATAATGATTCATGATGAAATTTATTTGGGTCCGAACACTAGAGCCAGATTATTTGGGTTGCAAATAAACTGGGTGAAGTTTATGCGAGGTGTTTACTTCCACGTTCAAATGTGTTAATAATGAGCAGCCAAAAAACCCAGACTGCAGGCTGCTTCCTGCAGTGGCCTAATATCTCCCCAGCTCGGGAAAGGGGGGAGGAAGAAAGAAAGGAGTTGTTTTCGTGGGAAGGTAATATTTATTCTCACTCAGCAGAGTTGCGGGTCATTAAAAAGTCGACTCGCTCACAACGGGAAAGCCTGTGGGGCCACATCCATAGTAAGTATGAGTAAAATGTGGTATACAGCTAGGTTACTGAGAAGTTGGGACAGTGCAAACGATGGGGCGTTGTGGGGGCGAGTGAAGCGAAGACCTATCTTACGACCGGGCGCCGTCTCCTTTAGAATTTAACATTGCGGCTTGCTTCTTCCACTCTCCTGACGCCAATCTTTCCAAAATTGGATAAACCCGGTAAAGCGTTGATCGCGCAAGCCCACACATATATAAAAACACCTTTATCAAGTTATAAAACAGGCATCAAGCAGAGGTAAGGACGAATAAACACGCAAAACAGTGCAAACTGGGAGATACAACCTGTGAGAGGAGATATGTGTTTCAAACAGTAATGAAGAGATTAAAGAAAGCCGCTTGAATTATATGTCTCGGATAGAAATTTATTACGACGACCTGAACCCTTTCTTGCGCAAGCCAATCCTTGTGTAAACGCGGGAATAGTTCCAGCAGCCGCGCGATGCCAGAGAGGGGCTGCTGGAAGGATCTCCACCGACCGAGCGGCCTCGGGCCTGCGGCTCATGGGAAAAAGCATTCAGTCACCCTGGCTGGAGCGTGCCCGCGTCAACGAAGGAAGACACCCGGACATCTCAAGGTCTCTGTGGCGTTCGCCGCTAGCCGCTCATTTCGCGCTTTTTGAGGTTTATCCCTACAGGAAAAGCCGATACAAAAGAAGCCCTGCCGTCACGTGACCTTCGGGAGAGGGTGAAAAGGGAAGGGTTGCGAGGGGCATTTTCCTACCTGGCGGAAAATGGTTTCGTAGGTCGGCTTACTTTTCCCGCACCAAAAAAACAAAAAAAGTTTTCGCGCCGTCGCAGCCAATCAGAGCGCCAGGAGAATACGGCGTTTGCTGACGTCACATTCTGGCCGAGTCGCCCGACGTGATGGGGTTGCCGCATGAATTGCCGGTGTTCCCAGGTTGCGCAAATGGCGCCGTATCGGTGGTATCGTTGTTTCGGCAGAAATGCCCCGATCGAGGCTTAGTTATTCAAATATAATCGACAACGGGCGTCTGAGCAACGAGACAGGTCCCACAAAGGTCCGCGGCTTAAAAATGGCGCGAGTGGTGCCCACGCACGTTTTCTTCGGTGTATCGTGTTCTTTTTTTTTTTTTTATTGTTATTGCCTTTTTGTGTCGCCGAGAGAATTTCGGGCATTTTCGCGGCACAGCGTCAATTACAAGAGGAAGTCTGCGCAACCATTTTTGTTTCCCACCAATCGAGCCAAGGCCAGTCTCCTCTGTTATCCGCGAGAGACGAGAGCCGACCAATGGCAACCCATGTGAACGGCGCAGTCTTTCTCCTTCCAGTAAGTTCGGAAGGCGACGAGAAAGTTTTTCGCGAGTGTGAACGCGGCCTCGGAGAAAAACTCGCTCCGCGAAGAGCGCTGGAGTGTCAGCCTCCTGCGGCGCTGATACACATGTAGTGAACGGTGCGCGAGACTCTTCCGCTCTAGAACACGGACTTAATTAACGCTTATATTCCTAACCAGCGTGTTGGTAAAGTATTATAGATAACAGAAACAATAAAACATTGAGAGGAGCCAGAGGACGAAACACAGAGAAGTAGACTCGTCTGTGTTTCGTCCCCTCTATGATGTATTATTTCTGTCATGTACCTTAATTAAGTGAACACCGATTTGACACCGGTGCCGGCCAGACGTCTTGTACGAACTAACTCTAATTACTCCCGGAGGAGGAAAACCATAACGTGTTCAGATATACAGCGGCACTCTGTCAGACTTTTACCGGTCACTGAAAAAAGTAGTTAAAGTAATGATTATCGGTGTCGAAAGGAAAGCAATTTGAGTGGAGTAGAAATTACACCATTTCAAAAGTAGTCGAGTAAATTACCAACTTCCGTAAAAGTGGCAACTACTGTAAAAGTTCCAACTACCAAAAATTATTAAGTACCGAAAATTACCAACTACAGTCAAGTTTTTTTGTGTTTTTTTTGTTTTGTTTATGGGCGATATTATATTACAACATCACAAAACATGGGCAAGGACGTCTATTGCATAGTGCGAACATGCAGAGCACTTCCCCAGCTACAGAGCGAGCGCCAAAGGTTTGGTGAATCCCTTTGGTGAGGATTTATGCGCGTTACGGGTTGGTCGGAGAACAGATGTTCAGTACCGCTCAGGCAACCTTGGGCAATGGAGTTTAGTCGCACCCCCACGCGGGCAAAAAAAAGTCTACCTGTTGCTGGGTGAGAGGGAAGGCGGCAAGGGAAGACGCTCTCTAGCCCGGGCATAGTAGAACATGACAGGGCAGCGCAGAGCATATCGTTTAGTTTTATTTCGCAACTCTGGCTGATTGTGAGCACTGGCACGAAAGAAAGAGAAGCGCGAGGACACTCCTCGAATTGTAATCCTTGCTGCTTATCGTTGCAAAGGGCAAGAGTCATGGTGGGTTAAAAGCACGATAGAAGCTCGGAGTCGTCGCGTTATTAAACCAACACCGTAAATATAAATTATCTGACATTGCTCCTATTTCAAAATAATTACAGAAAAATGAAAGCCGTTTACAATTCCCTGTAACGCCGGATTAGAGCGCAGCTCTTCAGGAAGAGGATCGAAGCGTAGTGAGGTATAGGTGACTCCTTCAGGTCACGTGACCTCAGGGGGGTCGTGTGACGTCAGGGGGGTCACGTGACCACAGGGGTGTCACGTGGCCTCAGGGGTCACGTGACCTTAGGGGGTCACGTGACCTGCGGGTAACTCTGGCGGGGTCACGTGACCTCGAGGGGTGGGGGAGGGGGGGGCACATGACCTCGGGGATGGGGGGTCATGGGACCTCGGGGATGGGGGGTCACATGACCTCGGCGGGTCACGTAACCATGGGGGGTAGCGTGGCCTGGGGGGTCACGTAACTTCACGGTTAGGCCGACGCCGCTCAAGCCGGAAACGGGCCCCTAAGAGCTGCGCTCTGATATGTATACAAAGAAAGACGACCTATTTCGCCCATTCTATAGTCTGGTTTACCTGACGTACAAGCACACTGCATGCTACAAGCCATCGGAGCTAATTGAAAGCCGCAGGAGTGTCACGTGACATTAGAGAGAGGGCGCAGAGGCGCGAGGAGACGTTATCACTTGCTAAGATCGCAGAGCGGGATTAGCTAGGATGGCTCCTAGTGTCCGCTACGTTTGAACACAGGATGAAACGGAGCGTAGCAACGTCGTTCTGGGCTTGTTTTTGGGCTGTTTTCGGAAGTTTAAGCTTTGTTAGAACGTAGAGTGACAGCGCAAGGTCATGGCATGTCATAAATGTGTACATAGGCGGCTGTAAAATTTGTAGAAAAGTTAGAAAAGGAACGACAATTTTGTTTTTGTTTGCTGTGTTGGTTGGTGACGACGTTGGTTTGAAAGTGTATATAAGAGGTTTATTGAATAAACTTGTTTGAGAAGTCGTCTCACCGACTTCTTTCCCTGCTTCTTCTACTTTTGGTAGTTTCAAGGTTTTTTCACACCCAGTCTCAGGTGTTTTAATGTCATTGTAAACTTACACCAGTTCGCCTCCGCCCTCACTATGTGTTGGAGTTCATCTGGCAGGAGAGGGGTTTATTAGACCTTTTTCTCCAGCGTGAGGTTCCGTTTTATTCATTTTTGTATGTTTTGACGCTTCTCCAGACTTTCGCCAATCATTTACAATCTATTTTTGGTGATTGTAATCCTTTAATCCTCCATTATTCTATCCTCGCCAGCGAGCCCCGAAGCCAAACTCAAATCTGTTACCCCTTCAGGGAGGGCGAGGAGACAACACGGGCACTTAAAAACTACATGTCGTAGCTTGTCGCTGTTGCTATGCTTTACGGCACATATGCGTATATCTCTTCAAATTAAGCCGATATGTCTTTGCCCCTAACACTCCGGTTCTCGCCATTGGCTGCAAAGAGCTTGCCCGTGAATGATCAAAACATATTTTGCTGTCTGGAGGAGGGGGGGAGGGGGGGGGGGGGGGGGGGACTTCGAAAGAAGTTTTATGGTATTTTAATTAAGTGAGTCTTTTTTAATTGACACATTCAATGGATTATACTGTGAAAATAAATGTATATATATGCTATTTACTGCACTTTATTTTCTACCAGCTGGTTCATACAATCTCGGTGTTTCTCTTGGACCCCAGGGAACTGCTAGAAATGATTTATTTTGGAATGTGTGAGGCTGGACATTGACGTGAATCTTCGCCTGAGGCACTTCGCGCGAACAAGTCGTAGCTAAGTGCACTTAGCACCACCGCGCGCGTGTGCACGTTCGGCAGTTACGCAAGCTACGTCCTCGGGCCCGCGAAACTTTTTCTCGTCTGTATTTCTAAGCAGTAAACACCATAGGCGTAGCTTAGCACTAAAGTCACTAGATCCTGTACTTAGCAGCAGACACTTATATTGCCGCGCTCAGGGCTGAGAAAGCAACGCTCGATCACGAATTTCTAGAAAGTTCTCGTTTATTCTTGTTCCAGACGTAACATCTATCGTTTATCCCTGCTTTAGTTGTTCCAGAAAGTGCGTGTTCATTCTCGCCCCGAGCGCGCTACGCTCGAACCTTCTCCGCCGAATCTTCGAGATAGAAACTCACCTTAGATAAGAGGCCGCCCGCGACCTTGTCGAGTCAGTCTCGCCCCAGCTCTCGATCCTGCGGTTTCGCCGACTTCGACGCCCGCGACGCTCTGTTATTATCTTTTGTACTTTTTTATTTTTGGCACAAGTTCGCCACATTAAACGTTTATTTCTTCCTGTTTATTTATTGTTTTTTTGGTCACCACCCGTGATATTTTGGTGGAGGTGCGGGGTACGCATGTTCGTTCAGCGCACCCCAACGAGGGCCCGCAGTGCAAGTCCAACCCCAAGTCTCCGAGGACCCAACGAAGAGAGGACCGAGACCCCATCAAGTCGCCACAACCACGGCCTACCCCCGGAACTTGGACCACTGCCGGACAGGTCAAAGAAGCTGTCGAAGCCGACGATGAGCACCACGTCGCAGCCGGACGGAACGCCACCGACGTCCATTGTCTACGTACAGGCCCCACCAAGGACGCCACCGAATTTCAGTGGCAATGTTCATGAAGATGTGGACGACTGGTTGGGTCAGTACGAACGCGTCGCACGGTTCAACGGATGGGGTCCTGAGCAGAGCCTGCGAAATGTTTACTTCGCCCTGGAAGGCACTGCACGCACCTGGTTCGAGAACCACGAAGCGTCAATTTCGTCGTGGCAAGACTTCCAGGCGGAACATCGACGCACGTTTGCCAGCCAGCAGCGACGTCAGCAGGCCGAAGAACTTCTTCAAGCAAGAAGCCAAGAGCCAAACGAGAGCGTCACAAGTTTCGTCGAGGACGTTCTCCACCTCATGAACCGCGCCGACCCAACCGCTCCTCAAGAGATGAAGCTGCGGTTCCTGATGCGAGGAGTGAAAGAAACCATCTTCGGAGGCCTTGTGCGCAACCCGCCTATCACCGTCCAAGACTTCATCACCGAGGAAACCAACATCAAACGTGCCCTTCAAGCACGCGCCTCCCACTATCAGAGACTTCCTGGAGCTCGGTTACGCCTCTCGCAATGCCGATCCCTCGTCCAACGAGAAGTTGGACGCTTCCTTCTAACAGTGCTACACCGCATTTGGCTTCTTCTTTCCCGACGGGCACAAAGACACTCGACAGCGGCGTCAGGTTTACGTGGCTGGCAAGGACTCGGACCGCAGATGACGTCGCTCTGGGTCCCTCCGGTGTTGGAACAGGTTTTCGTAGCGTCAACCGGTTTGCTCCGAGGTCGATGACGGCGCCATACTCGCAGAGGAAGTCCATTCCGAGGATGACGTCCCTCTAACAGTCTTGCAAAACGACGTACTTCACAGGGCACGTCTCACCGTGGATCTCGAATCGCGCAGTGCATCTCCCGACCGGTGTGATGAGGTGCCCTCCGGCGGTTCGTATTTGAGGTCCATCCCACGGCGTCGTGACTTTCCGAAGGCGACAGGAAAGCCTCCCACTCAAGACTGAGTAGTCCGCTCCGGTGTCCACGAGTGCTGATGTGTCGTGGCCGTCGATGACGACGTCTAGGTTATTGGACACCGTTGCAGGAGAGTCGTTTCGATCTCTGGTAGCGTTCGAGTGAGGGCCCTCCGGCGTTCGTGGAGGATCTTGGCGTCGGTCGTCTTCGGCAACTCCACCTCCAGGGGTTGCCGCACCTAGTTTCCCGGCGAGGAGCGAGGGGTGACAGGCTTTCACGTCAAAGTCGGTGCATCGGCGAAGCTGGACGTCGTGGCGACGGCGATCGGAACTCTCGGCGGGACGCAGGCTCGGAATACTGAGGTCGTCGCAAGTACTCGTCGATTTCCCGAGGGCGTTCACCATAACGGGGGCGTGGGTCATTCGGGTGGAACCCCCGCAGCCCGAGTCGTCGGTATGGGCATTGGCGGTAGGCGTGGTTTGCTTCCCCGCAATGGCGGCACAAAGGGCGTCGGTTGTGCGTTCGCCACACGTCGGTCTTCCGAGGTGCGCGGGGCTCTTGGGCAGCGTACTGAACCTGGTCGCCTTGACGGCGGTCGTGCTGCGGCGCAGGAGACTGATGTCAGGGTGGCGCAACATAGGCTCGAGGAGGAGGCGGTGGCCGTCGGACCACTGCGGCGTAGGTCACGGTGGGCTCCTCGGGTGCAGCTACTTTGGCAGGAGCCTCCAGTTGAATTGTCCGCTGAACCTCCTCGCAGAAAACTTCGGCTATTGACACCGAAGCCGGCTGGTGGGTAGCAGGCAGGTGCTTCTTAATTTCCTCCCGGACGACGTCCCGGATGATCTCGCGTACGCCCGGGGAGTTGCTAGGTGAAGGGCGTACCGTAGCCCTTGTCACCAACTTCCGGCAAGAGTCACAGCACCTTACCAAGGGTACAGCTGTGGGCTACGTCGAGGAAATTCAGGACTCAGCCGCGATCGCCATGATCTCAGAAGACGCCTCTCCGACGCAGCCCAAGAGAATAACGCCATCAGAGCTCGACATCGACCCGTCCCTCCCAGCCCCACAACGACAACAACTCAGTGACCTTCTCGCCGAGTTCAGTGAGTGCTTCTCCACGTCGTCAAAGGTGCGCGAAACGACGGTTGCGAAACATCGAATTGTTACTAATGACAACGCACTTCCTGTGCATCGGCCACCGTATTGAGTTTCCGTGAAAAAAAGGGAAATCATCTAGAAGCAAGTATAGGAAATGCTTGATGACGACATCGTCCAGCCCTCAAACAGTCCGTGGGCTTCCCCAGTCGCCCTGGTGAAGAAGAAAGACGGAACCCTGAGGTTCTGTGTTTTCTGTGTGGACTATCGCCGGCTGAATGCAGTGACAAAAAAGGACGTCTATCCGCTGCCCCGCATTGACGATACCCTGGATCGGCTGCGCTACGCCCGTTACTTTTCGTCGATGGACTTGAAGAACGGGTACTGGCAGAGAGAGGTCGACAAACGAGATCGGGAGAAGACAGCCGTCGTCACGCCGGACGGACTGTAATTTAAAGTAATGCCGTTCGGACTGTTCACAGCGCCGGCAACCTTCCAGCGCGTTATGTACACCGTCCTTTCTGGTTTGAAATGGCACACCTGTCTCGTGTACCTCGACGACGTTGTGGTGCTCGCAAGGGAATTCGACGAGCACCTGAGGCGACTGCGGTCCGTGCTAGAGGCTATCAAGACTGCTGGGCTGACACGCAAGCCTTCCAAGTGTCGGTTCGCGTATGGCGAGCTGAAATTCTTGGGACACGTTGTGAGCGCTCAGGGTGTAAGCCCTGATCCTGCAAAGACGTCCGCTGTCGCCGAATTCCCGAAACCATCTGACAAGAAGGCCGTCCGAAGGTTCCTTGGGCTGTGCGCCTACTACAGACGTTTCATTCGTGACTTTGCACAAATTTCTGCACCACTGACGCATCTGACGAGGGACGACGTGCAGTTCCAGTGGGGAAAGGAGCAAGAACAAGCGTTTGACGAACTCAAGCGAAGGCTCCAGTCGCCCCCTATCCTCGGGCATTTTGATCAGTCTGCGGAGACAGAAATCCACACGGACGCCAGCAACACCGGTCTTGGTGCAGTACTCGTTCAGCGACAAGACGGACCAGAGAGAGTAGTCGCTTACGCTAGCCGGGCGCTGTCCAAGGCAGAACAAAATTATTCAACGACCGACAAGGAATGTCTGGCAGTCGTCTGGGCGATAACCAAGTTCCGCCCCTACTTGTACGGGATCCCGTTCCGCGTGGTCACCGACCACCACGCCCTCTGCTGGCTCGCCAACCTCAAGGATCCGTCAGGACGCCTCGCCCGCTGGAGCCTTCGACTGCAAGAATTCGACGTAACCGTTGTGCATAAATCTGGCCGCAATCATAATGACGCTGACTGTTTGTCACCCTCTTACCATGTCATTTAAAGACCTTCGAGCATTCTTATCTTCTAATATTAAAGTGTAGCAAATGTATGATATTTACCTTTTAGACAATACTAACATAAATGTATTACCTTACTTTGTTGATTTGAACTGTGCTTTGCGTGTATGTATTATTTTTCTGTGAACATTCTTTTACATGAATTATTGTCTTTTTTGTTTTGTTTTCTGTGGCACTGCTGCCAAATGTAAGGATGGGGGGCCGAGGACTTGTCAAGTTGCATCATGCAGCTTTTTTCCTCGGTCTCCCTCCGTTATACACTTTCGACGGAAAATAAAACATATTATTATTATTATTATATTATTACAAGCCCGTACTGTGTGTAGCTTCGTGTAGTGGGATTTTAAATTTCATGTTTTTGCTGTGATTTTTTAACACATATATAGGGTGTTTCAAGTCACCCGGCTCGATCTAAAATGGACCGTAAAAATCGACGCCTGCACGTAGCCATCTTAACGTTTCGTCAAAGGTACATTTCACAGGTCGGTCTTTCCTTGTAAAACTACAAAGTGTAGTTCTGTTTTAGTAAAAAATAGGGCCAAGAAACTTGCCAGGGTCTAGGGTGGGCGGTAACCCAGACGACCAAGTCCAGTAGCGGGGTGTGTTTGGCGTTCTTATTGATAGATGGCGTCGGGAGCAGCGTCTGAAGGTGCCGCCGACCAGCGCAAGATAGCAGACGACACGCAGACGAAATCCGTTGGGAGCAAAAGCGCCGCCGTTATGCAGACGCGTTTTTTTTTACTTTAAGTTTTGCTTTTATTGTTCACATTTATTTTTTAACCGAAGGTGCATTTCAAAAAGATTATATTCATGTTAATAAACCATGGTGGTCGAGAGCCATCGCGATAAGGAGGTAGCGCCATCTTTCAATAGGAATGCCAAACACAACCCGCTACCGAACCCCTGTCGTCCGCGTTGCTGCCCGTCGTAGACCCTGGCAAGTTTCTTGGCCTTATTTTTTTACAGAAAGAGAGCTACGCTTTGTAATTTTACAAGAAAAAACTGACCTGTGAATTCTCCCTTTGACGAAAAGTTTATATTGCTATGTGCAGGCGTCGATTTTTACGGTTCATTTTAGATCGAGCCTGGTGACTTGAACCACCCTATATAACATGTGTTTTTTCAGTGTCAAAGCTGCTGCCAATGTAAAGGAATCCCAGACCCAGTCAAGCTGTTTTTTAACAACTTTGTGTCTGGCGATTCCTCCAGTTTTATGGAAATAAAGATTTCATTTGATTTAATTTGATTTGATTTGTCTAAATCCCCTTTCGTGTTTGGTGAAAAGCAAAAATTGGCTGCCCACGTCACAAACAAACTAATAGCTCCACACAAGCCCGTCACTCGAAAAGGAAGTCATCGCTGGGACACAATTAACCCAGTCTTGCATCATGCAGATGCACTTTTCTAACACGCTTTTATAACCTCGTAGAGTGCGGGCAAGCTCCGTCTCGTGTTACGAGGCTTAGTACAAGCACAGACCTTTCTTTTTTTCTTTAGTTGTTCCTCGAAGCTAATTAGCCCTTATACGCGGTAACATCGGCGCAAAGAGTGTGAACTTCAAGAGCCCTCGCTAGGTGTCAAATTGATGGCCGCCAATGTTCCAGGCAAGGGCTATCGTTGAATGCTACGGTTTTGAATCTCATCGATTCTGTTTGTAATATCCACTCTTGAAAGATGGGTGCGGTTTGAAACGTAAGTACGCAAAATAGGCGTTTAACGGAGCAGGGGTGTTTAATTAAAAGTTGGAGTTTCAAGGCGGACCAGCCACGTAGTTCGGCAGGGGAAAGAATCCAGGCCCGGAAACTAAACTTTTATCTCTTTTGTTGCACGCTTTGCCGCATCGTTTCCATTCAAAGTAATTTCTATGTGGTTAGATTTCCCGTTCGAGATGCGTGATGCCGACCGCAGGTGTGCATTCCAGTGGGATGGGAAAAATGCTTTCCAAGTGTAAGGAAACAAAATCCTGAATTGAAAATGTTTTTAAAGTAAAACTAGATGAAGCATATCATTTAATTTATATATAGGGCAAGGGCTATACTATCGACCTTCCATGCTTCCGCCCATGCTGGAAAAACAGTTACTATAATGTTCCAGTTTTTTTTTTAGTTCATTCTATGTGGCCAAGAACTGTTTTGTGCAAAGGTACGCTACCGGCACGTAATGGTGAACGAAAAAACTAAAAACTCGCAAGAAAAAAAAAATGAATACGTGGAAAAAATATATTCGGTGTATCAGGCGTATGTCCTTCGTTAGACTACTCTCACGCGTTTAGTTTTTGTGGCCATTTTTGTTTTTCATGGGGCCGTTATAAGGCCATTTTTAGTTTGGCTTTGTAATTCTTTGTAGTGGCGGGGGGAAAAGAAAAGAGAGAGAGAAAGGAAGGGGGGGAAGCAACGGTTTTCGGAGGCTGATTTTTTTTTTTTCTTTTTTCCGATTGGGACATTTTGTTGTGTTTAGGTATGCTTTTGTTTAGGGGGCTACAATATGGTGTACACAATTTTACAAACGTCCCACAAATAGTTTATCGACAACGACAGTTGTCAAGTATTACACACTGCCGCGGGTGTTTTGACCTTACGCACTGGAGCGTCACATAAGCGAGTATTTCCGCATAATATGTACGAGTACCTATTTCTTCCTTTGAATCGATCACTTCTGTAGAATCACGACGAAGCACTTTCACCATGAAATCATAAAAAACAATGATTCATGATGAAATTTATTTGGGTCCGAAGAGTAGAGCCAGATTATTTGGGTTGCAAATAAACTAGGTGAGGTTTATGCAAGGTGTTTACTTCCACTTTCAAATGTGTTAATAATGAGCAGCCAAAAAACCCAGACTGCAGGCTGCTTCCTGCAGTGGCCTAATATCTCCCCAACTAGGGAAAGGTGGGAGGAAGAGAGAAAGGAGTTGTTCTCGTGGGAAGGTAATATTTATTCTCACTCAGCAGAGTTGCGAGTCATTAAAAAGTCGACTCGCTCACAACGGGTAAGCCTGTGGGGCCACATCTATAGTAACTATGAGTAAAATGCGGTATACAGCTAGGTTACTGAGAAGTTGGGACAGTGCAAACGATGGGGCGTTGTGGGGGCGAGTGAAGCGAAGACCTATCTTACGACTGGGCGCCGTCTCCTTTAGAAGCCAACATTTCGGCTTGCTTCCTCCACTCTACTGACGCTAATCTTTCCGAAATGTGATAAATCCGGTAAAGCGTTGATCGCGCAAGCCCACACATATATAAAAACGCCTTTATTAAGTTATAAAACAGGCATCAAGCAGAGGTAAGGACGAATAAACACGCAAAATAATGCAAAATGGGAGATAAAACCTATGAGAGGAGTTATGTGTTTCAAGCAGTAATGAAGAGATTAAAGAAAGCCACTTAATTTATATGTCTCGGAAAGAAATGTATTACGACGACCTGAACCCTTTCTTGCGGAAGCCAATTGTTTTGTAAACACGGGAATGGTTCCAGCTAGAGTGCCTTCATGTGCGCTTCGCCTAGAGTGATGCCAACTGCCTGTTTCCCTTTCCCACACCCTCTTCCACCGCCATTTTGTCCCTCTCATTGTTTCCCCGTGCGCCGGAAAGTGGCCTTTGTGTCCATCGGTAATCGCATCCGAGGGGGAAAATGCTAATCCTCCCTCTGTGGGTTCCACAACGCTGCTCCGAACTTCTGAGATAAGGTGCTTGTTTCCGGGAGGGTTATAAGCCCCACGGATTATCGCCGAGGAACAAAATGGCTGCTGGTTTGTCGGCGAGTGGTATTACAAAGGGTGGCATCACCCTAGCAAAGCGCACATGAAGGCTCCCTAGTTCCAGCAGCCGCGCGATGCCGGAGAGCGGCTGCTGGAAGGATCTCCACCGACCGAGCGGCCTCGGGCCTGCAGCTTATGGGAAACAGCATTCAGTCGCCCTGGCTGTTTCAGTCTCCCGGATAGAGCGTGCCCGCGTCAACGAAGGAAGACACCCGGACATCTGAAGGTCATTGTGGCGTTCGCCGCTAGCCGCTCATTTCGCGCTTTTTGAGGTTTATCCTTACAGGAAAAGCCGATACAAAAAAACCCCTGCCGTCACGCGACTTTTGGGAGAGGGTGAAACGTGGAGGGTTGCGAGGGGCATTTTCCTACCTTGCGGAAAATGGTTTCGTAGGTCGGCCGACTTTTCCCGCGCAAAAGAAAAAAAAAAGAAGTTTCCGCGCCGTCGCAGCCAATCAGAGCGCCAGGAGAATACGGCATTTGCTGACGTCACATCCTGGCCGAGTCGCCCGAGGTGATGGGGTTGCCGCATGAATTGCCGGTGCTCCCAGGTTGCGCGAATGGCGCCGTATCGGTGGTATCGTTGTTTCGGCAGAAATGCCCCGATCGAGGCTTAGTTATTCAAATATAATCGACAACGGGCGTCTGAGCAAGGAGACAGGTCCCACAAAGATCCGCGGATTAAAAATGGCGCAAGTGGTGCCTACGAACGTTTTCTTCAATTTATCGTGTTTTTTTTGTTTTTTTGTTTTTTTTTATTGCCTTCTCGTGTCGCCGAGAGAATTTTCGGCATTTTCGCGGCACTGTGTCAATTACAAGAGGAAGTCTGCGCAACCATTTTTGTTTCCCACCAATCGAGCCAAGGCCAGTCTGCTCTGTTATCCGCGAGAGACGAGAGCCGACCAATGGCAACCCATGTGAACGGCGCAGTCTTTCTCCTTCCAGTAAGTTCGGAAGGCGACGAGAAAGTTTTTCGCAAGTGTGGACGCGGCCTCGGAGAAAAACTCGCTCCGCGAAGAGCGCTGGAGTGTCAGCCTCTTACGGCGCTGATACCCATCTAGTGAACGGTGCGCGAGACTCTTCCGCTCTAGAACACGGACTTAATTAACGCTTATATCCCTAACCAGCGTGTTGGTAAAGTATACTAGATAACAGAAACAATAAAACATTGAGAGGAGTCAGAAGACGAAACAGAGAAGTAGGCTCGCCTGTGTCTCGTCCTCCCTATGATGTATTACTTCTGTTATCTACTTTAATTAAGTGCACACCGATTTGACACCGGTGCCGGCCAGAAACCTTCTACGAATTAACTCTTATTACTCCCGGTGGCGGAACACATAACGTGTTGAGATATACAGCGGCACTGTGCCAGACTTTTATAAATCACTGAAAAAAGTAGTTAAATTAACGAGTATCGGTGTCGAAAGCAATTTGAGTGGAGTAGAAATTACACTTTTTGAAAAGTAGTCGAGTAAATTACCAACTTCCGTAAAAGTGGCAACTACCTTAAAAGTTACAACTACCAAAAATATTAACTACCGAAAATGACTAACTGCAGTGAAGTTACTTTTTTAGTTTATGGAAGATATTATTTTACAACATCGCAAAACACGGGCAAGGACGTGTATTGCATAGTGCGAACACGCAGAGCACTACCCCAAATACAGAGCGAGCGCCAAAAGTCTGGTGATTCCCTTGGGTGAGGATTTATGCGTGTTACGGGTTGGTCGGACAACAGATGTTCAGTGCCGCTCAGGCAACCTTGGGCAACGTAGTTTAGTCGCACCCCCACGCGGGCAAAAAAAGTCCAATTGTTGCTGGGGGAGAGGGAAGGCGGCAAGGGAAGACGCTCTCTAGCCCGGGCATAGTAGAACATGACAGGGCAGCGCAGATCATATCGTTTAGTTTTATGTCGCAACTCTGGCTGATTGTGAGCACTCGCACGAAAGAAAGAGAAGAGCGAGGACACTCCTCAAATTGTAATCCTTGCTGCTTATCGTTGCAAAGGGCAACAGTCATGGTGGGTTAAAAGCACGATAGAAGCTCGGAGTCGTCGCGTTATTAAACCAACACCGTCAAAATGAATTATCTGACATTGCTCCTACTTCAAAATAAATGCAGAAAAAATGAAAGCCGTTTACAATTCCCTGTAACGCCGGATTAGAGCGCAGCTCTTGAGGAAGAGGATGGAAGCGTAGTGAGCGATAGGTGACTCCTTGAGGTCACGTGACCTCAGGGGGGTCGTGTGACGTCAGGGGGTCACGTGACCTCAGGGGTGTCACGTGGCCTCAGGGGGGTCACGTGCCCTCAAGGGGTCACGTGGCCACGTGACCTGGGGATAACTCGGGTGGGGTCACGTGACCTCGGGGATGGGGGTCACGTGACCTCGGCGGGTCACGTAACCATGGGGGGGTCACGTGACTTCACGGTTACGCCGACGACGACGGCCACGCCGACACCAATGCCGACGGCGGCACCGATGCCGCTCAAGCCGGAAACGGGCCCCTAAGAGCTGCGCTCTGATATGTATACAAAGAAAGACCAAGGTCAATTCATATAGGTCGCGAAAGTGGAGTAAAAAAGCGGCCCAAAACCAATCGTTAGCGTCATCACCCTGGAGGCCGCGCTACCGCAGCGCGACTATGTTTTGTGCGGCCAAACACTAAGCTGATAAAATATTAAAGACACACTTTCAGTGTCTTATATAGTTGACTTTAAATCAAAGTATTATTTATTAATAATAAATTAGTTTAAACATGTTTAGAGTGGTGAATTTTTCAGGTTATGTTTAATATGTATTATGTTGTGCATACTTGTTGCGACATCTACAACGTCGCTATTTTTCGCCGTCGGCAGAAGTTCGCAGTCCTGATACGCCTCGTGTTTGCTTTGGTTGCGTTCGCCAGTGTGCCTACGTTTCTGTAGCTCCCGTCGAACTTTCACTTTTTGCAATAGTTTAAAACGACTTCGTGGTCTTAAGTTTTCCAACGAACGGTCTGGACTAGTTTAATTCTATTGCGCCGTTCTGTTGCTTTTGTCGTCGAGCGCCGGACGGGCACGTTCAAGGCTCTGTCGTCGGGACGATGCGCCCGCCCCATGTAAAGAGGCGCTGCGCGGTAGCGCGATGCCCAAGTGATGACTGCACCGCTGGCATCAGACTCCATCGTTTTCCTGTAGACACTGCAAGGTGAAGCTTGTAGCAGCTGTGTCCGCTGCAACTATGTGTGATGTCCTGATGTCCGTTGTCTGGTGATGTCTGGTAAGCTCTTGACCTCTTTTATGGGCCCTCATGCATGCTCATTTAGTAATAACCACCCGTTGATCGAGCTTTTTTGGGCCCAGTCTCCGTTCCAAGCTTCGCGAGACGAAACTAATCTTAGATATTAGTGGCGGCTTTGCTTGACCTCTGCTGAACGGCTGCGTGACTTCAAAAACCTAATAAGAAACAATGACTGAACATATCAGTTTTAACAAACTTTCATATTATGGTGTGAATAACACTAAAACGTCCTTTCTGCTTGAAACGTGTTTGGTGTCGTCCCTCTAACGTGCTGGCGACTATCAGGTCTACTTGCTGTGGATGTCGTGCTCGGGAATCTAGTAATGTAATCGTCTGCGTTGTGAACCTATCTAACCTCACGGGCACAGAGGTGTGCTCCTCGCTCATGGCGTTCGCTGGACCCAGACGGGAGACCAAGTACAATGATGTGACTAGTTTATCGCTAACATTATTGTGTAATCTTTTCTTTCTTAAATGTCCACTTTAGCCAAGGGTATGTAAAGTAATACACTGCTTCACATTCAGGCGGAGGGTCTGGGTTGAGTTCTGCCGGAACAGAAGCCTACAGAACAAGACACCACAGCAGCTGCGGGAACGGGCGGTATGCTCCAGGCACTTCAAACCCTCTGCATTTCTTTACCGAGGAAGGCTGCGTCGTGATGCAATACCAGCATATTTGACCACTGAGGGTGAGCACGAAATATTGTTTTCATCATTACTGAGAATAATAATGACTTTATTTTACCATACAAATATGGTGGGAGCTGAGGAAAAAAGCTGTGCAAGCAGCTTGACTGGTCCTCAGCCCCCCACAGGCACACAGCACTGGGGTGGAAGTCATACACAAGAATTTATATAATACAAAATACTTAACAGCAAAAAATTAACGAAACAAGAACAAAAGCAAAAATCTTCTAGCTAATGAACAGCCGTAAGGATTGTTTAATTATAAAGAAAATAATCCTTAAGCGCACACATATTGGAAGATTCGACATCAAAATTAGAGACCATAAGAGTGTTCAGTAATGTTGGCAAGCTTATTTTAATCATTTTGAGGCCATAATCTGTTCGTGACGTTTCTACTGCCCAAACATCGGAGTGACGGGTGGAATATGTTGCAGCTTTTTTTCGAAGTCATGTTAATGACAATAAAAAACTGTTTAACTCGCGACATTCCTGTTCATACTTTATGCTCAGTTTGAAAGCATAGTGATCAAATATCTTCACTACACGCAGCTCTCTGAAAAGTTGGTCTTTTGACCAACTTTGAAAAGATGAGCTTATTCAGAAAGTATTTTACATGCAGATACAGGGAACTTTTATAGTGTACATTACGTGTGTGCTTAACTTTGCATAGGTGCCGGAGATGCCGTCCAGAGCAGCAGCCCTGGCCAATTGACTAGCGAGGGCGAGCCCACACTGGCCAGCAGCAGTAGCACCGATGGGCCCACATCATCACGGTGTCACACGCACCACACTACAGAAGAAGGTAAAAGCAATTGCATATTGGCGGAGAAGTGTTGCAGGCCTTATTTCTTATATATTTCGGACTGTCGTGTAGTAGCCATCTTTGGGAAACATGTGAAACATGTATGAACATGTTTTAATCTATAGTCCGCTGCAACCTGAGAACGAAGGGCGAGGGTAAGACGGGCCGGGGAGGAGGAAGCAGACGGAACGCTAAAGAAGAAAGGAGGTTCTCCTCTCTCTTCTCCAGCGTTCCGTCTGCTTCTTCCTCCCCGGCCCGTCCTACCCTCGCCCTTCGTTCTTAGGTTGCAACGGGCTACAGCTTGTCACATGCCGCAGGAATTTCCTGAAACAATACAATGACTGATGTTTTTGACAGATTTTTTAATTGCCTCGTCATTGCTTTGCAGATGTGGGGAGCAGTCTCACGGCTCTGACCTCTGGCACGAAGACTAGCCCTCCAACCAGAGTTCATGGCAAGTTTTTATAGTGTGCGTTGTTTAGGACAGTCTTTGAAGATTACTTTGTTGCGTAGTACTTGACCAGTCATAGCTGGTTCAGCTTTTTGCAACCACTCTGTCACTTTGTTTCCTTTGTTTTGTTTATTGTAGTGGATCACACATACGCGATGCAAGGCGCGATGGATGGACATGGCCCGCCGTCTGGAGGAAACGATGTGTGGGCACCTGAACCTTCCCCTACCGATTATGATGCGTCGGTGTCTTCGACTCCTGCGGTTCCTCACCAACGTAGCTGTCCGTCATGATGCACAAAGTTTACTTGTACTTCCACATTTTCTACAGTGGAGGCACATTGTTTATTTCATTATTTCTCGAAATGTTTCATAATTGCTTTTGCTTTCCCCTTGCAGGGTCCTGTGCCACCCGCACCGAGGGCAAGGGGAAGATGGACGTGTTGAGGGCCAGACTTCGACAGCTTCGGAAACATAACAAGAGACTCCAGCAACGACTGCAGCGACGGCGTCATATGCTGACTGTCACTGAGATAGTTGAAAGTGTACGTAGCCTCGTCTCTCCAGCCGTTGCTGCCCTTGTGGAAGCTCAGCTGAAGATGACCAATGCGAGCAGGTTCGGTAGGCGGTGGTGCAGCCAGAACAAAGCCTTTGCCTTGGGCTTGTACTTTCACAGCCCTAAGGGTTACCGGTACTGTAGGCAATTGTTGAGGCTCCCATCCGTTAGGTCGCTACAGCTTTGGCTTCAGCGTGTTCCCCTGAGGGTTGGTTTTTAACCAGAAGTTTTCGAACTAGTCAAAAGACGTGCAGCTTCTTTTTCACCAGAAGACAAGCCATGCATTATTGCTTTTGACGAGATGCACGTCACGAAAGAGCTCTCGTACAACCCCTCTGTGGACAGGTTTGAAGGGCTCGAAGAAAGTAACGCTGGAAGAGGCCATAACCTTGTAAACAAAGCTCTTGTGTTTATGGCTAAAGGCATTCGTACGCCATCGAAGCAGCCACTTGGCTATTTTTTTGCTCATGGGGGAACACCTGAAAACATTTTGCGTGACCTTCTTTTCCAGTGCCACAATTTGCTTGTGAAAGCCGGCCTGGAGCCAGTAGCTGTCGTATGTGACCAAGGCAATCAAAAATTTGCTGTTTTTAATGGCCTTGTTACCCCTGAGAAGCCCTACGTAACTGTGAATGGGAAGCCACTTTTTTTTCTATTTGATGTTCCACATCTGCTGAAGTGCTTACGAAATATGTTCTTCAAGTACAATTTTCAAGTTGGGGACCACACGTTGAGAAGCTCTTTCCTCAGGGAAGCTTACGAAAAAGACAAACAGCTTGAAATCCGATCCATGCCAAGGCTCAGTGAGAAGCATTTTAATTTGACTTGTGCCTCCAAAATGTCAGTGAAACTAGCAGCACAAATATTCAGTAATCACTGTGCTGCTGCAATGTTTGCCATGGTAACTTTCCAGCAACTGCCAGTTGAAGCTATCCACACGGCCCGGTTTATTGAAAAAATGGATCGTCTTTTTGATAGCTTGAACAGCTCACAGTAACGCGGGAAAAGTGCATATGTGTCTGCAATGCACGAAGGCTCTGTTCACAAGGAGTTTCTAAAAGAATGCCTTCATATGTTCGAAAGCCTTACCGTTCTTGGGTGCCCACGGCAGCCTGCTTGCATTCGCGGTTTCTCCTTGGCCATTCGGTCTATTATGCTGATTTGTGAGCACCTGACATCTGAGTTTGGTTTCAGATACCTCCTGACTCGCCATCTCAACCAAGATGCACTCGAAAACACATTCTCCGTAATAAGGTCAAAGTCTGGTGCGAACGCCAATTCCTCTTGCCGGCAGTTTCAGGCAGCCTTTAGACATCTCCTAGTTAGCAACTTGTTTAAACTATCTGACAAGAGCAACTGCGAAGAGGACAAGGCAACTCTTTTAGCGGCTCTTCCGGTTGGTTTCTCAGCTTCACTTAGTCTAGGAAGCTCACTTCCACAATGTGCAGCTGACCTCACATCCAGTAGTTATCCCACTTTATTATCACTTAAAAACATGGTTTACTTTGCTGGATGGCTTGTAACAAGGTTTATCAAGTATCACACATGTCAAAACGTGACTCAGCAATGTGAATTGCAAATCAAGAATGCCACTTTTTCTGATGACAGCCAAGTGTTGTTGTATTTGAGTGTGAAAGGAACGGCTGAAGGAGACTTTGGAAGCCTCTCGGTCCCCTCACCTTGCTTTGTTTCTTTCGTTCAAGCTTGTGAGAAGGTTTTTGTGGCGTCAATTGACAGTCTTGTTTTGAAAGAAGGCGTTGGGAAGGCGTTGTGCATCACACTTCATGAGAAGGTCGAAAAGCTGCTGACACTCTGCAGTGAGGATGTCTATGGTGATTTATTTGCTTTGTTTACAAGGGTGAGGCTTCATTGGTTCGCCCGTAAAAAAAATACTGAACTCCTTGATGCAGCTGTGAGACGCAAAACCCAGCAACGAGTCCAGAGGCTGTGCAGATGAGACATCACTTGCGTTATGCCCACAGGAAGTCCCTTTAGTTTGTCTTACGTGTTGCATTCAACGATCACGCTGGCATACCGGATTGTGCGAGTACATACCTCTAAATTATCACACGCTTTGCCGAAACTGCCTACTGCGATGACCAAATGAATCTATCATACTTTAAATAAAGTGTAAAAGTTTGTTTCGCATGCTCAGACAGTGCAATCAACGTATAGGTTCAGCTAGATGAACTTAAATTTTCAATGAATCAATATCACAATTTCAGTGTCACAGCATGCAAAACTAATTTTTTCGTTCTAAGTAAAATATGTTAGATTCATTCGACCCTCGCTGTATAGTGCTAGATGACGTTGCTCACTGAATGATGGGACAGGGTGTCTACCAAATCACTTATTCCAAATTTCCCAATTTTCCCAAGGTTTTCCTCTCTATTTCGATAAAATGTTGACCGTTACTTCGGTTCAGGGAGTGCCTAGTGGCCTGCGCTGCCTAATGACGTGGCGGGCAACGTTATTCAGTGCAGCGGCACCACCGTGAAATCCTTGTGCAATCATCGGGCTTCGTTGCACGCTGCCGTTCAACTTTCGCTTATCATTTTTACTGATTAGGAACTTTTTTACGGTTCCCTTTATATTACCCTGTTCTTTAAATATAATCCGCCTTACTTAAATATTTTAAGTTTTCCCGGTTGGTAGACACCCTACACACCCTGTGCATTATTGAGGAGTGTGTGAGAAGAAGCGTTGACCTCGATGTTTTCTTGTGCAGTGTGACGACTTGAGACATAAACCTGGATTAATGTTTGGTTGTGTGAGGTATACAAAAGTATATCAAACTGCGATAAAACGTAACTCAGTGAGTCAGTATGGTGCTAACAATTTGCCACAAAGCGAATTATTATATTTTTTCTTATGCTTTCTTTCCTGTCATTTTGTGGGAGTTTCCTGCGTACTAATCCTCACATAAATAGCCAAGCTGTGGGGCACAATATGTTTGTGACGAACGCATGTGCTATAACGAAACGTCTCAATTTTCAATCTCTTGAAGCATTAATTCATGCGAACATTCCAATGCAGAAGACATGCATAGCCCCGCACCTCCACCTGTGATTGATATAGTTAAATCTAGTTACGAGCTCTCAACGTCAACAGTACAAGATAAATGCGTAAACGTGCCTCCAGTTGAGAGTATTAAGCGCGTGCATAGAGTTGTCCAGACCTTATTTCACTTCGTTTTTAATGCCATATCTATATTCAAGTGTTCAGTGGTGGTGTTGTAAGTTTGTATATAATAAACTGTGTAAACCAAGCTTGTGCCTTTTTGTCTTTCTTGGCGAACAAGCCGGTATTACAATGATAAGTACGCCTTCATAGGCGTGCTGTAACACACTGCTTAGTTGAAGATCGTAACTTATTGGTGGTTCCCAGAACTGATAAAAAACTGGTTCTTTTGGAAGAGGGATTACATGGGAGTGACTGATACAAACAAGGCTATTATGCGTGAAGCAAGGTTTGAAGGACGGTAGCAGGCATGTAGAACATCTGAAAAACTTTAAATTTCGCGCCACCGGCGAAAATCATTTAAATTTCGCGCCGAAAACCATCGTGACGTCGAAATCTTGAGGAAAATGCGTCATATCGTGTTTCTTTGTTCCTTTTTAATAAAGCGTCACTTCCTGTACGTCACGGGCGAGCATGACTAATGACAATGCCGCGCAACTAACAGATGGCGCTGCGCCCCATGAGCCGCCATTTTTTGCGCCTATGGGCTTCTATGGAAGCTTCGCTACCATCTATACATATACCTTGGAAAGACGACCTATTTCGCCCATTCTATTGTCTGGTTTACCTGACGTACAAGCGCAGTGGATGCTACAAGCCATCGGAGCTAATTGAAAGCCGCAGGAGTGTCACATGACCTTGGAGACAGGGCGCAGAGGCGCGAGGAGACGTTATCACTTGCTACGATCACAGAGCGGGATTAGCTAGGATGGCTCCAAGTGTCCGCTGCGTTTGAACACAGGATAAAACGTAGTGTAGCAACGTCGTTCTGGGCTTGTTTATGGGCTGTTTTCAGAAGTTTAAGCTTTGTTAGAACGTAGAGTGACAGCGCAAGGTCATGGCATGTCATAAATGTGAACATAGATGGCTGTAAAATGTGTAGAAAAGTTAGAAAAGGAACGCCAATTTTGTTTTTGTTTGCTGTGTTGGTTGGTTGCGACGTTGGTTTGAAAGTGTATATAAGGGGTTTATTGAATAAACTTGTTTGAGAAGTCGTCTGACTGACTTCTTTCCCTGCTTCTTCTACTTTTGGTAGTTTCAAGGTTTGTTCACACCCAGTCTCAGGTGTTTTAATGTTACTGTAAACTTACACCAGTTCGCCTCCGCCCTCACTATGTGTTGGAGTACACCTGGCAGGAGAGGGGTTTATTAGGCCTTTTTCTCCAGCGTGAGGTTCCGTTTTATTCATTTTTGTATGTTTTGACGCTTCTCCAGACCTTCGCCACTCATTTACAATCTACTTTTGGTGATTGTAATCCTTTAATCCTCCATTATTCTATCCTCGCCAGCGAGCCCCGAAGCCAAACTCAAATCTGTTACCCCTTCAGGGAGGGCGAGGAGACAACACGGGCACTTAAAAACTACATGTCGTAGCGTGTCGCTGTTGCTATGCTTTACGGCACATATGCGTATATCTTTTCAAATTAAGCCGATATGTCTTTGCCCCTAACACTCCGGTTCTCGCCATAGGCAGCAAAGAGCTTGCCCGTGAATGATCAAAACATATTTTGCTGTCTGGAGGAGGGGGGGAGGGGGGGGGGGGGGAATTCGAAAGAACTTTTATGGTATTTTAATTAAGTGAGTCTTTTTTAATTGACACATTCAATGGATTATACTGTGAAAATAAATGTATATATCTGCTATTTACTGCACTTTATATTCTACCAGCTGGTTCATACAATCGCGGTGTTTCTCTTGGACCCCAGGGAACTGCGAGAAATGATATATTTTGGAATGTGTGAGGCAGGACATTGACGTGAATCTTCGCCCGAGGCACTTCGCGCGAACAAGTCGTAGCTAAGTGCATTTAGCACCACCGCGCGCGTGTGCACGTTCGGCAGTTACGCAAGCTACGTCCTCGGGCCCGCGAAACTTTTTCTCGTTTGTATTTCTAAGCAGTAAACACGATAGGCGTAGCTTAGCACTAAAGTCACTAGATCCTGTACTTAGCAGCAGACACTTATATTGCCGCGCGCAGGGCTCAGAAAGCAACGCTCGATCACGAATCTCTAGAAAGTTCTCGTTTATTCTTGTTCCAGACGTAACATCTATCGTTTATCCCTGCTTTAGTTGTTCCAGAAAGTGCGTGTTCATTCTCGCCCCGAGCGCGCTACGCTCGAACCTTCTCCGCCGAATCTTCGAGATAGTAACTCACCTTAGATAAGAGGCCGCCCGCGACCTTGTCGAGTCAGTCTCGCCCCAGCGCTCGATCCTGCGGTTTCGCCGACTTCGACGCCCGCGACGCTCTGTTATTATCTTTTGTACTCTTTTATTTTTGGCACAAGTTCGCCACATTAAACGTTTATTTCTTCCTGTTTATTGATTGTTTTTTTCGTCACCACCCGTGACATTTAGGTGGAGGTGCGGGGTACGCATGCTCGTTCAACGCACCCCAACGAGGGCCCGCAGTGCAAGTCCAACCCCAAGTCTCCGAGGACCCAACGAAGACAGGACCGAGACCCGATCAAGTCGCCGCAACCACGGCCTACCCCCGGAACTTGGACCACTGTCGGACAGGTCAAAGAAGCTGTCGAAGCCGACGATGAGCACCACGTCGCAGCCGGACGGAACGCCATCAACGTCCATTGTCTACGTACAGGCCCCACCAAGGACGCCACCGAATTTCAGTGGCAATGTTCATGAAGATGTGGACGACTGGTTGGGTCAGTACGAACGCGTCACACGGTTCAACGGATGGGGTCCTGAGCAGAGCCTGCGAAATGTTTACTTCGCCCTGGAAGGCACTGCACGCACCTGGTTCGAGAACCACGGAGCGTCAATTTCGTCGTGGCAAGACTTCCAGGCGGAACTTCGACGCACGTTTGCCAGCCAGCAGCGACGTCAGCAGGCCGAAGAACTTCTTCAAGCAAGAAGCCAAGAGCCAAACGAGAGCGTCACAAGTTTCGTCGAGGACGTTCTCCACCTCATGAACCGCGCCGACCCAAGCGCTCCTGAAGAGATGAAGCTGCGGTTCCTGATGCGAGGAGTGAAAGAAACCATCTTCGGAGGCCTTGTGCGCAACCCGCCTATTACCGTCCAAGACTTTATCACCGAGGCGACAAACATCGAACGTGCCCTTCAAGCACGCGCCTCGCACTATCAGAGACTTCCTGGAGCTCGGTTACGCCTCTCGCAATGCCGATCCCTCGTCCAACGAGAAGTTGGACGCTTCCTTCCAACAGTGCTACACCGCAGGTTGCTTCTTCTTTCCCGACGGGCACAAAGACACTCGACAGCGGCGTCAGGTTTACGTAGCTGGCAAGGACTCGGACCGCAGATGACGTCGCTCTGGGTCCTTTCGGTGTTAGAACAGGCTTTCGTAGCGTCAACTGGTTTGCTCCGAGGTCGATGTCGGCGCCATACTCGCAGAGGAAGTCCATTCCGAGGATAACGTCCCTCGAACAGTCTTGCAAAACGACAAACTTCACAGGGCCCGTCTCACCGTGGATCTCGACTCGCGCAGTGCATCTCCCGACCGGTGTGATGAGGTGCCCTCCGGCGGTTCGTATTTGAGGTCCATCCCACGGCGTCGTGACTTTCCGAAGGCGACAGGAAAGCCTCCCACTCAAGACTGAGTAGTCCGCTCCGGTGTCCACGAGTGCTGATGCGTCGTGGCCGTCGATGACGACGTCTAGGTTATTGGACACCGTTGCAGGAGCGTCGTTTTGATCTCTGGTAGCGTTCGAGTGAGGGCCCTCCGACGTTCGTGGAGGATCTTGGCGTCGGTCGTCTTCGGCAACTCCACCTCCAGGGGTTGGCGCACCTAGTTTCCCCGGCGAGGAGCGAGGGGTGACAGGCTTTCACGTCGGGGTCGGTGCATCGGCGAAGCTGGACGTCGTGGCGACGGCGATCGGAACTCTCTGCGGGACGCAATGTCGGAATACTGAGGTCGTCGCAAGTACTCGTCGATTTCCCGAGGGCGTTCACCATAACGGGGGCGTGGGTCATTCGGGTGGAACCCCCGCAGCCCGAGTCGTCGGTATGGGCATTGGCGGTAGGTGTGGTTTGCTTCCCCGCAATGGCAGCACAAAGTGCGTCGGTTGGGCGTTCGCCACACGTCGGTCTTCCGAGGTGCGCGGGGCTCTTGGGCAGCGTACTGAACCTGGTCGCTTAGACGGCGGTCGTGCTGCGGCGCAGGAGACTGACGTCGTGGTGGCGCAACATAGGCTCGAGGAGGAGGCGGTGGCCGTCGTGCCACTGCGGCGTAGGCCACGGTGGGCTCCTCGGGTGCAGCTACTTTGGCAGGAGCCTCCAGTTGAATTGCCATCTGAACCTCCTCGCGGAAAACTTCGGCTATTGACACCGAAGCCGGCTGGTGGGTAGCAGACAGGAGCTTCTTAATTTCCTCCCGGACGACGTCCCGGATGATCTCGCGTACGCCCGGGGAGTTGCTAGGTGACGGGCGTACCGTAGCCCTTGTCACCAACTTCCGGCAAGAGTCGCAGCACCTTACCAATGGTACACCTGTGGGCTACGTCGAGGAAATTCAGGACTCCGCCGCGATCGCCATGATCTCAGAAGACGCCTCTCCGACGCAGCCCAAAAGAATAACGCCATCAGAGCTCGACATCGACCCGTCCCTCGCACCCCACAACGACAATAACTCAGTGACCTTCTCGCCGAGTTCAGTGAGTGCTTCTCCAGGTCGTCAAAGGTGCGCCAAACGACGGTTGCGAAACATCGAATTGTTACTGATGACAACGCACTTCCTGTGCATCGGCCACCGTATTGTGTTTCCGTGAAAAAAAGGGGAATCATCTAAAAGCAAGTATAGGAAATGCTTGATGACGACATCGTCCAGCCCTCAAACAGTCCGTGGGCTTCCCCAGTAGTCCTGGTGAAGAAGAAAGACGGAACCCTGAGGTTCTGTGTGGACTATCGCCGGCTGAATGCAGTAACAAAAAAGGACGTCTATCCGCTGCCCCGCATTGACGACACCCTGGATCGGCTGCGCCACGCCCGTTACTTTTCGTCGATGGACTTGAAGAACGGGTACTGGCAGATAGAGGTCGACAAACGAGATCGGGAGAAGACAGCCTTCGTCACGCCGGACGGACTGTATGAATTTAAAGTAATGCCGTTCGGACTGTGCACAGCGCCGGCAACCTTCCAGCGCGTTATGGACACGGTTCTTTCTGGTTTGAAATGGCACACCTGTCTCGTGTACTTCGACGACGTTGTGGTGTTCGCAAGCGAATTCGGCGAGCACCTGAGACGACTTCGATCCGTGCTAGAGGCTATCAAGACTGCTGGGCTGACACGCAAGCATTCCAAGTGTCGGTTCGCCTGTGGCGAGCGGAAATTCTTGGGACACGTTGTGAGCGCTCAGAGTGTAAGCCCTGATCCTGCAAAGACGTCCGCTGTCGCCGAATTCCCGAAACCATCTGACAAGAAGGCCGTCCGAAGGTTCCTTGGGCTGTGCGCCTACTACAGACGTTTCGTTCGTGACTTTTCACAAATTTCTGCACCACTGACGCATCTGACGAGGGACGTTTGCAGTTCCAGTGGGGAAAGGAGCAAGAACAAGCGTTTGACGAACTCAAGCGAAGGCTCCAGTCGCCCCCTATCCTCGGGCATTTTGATCAGTCTGCGGAGACAGAAATCCACACGGACGCCAGCAACACCGGTCTTGGTGCTGTACTCGTTCAGCGACAAGACGGACCAGAGAGAGTAATTCGCTTACGCTAGCCGGGCGCTGTCCAAGGCAGAACAAAATTATTCAACGACCGACAAGGAATGTCTGGCAGTCGTCTGGGCGATAACCGAGTTTCGCCCCTACTTGTACGGGAACCCGTTCCGCGTGGTCACCGACCACCACGCCCTCTGCTGGCTCGCCAACCTCAAGGATCCGTCAGGACGCCTCGCCCGCTGGAGCCTTCGACTGCAAGAATTCGACGTAACCGTTGTGCATAAATCTGGCCGCAATCATAATGACGCTGACTGTTTGTCACCCTCTTACCTTGTCATTTAAAGACCTTCGAGCATTCCTATCATCTAATATTACAGTGTAGCAAATGTATGATATTTACCTTTTAGACAATACTAACATAAATGTATTACCTTACTTTGTTGATTTGAACTGTGCTTTGCGTGTATGTGTTATTTTTCTATGAACATTCTTTTACATGAATTTTTGTCTTTTTTGTTTTGCTTTCTGTGGCACTGCCAAATGTAAGGATGGGGGGCCGAGGACTTGTCAAGTTGCATCATGCAGCTTTTTTCCTCGGTCTCCCTCCGTTATTCACTTTCGACGGAAAATAAATCATATTAGTATTATTATATTATTACAAGCCCGTACTGTGTGTAGCTTCGTGTAGTGGGAATTTTAAATTTCATATTTTTGCTGTGATTTTTTAACATATATATAGGGTGTTTCAAGTCACCAGGCTCGATCTAAAATGGACCTTAAAAATAGACCCCTGCACGTAGCCATCTTAACGTTTCGTCAAAGGTACATTTCACAGGTCGGTCTTTCTTTGTAAAACTACAAAGTGTAGTTCTGTTTTAGTAAAAAATAGGGCCAAGAAACTTGCCAGGGTCTAGGGTGGGCGGCAACCCAGACGACCAAGTCCAGTAGCGGGGTGTGTTTGGCGTTCTTATTGATAGATGGCCAGGGACGCCGGAAGTATATCGTGAGTGGGGGGGCTAAAGCAATTGGCTAAAGCCATGTTCCTTTTTGTCGTTTTTTGTATGATGTACTTTTTTTTTTTTTTTTTTTTACTAAAAAGAATTTAAATATTACGATCTGAGTTTCGTTTGAGAGAAAGAGAAGGACTGCGGAATATCTTACCTTGAGAATCTCCGCTTCCTAGGCATGTACGCTTTGGGGCTGGTAGGAAGAAGCTGGTGATCTTCTTTGGATGGCCAGATATTGCATGTAATGCTGGAGTCGAAGAGACACTGACTGACGCTGACTGCATACGCCTCTGACGGGTTGGACCCTCCCGATGTCGTTGGGAGGGTAGGATGAGCCCCGATGATCTTGGAGCTTGGTGGCGGGCACGTTGTTGAATGATGCTCTGACTCGCTGCTTCTCGTAAACTTCAACGTTTATCTAAACGCATTCAACTTGGACGACCACCTCTCTGGTTCCGAGTCTAAGACGAACTCCGCTAATTTCATTTCTCGCTTTTCGCATCACAACTCTAACTTTCCCTCGCTCTCGAAGGAAGAGCGAATAATTTCAAACCTGAAGATCATCACGTGCTCTCGACCGGACCAGTCGCCGGCAAGGACATCTTGAGACCTTCCTAAACGAAAACAACCGTCAAAGCTCGCCAAATATGACAGAAAGCGTCCGGTCCGAGGCGACAATCTGGCGCCACACATGTCTCGTCGCAGTATCCCCCACGCTACGACAACAGCAACACCAACAAAACTATAATCCCCGGGCTCTAGAGGCCCCCATACTAAGCCCCAGTTGGCCCCCGCGCGCCACTCCCCGGCCTTGCCACGGGCAGATCGGGTCCAGCTTGCTCTAAACCCTCGTAACCGCCGTGCTGATAAACGACAAACATTGGATTATTATTAAAAAAAAAAAAAAAAAAAAAAAAGCACGCTCTTGAAGTTAATTGTTCTTGTCTAAAATCTCTACGTGCGACAAGACTGTGCCTTGCTGCTCCGTGGCTTGCACCTAACATGGACGCACGTGATGCCTTCGTGACGAGCGCCTGGCTGGCGTTATATCCCCGAACTATTCTTATGAGGGCAAGGGGGCTGAGCCCCCCCATAAGAATACTTGGGGGGGCTCTGGCCCCCCCTGCCCCCCCTCTTCCGGCGTCCCTGTAGATGGCGTCGGGAGCAGCGTCTGAAGGTGCCGCCGACCAGCGAAAGATAGCCGACGACACGCAGACGAAATCCGTTGGCAGCAAAAGAGCCGCCGTTATGCAGACGCGTTTTTTTGCTTTAAGTTTTGCTTTTATTGTTCACACTTATTTTTTAACCGAAGGTGCATTTCAAAAAGATTATATTCATGTTAATAAACCACGGTGGTCGAGAGCCATCGCGATAAGGAGGTAGCGCCATCTTTCAATAGAAATGCCAAACACAACCCGCTACTGAACCCCTGTCGTCTGCGTTGCTGCCCGTCGTAGACCCTGGCAAGTTTCTTGGCCTCAATTTTTTACAGAAAGAGAGCTACGCTTTGTAATTTTACATGAAAAAACTGACCTTCGAATTCTCCCTTTGACGAAAAGTTTATATTGCTACGTGCAGGCGACGATTTTTACGGTTCATTTTAGATCGAGCCTGGTGACTTGAACCACCCTATATAACATGTGTTTTTTCAGTGTCAAAGCTGCTGTCAAAGTAAAAGAATCCCAGACCCAGTCAAGGTGTTTTTTAACAACTTTGTGTCTGGCGATTCCTCCAGTTTTATGGAAATAAAGATTTGATTTGATTTAATTTGATTTGATTTGTCTACATCCACTTTCGTGTTTGGTGAAAAGCAAAAATTGACTGCCCACGTCACAAACATACTAATAGCTCCACAAAAGCCCGTCACTCGAAAAGGAAGTCATCACTGGGACACAATTAACCCAGTCTCGAATCATGCAGATACACTTTTCTAACACGCTTTTATAACATCGTAGAGTGCGGGCACGCTCCGTCTCGTGTTACGAGGCTTAGTACAAGCACAGACCGTTCTTTTTTTCTTTAGGTGTTCCTCGAAGCTAATTAGCCCTTATACGCGGTAACATCTGCGCAAAGAGAGTGAACTTCAAGAGCCCTCGCTAGGTGTTAAATTGATGGCCGCCGACGTTTCAGGCAAGGGCTATCGTTGAATGCTACGGTTTTGAATCTCATCGATTTTGTTTGTAATATCCACTCTTGAAAGATGGGTGCGGTTTAAAACGTAAATACGCAAAATAGGCGTTTAACGGAGCAGGGGGGTTTAATTAAAAGTTGGAGTTTCAAGGCAGACCAGCCACGTAGTTCGGCAGGGAAAAGATTCCAGGCCCGGAAACTAAACTTTTATCTCCTTTGTTGCACGCTTTGCCGCATCGTTTCCATTCAAAGTAATTTCTAGGTGGTTAGATTTCCCGTTCAAGATGCGTGATGCCGACCGCAGGTGTGCATTCCAGTGGGATGGGAAAAATGCTTTCCAAGTGTAAGGAAACAAAATCCTGAATTGAAAATGTTTTTAAAGTAAAACTAGATGAAGCATAACATTTAATTTATATATAGGGCAAGGGCTATACTATCGACCTTCCATGCCTCCGCCCATGCTGGAAAAACGGTTACTATAATGTTCCTGTTTTTTTTTTTTTAGTTCATTTTATGTGGCCAAGAACTGTTTTGTGCAAAACTACGCTACCGACACGTAATGGTAAACGAAAAAACTAAAAACTCGCAACAAAAAAAAAATTAAATACGTGGAAAAAATATAGTCGGCGTTTCAGGCGCATGCCCTTCGTCAGACTACTCTCACGCGTTTAGTTTTTGTGGCCATTTTTGTTTTTTTATTGGGGCCATTATAAGGCCGTTTTTAGTTTGGCTTTGTAATTCTTTGCAGTGGCGGGGGGAAAGAAAAGTGAGAGAAAGGGAGGGGGGGAAGCAACGGTTTTCGGAAACTGATTTTTTTTTTTTTTTGTGATTGGGACATTTTGTTTTGTTTGGTATGCTTTAATTTAGGGGGCTACAATATGGTGTAAACAATTTTACCAACTTCCCACAAATATTTTATCGACAACGACAGTTGTAAAGTATCACGCACTGCCCCGGGTGTTTTGATCTGACGCACTGGAGCGTCACATAAGCGAGTATTTCCGCATATTATGTACGAGGACCTATTTCTTCCTTTGAATCGATCACTTCTGTGGAATCACAACGAAGACACTTTCACCATGAAATCATAAAAAAATAATGATTGATGATGAAATTTATTGGGTCCGAAAAGTAGAGCCAGATTATTTGGGTTGCAAATAAACTGGGTGAAGTTTATGCGAGGTGTTTACTTCCATGTTCAAATGTGTTAATAATGAGTAGCCAAAAAGCGCGGACTGCGGGTTGTTTCCCCTGCAGTGGCCTAATATCTTCCCAACTCGGGAAAGGGGGGAGGAAGAGAGAAAGGAGTTGTTCTCGTGGGAAGGTAATATTTATTCTCACTCAGCAGAGTTGCGGGTCATTAAAAAGTCGACTCGCTCACAACGGGAAAGCCTGCGGGGCCACATCTATAGTAACTATGAGTAAAATGTGGTATACAGCTAGGTTACTGAGAAGTTGGGATAGTGCAAACGATGGGGCGTTGTGGGGGCGAGTGAAGCGAAGACCTATCTTACGACTGGGCGCCGTCTCCTTTAGAAGCCAACATTTCGGCTTGCTTCCTCCACTCTCCTGACGCCAATCTTTCCGAAATTGGATAAATCCGGTAAACCGTTGATCGCGCAATCCCATATATATATAAAAACGCCTTTATCAAGTTATAAAACAGGCATCAAGCAGAGGTAAGGGCGAATAAACACGCAAAATAATGCAAAATGGGAGATACAACCTATGAGAGGAGTTATGTGTTTCAAGCAGTAGAAAAGAGATTAAAGAAAGCCACTTGATTTATATGTCTCGGAAAGAAATGTTTTACGACGACCTGAACCCTTTCTTCCGCAAGCCAATCCTTGTGCAAACACGGGAATGGTTCCAGCAGCCGCGCGATGCCAGAGAGCGGCTGCTGGAACGACCCCAGTATACTACGGCCCCTCTATCTCCACTGAGCGAGCGGCCTCGGGCCTGCAGCTCATGGGAAAAAGCATTCAGTCGCCCTGGCTTCCTCATGGTGAATTCCACTCGTAGATCTGGAGTGCTTTCCAAAATCCGCGAGGGAGGCAAAATTTCGCTCCGTGGGACCCGGTCCGAATCGACGAGGGGAAGATAAACTTGCATTTTTGGAGCGACCTCCCCCACACCCCTTCCCACCCCTTCTCCCTTCGCCGTACAAAATGGCCGCTGCTTGAACTTGACCAGCCTACCAACGCCTCAGCCGGCTGATGTTTCCGACGACCAGTGACGACTGTCACTGCTTAGCTGCAGAAGTAACACGCGACACAGGCCGGGCGAAATTATACGTACCACTGCGCCCATGTCACAAATAACGAAGACGTCCGCGTTCGGCGCCGTCACATACCTTTCGGCCGCCTCGAAGCGGCGGGGCAGGGACAGCGATTTCCAGCGGTGGAGTTCAGATTTGTAGTACGACTTTAATAAACCCAGAGGTAACAAACCATCACTTGCGCGGTCGTTGCCCAACTACTTCTTGCTTTAATTCACGGGAAAACGCCGACGGAATGCAGTGTAAAAAGGTAAACAACCACTGTCTGCAGAATGAATAGGCATAACCTTGCGTCTGCCTCCGGCTTTTCTGTCGTTCTTTTTCTCGTTCTTCCTCTCACGATCACAGATGTCAGCGCTTACGATTTGCCACACTCCACATTCCCGGCTTTTTATCTCTGATCTACGCGAGGTAGAAGCGTTCGAGCCGTCACAATCCAGAGTATACAACCGACGCACCCGAACAAATCCAACTCCACGACCCGGCCACCCGGCCGTGGCGCGACCGGCCCGGCGATCTCTCCAACCTCGCCGCGCATGCGCACCGCCGATTTAGACGGATTCACGTGGGCCGCTCTGACAACTTCCGGAGAGATCTGTGAAATTCCGCAGAGCAAGTTCGGCGGAATTTGGGGCGCTCCGTGGAGCGGGCGCTGCCAGAGATCTGCGAGCGGAAGATGACCAACTTGAGCCACATCTGCGAGCGGAGTATGCGCGCTCCAAATGGAGCGCTTTTGGAGCGCTCGAGATCTGCGAGCGGAATTCACCATCAAGTCTCGCGGATGGAGCGTGCCCGCGTCAACGAAGGAAGACACCCGGACATCTCAAGGTCATTGTGGCGTTCGCCGCTAGCCGCTCATTTCGCGCTTTTTGAGGTTTATCCCTACAGGAAAAGCCGATACAAAAGAACCCCTGCCGTCACGTGACTTTTGGGAGAGGGTGAAACGTGGAGGGTGGAGAGGGGCATTTTCCTACCTTGCGGAAAATGGTTTCGAAGCTCGGCCGACTTTTCCCGCGAAAAAAAAAAAAAAAAGAAGTTTCCGCGCCGTCGCAGCCAATCAGAGCGCCAGGAGAATACGGCATTTGCTGACGTCACATCCTGGCCGAGTCGCCCGAGGTGATGGGGTTGCCGCATGAATTGCCGGTGCTCCCAGGTTGCGCGAATGGCGCCGTATCGGTGGTATCGTTGTTTCGGCAGAAATGCCCCGATCGAGGCTTAGTTATTCAAATATAATCGACAACGGGCGTCTGAGCAAGGAGACAGGTCCCACAAAGATCCGCGGATTAAAAATGGCGCCAGTGGTGCCTACGAACGTTTTCTTCGGTTTATCGTGTTTGTTTTTTTTTGTTTTTTTTTATTGCCTTCTCGTGCCGCCGAGAGAATTTTGGGCATTTTCGCGGCACAGTGTCAATTACAAGAGGAAGTCTGCGCAACCATTTTTGTTTCCCAACAATCGAGCCAAGGCCAGTCTGCTCTGTTATCCGCGAGAGACGAGAGCCGACCAATGGCAACCCATGTGAACGGCGCAGTCTTTCTCCATCCAGTAAGTTCGGAAGGCGACGAGAAAGTATTTCGCAAGTGTGGACGCGGCCTCGGAGAAAAACTCGCTCCGCGAAGAGCGCTGGAGTGTCAGCCTCTTACGGCGCTGATACCCATCTAGTGAACGGTGCGCGAGACTCTTCCGCTCTAGAACACGGACTTAATTAACGCTTATATCCCTAACCAGCGTGTTGGTAAAGTATACTAGATAACAGAAACAATAAAACATTGAGAGGAGTCAGAAGACGAAACAGAGAAGTAGGCTCGCCTGTCTCTCGTCCTCTCTATGATGTATTATTTCTGTACTTTAATTAAGTGCACACCGATTTGACACCGGTGCCGGCCAGAAACCTTCTACGAATTAACTCTTATTACTCCCGGTGGCGGAACACATAACGTGTTGAGATATACAGCGGCACTGTGACAGACTTTTATAAATCACTGAAAAAAGTAGTTAAATTAACGAGTATCGGTGTCGAAAGCAATTTGAGTGGAGTAGAAATTACACTTTTTGAAAAGTAGCCGAGTAAATTACCAACTTCCGTAAAAGTGGCAACTACCGTAAAAGTTACAACTACCAAAAATATTAACTACCGAAAATGACTAACTGCAGTGAAGTTACTTTTTTAGTTTATGGAAGATATTATATTACAACATCACAAAAAACGGGCAAGGACGTGTATTGCATAGTGCGAACACGCAGAGCACTACCCCTAATACAGAGCGAGCGCCAAAAGTCTGGTGATTCCCTTGGGTGAGGATTTATGCGTGTTACGGGTTGGTCGGACAACAGATGTTCAGTGCCGCTCAGGCAACCTTGGGCAATGTAGTTTAGTCGCACCCCCACGCGGGCAAAAAAAGTCCAATTGTTGCTGGGGGAGAGGGAAGGCGGCAAGGGAAGACGCTCTCTAGCCCGGGCATAGTAGAACATGACAGGGCAGCGCAGAACATATCGTTTAGTTTTATGTCGCAACTCTGGCTGATTGTGAGCACTCGCACGAAAGAAAGAGAAGACCGAGGACACTCCTTAAATTGTAATCCTTGCTGCTTATCGTTGCAAAGGGCAACAGTCATGGTGGGTTAAAAGCACGATAGAAGCTCGGAGTCGTCGCGTTATTAAACCAACACCGTCAAAATGAATTATCTGACATTGCTCCTACTTCAAAATAAATGCAGAAAAAATGAAAGCCGTTTACAATTCCCTGTAACGCCGGATTAGAGCGCAGCTCTTGAGGAAGAGGATGGAAGCGTAGTGAGCGATAGGTGACTCCTTGAGGTCACGTGACCTCAGGGGGGTCGTGTGACGTCAGGGGGTCACGTGACCTCAGGGGTGTCACGTGGCCTCAGGGGGGTCACGTGACCTCAAGGGGTCACGTGACCACGTGACCTGGGGATAACTCGGGTGGGGTCACGTAACCTCGGTCGGGGATGGGGGTCACGTGACCTCGGCGGGTCACGTGACCTCGGCGGGTCACGTAACCATGGGGGGGTCACGTGACTTCACCGTTACGCCGACGACGACGGCGACGCCGACACCAATGCCGACGGCGGCACCGATGCCGCTCAAGCCGGAAACGGGCCCCTAAGAGCTGCGCTCTGATATGTATACAAAGAAAGACCAAGGTCAATTCATATAGGTCGCGAAAGTGGAGTAAAAAAGCGGCCCAAAACCAATCGTTAGCGTCATCACCCTGGAGGCCGCGCTACCGCAGCGCGACAATGTTTTGCGCGGCCAAACACTAAGCTGATAAAATATTAAAGACACACTTTCAGTGTCTTATATAGTTGACTTTAAATCAAAGTATTATTTATTAATAATAAATTAGTTTAAACATGTTTAGAGTGGTGAATTTTTCAGGTTATGTTTAATATGTATTATGTTGTGCATACTTGTTGCGACATCTACAACGTCGCTATTTTTCGCGTGTCGGCAGAAGTTCGCAGTCCTGATACGCCTCGTGTTTGCATTGGTTGCGTTCGCCAGTGTGCCTACGTTTCTGTAGCTCCCGTCGAACTTTCACTTTTTGCAATAGTTTAAAACGACTTCGTGGTCTTAAGTTTTCCAACGAACGGTCTGGACTAGTTTAATTCTATTGCGCCGTTCTGTTGCTTTTGTCGTCGAGCGCCGGACGGGCACGTTCAAGGCTCTGTCGTCGGGACGATGCGCCCGCCCCATGTAAAGAGGCGCTGCGCGGTAGCGCGATGCCCAAGTGATGACTGCACCGCTGGCATCAGACTCCATCGTTTTCCTGTAGACACTGCAAGGTGAAGCTTGTAGCAGCTGTGTCCGCTGCAACTATGTGTGATGTCCTGATGTCCGTTGTCTGGTGATGTCTGGTAAGCTCTTGACCTCTTTTATGGGCCCTCATGCATGCTCATTTAGTAATAACCACCCGTTGATTGAGCTTTTTTGGGCCCAGTCTCCGTTCCAAGCTTCGCGAGACGAAACTAATCTTAGATATTAGTGGCGGCTTTGCTTGACCTCTGCTGAACGGCTGCGTGACCCCAAAAACCTAATAAGAAACAATGACTGAACATATCAGTTTTAACGAACTTTCATATTATGGTGTGAATAACACTAAAACGTCCTTTCTGCTTGAAACGTGTTTGGTGTCGTCCCTCTAACGTGCTGGCGACTATCAGGTCTACTTGCTGTGGATGTCGTGCTCGGGAATCTAGTAATGTAATCGTCTGCGTTGTGAACCTATCTAACCTCACGGGCACAGAGGTGTGCTCCTCGCTCATGGCGTTCGCTGGACCCAGACGGGAGACCAAGTACAATGATGTGACTAGTTTATCGCTAACATTATTGTGTAATCTTTTCTTTCTTAAATGTCCACTTTAGCCAAGGGTATGTAAAGTAATACACTGCTTCACATTCAGGCGGAGGGTCTGGGTTGAGTTCTGCCGGAACAGAAGCCTACAGAACAAGACACCACAGCAGCTGCGGGAACGGGCGGTATGCTCCAGGCACTTCAAACCCTCTGCATTTCTTTACCGAGGAAGGCTGCGTCGTGATGCAATACCAGCATATTTGACCACTGAGGGTGAGCACGAAATATTGTTTTCATCATTACTGAGAATAATAATGACTTTATTTTACCATACAAATATGGTGGGAGCTGAGGAAAAAAGCTGTGCAAGCAGCTTGACTGGTCCTCAGCCCCCCACAGGCACACAGCACTGGGGTGGAAGTCCTACACAAGAATTTATATAATACAAAATACTTAACAGCAAAAAATTAACGAAACAAGAACAAAAGCAAAAATATTCTAGCTAATCAACAGCCGTAAGGATTGTTTAATTATAAAGAAAATAATCATTAAGCGCACACATATTGGAAGATTCGACATCAAAATTAGAGCCCATAAGAGTGTTCAGTAATGTTGGCAAGCTTATTTTAATAATTTTGAGGCCATAATCTGTTCGTGACGTTTCTACTGCCCAAACATCGGAGTGACGGGTGGAATATGTTGCAGATTTTTTTCGAAGTCATGTTAATGACAATAAAAAACTGTTTAACTCGCGACATTCCTGTTCATACTTTATGCTCAGTTTTAAAGCATAGTGATCAAATATCTTCACTACACGCAGCTCTCTGAAAAGTTGGTCTTTTGACCAACTTTGAAAAGATGAGCTTATTCAGAAAGTATTTTACATGCAGATACAGGGAACTTTTTTAGTGTACATTACGTGTGTGCTTAACTTTGCATAGGTGCCGGAGATGCCGTCCAGAGCAGCAGCCCTGGCCAATTGACTAGCGAGGGCGAGCCCACACTGGCCAGCAGCAGTAGCACCGATGGGCCCACATCATCACGGTGTCACACGCACCACACTACAGAAGAAGGTAAAAGCAATTGCATATTGGCGGAGAAGTGTTGCAGGCCTTATTTCTTATATATTTCGGACTGTCGTGTAGTAGCCATCTTTGGGAAACATGTGAAACATGTATGAACATGTTTTAATCTATAGTCCGCTGCAACCTGAGAACGAAGGGCGAGGGTAAGACGGGCCGGGGAGGAGGAAGCAGACGGAACGCTAAAGAAAGAAGGAGGTTCTCCTCTCTCTTCTCCAGCGTTCCGTCTGCTTCTTCCTCCCCGGCCCGTCCTACCCTCGCCCTTCGTTCTTAGGTTGCAACGGGCTACAGCTTGTCACATGCCGCAGGAATTTCCTGAAACAATACAATGACTGATGTTTTTGACAGATTTTTTAATTGCCTCGTCATTGCTTTGCAGATGTGGGGAGCAGTCTCACGACTCTGACCTCTGGCACGAAGACTAGCCCTCCAACCAGAGTTCATGGCAAGTTTTTATAGTGTGCGTTGTTTAGGACAGTCTTTGAAGATTACTTTGTTGCGTAGTACTTGACCAGTCATAGCTGGTTCAGCTTTTTGCAACCCCTCCGTCACTTTGTTTCCTTTGTTTTTATTGTAGTGGATCACACATACGCGATGCAAGGCGCGATGGATGGACATGGCCCGCCGTCTGGAGGAAACGATGTGTGGGCACCTGAACCTTCCCCTACCGATTATGATGCGTCGGTGTCTTCGACTCCTGCGGTTCCTCACCAACGTAGCTGTCCGTCATGATGCACAAAGGTTACTTGTACTTCCACATTTTCTACAGTGGAGGCACATTGTTTATTTCAATATTTCTCGAAATGTTTCATAATTGCTTTTGCTTTCCCCTTGCAGGGTCCTGTGCCACCCGCACCGAGGGCAAGGGGAAGATGGACGTGTTGAGGGCCAGACTTCGACAGCTTCGGAAACATAACAAGAGACTCCAGCAACGACTGCAGCGACGGCGTCATATGCTGACTGTCACTGAGATAGTTGAAAGTGTACGTAGCCTCGTCTCTCCAGCCGTTGCTGCCCTTGTGGAAGCTCAGCTGAAGATGACCAATGCGAGCAGGTTCGGTAGGCGGTGGTGCAGCCAGAACAAAGCCTTTGCCTTGGGCTTGTACTTTCACAGCCCTAAGGGTTACCGGTACCGTAGGCAATTGTTGAGGCTCAAATCCGTTAGGTCGCTACAGCTTTGGCTTCAGCGTGTTCCCCTGAGGGTTGGTTTTTAACCAGAAGTTTTCGAACTAGTCAAAAGACGTGCAGCTTCTTTTTCACCAGAAGACAAGCCATGCATTATTGCCTTTGACGAGATGAACGTCACGAAAGAGCTCTCGTACAACCCCTCTGTGGACAGGTTTGAAGGGCTCGAAGAAAGTAACGCTGGAAGAGGCCATAACCTTGTAAACAAAGCTCTTGTGTTTATGGCTAAAGGCATTCCTACGCCATGGAAGCAGCCACTTGGCTATTTTTTTGCTCATGGGGGAACACCTGCCAACATTTTGCGTGACCTTCTTTTCCAGTGCCACAATTTGCTTGTGAAAGCCGGCCTGGAGCCAGTAGCTGTCGTATGTGACCAAGGCAATCAAAAATTTGCTCTTTTTAATGGCCTTGTTACCCCTGAGAAGCCCTACGTAACTGTGAATGGGAAGCCACTTTTTTTCTATTTGATGTTCCACATCTGCTGAAGTGCTTACGAAATATGTTCTTCAAGTACAATTTTCAAGTTGGGGACCACACGTTGAGAAGCTCTTTCCTCAGGGAAGCTTACGAAAAAGACAAACAGCTTGAAATCCGATCCATGCCAAGGCTCAGTGAGAAGCATTTTAATTTGACTTGTGCCTCCAAAATGTCAGTGAAACTAGCAGCGCAAATATTCAGTAATCACTGTGCTGCTGCAATGTTTGCCATGGTAACTTTCCAGCAACTGCCAGTTGAAGCTATCCACACGGCCCGGTTTATTGAAAAAATGGATCGTCTTTTTGATAGCTTGAACAGCTCACAGTAACGCGGGAAAAGTGCATATGTGTCTGCAATGCACGAAGGCTCTGTTCACAAGGAGTTTCTAAAAGAATGCCTTCATATGTTCGAAAGCCTTACCGTTCTTGGGTGCCCACGGCAGCCTGCTTGCATTCGCGGTTTCTCCTTGGCCATTCGGTCTATTATGCTGATTTGTGAGCGCCTGACATCTGAGTTTGGTTTCAGATACCTCCTGACTCGCCATCTCAACCAAGATGCACTCGAAAACACATTCTCCGTAATAAGGTCAAAGTCTGGTGCGAACGCCAATTCCTCTTGCCGGCAGTTTCAGGCAGCCTTTAGACATCTCCTAGTTAGCAACTTGTTTAAACTGTCTGACAAGAGCAACTGCGAAGAGGACATGGCAACTCTTTTAGCGGCTCTTCCGGTTGGTTTCTCAGCTTCACTTAGTCTAGGAAGCTCACTCCCACAATGTGCAGCTGACCTCACATCCAGTAGTTATCCCACATTATTATCACTTAAAAACATGGTTTACTTTACTGGATGGCTTGTAACAAGGTTTATCAAGTATCACACATGTCAAAACGTGACTCAGCAATGTGAATTGCAAATCAAGAATGCCACTTTTTCTGATGACAGCCAAGTGTTGTTGTATTTGAGTGTGAAAGGAACGGCTGAAGGAGACTTTGGAAGCCTCTCGGTCCCCTCACCTTGCTTTGCTTCTTTCGTTCAAGCTTGTGAGAAGGTTTTTGTGGCGTCAATTGACAGTCTTGTTTTGAAAGAAGGCGTTGGGAAGGCGTTGTGCATCACACTTCATGAGAAGGTCGAAAAGCTGCTGACACTCTGCAGTGAGGATGTCTATGGTGATTTATTTGCTTTGTTTACAAGGGTGAGGCTTCATTGGTTCGCCCGTAAAAAAAATACTGAACTCCTTGATGCAGCTGTGAGACGCAAAACCCAGCAACGAGTCCAGAGGCTGTGCAGATGAGACATCACTTGCGTTATGCCCACAGGAAGTCCCTTTAGTTTGTCTTACGTGTTGCATTCAACGATCACGCTGGCATACCGGATTGTGCGAGTACATACCTCTAAATTATCACACGCTTTGCCGAAACTGTCTACTGCGATGACCAAATGAATCTATCATACTTTAAATAAAGTGTAAAAGTTTGTTTCGCATGCTCAGACAGTGCAATCGACGTATAGGTTCAGCTAGATGAACTTAAATTTTCAATGAATCATTATCACAATTTCAGTGTCACAGCATGCAAAACTAATTTTTTCGTTCTAAGTAAAATATGTTAGATTCATTCGACCCTCGCTGCATAGTGCTAGATGACGTTGCTCACTGAATGATGGGACAGGGTGTCTACCAAATCACTTATTCCAAATTTCCCAATTTTCCCAAGGTTTTCCTCTCTATTTCGATAAAATGTTGACCGTTACTTCGGTTCAGGGAGTGCCTAGTGGCCTGCGCTGCCTAATGACGTGGCGGGCAACGTTATTCAGTGCAGCGGCACCACCGTGAAATCCTTGTGCAATCATCGGGCTTCGTTGCACGCTGCCGTTCCACTTTCGCTTATCATTTTTACTGATTAGGAACTTTTTTACGGTTCCCTTTATATTACCCTGTTCTTTAAATATAATCCGCCTTACTTAAATATTTTAAGTTTTCCCGGTTGGTAGACACCCTACACACCCTGTGCATTATTGAGAAGTGTGTGAGAAGAAGCGTTGACCTCGATGTTTTCTTGTGCAGTGTGACGACTTGAGACATAAACCTGGATTAATGTTTGGTTGTGTGAGGTATACAAAAGTATATCAAACTGCGATAAAACGTAACTCAGTGAGTCAGTATGGTGCTAACAATTTGCCACAAAACGAATTATTATCTTTTTTCTTATGCTTTCTTTCCTGTCATTTTGTGGCAGTTTCCTGCGTACTAATCCTCGCATAAATAGCCAAGCTGTGGGGCACAATATGTTTGTGACGAACGCATGTGCTATAACGAAACGTCTCAATTTTCAATCTCTTGAAGCATTAATTCATGCGAACATTCCAATGCAGAAGACATGCATAGCCCCGCACCTCCACCTGTGATTGATATAGTTAAATCTAGTTACGAGCTCTCAACGTCAACAGTACAAGATAAATGCGTAAACGTGCCTCCAGTTGAGAGTATTAAGCGCGTGCATAGAGTTGTCCAGACCTTATTTCACTTCGTTTTTAATGCCATATCTATATTCAAGTGTTCAGTGGTGGTGTTGTAAGTTTGTATATAATAAACTGTGTAAACCAAGCTTGTGCCTTTTTGTCTTTCTTGGCGAACAAGCCGGTATTACAATGATAAGTACGCCTTCATAGGCGTGCTGTAACACACTGCTTAGTTGAAGATCGTAACTTTTGGTGGTTCCCAGAACTGATAAAAAACTGGTTCTTTTGGAAGAGGGATTACATGGGAGTGACTGATACAAACAAGGCTATTATGCGTGAAGCAAGGTTTGAAGGACGGTAGCAGGCATGTAGAACATCTGAAAAACATTAAATTTCGCGCCACCGGCGAAAATCATTTAAATTTCGCGCCGAAAACAATCGTGACGTCGAAATCTTGAGGAAAATGCGTCATATCGTGTTTCTTTGTTCCTTTTTAATAAAGCGTCACTTCCTGTACGTCACGGGCGAGCATGACTAATGACAATGCCGCGCAACTAACAGATGGCGCTGCGCCCCATGAGCCGCCATTTTTTGCACCTAAGGGCTTCTATGGAAGCTTCGCTACCATCTATACATATACCTTGGAAAGACGACCTATTTCGCCCATTCTATTGTCTGGTTTACCTGACGTACAAGCGCAGTGGATGCTACAAGCCATCGGAGCTAATTGAAAGCCGCAGGAGTGTCACATGACCTTGGAGACAGGGCGCAGAGGCGCGAGGAGACGTTATCACTTGCTACGATCACAGAGCGGGATTAGCTAGGATGGCTCCTAGTGTCCGCTGCGTTTGAACACAGGATAAAACGTAGTGTAGCAACGTCGTTCTGGGCTTGTTTATGGGCTGTTTTCAGAAGTTTAAGCTTTGTTAGAACGTAGAGTGACAGCGCAAGGTCATGGCATGTCATAAATGTGAACATAGATGGCTGTAAAATTTGTAGAAAAGTTAGAAAAGGAACGCCAATTTTGTTTTTGTTTGCTGTGTTGGTTGGTTGCGACGTTGGTTTGGAAGTGTATATAAGGGGTTTATTGAATAAACTTGTTTGAGAAGTCGTCTGACTGACTTCTTTCCCTGCTTCTTCTACTTTTGGTAGTTTCAAGGTTTGTTCACACCCAGTCTCAGGTGTTTTAATGTTACTGTAAACTTACACCAGTTCGCCTCCGCCCTCACTATGTGTTGGAGTACACCTGGCAGGAGAGGGGTTATTAGGCCTTTTTCTCCAGCGTGAGGTTCCGTTTTATTCATTTTTGTATGTTTTGACGCTTCTCCAGACCTTCGCCACTCATTTACAATCTACTTTTGGTGATTGTAATCCTTTAATCCTCCATTATTCTATCCTCGCCAGCGAGCCCCGAAGCCAAACTCAAATCTGTTACCCCTTCAGGGAGGGCGAGGAGACAACACGGGCACTTAAAAACTACACGGGCACTTAAAAACTACAAGTGTGAACGCGGCCTCGGAGAAAAACTCGCTCCGCGAAGAGCGCTGGAGTGTCAGCCTCTTACGGCGCTGATACACATTTAGTGAACGGTGCGCGAGACTCTTCCGCTCTAGAACACGGACTTAATTAACGCTTATATTCCTAACCAGCGTGTTGGTAAAGTATACTAGATAACAGAAACAATAAAACATTGAGAGGAGTCAGAGGACGAAACACAGAGAAGTAGACTCGTCTGTGTTTCGTCCCCTCTATGATGTATTATTTCTGTCATGTACTTTAATTAAGTGAACACCGATTTGACACCGGTGTCGGCCAGACGTCTTCTACGAATTAACTCTAATTACTCCCGGAGGAGGAAAACCATAACGTGTTCAGATATACAGCGGCACTCTGTCAGACTTTTACCGGTCACTGAAAAAAGTAGTTAAATTTATGATTATCGGTGTCGAAAGCAATTTGAGTGGAGTAGATATTACACTATTTCAAAAGCAGTCGAGTAAATTACCAACTTCCGTAAAAGTGGCAACTACTGTAAAAGTTCCAACTACCAAAAATTATTAACTACCGAAAATTACTAACTACAATCAAGCTTTTTTTTTTTGTTTTTTTTTGTTTTTTTGTTTATGGACGATATTATATTACAACATCGCAAAACATGGGCAAGGACGTCTATTGCATAGTGCGAACATGCAGAGCACTGCCCCAGCTACAGAGCGAGCGCCAAAGGTTTGGTGAATCCCTTGGGTGAGGATTTATGCGCGTTACGGGTTGGTCGGACAACAGATGTTCAGTGCCGCTCAGGCAACTTTGGGCAATGGAGTTTAGTCGCACCCCCACGCGGGCAAAAAAAGTCTAACTGTTGCTGGGGGAGAGGGAAGGCGGCAAGGGAAGACACTCTCTAGCCCGGGCATAGTAGAACATGACAGGGCAGCGCAGAGCATATCGTTTAGTTTTATTTCGCAACTCTGGCTGATTGTGAGCACTGGCACGAAAGAAAGAGAAGCGCGAGGACACTCCTCGAAATGTAATCCTTGCTGCTTATCGTTGCAAAGGGCAAGAGTCATGGTGGGTTAAAATCACGATAGAAGCTCGGAGTCGTCGCGTTATTAAACCAACACCGTAAATATAAATTATCTGACATTGCTCCTATTTCAAAATAATTACAGAAAAAATGAAAGCCGTTTACAATTCCCTGTAACGTTGAATTAGAGCGCAGCTCTTGAGGAAGAGGATCCAAGCGTAGTGAGGTATACCGTATAGGTGACTCCTTCAGGTCACGTGACCTCAGGGGGGCCGTTGACGTCAGGGGGGTCACGTGACCACAGGGGTGTCACGTGGCCTCAGGGGGTCACGTGACCTTAGGGGGTCACGTGACCTGGGGGTAACTCTGGCGGGGTCACGTGACCTCGAGGGGTGGGGGGGTTTCGTGACGTCGGGGATGGGGGGGTCATGTGACCTCGGGGATGGGGGGTCACGTGACCTCGGCGGGTCACGTAACCATGGGGGGGTCGCGTGACCTGGGGGGTCACGTGACTTCACGGTTACGCCGACGCCGCTCAAGCCGGAAACGGGCCCCGAAGAGCTGCGCTCTGATATGTATATAAAGAAAGACGACCTATTTCGCCCATTCTATAGTCTGGTTTACCTGACGTACAAGCACAGTGGATGCTACAAGCCATCGGAGCTAATTGAAAGCCGCAGGAGTGTCACGTGACCTTGGAGAGAGGGCGCAGAGGCGCGAGGAGACGCTATCACTTGCTACGATCGCAGAGCGGGATTAGCTAGGATGGCTCCTAGTGTCCGCTTCGTTTGAACACAGGATGAAACGGAGCGTAGCAACGTCGTTCTGGGCTTGTTTTTGGGCTGTTTTCGGAAGTTTAAGCTTTGTTAGAACGTAGAGTGACAGCGCAAGGTCATGGCATGTCATAAATGTGTACATAGGCGGCTGTAGAATTTGTAGAAAAGTTAGAAAAGGAACGACAATTTTGTTTTTGTTTGCTGTGTTGGTTGGTGACGACGTTGGTTTGAAAGTGTATACAAGAGGTTTATTGAATAAACTTGTTTGAGATGTCGTCTGACCGACTTCTTTCCCTGCTTCTTCTACTTTTGGTAGTTTCAAGGTTTTTTCACACCCAGTCTCAGGTGTTTTAACGTTATTGTAAACTTACACCAGTTCGCCTCCGCCCTCACTATGTGTTGGAGTACATCTGGCAGGAGAGGGGTTTATTAGACCTTTTTCTCCAGCGTGAGGTTCCGTTTTATTCATTTTTGTATGTTTTGACGCTTCTCCAGACTTTCGCCAATCATTTACAATCTACTTTTGGTGATTGTAATCCTTTAATCCTCCATTATTCTATCCTCGCCAGCGAGCCCCGAAGCCAAACTCAAATCTGTTACCCCTTCAGGGAGGGCGAGGAGACAACACGGGCACTTAAAAACTACATGTCGTAGCGTGTCGCTGTTGCTATGCTTTACGGCACATATGCGTATATCTCTTCAAATTAAGCCGATATGTCTTTGCCCCTAACACTCCGGTTCTCGCCATAGGCAGATAAGAGCTTGCCCTTGAATGATCAAAACATATTTTGCTGTCTGGAGGAGGGGGAGGGGGGGGGGGTGACTTCGAAAGAAGTTTTATGGTATTTTAATTAAGTGAGTCTTCTTTAATTGACACATTCAGTGGATTATACTGTGAAAATAAAAGTATATAGATGCTATTTACTGCACTTTATTTTCTACCAGCTGGTTTATGCAATCGCGGTGTTTCTCTTGGACCCCAGGGAACTGCGAGAAATGATTTATTTCGGAATGTGTGAGGCAGGACATTGGCGTGAATCTTCGCCCGAGGCACTTCGCTCGTACAAGTCGTGGCTAAGTGCACTTAGCACCACCGCGCGCGTGTGCACGTTCGGCAGTTACGCAAGCTGCGTCCTCGGGCCCGCGAAACTTTTTCTCGTTTGCATTTCTAAGCAGTAAACACCACAGGCGTAGCTTAGCACTAAAGTCACTAGATCCTGTACTTAGCAGCAGACACTTATATCGCGAATAGTAGAGGACGCAAGTAAACGCACCGGAATTATGGGGCTTGTGAGCTTCTCTTGCACTCTAGCCGAGTGTAAAATAAAAAAAAAAGGGGGGGGGGGGGGGTCTGGCATACGTAAACGAGATTTGTAAACGAGATCTTAAACTACACAGGCAAGTTTGTTGGTACGATGTGTTCTTTTTTTAAGATTTAAAGCGTGGTTATGTTGAATAGAAAACACAACAGAACCGGAAGACACGTCTGTTGGCCCGGTCATTCCATGTCAAAGAAAACGAAAATTTTCGTCACATTTTTAGATATGCTTGAAAAAAATAATATGAATAAAGACAGGTCTCAACGCAGGATGGCTAAGTTTGAGGGCTGCATTACGTTTATGTTAGCTGACGTCATGCTCCAAATTTCGGGGAATCAAAGAAAACCTTCTCTACATTGAAATATTGCTGAAGAAATATATTATAGCACATCATTTTACGTTTGGATGCAATGGAGACGTAATGTATTCTATCTTACCTTGAGAAGAAAACATCTTACGCCGAAATTCGAGTCCAAACAGGCACTCCAAACCTAAGCAAGTTTTAAAGATTTCTCAATTTGTTTCGTCAGCTTAAATTTAGAGTTTAACTAAAAAAAACTTTCTTTTTTACGTAATTTTTAACCTTATGCTCGACTAGGTTGCACTACATTTCTAAAGAAAATATTCGAACAGTTTTTAATTAAATGGTGAATATGTCACTTTGGTCAAAAACGGCAATATTGAGTGTAAAAAAAAAAGCCATGTCGGCAACGGTGCTTGCATTTTCTGAAATATCCGAAAGTTCAAACGACTCCATCTGTTCGACATATGAGACATATTTGAAACTGACTTTTTGTTAAATTGGAGAAATTATTTTTTTACGTAGGCCCGAAGAACGGCATCTCCCCCGGGCGTCCACCTCGTCGGCAACGCAGACCGCGGTTTTCTGCTGTTGAATGAAACACTGCACGTAGACTTCGTTGATTATATTTGCATAGCTAACGCCGAGAATCTTGACATTATGACACGTATATTTATAGGGACTAGTGAGCGCATATTTTTTCTTGTTCAAAACAATTAGTTCGGGTGTGCTTGCAAGTTGAATAGCGACAGCTCGAAATAATGTTTGGGATACTTTTTATCAAAGGCAAAACAAAGCACATTTGTATCTCACTGTCGTTTTTTTTCTTTCTTATCTACATAGATATAAAAAATAGCATAGAAATGCTATATAACATTTTGTATACTAGTGCTGCATTATCGTTCAGTTCATGCCATACTGTCACGGGTGGTGAGTCGTGACCAATAAACAAGAAATAAACAGAAATAAATAAACGTTTAATGTGGCGAACTTGTGCCAAAAATAAAGAAGGAAACAGAAGAAAGCAGAGCGTCGCGGGCGTCGAAGTCGGCGTGTCAGCAGAATCGAGCGCTGGGGCGAGACTGACTCGACAAGGTCGCGGGCGGCCTCGTATCTAGAGTGCGTCGCTATCTCGAAGATTCGGCGAAAGCGGCTCGAGCGTCGCGTGATCGGGCGAGAATGAACACGCACTTTTTAGAAAACAAAAGCAGGAATAAATGATAGAAGTTACATGCGGTACATGAATAAACGAGAACTTTCTGGAGGTCCGTGACCGAGCGTTGCTTTCTCAGCCCTGGGCGCGGCATTATCCCCCCCTTTAAAAGTGCATCGTCCCGATGCAGCACAAAAACGGAAAACAAAAAACAAAAGGACAGCAGAATTGCTAGCCGGAGTTCACAGTCCACAGTTCGCTCGTCGACGAGGGTGGAGAGCCCTATCGTTCGTAATACGGCTTCAGCCGGACGACATGCACCACCTCGGGTCGCGGCTGACGTCTTGCAGATGGGCGCGTTCCGTCGGGTAGAACTTCGTAGTTCAGATCGCCGAGGCGTCGGATGATCTTGTAGGGCCCAAAGTAGCGCTTCAGGAGTTTTTCGCTGAGACCGCGACGACGAATCGGCGTCCACACCCAAACTCTGTCTCCGGGCTGGAAGTGGACGTCGCGGCGACGAAGATTATACCGGCGAGCGTCGACATGTTGCTGGTCTTGAATTCGTAGTCTGACTAGCTGGCGGACCTCTTCTGCCCGTTGAGCAACCACCTGGGCGTCATCGCTCCCGTCGTTGACTGACTCGTGCGGCAGCATAGAGTCTAGCATAGTCGTCACCGCCCGGCCATACACCAGCTGGAAGGGCGTCACTCCTGTGGTCTCTTGCACTGCTGTGTTGTAGGCGAACGTGACGTAGGGCAGCACTTCGTCCCAGGTCTTGTGCTCCACGTCGACGTACATAGAGACCATGTCGGCGATTGTTTTGTTGAGCCGCTCCGTCAACCCGTTGGTCTGCGGATGGTATGCCGTTGTTCGACGGTGTTCCGTGTGGCTTAAACGCAGGATCTCTTGGGTCAGCTGTGCCATAAACGATGACCCTCGGTCTGTGATCAGTACTTCGGGGGCGCCATGGCGGAGGACGATGGACTCGATGAAGAACTTGGCGACTTCGACAGCAGTCCCCGAAGGAAGGGCTTTCGTCTCGGCGTAACGAGTAAGATAATCGGTGGCGACGATTATCCAGCGGTTCCCCATCGTCGACGGTGGAAAAGGACCCAGCAAATCCATTCCAATTTGCTGGAAGGGCTTGGTTGGCGGGGTAATCGGCTGAAGGAGACCTGCTGGCTTTGACGGTGGTTTCTTGCGTCGCTGGCACTCATGGCACGATCGTGTGTAGAGATGGACGGTCTTCGGAAGCTTTGGCCAGTAGTACTTGTCACGAATCCGGGCAAGGGTCCTGCTGTAGCCGAGATGTCCGGCCGTTGGGTCGTCGTGGCACGCTTGAAAAATTTCTTCTCGGAGGCTGGCGGGGACAACCAGTAGCCAGGGGGTTTCGCTGGTTCCGAAATTCTTTCTGAAGAGCACGCCTCGCCGCAGGACAAAGCTCGGTAGGTCCCGAGAAAAGACCCGTGGGACAGAGCCTCCTCGACCTTCGAGGCTGTCGATCACGGAGCTAAGTTCCGCGTCGTCGCGTTGCAGTGCCCTCATGTCGGTAGCGTCAACTGCGAATAGAAAACGGGCGTCGTCATCGTCGTCCGCGCCGGAGATTGGAGGTTCGACTGGAGCCTTAGACAAACAGTCAGCGTCATTATGCTTGCGGCCGGACTTATGCACAATGGTTACGTCGAATTCCTGCAGTCGAAGGCTCCAGCGGGCGAGGCGTCCGGACGGATCCTTGAGGTTTGCGAGCCAGCAGAGGGCGTGGTGGTCTGTGACCACGCGAAACGGGATCCCGCACAAGTACGGGCGGAACTTGGTTATCGCCCAGACGACAGCAAGACATTCTTTGTCGGTCGTTGAATAATTTTGTTCTGCCTTAGACAGCGCCCGGCTTGCGTAAGCGATTACTCTCTCTGCCCCTTCTTGTCGCTGAACGAGTACCGCACCGAGACCGGTATTGCTGGCGTCCGTGTGGATTTCAGTCTCCGCCGACTGGTCAAAACGTCCGAGGATAGGGGGCGACTGGAGCCTTCGCTTGAGTTCGTCGAACGCTTGCTCTTGCTCCTCTCCCCACTGGAACTGCACGTCGTCTTTTGTCAGATGCGTCAGCGGTGCAGAAATTTGCGCAAAATCACGAACGAAACGTCTGTAATAGGCGCACAGCCCAAGGAATCTTCGAACGGTCTTCTTGTCCGATGGCTTCGGGAACTCGGCGACAGCGGACGTCTTGGCGGGATCAGGGCTTACACCCTGAGCACTCACGACGTGGCCCAAGAATTTGAGCTCACCATAGGCGAACCGACACTTGGAAGGCTTGAGGGTCAGCCCAGCAGCTTTGAAGGCCTGTAGAACGGCTCGCAGTCGTCTCAGGTGATCGTCGAATTCGCTTGCGAAGACCACAACATCGTCGAGGTAGACGAGACAGCTTTGCCATTTCAAGCCGGCAAGGACGGTGTCCATAACGCGCTGGAAGGTTGCCGGCGCTGTGCACAGCCCGAATGGCATTACTTTAAACTCATACAGTCCGTCCGGCGTGACGAAGGCCGTCTTCTCACGATCTCGTTCGTCGACCTCAATCTGCCAGTACCCGCTCTTCAAGTCCATCGACGAAAAGTATCGGGCGTGGCGTAGTCGGTCCAGGGTGTCGTCGATGCGTGGCAGTGGGTAGACGTCCTTTTTTGTTACGGCGTTCAGTCGGCGATAGTCCACGCAGAACCGAAGAGTCCCGTCTTTCTTTTTCACCAGGACTACCGGTGAAGCCCACGGACTGCTTGAGGGCTGGATAATGTCGTCGTCAGGCATTTCTTGTACCTGCTGCTGGATGGCTTCCCTTTCTTTCACGGAGACCCTGTACGGCGGCCGATGCACAGGGAGTGCGTCGTCATCAGTAATTATCCGATGTTTCGCAACCGTCGTTTGGCGCACTTTCGACGACGTGGAGAAGCACTCACTGAACTCGGCGAGAAGGTCACGAAGTTGTCGTCGTTGTGGGGCTGGGAGGGATGGGTCGATGTCGAGCTCTGAGGACGTGATTGTCTTGTTCTGCGTCGGAGAGGCGTCTTCTGAGATCACGGCGATCGCGGCTGAGTCTTCGATTTCCTCGACGTAGCCCACAGTTGTACCCTTTGTAAGGTGCTGCGACTCTTGCCGGAAATTGGTGACAAGGGCTACTGTACGCCCGTCCTGGAGCTCGGTTACGGCTCTTGCAATGCCAATCCCTCGTCCGAGGAGAAGTTGGACGCTTCCTTCCAGCAGTGCTACACCGCAGGTGGCTCCTTCGGTCCTGACGGGCACAAATACACTCGACAGTGGTGGCAGGTTTACGTGGCTGGCGAGGACTCGCACTGCAGCTAACGTCGGTTTGGTATTTTCCACCGATGGGGCAGGCTTCCGAAGCGTCAGCTTGTTCTCCGCAAGGTCGATGATGGCGCCGTATTCACACAGGAAGTCCATTCCGAGAATGACGTCCCTCGAACAGTCTTGCAGAACGACGAACTTCACAGGGCATGTTTCGCCGTGAATCTCGACGCGAGCGGTGCATCTCCCGACTGGTGTAATGAGGTGTCCTCCCGCGGTTCTTATTCGTGGTCCATCCCACGGCGTCATGACTTTTCGAAGGCGGCGGGAGAGCCTCCCACTCAAGACTGAGTAGTCTGCTCCGGTGTCCACGAGTGCAGATGCGTCGTGGCCGTCGATGACGACGTTTAGGTTATTGGACACCACTGCAGCGACGTCGTTTTGGTCTCTGGTAGCGTTCGAGTGGGGGCCCCCCGACGTTCGTAGAGGATCTTGGCGTCGGTCGTCTTCGGCAACTCCACCTCCAGGGGTTGCCGCGCCTAGTTTCCCCGGCGAGGAGCGAGGGGGGACAGGCTTTCACGTCGCCGTCGGTGCATCGGCGAAGCTGGACGTCGCGGTGACGGCGACCGGAACTCTCGGCGGGACGCAGGCTCGGGGGACTGAGGTCGTCGCAGGTACTCGTCGATCTCGATAGGGCGTTCACCATGACGGGGGCGCGGGTCGTTCGGGTGGAACCCGCGTAGCCCGAGTCGTCGGTATGTGCAGCGGCGGTAGGTGTGGTCCGCTTCCCCGCAATGGAAGCACAGAGGGCGTCGGTCGGGCGTTCGCCACAGGTCAGTCTTGCGGGGTGCGCGAGGCTCCGGGCAGGCGTACTGGACCTGGTCGTCGTGGCGTCGGTCGTGCTGCGGCGCAGGAGACTGACGTCGGGGCGGCGTGACATAGGTGCGGCGAGGAGGCGGTGGCCGTCGGGCCGCTGCGGCGCAGGTCAGGGCGGGCTCTTCGGGTGGTGCTACGCAGGCAGGAGCCTCCGGTTGAATTGCCCGCTGGACTTCTTCGCGCACCACTTCGGCGATCGACAGCTCAGCCGGCTGGTTGGCAGCAGGCAGCAGCTTCCGGAGCTCCTCCCGGACGATGTCGCGGACGATTTCCCGAAGGCCGTCGACACCGGTGGCGTTCAGGTCTAGTCGGCAAGATGCGGCGGTTCGAGGAGCAGGCACGCCGGCGAGTCGATGGTAATGGCTTGCTCGGGCCGACAGCGCTCGCTCGATGTTAGCGGCTTCAGCCACAAAACCGTCGACGGTTGTCGGGGGATGGCGGACAAGGCCCCCAAAAATTTCAGCCTTCACGCCACGCATGAGGACGCGGAGCTTCTTCTCATCGGCTGCCTCCGGATCGGCTCGGGCACATAGGCGCATGACATCCTCTACGAAGCTGGTCACGCTTTCGTTGGGGCCCTGCACCCTTGTTTGGAGAAGGCCCTCCGCTCGCTGCCGACGGTGGTGGTTGAGGAACGTTCGCTTCAACTCCGCGGCGCAGGACTCCCACGTAGTGAAGGACGCTTCGTGGTTTTCAAAACAATGCCTCGCAGTTCCTTCAAGCGCGAAGTAGAGATTGTGGAGGTATTGTTCAGTCGTCCATCCGTTGTGGCGGGCTACACGTTCGTAGTGTTGCAGCCAGTCTTCAACGTCCTCGTGGACGTCTCCGTGGAAAGGCGTTGGAGTCCTGGGTGCGATCGGCAGGTACACAACGGCAGAAGCGGCCGGGGTCTGCGCCTGGTTGGCCATCGTTGTCTTCGGCTTGGTCGTGGGTGGCAGAAGTCCGTGTTCCGGGGGTAGACCTCGGATGCGCGACTTGACCGGGTTTCGATCTGGTCTTCGTCGGGTCCTCCGGAGCTGGGGTTTGGACTTGTACTGCGGGAACTCGGAGGGCTGCGCTGCACGGACATGCGGTACTCAGCACCTCCACCAGAATGTCACGGGTGGTGAGTCGTGACCAATAAACAAGAAATAAACAGAAATAAATAAACGTTTAATGTGGCGAACTTGTGCCAAAAATAAAGAAGGAAACAGAAGAAAGCAGAGCGTCGCGGGCGTCGAAGTCGGCGTGTCAGCAGAATCGAGCACTGGGGCGAGACTGACTCGACAAGGTCGCGGGCGGCCTCTTATCTAGAGTGCGTCGCTATCTCGAAGATTCGGCGAAAGCGGCTCGAGCGTCGCGTGATCGGGCGAGAATGAACACGCACTTTCTAGAAAACAAAAGCAGGAATAAATGATAGAAGTTACATGCGGTACATGAATAAACGAGAACTTTCTGGAGGTCCGTGACCGAGCGTTGCTTTCTCAGCCCTGGGCGCGGCAATACGCTAGAACACTGCGGACGTCTGAAACGTCAGCAGTATGATCCGTCTGCCTCAATGTCTTTAGATTGGCACGCACATCTCTTCCTGCTCGCTGGGTGTGGGTGTTATTTCGCCTACCATGTATAAATATTCTTTTAACACGCTAATCTGAAAGTTTTAATTCCACTTTACATGTGCCCAAGTGACGGGAGACAAAGCCATCGTCTGCCAAACGAGTTTGTGAATGCAGACGTTTCTTCAAAATGGACCTTTTTCATCACTTGGCCACAATTGTGGCGCGCTCTCGCGGCAATCGCTCGAAACACTTTTGGGGGCTTCGGGACCGTCCTTTTGTCGCCCGCGCCAGACCTGGCGTGTCTCCCAGTCCATGAGTTTACGTGTGTTTTCTGGTGGCGTTGTTCCGTCTTTCACCATTCTTAACGTGTCTTGCTGTCGTGGTTTTGCGTGCATATTTTCTTCGAAATGGCAGAGGACGACCTGGAGGATTAACAAAAGCCACTGTCTACAACACAGACGACCTCGTTCGCTTTTATACCCTCAAGGATGGATAGACCGTCGACGCCGCATCTGTTCCCACCGTCGAATCTGAATCACTTTATCTCCACTGCGGTGCCGCGTCTTGCAAGCAACAAATGGCGAATTCCACAGGTCGTTCTGGAGCGCTCCGGGATGGACTTTTCTAGAACGAGCCTTTTTCACAGGTCGATCGGGATCAAGACGGATGTGTTCCACGGGTTGTTTAGAATTAGCTCTCGCTCCGGATCTTAATCTGGGTCCGAGAAAAATCGCTCCGCCGATTTCGGCGGAATCAACCGGAAGCCAGCCGGGCCAGCCCTCGGCGCACACACGTGACTTCCTTTCTCGCGGGGCATCTCGCCTGATCTCGCCCATCTCGCCTCAGAAGAATGCGTAATGGCCGCTCGGGAGGTACCGCCTAACGGCTTGGCTCGACAGCCGGTTCGTTTTCCAGGAAGGAGAAGAGAAGGTTTTGTCCCGCTACGGGCATTCCGGCAATCTTTGCTAGAAGCTCCTGAGCCATTCCTGCCGCTCGTGCGTCGAACACGTGTTAGCGCCGCGATTGCGAAAACGTCTTCGAAACGACCGCGGTGGCCGTGGAAAGGAGATTTCCGGGCAGGCGGGCAGGTGAATGCCAGGAAGGCATTTGCCGATGTTGGAGGAGGGGTCATGTTCAACTGGGGATCCGTAGGCGGCGCGACACCGTTCGGATCGTGTGCTCCATTCCGGATCTGGTCAACTGATCCCGGCGCGCTCTAAAACGACCAGTTGAATTCGCCATAAAAATAAGGGGTCGCCTTTCGAGGCAGAGTCCCAGAGTGTTATGTAAGGAAAGTAATGGTGACCAGTTGAGATACCGACCCAACTATCTACCTTGTGCGGAGCTTCTAAGCTCCGTTTATGAGGCCCGGTCACTACAAACAGCTGATGTTGCTCTCCTTGACCGCTCAAGTTATTCAAGCTTATGGCGTCCGTCACTTCGCCATCCTGTGTACCGCGTGAGTGCACGGGGCATCGCTGTATTCGAGAATGTGTAAACAAACTCGGACGGTGTGAAATCCGGGCGCTCTTGATTTCGGGAACGCTTGCTTGCACCGCAAAAAAGTAAGTAACTCTATGTCAGAAACAATCTCTCTTTGTATTCGGCAAGTTTACGAACCTTCGACAAAGTGGCCCCAGCAAACAGGGGAGTTCACGGTTGGTTGCCAAGGCATTCCACCAGGGTTCTGTCTCCGTAAGGCCTAAATTCATTTCGCACGCTTTAAATGTTTTTGTCAGTGATTGAACTTTTTTTTTTTTTCATTTTAATGAGGCGAGACGCGAATGTAAATAGCGGACACCTGAAGAACGGAAAGCTTTACGCTCTTATTCTTTAATTGAGTACCGGGTACGACATGATTATTTAACGCAACCTCGCGTGCACATTTAGTGTTAAAAGAATAGTCAGTGAGCAGGTGAGCTGGCGTAAGTTGAACCTGATGGTAAACTTCATTTACAAATACATGAAAGGAGAGAGCATCGAGGACAGGGACGGAAACAGGGCTTCTTTCAAGAAGTCCTGTATCCGTAACCGTCCTTGATGTTTTATCGTTTCATGTCTTCCTATCTATTCACCAACACGCTCGTTTTCAATTATTAAACCTGAGACTGAGGTTCGAAAAGGGAAACTAAAAAAAGAACAGGCAACGTCTCGAGTGTAGATTGTTGAGCGTGTTGGTTGTTAATTTATGATAAGGAAAGAGGAACATTTAAAACAAACAGTCAAGACAGGCTTTCGACTTTCAACAAAACGTTTACTGGCTCGACTTCGCCTCCTGAAGCTCGACCGGAGCGTCGGGGAGGTAGAGAGGGAGGATGGTGGGTGAGCTGCCCGCCCTGCGTGCATCCCGTACTCCCACTACACAGCACACCGACTCCGCGCGCTTGCACGTCGATTTTGCACCAGAGTTCTTTTCAGATGCAAATTTAAATTGGGAGGCATGTGCAGGCGAGTAACCAACCCAGATCCCCCACCCACATGCACAAAAAAACGCGCGCAGTGCTTCCGGCCCTGCACAAAAGAAAAGGTGTATAGTATTCCTCTCGTGTGCGGGGCCGAGTACATCGGCCATACGGGGCGGTGCGTGAATGACCGTTTCCGGGAGCACGCCAAGGAGATTTCGTCTCCTTCTCCGGACCCCTTCCATCCAGTCGTGGTTCACGCGAAAAAAGACTGCCCCTCGTGCACCCCCGAGTTCTCGAAAACCAAAATTCTCGGCGGGCACAAATCTCGATTCGGCAGGGAAATCCTTGAGTCTCTACATATCAAATCTTCAGTCTCAAACCTGTCCAGCCCATCCCTTTCTCTTTCTGATCGAGAGATTCGCTTCCTGTGGGGTGAGAGGGTTCCTCCAAAGACATAAAAAGCCTAAATTCGCGTATATTCTTCTCCTTCTCTTCTCAGTGCCTTTTCCCCCTCTTCCCTTCCTTCCCCAAGAGAGCACAGCCGGCACATCTTCTCCTCCTCTTCTCCGCGCCCTTTCCCCCTCCTCCCTTCTTTCCCCAAGAGGGCACCGCCCGCACTCGGGGCTGCGTGTAACGGCGACGTGCCGATTGACACACAGCAGACCCCCCCTTCCGCTATGCACGCTTAGCTGCAAGCTGGCTCGCGCTTCTCTAACCCACCATCCTCCCTCTCTACCTGTCCGAAGCCCCCCGTCGAGCTTCAGGAGGCAAAGTCGAGCCAGTAAACGTTTTGTTGAAAGCCGAAAGCCTGTCTTGTCTGTTTGTCTTAAATGTACCTCTTTCCTTATCGTAAACGTCTCGAGACGTTGCCTCTTCTTTTTCTGCCTCCTTTTGCGCCTTCCTTTTCCTACCATAATTTCAGGTTTACCCTTTCAAATTTACAGTATTTTAGTTAAAATCAGAATGTCCCGCCGTCACATTGATGACCGAGCCACCTGACACGGGGGATTCTCGTCATAGACGTTTGAAGTCAGGGCAAAAAAAGCTGTGGTGTCTGACATCGGGTGCTTTCGTGCAGTGCCCGCAAAAGTCTGCTGGAACATTATTCAATATTGCATTAGAACAATATCTGCTGCTATTTGTGCAACTACAGCTGCGTGGTCGTGAGGGATGACGACTATGAAGCCAAGCCGAGAGCAATAAAGTAGAAAGTTGTGCTAGTTGGTTTTGGCTGTATATAATAAAAAATACATAGCGCAAAAGGACATGAAGGGAAGAGAAACCCTGGATAGAACAGAGCGCTGACTCGCAACTAGATATTTTAAGAGAAGAAAAGGAGAAAGACAAATATGTTGGTCACCATAAATCGCACGTGTAACCTGTGCCATGATATGTGGTCGTTATGGCAGGCGGTGGGCCTTCATAGTCAGTTTCATGAACTCTAACTCTTTGTTGGACAACGAGACAGATGGTGTGCTTTTATGTCCTTTTATGCCCGTTTATGTCCTTTCGCGCTTTGTATTTTTCATTATGTCCAAGCCGAGAGAATAGCGGAGGAGTCAAGCCTAGCCAGCACTGTCTGAGCGACCCAACAGACTTAAAAGCGTCCAAAAATGGCGCCTTTTCTTTTCCTCCCCTCTCCCAGAGTCGGCGTACGCGCCCAGTTATCTCTGAAAAAGGGTCAATTGGGTAGCAGACGGCGCGTCTTCACTTTTCGGTCATGCTGTGTTTGTTTGCAAAAAATAAAAAAAAAGTGGACGTGAGAGATCGTCAACGATGCTTAACGATAACAGTGATATGGCTTCCCCTTAAGCAAAAAGGCATTGTGGGGCAAATGCAAACTGAAAAACAGAGAGCGAAACATTGAAATAAGCAGAGCATTAAAAATGGATATTCAAGGCCAACGAACATTTGAAGACTATCTCACAACAGAAGCATGTTGCGTGTTTATCGCTTGTAAGATATATGTCTACCCTAAATACAAAAAAAAAAAGTTCCGTGTTGCGTTTATATTTAAACCCCTAAATATGGGTATTCGTTTACCCTTCCTTGTATATTGAGGCCTTATCTGAGTGACATGTGAACCATATTTATACCTCGGAACAGCACTGATGTAAACATATAGGACTAGAGTTGACCAGAAACAATGTCATAACTGATAGTGCATAAGCAAGAAGGCTAATTTTGGAACAGTGTGTTCACAGACGCCAACATTTTTTTTAATTGCAGTCCCGTTGATTCCGCAGCAGCTTGTTCGCGCAGCCCAGGACGTTAGCACCTCAAACAATATGTTCGAACAACATGGTTCAAGCTGTTTTCAGACTTGCCACACAACCAACAGGATATTACTTGTCGTGGAAAAACACACAAGTCTACTGGGACATTTGCGCACACCATTTTTACATTTACTTTTTGAAGTCCACGACCCTCACCACTTCCGAGCTGTGCGTGGGCGCCTTCGCGAAACACAAAATACCATGCAGCGGAACTCCTGTTTTTTCTAACACTTTGGCGCAAAGTCTGATACCTCTCGCCTTAGTTTCTGGTGAGAGGTTATGTCCCAAATGTTCTATGAAGTGTGCAAGTCTGAAAGAGGCATCCGAGCTCGACGGCGAAAGAGCAGCTCAAATGTCATCCTGGGAGGATGTTGCGAATACACCTTAGAGCCCAACAACCCTGCCTCAGGAAGCAGAAAGCGTCCCGCAAAGAACCGCGAGAACCCTAAGCCATCCAAGTGCAGAAATGCGGATTCAAAGTCCTGCGTGGATGCCAGCGCCAGTGTCTATCCGACTATGTCACAAACTGAATTTCCTGAAGAGGCCAAATTATTACTGCGAAAATATGTCTTTTATGGGAAGCCTTCAAAAAATATTTTGAAGATTCAAGTCCAGACAAGAAAAGCTGTTAATTCTAGCACTGTGCCCGCCATCTTGTGCAATGTCCGAAACTATTGGACGTTTTGGTTGCGGCAAGAAGATAATGCGACATGTCAGACGACTCTGAGACACGAGAGGAATTCTGAAAAAACCCGATCCACAGAAAAATCGCCCACTGTCCACCATGGTGAAAACCTCAATTGAGGCCTTATACCAAGATGACAGGATATCGTGCAGTCTTGCTGCCAGGAAAGACATCCCGACAGGAAATCAAAAACGACTTCTTATCTTGAACCTAGAGGAAGCTTTCATTCAATGGAACGAGGAAAATCCAGATCTGCCAGCTTCTTTTTCAGCCTTCGCATCTCTGCGTCTCCCTGGTGTGAGTTAGCAGGCTCAGCTGGCACACACTCTGTGTGTGCGAGTACCATCAGAACGTCAAGCTTATGCTGCATCCATTGGGAATAAAAGAAAAACCTTTGGCGAGCTTATGGAGGAAATGTTTCCGATAATTTTAGCAAAAACGTTCCCGGTAGATTTAGCATAAAAAATTGCCCGCTATATGTAGTTGGAAAATATCCCCGCTAAAGTAACGAAAAGATCCCCCTAAATTAGGGGGAAAAGCAATTCCGCCTAACTTAATGGGAAAATTCCCCGCTAAACTAAACGGAGCACTTTTTCCGCTAAATTGAGCGGGCATTTTTATTTGCTAAATATAGCGGGCAACCTTTTCTGGTAAATTTAGCTGGGAATTGGTTTTGCTAAATTTAGCGGGGAAACTTTTTCGCTAAGTTTAGTGAGGAATTTTCCCCGCTAAATATAGCGGGGAAATTCCCTCCTCCTCCTCGACCATCGTGACGTCACTCGTGATGCTCATGACGTCGCTCGTGACTTAGTAACGTCACACATAAAATGACATGTGACGTCAATATGGGTAGCGTCCCGAAATGAAACGCATGGTTACGCCGACGGCGACGCCGCTGAAGCCGGAAATGTACGTCTAAGAGCTACTCTCTTAAAAAAAAAAAAAATGTTTGTTGTTTTAGACGTCATTTTTTTATACGTAAAAAATGCATTTTTTTTTTTCGGAGAAACCGTAAAGCCTTCTTTCTATTTCAATACAGTTCTATAGTAACCACTCAGATGTGGTGCCAGCGAGGAGTATGTTTTCTCATCTAAGGAGATTTTAATGAAGCACTAAGTGGTTTTCGTAAAATCATATTTTGCTTGGCACATCGCTTGTTGGAGCAACCAACAATGACCAGTTCTTGTTGTCCATAGATCCTAGTAAACTTGCAGCAATAGAGATGCACGGGCGCTATTTTCAATAGTATGGCCGTCCTCGAGTACCCACCAGATCCATAAAATTTGACCAGTAAAACTATATTATTGCGTAAAGATTCCGAACGTTACAAATATTTCTTTTTATAAATGCGTTGTGCATTATAATATGAAAAAAAGGTCAAATATTTGGTTGAAGGAGACGTAATGCAGCTACGGTTTGAAAACGCTGTCTCAGGCGCCCCCTCTGCTACAAGGCGCAGATAAAGGGACGTGTCACAATCTTTGCATGGATCTTTAACAAAAAAATCGGCCGCCCATGAGTATAAGTTTGAGTTGTGAAGGATGCTGAGCAGAGCCCGTAGATTGATTTATCACCATAATTAAGAAATATTCAAATTCACTTGATGGCCCCTTTTAAGAGGTTTTGAAACACACGGTCTTAAGGAGTCGCTAGTGTGTGAACGGGCCTCGAGGCTAACGTTTTTGAGCGAGCAATTGTTCATTTTGCGAACGATCGAACGCTAGGAATATCACCTACCTCAAACCCTTTATTGAAATTGCACCAATCTCGGTCTAATAGAATTTTCTTTTCCCTGCTGAGCCTATTTGTCTGGATGACGAGTAAAAACCTGTCAAACAACAACGACAGAAGATCTATATGAATATCTTATATACTTTCTAGCTTTTCTTTTTGAAACCGCCGAGTTTTTCAGCTTCCCCGTCTCAGGCTTTATTTGTATGTCGCTATCTTAAAGTTTTTTTCCTCTCCTTTGATTTTGTTTTCTAACCTACACTGATTGTATTTTCTCTGTATCAGTGTCTGTGTTTTTTCAATATCTCATGCAACCACTTCCCCCTCTGTAATGCTCACGCCCTGAGGGTAAAATAAAAAACAAAAAAAAACAAATTATCTCATGAAAACCAAGTGAGATGGAGGAAAGCTGAAGCAATTTTCACGCTTGCACATCGTGAAGACCGGATATCACGTAAAGAACGGGGACAGGACACGTCTCAAGAAAGAAAGAAAGAAACAGGGAAGTAAAGGAAAAAAGACAATCTTATATTTTTTTTACAATTTTTTTTCCTTAGATCAAAACTTATCACATCAACAGATAAAAGAAAATTCTATTTTCCCGAAATCGGTGCAGTTTCAGTAAAGGGCTTGATGTAGGTGACATTTCAGCATTCTTTCGTTCGCAAAATGAAGAATTGCACGCTCAAAAGCGTTAGCCTAAAGGCCCGTTCACACACCTACGACTCCTTTAAAACGTGTGCCTTGAAACATCTTTAAAAGGGCAATCAAGGAAATTCTGAAAACGTTTTATTACGGTGATAACTCAATCTACCGGCTCTGCCCAGCACCCTACAAAACTCAAAATTATACTCATGGGCGGCCCATTTTCTGTTAAAAATCCATTGAAAGATCGTGATACGTCCCTCACGCCGCCAGTTGTTCTTTTTTTTTTTTTCTGGGATAATTATACTGCTTGTTTATTCCATCTCCTCTCAGTGTTTTTTCAGGACAGAAATAAAATAAAAACATTTAAAAGCGCTTTAACTAATCAAGACTGTAGTACTAACACCTCGTAGATAGCAAAGCCGTAGTGCTGACAGAGTTGTCATCATCAGCGAAGCTAACGCTGGTCACAGATTAGACACGACGATTGCGTCAACATTCGGCTCAAACTCGGCTCGAAGCCTAATAATTCCTGACGCCGCCCTCGTTTCTAATCTGTGTCCAGCGTTGGTCTTCGACGATGATGACAACTCTGTCAGAGCTACGGCTTTGTCATCTACGAAATGTTGGTAATACAAATCGATCCTTTATCCGCATTTCGAAACAAGGGTAAGACCTTTTCGTGTTTCTTGTTTTCCTCGAATCTCAGGCTTACAGATCGCATCTGGACAACATCTTTGAAATTTTCAAATTCTGTACAGTAGGGATTAACATTTACACTGGAAAATCTTTCAAAGGAAGGATTACAATTCCTCGATTTATGGTTTCATCTCGATTCCTCAGGTCTTGTTTGGGCATTCCAGCAGAGATCTGGAAAGCCAGTCTTCCCCTTCAACAGTGCTCCCTCCAAATAAGTTAAGCATGGCATAGTGAGGACACTTTTTAAGTCCCCATCCTCCAAGTCGTGTACTCATTTCTTCGAAAGTAGCCTGAAGTTGCAGCATCAGAGGTTGGAAAAAGCAGGTTTCCCTGCGGACCCATTTCGTTCCACTCCTGAGTATTCATTCTCATACTACACCTTCCGCAAGAAGTTACCAGAATGAAAGGTCACTTCGCAGTGAGTCCCTGCATGCACGATTCTGCGCATCGTTTAAGATCTACCGCGTCCAAGTTCGCACGACTGTTGTTTTTTCCTGTCGTAATGCGCTTTCAACAAATGTGCAAAAAGATTAATGGGAGCGCCAGTCCCAGAGGGTGCAATGAAAAAACATGCAAAACGTTTGTAGGACGTAAAGAAAGAAAGGTTTATTCAATACCTCTTAGCTGCGGAAGTCAGTAGATTGGACAAACTGCGAGATGCGTCAAGCATTGACCCAGAGAACACAACTTGGATACATTAAATGCTTCCAATGAGACTTTTCACCCAACCGTCGTTCGCAGCCAGACGTGCAAAGAATGTACTCGTTATTTCTCTTCTACTTCAATGCTGGGCGAGCACGACAACACATTTGGGAGAAAAATCATTGAATCATTTTCCGTGAGTACTGTCATCAGCAGCATTTATACACCTTCATTATCACGATAAAGACAGAGGTCAAGTTACTCACACCAGAGGTGACTAGATTACTGACACCTCGTCGTGAGGCTAGTTCTTTGCAAACTTTTTATATTTATAGTACATTTCCCTTTGGGGCCGTCAACAACATTTCTGCATTATCACTGACAATGCCAAGCGTCGAATTCCCTGCGCCAGAGATAAGTAGATTATTAATAGGTTGTCGTGACGCCGGCGGTTTTTATACTTTTATATTTATAGCAAATTCCCTCCCCTTTTAACAAATTTCTCTTTTGCTTTTTCGAGAAGGACCACCTTTGGGGTGGTTTTATGGTTTGTGCTATTGACATTCTGTCGCTCAATGAAAGAAGTCCTGTTTGCATCCTTGGTCCGATGTCTCTGCGTTGTTGCTCTTCCGTGAAGTAGTGTTCTGCTTGTGGTCTTTGCATTCTGTGCATTCTGTCTGTGTTTACGTATATCTACCATGTAGCGTTCACAAGTCGAAGGAACTTGAAGTAATTTTTTTTTTTTTAGAGTTCGGTGGCTAAAGAGAGCCACAAGGCAAGCCACAGAGATATCTCTAGCCAACCATTAGAAAAGCTAAAGACCGCTATGGCTGGATAGCGATAGGGCCATAGACAAAGGTAAAGAGGCCCAAAAAAGCGACCATAAAAAATGATAAAGAAAGCCATAGAAATTTTTTTAGCTAATTGAGCCAAATAGCTAAAGCCGACCATACAAAGAATTTTCTATAGCCGACCATCGGAAATTTTTGTATGGGTTTGTTGAAACAGTTGTTGATGTATGCGGAGGAAAGCTGACCTACGAATCTAAGAATCGAGCGTTCACTCAAGTGAAATACGTTCACTCAGCGGACGTATGCTGGGATGCCTAATGCGCATAACGTCATTCTGCACTTCATAAGAAAAACTTATTTTTAAAATATAAAACTGTCCTTAGCACGAAAGGCGTTACCCGAGAAAAAATGAAATAATCGAACGCTAATGAAACCAATATAGAAGCGAAATATAACCTGTGTAGATGGCTGCAGGTTGAGTAGTTTCTAAATTTGTATTTACGAACCGACTTTCTTTATAATAAACCAACCCCTCACTGCAAAATTTCTACATTTCATATTTCGTTTAGGACTAAGCGCTTCAAATTATTTTATCATTCGAACAGAAAGTAAAAAAGGCCGTATTTTCTCTATCCCGGCTGCGCCGAAATTGAATATGGTAACACTCACGCTAAACGGGTTGACATAAAAGCTGAACGAGGGCTACAGCCAGGGTGGAAAAGAAAAAAAATCAAGATTACTTAAATTGTTGTTTAATTCAGAGCAGTTTTACTAGGGTGATTTTGATGTAACCTTTCCCGCTTGTTTAATATTTGATGATTTGAATATGGGCATATATCTTGTATTTAAAATCAAAATATCACCACAAGAAAAAATTCACATCGTACTGAACACGTGCAAAATCAGTGGTATTTCGGGCAAATCGATGCAATGGGCTTTTTATCTACCCCTGATTTATTTCGTCTCATAAGTCACATCTTTTCTCAATCAAATCAGAACGCAAAAGGTAGAAACAAACTTTTAAAATAATGTCGCACTGCAAAAAAAGAAATTGATCGCGAAAAAGAAAAACCAATATAGCTTTTTTTTTTTTTTGCTAAAAAGAAATAAAGGTATTTTCAGTGCAGTATGACATGATTTTCATGCACAAAATGTTGTTAAAATTACACTAATTATTTTTCCACTTTGTTTTCACTGATCGGAAGAATCGGTAATAAAAACCGGCCGTATTTAACGATGCATATGGGGATAAATATTTTATATTTTATGGCCATAGTGATATTGTCACGAATGACAATTGATGAGGCGACAAAAACTGAAGCAAACTAAGCGTTTAAAGGGGCAAACTTGCTTCCAAAACAAGAAAAAAAAGGATAGCTTCACAATCGTCGAACGCAGCGAAAGAGCAGGATCGAACGATGGGGCCAGGCTGACTCAGGCCCTCCCATAAAATAATTATAATGTACGCCATAGGTTCAACTGGCATTAGTGTGCTGCGTGAAATTGCAGCAGGCAGCAACCAGTCGAAGACTAACTTCCGGTAATGCATTTCTTTGGAAAAAAGTCACTGCATTTTCTCCTTGCGCTCGATTATAATAGCAAATGCCCCGACTAATTTGTTCGTACTGTGTAGCTTGGAACATATCTCGGTCAGGCATACGAAATAAATGGACAGTTACGTCGTCTTTTTTTCAAATTAATTGCATTAAAACTGTGCGAAAACGGCCTCGTACATGTATTGATCTGCACTGTCGAACACTGTTGGCGCCAAAATGACGTCGGCGCCTTCAGGTATGCGGGATATACGTACCAAACGAACGAAGAATATCTGGAAAACTAAGAAAGGCGGCAAGAACCACGCAGTAACAGTGTATCAGCAACTCCGTGTGCATGTACATCAAAATAAATTGAAGGCTACGTAATATAGGCAGATTTTTAACAGGTAAGTACTGCTTTATTTTTTCTGCTCTGTGCAAGTACGCTTGTTCTACGTTCAAAACATCACCCGTACGCTCGAAATGTTTGTCGGACACTTGTTATCAATAATTTCGAGCGGGAGAGTGCATCTAAATGACTGGGTCCACAGGGTGGAAAGGACAATTCAGTAACAAGTGGTCCGTCTCTTAGAGGCAGCGTATAATCAGGCGTTCTTCTATTATATCACAGTTTTAGCTTGTTAGTAAGCATACATCCGTTCCCCAGAAAAAAACAACAAAAAAACGTCCATAGTGTGAGCCGTTCATAAAAACGATTTGGGGTCAGAACACGCATGAGCATGCGTAGAAAACAGTTCCTACTTTCCCTTAACTCTAACTCAAGCAGTGTGAAAAGAGGGAGGGAGGAACTCATATCCGGGCCCTCTTTTGTGTGTTCGAGTCTTTGCTTTGTCCCCCAGTCTTCGCTGTCGCCAAGTTGCGGTGAAAAATAGTATAGGAAAAATTAGCTTTGTGAGTCTAAAGCTTCTTCCAATCGCCCAACCACCGACGAGGTCTACACTGAGGCACGGCCGGACTGGAAGCGCGCGCTGTCTTTCTCTTCTTACGGCCTTTGCTATCGCCCGGGAGTCAATGGCATTTTTTCTCCGTGTGAAGTTCTCTTACTTGCCGCCAGGGGCGCAACCACCTCACCCCACTTCACCCAGATGAAGCAGTCTTTGGACGACTACGGTTCATGTGTGGAGGGAATGACATGCTTGATGGAAGAGCTTTCACAGCAGCCCTAGATCACATTGTCAAAGAAAAGGCGCCTTTTAAGCAAATACATGTTCTGAGCAGTTGGCACCGGCTGTGCCCGACTCGGTTCCCACTGACCTGAAAAAAGGGGAAGAGCCTTACGCTCCATCTCCATCCGTGACATTCTCTGGTCTGGTGTACGTCGGTGGCTATCAGGTGAAACTCATTGGTAAGTTTGGGTGCAACGCCTGTGTATGCTGTGGACTACGAGCAACAGAAGTGGTCCTCTGTTTGTCTTACTGCAAGGTCAGGATAAAAGCGGACTTCATTGTCTAAATCCTAGGTTCCTCGCACTTCCGGAAAACATTGTTTTTTTTTCTTTTTTTTAAGGCTATTAAGCACCTTCCGCGTACAGATGTGCACCAAGTTCTGCAACTACTCATTGCAGCCTATCTTGAAGACGCGCCAATCCTAAGTTGCCCAGAGGACATTGACAACAGTCACTCAAAGCGCTTGGCTGGTTTAATTTGCAACAAGTTCCTCAGAATACTTCCGATTAACCATGCAAAGACGGTCACGGACAGAAACGAAAAATCAACTGAATATGTGCACAAGCCCTCGAGGAAGCACTTTAGGCTGTAATATGCACTGTGCGAAGATTGTGCAGATACACCTTCGTCTGGAGCAGCTGACCACCTTCATGTGCGGCCTATGTTCGTTTCGTTTTCATCCATTCGTTCGTTTTCATCCATGTCAGAAAGAGAATGTGTGGTACTGAACGTGGTTATATACGCATTTGAGCACTTGACCGCAGCACCCTCTTGTCTATAAACGTTGAGCCAATGCATGCAAAGTTTAACGCGATTATATACACATTTGACCGCAGCGCCCTCTCCTGTATAGACGTTGAGCGGCTACATGCAACGTTTCATCCATGACAAAAACCCCAGCTCTTGAGTTACTACCGCATCTAAGAGCCCCCTACTCGTCCCGCAGTCGTGGCCGAGTGGTTAAGGCGATGGACTAGAAATCCATTGGGGTCTCCCCGCACAGGTTCGTGTCCTGTTGACTGCGCAGACATTTTTTTCTTTTTGTAAGAAGAGAGATGGGATGGCAATCGATGTGAGCACGTACGCCGGACAAGCAAGGAGCTTCGCCCCTAAAAGAAAACGCTCTATTTGACAGACCAAAAGCTCAATCCACGAGGGATCAATGCAGATGGACCAAAAACCGTTTTTGTTGATTTGGGAGCTCATTCTCAGTAACATCGTGTTTGAACTTCAAAAAAACAAAATACTGCTCCCTTTTTTATTAAAGGGTATAATAGCCTAAAAATTTACTATTTTACAATATGTCTTTTTTTAACGTTTCTGGCTCAGCACTGGGCTAACGTAGCCGAAAGGTGCATCAGTATTCGACTGGGGCAGGGTGTTTATCAGTGAAGCAGCAATTCAATACGACACTCGGTTGAGCGCTCACGTAGCACGCCTGTTTAATCTTAACACAGGACTAAACGTGTGAATGATTAGACGTGCAAACGAAGCATAAGGGAAACAAGCGAAGTTTCTGGGGCACGTACTTCGTAGGACTATGCAAAACTAAGGGAAGCCGAGAAGAACGCCAGGGTTGTCGCAACATGACGCAAGAAAAAAAAAACGATATGTTTTTTTTTTTAAATATTTTGTCGCCATGTTGCGACAGCCCTCGCGTCCTTCTCCTTGGCTGCTCTTAGTTTTCTCATAGTCTAGCGAAGGGCATGCGCCCAAAACGTCAGATCTTTCCTTTCTTCTCCTTCCTGAGCGTCTCATATCGCGCTTTTAGTTTCTCGCCCAGAGTTAAATTAAAATTAGAATTAGAATTTTTTTTTAAATTTTTTTTTAAAACATGAAGAAGGGACGGAGCGAAAGAAGCAACTACTTAGGAGTTGCTTCATGAAGCCTCTGCTTCCGCAAACAGCAACAGCAGCTGCAGATCATGAAGAAAAAAAAAAACAACAGTGTAACAGGCTCACAGGCATAAAAATATGAGAAAACAAATCATCATAGAATAGTAAGCATGCCTTCAGTTCGCATAAAAATATTTTCAGCACTGACAGAGAAACAGCGTACGCATAATTACAGACGTAAAATATAAGAAAACAATTCAACACAGATTAATTGTAACACGCATTCAGTTTGCATGCGGTATTTAAACAAGGAATTATCTCTAAATAAATAGCGTGCGTATATCATAATTGTCTAAACAATTAAAAAAATAGGGGAAAGTATTCCTTAGCATTTGAATTCCGAAGTTTTTTCTGGAGTGCGGCACTATCCATTTTTCTACAGAGCTGGTTTTTGTGAATCACTTTTCTTCGCTCAAAGTTGACAATTGCCCAATAAATATTGTCATTGTTTCGAAAATAGCTTTTGCAAAAAAAAGAGCAGGCTTTCAGTCGCAATGAACCAAAATTTGTATTATATTAAATTTATTAAAGAGTGGCTTCGAGTGATTGTCATAAGGAGCGTGGAATATAATACGAATTACCTGTTATGTAGATTTTGAGTTTGTTTGGGATGTTTGTGCGTCGTATCACCCAACGAAAAAGCATCAGTTTGCGAGTGAAAAAGATATTCTAGATCGTCAGCAAAACCGCAATGGGGAGTATATCACGCAATTTATAAATTATACCCACAACCCTGAATTTTTGTTCGCACATATCCTACACTCCTTTATAAAGCATGATATACTAGTTAAAGACTATACCAAGACCTTTTGCATTTTTTGCTATATCTATTTTATTTCAGTCAAGAAAAATATTTACCACATAAAAGATATTTGTGTAACGTGCTTTAAATAAATCTGCCTTCGTTTTGCTCGCATTTATTAGCAATATATTAACTGCCGTTGAAGCATTGAGCTCATAAAAAATGTAATTGCACTTTCTAAAATTTAATTGATGTGAGTTCCTGAAAAAAAAAGACACTCGAATCATCTGCGTAGATAATAAAACTTACATAAAGATCAGTGTTTAAAATGTCGTTTACATTCAAAGTGCACGTGCCTGCAGCCCCTTCCCTTCAATTTTAGCACCGCGATCGATCAAGAAAAACGGGGATCCAAACAAAACGGTCCCGAACAAAATCGTCCCGAGCAAAAACCCGGACCAAATGTTCCCAGGCAAATCTTGAAGCTTGAGGCACAGTTTTCTTGCTCTTTGGGGCTTAGTCGATTGTTTGCACTCGATGCAAGTGGGACATAGAGAACAAAAAGTGTTTCAATGAGTACTTAAATTATAGAACATCAACCTGTTTTAAAGTTTATAACCTAAACTTAAAACACATTGAATGACAGCAGCTGAGCCGAGGAGCCGAGAAAATTATATTATATAAATTATAAATACGAGTACACGTACATATATCAAATACTGTTTGTAAAAAATTTGACATATTCAGCACGAGAAAAAAAAGGTATTCCATAACACGACATCACACATATGCATCATGTGAAAGATAATTCGATTCATTTTTTACATGAGTTTTTTTTTTGCAGCCCTGTTGCGCTAACTCAAAATTTCAAAAACATTTCGTTACTAAATGTAATTACTTCCTTACACAATACATTACGTTTAACTTAAGTCACAGTACAGCCGGAGCTACGAGCTGACAAAGTCAATTAAGCAGTGCTGAAAAAAAAGTACAAATAATATCAATGTTTTTTTTTTGTGCAAGTTATTACCAGCTAGCCCAATTAAGCACAGAGAGTGCATCGCGACCCAGCGCTTTTAACCTGTGCGTAATTTTCATTGAGAGGTAAAAGCGATAATATAGCTTTCAATCACTCTTGGGCTTTCTGAGTTGCTTCCTAAAATACATCATAAAAATATAAATGCGTTAAACTATACATTACACTTGTCTCGAATGATGCTTCAGGGTAGCACTTCTTTAGAACTACTAGAGAGTGTCCAAGTGTCAACAATTTACCTGGGATCAGTTATCAGGGTTGGCGCTTGGAACCATTTTTACCGGGACCGTTTTATCTGGCGTCATTTTGCCCCGAACATTCTTTCCCGGGACCATTAAATCCAACAAAGAGGAAAAACATAAGAAATACAGTCCCCAGGCATTGTTTTTGGTGAGCACCGAGCTCTGTGGAAAACGGGCTTGTTAAAAAGCACATCTATGTGGTTCCCCTTACCTATTGCTAAGTGTTAGCTAAAACCTCTTGGCACCTAGAACCGCCTTGGTTTGACCCAAGGTGCCCGGATATTTTGGAGGACGCTAGCTGTGTATGCATCGATGAGGACCCTGACCTCGAGTATCTTCCCGTCATGTCACGTCAATTGGCCTTGAGAATAACACACTTTGCGCTAAAAGTAAACAAAAAGTGTGTTTACTCCTTAGAAAGACACACAATTAACGAAAATGCTACTCGTTTCGCTTCTAGAAATTTCTTACCTGCTACTTTACCGAAACAAAAAATAAAAGCCAATAATGAGCCACTCAATCCAGCAGCGAGTCCCACAACACAATGCTTTAGTTGTCATTCTCGTCAATGCGGTTAGTCTAATGGCTCTTACATGGGAACCGGTGACGACCCACAACAGTAATGGCAATGGCCTAGTTGCTAACCTCTACTTGAATTAAAATTGGCGTCAGACGGACTAAATTCACGAAAAGGAACTTAGTAAATAAAGGTGCTGTCACGCTATACGTGACACCGAAGGTGTGTGTTTCTTTACTATCACAAAGATTGAAATCCTAGCATATAACTAATATGACACTCAGGGCCATGAAGTCTACGTACACGTCACGGCACGCAATCCTCACATCTAAGAAATCAGACTTACCCGAACGAACTTTGAGGCACTTCCAGCAAGGGCGAGAACGACTCTAATATTTACCTGTTCCAATATTTGGGCGTGATGGTTCAACGGTGGCGATGCGAGAATGAAACCGCTGATGACCAACAGGGTCAGAAGTATTTTATTAAAGAAAACATTATCAAAACAAAAGCGCCTTTCAATTTGTTTAATGATTTAAACACCAAATACCTTTTTGCTCAACATCATACTCACTTGAGCTGCGATTGGATGCCGGAAATACGTCACCTTACTACGGTACATTGGAAGCCAATCGGTGAACCGCATGTGACCAAATGGGTGAGCGTTGAAGTGACTGGGGATGCTTTATAAAGGACCCCCTTGCGTATCATCCCTGGAAGACACACGACTCGGTATCATTGAGATCTAATTATCTCACACGCCCTTGCCTTTTGTAAGAGAAGATGCAACTTCAGAAACTAGTTTTTTTCTGTACATCGTAGCCAATGTGGCTACAAAGACAGCCAATGATAAGTGTCCTTTCTGGGAAGAGATTGTTCAGTTTTCTCCGTTCATGAACTACGTACTGCAGTTAACCAAGTGGGGGCGTCTGGGCATTGCAGTGCCTCGAGAATTCGGAATGGACGAGTCACTTCCCCTGACCCGCTTCCTCAAAGAAGCGCCAGTTTCCAGTAGAATCCTGAGCACTACCGAAACACTCTGTGCCTCCTGGAAGTGCCAAGCGGTGGAAAATGACCGCTACGTCGTGCTCATTCCGCTCTGCAAGTCGACGCAGTGGAGACAAATATACGACTTCATCTCTACTCCTTACGTGATATAAGTCTACGTTGTTTGCACGGACCTGAGGATTTCCACCGATGTTGGATGAAACTCCAGTGTGATCCCCCTCGACGAACTTCCGTTCCACCAAGGGTATTCGTATTTTCTCGTCGGAATCGTAAAATCTGGATGACCAAAATAACAAGGCCAACTGCCTCAACTGCAGGTGGAAGGTGAATCCCCTTGAGCTATTTAAGGACAAACCTCTTCGGAAGAGCAAGATAACTCTGTTGTGCCGCCATCCCAACTTTTGCGAGAGGCACGAAATTGGGGCCTTGAAAAAGGTAACAGTTCACAGGAACGCTTCATTCAAAGCCGTCCACATTTTTAACTACGGCGTGAAACAAAATATTTTCCTCTCTTTAAGAGCCTTGAGAGATCCAACCATGCTCTTTTACACGCCCACATTTGTAAATAGACTACCGTTTTTTTCTTCAACGTGTACGCTCCCCTCTCCTACGAGAGCGTTGGTTTTGTTTTTTTCGTAAAGGACCGAGTTCCTTTGCCCAGAGAAATGGTACTCCTCTTGCCATTCAGTGCGAGCGTCTGGCTTGCCCTTTTTGGATCCCTTACTGTTTGCATTCTGGCTAGTTTCGTCATCACCTCAAATTCTTTGCGAAACGCGGCAAATGTTCGCAATTTGATTGCTCTCTTTGCGGCTTCGCTGCAGCAACAAAGTTACCACCTGAACGCGCACAACGTCCACAACCAGCCGCTTAGATTCAATCTAGGAATATGGTCTCTTGCTGTGACGGTACTTGCGACTGGATTCAAAGGAGCACTCATATCCTTGCTGTGGAACGTTCCTCTGGATGGACAAGTTATCGAGCTCTCGGCTGAACGCGGTCCGGCTTCCTGGGGATTTAATGTCTGTTTTCTCACTTCTCCTGAAGGCTTCACGGAGAAACATCAAATCGAAAGGGGTATCCGCGTAAAACCGGCAGCCGAGTGCCTAGATCCGTCCGGTAAAATAAAAATTAGGCCACATGGAAAGGACACTTTTTTTCTTTCTAGAAGGAGCCCTAAACTCGACGGAAGTTTTCAAAGCACAGCTTATCCCGCAAGGTATACATTCAATTGGAATCATTGCTTCTCAATTTTATCACAGGTCCCATGATTAGGTGCACATCTCCGTACAGGAACGCAATTGGGAACCTTTTGATTGAGGCCTTTGAGGCTGTTGTTTTTGAAAATTACAAGTCGATGGCAGAATTCAACCGATCCGTGAAACCGCAACAAATATCAAGACGTGAAGTCGGGGAGGAACCAATGACGCTGACGGATATACGACCATGTTTTTTCATACTGGGTACTGGAATAGCCTTCAGTAGTGTGGTATTTTTTGTGAGTTAGATTGCGTACAATACTGTTACTAAGCGGTCAGCTGCAAAGCAATGCACTCCACCTTACGCCTAGTGTGCATTTGGACCTTGCAGATTGTAAAACGCAATTAGTTTCGTTTTCACCTAACTAAACCTAAATCAAAGACTTTAAACATTTCTCTTCGGGCGAGAAAGCTTGATCTCTGCCCAGGCAGCACACAATATTGAGCCAATATTGGCGTCGGATCGGATAAATCGGGGCTATATCATATTCTGATACTGCCGATATTGGCGCTGGATCGTAAAGATCGGGCCAGTATTACTGTGATGTGACCGATGTCGGCAGAACATTACTTGGGTCGGCCAACGCCACGCTGATATTCAGTATCCTGTACCGTTTTCCGGTAATTTGTCGGGTCTGAACCGGCTATATCGGCCGGTAATAAAAATCCTTGGCTGTTTCTAAAGCGATACCAAGAATTTTTCGGAGCTGAACCGGTTTATCGGCCGATATTAGGGGATTCTTGACCGTTTCTAAAACATACTGAATCGATCAATCGCGCCAGCCAATCGCAGAGGCCGCCGCTGTTGCCACGGGCGCGCCTTTCAATCAGCGGCTGACTTGGTTTTTCCGTACAAACAAATGAAAAAAAAACTCTTTTTGTAGTAACTTTTATTGAAGATTAGTAGAAAACGGGGGGCGCGTGATGTTTCCTAAAATATTTAGTTTACAAGGTTTGCGGCACAATTAATTTTGCTCTTATACAACCATGTCTCAGCGGTGATTTCAGGTTGGGCGTCCCGACCTTGGCGCATCCTAACTTTGGCAGGAATCCGCGGCGCGTCCACTTGGGAGTCGGGGGTGGCACCCTTGAAGCCCCTTCCGCGGTACCTGTTACGGAGCCGAAATGGCCGATTAAAGCCAAAATACAATTCACGTGCTGTTCCTCGAGTGCCCTGTGCGCGAGTAATGGTGGCGGAGCGATCGCTATTAGCTTGGTTCTCGAGTACGGATCGGTGCCACGTTTTCAGAGTAGGCTGTATGGCAGTTTCCCAACTGATCAGCTCCAGTGACGTTGGCTTGGCCCAAGTTTGCTGACACCGCAGTGGCCGCGGCCATATTAACCGATATTCGCCCATCTCTGCCGAGAACTTGAATGATATCGCCGATTGTGGCTTATTTTTAGAACGATCGTTAGCCGATGTTGCCCCAATACAGGGCCATGGTGCAAAACACACAACTGGGTCAATATTCTGAGTAATATTCACCCCACGCTGGCCCGGGGTCGGTGTGCTGCCTCGGTGCCAGTAGTTTAGCTGAGATGTAGTCGCTCTAAGCGTCCCAATCGATGATATTTTCAAGAATAGAACTATTGAGAGACAGTTCAATATTAATTTTGTGCTGCACTAGTTATCAGTGATTGGAAATATTAGAGTGTTCTTTATTGTGTATTTGAAGTGTTTTTGTCTGGCCAATTTACTTACAACATTTGATAGCAGTGAACCTGTATTATGTTTACCCGTTAGTACGGGCCTTAAATTTCTTTTTAATACTACGAGACCAGCGACCCGTTTCCGACTGCTATGACGGTTTGCCGCCTCCAAAGATGTGGGCACATAAAGATGCGCACGCACAGGACATTTTGCTAGATTGCTTCTAATACATAAGTGGAAGAGAAGAGTGATCTTGTTGCAGTGCCTTTGAATTTGGATTTCCACTTGCTAGACGCATAGATTTGCTTCACGGAAATACGTCAGAGCAGGTCAAACGTCGTGCAGCTTCGGTTACCAAAATTCAAAATTACTGCACCTGTACCGAATACTAGAAGAAAATGTTTTTGAATAAGCGTATAATTTTTGAACGATGCGTGTGCTATCACGAAACATCGCACATCTTTGTTTAACAAGACAGCACTTGCTTGATATAAGTCCTACCATTGGCGATTGTACGCGTGATTACGAAGATGAACGTAGATGTATCCATATGACTTTATTGCGGTGCAGATATTGCAGACGATACAACCGAAACATTCGGTTTATATGCAAAAAATGTTTATCTTAATAAACTACATTTTTTGTGTAATTTGTGTTAGGGTTGATTCTTGAAACCTATGTGTCACTTGTTGTGAACGAGTTCTTGGTGCATTTTACGTCTGATGTTAGCGTATTTTACAAAGTACTTTTAAAATTACTCATTAAATTTCAATACTGTTGCTTCATTTCTTAAGTTGTTTAAATATAACTGAATTGGTTTAAAAAACACTCATTCAGTTTCAATATTATTGCCCTCATGCTAAGTATATAACTGAAATAATTGTTTCAGGAATGGTCCTGTAAACACAAAATTCGATTAACACTGCTTTAGTGGCCGAGATCTGAGACCTTCCGAAAACTACCTTTGTGAAAACATCTACTTTGCGAGACGATGGTGACATTGCCCAAAACTAATGTAAAGATCCAGTTTATGGTATATTCTAAAATGATGTTCTAGGTTTGCGATGTAAATAAGAAATGACTGCAAATCTTTATCCTTACAGAATATTCCTGATTGTAGTAAACGCCGAAGATTTCGGGGGGCTATGTTCGGTGAATTGAGTAGATGCTTCTTTTTTAGGTAGAAACGGCTTAGCTAATTCCACAATAACTCCTAATTCATATGATCACGTCACCGGCATAATGAACCATCGGCATGTAAGATTAGTGTTCCAATTTCTTCTTCCGCAAAGGTTCCAAAAACAACCTCAACGCAAGCAAACATTTGTTAAATGACCGCGTGTTTCTTTTTAATATCCTTCAACTATTTAGTTATGATTAAAGCAATGTCGCAAGCATTGCTATAAATTGTGCACATGATATGTGTTATTTTTTGGTGTCCAAGGCTGTGCACTTCTTGAGTCATCGTCCACGGAATCTTTCTTGAATGGCAGCCCGTTTTCACAAAGGTTCATGATTTCTTCACAGCATGTTTAGCCTAAGTCATTGTAATTAAGGTCAATGTTTTATTGGCATTTCTACCCTCGTTTCAATATAACTCGATGTTACTCGCTGCCCCAGGTTCGTGCCACGTTTGTGTCGCCGACACAAACACTTACCACGTCTAGTGGTGTTGGCAGCGTGTTCGTTATCTTGTAAATGTCAATGTCAGAAGATATATTGCTAGGCTATCGTATTTCCATAAGCTATTTCACTCTTCAACTGAATTTCGCAAAAAATGACGTCATCCCCCCTCGTATCTTTCCTCGTCATTATCACCCCAAACATAGTTCATATTCCCTTCGCAAAAACTAACCTATATAAATTTACCCCGCTTCCGCAGGTCATAGACGACTGGAATGGGTTGGCAAGCGAAATTGCACAGACAACAAACCATGACACGTTTGTCTCATTCTTACGTGGCTCTTTATCATGACATCTAATTTTTTTCTAAGTTGCACGTGTACGTTTGGTACCTTACTATTTCCTTTTGCTAATTTCACCATCGCTGAGTAAGTCTTTTGTATAAGGTTTTTCATATCCACTTTTTTAAGTAGCACTTGTAAACTTCTCCTGTAGTGCTTTTTAATTGTTTAGCAATTATTACATGCCGGTGTGCGTGACTATGCCCCATGTTACGCGTTATTGAATTCTGTTAACGTGATTATATGTTTCCTTTTATATTTTCATACTATTGCAACATTTTGCGACTATAATGGCATTCCATGTACCCCCTATGTAATGCCCCCTGTGGGCCTTTAGAGGTAATTAAATAAATGAATAAATATCTAGATAATATTAAATTGAAGCATAACTGGACCTGCTAGGATTCAAAGGGTTGTTAGATTGGCTCTCCGAGCATCACGCGTACTGTAAAATACGACGTGTAGCAACTTCATTCAAGTTGCTACACCTCATACTTTACAGTACGTTCGGGTGAGAGCGTCTATTTCTATCTTTTTTGAAACGTCAAATGAGAAAATTGGAGCCTAAAAGGAGCAATGACCGGTTTCATATATAAGTGATGAAAGGAAACGGTGAAAATTAACCTTGGGAGAAAATATTATTATTTAAAAAACTTAATTTTTGTGTTTCTCTAAAAAGAAAATATAAAATGGGTTCTTGTTGTTTTTGTTTTTTTTTCAAAATAAGGGCATGAGTATACTGTTGAAATTTGTCCTGCAGTGTTTTTCTTCCAAAGAGTCTATAAAAACTTTGACAGCCAGTATGCGGCAATTGTATTGCTCACTGTGCCATGTAACGAAATATTTTGGAAGACTCGGACACAACTTGTTATGGCAGCGAAGCTTAAATTGAATATCTTCTTTGTGTTTCGGGGCAAATACGGTCGCAGATGCTGTAGCACGCATGCCGCTTTAATTGAAGGCCATATTTTCGTGTGTTTTCGTGTGCAATGATTTCTCTTGGGTGTGTGTGAATCAATCGGTCAATCAATCGATCAATCAATAATTAAATAAGTATTCATTTTAATTTCACTTTAAATACCAAGTATATACCCAGACCCTGAAGCTTTTATTAAAAAGGTCGAAACCTCATCGAATACGTCTCAAGAACCTATTAGGCATAATTAGAATTTTTCAAACGACAAAAAAAAAAAAAAAAAAAAAACTGGAGATTTTAGACCAAAGTATCCATGTAAGTTCACTGTTGTTTGTTTTTTTTTAATATGGTTCCTTTGGAGAAACCGGACCTACGTTTAGTCCATGAAACAAAACTGCGAGAGTACTATTCATTCAAAATAAAACACGCCGTATTACTAAAAAAAAAAAAAAAAAAAACATTAAACAGGGTAGGTCCTTGATTCGTGAACAGTACTCCGAAATGTACTTTTATGATGACTACGAGACCTGCGAAGCCTTTGTGAAGGGCGTGCTCTCTGCGTGTACGGCTAAACAAAAATTATATCAAATCGCTGTTTTGCGCGCCAGTTTTTTCGTAGCAAGAACTATTACAATGATAGCTCTCTTATTGGCTATTCTTGCTCAGTCACAATCTGCATTCGGTTAATATTTTGAAATAAATATCGAGATCATCAAAATCACCTTAATCTCTCCCGGTGCCAATCTCTCCAGCTGATTTTAATGATTTGCGGAGAAAGGACAAGTGTAAACAGATAGTCTGCCCTCGATAGATTAGGACGTGTAAAATAAAAATGAAAGTATTGGTCGGCACAATACTTTCAAGACAGATATTCAGAGGCAGCTTTCGTTCGACTGGAAGTGTGTAGGAATGCACTGTAACTAAATATATAATTCACTGTAGGCCATGACTGTAAATTTGAACATTAGTATCCAGAATGTCTGATTAAAAAGTTTGCTTATGTTTTTTTTTTTTTTTTTTTTTTGTTTTTTTTTTTTTTTGCAGTTGGAGCAGTGACAAGCACTATACCCTTCTATGAACCCAACACTGTTTCTAGAGTTACATTTTTCGTTTTGCGAGTTTTTGTGTTTCGAAGATCCGTCAATATTTACGAGGTTTCTTGAAACTGGAGCTTCGTGCTTTGCATTTCATGACATGAGCTACGTCAGTTCATGCCGTGCATGATATAGTCTCTCGGCTGCCCTGGCTCGCAGAAATCGTAGCATTTCTCTCGCTTGAAAAGCTCGCGGTTCGTAGCACCGATAAGTGGACAAATTGTAACTCTACATTGAGCTGAAGGGGCCAATCAAGCTGTTGTTGTTAAAAACTCTTTCGGTGGCTGACCAACTATGGCGCCTTGTGCAACCGTACTGAGCACAGGACGCGACATATCTTTCCACATGTTGAGTTCCACAATACGTTCACCGGCAGCGAATGGGAGCCAATCAAGTATTTCCAAAATAGATCATCCCGTTCCACCTAATATGCGCATTTGATACAATCGGCTAGACAAATAAGGCACAAGAAAAGCGCCGGATCACTTAGCATTTACTTCGCGTGTTTAGTTTAGCCAAGCGGGTAAAAGCAGAAGAACGATGAGTTCTATGACGGTGCACCCTTGATGCTCCTTTAGTAATAACAATAATAATAATAATAATAATAATAATAATAATAATAATAATAATAATAATAAATTATTATTTGAACACGCATTTAACAAGGCAGATACACGGGCCTGTCAAAGCCAAAAGCGGCTAGTGGGACAGCACCCTACAATTCATGCTTGAAAGAGTCCCCACAAACAAGAACTTCAAAACTCAAGCTCAATTACAGATGCAGAACAATGTAGGTGATGATGGTTATTCCAACATATGCACGCAGAAACACACAGTCACAACTTCTCCCGAATACCTTAAAGTGATTCTTTCAAATTTATTAAAGAGTCCACAGCATAGATATCATCCGGTAAATTGTTGAAAATAAATGGAACGTAAAAATTCCGCACTCCTTTTCCGTACTTTGTTTCTACGAAAGGCACTTCAAGCCGCTCAACACGCCGAAGAGGTCTACATAAGACACGAGGTATCTTAAAAGAATCGCTCCAGAAGTATTTTAGAACAACCGTGTGTACAAGTAAAGTATAAAAAAAAAAAGGCAAACCCAAGCATGTTAGCATTTCTTCTTCAGTTTGTGACGTTGCACCGTACATTATGCTTTTAAATATTCCTCTTAAAACTGAGTAAATTTTTTTGGCCCCATAGTCCTGGGCTGCGACCAAAAATAGTTATTCCGTAGCGTAATACACTGTATGATAAGGCATGAGTTATTGTTTTTTGGTTGGAATGGGTATTAGAGATTTGGGCATTATACAAAAAACAGGATACTTTTCGCAGTTTTCTACGAAGTTGTGATAAATGGGCTTTCAACGACAAGTCACTCTCAAATTGTATTCCTACATAATTAACTTGAGCCACATAAGACGCAGGACAACACTCGCAAGGTGTACACTGTTAGCAAGTACCGTGTATTTTGCAAAAAAATTGGAGTGAAAAACACGCTAGTTACACAAATTACCATACATTTACACGTTGAGTAACTGATAATTCGTTCAGAAATCTCGCGAGGTTGTAAAAAACGTGTTTTGGTTCGGTCATACACGCATAGCCGAGTAGCCGACCTCGAAAACACGCATCACCCCCGACGACGACCGCAGCACTGCCGGCTATCGAAGCACCGTAATGCTTGGGGACACACCTAGGAACGGCCGTCGAGACAAATGCCGCGGAAAGAAACATGTCTCGGAGACAGATATGCACCAGAGACAATTACACCATGTCGCGAACCGTGGCGAACCCCGCGCTCACCGCGCTCGCTGCCATTCCTGCCATTGATTCTGGTAGTGGCAATACGGCTTCTCTCATGTCTCCCATGTTTGTATTTATTTTTGGGGTCTTGATAATAGTTTCTTACATACCACAAATAAAGTAATGGGCCTAACTACTCGTTCTAAGCATTTAAAATGGATATAAAAAGCGCGCCCTCGGTCTGAACACGTGATATCGCAGTTGGTTTTGTTTTGGATTCAACCCTTCAACTGCAAGCGAAGGTGCCGCCACTTCTTATGCACCCTCCTCAGAATTTACGGCGCTCCGTGGTGGCCGCCGTATTAAAAATGTATACCAGTTGCTGCATCTGTAGGTCATCTTTAAGTTGGAGCTGACAGAGAAAATCTGGCCACGGCGCAACGCTGATGTACGCTGGAAGCTAGAGCCCGTTTGCTTTCGTTACTTTTGTTTGGTCGGTAAAACTCTGGCAACAACTCACGTTTAGCTTGACTGGCTTGACTTCGGTATTGCTTTGGTTCGTCGGGACGCTAGAAGCTCGTAGGCTTGTAAGCACATGTTTTCGAAGACGTGACCGGAGAAGTGCCCCCGTGATGTTCCCAGAAGACGGAAAGGATCAATCGTAATCGTCGTGTGTGCTTTGAAAGCGAAGGGAGCCACAGGGTCCACGAGTGCGCAACCATAAGCCAAGGTTCATGACACCGCAGCGGTGACTTCGGCGATCTCGTTCAGTTTGGTGCAACACGGCGATGCGAAAAAGAGCTGAAACGTTCGTCGTGTGTAGTGCGGTGCTCTTAGAGGTAGAAACTCACACTAACACGGAGCGCAAATTGATTGTTGCGGGGTGGGCGTGCAACAGGTTCAGTCCCGTCGTCGTCAGCTGATTCGGTCCAGCTGGTCCGGGAGGACGCAGCGAGTGTTTTTAAAAGTAAATCGTCCTTCGTTCCGTTTCAAACTGTGGAAGTATCCCGGAACATACCGTGAGTAAGAAGCAGCGGGCGTTTTCAACAAAATTACGTTGTTTTAATTGAATAATGGAATCCGGATTGTTGCCCTAAATCTGCCGTATTTATGCTTCGTGTTGGAATGCGTTTGCACAGCGATGCACACCGCTCGAGTAGATGATTCGGTCCTGCAACGAGTTTGTTGCGCCCATCATGCGGCGTGAATAAATTAGGGCAAGGTTCCTACCTGCCACAGATCTATGTATTGAGACCATCTTTTACGTAGTGAACGTTGTGCTTTTTCTTTATTTTGGGAAGAGGCGTTGGTGCATTTATTATGGTACAATCACTTGAGAGTTGATAAATTGGAGAGCGAGCAAGCTTTCCCAACTTTGTCTCTTTCTCTCTGGCACTGCCCTGTTTCAGTTTCAGTAGGCATATCTACTAGCAGTTACAAACTGCTCTGAAGCAGGTAAAAAACGGGAAGCTTAGGGCGATGCGGACTTTGTGTTTCGCGCTTTTTGCAAGGTGACGGGGTAAATACTTTTGTGAGGTATGCGGAATATGCAAGCGATCTTGTTATGCCCGTCCTTTGCGTCTCTCCACAAAACGAATAAGATGATCTACAAAGGCGCAATCACAAGCCAAGATTTACGATAGCAGTGCGTTTGCTTCGGTGATCCGTGTAGTTGTATTTTACCCTGCTCTCTGCAACACCGAGTCATGACGAAGAGCTGGAACGGTCACGGTTTGTGCTGGCCTCCCGGTTGACAGAAACCCGCGTCGCCCGCATCGGCACCGAGTGCGCTTGGGCTGTTGATGCTCAAGCCTTTCATCCGCGGCTTGTCGCCAGCTCATCCTGCTGCTCAACGGTGAGGAAGCGGCGAGAGTAACCTCTGAAGTGAATGTAAATCCTCATTCAGTCAGTTATCCGGTGTCAAAGTGTGGAAGATGTTCAACGTGTACTGAGGGCGGCAACTACGAGCGTTTTGCCTTGCTTTTATAACCGAAACCAGAGCAACGAGATAACTGCCTTGCGTACTTCAAAGTGACGGAAGCAATAAGTTTCAACAGGTCGAGTACGTCACCGGGGATATAGGCGAGACGGTGAACACTGTTTAAAACCTTGCAGTATCCACGAGTGGTACCAGGAAATCGACGTCAACAGTGAAGGAGCTCGCGATTCAGCATAATACAGTGCTACGCGCCCGTGTATCTTCAAAGTTCGGGGTGGTTGCAGTATAAAAAAAACGACGCATCAGCGCCCCACACCAGTGTTCACGAATAACACCGGTCACAAACTCCCCAAGCCCCACCGCTCCACTCGACACCGACACGACATACGACAACAAACTGCATCAAAACGTCCCAAAAGTGAAGGCGTCTGCTCCCGTACTGCAACTAGCGGAAGTGAAGTGTTGGGCGGATGTCCTTCACAAAAATATATAAAAAATGCTTTGCGCAAGGATCATTTTCATGTATTATTGTACACGTAATGACAAAATCCCAATAATTCGTTTTCCTATCTGATTCAAGCTAGTCGGACTGCTCATAACACTAGTCAAGCAAAAAAATAACACAAATTTGAACTTTTTCATGACCGGGTTAAGATTTATTGTTAATATATCGTTATTTGTCGCAACGAACTAACATTATAGATTTTGCCTCCATACTTTCTAAATGCAAACAGTTCTAACACAGGGCTGTCCATGGCCCCGTGTTTTGTGTCTTCTATCAATCTGTAATGGTCAGCGACCAAAGAGCTCACCCGCACATGTCAAGCTTTTATGCGCCGCGGGGAGAAATGAATGTCAAGTAGGAAGTGTCGGGCGTAGTGTCATTGTTGTGTTTGTGTTCATGTCGGTGCTGTGTAGTACGCGTTACTGGTGTTGCCTGCGTTGTGTGGAGGGTTGCTGTCTAGTCGTGGTCGTTCGCACAGACTCGTCTTTTTTTAAATATAGGCTGCTAGAAATCTCGATAGGTGGCGAAAGTTACCGCCCGATTCTAAATAGTTTGCTCAAGTTGTTTATCCATGTAAGTTCAGCATTTGGTTTTTTTTTTTTTTTCTTTTGTCTAGCGGCTCCGTTGAAGCTACCGACGCCGCCGACCGCCGACGACGCACGTACGTACCTTTACACGTAGCTACGTCCGCCGCTTGGAGATTTTACTGTGTATAAAAGACATCGAACGAGAACTAACGTATCCTGTGTGCTTTCGATTCGGCTGAATGGCGCGCGGCTCGCTGGGCTCGTCTCTCGCCTGTTCTCGGCCGCTGGCCGCCATGTTTCATAAGGAACACGCTCGAGACGTGTTTTGCGGAAGGCAGACACGGTGTAGCCTGTTAAGTTTACACGGCTCCTCATGTGTAAACGAATAACGCAGATTCGTGTAACACGAACTCGTTTCGACGTGTCCGCTATGGGACAACAGTTTACACGTCGGGGCGTGTTTTTTTGCTAACAGTGTACACCGAGATGTATGCATATAAAGTGGCTAATCGGTAGTTATAAGTTTAAGTGGGTTATGAAAGCAAACAAGCTTAGTTTTATGTATATTGATCGTGAGACAATTAGCTCCAAACCAGTCATGTAGGTGACAAGTGTCGTCTTGGAGTAAAGTGATTCCTGCAACATAATCAAGGTGTTGCGATAGCAATACCGTGTCATCAGCGTATTGAAATAATTTACATGAAGAAACTGCTCTGGACATATCGTTTACAAATATGGTAAAAAGGAGAGGTGACAAAACTGATCCCTGAGGAACCCCAGCTTTTAAGCTAACTTTGGAGCCTCGGTTATTCGCTATGGAAACTAGTTGTGTCGTTCCCGACAAAAAGTTCTGAAGTAGTGAAAGGAATGGGCCGCGGAATCCAATGTTTTGCAATTTAGTTAGTAAAACATTATGACTCAAGGTATCGAATGCCTTTGCCACATCAACAAAAAGTGTGCAAGCAACCTGATGCTTCTCAAAGGTACGATTCAATTCATCAGCAAAATCTTCTAGAAATGGCTGGGTCCCACGTCCACTGACAAACCCATATTGAGTTGGCAATAGAATGTTAAAGCGATCAAGAAACCCCGTCATAGCTTGAAGGATATGTTTTTCTAAGATCTGGACTATACAGGGTAAAATAGAAATTGGGCGGTAATTGTCAAGCCTCTTGCGCTCTCCTCCTTTACATAAAGGCTTTACAAGTGCAGTTTTTAAATCATCTGGGATAATCCCGGAAAAAATACAACAATTTAGCATATACAGAAGCGCGTGCTCTATAGAATAATAATTGCGTTGCAGGTCTTCTGCACTGATGCCATCTATGCCAGGCGCCTTGTTTGTTTTGAAACTGAAAAGCCAAGTTCGTAAATCAAGCTCGGTCATTTGAGGAAGGAAAGCCGAGAAAACATTGGACTCTAGATATTCTGTAGAGAAAGTATCATCGTTAGGCGCTACTCCAGAAAATTTAGCAAAAAACTTGTTGAAATCCTCAGCCACTGTCCCATTAAGATCCAATACTTTCTCAAGTGAATCATCAATGGATCTCCTCACACCAGAGCCACGCAACTGATTTATTAAACGCAAAGTTTCAGGAATATTTGACATTACCTTAAAAAATCTCTCTCGGAAGTATTTTCTTTTAGCGCACCGGATAAGCGCATTTACACGATTTCGCGTAGCGCGGAATTCTATTTTTAACTGAACATTTCTAGGAGAACGTCGCCATCTAGCCCATAGAGCATCTTTATACTTAATGCATGACAAGATATCCCCTGTTAACCACACTTGTGCGTTTTGACGCCGCCTCACAGTAATAATCTTTTAGAGCGCAGCTCTTAGGGGCCCGTTTCCGGCTTGAGCGGCGTCGGCGTCGCCGTTGGCGTCGGCGTAACCGCCAGGTCACGTGACCCCCCGAGGTCACGTGACCCCCTTAGGTCACGTGACCCCAGAAGTCACGTGACCCCCTGAAGTCACGTGACCACCTTGAGGTCACGTGACCCCCAGTAGTCACGTGACCGCATTGAGGTCACGTGACCCCCTAAGGTCATGTGACCCTTCAGGTCACGTGACCCCCGAGGTCACGTGACCCCCAAAGGTCACGTGAGCCCCTGAGGTCACGTGACCTTATGAGGTCAGGTGACCCCTTAGGTCACGTGACCTTATGGGGTCACGTCACGTGACCCCCGAAGGTCACGTGACCCCCTAAGGTCATGTGACCCCCGAGGTCACGTGACCCCCAAAGGTCACGTGAGCCCCTGAGGTCACGTGACCTTATGAGGTCACGTGACCCCCGGAGGTCACATGACCCCCTGAAGTCACGTGACCCCCTTGAGGTCACGTGACCTCAAGGAGTCACCTATCCCTCATTACGCTTCCATCTTCCTCCTCAAGAGCTGCGCTCTAACCGGCGTTACAGGGAATTGTAAACGGCTTTCATTTTTTGATTGCTCCCTGAAAGAGCTGAATTGATTTCTAAACGTACTGTAAGTTTCAACAAAGTCTTGAATGGACAACAAACTATCCCAATTATAGGCCTTAACTAACTTATCAAACCTTACTTTATCAATTATTTCAACTCTTTTTGTTGTTTTTGTTTTTGTTTTAACGCTAAGTTTTGATGTAAGGTGACACGCAACAAAGTAATGGTCCGCTAGTTTTTGTTCTATTACAGCTGACTGCGCAACGACATTTGCAGTGCGTACGCTAATATGGTCAAGACATGAAGCAACGAGATGATCACCCAGAAGTTCCTCTCGAGTCGGAGCAAGAATCAGTTCCTCTAGACCAAACTCCGCTAATAAATTAAGATAGTCACAAGCAAGGAAGTTAATGGGTTGAAGGGTGTCAATATTAAAATCACCTATCATACAGATGTCGACGGACTGAAATTTACTAAGTGTATTTCTGAGGTCTTCTAAAAAGTTTAAAGCATTACATGACGGAGGTCTGTACAGTGCCAATAAGAACAACGACCACTCAAAATTCCATAACCTTAAGGACAAAGACTCGCAATGAAAAAAATCTACATCAAGATTTTCAGTACACCATGAGTCTTTAACGAATATCGCAATTCCTCCTCCTCGACCAATTGGTCGTGTAAGAAAAAATGATTTATATCCCGGTATCTGAAAGGCACTAGAAAACTCTTCTTTAACATTGATCTCTGTTATCACAAAAACATCACTTATTTACATCATACTGTTTAGAGTTATTACAAACTGGTCCCAAAATTTTCGAATACTTCTAATATTTACATGTAATAAGCCAGGAGCAGTATCGTTGACTGGGCTCAAGAGACGTTGAAAAGAAGAAAACTCTGAACATCGATGAAACTGTACTTCCATTTTTCGAAGTGGTAGTTATCTCGCCTTATTTTCGAGCCATTAAGAAGCGAAACAAATTAGGCAATCTTTTCCAAGTCGACTATCCGATAGATGCGCACTACAGGCGAGCATTCTGACTTCTTCGCAAATAGCTTCCCAGTTTTCACCCAAGTGAACTTATGGATAGTGCGTGAGAGGCCCTTGCCCTCTCACGCACTATCCAAAAGAATTCCCTATTCCTTCGCGTTAGATTCTCGTTCAGGTAAAGTTTTGGCAACAAACTGTCTGCCGCCAGGGTACGCAGCTTACTCGTGTGGCAAGCCACTGCTCTCTTAGTGACACGGATGCCAATCTAACCAGGACAACTGGAGGGCCATCACGTCGAGAAGGCAGGCGATGCACTGCCACTATGTCATTTGGCTGAAAGTCACCAAGGCCTAGCTTACACGCCAACTCACTGACAACAGAGACTAAATTTTCAGTTGGGGATTAAGGAAGTCCATGTATCTCGATGTTTGAGAGATGACTGTACCGTTCACTGTCATTGAGCTCTTCTTGCAGGTGCTCGATGACCTGAGATTGCTCCGTTACCACTGCTTTCAGTGATGTGGTTTCGCTGCGCAATTCGTTTATAGCTGCTGCGTTGTTGGTGGCTGTCGACAGTACAGCGTCGTACTTAGCCGACAGAAAGGCAATGGACTCTTGAACCTCTGTTACTGCAGATTTCAGGCTCTCGAATGCGGTCTTCAACGTTAGCAGTTGGTTAATTTGGGATGGCAACTCGAGGAGGGTGTCAACGTTGGCCTTGAGTAAAGTAAGGCACTCCAGCCTAGCTTCATGAGATTGAAAATGTTCCGTAGTGGCAGGAGACGCGCATTGCGGCAAATCTGCCTCACTACGAGACTCATCTCCGCTTTGGTGTTGTCTGCACACACGGCAACGCCAGGCCTTTCGTTTTCCAGCGCCCATTGTCTTGAATGTACTGTCTGCAGTACCGGAGCAAAGCTTCCCCAGATGGTATAATGCTCCACAGTTGGCGCAGGACATGTGCCGACCGTCGTTCATAATCTTCTCGTTGCATTGCGCGCACTGGAGTGGAGGAGACATTGTGGAAGCGTAGGAGACGGTATACAGTACAGCGCGTCCGTGGCACTTGAATTGGACTGAGGCGTTGAGCAGGGCGGCGCGAGCTGCTCGCTCACCGTGCAGATCGTCGTTCCAGGGGAGCTCGCGCACGACGAGCGTTCCAGAAGGGAAGTCTGGTGAAGCCGCGAAGCCGCTTAGGCCTACTTAATGTGAGCTGGCCAGTGAAGAGTTAGGTCACCTGATTCTGACCAAGGTTTGTGCTTGCGGTGATGCCGAGGACTTCCCGAGTCACAGGGAGTTCGCTCGCACCTTATGTTTCAAAAGGAAGCGAGTACAGGTTCAAATCAGCAGAGCTGTCGAAAAGGAACAACCGCTTTCGGGGATGATGATGATAATAATGATGAAATAATAATAATAATAATAATAATAATAATAATAATAATAATAATAATAATAATAATAATAATAATAATAATAATAATAATAATAATCAATCAATCAATCAATCAATCAATGTTTATTAAAGTGTCCAGGAACAACCAATTGGTCTTAGTGCTGGCACACTAAAAAAAATGAGCAAAAACACACACATACAAACACACATACACACGAGTGCAGAAGGAGAACGTATAGTTCTCCAGTCTGAGAATAAAAATATTAACAAGTATGAAATACACTCAGATTAACAAGGGAAATCAAAAGCACAAAACAGAGACATCACCAGGTGTGAGAGCAAAAAGCAAATACTACATCAGCGCTTCAACTGATCAGCCCTTTTCCTGCAAGAGGAAGATTTGAACAGCATTTCCGAACTTGCTCCCGCATGAGTTAAAAATATCAATTGTGTCAGAGTAGCGATTATAACACTCCGCCGATCTTTGGATCGGGTTTAAGTTGCTAAAATGTCGAGCTATATAAAAAGATGATTGGAGCCGTGTAGGCACACGTGGAACTCTGAGGCTCACTTCGGACAGAAGGCTGGGAGAGTTAATCGAGCCGTGCAGGGTCTTAAACAAAAACAACAAATCTGCCTTCACCCGACGCTGCTGGAGGCTCAACAAGTTGACAAGTTGCGAGTTACACACACCGTTCAGACAAGGATCACCATTCTCAAGGTAACGATATTTAAAGATAGAAATAAATTTGTTTTGGACTCGCTCGACAGAATAATAATAATAATAATAATAATAATAATAATAATAATAATCAAGAATCAAGAATCAAGAATAGTTTTTATTTGTGCCCAGGAACAACCTTGCGGTTTTGGTGCTGGCACGTAAAAAAATAACAAAAACACACACACACACACAAAAAGGAAAAATAAAAAAATAAAAAAAACACGGAAGACAGTTTTACATAAAATTCTACAAACAAAAAGACGCGAGAACTGTGTACACAAAATTGTACAGAAAAACAAAACAAAAAAGTGCACAAAAATTGCACAGAGAAATGAAGACACGAAAAAAAATTTTCCAATGCATATGAATGCTTCACTTGGACGCAAACAGACGCGAACGTCTGAATACTACACATACAGCTCCGTACAAATTGAAACAAGAAATCAACAAGTCATAGAAATACATATGGAAACCCGGCAGTTGATTCAGGAAGTTCATCAAAAGTCACAAAAGAGCTTCCGCACAGATTTAACAAAATCGGGAAAGTTGTCAAGAAATATATCGAGATTAAGAGAAGAGTTATTATAAACGAGTTCCGCACGAGATACTGGATCAAGTGTATTACCTCTAGATGACAGATAGAAGGTTGACGTTTTTTTTTGTCGTCACTCGCGGTACGTGCAGAGAAACCTGATGCAGGATGTCGGAGCTATCTATTTGACCATGTATACATTTATAAAGAAAGAGCAGCTCCGCAGTGTTTCGGCGTCCCTGCAAGTCTTGCAGTCGAGTGGGTGAACTATGCAAGTCATCAAATACTTTTTCAAAGTTGAAACGGTGTTTAAAAATAGATACGAATTTCGCTTGTACACGAGAAATCCACAATAGATTAGAGTGGCACGTCCCACCCCACACAACAGATGCATACTCAAGGTGAGAACGACACAGGGAACAATATAAGGTTAAAAATGTTTTAGGGTCACGAAATTCTCGTGATACACGAGAATAATAATAATAATCAAGAATCAAGAATCAAGAATCAAGAATAGTTTTTATTTGTGCCCAGGAACAACCTTGCGGTTTTGGTGCTGGCGCACGTAAAAAAGAACAAAAACACACACACAAAAAAAGGAAAACGAAAAAAAAACACGGAAGACAGTTTTACATAAAATTCTACAAAAAAGACGACGCGAGAACTGTGTACACAAAATTGTACAGAAAAAGAAAACAAAAAGTGCACAAAAATTGCACAGAGAAATGAAGACACGAAAAAAATTGTTCCAATACATATGGATGCTTCACTTGGACGCAAACAGACGCGAACGTCTGAACACTACACATACAGCTCCGTACAAATAGAAACAAGAAATCAACAAGTCATAGAAATACATATGGAAACCCGGCAGTTGATTCAGGAAGTTCATCGAAAGTCACAAAAGAGCTTCCGCACAGATTTAACAAAATCGGAGAAGTTGTCAAGAAATATATCGAGATTAAGAGAAGAGTTATTATAAAGGAGTTCCGCACGAGATACTGGATCAAGTGTATTAACTCTAGATGCCAGATAGAAGGTTGACGTTTTTCTTGTCGTCACTCGCGGTACGTGCAGAGAAACCTGATGCAGGATGTCGGAGCTATCTATTTGACCATGTATACATTTATAAAGAAAGAGCAGCTCCGCAGTGTTTCGGCGTCCCTGCAAGTCTTGCAGTCGAATGGGTGAACTATGCACGTCATCAACTGCTTTTGCAAAGTTGAAACGGTGTTTAAAAATAGATACGAATTTCGCTTGTACACGAGAAATCCTCAATAGATTAGAGTGGCACGTCCCACCCCACACAACAGATGCATACTCAAGGTGAGAACGACACAGGCAACAATATAAGGTTAAAAATGTTTTAGGGTCACGAAATTCTCGTGATACACGACACACAAGACCCAGGGTAATAATAATAATAATAATACATTTATTCACACATGTAGAATCAACAATGGAATTACGGGTCCGGTCAAAGCCAGCATGGGCTTGTGGGACCAGGCCCTGCAGTAAAAGAATTCGGAAGTGCACATTGTCACGAGGAAGAGAAAAGAAAAAGACAGTTGCACGAGACAGTGGCAGTGGCACAAGACAGAACAGAGGCACGAGATAAAAGGCATAGTTTCATGAATCCAAACCATCACATGTTGTAGGCTGAGCACTATGCACACGATGCGTTGACCCCGTTGTCTGAAGAATTGTAGCTCGAAGTGATCGAACGACGAGGGATCACTGACACTCATGGACACGAAAGCTTGCACATACCGTAGATTGTAACTGTGTCGCTGTTAAGGTGGCATCGCACACACACACCAAAGTACCGAAGTAAAGTGAAAGAAAAACAACCATGAGCACATGGAGACTATTGTCTATGTCCTTGATGGGTGCAGGCCTGTGTCAGACGTCTATTTTTGGTATTGATAGCCATCATAAAAGACAACATAGTACAAGGTGCCGGTGCATATCTGAAATTAGGGTTGTATTGGATGCGCGCTGGCCAAGAAGTATGGGGTCAAAATTTGGTACCAATTCCGCGTGCTTTATATCATTGCATCGATACGGCAGAATACATCTTTCTCAAGCTTTTCGTCAATGTTTTGTTGGAAGTAATTGCCAAAACCGACTCAGGGATGCTATTGAAGACATTAGGCACATAGAATATACGCAAACTTTCACCATAATGGGTCCTTACATGAGGAATTTGGAAACGAAGATAATTTCTTAGGTCACGAGATGGTAAGGATGGTATGATAAACTCACTGTCCCAAAAATGTCTTCGTATTACAGTCTGAAGGAACAGGGAGTGAAACGTAGGCAATTCCAAGAACGAGAAAAGGTTGACATTTTTTGAACATTCTGTGTTGTATGCAATGCTCTTTAGAGTATTTCGTAGAATTCTGTCAATTCTTGACTGCCATAGAAGGGGGAAATTAAAAAAAAATAGTGATGCCATACCTCAGGACACTGTAGGTAAGAGCATGCATTATACATTTTCTTATAGTTAGCGGCATATATGCCTTAATGTGGTACATCATACAAGCGACTGTTCTCAGCCGTTGACATAGGTATGACATGTGGGTGTTCCAAGATAGGTCGCAATCGAAGTGAATGCCCAGGTACTTAATCGTGTTAACATAATGAACAGGCTCACAGGTAGAACATGAGCAGCATGAGTTATGAAGAAAGAGTGGGGCGGTTAAACTCACGCTTTTTAAAGGGTTGCGGAAACAAATAAGCTTTGTTTTGGTAGTATTTACTCGAAGTTTGTTCGCCTGGAACCAGTCCATTACCTTATTGGCATCTACTTGCAGTATGTTAACCGCATGGTGATATGAAATATGATGAGACAATAAAACTGTGTCATCTGCATATTGTAGTATCACACAGTTCGTCGTAACGGATGACATATCATTCACGTAGATGTTAAAAAATAAAGGAGAAAGAATTGAACCCTGCGGGACACCAGATGTTGAAGAAACTTGAGAGCTGTGGAAATTATCTATTGACACAATCTGAGAGCGATTAGACAAGTAATTCTCCAAAATGGCATGAAAGGGACCACGAAAGCCAATCCTATACAACTTGTCCAACAGAAGCTTGTGATTCACAGTGTCAAAAGCCTTAGCAACATCGATGAAAAGAGCACAGGCGCACATATTTTTGTCAAAAGTTGAGTGTAGTATGTCCGAAAAATGTTCAAGTAGGTTAGTAGTACCTCGACCAGATATAAATCCGTATTGATTTGGTGTGAATATTGCGTGTTTTTCAAGGAAACTGGACATTGCAACAAAAATATGCTTCTCTAATATCTGGGAAATGGATGACAATATTGATATTGGTCGGTACGAGGAGACTTGGTTTGGCGCACCACCTTTAAACAGAGGCACTACTAAAGCGCTTTTTAATTCATCAGGAATATAGCCCGTTTCCAAAAAGTCATTAATCAAAGTGAGAAGTATATTTTTCAGAGACTCGAAATTTCGGCATAAGTCGTGTACAGTAATGTCGTCGACACCAGCAGATCTAAATCGCTTGAATCCGAACAGATACGACCGTAATTCGAAATCTGTCAGAGGAGGAAGAAAGGCAGATTCTTTGTTGAACGGCATTCGCGGTGTGGGAATCCTATCGCTGCTAGACGGTACCGTGGCAGAGTCTGAGAAAAAACGATTGAAAGCGTTCACAGTTGCTAACATATCAGCTCCAAAATGTTTCCTTAGTGTCTCATAAATGTTATTTTTCAAATGACCTGGAGCCTCATTTATTACAGCCCAGGTTTTTCTTGAGTCGAATCTGGCATCCGAGATCTTTTTTGCGAAGTATGTTCGCTTCGCTGATCGAATAAGTGCAGTGACAAAATTTCTTTGAATCTTGCTTTCAAGTTTGAGAGCAGCATTATTAGGGTAGCGGCGACTCTTCTTCCAAAATTTCTCTTTGAGATCAATGGCGTTAAGAATGTTAGAGTTCAGCCAAGGGAGCTTAGGGTTGCGTTTTTTGACGTAGACAGTTTTTCTGGCGTTGTTCCGGAAGTGTACAACAACATCGATAAACTTTCTATATAAATTCCCACGGTCTACAGAAAATAAAAAACCTTCCCAGTCGTAATCTTTGATGAACCGATCAAACATTTTCAGATCAAGTCTCTCCAGACGACACATTCTGTTAACATCAGTTGATTTTCTAGAAAAGAAAGCAAATTGACAGGCCACAAAATAATGGTCTGCAAGCTTTTGCGAAATGACAGCGGAATGGACAGTACTATCTGACGTTCGAATGTTAATATGGTCGAGGCAGGCTGAAACCAGATTCTCATTAAGCACTTCTTCCCTCGTGGGGCCTTGAATAGTAGAAGTTATCCCCGTCTCACAAAGTACTGACAAATAATCACGAACGATTGACTTAGAAGGGGATAGAGTGTCGATGTTAATGTCCCCTACCAGGCATAATTGTGTTTCATTAGATAATCGCTCCAAGTTTCTTTTCAACTCTGCTATAAAGTTGGTGCAGCTGAATGAGGGAGGTCTGTACAATGCCAGCAGACAAACAGTGTGAATGGCATTCGAGATCTTAAGGATCAAGCTCTCAGAATACATAAACGACACACCGACTTTGGAGGTGGACCAGGAATCTTTTATGAAAACGCCAATGCCGCCTCCACGAGTGGTTTGTCGAGTGCAAAAATAATCATGGAAGCCCGATAATTTATACGGTGACGGAGATTCAGCACTAGCATTTATCTCTGTTAAAACTATCGCATCAATTCGGACACTCACATCTTCAAGGATAACCGTAAGTTCGTCCCAGTATTTTCGAATACTACGAATGTTTACATGCAAAACAGTAAATGAATCAGGAGAGGTTGCTAACGAGTCATTAAACAAATTAAAATTGGCATACTTGGAAAAAGAAAACGTAGCCATTACACGATGAGGTCTATGTCGTTACAGTGCAAGATCTTTATCAGTGGAGCGCCTTCTTCCTTTCTAGCAAATATTCGCGCATTTTTGACCCAAACAAATTTAAAACCATATTCCTTGCCACGAGAACGAGCCATCCAAAAAAGTTCTCTGTTGCGCTGAGTCAAGTTGTCGTTAAAGAACACTCGTTCAGATGTTCGGGAGCCAAACGATTGCCTCAACCTGCTGCGTGATTGCATCCAGCGTTCCTTGATGTCAACGGAAGCGAACCTGACCAAAATGACTGGAGTTTCGGCACGTTTGTTTGGTATCTTGTATGCTGTTACGACGTCCGATGGTTGATGCCCCGCCAACTCAAGCTTGAGTGCCAGCCCAGTCAAGGCTGAGGCTAGGAGCAACTTTCAGGCCATGTACTTCCATGTTTTGAAGGCGAGTGTGTTGTTCACTCTCGTTGATTTCACTTTTTAAGCGCTGAATAACTTGCTCCTGTTCAGAGACCGTAGCTTTCAGCGTTCCCATCTCCATCCTCAGATCCTTCATTTCTTCTGCATGGGAAGTTGTCATGCTTAAAAGGTCCTCGTACTTTTTGCCTAATGCCGCGATCGAAATCCGCACTTCTTCAACGGTGGTTTTCAGCAGTTCTATGGCTGGCTTGAGAAGCAGAAGTTCGCTCACTTTAGCGGGCAGCTCAAGGAGTGAATCAACGCTGACCTTGAGGGAAGGGAGGGAGTCTAGCTTCCGATTCATCAGTTGTATTTGTGCTCCGAGCAGGCCGGGATCGTCTAATGACCTCACTTCAGAGTTCACGTCGACTGTTTCCTCACCGGAGCGAGCACCCTTAGTGCGGCAGATTTTGCATGTCCACTTTATCTTCTTCTCGGCGTTGATGGCAGCAAACGTGGACTCCGCGATACCGGAGCAGGATTTTCCTAGGTGCAGGTTATGCCCACAAGATGAACACGTCATGTGACGTGTTCATTTTATAATAATAATAATCAATCAATCAATCAATCAATCAATCTTTATTATACAGTGCCCAGGAACAACCCTGAGGTCTTGGTGCTGGTACACTGGTGGATAAAAAAAAATCAAAAAACAAAAAAACACACTATACACATCTCCGCAGAAAATAAGATACATTTTTAGCATAATACTAGGCAGTGCACGAGTAATTAGTACAATGAAATAAAAACGAGGCAGTAACAGTAGAGACGGAACACAAGACCGAAGGACAACAAGTGCACCACCAGAAAACACGACATGGAGATGACGACATTCAGACATAACAGAGCAATTCAGCAATGCTCATCCTGCACGGGCAAGTTTTTAATAGAAAGGACGAACGTCCTGTAGCAAGGGTTGAAAATATCAAGTTTTTCAGAGTAATGATTCAAACGCTGAGCCATTCTCACAATTGGGTTTACCGGACTAAACATTCTAGAAACATAAAAAGATGACAGAAGACGAGTAGGCACACGTGGGACCCTAAGGCACAGTTCAGATAACAGGCTCGGAGAATTGATGAGTCCATGCAGCGTTTTAAACAAAAATAGTAAATCCGCGTTCTCCCGACGCCGGTGCAAGCTAAGCAAACCAACACGCTCTAACGCAGACTCATATGTTAAACAGTGAACATCCTCCTTTATGTAGCGATGTTTAAAGATAGAAACAAACTTTTTTTGCACACGTTCGATCTCCAAGGAGTGACTTTTAGAAATTCCATTCCAAACAACTGAGGCATATTCTAACTGTGACCTGGATAGCGAGCAGTATAACGTGATAAAAGCCGTCGGGTTTTTGAACTCCCTGGTTAAGCGAGAGGCAACACCCAACATTCGCAAAGACGAGTTAACCAGTTTACCAACGTGATCAGAGAAACGCAACCCAGAATCAACCATGACTCCGAGATCTTTCATTACACTTACTCGAGACAAAGTCTCTCCTTGAATATTATATGCAAAAGAGATATTGTGAGTTTTCCGAGAGAGCGTCATGACCTTGGTTTTGGACGGGTTCAAGAGAAGGTCATTTTCAGAGCACCATCGGTAGAAAGAACATGCATCTTCCTGGAGCTTAGCACAATCACGTTCAGTAACTATTTCTCGATAAATTTTTATATCGTCAGCATATTGCAGGAATGAAGAATTTAAAACAGCAAAAGAGACGTCATTTACGAAAATTGTGAACAGAAGGGGTCCTAAAACAGATCCCTGAGGAACGCCAGAGCGAGTCCTGTACAACGAAGAGTTCATGTTGTTAACCCGGACATATGCCTCTCTCTCTGACAAGTAGCTTTTTAACCAGTCATGTACTGAGCCACATACTCCATAGGAGGAAAGTTTGGATAAAAGAATAATGTGATTGACTACGTCAAAAGCCTTACTTAAGTCAAAGTAGACAACGTCCAACTGACCTCTGTTACATATTACACGAGATGCAGCAGACATAAAGCTAACGAGATTGGTAGTTGTTGATCTGCCGCTCATAAAACCATGCTGATTGGGAATTGCTAAGTTTCGAAATTTGAAAGACAGGAATTGATGAACTACCATTTCAAAAAGCTTAGAAAATGGAGAGAGAAGAGAAATAGGTCTATAGTTACAAATATCACCTTTTTTTCCCGACTTTAAGACTGGAACAACAGCAGCGACTTTCCACGTTTCAGGAAAGGTTCCCAACCTTAACGAGTTGTTAAATATAGAGCACAGTACCGGCGTGAATATGTCGTGATACGTTTTGAGAATCGCAGAGGGAATGCCGTCGGGCCCTACTGATAATGTTGCTCTCATTTTCTTAATACAGGATCGTACGGACTCTTCATCAACATTAATGCAACTTAACAAGTCACCAAACCCATCTAAGTGAGGCAGCACAGGTGCAGAACGCTGCGTACTATCCCTGTAGACGGACCTAAAATGCTCAGCAAATAACTCAGGCACGGACTTCAAATCGCTCTCGTGATTATCCAGGACAATCTTCGACTCGATATGCCTCCCAGAACGTGAATTAATGTACTTCCAGAATTTCTTCGGATTATTGACAAGATCTGATTCCACTAAGCAACGATGAGCCTGGCGGTCGCGATCCAGGACCGTCTTACATTGCTTTCTGCAGTTCTTGAATTCCACCTCCCACTTTAAAAAACCACTTTTCTTAAACCTCCTGTGAAAGAAGTTTTTTCTTTTCAGTAGTGTTTTTAGCTCACTGGAAAACCAGTTAGGAAAGCGAGATTTAGTAACTGTCCTTAACGGAATAAAAGTATCCATGGCCTTCCGAACAGTTTGCGTGAAGAGCATGACCTGGTCATTCACATCAGGCGACTCCAAGATCAATGCCCAATCAAAACTCGTGAGGTAATGATGCATCCCGACATAGTCCCCTGCCGACAGATTATATGAGGTGTGCGGCGGGGAATCACTAGAATGAGCACGAACAGAAGAATTCTCGAAAGAAAGTACTATATCAAGTGCAGGATGATATGTATCCTGAGGAACTAATGGCAGTTCACCCCGTGCTACACGCACACTGTCCATATTTGAGAAGCATAAATCTAGAGCATTAAATTGGTGATTCAAAACATTATTGTGTTGTTTGAGATTTAAGAAAGAAGAAAAGTTTAAGAGCTGGGTGCCTTTCTGCCTGCAGTAAAAGTTGTCCGTAAAAACATCAAGCTGCGGCCAGTTGACTCCAGGAGCATTAAAATCCCCCAAGATTAAGACTTCGCATCCCTGTAAGTCATTCACTGTATTCTCTATGCCAACAAGACAACTATGAAATTCATCTGGCGGTGTCTGGGGAGGGAGGTAAAATAAACCGATTAAAACGCGTACTCCCTTTGCAGCCTGAATCTCGACCCATACGCTCTCGGGAAATTTCTCTAGGTCTTCGCGTCTCCTAGAGCGGTAGCGCCTGTCGACTGCGACCAACACTCCACCTCCCGTTCTGCTCCGCGGGGTAGAATCACGATCGCGACGGTGCACCTCAAAACAAGGAGGGAAGTAATCGGAGGAGCCGATGCTAGAACACAACCATGTTTCAGTTAAACAGAATATAGAGCAATTGGATAAGGTAACATTAGAGAAAAAGCAATGGGCTTTTGTACGCAGGCCGCGAACGTTTTGGTAAAATAAATCAATGTGACTCATCCTTGGTCTATCCAACGTTCAAAGGGGAGGCGGCTGCCTCGGATGCATGGAGCAGGTCTTCGCGAAGGGCGCCTCGAAAAGCCTTAAAGAGGCATGATTTGGGCCACACGGTAGGATCGGAAAGCTTTTCGAAGTCCTTTGCAGCCACAGACACATGGAAGGAGGCGTAGGAGTCGTAGCGCGTCTTCAGTTTCCGGCACTCCACTTCCTCAACTCCGATGGAAGAGAGGTGAGAACTGATGTCTACGCAGCTGGTGTCCGGGTTCAGCTTGGTGACGAACAGGGCTCTTCGTCGAGTTGATGGAGGCGCAACGATCAACTTGCAGGTTTCCGACGCCCCGAAAAGCGCCGGGGTCCTAGCTTTTGGTCGTGCAGAGTTGATGCCACTGGGAGGGATGTCGTCTTTCGGCGGAGCATTATTCTGGCCATCCGAAGGGAGGGCTGCCGCCACAATTTTCGTAGGAGAAGCTTGGGGGAGAGAGCTGTGTAGAGCGGCAGCATAAATAATAATAATAATAATAATGATAATAATAATAATAATAATAATAATACATATATACATTCATACATACATACATACATTTTATTGACTCAGTGGGACCATTAAAGAGGGATATGTTTGCGGGCACATCAAAGCCAGCGAAGGGCTTATGGGATGACACCCTAAAAAAAAAAAAATAATAATAATAATAATTTTCATTTTTTCATTTCATTTCATTTATTTAGATACCTTCATAACACTATAAGGTGACGGGTCGGTCGAAGCCAGTAGAGGCTTGAAGCACAGAACCCAGCAAATGGAACGTCACAGATAGCACAGAAGACGTCCGTAGAGCACACATTTAAAACATGTATCGCACTATGTGAGAAACAGAAAATAATCACCCCACAATATCCCAGCAAACATATTAGATACAGCATATAACACAACAATACATTATTGAAATTGTACAATGAATTAAAGCGTAAACCTGTTCAATAAATTTTTCAATTTTTTCCTATTTGTAGCGTCAAAATGGTCGGGGAGTCCGTTAAAAATGTGTGGCACATAATAAGAGCGCTCTCGCTTACCATGTCTTGTGAAACACCGGGGGATTATGAAGCGATCACAGGTACGTAAATATCTGCGGGGCACAAGGGGATGTTTAAATTCGCTACACCAGAAATGAGAAAGCACAACACATTGCAACAAACGTGAATGGAAGTTAGGTAGTTGTAGAGCCTCGAAGATGTCAGCTTCTGGTGCAAGATCATAATGATAACCAACACTTCTTAACAAATTCCTAAGAATGTGGTCAATTTTAGTTTGCCATATTTCTGCACAGTTACCAAATAATGTGATGCCATACCTTACTATACTTTAAGCATGAGCAGTAGCAATTGATATAATAATATTAATAATAATAAGTCTTATTTTCTTTGAACGATGATGATGGCAATAAAGAAAAAAAAACTATGGCACAGCTTGACAAGTCCTTGACCGCCTACAAAACACAGTACCAGCAACTAAAAAAAAAACAGTCACAAATTTGATTCCCGCAATTTAACAAAGCGTGTTTCAGACTATACATTTTATCATCGGCTATAACAGAAAAGCGACCTATTTGCAGACAGAAGTTATAAGACCCCAAAAGTTTAGTTCATACTCACATTCATTTGTGGAGAAAATTAGCCTAATTTCCCTAAGGGACAATGCACGGAATTCTAATCCTTCATCTTAAAGTAAGTTAAGTATTTTTGGGATGGTATGTTTGAGCATCTGTGTTGCATAGTTCGTTCTTGCATTGATCACCTCCCAACATTCTGCAGGACGGGTAGAATAAGTGTGAATATTTTCATAGAGCTGTCCAAGGTTTATCGAGAAGTTTGTACCCCTAATTTGTTCTAGTCTTAGACTAGTGACAAGTTTGTAGCTAAAGAGAGCGTTTATATTGATAACGCGAAACTTCTTAAATAGACTAGCTGTGTGGAAGTCCAATGAAACGTCGACTATAGCCCTTAACTCTTATTTTTGCAACAAGTGTACTTTTTCTAGATTCGTCGACATTGTAGTACCCCAGACTAAATTACAGTAATTTAGGTGGGAGTAAAATAACAAAGTATATAATAATAATTTTACCCTTGCTGGTAACATGTACCGGGGGGGGGGGGGGGGTTATCACACCTACCACTTGTGACAGCTTAGAAATAAGGTAGTTAACATGACTATCCCATGACATAGTCTCGGTAAAATCGACACCTAATAGCTTGAAAGATTTTACAACCTCTATTCTGGATTACTTCAAAACGATATGTCTTGTAATTGTGACTATACGTTATGTTTTGGGCAAAAAAGCATTGATTTTGGTTTATAAGAAACCACAGCTTTATAAAATACCAAGATCAATTACGGTTGGACTTTGAGCAAAACGAAGTATGCAGCGTAAGTTCTTCTGGTTCTTGCGCAGGGGCTTTGCGGCGACATCCGAACAATGCCGAGCTCTGATTGTCTCGATTGAAAGGATAAGCGGTTACACCTCAGGGCAGCTAGCATTCAGGTCCACCCACTATCCTTCCGATGGGAGCCAATCAGATCTCTACGTTTTGGCGTCACCACAACCTCTGTAAAAGAAGGAGAGGAACTTGCGCTCCGTATTGAATCCCCAAAGCGCCAACTAGCTTGCATCAGCATCGCTGCCAGAACGTCTTCATTGTCTCACAACAAGTGCTAGAGTTGTCTCACAACTTTAGCACGCGATGACGCCAAGTCGGACTCTTCCGCCGCTTTGCGGCGACCCTCGTCGACTTTCATCGTGGTTTTGCTTAAGGTCAGAGCCGTGTATTGGGAGAGTTTGGCCAACAGGCGGAGCAAAGGCCACCGCCAGCGCCGAATATTCCCCCCCGCGCTTAGAGCGTAAACTAAATTTGTGACACAACGTCGACCAATCAGGAGACCGCGACGTCAGAATATTGAAAACGACATTCAAAGCGTGAAATAGAGGCGTTCAATCTCGGCCTCTCTGCTCCATCTCACAAATGTCGGCAGTGAAGACAAAGGTACAGGCGCGTGAACCTAGCTCAGCAAAACGCTTTTGTTTGTACGAGAACTCGTGCATAGGAGCCACTTTCCAAAGCCACGCGCTCGTGCCCATGCCTTTCTCTGCACTGCTGATGTTGGCTTGTTACAACAGCGTCCTGTGACTGGCAGAAAGAAAACAGTGCAAAGGGTGGGGCGCGCGAGCGTCTGGAGATGCGGTGTCCCGCTCGGCTCGTGCGCTGGCTTTGGCAGTGCTTTCTTTCACCGTCTCAGCTGAGACGCTGTTTCTAGCAAGTTGGCCCTGGTTCGGAGCGCACGTTCGTTTATTCTACACTTGACTATTGGCGTGACGAAAACCTCGCACGCACAAAGTTTTCAGTCACTGAGAGTTACACCTTTTAACTCTGGCGACGCTAAAACGGCTTGAATTAGTCGTGTCACAAATTTAGAGCTCACGACCACCACTAGGGGTTGTTTCCCGGCCTGTGGTTGGCCCCGAGATGCTCGCCTATTCAAACCAATGTATGGCCAAACTCTCTCGATAAACGGCTCTGGCTTAAGGTGTGTCGGGGACCCACTATCGATGACGTAAGAAGCAGGCCTTGTATTCTAGGCGGCCGATTCTCCCTCATATTCCCGACTACTGTGGTTGGCGCAGTCGATAAGGACGTGAAAGAACTCGCACGATATGAAAACTACTACCTCGGCCAGTAATCAGACAAAGGACCAACATTTATCAGCACAGTCTTTGGGGAGGTTTTGAAACCAGAACTACGTCACGAGAAACCGCCCCACAGTCACTGACGAAATCAGAACGACAGGGCGTGTCTTTTAAAAAGGCCTGTCTCCAGTACGCGCTCTGTGCCTTCCGCCGTACTTTGACTGTGCGCGCGAGCTCGAGGAAAACCAGACGCTCAAGCGTTGTCGATGTTAGAAAGGTCACGATGAACCGGGGGCAAAATTTTCACCTTGTTAGGGATTAAAGCTCTTTTTATGGCACGACAACGTGCATGCACCTCCTTACCTGAACGTAGGATGTGTTCCTGCCTAACAATTAATGCACTGCCGCCTCCTCTGGAGCGTAAGATTAAATCATTGAGATGGTAATTGGAAAGAATTTCAAGTATTGTCTTCCAATTGATATGCTGAAAGAAGCGAGGACAAAGGAGACCAGAATAGGAGGGCTTACATTGAACTGAATGTTTACTGAAGAGAAATACACATTTAAAGAGGTGAAGAACGAACAAGTGTTTTCAGAACAGACTGGAGGTATGTCTTTGGGACGCGTGACGGGTTTAATAACTTTCGACTCTCGGGCTTCAACGAATAAAAACTGAATTGTCTATAACGCACGCCTCACTAACAGTTATTCTTCAATATCAAAAAGAAACTGGAGCGATATCCAGCGTAGTAATTGCGTGAATTTCGGACGCCGTCGAAGTATCATTGAATACCATACTACGACTTCCACTTTGAGACTGTTTATTAGAAGGGTAGTAAAACCGTAATCGCAATTGTATCGAGTACATTCTTTTCCATTTGTACAGGTGTGTATTGCCTTAGAATTGGTTCTCACCATCCGCAACGCTTACTTCCACTGACGTTTATTTGCAGTCATATCATTGTCACTGAGAGGATATCAGAACCGTATATTACACTATCCTGGCAGTTCTATTGTGGTTTCACGCATACTGAATGACAGACGCGAGAGTTGGAAGAAATTCTGAGGAGCTATTCTAGAGCCTGTTTGCAGAATTGACGTGACCTGAAATGATGACATTTTATAGTGCGGTCTACTGTTGATGAAATAGCTTTACGTGCATACCTCTTTACTGAAAATACCTTATTTAATACTGAGAGCATACAAACTTTTCGGAGCTTTTCAAAGCGAGTCAGGTATCAGAATGCAACGTTACGCCCTAATTAACTAATTATATTTTAATATTACTTTGCGCTCCGACAGCAGTTGGCTTTTACGTATTTTATTAACTCTTTCGCCAACAAAGGAGTCATTGTACAAAAATCATACCTATAGGTTTAATTATGTGAGATCAAATAAACTCGTTTATTTCTATATTATTTGCAAATTTTATATTGACATCAATTCTGGCCTCTGGCCTGTCTGGGATGCTTAAAGAGGCCTGAGTAAAATAAACTCAAGGGAGATTGCCCATTTTAGTGCAGTAATTTGAAAAGTGAATGAGAGGAGTCTGTAACTTTGATGAGTGACATGCCGGTCTTGTATCGCGGTCCATCGCGGAGTTGTAGACACCTGGCAGAATGACTGAGAACCCAAATGCCAACCTTCTTACAGGACGGCATTCAGAAGCTTGGGCCACGGTGTATTATCTTGATAAGTGCTTAAATATGCCCGATGATTTTGTGGGAAATAAGCTACAGTATGTATATAAAAGTATGTGGGGTATTCAAACCTTTTTTTTTCTTACTTTCGCCATGCTATCTAATTCATCGAAGTTCGGAAGCAAACAACAACAAAAAAATATAACCCTCGAATAATTCAGTACATGATGTGTGCCCCTTGATGTTCAGCATAGCCCAGAAACAGAAACTCAAGAATGATTTCTTTTTACCGTGCCACGTGCGCCTCAATAAATTTCGCGCCCTCTGTCGGAAGGACGAGGACACGTGCACTTAGCAATGGGGGATCGAAATGCATTTTTAAAACAGATCACTTTTCCTTCAAAATTAAAGCCCACAAATGATGTGATGTATAGTGGCATGCACCACTGGTCTCCAAACTGCGAGAAGAAAGAGCGCAGCAAAATTGCAAATTCGTTATCACCTTCCTGTTCTGTGCAAAATTCGAAATATGCCTAGGCCTTTCCCATGTCGTATCTGCTTACACTCGTTCGATGGGGAGAAGTGGCGCAAATGCCCGATGTTGCTCACGAGTAACATTTCGAAAACGTGCTTACGGGAACGGTAATTTTTGTTCATTTCTGAGACCAGATTTTTGTTATTCTGTGTGTTCTAAAGGCATGTCAAGGTCTGTGAGTATCTAGAATTTTCCGTAAATTTTTGGGAATGAAAAGGAATGATGCAATTATACCCCGCTGAAATGGACACTTCGATTCCCCCAAAACATTGTCCACAATACCCACAAAACCGTAAAGTTTTCGAAGCGCTAATATAGTCCGAAGTAGGGTGTCTTCATGTGCGCTTTGCTTGGGGTGATGACATCTGGCCATTTTGTTTCGAACGCTTATTTTTATTTTTTGTTCTGAAACGCGTGAAAGAGCGTGTCCCTTCACGCGCTCGTGGCGCTGACTGTGTTACGGCGACATTTCGCTTCCTGCGATTTCTTTGTATTTTCCCTTTGAGCGTGTGCTGTCGGCATCGGGTACTACAAACGATGGCATCACCCTAAAGAGAAGGGCATTGAGGCACGCTAGTCCAAAGTAATGTGCCACTTGCCATACATTACTCTAACCAAAACATAGCGCGCCAAAATAGAAACAGCACTCCGAAAGGCCAACCGATTGGCGCTAGGGATACCCAGACACGCAGCCAACCTTAAAATGGAAGCCACACGACTCTTTAATTTACTCAATGATAGTTTAGATATACACAAACTTGGGCACGAACAAAGACTAAAAACCTCAACCCAAGGAAGGAAGATCCTTCAAAACCTTGGCTAGTATGTAACAAACCGAATCCCTAAGAATTGACCCAATCCCTAAGAATACGCATCGCAGAAGAGATATAGAGAGAACAGTAGATAGGGTCAAACGCTTCCAGAACGAGGAGGAACACTCAAACGCAGTATTTTATTACACAGACGCCAGCTACAGTACAGAGCTCTGCACTATTGCGATATGGCGCCGGAATGAAACACTGACCAGAAAGTATCAAGGAGCCCCAACGCCCATGCACGCCGAGTTGCTAGCCATAGCAACAGCCATAACTGAACTCATTCCATATGAGAAAGAATACAAAATTAGAACCAATAACCAAGATGCCTGCAGAGCTATCCTGATTAACGATTTACCTACATACATTCACAACACTCTACAACGACACTTGCATAGCTACCCGCGTCTAAAAATCAAGATCCAATGGATTCCAGGACATCAGGGACTGAGAGGGAATAGCTGAGCTCACGAGCGCACCCGCGAATCAAATCCGGGACTTCCTCTACCTTGGCCTGGAGAGTGTGAATATGAACCAAAAGTGAAAAGGAAAGCTCTACATAAAGTTAGAAAAGAGATCCTCAAGGAAAGGCGGAGAATCTTCTCGTTTCTATCCTCACCATCAAATACACATTGAAGAGAAGATGCATCTCTCATTAGAAAAGCACAAACACACACTTTACTCACCAAGCAGTATATTCATTACTTCACCAATTCACCGCAGCTGCTCTTATAACGGTGGATACCCCTCGAACCAGCATACACTCTGGGACTGGCCAGCAGCCCACCAGTGTCGGTATGAATCCCTCTCCCAGTTACCACAACACCTCACTCCAAGCGGCTGGGAAGAATGGTCCTCCCCTTCTCCAGAACCCCAGAAGTTGTGGCGGCCATCCCCCGTTCATCATATTGTCACGAATGAAGAGGTAATGGAACAAGGAATAACTGGGGAAACTGAAACGTTTAATGGGGCGAACTTGTGCAAAAATAAAAAGGAAAAACGATAACAACACAGCGTCGTATTGTAGGCAAACGTGACGTAGGGTAACACCTTGTCCCACGTATTGCGCTCTACGTCGACGTACATAGAGATTATGGCGATTGTCTTGTCGAGTCGCTCCGTCAGCCCGTTGGTCTGCGGGTGGTACGCAGTTGTACGACGATGGCTGGGCTGAGACGAAGGATTTCTTGCGTCAGCTGGGCCATGAACGATGATCCACGGTCTGAGATTAGAACTTCTGGAGCGTCGTGCCGGAGGACGATGGACTCGATGAAAAACTTGGCAACTTCCACAGCAGTCCATGAAGGAAGGGCTTTCGCTTCAGCGTACCGCGTGAGATAATCTGTGGCGAGGATGATCCCCCGGTTCCCCGACGTCGACGGCGGAAAAGGGCCAAGTAGATCCATTTCGATCTGCTGGAAAAGTGCAGTTGGAGGATAATTTGGCTGCAGGAGTCCGACCGGCCTCGCAGGGGGTTTCTAGCGTCGCTGGTTCTCGTGGCAAGATCGTGTGTATAGGTGGACGGTCTTGGGGAGCTTGGGCCATTAATACTTTTCACGAATACGGGCCAGTGTCCGGCTGTAACGAAGGTCTCCGGACGTCGGGTCGTCGTGGCAGGCTTGGAAAATCTCCTCTCGAAGGTCGGTCGGGATTACCAGCTGCCACGACAAGTTGTTGTCCCTGAAGTTCTCGTTGTAGAGTACATCTTGTCGCATGGCGAAAGTCGACAGGGCTCGTGAGAAAACACGTGGCGTGGTACTCCGGCGCCCTTCCAGGTGCTCTATTAGTACGCTCAGCTCAGGATTGTCTCGTTAACGTCGTGCCATGTCGTGGATGTTCACTGCGCAGAGGAAGCACTCGTCTTCATCGTCGTCGCTGCTGCCGGAAGGTGTTTCGACGGGCGCTCGAGACAGGCAGTCGACGTCGCTGTGCTTGCGGCCTGACTTGTGGACCACAGTCTTGTTGAACTCTTGTAGTCGGAGACTCGACCGAGCGAGACGTCCTGACGGGTCCCTGAGGTTGGCAAGCCAGCAGAGCGAATGATGGTCCATTACTACGCGGAACAGGCTCCTGTACAAGTACGGACGAAATTTTGTGATTGCCCAGACGACCGCAAGGCACTCGTTCTCAGTCGTGGAGTAATTTTTCTCCGCCTTGGACAGTGTCCGACTTTCGTATGCAATGACTCGCTCGGTGCCTTTTTGTAGTTGAACCAGTACCGCGTCAAGTCCTGCGTTACTTGCGTCCGTGTGAATCTAGGTTTCCGTATCCTGATGTAAATGTCAAAGAACAGGAAAAGTCTGCAATCGTCGCTTCAGATCGTCGAATGCCGGCTGCTGCTCTTCGGCCCATTCGAACTTCTCGGCGTCCTTCGTGAGGTTTGTGAGTGGTGCACAAATCCTTGTGAAATCCCGAACAAAGCGCCGATAGTCCGCACATAGGCAAAGGAACCTGTGCACTGCCCTCTTGTCTGTCGGCGCTGGGAATGCTGCGACAGCGCGAGTCTTTACTGGGTCCCGGCGAACTCCTTCGTTACTAACCACGTGACCTAGGAACTTCAGTTCGTCATTAACGAGGCGACATTCTGACGGTTTGAGGGTGAGTTTGGCGGTCCGTATGGCTTGGAGAACAGCTCGGAGTCGTCGCAAGTGCTCGTCAAAGTCGCCGAAAACCACTACGACGTCGTCGAGGTAGACGAGACAGCCCTGCCTCTTGAGTCCTGCCAGTACGGTGTCCATGACACGCTGGAAAGTTGTTGGCGCCGTGCGTAGGGCGAAAGGCATCGCCGTGAACTCGTACAGCCCATCCGGCGTGACGAAAGTCGTCTTCTCTCGGTCCCGTTCGTCGGCTTCGATTCGCCAGTAGCTGCTCTTCAGGTCCATCAATGCAAAGTATCGAGAGTGGCGCAGCCGGTCTAATGTGTCGTCGATGCGGGGGAGGGGATAGACGTCTTTCTTTCTTACCGCGTTCAGCTGCCGGTAGTCCACACAGGACCTAAGCGTTCCGTCCTTCCTCTTAACCAGTACGACTGGAGAGGGCCATGGAATACTTTAAGGCTGGATTATGTCGTCGTTCAGCATTTCTTGAACTTGCTCCTGGATCACCTCCCTATCTTTAACGGAGACTCTGTACCGCGATCGATGCAGAGGGCGCGCGTCGTCCTCGGTAATGATGCGGTACTTCGCAGTGGCGGTTCGGCGTACATTCGACGATGTCGCAAAGCAGTCGGTATATTCGGCGAGGAGGGCGACCAGCTGCCGTCTTTTCGGTCCCGGAAGCTTAGGGTCAATGTCGAGCTGCGCTGGCGACGTACTGTCTTGCTGAGGTGGCGAGGATTCTTCAGTAATCGCAGCGATTTCGGCAGAGTGCCGGAGTTCCTCGACGTGGCCCACGGCTGAACCTTTTGTGAGATGTTGGGCTTTATTTCGGAAGTTCTTCACGAGGACTAAATTGCGGCCATCCTGAAGTTCAGCAACTCCTCTTGCGATGCCTATCTCTCTTCCCAAGAGCAATTGAAGATTTTGCCCAGAAGAACTTCGCCGCGGGTAGCTGCATCGGTCACGACGGTTATGAGAACACCTGATCGCGGCGGCAGGTTCACGTGGTCGCCAGCGACTCAGGCGGCGGTTTTCGCTCTTTGGGGCTTCCTTGAAGGCAGAACAGGCGTACGCAGCGTCAATCTGTTCTCACCAAGGTCGATGACAGCGCCGTATTCACACAGAAAGTCCATGCTCAGAATGTCGTCTCTGGCACAGTCTTGTAGAATGATGAATTCCACAGGACACGTCCGGCCGTAGATCTCGATGCAAGCTGTGCATCTTCCGACTGGCGTGATGAGATGTCCCCCGGCGATCCGTATCTGTGGGCCATCTCACAGCGTCGTCACCTCCGGAAGGCGTTGCGAGAGCTTCCCACTCAAGACGGAGTAGTCTGCTCCCGTGTCGACGAGACCCGACGCGTCGTGGCCGTCGATAACGACGTGTAGGTTATTCTTCACCGTTGCCGGAGCATCGTTACGGTCTCTGGTGGTGTTTGAGTGGGGGCCCTCTGACGTTCGTGGAGGATCTTGGCGTCGGTCGTTTTCGGCAACTCCGCGTCCACGGGTTGCCGCGCCTAGCTTCCCCGGCGAGGAGCGAGGGGTGACAGGCTTTCATGTCGGGGTCGGTGCATCGGTGAAGCTGGACGTCGCGGCGCTGGCGACTGGGACACGCGGCGAGTTGCAGGTGGGGGCGACTGAGGTCGTCGGAGGTATTCTTTGAACTCCCGCGGTCGTTCACAGTAGCGTGGACGTGGATCGTTCGGATGGAAGCCACGCAGCCCAATTTGTCGGTAGGGGCAGCGGAGGTAGATATGGTCGGCTTCCCCGCAGTGGTTGCACAACGGGCGTCGATCGGCCGTCCTCCACGCGTCGGTTTTCCTCGGCGATAGTCATTCCGGGTGGACAGACTGGACTTCTCCTTCCGGGCGTCGAGGATGTAACCGCATGGGTGTGTCAAGCCGGGGTGGCGCCGTGGCTTGGCGGTCTGCTTGCGGATGTCGTCGGGCCTTGGCGGCCTAGCTCAAAGTTGGTTCCTCTGGCGTCGTCTTGTTGATCGGGACTTCAGGTTGGAAGGCTCTGTGAACCTCCTCTCAAACAACCTCGGCGAGCGACAGTAAGGATGGGCAATCCGCGGCGGGGTGCATCTTGCGGAGTTCTTCCCGGAGGATGTAGCGGACGATTTCCCAAAAACCGTTGACACAGGCGGTGCTCAGTTCCAGTCGGCACGATGCGACAGTTGGAGGAGTAGGCACGCCGCCGAATCGATGGTAATGGCTTGCTCGGGCCGACAGCGCGCGCTCAATGTTAGTGGCTTCAGCCACAAAACCGTCGACGGTCGTCGGAGGATTGCGAACAAGGCCCCCGAAAATTTCAGCCTTCACGCCACGCGTGAGGACGCTAAGCTTCTTCTCCTCGGCTGCCTCCGGATTGGCTCGGGTAGATAGGCGCATGACATCCTTAACGAAGATGGTCACGCTTTCGTTGGGGCCCTGCACCCTCGCTGCTGACGGCGGTGGGTGAGGAACGTTCGCTTCAACTCCGCGGCGCAGGACTCCCACGTAGTGAAGGACACTTAGTGGTTTTCACACCAATGCCTCACAGTTCCTTCAAGCGCGAAGTAGAGATTGTGAAGGCATTGCTCAGTCGTCCATCCGTTCTGGTGGGCTACACGTTCATAATGTTGCGTAGTCTTCAATATCCTCCTGGACGTCTCCGTGGAAAGGCGTCGGAGTTCTGGGTAAGACGGGCAGGTATACGACGGCTGAAGCGGCCGCGGTCTGCGCCTGGTTTGCTATTGTCGTCTTCTTCGGCTTGGACTTGGTTGGCAAGGGTCCTAAGTCCGGGGGTAGGCCAAGGTTGCGGCGACTTGATCGGACCTCGGTCTGGTCTTCGTTGGGTCCTCGGGGGCTTGGGTTCGGACTTGCACTGCGGGACCTCGGAGTGGAGCGCTGCACGGATATGCGGTACCCCCCCACCTCCACCGAAATGTCACGAATAAAGAGGAAATGGGAGAAAGAATAACTGGGGAAACTGAAAAGTTTAATGGGGCGAACTTGTGCCCAAAAATAAAAAAAGGAAAAACGATGACAACAGAGCGTCGCGTGCGTCAAAGGCGGCGAAGCAGCAGGATCGAACGCTGAGGCGAAATCGACTTTGGATCGCCACGCACACGCGCTGGCTTCTGGAATATTCCACCTAGAAAGGTCGATTATTCCAGAAGCCAACGCGTGTTATTTTTTTATATTTGTTTAAACATTGTTGAATAAAACAGGTTGCCGGCTGATTTATCGAATTTAGACTCACTTGAATATTTCATAGATAATCTCACTATTGTTTTTTCTTGAAAACGTCTTGAGTTTTGTTTTGTGGCTGCATTAAACGTCTTAGAAGGGTACAAGCATATCTAACGTTGCATACGGTCTCTAAGGCATCCTCTCTTCCCTTATGTTCTGATTGTTCACGGTTCGTATCTTTATTTTTATGGTGTGCCACTCCTACCACGACCACATGTGGGCAAGGTAATATTATTAAATAAAAAAATACAAAAATAACATTGTAACTGAAAATGTATGAAAAGCAAAATGGCTCATAAGTCCCCAAATAACGGCAATGGATTAGTGTCCGAATTCGCTCCCATACCCACCTCAGGTACCCCCATACAAAAATGCCTCTTGAGGAGGTCGGCCGCAGTGTGATCCAAGAACAAGCCTCAAAGTTGAGGTCGGACATTCTTTTATTGACTGATATAAAACTGTGTTGACATGGAGCGACGCGAAATAATTGGTAACTACGATTCAGGTGACTACAAGACTAGTGTTACATTAGGCGACTTCCGATAAACTATCTGAACCGAAGGAAGCCGACGGAAGCAGCTCACCGGTTGGCGGGTGAAGCATCTATTTTTAAACAGACAGACCAAGCACAGCGACTTACATCGGGTGTGCGACTTCCCTGCCGATTGACCTTTCTGCTTTCAGATAGAACGTGCGTAATGACATTGTTATTAATGCAGCCTTCATCGTAACTAGTGTATTTTATGGAAGGCATAAACTTTTTACAGTCAAAGAAGCGCTTTAAAGAGACCATGAAATTAATTTTAGGTTGCAATAAATTGGGTTATCACTGGTCACATATTGTTTCGCGAGCTAAAATAAAACTTGTACTCGAAGATAGAAAGCTAAAAGCCTGCTTTTGGATACGAAAATAGGAAAATATAGCGGACTATGTTGTACCTCCTTTCCTTCGAAGCTTTTCCGCCTTTTCGCTGCGATGAATCTGCGGTACCCGAGAACGTCAGCCGAACCCAGCTCACGTATTGGATAGAAGTATGACTTCGTGAATCGAACGTGCGTGCTCGTGTCAACAGTCAAACCGCCGATGAATAATTGAATTTTCGTTCGTGGCCAATGAGTGCAGCGACGGCGCTTAAGTTCACTTGCGAATTACAAGTTTTACAGTGTGCTTAAAAAGCGCGCTTGAATTTAGGAGTTGTCGCATCCGGGGCCCACGCAGGTGAAGAATTCGTGATTTTTTATTCCATTTTGAGCCAAGTATTAAAGCTAAAAAGAAAATACATTTCGAGGTGCCTTTAACCTGATCCTCATGAAAAGGTTCCTTGACTTTGCGGGCAGAAAGTAAAAAAAAAAAAAAAGAAAAAAAAAGAAGGACAATAGCGCGGAGGGACGTGAGATTCCGGTTTCAATGAATAGTGGGTGGAAAAGAACGCATTCGACGAGTGACCACAGATCACTCGTCGGATCACTTGTTGGAATGATCACTGATCATTCGAATTAGAGCTTGATGTTTCCACGTTCCCTGTACTCTCTTCTATCTCATTTCGTCTCTCCCTTTCTGCCCACAATTGTTGACGTTAAGACAAAACTGGAATGGATAATCTTAAGCACCTGATTACCGATCTGCAATTAATGAGATGAGGGCATCGGCGTGTGCCGTGGAACGATTCATAAACCGAAGAGAGGGGTCAGAGAAGTTATCGCCCAGCGTTTATTTTGACTCCTCTCTAAAACTGGGCCATCTTAAACCAACCAAGACATCTTACATTATGAAGGAAATAAGCGAGATAAAAGGAATTTTTATATTGAAGAAGGAATCCAAAATAAGGTGGGGTTTTTTAAGGGGGCAATCACGGAGTTAAAGCGGCAAATTTAGATTTAAAAAAAAAGAAGAGCAAATGCAATCATTTCTCTCAAATAAAGTCTGATAAACTTTACGTTTACAAGTACCGCCAACCACTTCTGTTGAAAGCGCGAGACAAGTGCCAGAAGCGGGTGCTCCTACACCACTCATTTCCAAGCGCCGCTCATTCCAGTGCTGCACCGCCATTCGCTTCCAAGGGCCGTTCGAAACACGGGCCTCGTCTACTGGCGAATTCGACGCTACTTGCGAGACAGAGGAAACGCCATCGAGGTGCTTTACTTAACCTCTTTCGCCGAAGGGTCAAAGAAAGCAGCCTTGATCTTCATCAAGCATGTAGTCCGGCTTCTGGTACGCAGAAATTATGTATCAGAGCGATGAAAAAAGTTTCAATTACCCTCGCGCGATTGCATTGGATTATCTACATTTAGTGACGAGAGTCGCGGGGTATATTCATTTTTGATTTTGCGTAGTACTTCACTGGCAATAAGATGCACCAACGAAAATTTTCCGCTTCTGCTCCTCGCTTTGTCTCCGTTCTTTGGCGCGCCTCCCGTCGCAACATAATCGTGACCAACGGCTTTTGAGCACTTTTGGTGGTCTGGAAGCCGCGCGGTCTGATATGTTGGGATGTTGCCATTTGTTCGTTTTTTTTTTTAAAGTGAAGAGCCCCCGACAGTGTGGAAAGGTGCGTGTGTGTGTGTGTGTGTGTGTGTGTGTGTGTGTGTGTGTGTGTGTGTGTGTGTGTGTGTGTGTGTGTGTGTGCGTGCGTGCGCATGTGCCTGTGTGTGTGTGTGATTCTTTCGTTTTTTTTGTATTGTTTTGCGCATGCACTTAGAGATATTAGCTACGTGCAAGGCGTCTGACGAAGCTACCTGCAGCGGCGTGGCAACACCTCCGGATTCCTTGCTTTTAAAACTGGGAAACGTAAAACAATTTACGATGTTTGTTTTTAGTCCAACCAGTTGCTTGGGATGCATTTTAACGGGTGCGTGGGATCTACAACGAAATAGGGCTGTCCGGCTTAGACTGCTGGACGACCATAAACGTTCCGGAGCTCGAATGGATGGCAAACGGCGACATCGTCTTTGGTTGATTGCATTGTTCTCTGTAACAACAGCGATTGTTGCTAACCCTAAGCTTTACATTTTGATTATAAGTTTCTTCAGAAAAACGTGCAGCTGCTTCGTGTTTGTTTTGAAAATAGGAAGAATATTAACTACATCTTTGTTCTTTGACAGTAAGCGCTGAATTATTCGTGCCGCTATGCAGAAATCGCTAGAGTTTCCTCAAATGTTTCCTTTCTTGTAGTCAATGCACGGCTTCAAGTGTACCCCATCCAGCACCACAGCTTTATTTTTTCTTGATATTAAAGATGCTCTCTTCGCTTTTGTTTTTGTGTAGGCAAGCAGTTTTTGATCGCCTTGCTCTGTAGAAGGATCCAGCTGTTGTTTTGAACAGAGTCTTCTAATTGTAGATGGATGTGGGAGCATAATGCGTGAGGTATTAAACTAAAATTAACCGTTCGGAAGTTTGCTCTTCTTTACACAATTATAGCACAAAATAAGACGAGGACAGGAAGGAACAATTGGATGAGATTGGGCTCTACTCACAGCATATTTTTCCTGATTGTATCATAAAAGGGTGAACCAAGTGAGCTAAGTGAATAGATGTGTAGGAGTGGAGGCTCGGTAAATCACATTCTACATATTTTGTTATAATATTTACACAATTCTTTTAAATACCTCATTAAGGGCCCTGACGCCAAAACCCAGAGTCCGTGCAGCTTGTGGTCCAGGCACCTCGTGTCCTTTGCTTGTGCCTGTCCCGTGAGCTTAGCAACGTTCAAGCGCACAGATACTCCCCCCCCCCCCCTCCCCCCCTAGCAAAGAAAGCGGGCTGGCTAGCGTTCCTGGTTTGAGGGGTGAGTGTGCAGGATGGTGTTCATCTGGAACCTGACGCGAGGTGGCTTTGGAAGGCGTGCGGTTCCGGATGAGTAGAAATTGGGCGCTAAGTAAGCTGACTTGTCTCTGTCAAAAGAGACTACTTCTTCTCGACTTCGCGATGAATCTCTGAAATAAGAAAACAACCAAGAAATTAAAAAAAACTACATATTAAAAAATTCTAGATAATTCTGCTTTTTGAGACAGTGCTACAGAAGGTGCACTTATGCGCATGTAACCTTGATGCATGATAGATTTGGCCTCGGGAATCCACCTGCACTCTTCCCGTGGTAGCGCTTGAGGGTTCGAGTTTTGGTAAACACGGGGGTCATGCAGTCTCTGACATCGGTCGCAAGGCGCCCTTATCTGGCACTGATAGATAGGAGTGATAAGATATGGCATGTTTTGGTAGTCGTGCATGAACACAACGGTAAGTTTGACCTACATACAGTTAGCCTCATGAACACGGTCTTTCGTATACGAGGTTGACGTCGTAATTCACGTACTTGTTTTTATGTTCATCAGTGCATGCAGTGGGACATTTCGGTGGTCTATTTAGCTGTGGACGATGCACATCTTCTTGAGTTTGCCCGGAGCTGAGAGAACCACCTGGATTTCATGTTTTGTAGCTATGCGCTTTACGTTGTGAGATATTTTATGTATTTATGGGACCACAGCTGGCCGGTTTCTTCTTGTTTCAGGACTTATTTTTCTTTTTTGCATTTGGTGTTAGCAACCATGCTGACACAAGAAACACTAGCTAGGAAACCGGGACATCCAAAATCTTGTAATAGTTGCACATGTGCAGCAAACCTTTTTTTAACTGTAGGCTTGCAGGACTTTCGCGAGGCTGCTGTTAGGCAACTCTGCACTATTCTTTTAATAATGATTATAAAATAGACCAAGTCAAACGGAAAGGGTCGCTTCTTAGAACGTGGCAAATATGTCCAACATGCACGGTTACCTCTAGGGATACGCTGAAGGTCCAGGAGCTAAAGCCTGTTGTGGGTTGGTAGTCCATGCGTGAAGTGCCATCCACGTCAGAGTCTATGAAAGCACCCCCGTGTTTACTTAAACTCGAATATACAAGCGCTACCGCAGCAAGAGGGCCAGAGAGATTCATGAGGACAAATGTATTATAAATCAATAACACATGTGCATAAGCGCCCCTTCTGTAGCACTGTCTCAAAAAGTGAAGCATTGTCTAGATTTTTTTTTAACCTAGTGGTCACTGTCTTTTTTAATTTAGTATTTTTCCCATCCTTTTCTTTATCATTTTTTTCATCTCTTAACATTTTTTTAAATATTATTTCAGTGATTGATCAGATCTACAACATTAGTTATTATCGTTTACAGCTTTCATGACAAACAGTAAATATTCTGTTGTGAGTAGCGCTCTGTCCTGTCCAATTGTTCCTTCCTGTCTTCGTCTTTTGGGCTATATTTTTGTAAAGAATAACTGACTAGTCTATCAGTTACTTTAAATACCATTTTTTTATTCAACACTGCGACCTTTTTGTGTGTATGTACTGTATATCTTTTTCCTTCTATATTAATTTCATTGCCATTTCTTCATGCAAGGCGATGCTGAAGTCGTTCGCCATTAAACCCAATGTGGTGCCACAGGATGTGAGTGCTTTTTTCGGCAACGCGAGACCACCCATGCGACATGCAGAGAATCTGCAAGACTCTACGTTCCAAGATGTGGCGACAAGTCCGGTACTATCGATCATGTTTCAGAGTTCTAGCAGGCAGCGGTGCCCCCTACTATGCTCATGGCCCGCGCTACAAGATATGTTTGACCACGTCAAGCTAGATGACGGAGTTCGTATGTAAAGCCTGCGTATCTTACTTGAAAAGACTACGTACTCCCAGGACTTTGCAGAAAGACGAGTTAGTCACACTACTGGGGCATTTTGCACTTCAGGGCGGTATACGCGCAGTACTAGAAAACGGCCTGAAATTTTGCACGCAATTAAAGGAGCAAGGCGTTCGCATTACGGCTATCATTCATGACATCACTACCAAGGCTCAAGAAGCTGATAGACCTAGGTTTATTGAGGACTGTATGGATGCATACTGAAAGCAGAGTCTCCAAGCGCAAGAAAAACTACCTCATCCAGCATCGCATAATATTTTGGACAAAATGAACTTTATCTGCTAATATCGGACAAGGAGTGCATTTGTTGCGTCATCTAAAGACGTAAGCATTGAGGAAACTCAAAAGTCTATTTTATATCATTTAAACTTCCTCCGTGGATATAACCCAGGTCAAACCGGTGAAGGCGAGGGCTCCCCGATTTTGCCATTGGATTGACCAGATCAGTTAAGGAAAAATCGTATCTACCAAAAGTTAACAGTTTGAAATGTTTTTATTTATTTGAATTGTATGTATTAATCTGTTGAACACCCACGTGGGGATTTACGTAAGGGTGCATACAGTCCTTGGTAATTGTGGGGTACATTCGCCAAATGAAAGAAAAAAAAAGTTTAACAATTAAAAGGTGGGCTATAACTCGTAAAATACGGCAATATTTTACGAGTTTTAAAGTGGTAAATTTGAAATATCAGATAACATTACTATTAAATCGGGTATTTTGTATAGCTAGCTGCAATTGGAAATTGTTTAAGGTATTAGTACTAGCAGTAGATGAAAGCAATTTACAAGGGTTATCAAGGCAACGTAAGATCTGTGATGCGGGTGTGGAGAGCAAATTATTTTGAAAAGAACGGTGGTAGTACAACTTGTGCAATGTGGTTAATGTGGATACGGTTCTGCGTGTTTCTAGGAGGGGGGAGGTTCAAAAAGTGCTGACACTAGCTGTAAAGATTTAAAAGTAAACATTTGACAGAGATCTGTCTGGTTGGGAGTAATTAATATTAAAAAAATTCGAACACCAACCAAGCCCTTCTGTAGGGACCCAACGTTTCAAGGCCAATTCGGCCTCTTCTTCAGGGGCGACTACGGCTATGGCCGTTGAGGAGCAGTGTCCTTTTCTTTTTCTTCTACGGCGTGTGTCTGGTCTTCTTCTTCTACGGCTCTGTCTTTTTCAATAATGTGACGAAGCCCATTCACATAGGCGGATGGTAAAGCCCCTAGAGATCTGTTGATGTTCTGTGGCGTTGTTTGAATGTGCCATGATTCTAGGAACAGTCTTTTTCGAGGATTTGTCTCAACGTCAACGATGCATGCGTTGTCGAAGTCAATGCGACGGTCCTTGACGTCACAGTGCTCAGCGACCGCGCTACGCTCGTGATCGAACTTGCGCACGTCTTTTTTATGTTGACGGATTCTCTCTCTAAAGTGCTTCGTTTCGCCGATGTATGAGGCCGCGCAAACCCCGCACGGAATCTTATATACAACGCCTTGGGCCCTTTCTTTACCAGGGCGATCTTTTGGGCGCGGCATGAGTCGCCCAAGGGTAGACACAGGTTTGTGCGCTAGTTGGATATCCTCTTTCGCAAGCACACGCGCCAGTGCCTCGCTTTTTCCGTTGATGTAGGGAACGCTGATGCGGGAGGTTGGGCGGAAATTCGCACTTAGCTGTTGCTGCACGTGTCGTTGGTTTCGGCCTACACGGCGGGCAACGCGATGGATGAAGCTGCTCGTGCTGCCGTTTTTCTTAAGGTCAGCAATGACGGTTCGTTCCTCCTTTCTTTTGTCCTCTTCTGATGAGCAGATGGTCTTTGCCCTGGTTAAGAGTGTCCTGACCACCGACGCCTTATGATTGGCTGGGCGGTTGGATTGAAACTGGAGGTAGCGTCCAGTGTGCGTCGGTTTTCGGTATACAGAGAATTTTAGCTGTTCCTTTTGCCGTTTTTACTAGCACGTCCAGGAAAGGTAAGGTGCCGTCCTTTTCGCGCTCCACAGTGAACTGGATAGCAGGCTCGATGGTGTTGAGATGTGCCAAAAATTTTTCCACTTCAGATTTTGCCAAAACGCAGAAGCAGTCATCTATATACCGCAAGAAAATCTTGGGTGGTGTAGATAATGACTGCAGTGCCTTCTGTTCAATAGCTTCCATGCAGAGGTTTGCCGTGGTGACGGAGATGGAAGCACCCATCGCGGTTCCACTGGTCTGCTTGAAGAACTCCCCCCTAAAGCTGAAATATGTACTGTCGAGGCAGAGCTCCAGGAGGCGGCACAGTTCATCCACGCTGAGGTTCGTTCTGTCGCTGAGGTTTTTGTCTTTTTCTAAAGCGTTCCTAGCCGTGGCGACTGCCAGGGGAACAGGAACACTTGTAAAAAGCGAGATGACGTCGAACGATACCATGGTGTCCTCAGCGCTCAACTTTAATAGTGCAACCTTCTCTACGAAATCGCTGGAATTGCGCACATAGGTCGTCGTATTTCCCACAAGAGGAGAAAAGGTGCGATGAAGATAGTTGGAAAGAGCACGAAGTGGCGAGGTGGTAAAATCTACAATAGGTCGAAGAGGAACGCTAGGCTTGTGAATCTTCGGAAGACCATACAAGCCTGGAGCAGATCCATTCCTACAGAGAAGTCGGAGGTGGAGGCTTCTTGAATCAGGGTGCTTCTTGAAGATGTCCGCTAGAACTTTGTTCATTCTTGCCTGGACTTGTGATGTAGGGTCCTTTGGCAGCTTTTTATAAGCGGAAGTATCAAGAAGATCTTGAACCTTTTTCTCGTAGTCATCACGGTCCAAGACGACAGTCGAGTTGCCTTTGTCGGCTGGAAGGAGCACAATCTTGTCATCTTCTCGAAGCGCTCGAAGTGCTTTTACTTCTTCTTTTGGTAGGTTGTGTCGCTGATGTTGCGGTATCTTAGACAAGATGCCGATCACCTTTTGTCGGGTTCGTTCGCGAGTGCTTGGATTCATGTGCGCGATGCCGTCTTCAAGGGCTGCGACCATTTTTGGCAAAGGCGGCCTCGTTGTGGTCATGTTAAACCCATGGCCCTTGGCTAACACATTAATCTCACAAGGGGAGAGTAACCTGGACGAGAGGTTCGTGACAAAACTAGCGGTGTTGGTGCTGCGTTGTGTTGTTTGTCTGTTTTGCAGTCTCGAAAACTTTTTGCCTTGAGATACTTGCTGTTTTTCAGCAGCAGTGGAGGCGACACTTTCGGCGAAAGACTGTAGAGATGGGAATACGTCTGGAATGCAGTATTCTAGCTGCCGTCGAGTGAAAAAAAGGTCCAGTTTCTTTTTCTTTAAAGTGGCGTGGCATTCGTGGATGCGGGCTTTAATGAGACGGCGCTCGGCCTGCTCGAGGATCTTGTGTCCTTCCAGCGTATGAACGAGGCGCTTAATGCGAAGTCTTTGGGGAACCACATGGGAGTCCCGGCAGGCAACCGTAAAGTCCAGGTGAGTCTTGAAAATACTTTCTCCTCTTGTGGGAAATACGACGACCTATGTGCGCAATTCCAGCGATTTCGTAGAGAAGGTTGCACTATTAAAGTTGAGCGCTGAGGACACCATGGTATCGTTCGACGTCATCTCGCTTTTTACAAGTGTTCCTGTTCCCCTGGCAGTCGCCACGGCTAGGAACGCTTTAGAAAAAGACAAAAACCTCAGCGACAGAACGAACCTCAGCGTGGATGAACTGTGCCGCCTCCTTGAGCTCTGCCTCGACAGTACATATTTCAGCTTTAGGGGGGAGTTCTTCAAGCAGACCAGTGGAACCGCGATGGGTGCTTCCATCTCCGTCACCACAGCAAACCTCTGCATGGAAGCTATTGAACAGAAGGCACTGCAGTCATTATCTACACCACCCAAGATTTTCTTGCGGTATGTAGATGACTGCTTCTGCGTCTTGGCAAAATCTGAAGTGGACAAATTCCTGGCACATCTCAACACCATCGAGCCTGCCATCCAGTTCACTGTGGAGCGCGAAAAGGACGGCACCTTACCTTTCCTGGACGTGCTAGTAAAACGGCAAAAGGAACAGCTAAAATTCTCTGTATACCGAAAACCGACGCACGCTGGACGCTACCTCCAGTTTCAATCCAACCACCCAGCCAATCATAAGGCGTCGGTGGTCAGGACACTCTTAAGCAGGGCAAAGACCATCTGCTCATCAGAAGAGGACAAAAGAAAGGAGGAACGAACCGTCATTGGTGACCTTAAGAAAAACGGCTACTCGAGCAGCTTCATCCATCGCGTTGCCCGCCGTGTAGGCCGAAACCAACGACACGTGCAGCAACAGCTAAGTGCGAATTTCCGCCCAACCTCCCGCATCAGCGTTCCCTACATCAACGGAACAAGCGAGGCACTGGCACGTGTGCTTGCGAAAGAGGATATCCAACTAGCGCACAAACCTGTGTCTACCCTTGGACGACTCATGCCGCGCCCAAAAGATCGCCCTGGTAAAGAAAGGGCCCAAGGCGTTGTATATAAGATTTCGTGAGGGGTTTGCGCGGCCTCATACATCGGCGAAACGAAGAACTTTAGAGAGAGAATCCGTCAACATAAAAACGACGTGCGCAAGTTCGATCACGAGCGTAGCGCGGTCGCTGAGCACTGCGACGTCAAGGACCATCGCATTGACTTCGACAACACATGCATCGTTGACGTTGAGACAAAGCCTCGAAAAAGACTGTTCCTAGAATCATGGCACATTCAAACAACGCCACAGAACATCAACAGATCTCTAGGGGCTTTACCATCCGCCTATGTGAATGGGCTTCGTCACATTATTGAAAAAGGCAGAGCCGTAGAAGAAGAAGACCAGACACACGCCGTAGAAGAAAAAGAAAAGGACACTGCTCCTCAACGACCATAGCCGTAGTCGCCCCTGAAGAAGAGGCCGAATTGGCCTTGAAACGTTGGGTCCCTACAGAAGAGCTTGGTTGGTGTTCGAATTTTTTTTTTAATACTAGCTGTAAAGTTATTGCTCTGTTGAATAAATCGTACGGCAGGGTTTTTAACAGCCTCTAACATTTGTTCTAAGAATAACTGACGGGGACTCCAAACGGATGAGCAGGGATCGAACAGGAAAGGTGTATGCCAGGAGTTCAGTCTCTTTCAAAGCAAGAAAAGGTTACGTCAGAGAAAACCGAGTGTCTGGTTAGCGTTGCTGATAATGTGAGTTACGTAATATTCAAATAAAATATTCCTTGCTAGATGAAACCCAAGGTACTCGTAGGTGGGTATTTTCTCTATGACGTTACCGGGAAAGTGAATGCACAAGTCCATTGTGTTTTTTTTTTGTGGTAAAAGACATATGCTTGGATTTGTTTACATTGATTTGAATTTTGTACTTTTCGCACCAGGATTCTATATGGTTCTGGTCAACTTGCAGTTGCTCACCTTTGAGTAAACGACACAATCTTCAGCATAAAGCCTAATTCTTGAATGGATGTGGTCAGTAGATCATTAACATAAATTGTAAATAAAAAGGACCCAGCACAGTTCCCTGTGGTAATCCTGATGTTACTACTATTCAGGACAAGCAGCTATTGTTTAAAGCGATGAATTATGTTATGTTTAAAGGAAAACTATCCATCCCATTAACTAGAGTTTCTTCAATTTGGAGCAACCGTAGTTTTAGTATTAATCGTTGATGGGGAACCTTATCAAACGCCTTCGAAAGAGCAATGGAAATGGCATGGGTTTCTGTAAAGAAATAAAGGTTTTTTGTGGGCGTCGGTAACACATTCAAAACGCTGAGTATCACAAGACAGGGACCACCCAAAACCGGACTATTTCTTAAAAAAAGTAAGCCGTTATCAGCCATACAAATCAAAATGTTTGAGTAATCAACATGCTCCATCAACTTGCTTGTAACACTGATGAGGGAAATGGGAGGCAGACTTCGTCACCACTCTTGTGTATCAGAGCACCTCTTCCATTTTTCCAATCAAGGGGTACGTCCCCAGAGTCAATAGACTGTTGAAATAACCTAAAAAGAAGTATGCAAGTCACAGTTTTGGTTAATCTGAGTAGTTTTGTCGATATCTCCTCCGGACCTGGAGACAAGTCATTATCAAACAGTATCTCAATTCTAAATGAGGTAATAGAAATGCCGTCCATATTTACTGTGATGGCATGGTGAGGTAAGTGAGCGGTAGCGAAAAAAATCTCCTGAGTAAAAACATCGCCAAAAAATAATTGAGGGTTTCGCAGCCCTTCATGGTTAAAAATGCGGGGTAATCTTTTGTATAGCTTAAGGTCTATAGCCCTTCAGAATTTCTTGGGATTTGTTTTCAGTGGGTTAAACAGATATACTTAAAAAAACTTGTGATTCGATCTTCTTAATTTAGTACTTGCATGTCGAAGCGCATTCTTGATATTTTGACCATGCAGATGGAGTATATTTTTCTGCCACTGTACATCCACTGTTTTTTTACTCCGGAGAGGTGTGAGACGGGAAGCAAGCCAAGAGCGCTCTGCACACCACTTGATGTCAACTCTAGGAACAAATTTATGCAATGCACTCATTAACTCAGTCTTAATAAGATTCTCATTTTCGTCCACAGTTCTATTCTCAAAGTTACCAAAAAGGTCAGCATGAAACCTGATATTTAAGGAATTAGGGCTAAACTTTGGCTAAAAGCAAAACTTTGGAGTCGGTAGGTTTAATTGAACGTGAATAGAAAAACGCTCACTAAGAGGCTCTAGGTATTCAATAGCCATGTCGCAGTCCGGGTTTGTAGTAAGAAAGAGGTTAAGTGTTGCGGATCCACGAGTTGGTTCGTTAATCCTTTGTAAGTGTGAATTCGCGTTCCACATGTCAACAAAACAACGCGCCTGAGCGGGGAGACGTACATTCCACAAATCAAACGGCATGCGTGCCCGTACTACCAAGCCGCACAATTTCGGTATAATTAAAATCACCGGTTAATATAACTGCATCTTTAGGAAATGGCTGCAGAAGTGATTTAAGAGATTTCGAAACTTTCTTGGCTGATAAGCCAAGAAAGTCGAGTGGCTTGTAACAAGCACTGACTAACACATAGGACAAGAGCGTCTCTATTCTTACCAAGAGTGCTCCACAGTCGGGCAGTGCCTTGTTTTTTAAGCGTGCAGTGTCTTTTAAAGTGCCATAAAAAGTTCCACTCCCCTACGTCCCGCACTGCCCCTACGATAAAGCGAGTACGAATGTTTCAATGGAAATTCAGTTACTAATATTTTCGCTTATCTAATTTCCCGTTATAACCACATCAGCCATACATGAATCAACAGCAAACAACAGTTCCTCTTGTACAGACAAAACGCCTTCTGGAGTTAACAATAAAAATGAAATACAATCAGCTAGTCACGTCGAGATGAGGAGCTTTTTGGGTGGCTGTGGTTGCTACTATGAAAAAGATTTCGCGGAATTCATGAGATTGTAGACATAGCGATTGCTTCCAATAAAACGTTTATCGTGGCTTAACTGAAAATCTCGACCTTGGCTTTTTGCGAATACCAACAATGCTCGTCTTGACGCACGTGCGTTCGGGGAGAAGTCATAGCTAATACGGGAGGTACACTCTTATCCACGCCCTGGATAATGGCCTGGGTAGAAGCGGTACTCCTCAATGTCCTGCCTAAGGCACGAGATATAAGCTGCCCTGTGAATAAAAATATTCGTGAAGCTTCTGAATTTGGCCCAGAAAGATCGAAGTACCACCCGGAAACGGCCCCAAACCGCCCGTTCGCTTTTGTTTATTTATTTCCGTTTACCCCGCAGCGCCAGAGGCACTGTAGCAGGGGAAGGGTATAGCAGATTTGCGTATAAGATGACTTGGTACTTGTGTACACAATGTACAAATAAGCAGAAACACAAGTTCACAGGTGAATATACACTTGCACAAAATCAGCCAAACAGGAGACAAAACAAAATGTTTGAGTGTCATAAAATGTGGCACGAGCCCCTCCACTCACATCAACCACAATAGAAAAAAGAAGCAGAGAAGTTAATAACCTTATAAGAGAAAGAAAAATCGCAAAACAGTGCAATCCAGTGCTACCCACAGAACCCGGCACATTTTCCACAAGAGAAAGTGAACCTAGGGGAGATATATTCTCTTCAGTCGTGACAGCCTGCCCGACCATCGGACGGCAGTCTGTCGTAAAAAGGAGACTCAGACACGATGGAAAGGGTTTCGTCAGAACGTTCATTTCACTCTTTTATGGTATTAGGAAAAAATGAATGTTTAAAAATGTTGGTTCGGGCTGTGCATCCTCTTATTTTCTTAGAGTGGTCCAATCTTCGAGAAATGAAGTGAGGTGGTTGCATGAACTTCGGTTTGCTAATACCCGTACGTACGATCATGCTATATTGCATGAAGAAACTTCAAGCGCAGTCGTCTTCTTCTTGAGCATAGTGGTTCCCATTTTAACTGTTTTTTAAGAGCAGTAACACTTTCTCTGTAGTTATAATTTCATGTAACAAATCGAGCGGCTCTGTTCTGAAGTTGCTCCAGTTTGTTTGTGAGACAGCGCTCTTTTGGGTCCCACAAAACATTGGCGTACTCTAGTATTGGTCTTACGTTAGAATTATACAGGGTTGCTTTTAAATCCCGAGGACAATCGTTAAAGTTCTGTCTTAGAAAATTTATCATGCGGTTTGCTTTAGCCGTAATGAAGTCTATGCGTGAGCTCCAAGAAAGACTGGGAGAGAAGCGGACGCCGAGATACTTTACTGCTTCAACCTTTTCTAGCGGAACATCGGTAATCATGTATGAGAAATTAACTGGTTGACGTTTCCTAGTGAAAGTCATCAGGTTACATTTGTTAATATTTAACTTCATTTTCCATTGAGCACACCATCTTGAAATGCGATCAATGTCCTCTTGCAGCACCAGGCAATCTGCCTCCGACTTGATGCCACTGTATAGGACACAGTCGTCCGCACATAGATGAATGTTTGATCTAATATCTGCAGAAATATCATTTATAAATATTAAGAATAAAAGCGGTTCTAACACGGACCCCTGGGGGACGCCCGACGTTACACCTAAGTAAGTTCACGTTACTCCGTTAATCAATACTGCTTGTTTTCTATTTGTTAAATAGTCGGTAAGCCAGTTAAGAACAACGTCTGGAACGTTCAATTATTTTACTTTTTGCAAAATTAATTTGTGAGGGACCATGTCAAATGCTTCCTGGAAATCCAGAAAGGTGCAGTCTACCTGTACACTTTTATCAAACGAATAAGCGATATCGTGATAGAATTCTGCTAATTAAGTGTCACATGAAAAACCACTTCTGAATTTGTGCGGATTGGAAATTAAAAAATTATTTCTCTCAAGATGTTTCGCAAGGCTGCTGTAAACTATATGTTCTAATATTTTTGAGCATACACACAGTAAAAAAATAGGTCTATAGTTTTCTGCTTTGTTTCTTTTCCCGCCTTTGTGAGCCGGCACAACATGGGCTGTTTTCCATTCCTTGGGCAGGCTGCCAGAGAACAAAGGTCTATCAAATAACACGTGCAAGAAAAATGACAAAATTCCAGAACCCTCTTTAAGTACGCGCCAAGGCATTCCGTCCGGTCCGGTAGCTTTGTTTTCATTCAAGCCATTTATCAGTTTCAAAATCCCGTCCTGGACTAGTTCGATGTCAGGCACGCTATCTTCTAAGATTGTGGAAACGGGGGAAAGGGCACCATCTATAGGTGACGAAAATACAGATTCAAAATAACTATGCGGCTCAATCAACAGCCGCCGAAGCGTACCGTCCCGCTTAAAGGGATGCTAAACCTAAATCTAAGTTCCAGAAAGCATGGCAGCAAAAGCGTGCAACGGGATACTAAAAACATCAAAACATCACTCATACAACGATATATCGAACAAATAACCTATTTTTCAAAAAAAAAAAAAGAGGCGCATTTGACATTTATGTTTACGTCCTGTTTTTCCGAGAAGGAGAGGGAACGGCCTCGCGTCTTCTCCGCGTCGCTGCCTTGAGGGGGCGGAACGAAGAGAGGAGGAAACGATATATCTTGACGTCACGTGCCTCGTCGGCCTCCTTAAATTTTGACCTTTTTTATACAAAAATACGGCCGTCCATTCGAGATATCGCCTTACGAGTAGTGTTGCAGGGATCGTAGCGTCCCGCCTACAGCTCCTGCATTGATTTCTGAAATCCAAATTTCGGTACCCCTTTTCTTTAAAGAAAGAAGCGCGAATAAAACACAAAAGCCCGTAAAAGGCACGCGCCTCCTCCTCAACACCACCGGCGCACATTTGAGAGAAGAAAAGGGGTCCAAGCTCCTGAAAAGTTGAAAACCAAAAAAAATATTTTTGAGAGTTCTGCCAGCGCGCTTGCCGCACCGCTTGGAAAGGAAGCTGGTTTGAAATTCACGACGGTGATGTATTCATCGCAAGACATCAAAGATGTGTTGCGAGAACAATGCCACGCAATCAACAGCGAGTGCGACCGCTACAGCAGGGCACTCGACAACTGCAGCCAACCTGCAGCTCACCACCAAGCGACATGGTGCGTTTACTCTGGCCACAGCCCTGTACAGCATGCGCGGATTAGTAAATACCGTTCATATTTCATGCTTTTCTGTGTGTGTGTCAAGCAGCACGGGTGTACGGAACCCCGTTGAGTACCCGACCGCTTCGGGATGCACTTGTCCATTGTTCCGCTAAGTTTACAATGGCGCTACCGGGACGCAAGCTGTTATTACACTTTCGTTTTAGTTTCACGACGGCATCTTTGCTACAAATCAGCTATTTAGAAAGACTACACACTACACATCATCACCCCCTAAAGCGTGCAAATGGCTTGTCATATAACTAACGCCCTTATTGGTATAGCAAACTTCCTAAGAAAAGTGTGTTATTCATAACACCCCTAAAGAGAGGCGTTATTCTGCACCCTTAAATTATGGTGTGATTCCGCTGTCCACCTCTTTATTAGTGTGTTATGGCTGCAGTACGCCCTCTGAATTGAATGTACCACGTTCTACTAAATATTCTATAGACTATTGCAAGCAGGTCGCCTGACCGCCGCCATGTCTTTGCTCGTGCGGGCAAGTAAGTGTCATAACAACCTTGCCAAAGAGCAAAGCTACGTTTACGCGCACGTCATCAAGCTTGTCGAAAGCAAGACTGAAAGAAATAGTTCTCTATTATCCTCACACTTTTACCATGACCAAGACGCTTCTGAATCAGGCGGTCCGTGCGAGTATACTGAGGTTAGATTAGCACCAGTAAACCTCTGTAAAATTAGGAACATTCCAATCGGATATGGCTTCATGACCCTTTAAATTGTACAATTGGGGGCCCTAGTTGAATTTCCTACTTTATTTTAGTGCAGCATTTATTCTTTCTAGCAGTAGTGACGTAAGCCAACTCGACAGGCTTGCAAATACGGAAGGACCGGTAGTCGCTTGGGACGCAAGCGGCAGTTCATGCCTGTAAACAGTAATATCGGCCTATCAGACGGAAGCAGAACTTCAATCACAAGCATGGTTGCAGAGTATTTTCGTTTCGAATAAAACAGCGATTTTATGTAATTCGTGATAGATGCTTTATCTGATTCGGACAGCACAGAACAACGCAACCAGAATGCCTAGAATGAACGAGGTCGCTCACATTTAGCGAAAGTCTCAACGGTCGCCGATGAGCAGTTCTTTGTCGAAACGCGTTCAACAAACAAAGCACAATAATTCCATGGACACCGACAAATGAAACGGCCATTACCGAGAAGTCGGTATAGATGTATTCTGGCTGTTCACGACACAAAACCACGGCCGCAAGTGCAACGCACTAGAAGCAGGAGAAAGCTGAAGAGCGCTTTTCGGAAACCGCACCTACGTGGCCCCCAACACATCACCATAACTCGTCAACCGGCGAAGACTATGGCCTCGGTGAGCCCATCAGTGTCAGAGCAAGTCACGTGACAAATTTTCGTCCAAACGTTTTTGTCCTACGGAAAGCGGTCACGTGTTCCGCTTCACCTATCTGATTCGCTAGAAACGCCCTTCTTAGTCCCTCACAGCCACACGAAGACACACAAGAAGGTGGAAATGCTTGCCAGAAGACGAGGTCAAGGGAGGGTGGAAAATGCAGCTAATATTTTTCTGCTGCTTTGTATAGGCCATGGGAGCGGCGCCAAAGGGGACTCGCCAGGACTTGTTTTGGTCAGTACAAACTTGAGCATCTCAAACTGCCACTCATGTAGCAGCGTGCCTGCTACATGAAGACCGCAAGATCACGAAGTAAAAAAAAAAAAAAAAAATTCGAACGCCGTCGAAGCACGGGGTAAAGCGTGGCCTCCTGATTAAAGCTAAGACGCTGAGAGCATAGGGTAAGAGACGCAGTTTTACGCGTTTCAAAGAAAAACCGAAAAGGAAGCGTCGGGACGCTAGATATTTTGGTGTCTCCACATGGAGATAAGAATAGCGTACCCTAGCGGGGGTGTCATGACTCCGGCATTTTCGATTATCATGCGGCATTCTTTCTTCAGGACTAGACAGAAAGATAAAATATTAGCTAAAGGTGTATAAGCGGCGTGAGACCCAGTAAGGTGAGTTTGTAACACCCGAAATGAGGGCGCCACTGTTGGTTCGAAGCCTGAGCGGAGGAGGTCTTTCTCGGGCTAAAAGTAAGCAGATTCCGTTTCACTTAATCTTGTTTTAACTTTTTCTTGTTTCAACGTCAAGTTTGTGACGGTAAAGAAATAGAAATACCTCGCATGCATAGCCGATTCACGAAGGACACTCAAGCGAAAACGGCGTCGCGTACAGTATGTCAGGACGGCGTCGGCGAGGCCCATCCTATTCTTCATAGATATTGGCTGAACCAAAATGGTATCGGCACAATATTTTTGATTTGAGGAAAATATGGGCAGATTACTGTGTGCTGCCTAAGTTGTACAGTTCCACCTCTTCGTTCATCTTTTGCGATCGGAGACGATTTTTTTTTTTTTTTTTTAACTGAAGTTGAACTGATAAAAGTGATAAACGGGCGACATGTAATTTTCGGCTTGTGGCGAACGGTGAGTTCCCGTTCCGAGTTGCAAAATATATTCTCTATCACTTCCTAATCTTACGGGAATTCTTGTGGCGATTAATTATACTCGATGTTTATACCGCTGTATATCAACAACGGTTTCACCAAAGCAATAAACATGAACGGCTATGAAATCATAGGTGCATTCGACTGTACCCCGATTGCGCCCCTTTCATATCGTGTGAAATAACGGCGTAAAAGTTCTCCAAACACCCGTTTTACAATATTTCAGACGCCATCGCGACACGTGGGGCGTATAAGGGGTGTAATCATCAGCACACCCTTGTTACACCCTACGATATTGAGAAATCGTTTAAAAAGCGTGTAAGAACGGTGTTTTTTTTTTAACTTGTATCCTTCTTACACCCGTTTTACGCGATTATCAGTGTTACAATGTTTAGCGTGTAGGGTGCCTTCATGTTTGCACGCCTGTCTTAGGGTGAGAACAGTAAAGCCTCTGGATAAGTGAAAAGTCTCTACATTGTGAATAAAGGGACATAAATAAATCAGTCTAATTTTCGCCGCGGCGCTTTTTTTTTTCTACTTTGAAGCGAGCGAAAGAGCGTGTTCCAACGCGAGCTCTTATCTTTGACGGCTACGCTACAGTGGCATTTTGTTTCATGCTATTCCTTGGGTATTGGGTTTCACGCGATGATGTGTGCCATATTAGTATGAACAGTCGGTTGCCGCTTGCGGGCACGGGCGTGCATATTTTTGTGAGCTCCCCTCGGTGGACAACAGGGCAAGAAGAAAAAAACAGGGAGAGGAGGAAAGGAAGGAGGGAAGAATACCGCGATTGGCTGACGCAGTCACGTGGTACGCCTCTGCTACGGGCTCTTCTAAGCTGCGTGCAGCCCCCATCCCCCACGCTACCGCCGTTGAGCAGACACTTTGCGCTTTACAATACTTCACGCCCGTCGAAAAATTGCAGTGGTGCAGTGTTAGATATTGGAAGATATCGTTAGCGTGAAAGTGGATAACATCACACACAGGTCTCAATGCTGACGGGGCAGCTATGCTATGGCCGCTTTATGCTTTATTCCGTAGCATTCACGTACGCCAGGACGGAAGGGTGTGTTCAGGCCTAAGGACCCGCGACCGCAGCTAGCGTTCCAAAGTTATTTACGGCCTGGAAATAAACCCAACTGGTTTGTCTTTCGCTAAAACGCTCAGTGTATCTACTGATTTCCTTATTCGCAAGACGCCTCTACGGCCTCGTGCGAATGCGAAGTCAGCCCTACCTCGATGTTCAACTAGCCGCTTGCCAGCACTATTCACGGGCGCAACATCGTTCGCCCGTTGCTGGCCTCAACAGGAATTGCGCCAGTAAGGTAAGTACACTCTCAAAAAAAAGGGTATCACCTTACACCCTTTTGTCCCATATAATACACCCCAAAACTTCATTTTGACCTACAGCGCCCTATAGTCGACCAGACGGGCCCAAATTTTACTAGGGGCTTGATAACGATGCGATATAACTTATTAAATTGCTAAAGTACGTATCAAAAACCAAAGAAACAAAACACGGAGCTTTAGCAGTACGGTCAAGAAAACTCCGATAGTCTTTTTCGTTGTGAATAATACGTACATCAGCTATATTAATAAGTTGTACCACACGGCTATCAAGCCCCTCGTAAACTTTGGGGCCGCCTGTTCGATTATGGGGCGCTGTACGTCGAATTGAAGTTTTGGGGTGTATTATATGGGACAAGGGGTGTAATAATACACCTTTTTTTCTGAGAGTGTATGTGAGACGCCAACGGAGCACAGGCGGTTATTTCGACCGCGAGTGCACATGTGAATTGTGCTTTGCATATAAACTGTCACGCCTCTGCAAAAGTTAATCGCGCCCTCCTCAGCTAGTCGCGATGGGGAACTGCGTTGTCCCGCTGTCGGCGAAAGATATTTCTAGATGTCAGCTTTTTTGTGCTCTACTGCAGAAGGTACTAAAGAGTAAACGCAGCTGCTTCGACCAGTGCATTTGTTGCGTGAGCACTCGAGGGGCCGAAGCATGCCCGCGGGCAGCGTGCACACACTAAACATTGTAACACCCATAATCGTGTAAAAAGGGTGTAAGAAGGGTGTAGGTTAGGAAAACACCCTTTTTACACGCTTTTTACACGATTTCTTAATATCGGTGGGTGTAAAAAGGGTGTGCTGCCGTTTTACACCCTTTGCACGCCCTCTTTACGCCCCACTTGCATCGATGGGGTCTGAAATCGTGTAAAAAGGGTGTATGGGCGAATTTTACGTCCTTCATCCACACGGTGTGAAAGGGGCGTAATGGTGATGCTGTCAAATACACCCATGATTTCATAGCCGTTCATATTTATTGCTTTGGTGAAACTGTTGCTGATGTACGGCGGTACAAACATTGAGTATAATTAATCGCACTCGGAGTCGCGTAGGATTAGGAAGTGCTAGAGAATAGTTTTTGCAACTCCTATTGAACTATTCGTCCGACACGAGCCTAAAATTAAAAAAAAATACGTTTCGCGCGTGCATCAATTTTTTCGGTACAACTTTGATTTAAGAAAAAATCATCTCCGCTCGCAAAAAAAAAAAATGAACGAAGATGTGTAGATATACAACCTAGGCAGCACACAGTATTGCGCTGTTGCGGAATTAAATCGGAAAGATTGTGCCGATATTATTTTGGTCTAGCCAATATCTGTGAAAACGTGGCGCCGTTTTTGGTTGACTGTCAAGAGTGTCCTGCATGAATCGGCTATGCCGGCAAGTTATCTCTATTTCTTGACTGCCCGAAATCCGACGTTAAGGAAGAAAACAAAGCAAGACTAAGCGAAATAGAATCTGCTTACTTTTAACCTGAGAAAGACCTTTTAAGCTGAAGACTTGAACAAACTGTGGCGCCCTCATTTCGAATATTACAAACTCACCTGACTGGGTTTCGCAATACTTATTGCACCTTCACTTAGACTTTATTTTGGAGTGTAGCTCTGAAGAAACAATGTCGCAAGACAGTCGAAAGTGCCGGATTAATGACACCCCCAGGGACGCGACTCTTATCTCTGCGTAATGACACCACAATATCTAGCTTCCCGACGTTTTTTTTTTTCTTCTTTTTTTTTCTTTCTTGTTTTCCGTTTTTTCTTTGGTACACGTGAAACCGCGTCTTCGACGGCGTTCAATATTGTTTTTCGTATTTATTTTGTGATCTCGCGGTCCGCACCAGAGCATGCGCGTCTACATGAGTGGCAGTTTGAGACGCTCACTGTACTACGCAAAGCAAGTCCTGGCGAGCCCGATTTCGTGACCTTCCCTGGACAGGACCTTCCCTGGTGGCAATACAAAGCAGCAGAGGGAGATTAGCTGCTTTGTCCAACCCCCTTTGACCTCGTCTTCTGATAAGCCTCCAAACCTTCTTTTCTGCCTTCGTGTTGCTGTGAGCGAGTGCGAAGGCCGCTTCTAGCAAATCAGAGGGGTGGCGCGAAACACGTGACCACTCTCCGTAGGACAAGGACGCTTGAACGAAAATTTGTCACGTGACTCGCTCTGACGCGCTGATGGGCTACTGGGGCCGTAGTCTTTGCCGCATGCCAAGTTATGGTGAGTTGTAGGGGCCACGTAGGCCCGGTTTACAGAAAGAGGGGCGCCGGTCAGTGTAGTCCTGTTTTTCGTGCATTTCAGTCGTGGCCGCGATTTTTCGTCGTCAACGGCCGGAATACATCCATGCCAACTTTTCGGAAATGGTCGTTTATTTCGTCGGAGTCCATGGAATTATTGTGCTGTGTTTGTTGAACGCGTTTCGACAAAGAGCTGCTCATCGGCGGCCACGAGACTTCCGTTGATTGTGATCGACCGCCTTCAACCTCGGCATTGTTTTGCGTTGTTTTGTGCTGTCCGAATCGGATTACGCATCTATCGCGACACAGAGCTGCTCATCGGCGACCGCGAGACTTTCGTTGAATGTGATCGACCACCTTCATCCTCGACATTGTGTTTGTGGATAGTTCTGTGCTGCCCGAATCGGATTATGCATCTATCACGGATTACATGAGATTGCTGTTTTATCTGTAAGTACTCTGCAAGCATGCTTCTGATAGTAGTCCAAGGGGGCTATGTTCGACAAAAGTTTCGTTTCTTCTAAAAAGAAACGGAAGTGACGGAAGCGGCGATATCGCGTTTGATTGGTCAGAAGGTCAAATGGCGAAAATAGGTAACTTTCGTCATTTGAACCTCTAACCAATCAAACGCGATATCGTCAATTCCGTTTATTTTTAGGAGAAGCGAAACATTTGTCGAACATAGCCCCCTGTTTCCGTTTCAATAGACCATTTTACTGTTTACAAACATGAACTGCCACTTACGTCTCAAGAAACTCCCGGTCGTACCGTCTTTGCAAGCCTGCCAGTTTCGTCCACGTGACCAGTGCAAGAAAGCATAAACGTCACAAGAAAAGTACAGTTGGAGATTCAATTAGGGCTTTCGGTTGTACAATTTGGAGGGGTTATGAAACAATATCCGGTTGAAATATTCATGACCTTACACGCACGGACCGCCACTCATTTAGAAGCGTCTTGGTCGTGGTGAAATTGCGAGGATTAAAGAGAACTATTTCTTTCAGTCTTGCCTTCGCCAAGTTTAATGACGTTCGCGTGAACGTAGCTTTGCCCTTTGGTACGCTTGTAATTGCACACACTTGCTCGCATAAGCAGAGACATGGCTGCGGCCAGATGACCTGCTTGCTATCGCCTCTAGAGAATTTTGTAGAACCTGTTAGAACCTTGATCAAATAATAAAAAGTGAACCATGCATTTGCAGTCGTTTTTTTGTGGTCTTTTTGGGGTTATTACGCCCTACTTTATGGAGGTTGCTAATCGCGCCTTTTTTATTTCTCTTTCTGGCCGTGATAAACCCAATTTAGAGGGCGTCCTGCGCAATCATAACACCCTAATAAAAAGGTGTAGAGTAGAATCACGCCCTAACTTAAGGGTGTTCGGAGTAACGCCGTCCTTTAAGGATGTTAGGGAAAACACCCTATTTTAGGGGTGTTTGCTACACCCAAATGGGTGTTAGTTATAGGACAAGTCATTTACACCCGCAAGGGTGTTACGATGTTTAGTGTGCACGCACTCGTACCACCCACAGCGCTGCGCATATTTGACGCCAAGTGTAGTGATTATTTTACAAAATTAGCGAAAGAAGTGGGCAGTGAGAAAATATTACAAAAGCCGACTGGCCATTTACTGTCATCGTTTTCACCTGCAGCGACGACTGGGCACGTGTGTGAATGGATTGGCTGATGTCAAGGGCTGTCCTTGCTATGCTTACCTTAGCCCCTGCAATATGTGATATGCAGATATGCCCACAATGCTATGTGCATGCATGCTGCAGACAGCAAGTGTCAGATTAGTCCTAGATATGGTCACCTCAAATTATATTCAAAGGGTTGTATGCACACATGTCTGCAAGCCGCCGATAGTTTTACGCGAGTAGTTTGGAGCCTGTGATAGACACAGTGTGAGGGCTGGCTTTGCCTGCCTTACCTCCATCTTTCTTTGCGACTAGAAAAGCTGGCCCAGCTGGCACCAGGCAGTGGTGAAACGGTAGCCTAGACATGAAGGGAGACGGAACTCAGCTAGCATAAATTTTGCTTCAGCAACTGGGTTTCAAAATGCAGCTGCGAAAAGATGCACTGCAAGTTCGGCACGGGTTTAAACATTGCCATCGAGGCTTCCTTTTCCAGTAGCTACAAAAATAAGCCCTCTCATCTCAGTCTGTCTTCTTTTCAAAGCTTGGTGATGTTAACCACTTGCGAAGTTCCACCAAACTAAATTGCCACTACAAAATACTGGCACTTCTGGCCGCACGACCTCCCATGGGGCATGTGCAGTCGAACTATGGAATGCCTATTTTTTCTTAAACCGAGACAAGACATTCTCAGAGGATCAGCATGCTCGACTATATGCAGCAGTCTCGACAAGAAAACTCCTTCGTGTGTCTGGCCTTCATTTTTTACACAAGTTTACAAATCCATCCATTAATATTAGGCACTCACGAGAGCAAGTTTACATCAGTAGTACTGGCAGTGCAACAGATGGCGATCAAATACACCCAAAAGAAAATGCAAAGAAGGCGTTACAAAAGCTGTTCGCTGGCACTGGGGAAAATTGCTAAGGAATGGTGCACAACCTGTCTGCCCGGGGAAGCTTGATACGTAGTCAGCCTACCTGTGATCAGACTGCCTCAGGCAAATGGCCCTTAGGCTTTCTCTGCACACTCGCCTTTGAGTGTTCTGCACTTTCCCTAGAGGTGCCCACCCACAAAGAAAAAAATGTAATTTCTTCTGGTCCTCGCACCACTCACGTGCACGGTTCATGACGGCTTCCTTCCTGGAGCAGCTGTCTTCATAGATCTTGTTTGAGCACAGGGGATGGATGAACGTCCGATAGTGCCAAATCCAGCGAGTAGGGTGCGTAGGATAAGAGTTCTAAGCCACATTCATGGAGAAGGCAGTGGGACAGGGCGGAATGTCTTGGAGAAAAATCACACCACCCAAGTTTTCCGTGATGTTTATCGGCAATAGCGCATAAAAATTTCAAGAAAACAAGCCGTGCTGGATGGATTGCTTTTAAAATGATGTGGAAAAAAAAACTACACACTGTCACTTTTTTAATGTGTTTATTCTTATGTAGTCTCACTCAGGGTTGAGCAGTATCGCGATACAAATGTATCGCGATAGTATTTCAGAAATACATTTCGCATCTGTATTTTTGTATCGCGATACATTTTTTCACCAGTATCTGTATTCCTGTATCAAAATACATTCGGAATGTTTCTTTGTATCGCGATACAATCAGAATGAAATGTATTTCGTTACATTTCTTGAAAAATACTCCCCCCCCCCCCCCCCCCCCCAACGAAAAAAAAAAAAGAAGCAAGTCCGAATGCATTTTTCTTTTTACTTCTGAGGGCACCAGAGTCAAGGAGATGCTGGGGCATTGTTAATATACTGACCAAGGTTCTTTTTGATTCTGCAAACTATTTTTCTAAGCGTCCTCTTATCTCTTCTGAGAAGTGTTGCGCAGTCGGTGACTCAAACCAGGTGGCGTGCCAGGAGTGGAGTTAGAGCATTTTCTGCCGCAGGTCCTTAGGGAGGGATTTCTTGAGTCATTGTTTGCTGGCATCCAATGCCCGCTGCTAACCGTCTCTCTCGCCCTAGCGTACAGAGAATACTCTGTACGCTAGGGCGAGAGAGACGGTTAGCAGTGCCGGCTGGGTGTATACACCCAGCCGGCAAAGCTCAGTCACATTCCGTTGCAGCACCAGCCTGGCGATGGTTGACTTGAAATAGTAGGAAGTCTCACGCTGTGAAGTTTAACACATATTCGAATGCATCTGCGGCTGCGACCGTAACATTGCACGGTTCAAGGGTACGTCATCAGCCGACATGAACGTGACCCGCTGCTCTGGTGATCCGAAACCCAGAAGGAGGCCAGAAGTGGCCTCGCTGTGCCGACCCAGACTTCGTACACCTGCGACTCGCCTCGAGACCGCTGCTTCTTGGACAGCTCGCACCTGTGCCGGCAATATCAGTTCGCAATCCACGAGGTCTCTGTTTGGATAATGCTAGGCAAAAATTGAGGACTGGAATCCGTGCGTCGGTGGCGGAGGCTTGGTAGTAAGGACCTTCAAAAACGGGATGCTACCGTATCGTTTTTTCAACCGTAACGGTAAATAAGACATGTATTCTAAGATGCTTCAGGTGGTCCACTATTTTCAAAAATTCCAAATGAAACTGCATGCACGATCTTCAACGAGGTAACCTACAACGAAAGTACGTATTGTCATTTCATACAGCAGCGTAGTAAAGTTTCATGTTCAAGGCCGCACCTACAGATAAAGAATACTAGTTCATTCCACCGTGACATCATGTGATCAATGTTGAGAGGATTCCCTCGTCAAACAGACAGGATGTCATGGAAGGGACCGCGGTCAGCCCTTGATGGAATGTTTTTTTGGGCCCATTGAAGACTCCTTGTCGTCCCAAACCACTACCTTCAAGGCAAAGTGCCAAGCCTACAGGGAAGTAATTTCGGGATCGAAAACATCCACTTCAAACTTCAAGCTTCATCTCAGTTTGCGTATCAAGAATTTGGAAAATGTATTGCACTATCAGTATTTCTGTATTTGTATTTCTGCCCTCCCTAAAATGTATTCCTGTATTTGTATTTCCAAATACTTTTGCCTATTTTAAAAATGTATTTCCGATACGTATACCGATACATTTTTACAGATGTATCTTAGTATCACTATTTTAGCTACCATTTTAATGTATCCCAGCATTTAGTTGGAGATACATCTTCAGACTTTATCCCAGTATTCGTATTTCCAAATACATTTTTGAGTATTTCTGCCAAAACCTGGGTCTCACTGCTTCTCAAACATCGCACATAGGAATCCAATTTGAGGGGTAACCATTTTAAGTAACCATCAAATAAGTGAAAACTATTAGTGGTCAGAGTAAAGAGGGACGAAGTGGAAGAAGTAGTAAAGCTTAGTTGATAGTCAGCAGTGAGAGTGTCCCGTTCCTTCCTTTGTGTGTTCGTGTATTTTGTAGAAGCCGACGCCTATAGGCCGACATGTACCAACTTGATCAACTGATCCCCATACGTATTAGTATACAATACCTTTGAAAGTTCAAACTATGTGTACTTGGGATCAGGAATAATGACGACAGTGCTCGCTGTACTGGTGCTTCGAGCTCAAGCATCATTCCTCTGATTTCACAGCATGGAATAAACAAATGCATTCTCCACGCTCCACTGTAGCAGTTTTAAGGAATTGCCACACCAGTTATTATGTTAGCCACTTTACAACACTAGCGGCAAGATCACAGACGGCTACGCAGAAAGCAGTTCCCTGGTGAGCAGGGTCCCACCCGGAAGCTCTTCAAGCATGACATGCCACATCCCTTTTGTCACTGACACCCGCAGACAGATGGGGCTTGCATCTCGTTATAGTCATAGCCTACTTCGAGGGCAATGAGGCCTTCCGTAAAATACCGAGCATCCACCCAATCCAAGCGCCCACCCCCAAATTTTGCAACATTTGAAAAAAATGTGCACAGTACACATACGTATATAGTATGTTCATATGATAGCCTAACAAGCACCGCCGCCCAACTTTTTGTGATTATCCCCAAATTTTGAGTGGGCGCTTGCGCGGTATATAAGGTAGTCTGCCACTCAAAATCGAGCTTTTCTTGCCTCGGAATTTGGATGAAGACCATCTATATTGTCACGAATTAAGGCGACGAGAAGGCAAAAAGTAAATTGAAAATAAAGGTTTAATGGGCGAACTTGTGCCAACCAAAAATAAGTAACGAAAGAGCGTCGGGGCAGCAGAAAAGCAGGCGGCGATTCGGCCTGCTTTTCTGAGCGCGAGCGAGACTGAGACTGACTCGACAAGGTCGCGGGTAGCTGCTTATCTGCCGTGCGTCATTATCTCGAAAATTCGGCAAAGAAAGTTCGAGCGTCGCGCGCTCGGGGCGAGGATGAACTGGCACTTTCGAGAATAACAAAGCAGAGGGAAAGTTACGTCTGGTGCGAGAATGAACGGGAATCTTCTAGAGGACCGTGACCAAGCGTTGGTTTCTTGGCTCTGCGGGCGGCAATACGACTCATAGAAGCTGCACACCAAGAAAAAGATAGTCAGGGCTGGGCAGATGTACTCGAAAACCTATTTCAATAAAATTATGCACTACATGTACTGGGAGGATAAAATACAAAAAAAAAACAGATACATTTCTCTTGACAAGTGCTGCAACAGAGTATTATTGAACACGGATACTGAAATGCGCAACAATCCAGAAATTGCAAGATTGTGAACACTGACCGGATAATTACCGAATGTCAGATTAATTTTTTTGCAAAGAGAAGACATTAAGAAAGGATGTGCACCCACATGCACACATAAGGTTTCTTCAATTCGCTTGAAATGCCTGAACTAGTTCACCAGTGGAGGAACTGGCACATTCAATTCAACCGGAAGTTGCACGGCCGCTGCACCTGCACCTTTGATCCTTCCCAGTTCTGAACGAGTTTAGACCCAGTTCCTCAAAACCTGGCTCCGGACTCAGGTCAGAGTCTGTGCAGAAGCAGACAACACTCGTTGTCCGTTTCTGTTCGCGATGCCATTTCTCCGCGCTTTTTGCTCAAATGTCTGCGATGTTTAAGAATAACGCCGAGACCAGTTATATTTCCTCTCAATTATAAAAAATCTACCGCGGTCGATGCGGAATCGAGATCCTAACCGAGGGTAGGAATTTGCTCGATCATAATATTGTGAAAGCGTTCTACGTACCTGATTGCACAGGTTTGGTTCTTTTGTGGTAAGCGTTGTAAGATTGGTTCACAAAAATTGTTTCTTTTTGATTCTACGTGATGCTGTGTTCATATTCTTCTCAAAAGACATTCGAAAAGTATCACACTCTTGATAGCCCCGACGTTCAATAGCACTTGGATGCAAACCGACGACTCCGATACATTGCAGAAGTCTAGGATTTAGTACATTGACACTCGCATGCCCCTGTAGCTGAGCATAATACTGCAGGTTTTGTCCCCTGGTATCTGTGGCCGCCCACCAAAGGAAATGAAAAGATACGCTGAGAATCGGCATTGGCTTGGTAGGTCCACACGGATTTTTTTTAAGAATCAGAGTAAACGCTTCAACTTAATGTCAAAGAGACGGCCGATAACTATTTTGGCCAAGGCGCTCTCGTAGGCCTTAGTTTTCGTAGTGACTGTTACCAGGCGCTGCCGTCAGTAACTCCAGACATGAAATCATCCTGACACCACGAATCTCTCGTTGAAATGCGAAATTCGAGAGTCTTAGAATGTATCTACTATTACTAAATAAATGTGAAGTACACGAACGCTTATGGAGACGATAGTAAGTGGTTGGCCATTAAAAATGCACAGAAACGCATGTCATGCAGAAACAATTTTTAGTACACTCAAATAAAGAAACATTCACAGAAAGGATTGTTTTTATATTTTAATACTAATGAAATGCAAATAGTCTCATCAAACCACGAGTACTTAAATGTAGCATACGACATGGAGTGAAGAAACAAGAGCCAACAGGTGCAGGCATTAACGACTCTGCGTCTTAGTAGAAACTACGCTAAGATTTATGTGCCTCGCCGGCACGTGCTCTATCCATGCTCAAAACGACGGCACGAACTCCCGCTCGTGCTGGAGGTCGTGCCGTCGCTTCGTCGTGAGATACGATACTGTGCTTGCTCTCGGCGCTTTTTGCAATAAACGGGTCAACGCAATATATTTTTGCAGCGATGCGTGTCGATGTCCCAAAATACTCGGAACTATATTGGCATTTTTAAATTGTCCGCCCTCGGCGGAAATGAAAACATCTTCTCTTCACACCCGAGCGACCCCGACTCTGCTCGCGTTATTATATTTACCGATCGAGGCAACTTCCCATTTCTAAAAACTCCAATAAAGCTGCGCAAATGCTGGTTTCTTCGCGTTAAAAAAAACAAAACTGTCTTCCTGTTTGAAAAAAAAAAAATCTAGTCCGCTTATGCGAAAGCAAACAAATACACTCCAAGAAAAAAGGGAGCGTGGCTTGCTCCCTCCGGGGAGTAATACGCTGCCACTGCCATTAGTATCCTAGAGAAACAATGGTAACGGGAGTAACTGTTGCGCCCCGTCCGTTATTCCCTCGCACTAGCAACGTTGGGACTAACTGTTACACCATGTCAAAGGCGCCCCGAAGACCACCTTTTAAGCCTTTGTACATAGGCCCCTGGGGCAAACTGTTACACTGCTTCAATCGAACCCCAAGGACCAACTGTTAGGCCCTTGCACTTAGACCCCTGGGACTAACTCTTACACCGTTTCAAATGAGCCCCGTGCACCAACTGTTAGGCCTTTACAATTGGACCCCTGGGCGTAAACGTTGCGCCATTGCGTTTAGACCCCAGGGATTAAAGGTTACTTTTTTGCATTTGGTTCCTAGCAGCAAAATTTTGAACCCTTAGTGTTATTCCTCTTCAACTAAAGGTTGCGCCTCACAAGCAGTGTTGTAGGCGTTACCGAAAAAAAGTAACAAACTACGTTACCCGTTACCCGCAAGTAAATGTAACGCGTTGCCATTCTACGTTGCATCAAAATAAGAAGAAGAGGCTACCGTTACCGATAAATAGTAATGCACGTTACTTATCAGTTACGTTTTTAAAATTATACATTAACACAGTTTACTGTCCTGGCGTTACAGGCATGCATACGCGTCATTATTTACGAACTTTTTGTGTCCATGCAGACACTGAATGTAGTTTCTTTACCTTTCTTAAGGATGAACCTAAATACTTACAAAAATGCAAAAAAAAAAGAACTTACATAACTTGGCGCTTGAAACACGAAAAAATTTCCCTGTAATTTTTTAAGTCTTGTGAAGAAAAAGTAACGAGTGGCGTAACCACGTTGCCCGTTACTCTAAATAACCAACGTAGGTACGTTCCCGTTACTGTTTTGAAAAAGTGACGAGTATGTTACACGTTACCGAAAAAAAGTGACGCGTTACCAGTAACGCCGTTACCACGAACACTGCCCACAAGTTACGTAGAATTGAAGAAACCAGCCTTGCGCAAGTCAACAGGTTGCCTAGTGTACCTCAATCTCTGTGCCCGCAATCTGAGGGAGGCTTATTGCGGAGAAGGCGCCGTGTAACCGAGATTTCAGTTGCACGTCAAAAGATCCCCAGGTAGTCGAAACTAATCCTCAGTCATCCGCTGGGGCGTGCCAGATGCTCGTCGTTGGTCTGGCACGTAAAACGCCCAAATTTGATTTTGATTACCTCAATCTCAGAATCAGAATTGTGCAGTTAAGGTTAAACATAGCTTTATTTCCTAGTAGATACACATCGCATTGAAGGATGATACAAGTCGAAGTTCCTGAGGGGTAGAATCCACAATAAGGACGGATTTCTAAGAGTGCACTTACGTCGACGATGGCTCGGAGTCTGGGATGCCTATTTAAAGCGGTCGTGTTCCAAGCACCGTTTATTGGGGCACTGGCTTCTTCTTCTTGCCTTGCTTGTTCGCGAGAAATTTGGATTATTAGTAACACTGGCAGCGTGAAATCCCCGAACGCTCGAAAAACGTATGAGATACGTATAACACATGTATGTTAAGATAGATAGGCTGCGTAAGTGCTACAATGGATACGATATAACATGCAAACTCTTCACAGCAGACCACCGCATTATTATATTTATAGTAGACCGTTCGCGGCGAATTACGGACCCACCGTGTGCGTGCTCAATCTACGCTTCAAAAGGACGGCCCGAGCTCCCGCTAGCAACGCGAAAGTCTAGTGTACGATCGAATAAATTTCTCCATTAAGGATGGTTTTCAGATGCAGCGAAGCGCTGATGTAACGTTGTTCACGTGTCGTCAGCTACTTCTCTTCTGCCATGAGCAACAATTTTGACGGTGGGATACTGAGCTGGTCAACGCTCCCGTCAGCACGCGCTTAGCGCGAGGACAGCGCTATGCTTGTAGCGCTTCGCTGCATGTATGAACAGGCCTTTATGGTCAGGCGGCTCCCCTGCCAGGGTCTGCAAAACACAAAAAAAATGAGCCATAGGTAGAGTTGGCGTTTCGCTCGATACGATTAAATATCAGGGTAGCTAAACACGTGGAGCAAAACATTCTTCGCTTTTTGACGTAGCGGGAGGAGTGACTAAAATAACGCCGCAAAGTTTCCTCCTCCCTGCGCGCGCTAAACTTCGCAACTTTTGATGAAAAATCCCCCACGATCCTAGGCAATCCACGAGAGCACGAGACAGCGCGGGGAGGCGAGCGTTCACGCTGCTCGTTGTACGTTGTCTTTGAGCTCTCTAGCGCCGACAATCCCGTCATGCCTCGCCCAGGCAAGGAGCGACAGCAGACGACGAGAATTCGTCTGCTATGATGCGGCATTCCCACAGCGGAACTGAAAGAAAAAGTTTGTTTTCTGCTCGAAATCGCGTCTCGCGGGCCACAAACTCAAACGCGAGCTTGAATTGTAAGCGTCTGATATTTCACGAAGGGAGGAATCGACGACCCGTGCTTTATTCGCAAAATGAGTCGTTTTGTTGCCGTACAGACGCTGAAACCTACCAGTGTGTAATGGAAGGCCCAGGCCAAACAGAGAGGCCGCGAGATCTCATATCATCTGTGTGCGGGTGAAAAGTGGAACATTTTTTGACAAAGCTCCCACAGCAGAAACCTGTGACGCATTCACTCAGCGACCGGGAAGGCTAAACATGGAGTCGTTGCCCGAGGCTCAAGCAAAGTCATATTAGAACGACAGCATTCTTGCCCCGTCGTATTTTGTTTTGAAAAAGCTCTCGTTCTCAACGCCCTTACCAGGGAAATAAAAAGTCTTACGAAACGTAATGCTAGATGTTCCAAAGAACTAGATTTAAGCCGTATCCTTTCAGTGGTTCACTCATAATACTATGCTTAAAACGAAGCAAGCTCTTGCACGTACAGTGCCATCAATTTTCTCAAGTGTATGCTCTTTTGTAGTCGGCTTGTTTCGGAAACTTACGCCGTCTGTAGATATCTTTGACAGCCCAGTTTCTTAATTGGAAGTCATCGCAAATATAAGTTACACGTTGCAGCAACCAATGCTTATAGACAAACGATGGCAGCGACTGCGCTCTCGCATTCCCACCCATGACGTCGAACACAAAGGTGCTACTTTCGGTTTGAGGTCGGTACTTTACCACAACATCTATGGCGACAGCATCAGTCTGCACTCGGTGCATTCGGCAAGTTCGTTCCTGACCTGTTCTCCGTGCAGCACTCCGCGGGTGCAATGCATAAGAACTCTCACAGTGCTAGTCTGGATCGCGGATCGGGAGCCCGTCACTGGCCTCACCGGATGTCACTGCTTGACAACAGGCAATACGCCTCGTCCTGTCTAGTTCTCCCTTCGTTTTCGTCCTTGTTGTTTTGGCTTATTACACCATGAGGCAATACACGCACGTCTAAGGGAGAAACAGGCAAAAATTGCAAGCTTTGTGCGTGGTGCTCGAGGGCGAGCATTTTATGACGTGTTGCGATGATTATATCGGGTTCTTGGAGATCAAATAGACATTCGTAAAACATTCGAACATCGATAAAAAAAAGGGGCCGGAGCATTACCGGCTTCACCGACGTCGCTTGCTTCGGTTGCTAAATAAATGGTACGTTCAACGATTGAACAGCACGCTCCGAGTTTCAGTTTGTCACGGAAGCCCTCACAGCAGTTCAAAGAAAAAGCTTTCACCATGAAGTACTATGTACAAGCGGTTAAACCGAAGCGAACGTCCCCAGTACAGGCCATCTAACTTATCGTTTGCTGAGCTTTGATGACTCCGAAATCACGGATGACTCCACAATAACTCTCGGTAGCCCTTGTCTCATTAAACACATCCCAGTTAACGCCCAACAAAGTCTCCCTCGACCCTCAATCACATAACATTTAGTTAAACAAGATTGGTATTCTAACGAGTTTAATATTCTTGCCCACAATATTAACAGTTATTTGCGGAAACATGATAGAAGTTTCATGGTAGAGAACAACCTACTAACGTAATAAAATTTAGTTTTCTTGTTTCTCCTATAGCATGCATAAGATCGTGTCAAGCGATGACTGCCGGTGATGCCGCTGAACCCCAGAAATACTAGCCTTTATCCGCGATCTAGCCTCCTAAGAAATTAGTGGTGCCAATGCTATTAGACATAAATCGCTTATTTGCATCGGTACACCCCTACCTGGCGGATGTCGGGACGAGGCGTAAAGCCGTACAAACGGCTAATATTGAAGCCGGTTTTCAGCCGAAAATGCCTCGACACTCGCCAAGAAGAAACGTGCTGTTTCGGCGACTCGTTTGTGTAATTTATTTGTTCAGTCATTTTATTGGGTCCCGGGCCACTGTGTACACCCCAAAAAGAAATGTACTGTGGTAATTACACCTTGACGAGAAGCAGGCACGTAGCCAGAATTTTGTTTAAGGGTGGCGCCCATGACAAAGTGCTCAATGAGCGGGAGGGGGGAGAGGAGGCCCCAGCATAAAGGAAGATTTTAAAGGGAGGGGAGGGCCGGGCCTTATGCCCCCCCCCCCCCTCCCCCTGGCTACGTGCCCGACAAGAAGAGGTATTGTAGTTTTACATCTTTATAAAAAGATGTAGTGCATTATCACACGTTTTAAGAAACGTGTTTGAAAAATCACACATTTTTAAAGGTGTGAGGTTTACATTTTCTTATAAGGTCTATTGCTACACTTATTAGGGTGTTAGTTATAGGACACCCCACTTAAGTGTATAGCCTGACGAGAAGGGGTATTGTAGTTTTACATCTTTATAAAAAGGTGTAGTGCATTATCACACGTTTTAAGAAACGTGTTTAAAAAATCACACATTTTTAGAGGTGTGAGGTTTACATTTTTTATAAGGTCTATTGCTACACTTTTTAGGGTGTTAGTTATGGGACGCCCCACTTAAATGTATAGCCTGACGAGAAGGGGTATAGCAGTTTTACATCTTTATAAAAAGGTGTAGTGCATTATCACACGTTTTAAGAAGCGTGTTTAAAAAATCAAACATTTTTAAAGGTGTGAGGTGTACATTTCTTTTATAAGGTCCATCGCTACAATTATAAGGGTGTTAAATATGGGACACCCCACTTACATGTATAAAGGTGTGAAAATGTTTAATCTGTATATACCCCTAACGAAAGAAAATCTCTTTTATGTGATTACATCGCGTGCCGATGAAACGATCTGTCGATGACACGTAGTTCGATGAACTGATTTGACCGCCAATGAGTGACGACTGCCAGTAGAATTTCCGGGAAATAATTCTGCCGGCTGCCCGGAGACTCGACCCTACCCAAGAATTAGCCTGGTTCTTGTTTCTTTCCCAACATTCTGAATTGTATACCAGTTTATTAATACCTCTCTGGACATTACAAAAAAAAAAAAAAAAAGAAACGATGGCAGCCGCAAAAACGCTGACAGCCCGGCTCACAGTCATGTGAGCGACTGACAGGTGCTCGTCAGTCGCCACCATGCCTTGAAAGCTACCGGTTCCGAAGAACCGGAGCGCGCAGAGAACTTTTTGTTCCACGGTCATGGTAGACGCCATTGTCAGCCGCCTCAAAGTTCGGGCGCCGAACGAAGCTCGTCGCAGAGTCAACGCACAACGGCTTTCAATAGCCGGCACTGTCGCCGAAAATTGTCGTCGGGGAGTTGAAAGGCGTCCCCGGTGGTCTCAGTAGCGACGCCGACAGTGGCGGAAGATAAGCTCGGCCGCAGCGTACGGCACCGCCATGTTGACAAAGTTTAACTTCGCCTCGATCCGAAGCGAAGATCTCGAGCTCAAACCACGGCTCTCGCAAAGTTCGGAAACGTCACTTTGACGTCAGCGACAACTTCGACAAACGAGGTTTCTTTTTTACACAAACTTCTGAGGGATTTTGAGCGTCAGCAGGTCGCCTAGGGACAATCTGCAAAGCATTAATTTTTGCTTGGCGTAGGGATGTATGGAAAATTGGTCGCTACGCCATCGGCCAAGCCGTTCAATCAGCGGGCTCCTCGCTCCCCTCACACGTTGCACGCGCGGCTCGATGAACTTTGCTACATTCTGCCTCTCTCAAAGAAATGAGCGTTCGAATGACTGACACCTCGCTCGGCGCGACGTCAGCGTCGCGAGATTCCAATTAGCGCGTTCCGCAAACTTCGGGCACAAAGTTGTACTTGAGTTTAGCGACCCAGGGTCGCTAAACTCGTCAAGTCCACTAATCTGCAACAGAGTGGAGACTTTAAGCAAAACTGTTATCGTGTTCCGCGTACCGAGCTACCAGAAAATCCTTTCAAGCGTGCTTTTAAATGCGCATCCGAGTACACGACCGCGGGACGCGCGCTTTAATGCGTGCTTTAAAGGCTCCGGTAGAGCGATGCGCGGAACACGGCAACGGTTTGCCCAAAGTTCGTAAAAACTCCATTACTAGCAAGTGGGAATGTTTCTGGGTGCCATATCATTTCCGAGAGGGACCTTGAGGATACATTAGCTTTTCAGCGGTAACAAAAATTTATGGAACATAAAAGAGTTACAAATATCTTATTTGGTATTAAAAGTTATTTAATTCTCACTTGCAGTAGCGAAATCGCTCTAAGTCTAGACGTGGAAGCTCGTTCTACAATGACGCATATGCTTCAAAGCCCCGGAAAATACTTCGTGGTACTATGAATAATTTGTACTCAGATTAATCCGCTGAGCATCGTACACACACTCAGCACCTCTAAGCCGCTTAAAAATATTATATAAAAGCTATTATGCCCTTCTTTCCCCGAAAGCCTTCCCTGCCTTCTTTATTACTACGACTTACAAATCAAAATAAGGAGGAAACTTTACGCGTGAAAATATTGCATATGGGGGTCTCCATCACCCTTCCCCCCCCCCCCCCCCCCCCGGCCCTTCTCTTCTAATCCTTAAGCAAAGGAGATTTTGACACGGGAGTTCAGGAGGATCAGAACTGCGAACTTCGATAGCAAGACGGAAGCAGAGACGCCGTTGCCTTACAAGTCGGCTTGCCAGGAATTCACTAATTAACTTCTGCCCAGGGTTTCCACACGCCATATGCCGCCCTGAACATAAACACGGTGTTTAATCAGCGTTTCAGGTATTTTCTGAGGGTTAAAGATTCGCGTTATTAATATTTTGATTGAACAGCCTCCTTTTATGATAATTTAGTTTTGTTTCTTGTAACAGCCGACTTAGTAAAAAAAAGGTGCAGTACACTACTTCCACAAATCTGCTAGTGCGTGCGTTGCAATCGGGGAACCTGTAAGCCAGGGGCGCAGCGCTAATGTATTCTTCTTCCCACTGATTTTCCAATGCAAAGCGTGGAATTACGCCGCGACGAGGCAGTTGGAGTTTTGGAATAAGCCTATTGCGGCTGACACGTTTAGGGAGATGTAGTTAGTGGTCAAAATACTGTAAACGGCATTATTTATGTGGGCTTGATACTTGCGAAGTATAGGTTCCGGGAAGATTGTGCCGGCACAAAGCGGTATTACCCCCAAAAAGATAGAGTGGCGCAATCTGTTGACTCTTCGTCGTGATGTAGTGCCATGGATCACATGAACGCTTCTGCGCTTCCGTGGTAGCATGTAGGTTGATGGACAGTTTTCACAATTCCTGTTTGATTGGTTCATTTGAACCATAGTTTGGGCTTGCGTGTGATATAATTTTTGCTGTGTTCTTATCGTCAAAATTGAGCTCAAGCACCGCGACACCACTAGCGTCACAACGTACAGACTTGGACCCAATGACCCAGTTTCGTGATATCGTACTGACCACGACCAAATCGGTCGTCATCGTGGCTTTGGAGCTTTGCCAAGCGACCGAACAGGTAAATTCTGGGATAGCGAAATTTCTGGAACGAGTTTTCTTTTTTACTGGCTGTCGGAAATGGGCGGCGGAGCAAAGCCCACCGGAGAAAAGCTCACCGGAAAAAAAACCAACGCAAAACTGTCCGATGAGGAAAAAAACTGACCGGCCTTTTGACGGATGCGGAGAAAAGCTTACCTATACGAATCTAAGAATCGAGCATTCACTCACTTGAAATACGTTCACTTAATTGAAGTATGCTAGGAAGACTTACGCGCATGTCCCCCTTCTGCACTTCACAATAACTTATTTTTAAAACTTAGAAAAGACATATAACACGTCAGGCGTCGCCCGACGAAACCTACATAAATAATTTCAATAAAGCTCTAATTAAAAAAAAGACGGGGATATATCTTTAGTGTAGAGGGCTGCAGATTGAGTAGTTTCTGAATATTCATTTATGAAATGGCCTTTTATATAGTCAATTATATAGCCGCATTGCCAAATGTTCATATTCCACCGTTTGTTTAAAAAGCAGTGGTTCCATTTCTTACATCACTCGAATGATAAGTACAAGGGCCGAATTTCCTCTATCCAGCCTACGTCTGAAAATTATTACGGCAACACTCACGCGAAATGAGTTGACATAGAATCGGAACGAGGGCTACAGCCAGGGTGGAGAATAAAGAATCCAGATTACCTAAACCCTGATTTCGTCATTCGATGTTTTCAATGTGCACATATGTTCTATATTTATATGAAAGAAAAAATCTCCATTGAAGAAACAATTATATGGGATTGAACTAGAGCAAAAAGCAGTGGTCTTCGGAGAAATTTGATTCGTTGAGCTTTATTTCTTCTACCTCAGACTTCGTTCGTCAGTTACGTCACATCTTTTTGCAATCAAATCAAAATGCAAGGTATATATTAAAAAAAAATTGGAAAAGTAGCATCGTGATGAAAAAAAAAATCAGACCGAGAAAAAGTAATGCCAATACATACTTTTTTTTTATTAGAAAACTAAGCACTTTTTTTACCTAGTATGGCGGGAGTTTTTATGATCAAATCTTTGTTCAAATTAAAATAACTGTTTTCTCAAATTGTTTTTACTGATTGCAAAATTTATAAAACAAACTGTCGTGTTTAAAAATACATATACTGATAAATATTCAGTACTTTTTATGTACAGTGATGTTAGTTTGATTGAAATAAAACAAAAAAAATATAAGCTAAATTTAAACAATCATGTTTTGTTTTTTATTTGCTTACAGCAGAGGGAACGGATGTGAAGTCTGTTCACTGCCTACCACTGTCAGTAATAAAAAACATAGGCTTTTTTGCTTCCCTATACTTTAGTGGTTGGCATAAAAAACGGTGGAAATTGCTCATTCGGGGCAAGAAGTTATGCGACAAAATGTTGACGCTGATCAACCACGTCTCCAAGTAAAATTCGAAAAATCGCTTCGCGTTAAACCTGTTTGTTGCACGGTGTAGCGCCCGCGTGAGAGGCGCCGAAAACCTCGATAGAAGAACTGCGATTAAATGACAACTACCACTCTACATAATAATTTAATTAAAGATGTGCTTTTATCCGGTTTCGTCAACAGACTGCTGAGCTTGTCTCCATACCCACACAAAAGTGGGTGAGATTTTCTCCGGGATTGGTCGCAAACAAACAGGGGGAGAAAATAGAAAGCAATCTCGACGAGGGCGAAGCATACGTTGAACTTGTCATTCCTACAGCAGGTTTTCTTTAGCAGTTTGCTCGCGTGATTTTGGAGAGGCACACGAAAAATGAAGTGTACGTACCCCATAATGATAGGATAATTCATTGCGAATTTATTTGTGCTTTACATTGAGAAAAGCGGGAAGTAGACTTGACGAGTGTGTCACCGCGACAGGAGCATCCACCACCACCGCGCAGCACTACGAGAATGACAAGGCAACGACGAAGAGATAAGACTCACCTTTTAATCGAAGGATCTACGTCAAGGTTCAAACTATTCATACGGAATGGGTAAACGTAATAGAAATAATTAACACCAGTCGCACAAACATATTTATTTAACGAGACCACTGGTCGTAAGCTGCAAATAACGAACACCTTGCTAGGCCTTGCGATCCACCTTACCTGGCCTTACCACCGGGCTCAGTTGATGCTGAATTTGTTGAAGATTGTTATCGTTGCTCGCGGAACCTGTCAATTGAGTGTTCCCTTTCGTTTTATGCATAATTTCGGGAAGCGCCCGAAGAGAACGTAGAAGTACGCTCTTTGGTCTCCACGGAGACGTATCCTGGCACTCCTGGCAGCCATGAAGCTATCGAACCTTTAATATATACAGAAACTTCCGATCATTTCGCTTTGTGTAGTTGAATTTGTTTCTTTAGGAATCGTCCTGCGCACGTTTTGCGTGATAGCGAAAAGAAAATACACTTAGCGAACAGTTACTGCTGCCACGCACTAAAGACGACAACCAAGGTGAATCAAGGCGGAGAAAATACCTGGCCTCGTGACGTGGTAGTAGTCACAACGTCGCCACCGAGCGATCGCAGCTCTCGAACTGGTCCCGCTCGGGGCTGTATTAGCCCCGAGCTGATCGGGTCATGTATTTGTGGAGATATTTTTTTAAGTTACGAGGTAGTTGATAGTATGCACGTTTATAGTTGAAAAATCCGGGAGCACGGAGTTTCAGTACAATGCAGTAGCGATCTTCGGGCACCTTCAAACCTGCACAAAAAGCCCATAATCGCGACAAGTTAAAAAATGCACGACGTTTACAAATCTCTGTAGCGCGAAATTGGAGCTGAGCTGTTGAGGAGGGGGAGGGGAGGGTGTGCACTTCCTACTCCTCCGTACCCTCCCGTCCCCCTCCTCCTCCATCTCCTCCTCCCCCCTCCTCCTTCAATTCTATTACCCCGCTAAATTTAGCGGCGTTTGTGACGTCCCACCACTTGGTGTCACGTCACCTAGGAATAAAATTCAGTTTCTTTGTTAGATTTAACGGGAAATATGACGTCACACGACCTCAACACCAATTTCATTCCCCGCTAAATTTAGCGTGGAATTGAATGATGTTAAGATCACGTAGCGCGGAATTTAATTAGTGTTGAGGTCACGTGACGCCAATTTTTCCGCTACATTAATCGCGGTTACGCCGAAGCCGCGAAACACGGAAATGGACGCGTAAGAGCTGCGCTCTAAAAAGAAAAAACAAATAAAAAATGAAGCGACAATGTAGCCGCGCGTCAACACACAAAACAAGAAAGCACTTTTCTAGATTGTTTCCGGCCTCTCGCGACACCCTCCAGAACCAATCAGGAAATCGGGAACACTGCAGGAAATACAACGGGCCACGCATGCGCAGTGGTGGCGTCTTCGTTGCGGAGTGTGCTGCGGAGGAAGTTAAACCATTCTACGAAAGCTCCCTCTGTCCTGGAGCAAAATGTTTCTAGGTAGCGTTTTGCTAGAGGCGAAAAAAAAATAAAAAGAAGCGGTTATAGGAGCGCTTCAAACTGGCAGATATCAGGGATACAAAGAAGTGTTATTGTGGTGGTTGGCTCGCCTTTAAGCCGGGGTCATCCTGCTATAGACGCTTTAAACACGCGCCAAATTGAGCCGCCACTGCGGACCTTCTCCTGTTTTATCGATATGCCGAGCCGCAGAAGCGGGTGTCGACGAGCCCCCACCGAGGCCTATGCTGGGGAGAAGGACACAGTGGCACCTAAAGTGTCGATAACCTGTCCAGCAGTGGTAGTGATGAAGTGAGGCGGACGAAATAAGAGGGAACAAAAACTGAAGGTCCGTTATGGCCGCGCCCATGCACGGCTGCTGTGCTCCGTCTATACACCATGCAAAAGGCAGTCGGGGAATCGATGGACGAGTGGACTAGCGGACACCAGATCGGAGAACGTCGAGCGAAAGCTCGCACTGCAGAACCCAGGATCCTGGGTTCAATCCTCACCCCTGCCCGTTTCGATCTGGATGAGCATCGTACCGGCGTGTTGTCTTGCATCACTACTGTGTGGTACACGTTAAATATCCCAGGCTACACTGACTCAATTGCTCATCTACAGCTGAGATACTAGTCGCCCGTTGTGGCAAACTAATTTCAAGCTGTAGGAACGTAAACCCACCCAATCTTGATTTTAGATGTCACTCTGCATGCAGATTTCAACGCAAGTCACTGCGACATTCTTTCTTCGAATGCCGCCTGGCAATGAGTTGGACGAGGAAACCTGGTACGCGGCATTCGAACCACGGATATTCTGGTGACTCCAATTTGCAGACTGTCTTTTGTATGATGTGTGAGCAGTGTGACCCCGGTTCTAGAATTCCTTCGAACGAAAATTGCCGTAACGGCGCAGCGCAGTCGAGTCGCACAAACGGAGACGAAAACGCAGCTGGCATTATTTTCCGTAATCCACCCCCCCCCAAAAAAAAAAAAAAAAAAAAATAAAATAAACACGTTAAAATTGACGGAATTATCCTCGCTAATTACACGGCCTTTATATTTAATATCCCCAGGCAGTGCCTCAGCTTATACAATCGATTTCTACTTAAACATTTAATCCTGCGTTTCGCGCGCATAAAGCTTCAAAGGAGTTGATCTTTTTCGGATCAAACTTTTACGCTATGTAACGCAGGTTTCTGTAGATTGAATCGATTTTCTTAGGAAAGAATTCATTAATGCCTTTTTTGAGGGTTCGTGTTTGTACTATGGTAAACGAAGTTTCCATGACAATTTGAACGATCGCACACCTGCGCACCTGTAGTATTGAGGAGTCATTTAGCTGCCCGCTTAGTGAGGCTGATTACGTTTGCTTGCTTGCACTGGTAACATAAACAGTATTCTTTTTTGTTCAATACACTGTCATCTTTGTGACGACAAGAACAAGGAAAGCCAGATTCAAATTGTGTTTCATGTTTTTCTTTTTTTGTGTGTGTGTTTTGTAATTTTCAATGCACATGGGAAGCTTCGTTAAATTTCTCGAAGTAGTTTATATGCTTTCGAAGCGCCCTGATAATGATGAAAACGTTAAATGAAGCAGGCTGAAAAATATTTGGGCGTTCCTTTAACATGACACAGATAATGTGTGAGCGAGAAACTCCAACGCGGTCAGCTTTAGTTTCAAAATTGATAAAAAAAAAAAAAAGTCTCCTCTACCATGGTAAGAAAGTCAGCAGGTGAGTTTATTAAGAGTGTGTACAATCTTCGATAGATTACAGCTACGCCACGTCCATCCGAAACAAATGAGAGCGCCTAGAACGCATCTCCAAGGGAATTAAAAGCAAGACGCAGGCGAGCTGGCGACGAATCATTACGAGCGCCGGAAATTGTATTAGTAGGACCTCTTTGACTTTGGATGAGGAGAAACGGAGGTTCTGGCCTCTCTATTCTATTTCCGTTGTCCAGCGGGATGACTTCTTCTGATATTCTTTTTTTTTATTTTTGTTCATCACGAAATTGTACCCAACCGTTGTTTGGGCGCAAAACTTTTTTTCGGACGATTAGGCACCTCCGTTTTTGCGGGTCTAGTGTTGATGTGTTCACCAGACGCTTAAGACTGCAGTCGAGCACGCGTCTTTTTGTTTGAATCCTCCAAATGTGGTGCCTGCCGATGGTCGGGGTTTTCGCCCGTGAAATGTTAAGAGAAGAAGTAAGACTGTCAAATAAAATCATTGTTGTGTTGGTTGTGAGACGATGTTGTTCTTGTCCTCTTTAGCTCATTGTTTCTGGGTTATTCTATGATAGCCAAGGGAGCGCCGACAATGAACAAGTTTGCCCCGGAAGCGTGCTGTGCCTCATATACATTGCTTGTGCGGGGCAGCGCACTTTCTCCTAGCAGGGACAACTTTCTGAATTAATTTGAAAACTTTCGAACGAAGCATTAAAGTCGTTCATCACGCTCAGTCATACCTTAAAAATAACGACGCGTGCCCCCGCATTGAAGGCCACGTAATCCCGTAACTAACAGTTAGCTTGTCTAGTCGATTTTTATAGTCGTTTTGAGAATGCTCTTTCTGGAGTGGATGAACATTTCTCTGCCTTCCCGTTCTTATTCGTTTGAGAACTGTATAGTTCGAATTGCTTAGACGAACGTTGGATATAAATATTTCGAAATATAATCCTTTAACATAGTGAAGGTTTGTTCTTTTCTTACGATTGCGTCAGGGACCCGATGACTGGGAACGCCGATGGTGCGCGGATGTTGATGGTCTAAAAAAATGACTGAAAGGACTCCATCAGTGAGAGAGAAATAAAAAGAAACGTCTATTTACAGTACAGATTGAAAGGTGGCCCGACCGGCGTTCCTCACGGCCCTCGCGCGTCCCCCTTTTTTTTCTTCTCTTTCCATGTATCGCTCGAGCCACAGTCGCGTCGCTCACTTTAAAGTCATCCTGAGCGAAAAGAAAGACGAAACCGAAACTACAGCCACTGTACCGAGACCCTGCGCATGTCGCGCCTCTGGATTTGTGGCTGTCATTTACGTTGACTTTCACACCTCCCCAACAAGTATAATTTTGGGGCCTCAATGTCACAAAATTATCACACACAAAAACAAAATGTCCGCCCGTCATACCCTGGTCGCTCTGGTAAGGTGATTTTGAATGTGCCCGCCAAGGCTCTAAACACCCCGTTACTACCAAAAGTGCCTTAAGGCTTGCATCATATGAACTGAAACGTGCATCTAAAAAAAATCTGCAAAGGCGTATGCGGAACATATGCTCTCTCTAAACCAGGCTATTTTTTCAGAATCCCAAACTGCCCGTTCAGTCATACCAACAACAAAAAAATCTCACGAACTTGAAGTATACAATCCATTTAAAAAGACACACCAAAACTTCGGTTCGCGCATGCGACGAACCAAAAACCATTGCTTGACAAAGCAGTCGCTCCTTTTCTATGCGGTCCGTGTGGACCATGTGGACCTGGCGCTCCACAAGCTGGTCATTCTCGAAGGCTCTCAGCTGCGACACCCGGCCCTCCACCGGGAGCTCTGTGGCCTTGGCCTGCTTCTCTTTTGGGCTGGGCCAATCCTCCTTCTTGACAGGTTCGCCCTCGGCCATTTTGTCGGGGTCTCCTCCCTGGTTCAGGGGTGCCTTTTCGCCAGTCACCGCCCCCGCCGCCGCTAGGTCGCCATCGTTTGCACACCCAGCACTTGCCTGTCGACCGTCGGGCTTGCGGTTCGAGGCGGACACCGCAGAGAAGATGTCCCGCAGGTTGCGACGCACTTTTTCCTTGATCCTGAACGCCTCGCCCCCGGCCGCGGAGACAACCTTGTTCACCGTGAAGCTGCCCGGCTGCAGGTCCGCTTGGGGCACCGCCGCCTTCTGCGGGTACTTGGCCTCGAGGTCGAAGGGCTTGCTCCGATAGAAGGTGAGCATCTTGATGAAGGGCAGCTGGAGCCAGCGGGGAAACACCTCTGCCCGGTTGTCCTATCCCTTGCCCGGGTCGTGGCACAGCTCGATGGAGTAAAGCTGGGCGTCCATCCCCACAAAGCCTCGCATCTTGAAGATGGGTGACAGCAAGACACACTGCAGGGCGCAGCCCCGGTCCATCACCTCGTCCTGGTGCGGTGTCGTCGAGGGCTACCGTTGGAACACCTTGCAAACCAGCTGCTTGACCACCGGCACCCAGGTACCGCCCCCGACTAGCTCCACCGACTCCACGTTTGTCGGCCGCAGCCCGGCCACCATCAACGCCCACGCCATGGCACGCTCGGCTCGCGCTAGCAGCTCGGTGGACGTGGTCTCGAAGGTCTCCCGTTTCAGCTTTCCCGCAACGCAGTCGTTCTTGTAGCACTCGATGTTGAGCGTCAAGTCGTGAGGGTTGGCACTCATCTGCTCCGGAATCGATAATCGCCTGCACCATCCTCGGGCCGCATTTCACCTCCACTCTCCGCAAATCAGTGCGCGTACCATTCTGATTGACATTTATGTCCTGGGATATACTCTGCTGGGATGGTGTTAAATTTGTTGAGATGTAACCCACCACGGAGTTATTCTTCAAGTCTCGGTTCCGCGGTTGTTTACTAGGACAGTCACGGGAAAAATGTCCCATACCCTTGCAGTTGAAACATTTCACCCTGGGTTGGTTTGACATTGACCCCGGCCCTACGTTATCATGCTTTTTCCCGACAGGACTGGACCCTCTTCTTTTTTCAGACTTGCAGTTTTTCGCATATGCAGGGGAATTTTTGCGTTGTTTGCATCGTTCTCCCTCTTCAAAACGGTCAGCCAGCGCAGCCACCTCTGCTGGTTTGAGCCATTTTCCAGTCTCATCTAGCGTTACATATGTCTGCATGTCGACGGGAAAGGAATCTCTAATGCGGTCAGAAACCATTAATGCTAGCAAGTCCTCAAGAGAGTCGATCGAGCGACTTCGAGCATAATACTCAAAGCAGCTCTCAACCCGTGTCGCAAACTGAGTCCAGGGTTCTTTCTCTATTCTAGTGGCTTTGAGAAAAAGCCTCCTGTACTCAGCCGGCGACAGTTTGAGTTCCAAGAGAAATCGCTCCTTAACCGCACCGTAATCACTCGCTTCGCCGACAGGCAGCCTATTCACCAGCGCCAGCATGTGCTCCGTAAAATAAGGTCGCACGAGCGAACCCCTCAGGCGCTCAGGCACCTCATATGTCGCGAAGACATTTTCGACACCGTCGAACCAGCTCTGTACGAGCAGTTCGGACGACGGCATTTGTGTCAACACACCCTTCATGAGCCTGGTAAAGCTAAGCACCTCTTCCCTCAGGTTGAGTTCTGCGCCGCCTCCACTGGTTCCGAGTATGTTTTCCGCACGAACTCGCTCTAGTTCAATCTCTAGACGCACTAGCCGTTCTTTTTCTCTTACGAGCTCTATCTCTCTTTCAATTAGTGAGCTACTCGATCGGCCACCACGGTCCCCGTCCCCGTGCGTCCCCACGGTCGCCGCTGGTCTACTCTGAGGTGACGGTTCACCTCGCTCGTCGACATCGTTATCATTAGCTCCATCCCTATCCAACGAGGTAACCGGCCTAAGCCGTTCCCCACTGCGTAGCTCCATGGCGGGCACCAGTCAAAATAATCACCTTACCCTTGAAGGTTGACAAGTCCCTATGGCAAGCACACGCAGTCTGTCGATCGGAACAGTTCGGCCCGATAACTGTGTCCGAGTCGTGTAGACGCTTCGCAGGGCTGTGCGTCTGCAGCACTTCTCAAAGCCGCGTCGACGCGAAGTCTCGGCGATCCAAGTCTTCTTCGTTAAACACGGCTGCTGAGGCCAAGGAACTTGCCGCCTCTCTTCGTGTTGAATGGAGTCGCTGTCCGCTGAATCTGCTGGGTCGTTCCAGCCGGCGGGGCCTGCTGACGCAATCCTGTCGACTGCGCCAGTGAAGGTTCGTTCTTCTCTTACGATTGCGTCAGGGACCCGATGACTGGGAACGCCGATGGTGTGCGGATGTCGATGGTCTAAAAAAATGACTCAAAGGACTCCATCAGTGAGAGAGAAATAAAAAGAAACGTCTATTTACACTACAGATTGAAAGGTGGCCCGACCGGCGTTCCCCACGGCCCTCGCACGTCCCCCTTTTTTTTTCTTCTCTTTCCATCTATCGCTCGAGCCATAGTCGCGTCGCTCACTTTAAAGTCATCCTGAGCGAAAAGAAAGACGAAACCGAAACTACAGCCACCGTACCGAAACCCTGCGCATGTCGCGCCTCTGGATTTGTGGCTGTCATTTACGTTGACCTTCACAAACATATTTTAAGAAAAAGCTCTGTCACTTTGCGAAAGGACGAAGGACAGGACACCGAACTTTGTGTGTTGTGTTATCCTTGGTCTTTTCCCCAGTCTCTGTATTTTTTCTTAAGTTCCGTTAAACCTTCGCCAACTCGTTTTCGCCCTAAAGTTTTGCTCGTATATTCCTTTTATACTCAGTCTTACAATTATGTTGATTTTTTCTGTCATACTTTGTTTCGATAAATAAAATGTAATATTTTATTTCAGACATGAACGTGGCAACTTCGGCGTTGCCGTATAAAAATGTTGAAACATTTTTTTTAAATATTTCTATACGTTTCTTTTTTCATAAAGAAACACATGGAAATAAAAAAAAAAACATGTTTTTTCCTCTCGCACCTTTAAACAACTCATTGCCGAATTATCAGTTGTCGCTCAAATGTACACTAGGAGTTGTGAGTTGACGTCAGGGTTGCAGAACTTAGCGTTATTTAACTTAAGAGTTACACCTAGGACTAAGCGTATTCTGGTTTTTACTTTGTTCGTTATTTGGCGTACATTTTTCGTTTATTATTTGGAACAGATATTTTAGGTTTTTATCGGTGAATATATATACAGCTAAAACACATATTCGTTTATTTTCGTCGAATATGTATTCTGGCTTTAGCACTGCTGTTCACATAAAAGGACGTAAAGTGACGGGTGTAAAAATGGCATTCTTATTTATCTAATTATTTATCTAACAAACAAGTAGAAGCAAGTGAGATACCGAGTCCGCAGAGCCACCGCGTAATTCAGTCCCAATCAAGTCACGATTACTTAATCTGATTATAACACACAAATGTGTTTGTGCATTTTTTTTTTCGTTAATACGCGCCCGCTCGTTTCCTTTGTTCACCTTCAGCTCTGAGCACGCCCTCTCAACATCTACACCCGAAACAGGCAAGCTAAGGAGCCGAAGTTCCGCGTTAGCTGGTGTTGGTCAATCAATCAAGTGTTATCGCCGAATGACAAACGGTGTCATGTTTTGGAGCACAACGTACCGAAGGTATTGACGAAGGTCTGGCTGCAATGCTGGAACTGCGTCAATGTCACGTAGAGCCAGTTTGAAGTTGTTCTTGTACATTGAGAAGGCATGGGACATTTCAGACTAACATTTCGCTCAATGATGCGCACTTTGAACCAAGATGTGGTCAGGGCAGCGGTGTACCCGATGCTACCTAAAGCGTTCCCTACGACACTGTCCTTCCACTTTTTTGCCACTAATTTATAGTACGACTAAAATGTCTAGGTGGGTTCGGACCGTTTGTTTTCGTTGTCAAGAGCTAGCATATTGGCAACATTATTGTGGTAGCCACGATAGCTCTTTATCTAGTGCTTGTTAACACTCAAGTAAAGTGCGGCCGGAGAATAACGTGCGAGAGATACAATTTGGCACTCGACAATTGGTTACTCTTTAATGTCTAGCGAATTGTATGGCAGCTTAGGACGCATGGAAATAGATTAGATAGGCACTAAGTGCTTAGGGAGTGAATATAAGTGAATTAAAATAAATTTTTATACAGCAGTACCGGACACCCATATTCTTGAACGAGAAGGTATATCGACCATAAGCGATACCCAACTACAAACAAGTATCAGCGCCAATGGAGGCTCTAGTGTCCAGATAACTGGAGAAAGAATGGACATACGAGGATTTAGTAAATACTTTTAAATAGAGTTTGAGAAGTTCAAAATCAAACAATGGGAAAGAAGGAGAACGAAACACACACCAAAAAGCTGGTGGGACAGTGAAGTTAAGGCGGTCACAGCAGGGGGACAAGAAGCCGCAAGGAAGCACAGATGGACGAAGAAAAGGGGGGATATACCCACTAAGGTAGCATCAAAATAGAACACATTCCAATAATGAAAAAAAAGGAGACATGTTTTTTTTTAATCAAGGACAAGATTGGTTAAGCTAGAGGGAAGTGGATGACGGAGGTATATCAAAATGATAGGATCGTAAGAAAAATATTTTGGGAGCACTGTAATCCACAAGGAAGGAAAACAGAAGGGTTTCGTTGTTCATTAACCATACAAAAGAGGATAAGCGTAGAGGCCGAGGAGTCAATCGACCTTATTGGACAAACAATCGAAGCAACATTCGCAGCAATTCAACTGAACGAGATTGGACAGAACACAAACAGAAACACGGCGCAAGGCGAGAACACCAACGAGACAACTGAGACGAGCACGAGAAATGGAACAGAGCAGAAAGTAAAGTACCTGCGGCGACGGCGACAGGCCCAGATAGAATAGAAAGGAGACTAGTCAAGACACTAGGAACAAAAAGCAAAATAATTTTAAGATAGGCCACTGCTCAGCAACTGATCAAATAATAAGGGGTGGAGAGCTACCCAATGGTTGGAGACTAAGCATGATGAGATTGCTATATAAAGGCAAGGAGAATAAGGAAAACGTAACATCATATCGCCAAATAACAATAACTTCTGTCCTGCACAGATTAGCGACGCGGGTAGTAAAAATAATAATGAACGAATGGGCCGAAAACATTTCAGATGTGCTGCAGAACGGCTTCCAATGAGATAAAAATTAAGATTTATTTATTATCACTCAATTTATAGAGGTGGCAAAGAGGGGAAGAACCGTTATGGATAGCATTTCTAGGCATTAAAGAGGCGTGGGACAATGTGAGCCAGGAAAAACTCTGGGTACTGCCGAGGGAGCTTTACTTAGATGCACATTTATATGCGCTCTTACAACAGGTAATCACAAATAATAAGATTTTTATAACTTAGGAAGCATAAATAACAGACCCGACAAAAATAAGAAGAGGACTCAGGCAGGGTTGTCCTTTATAACTCCTCGTTTTGTGATATACCTGAGTAGAACGGGAAAAATCACAAGTGTGCAAGTTAGCTTTTGACGTTTCAAATACAGAGAGAGAGGGAAAAGTAGTCCAAGTTGTACCAGGAATGTTCTATGCAGACGACATTGTACTGTTAGCAGATATCCGGGATATGCTAGGGGAGCTGATCTTTTATGATCTGTGGAGAGTAAGGAGTCTATCTGGACCTGAAATTCAGTAGTGACAGATCGGGGATAATGATTTAAAGCGTTAAAAGGGGGACCCATTGAAAATTCAGCACGTTTTTTTTAAAACACGTAGTGAGGCATAACTAAATAGGAGTAAGGCTGAATTAGGAAAACAATATTTAGAAGAACTGGAAGAAATATCGCTAAAGAAGAAAAACAAGGTAATTTAGCAATTATAACGCTTAGGTAACTATGAAATTACAATAGATATAAATATGTTAGGGGATATAGAAAGGAGTCATAGTGCCGGGGTTCTCTTTTGGCAGTGCGGTATTACGCAAAATATTTGAGGTACAGCTGAGCTTTTAGACCCGACAGAGGAGAGAGGGTAGAGTGGCACGGGGACGCATTGAAATACACCATATTCAGAATTGAAGGGACACATGGGTTGGGCATCTTTCAAGGCTAGATAGAATATCAGAAAGTTTAAATTTGAACAAAGGCTATGCACAACTGAAGGTACACAGAGGGCAAGAACTGTATATAAGCATCGAAAGATAAAACGTTTTAGCTCCAAATGGACAAACCGAACCCGAATACTAAAATTCACATACCAACAGTCAAGTTCTGGTACAGGAAAAAGGAAGCAAAAAAAGCCGAGAAAAAAACGTGGAAAAAAAGAATACTGGCAAAATCATCTTTAACTATGTATAAGGGACTAAGATAGCAAAAGAGAAAGGAATATGGGTAAGATTATTCACGGGGGAGCTTATAGTTATTCCAGGGTAGAACATGAGTATTGAGGGCTAAGACATAAAGGACGAAGTATTAGGAAATGAACACTAGCTGTGCCATTTGGCTAGTGGACGGAAGACGAGACAATAGAGCATGTGGTGTTGACGTGCACAGAACTTGGTCCAGCCCTCTCGAAGTGGGTGACGGATTTAGCGGGACCGCTGGGGCTTGCAGACGAGAATGGATGATGAGTGCATTTTAATAAGAAAGAGGGGATTGGAATATTGGTGGAATTTATTTAAGGAGAATTGATTGAACTGAAATTAACTGACACAGCTAGGGACATGAGCGACAGAGGAAAATTGGGGCTCCCTTCCGCGTGGCTCTGGCCCAGAAGTCTCCACCTGTCTTCAGTGGGCCAGGTAACTGTGGTAACGCCGACTAGGTTTGACCAGCGAAATATTAGCTGCTCTCTCGCTGAGGGGAAGAAGCAGGAGGCGATGTTTTAATCTTCTTCTGCCCAAACCCTCAAAGGTCATACTGGTGATAACCCACACCACCTGGTGATGGTTACGAAATTGCAGATGGCAAGAAAATTGGCAAAACAAGTAAATTAAAGTTTTGGTTCTTAATTTCTAATCTAGGTGGCGAAAGAACCACACGTTATAAAGAGTACGCCGTTATAAAGAGCCCACCTCTTCAAGGCATATGCTAGTTTAATCACGAGCTAGGTGTAGACGCCGCAAAGAGCGTGTCTTCTGATTTCTCATTTTTTAAGATGATCAAAATCGAGCGCGATCTTTCTTTCACAAAATTCATCTTAATTATAAGGTCATGCATTGCTGAGCTGCCCAAAACATAGCCTGAATTAAGCTTCTCGCATTTTTTGCCTTTCCCGTCAAAACTTCTCAAGCAGGCAATAATGGGACGCCAGTAATTAAGAACACCTCACTGCAACTCGCGCAAATAAAAGCATCTGGAAGGGCAAACACTGGCAAAGACTTTCGGCTCCATGTTCATGAACGTGCACATTGCGGGGAATTTACGCCGGAGCTCTCTGGAGCTCTCCAGCATCGCTGTGACGTGCATGAAAAAGTGGCGCACGCATGCGAAACCTTACAAGCGCTGACTTTCAGCAAGGGCGTTGTTCAGGAGGTGACAAGCATTGCTTAAGTGAACGGTCGCAAACTCGAATTCTTAATGGCAGAAATCTTGAAAAAGGTTCGTCATGTAGAATGCTGAATCTGAGACAAGCATGGAAATGTCATTGAGTCGCTTACCAAACTTGAGTGGAACTTCTTACAAAATCATGGCCATCGTTAAAGCGTTATACTCTATTAGCGTTTTATGCGAAAGCATGCGTGTACTCCTTCCTGGTAAAGCAGGTTCATACATTGTCACCATCAAAGCAACAGCAGAGCGTTCTCGAATATCAAGGGACTCGTTAAGGACATTTGGAATTGTGGAGTCCCATGTGACGTCTCGGATCGATGCTACGTCACTTTCATAGACCACTATAGGTAACTCTTGTACATCTGGGAGGAGATTGGCATCGTTCTGGCCGTTGGACAGCGCCGACGAAGGAGATCCCCAAGAGGGCTATCCGTCTGGTGCAGCGGGATTGCCGCCTGTCACAACGTCCTGCAAAAGAGGTGGGCGATGTCGTCCCCGTCTTTGTGCTTCACGACAGCCCGTGTTATGTACGACTGAAGGGAGAAAAAACTGCGCCTCAGAGCATCCTGGAATAATATTGTACTGTGTTAAATATTGCGTGCCCAAAACATACTAAGAAGTATGTATTTATGTATGTATGTATGTATCGAGCGAGTACACTAGGAGCAGGGTTTTTCTTTTCGTTGCTTCAATGTTACCTATAATGAAACTACTCGAATGAGTTGACAGTTGCACTTACCCAGTTCTGAGTGTGTGTATGCCCTACATGGTGTGCTGCGGCCCTGCCTTCATCCGATTTGATAATCGTCCGACAGTACTTGCAAATGAGGGTAACGTGGTCGCCTTTACCGTTTTCGTTGGAAGAGGACACTTTAAAATCTGGAAATCCCACCCATCTTGACGATCCTAAGAGCAGAGATTACAAAAAATAGCAATAACTAAACGAAAATAAACAGCGACCAAAAATAGCTAAGACAGAAAAGAACTGGCGAAGGACACAAGCGCTGAACTCACAACTAAACATTTAATAAATGTTTAGTTGGGAGTTAAGCGCTTGTGTCGTTCGCACATTCCTTCCGTCCTTGTCTATTTTTAGCGCGCTGTTTATTTCCGTTTACCATGAACCAACTCGCCTAAATCCACGAGACTAATCCAATAACTAAACTCCGATTTAGTATTTTGACCGACCGCACCGGATGCTAAGTGCCATCGGAGCCAATCCAAGGCCACGTGAACGCCACCCTGCCTTGGAGATGGGGTGCAGTGACGGGTGGAAAGCTATTACCTGCTACGTTGACAGATCAAGATTAGCCGATGTGGCTCGAAGCGTCTGCTGTGGTCATACGCTACGGGTTATATTTATGCCCTTCTCAACAATAGGAAAGCTGGGAGAGAGTGTTAAAGAAAGTTAAGGGCTTTTTCGTGTACACTTTGAAGAACACGTGTACACAGTACGTATGGACCCATACTCGAACTCCCGCACTTGAAAACCACACAAAGCCCTTGCACAGAAAGAAGGGATTATGACCTCAATACAACAGGAACAACAGCCCCCTGAAATCCTTACAGATACGAAAAGCATGTCCGAAATAGAGGGCACACTAAGCCAGTAGTGACTCAATGGCTACCAAGGCCCCCCTCCCCCTTCCCCTCCCCCCCCCCCCCTAAAAACCCGGCGCTTTGAGAAACAAACCTTTTTCGATTGAAACCCAATTCAAAAGAAACGATTCGCCAAAGTAAGCATTTTTCTTGTTTTTGTTTGAGCCCAAAACGCCATACTCTAGTTATAAGCAAGCAAAATTGTTGTGCGTATGTTTATACAGCCGGAAGTTAGTCTGCGTCAGTGGGCGTCTGGTGTCTCAGCCGTAGATAAGCAATATAGACATTTTATTGAAACTTCAACAAGTTTAAATATAAAACGTTTCGCCCTGAAGAGTGGACGGCTGTAGCTTAACATATAAACCCTCGCTCGTTCCGAAGCCATGCCAGCGTGTCTGCATGGACTACATTCTACTTCTGGCTGCTCAGCGCATGGGACGGTCAATCATGAGCTCCGAAGCAGCGGCGACATTGGCCCTCGCCGGTCGCGGTGATACTGTTCTTCCCGGCTCAAGTGAGCACAGTTTTTGTTGCCCCAGCTTCCATCAGGTGGTGCCATGAAGAAAGCGGTCATCCTTCACTGCGACATGGCCGGAAGGCCTTTCAGGATTGAGGATTTCCGGCAACCATTCGACAAACTGGGGGTCCTCGGGGAAGAAAAAGTAGCCGGAATGAAGGTGCACCAAAATGTCCCATGTCTGGTTCGTTACCTTAGGGACCGACGCGGTCAAGCTAAAGCGGCTCGCGGTCAAGGGACGCACCTGCATTATCGTGGACCCCTTTGGGAAGAGGTGGGCATCAGGTTACACTTAGTGGTGTTCGACATGTCGAACGACACAATTCGGAAGACTTTCTCGAGGTGCGGCGAGGTGAAGGACGTTGCGTCCCGCCGCTGGAAGGTGCCGGGCTACGTGGGAGCGGAGTCCACCACCCGGAGAGTGCGGATGGTTCTCCGGGAGGGGGCCACTCTCGACCGCCTCCCCCATCAGCTGCGCCTCGGCAGCGGCTTCGTTTTGGTCGTCATGCCTGGGAGGGCCCCAGCCTGCCTCCGGTGCCGCAGAACGGGGCATATCTGCGGGTCCCCAGGTGCTCCGAGTGCCATGCCTATGGCCACGAGCATGACGACTATGCCCGATCCTACACCCGAGCCGCTGGACGAGTGGTCAACGATGACCTCGTCGACGACATGTAGGACGAGGAAGAGGTGGAGAGAGCGGCCGTGCCAGTGAAATCCCAGGCCAAGCGAGCAAATAAGGATGACCCGTCCCGCATCACCCCCGAAGTGAGCAGCCCCATTCCGCCGGTCAAGCTCTCGACTGCGGTTCCTGCCCATCAACCTGCAGTCGAGCGCTCGACCGAACCTACAACGGAGAGCACCGAGGCTGGTGCTACGCCGTTCTTAAATGAGGTCTCCACCGCACCAGAGATGGACGTCGCGCTGCGAAGCGTAAGTTCGAAGACGCCACGGACACGACTGGTCAGGAACTTCGACTGCTCCAGCTCTAAAGCTAGTAGAGGATGGTGTCGAGTTGGAGCGGAGCGCATGGCCACTAGCAGTCCGGCGCAGAGCTTGGAGGATCACGCGAGAAACTGCCGTTCAGTTGGCGGCAGACTTGTACGTAATCTGTTACAAGTAACGAAATTACATGTAATCCCTTACATTTATCATTAATTTAGTAACAGAATAATTACTTATTTTCCAGAGTAATTTTAAAGTAGTTTCCTTACATTTCTTACGTAACGGATTCCTTGTAATCCGTTACTTTTTTTTTTTTTTAGGACCAACCCCCCTTCCCCTTCCTAAAGGAAGGGTTGTTTTTATTTTGGTAAAGTCGAGTGCAGTGACACTGTCACGCGCAAAGGGAGGCTTGGCACCCTTCTGTTCCGCAAAGCCTTTTTGTTTGCGACACCAAGTCCCTAAATCTATTTTTTTAGACCCTTCCAACAATGTCAAAAAACCCCAATAAACATTTCTACAAAAGAAGAAAAAGAGGCAAGGCGGCAAGTTATATCTGTTTTTTAAGTCCTTTTCTTCTTTTTTTAAATCCAAAACGGGGAGAGGAGGACGCGAAGTAATTGTGTACCTCTTCGAGAAGCTCCAGACGGTAAGTGCAAAGACAAGAATTAACAATGTCTTTTTCGTTTATAATGACTACGAGCATTTTCATTATGTCAAAACACCAGACAACGCTCTATACCCTAAAATCCACTATAGGAAATGCGATAATATATGAAGGTGCTATTGCCCCAATCATCCTTGTTCGTTGCTGCACACTTATCATCTTGTGGAGAAGGGGATGTATTTTGTTCTGTTTTTTTCACCTTATTTACCCTGTTTTAAAAGCTACTTGCTTTTTTGTAGTCCAACTTCTAGAGTTGGTCCACTATATTTGTGAATTCCAGCCAGGTTATCTGCATCTCAGTCACCCCTTTTGTGAGTCAGCTTTTTGTGAGCAGTTTGAAAATGGTAATAGACTTCCTTTCTTCTTCCTGTTTTTCCCCCCGAAAAACTCATGTTATCTGAAGCTAACGTAGACTTGACATTCTGGGCTTGGGGAGAGAGTGAAACTCGAGAGTGGGGCCATAGCGCGGCTTACTTAGTACTCTGCCCTTCGCTGCCCGTGGCATCAGCGGACGTCTATCTGGAGAACACCGGAGTAAACTGCAGTCGATTCGTGCTCCGTGCGTTCTTGAACGGCACCAAGAAAGGTACACACGGCAAACGTGCGTTTACATTTTACTTTTTTTTAACCGACATTCTTATTAATTGTTGTTATGAGTGTCCTTTTCTTCGATTACTTAAGTTTATTTACTGGAAAAATTTTCTTATTCACTAATGTTTCAACCGAGGCTCGACTTATTCAGGACCAACGCACGAAGAATATAGAGCCGAACCTTATTTACTATTTAATTATGATCTTACTGTAATAAGTATGTTTTGCTATTATGTGGCAATATATGCCGGTATAGTAAGATGGACATAAAACAATACTTATTCTAGTTTTGGCTAGATGCATGATGACTTCTGCAGCTTTGCGATTTGTAAATGGAGAATTTTAGTCGATCGGCCGATGACTTTAATAACGATACCCGATACTCCGCCGCCGCCTGTGCACAAATAGAACAGGTTGCAACAATAAGAACTCGAAAAACCCACTTCGCTTTGTTTCTTAATTGAAGTCAATATTGTTCAAAGTAACGCCACGAAAGTAACGGATTATTTTTTGGGGTAACGGTCATTTACTTTCATGAAAGGGTAATTGTAATTGTAATAAATTACAATTTAGCCTTGAGTAATTGTAAATGTAATTCCTTACTATTTTTCACTAACGTGTACAAGTCTGGTTGGCGGTGTGATTTTTCCCTAACCCATGGTCTCCTTAAGAAGTCCTCTCCGAATAGGGTCATTCCGCGTGAAACGTCCCAGAGGTTGCGCTCGACCACCTCCGATTTCTAAAAAAAAATTCATGGGCTTCGGCCACAATGTGCGTAGAGAAACCCTAAAATAGTATTGAAGGAAAAAAAAATTGTGATGACGTGAGTGCGATTTTAATTTCTGAAAAAAGCGTGAAACTAGGCATCACTCAATAATTGACGAAAAATCAGCTTTATTATGAAACACCCAACAATATTTTTTTCTTAAATTTGCATGGTTGTCGACTTACAATATGCAGTTTTGTTTAATTTAAATGTTTTTTTTTTTTAAATACGTAATTTTATGAAAAAATAATCGTTTTCGCCATTTTATTAAAAAATATATAACTGCTCCCGGGACCTAATATAACTTTTTACTGGATGCCCTCTAGGTATATAACCTATAAAAAATATTTTAAACCGCTCAATTAAGCATCTTGCAGTAAAAAAAATCCTGAATTAGGTCCAACGAAACAACGGAGTTTTCTGCCCGCTTCCCCTCGTCCCTCTTTTCTGGCTGTAAGGGAAGAAACGGCTGGTATCGTGTAATAGTCGGAGGTGCCGCCAGTGCGTCGCCATATCAGGCCCGTTGTGCCCATTGTACCTGAGGGCGGCTCTTCACACTTCGAAACACGATGCCTGATCGACGGGCGGCATCAGCTGACGAGGACTTCTTCATGCCATGCCAAAGGTCCCACGGCGAACTCTGATTCTTAAATAAAATTAATGGCTCTTCTCCATCATGTTTGTGGTGCTTCTCACAAATATATATGACGAGAAACAAATTTCATGGGGTGATGGCAGTTTGAACTCGTAAAAAAGGGGTGAAACTAGGAGTCATTTATTAATTCATGAAAATTAAGATATTTTATAGAACAGTGGACTATTTTTTCCTAAAAACCACATGGTATTTTGATTGTTCTCTAATAAGGATCATGGATATTCGCTTGAAGCAATTTAAAAAAAAAAGTAATATATGAGAATATTAGCGTTTTTGGCAGTTTGGTTACAAACTATCTCGTTGCTGCAGGTGATTAAACATTCTTATGACAACCCTGTGAATATACTGCACAAAAAAGAAAAAAAAAACGTTTGGGGCCGTACAACTAAAAATCTTGCAGAAAAAAAGAACTTAATTTGTGCACAATTTTGTTTTGCCGTTCAAAGAGCCGTCAATTCTGCATTGAGGAGGTAGAATGAAAAATGCGAAACATGGTGAGTTTTACAGAAGAGTTTATTGCTTTTTGTTCTTGAAAGTTTAATTAAAATAATTTTTTTTTCTAAATACGAAAAATCAAAAACATTTTGAAGTTGAGCTTTTTCGTCGCAAATCGGCATCGTTTCTTGTGCCTCTTCTCTGCACAGCGCGGCACCGTCGAGCCCGGCGAAGCGTACGACGGTGTAACGGTGTGCCCACGCTGGTAGAAAGCAGGACCTCGACTTTTCGGGTACATCTTTGTGAAAAGGAGCTGTTTTTCACTCTTGTTGCTTTATGGCTTTTCCTATTTCGACCGTTTTGCGTGGCGATGTCCTGTGATCTTCCAGCGTCTTGATGTCAGGAGATGCTTAGTGCTGCCGGCTCAGAGCATCCATTAGTCAGCTAGCTGTTTCTTACATACACCATCGCAATCACTCTCTCTTGTTAACGTCAGGACAGATGTAAACGGCAGCACAAAAGCCCCGTGAACGGGCAATCTCAAACGACGAGGCGATGTGCTGTTGTCGAATGCGCGTCGTTGAAGGCTCACGCGTCGGTTGTGTTCAAATCGGCTTTGAAATGACAACTTCTTGCGTTGCTGAATAGGACGTAAGCCCAGCACGTAGCACAGATGGTGACGATGGTAACTTCGTGTCCTTTGACGGGGACCGCTGAGTTAAATCTTGGAGTGAGTCGAGCTCGTTTTCCTTCAACCATTTCTTTCGGCACCCAAAGTATTGTTATACCCCCGATGTTATTTTTGGCCCAGGCAAACAGCTGCTGGGGGCCCTGATTTGGTTCTCAAAGGGATTTCGAAGACTGGCCCTTGCTGCCAGACACTTCACTGTACCCCCGACTCCGTCACAAGCAGTCTTCCCGTGGGACGTCGCAAAAAAAAATTCTATTCAGCGGAAATGCCGAAATCATTTTCCGCGTTAACAAAGGTTTGCAACGTTTTTTTTTTTTTTTTTTTTTTTTTTGTTTTGTACTAAGAAGACGCACTATCTGAAAAGTAGTGAATTTTTGTAATTTGCGGAAGGTCTTGCTTAAATAACTTAATTACTTCACTCTGAAATACAGAAACTGCCACCGTGTCGTGTTCTAGGCAGTCAGAAACAAAACCGAATGACTTTATAGAAATCTCTTGGGTGCTGGCTTCTTGTTTTCAAAAGTAAATAACAACGGGGTGTACTGATGCCTCAGTATTCACCCAGTGATAGGATTGCGGGGCATCCTGCACTATGAAACTATAATTTTCAGCGAAGTCTATGAGTACTATTGCCTCGTGTTTGCCTATGTTTGCTTTGCGCTCCCGCAAGTATCGTGCCTGTTGTTTGTTCACAAAGTGGTGAGCCTTCAGTACCTTCAGCATATCTAAAAATTTTTTGAGGAACTCGTCTGGTGTAAGAAAAATGGTTTCCAGTTGGCAACGCGCCCCGCTAACCCACTGCTGCATATGGACGTAATCCGTTTCCTCCGGGTAAAGAAGTGGAGTGCTGCGGAGCAAAGTATCAGCAAAATCGGTACTTGGGCATTTGGCACACCCGTAAAGCATGCACTCTTCATTGAGTAGATCACATATTGTAGTGGATAGAAGTTCTTCGGTGCTTTCGTTTAATACTGTCGCATGAAGCATGAGCTTAAAATTTTGGTGTTGCATGCACACGCACACTGTGTGAGTACCACTCCCCCCTGCGAGTACACAATGTGAAGGCCGCAGACTTACGAATGTTGAAAAGCCGCACCTGAAATCGCAGCTTTTTTTCCATTCCTCGTGCATTTCTTTCAAGTTGAGCAACAACAGACACTTTTGGCGACCACGCAGCACGTCCTTTTTTTTTTGGTCGACAGTACGAGACAGGGTCGTCCTGATAGAACTCCAGGCCTTGACTTCTTCGCTGACCGGGCGGCCTCTTCTTTGTGGCACGGTGCCCAATATTCCTGATTCTGAGCTGACCTTTACGGCTTGACGCGCTTGTCGTTCCGAGGCTCCAAGGAAGTTCATAATCTTTTCGCGAGACCAATAGGGTGGGGCCAATGTTAGAAGTTGTAATTTTTTCTCTCTATTTTTCTCCAGGTCAAATTTGTTTTTTACATTTGCATGAGTGACACGCAGTCACTCAAAACAAAATCTTCATCCTGGTTCAGCTGAGAAGTTGGTTTCTGCTGTACACCCAAAGATGTATAAATTCTTCTTTCGGCAGTGATTTTAAGTTGTCTAACCTTCTTTTGGGCGTATGTCTCGCGGCTTGTTCGCCCTCATTTTCGTTGGAGAGTGCTCTCTCCAACGGCTGCGAGGGCCTTGTTGAGGCTCTCAAGGGCTACGTCGGGGTCATCATGCCCAGAAGGGGCATCACGATCCAGAGGTGGTGATGGTGCTTGAAAAGTAGGTCTCCTCTTCAATTCCAAACAGTTTCGCCGGCATGCTTGACAAAGTCGGTTTCCAGTCATAAGATTTAAATTGGGGTGCGCATCTGCCAAGGCTATTGTGATGAGAGCTGATCCACAGCAGTTTTTGCCGTGGTCATAGAAAGGGTTAGAACACCACTTGGATGCAATCAGTGATGTGTACATTTTAAGGTAGACTTGATAATGATGTGAACACACTGTACGGATGTCACCTTGTGGGCGCCCAGAGCGGAGCGAAAGGAGCCGCCGATCCGTGTGCGTCAGGTCTTGAGCGTAGATGAGGGACCGCGTCTTGGTCTGTGTGGTCACATGGCAACCCCTTGCACCAAGGGAGCACGGAGGAAGTTCGGCTTCTACAATGAAAAAGAAATTTGAATAGAACATGACTGCTCCTTCATTTATGTGTGCCATATCTGCGCGCTGTGCATAAATGACCTGTCGGGAACATATGCTTTTTATGTGCAGAAGCTAGCCTTGTACGCAAAACACCATTCGGCTTTGAACTTTTATAACGCTTATTGGTTTGTGACAGGTATGAGGCGAACTATGTGTATTTAATATAAGCCAAAGGAACCTTCCCTACAGCTTGTGCTTATACGTGTCTAACGTAACACATACTACATGTACGAGGAACGGCCAGCTTTAAAAAAAAATAGCTAGTCTAGTTGGTTTGGAAAAGTCATGAATTGAGTGGCCGCAACTATACAGATACTGTGACAGGGTAGACACGAGTAAACACGACACAACTATCATTGTAATGTACAAAATAAAGCCGGCATTCCTACGTACCCAAATCAGCATCCACAGGAACCGTAGGTTGACTTCTCTCTCCAGAGGGACCAGCTTCATCCATCGTTACACCACCGTACAACGTACTTGACGAAAAATGAAGTCTTTCTTCGACAGATTTCAGATCTCAAATGGTCGTTCAAAAGAAAACTTCTCGCTCGTCAGCCCTTTCTAAGCTTACAACCGCAGAAGCCGGTTTCTCAAAAGGCAAGGAATGAGTCTCGATATCCAGCGTCAATAGTGCGGACACCTGTCTCTGTTTATTCATTATTTCCGATGGGTCATGTAAAGATTGCCGCACTGAAAATATGGACCGAAAATAATGGTAGAAGCGCAATCTTGGCTTGTGACGATGCTTCAAGCGTCCGAGGTAACATACTGAATCAGCGCGTTTCAGAGCTTTGATCACGCGCCTGTAGTCTTCACCAGTGTTGCGGAGTTGCCACTCCGGAGTTGGAATGATTCCGGAATCATTCCGCAGTTTCGCGACCCCGGAATGGAATGGGAATGGAATGGCGGCAACGTTGAGGGGAATGGAATGGGAATGGAATTGAATGGCTTTTGCCCGGAATGGAATGGGAATGGAATGGGCCAGGTTCTTTATATTTTATTTATTTATTTAATTTTTACTTTCAGCTATACCGAGCCAGTCAGGGAGTCAGTTGTTCAGAAATGAAATGAGCGGGATGCTGCGAACCCGCGTAAGGCCCTAACATACTTATATGCAAAAAAAGAATGCAATATAAAAATAAGCGTCAAAGCAAAGAACAGAGGGGGAAAGGGAGGATGGGGGGGGGGGGGGGGGCGGTGGCGACTTTCTTCAGTGAAGTTTAATGCATATCCGAATGCGTCTGCGCCTGTGATATTGCATGGCTCAAGGGTATGTCATCAGCCGACGTGAATGTGACCCGCTGCTCTGGTGATCCGATACCCAGGAAGGAGGCCAAACGTGGCCTCGCTGTTCCGACCCAGACTTCGTACTCCTGCGACTCGTCTCGAGCACGCTGTTTCTCGGAGAGCTCGCACCTGTGCCGGCCATCTCAAGTCGCAATCCACGAGGTCTCTGTTTGAATGATGCTAGGCGAAACTTGAAGACTGCCATTCATGCGTTGGAGGCGGAGAGTCGGCAGGAAATACCGTCACAACAGGAATGCCAGCGTATCGATTTTTCAACCGGAAAAGAAGATAAGACATCTGCTTCAGGATGTTTCAGGTTGTCCACTTTTCTCGAAAATTCCAAATGCAACTGCCTGCATGGTCTTCAACGAGGTCACCTACAACGAAAGCACGTATTGTCCTTTCATACAGCAGCGTGCGTAAAGTTTCATGTTCAAGGCATCACCTACAGATTCAAGAATACTAGTTCATCCCAACCTGACGTCATGTCATTAGTGCTGACAGGGGCGCCCTTATTGGACAGGAAAGTGGTGATGTTTTGAAGGAATTTGTTTACAGGTCGAAGTCTTTTCGCATCACTGGTCAGACAGACGGGATGCCAGGGAAGGGACCGCAGTCAGTCCTTCATGGAGCGTTTTTTTAAACCCATTGAGGACTCTTCGTTCGGACCCACTACCTTCAAGGCGAAGTGCCAAGAATGCAAAAAAATAATTTTGGGACCAAAAAAAAAAAAAACTTTTACTTAAAATTTAAAGCTTCATCTCAGTTGGCGTCTCAAAGAAATTTGAAAAAATGTATTGCATTATCAGTAGATACATTTCTGCCCTCCCTAAAATGTAATCTTGTATTTGCATTTCCAAAGAATTTTTGCCTCTTTTTAGAATGTATTTCCGATACGTATCTGGATACATTTTTACAGATATATTTGAGACTTGAGTATCAGTATCTTAGCAACTATTTTCATCTATCCCAGTATTTGTATTTCCGAATACATTTTTGAATATTTCTGCCCAACCTTGCAACATAATGTAGCTGTCAAGTGACGCTTTTAACGTTTAGGAATTAGAGGAATGGAATGGAACGATTCAGCCATTCCAGGAGTGGGAATGGGCCCAGTGTCCCCATTCCTAGGAGTTGAAAGGAATGGAATTATCGAAAACTCTAATTCACCGGAATGGAATGGGAGTGGAATGGGGGTGCCCATTCCGCAACACTGGTCTTCACTGCGCTCCAACTAAGCGCGAACCGGATCATAGTTCCGCTTTTCACCACACGGCTATATTTCGCGGCGATATTATCGCGTTTCAGGCGCCCACGTTAGCTGATGCCGCCCGTTGTTGCGTTCGGGAGGGTGGCGACCTCAGGCGCGGAACCAAGAGTTGGGGCTGCGGCTCGCTGCTACCATGGCCCCGAGGAAACAGGCCTGGAGTGGGAGTACTGAAGGAGAACTTTTATATACAGTGAATATACAAGAGCATGGTCGACTAATTAACCCCTTGCCTACTCATTTTTTTTCTTTAAAGATCGTACAGAAAGCTTTATTTAAATCAAGCAATTTGCGTCAAAATAAAGAAAAACGTTTCCTTGGCTTTCAGGCGTAGTCTCGTGCTCTATACCAGGACTTCTGGTCGTCTCCTCTTCTTCAGTAGTTCTTCACAGTATGATAGAAATCGAGAGATTAGCAGAAACCTCACATAGGACATCGTTTTGCCGAAAATTGGGGTCTCCACTATGGACCTGTTGGACCAGTTCATTTTGACTGTGTTTTTTCACTTGCGTCATAATGATGCACAAGGCAAAGTATGCCTTTATCTCATCCGGAGTGGTGTCAAACCATTGCTCCTCATAGCATTTCTTGGGACGATCCTCGTCGCCCATCCCTTGTTCGGCGTAGCGATTTGTCTCAGCAGAGACAGACGCCCAAAAATCATGACTTGCAAACACGGAAAAGGTCGACAAGGCGCTTATCTTCTCACCAAGACTGCGTTGAACCCTTGCTGACACACCTGGGGTTTCTACAAAGGTGAACTGAGCAGGCTGGTCGTCCCTCTTCTCCCAGTTCCACTGACGTGCAGACGCCGAAGTCGATGAAATGCTTCCAGGATTCGCATCGTTTTCAACACTTTTCTCACTGTCCGTTGAGCTCTCATCGGATTCCGAGTAATCGGGAAGGCAACAGGATTCGTCGTCAGAAATACTGGCGCATTCATCACTTTCAAAAAGAAGTCTTTGTATATCTTCGTCCGCCAAAGCAGACCTCCGCGCCAAAGACATGTTTTTGGCGCGCTTGCTTACAATAGCGCGCTTATTTTCTGTCAATGGAGCGCCCTCTCTCTGTCAAAAGGCAAAGCAAACAAGAAAAGAACCCAAGGTAAACAGAAGCAACAGGGGTAGTGCTGCCATCTGCCGCAGAGCTCACAAAACAAGCTCTGAAACCGAAACACGAGTCACACTCGTGGTCGGGTTTTATGGTCCGTAAATGGCGGCACGAGTGACACTCGTTATTAGTGGGCAAGGGGTTAATCGGTAATCGGCAGTCTGCAGTCGGCGGCTTCGGGCTCTCTGAGCCCAAGTTATATAGCCCTTCGAGGGCGAGAAGGCCCTCTGAGAGAGAGAAGCCTTCCCCGGTGTTCGAGTGTTCACGAGGTGTCCGAAGTGCGGGGGCGGCTGAGGCGATTTCCGGGCGTCCTTTCAGCGAGACGCAGATGATGTAATCCCTCGACGTTCTTGCCGCGCTCCGGTGGCTGATGTAAGGAGTCGACGTTCTTGCTTGAAACCCAACACCAACAAACCCCCACACACGCAGGCACGCACACGCACGCGGGTGTTTCCCCTTGCGAGGGCCCGCGATTCCAGATGGTCTCGTGGCCTCTGGAAGACGTTCTTTTTGAGTTTAAAGCCCCCAGCGAAGGCCACCACCGGCCCGACGATTCAAGGGCCGATCTCAGGAATCTGAACGTGACTGTCCAGCGCCGTTGGTAACAGGTGAAGGCGAACTCCAGGACGGAGCTGAGGAAGCCAGTCGTAACACCGTCGATTAGGCATCGCGTTTCGGAGTGTGGGGAGCCGCCCTCGGTGACAAAGGGCACAACGGGCCTGCCGTGGCGACGCACTGGCGGCACCTCCGATTAGTATACGATACCCGCGGTTTCTTCCCTGAAGCGCGAAACACATGCGCGTCAAAACTGTCCGATCCGGCGTGCGAACCGTCGGAAAGATGGCTGCTCCGAATCGCCGCACAGGACGGTTCGCGACACATGGTTTCCGACGCGTCGTTGCATCGCTCCGTTCAGCTCCGCCCAGTTTCGGCTATCCCTCTACCGCATGAATGGATGGATGCTAATGGCTATATATATATATAACGGGCGGTAGCTCGCGCCATCTAGCCTAGAAAACTAAAATACTTCCCTCGCCCTTCTTGGTTTTTCTGACTTTAAAACGAACATAATAGTTTTATTACATTCTATTAAAGTGTGCGTGTGTGAAGATTTTCCGTTAGGCTACTTTTCTGCTCAACATCACTTAATCGCGATGGACCGCAGCGGACCTTCGGAGCCATCCCAGCGAAGCGAGCACTGGGTACAAATCACGTGACTACGTACCGCACGCATTGCTGCGTCTCTTCCGATGTTCACGTAACACTCACACGACATTGGAATGGCTCGTAGCGTCCGCTACTCACGATTCTAAGGTGAAACGGAGTATATTCGGGTTTCGACGGCCTCGATCGGTCTGTGAAGACCGACTTGCTATGGCGCGCGAAATCAGCAGCTCATTTTGTGCGCATGGGAAAATTCCCCGATGGCGTTCATCTCCTTCACAACGACGACTCATATCGCGTGATGCACCGCGCAGCTTTGCATCCGCTTCCCCGAGCAAACTCCGTTGTTTCTCTAGACCTAACCGCTTCGGCTATCGTCGCAGGTGGCGTGCTGTGCGGCGAAGAGGCGTTAAGAAGCGACGCCGTGCAGTAGTGCGAGAGTTCAACTTCTATAATTGTTTTCTCGCTTTAAAAAAAAATTACTCTGATTAAACTTTCAGAATCAAAGGACGATCAATTTTTCTTCCAAACCCATAATATTTTGTATTTTTACTTGGACCGCCTCAGGGTGAATAAACGGCTGTTTATGCGTCAAAACGAACTTTTTCGCAACTTCAGGGTTTTTTTTTACTTTTTACTGCAAGATGTTTAATTGAGCGGTTTAAAATATATTTTATAGATTATATACCTAGAGGGGGCAGCCAGTAAAAATTTTTATTAGGTGCTGGGAGCAATTATATATGTTTCTTAATAAAATGAGAAAAATGTTTATTTTTTAATAAAATTGTGTATTTAAAAAAAAATATATATATTTAAATTAAACAAAACTGCACAAGCCCAACCACATTGTAAGTCGACAACCGTGCAAATTTAAGAAAACATATTGTTGGGTGTTTCATAGAAAAGCTGATTTTTCGTCAATTATTGAGTGAAGCCTAGTTTCACGCTATTTTCAAAAATTAAAATCGCGCTCACGTCATCACAATTTTTTTTCGTCAAAACTATTTTAGGGTACGGCTACGGACATTGCGGGCGAAGCGCATGCATTTTTTTTTTTTTTTTAGAAATCGGAAATGGTCGAGTGTTGCGCTCGACCACCTCCGACGCAACGTCCCAGACGTCGCGTGTGGGAAGTTTCACGTAGAATGACCCAATAGCGACCCTTAATTTCCGAGGCCTCTTGGATCGCATTAGGCCGAGGCAACCCTATCGTCTAGCCTCCGAACAGGGCCTCGACATTATCGCTGTGTGGGAGACCAAGGTCGAGAGTGATGACCAGACCGTAGTTACGGTGAGACCTTTCACGACACGCTACGAAGTGTGCGCTAGTCACGCGTTTGGGTCGTCGGTGGGTTGTTTGTGGTTAGTGCGCCAGAGTTTAGGTGCGACCGTCGACACAGTGTCGTCGTGTGCGTCAGGGCGCTTTGTTTTATGTAATTTTTCTGTTTCTTCGTATGACTGAAGGGGCATTTGTGTGTGCGTCCACACTAGGGGTGATGAGCGGCGGGTGCTTTTTTATTTCGTGCATCATTACCGAATTAGCGAACGCCTTATAAGTTTTTGTCGGCGATTTTAATTGCATCTGCTCTGCGTGCGATAAGCCGAGTTCAACGCCATCTCGCGATTTAAGCAACGAGAGTCTTTTTAGTTTTGTCAACGATTATTCCGTCGATAACGGTGGCAACTTTTTGAGGAATGGCCGCTAAATCCAGTACACCCACTTTCAAGGGTCAAGTCACGCCCGTCTAGATAGAGCGTGCGATTCTTAACATTTTAAGCTAATGTATTTTTAGTATAGCCTGCATCCTGTTTGCTTTTGGAACCACTGTCTAGTTTGCATATGTATGCTTAGTAAATGCGAAACTTTTAAACACTTTATCTGGGATTTATAGAAATTTAACGCGAAACTCTTAGAAGACGACGTGCAGACTGCGGTAAAAAACGGAGAGCCAGAAAAAAATAGGGAAGGTGTGCGATGGGAGCTGTTCAGTAGGAAATAAAAATGAAGGCTTTTGAGCGAGCAGGAGTACATAGACGCGCCGAAGAAGCAACGAAATGTTATCACGCAATATTTTGAAGACACTGCTAAAAGAAGAGAATAGAATTCCTGGGGCAATCACGGATGATATCGACAGCCCAGCCTCGTGCTGACCTTCAGCAATAAGTCTCCGAATGTCACCGCCATATTAAGGAAACATTTTAATATTTTGCAACAAAGTGAACGCCTCGCAAAAGTTATTATACCGTCCCCCATGTGGTGTACAGACGCTCGCGCAACATTAAGGATTCCTTAGTCAGGTCTAAGATAACTGCCACTGAGAGCACTGGGAGTCGGCCATGCGCAAAGTCAGGATGTGGAATCTGCCCACACGTAACACCGAGAAACTCCATAGAAAGTACAAACTCCAACTTCACCTAAAAAATGTATGGCAACTTAAATTCCGACACCAGTAATGTAGTAGACCTTTTACAGAGTAGCACTTGCGGCGCGCAGTACGTGGGCCAGACAGAGACACCTTTCCGATTGCGGTTTAATAATCACAGATCGCATGCAAAATCAAACCCCACACTTCCCGTTTCAAAGCATGTTAGCGATCCAAAACACTCACTTGATAAGCTCCAAGTCACATTTTTACAATCTGGTTTCAAAGGCAACCGAGATCGCGAACAGAAAGAATCTTACCTTATTCACAAGTTCAAAGCCGCGATCAATAAACATCCCGGCATTATGTCTTCCATTCACGCGGTTAACATTCACGATCCCCCTGTATCAGCGTGAGCGTACAGATTCCACAGGCTTTAGGCCATCCACGATTTATCTTATATAGAGTTCGTTCTAATAATATTGTTGACTGAAAGGGCAGCTGATAACGTGTTGCGAGCGGAGAGAATCGTATCTGATTTACAAATTTAACTCAATCCGGGCAGGTATTAATGAAGATCCCGCCATAATGTCATCTATGCATGCAATCTACCTTAATGAACACCCTGGAATAATAACGTCCATGCACGCAGTTAACACATCTTGAGCAGACATATCGGTTTAAAAATCCACAACCTCCCCTCGTCTTCACCGTCTTGAAGTTTATTATGTGAAAAAAAGGGATATGTATGCGTGTGTGTGTTGTTTTTTACGCACTGGGGAGGCGGTTCGGGCACACCGCTCGTACACCACTTGGGGCAAGTTTTCTCTTTTTTCTTTTTTTTTCCCTTTTCCCTTTTTCGGCGAGGAAGTCCAAAACCACCCCTCGACTTTCCTGTCTTGAAGTTGATTACGTGAAGGGGGATATGTATATGTGTGTTTTTTTCACGGACAGAGGGGGCGGCTGGTACATCGCTCGGACACCGCTCGAAACATTTTTCTCAAAAGCTTTTTTTTATTTCGGCGAGAGTTTGCCGCCTGCTGTTCTTGTGGCTGTCCCTCCTCCTTCCTCCTCTACCGCTTTGCTTCAGTTAGATTTTCCGACATGGTGCGAGTTCTTTCACCGGGGTCAGGTTTACGCGGGGGGGGGGGGGGGGGGGGGGGGACGCCTGCGTCGGGGGGTACCGTCAACTCTTGAGAGAAACCAGATGTTTGGAATGCCACGTGACGTGGTCAAGGAGCGTCAATCTGACATCTTATGTGCCAGTCTCGAAAAAGGTCTGGCTCAGGCCGAAACATCGACCAACTTTACCAATAATATGTTTTAAAAACTCCAACAACCGTCTCAGGTGCGTTTTCTTCCGTATATGCTTTTCGTCATCCTGCGCTTCGTTTTTTATCTCTCTCTCTCTCTCTCTATATATATATATATATATATATATATATATCTTATGAAAGATAAATTTGAGATTCTAAATAGGCAACGATATTGTAGGGCAGTGGTCGGCAACCTTTTGGCGAAGCGGGCCGAGTCGCCGCGAAGCCAAGGCGGAACGGGCCGGACGGCAAGCAGCGGGGGGAGGGGGAGTTAAAATTAAAAATAAGCACTTGCACGAACTTACATTGACGTCCATAAATCGAAAATGAACAGTTTTTTTATTTCACGACAAACAACATGAGATACGACTTTTCCACGAAAACCTAGAGACTCCTCTCAGTGAGACTTTTGGTGTTGAACTGCGCTCGCCAAACTACGAACATCCACATTCAAGCTGCTAACTGCGAGTCGCAAAACATTGTGGAGGTTCTCGTCAGTCATTCGTGAGCGGAAGTTGGATTTTATGCACTTCATTCGTGAAAAAGTCTGCTCGCAGACGGGCAGCGAATTAGTCAACTTTATTTTTTTTTTCTTTAGCTGACCGCGTAGGGGGCGAGTGGGGGTTACCGAGAGGCTGAGGGCCGTATGATACTACCTCGCGGGCCGGATCCGGCCCGCGGGCCGCTGGTTGCCGACCACTGTTGTAGGGGGATCGGTAGAGCCAGAGCCGAAAGATGGTCAACGGGCGAAGCGCCACATATGCGTGTGCTGAGCCTCGAGAAACTTTATGCTCGTCGTAACAAGATAACATGCATAGAGAGGGGTGGGGGGATCAGTTGTGATTGATAATAAGAAATCGAGCTCGCATTTTTTGAATACTATAGTAGATTATTTGGGTCTAGTCCAGTAGATGACGAGCTTTTTAAAGATAAATTGAATGGTTTCATGTCGCGCATATATGCCGAAACAAAAGTTTTACTAGATTATAATGCAATTAAATGCAAAGGTGCAAGCGAGCTGGACAAGAATGACGAAAATAATCCCTGGAGAAAGGGAACAAGAGGGACAAAGGACAAACATAAATCGTCCATCAGAGCGGAAGAAGTGTTCGTCGCAACAGAAATCCTAAACCCAGGAAAGTCACCAGCCCCGGGCGGCCTAAATGCCATTTTTAATAAGACTCAGAGACAAGAGATTCCTCCATTCCTAGCCAAAATATTTAATGAAGCGCAGGATTTGAATATGATGCCTCCGTCTTTTATGTCGTCGCACACAGTGCTAATCCCCAAAACAGATGACGCGGTTGAGTTGCAGAAAGTCGCAACGCATCGGCCCTTCACCCTGACTAATGTCGACTATAAAATTTTAAAGGAAATATTTGCAAGGAGACTGCAAAGAGTGATATGACAAAGAGTGGTGCTCCATAAAACTTACGGCATAGAAGGAAGGACGATTTTCACCAATATCCACACAGCGCGCAGTGTTCTGCAATAATGCGACGCAATGCGCACGTGCGTTGCGATGGTCCAGGTAGATCTGGAAAAGGCCTTTGGCAGCGTACCTTACTACCTGCTTTTAACCATTCTCGATCTGTAAACATCGACGCTGTTATCCGCGAAGGCGACAGTATGGCGTGCAACGGTTGCTCGACAGGACTTAGAGTGAACATCTAGGTTGGAAAGCGTATAAAAGCGAATCGTTTCTTACGCCAGGGGTGTCCTTTGTCTCCACTTCTGCTTAGTATTTACATAGAATTCATGTGTGTTAGTATTTTTAAAAACATTTCAATCAGCGGTTTTCAGATTCACGCAGCAGAAGTTAAAGTGTTCGCGTACTCCGACAACATTGCTGTATTATGTTCCACCCGCGAAAGTATTTCTCGAGTCGTACACACGCTTAAATATTTTCGCAAAGTTAGCGGGATCTCTGTTAACTTCGCCAAGTGCCTGAGATTTTGGCACGGAGAGTGGAATTCTACTTCGTGTTTCTTTTCCAACATGCAGTGGGTGACAATTCCAATAAAATGTCTGGGAGTGCCTACAGAAAATTATTGCGACACCGAGCCCCACTGGCGCGGACAGGCGGCAGAGTTTAGCGAGAAAGTAGGAAAAAGAAGACGGAGGAATGAGAAAAGAGTCAAAGTACAGGCTAGCTGGTGGAAGTCAACCATTTCGTCGTTTACCCTGAGACTGGGGTTTTTTTGAAGAGCAGAAGAAACAGAAAAAACAGACAGGTCTCAAACTCAGCTACTCTGCTCTTCAAAAAAACCCCAGTCTCAGGGTAAACGACGAAACGGAGGAATGATTTGTCTATTTTTGCACGGGCCACAGTTTGCAATTTTTTTTTTTGTCAGCAAACTGTGGTACGTTCTGCAAGTTTTGCAATGTTTGCCGTTAAATGTTCAGAAATTGCACACCGCATTTGCTGTGTTTGTTCGGGGCTCTGCCTGCTATCGATCGAGTAGGACGAATCTTTTCCGACGCGAACGCTATGGGGGCTTGGCTCGTCGTATCTGGTTTTACGTCAAGTTGTTACTCGGTTTATGTACTTTCAGAACATACATGGCTCTTTTTCGTGCATCTTTTTTACAGCGAGACTTGCTAGCAGGTTGCTTGAGTTCATGGTTTTCACGTGTTGGATGTCGGGAGGCATTCATAGTTGTTCAAAGGAAATGGTTGCGTCATGTGAATTTTCTTTAGCCCTTTTTTCATTTCAGTATTTGAGTCAAGTTCCTCCGAAATCATTGTGTCAGGGTATGTGCGAGGTCGTGTTTCCTGTACTTCTAAATAGAGCCTTACACTGTGCAGGCCCAGGGCAAAGCGCGTTGAAGCGCGTTAACAGTATGGTGATGCCCGCGGGCATCAAGAATGTTTCCTTTAAATTACATTCGGGTACCTTGCCGGTCGGGACATGGTTCAACGAGAAGGGGATTTTCGTACCGTGCGGGATCACTGTTTTTGACGCAAAAGGCCAGAGACGATCGATTACGTGTTTTTTGAGTGCTGGGATGCGGACTTCTTCTAGGACGTCCTCCAACGTAGCCTGAAGAAGGACCTCCCCATAGACGCGCATAGAATACGTTTTCTTGCGGTCAAAAACATGGTAAGTGTTCCTCTGACCTGGTTATGCCGACGGGGCTGCACATTATTCGGAAGTCCCGAATGACTTTACACAACGCCGACACTAATGTGCACGAGGGGCGGGAATATTTTCGTGAAAGTGTAGATTTCTTCGCTGAAGTCAACGGAGCGAAATTGTGTGCATGAGTGGCCTCCGCGGATTGAGTGACATGTCTGCATAAAAAAAAAAAAAAATTTAGCCTTACCCTTTTTTCTGTGTTTTGAGCGGCATGCGTGACAATTCGACGATGTAAATGCCCGGCAATATATACAAAAAAAAAAAAAAGTCTGCATGGGCTACAATTAAAAAAAAAAAAAAAAGAGTGACTGCATGGCACCGTCGGTAGCGTTTCTAGCTCGCAACCGAAGGGTCGCGGGTTTGACTACCGCTTGCGCCTAAAATTTTTCGAATGTCTTCTTTGGGACATATTAATTACTTAATGAAGTAAAAAGATTCGAGACAGGGGGTGACCTTTTTATCAGCATTGTATTTTAAGTTTTAATGACTTTCATTCAACGCGTGACGTCACGCCTCACGTGAGCGTTGTGGGTTGTTTGAAATTCCCGCGCGAGGTCATGTGGCTGTGGCGTCATGACCTTATCGACCAATCGGTATTTCCTCGCCCCCCCCCCCCCCCCCCCCCCCGACGTCTACACCAGTTTTTACGAGCTCCTTAACGGGCCGGGATTAAGCGTGTTGCCAACGAAGCCCGTGAGCGCAGAGAGCACCTGCTACCGGGTACATTGTCATTAGGGAGTTTTAGAAGAACTAACGCAATTTTAGCGCACGCTAGCTGTAAATTTAGCGCTTGCGTCAGCGCACGCTACGCAAGGGAGTTTGAAAATAGCGTTTCTCCGTCACAACGCAAAAGCCCAAACATCTCGCGCCTGCATTACCACCAAGATAAAGTCACAATTTGTATTTCACGAACGAAATGCTGTACCTTGAGAAAAAAAAATTGGTCCAGAATAACTATTTAGATTTGCTTAAACACGAGAATGCGACGCAAGCGGACGTTGGTCGTGTCCACTTGCATCGCCTCAGCAAGAGAAGTCTCGTGCAGTGGCCTTCGCAGACCGTGCCTTTGCCGAGAAATGTTCGAGCGTCGCGAGCATCTAATTAAAAATAATCTTAACCCAACTTACGGGTCTTTCCAAACCGAGTGCAATGTCGTCCTGTATTTAATATCGCAGTCGGTAGGATCCCGCAGACTTCGCCTTCACGACGCCGTCAAAGTGGACGCAGCCATGGTCCTGGGGGCCAACTTTCTTAACTGTGCTCGTCTTGGCCTTAGCCAACTTCTCTTCACGAATCCTCCTTGGAGGAGCGCAAACACTTTTTTTTTTGTGTACGCGTAGAATTTGCGAAAAATAGTGTACGCTAAAATATCACACGCAAAGCGCCAAACGTGGTTAGCGTTCGGCGCATGGGCTGTGACGACGATGCTATTCTTGGCGTACGCAAAGCTTTAGGGTGCGCTACTCTAGAACTCCTTATTGTCTGTCTGGAAATTAGGAAATTAAAAAAAAAAACGTCTTGTTGCCTGTGAATTAGACAGTGATAAGTTCTGAAACTCTGACACTTAGACAGAACCGCTAGTGAGACATGCGCAAAACAAGGCACGCGCTCGATTTTTGTTTTAAAATAACCAAATTAGTGGTTCCTTATGGTATCAATCCATTTTCTATTCAAAACTGTCTATTTTGCATGAATGAAAAGCTTGATTTAGTAAATGGTATTTAACCTTAAATTAAAAGGGCAAGGATGAATGAACACTTCTTTCTTTTTTCTTCTTTTCAGAAACACCGAAAAAAGGAAAGTATAGAAAAGAAGAAAATAAATAGCTAGACACACGCTCACGCGAAACAGTCATAACCGAATTCACATAAACAAGTGGCGCTCCACACGACCGAAATTATATTTACTCGGAATCGACTTCATGCTCCACATACCCGAACAAGGAAACAGCTTGCAACCCAGAAGACAAGATATCTCACAGAAACATCCTTGAAGAGACCAGACGACCAGCAGAAAACAAACAACCAAAAAGAAGGACTAAAATGGGCCAAGAAGGGCTTATACTTGGACGGCGACACGCCCGGTCGTTGTTGCAATACGACTCCGCCGTCCATACCAATAAGCTGCGGGACAAGCCGTAAAGCAAAGACAGAACTGAACATGACTCTGGAATGCTAGATAGGAAGGCACCGATGAAAGCTTTGTTGAATTCCGTCAGTTTTAGACTCTCTTATGTCTATTTTTAGAAGGTTGTTAGGGGCGGCAGCGAAACGAAAATGATAAACCAGGAGGTTACAAGGCACCATAATATTTTGATACCCGCCCACGGAGTATGCCCAAACATTGGAAAGATGAAAGAGCCGACAGGCGGCGGTCAAAGACGTGTGTAGAAAGAGAGAGAGAGAGAGAGAGAACCAATCTAATAGCTAGCACTTCAAAGAAAGTCCCAAATTCAACTAAACACGAAAGGAATCCCGGACTTCATTGACTTTGATGTGGGGAACGAAAAATATTGCTAGTTCTTTCTCGCAAGGAATCTCGTACGCTGCAAGAGGACGCAAACGACTTTTCGGGAAAGAGCGCGTTTTTTTTTTTTTTTGGCGTCTAAAAAAACCACCGCATATCACAGCAAAAAAAAAAAAAAAAAAAAAAAAAATATATATATATATATATATGGAAGAAAACGCACCTGAGATGGTTGTTGGAGTTTTTAAAACATATTATTGTTAAAGTTGGTCGACGTTTCGGCCTGAGCCAGACCTAGCTCAGGCCGAAACGTCGACGAACTTTACCAATAATATGTTTTAAAAACTCCAACAACCGTCTCAGGTGCGTTTTCTTCCATATATACTTTTCGTCATCCTGCGCTTCGTTTTTTTTCTCTCTCTCTCTCTCTCTATATATATATATATTTATGTATATTTCTTGCAAAAAAAAAAAAAAAACAGAAAACAATGAGCGACGTTTACAATTCTCTGTAACCACGAATTAGAGCGCACTTCTTGAGGAAGAGGGGGAGGGTAAGGGAGAGTGTTCCCATGCGGCGTCACGAGGGTGACGTCGCTCGTGACCCTCGTGACGTCAGGTGTGCGTCACGTGTGACGTCATGCTGGGAAACATCTCATAGTGCAATGCGCGGTTACGCCGGCGGCGACGGCGACGCCGCTCAATCCGGAAACTGAAGCCTGAGACTCGTGCTAATAAAACAAATAAAATAAAAAAAACACAAGAATGAATGAAAGAAAATCAACAAAACAAAGTTCCCCGTGAGAAAGCACAAACTTTTTGGCAGCGGGGAACAAAGATTTCCGTCGAACAAGCGGGAGACTCGCGAGCAAATCGAGGTCGAAACACAGACAGCCTGTACCACCGTACCTGCGCTGACGTGATTTCGTGCAACGCGCTGGTTGTTTATCTATCGACATCTTTGCCTCCACGAAGTTACATCGACGCCACAGGGGTAGCTCCAAGCGACCCATAATTGGAGATAATCAACCTCACTACAGATTAATATCAGTGATCCCTGTTGTGCTTGTGATCAAACAGTTATGACCAGCAGGGTCACGAGGGCCTTGGGCTTAGTGACTGATATCCCTGTCACTCGAGGATCTTAAAACGGGTGTAGCACGATTGCCCCGCATGCAGAATCCCTTTCGCAAGAACCCCGCGTCATTAGCCCCACTTTTGAAAGAACAAAAAAACCGCGCTTAATTACCCCGTCGCGTATTCCTCGCGTGCAAAAAGCTCGTCCTCACTGTCCCCTTCCCACACTCTTCGTGCTTCAACCATCATAGTTCCCTGACTTAGCCTAATCTGTTAAGGGTCTACAAAGGCTCTTTGAAATGAAGGAAAAAAAAAACATAACCTGCATATGACATCATTGGCGGACATGTGGGTATTTCTGCGCCGCGAGCGTTTGGTTTGCGGTGTTAGTTGCACACCGCGGAAATAGTAGTTCGAAAAAACCAGTAAGTAAAAATAACCGTCCATGCGAAATAATGGCGACACTTGCAGGCTATGTATAAGGTAAACTAAAACTGTTCCAAAACTTAGAACGCTCAAGTGGCCAATAGAACTATTGCCAAATTACCCAAGCATCAAGAAGAATCCAGGAATTGGTGTTACACGCGCCACACGCCGCGCGCCTTATCCATATAAAATATTCTAAGTAAACAACCAAGATAAATCGTTGACGAACGCGCGTGCAAGATCCAATTTGTTTTAGGCATTTTCTTTAGAAAAGTTACTACTGCTAGGGCCAGCAAGTGCAGCACGTGGAACACCAATCCCCGCATTATCCTCGATGCTTGGGTAGTTTAGCTATAAGTCTATTGCATAAATCTGCATCACTAGGTATGCGCCCGGCTGTCATGGAGGAAGCTCACACGCTGATTTAGACTTTAGCTACCTTGACGCATACAAATACTCTTTTTTTTTTTTTAACGACGTAAGGAAAATGGAACTGTTGTTTGGTGCTGTGATAAGTATCGAGCCACACGCTGCAGATTAACAGTTTTGACAGAACCCACTTCGTCGGATCTGTGAATGCGAGCCTGCTTCAGAGTCGACGAAAGCTTTTGTTCGATGCTTATTTTATAAAAGCCGTAACTTCATATGTTTTACCATGCGACTCATATATTTTGCTTGCTTTCGATCACTTATAACGTCGCGATACGTGAATTTGTTCAGCACACGCCCGTAGAACGGGAAAGGTTATGTGGTTCTTCCTTATTTCAGTGCCGTGCGCGGCATGATTATGGTTACACACAGTCGCGTGCACATTTACTCTCCCTTCTATCAAAGTAGATTGCTCCGCCGTCACTTTGAGGCTTAGGGAACTGGTACATTTGAATGCAGGGCATATAGGACGGGGGGCGTTGGGCGTGGAGCATTTGACACGGGGTGTTATATGTAAGGCTCCACTTCGACTATCTTTTTTATCCGTTATTTGGCACATGGTACACGCAAACCTTGAAAGCGTTTTCTATGGCCTTCGAAGAACCTTTAACCAGTAATTATACGTCCGTTATGTAGCAGCCGAAAACGAAACAAATTTACGGCGTGCTGCGATGAAAATGCTACATTACCCCCGGGTCCACACGGTTAACGAGTGCCCGCAACAACCACGCAGCTAGCAGTTCTAAGCTGGCGAGCGATGGCGTCTGCTAGAGCTACGCACGAGGGCAACCGGGGAAAAAGGCTTACCGCCGTTTAGCAGACCGACATTAAGGCAATCGTCAAACCAGCGATTCTACGCGGAGTGCAAGTTCATCTGCTACTTTTGCACGAGTTGTGGTGACGTCAGAACGCCGAGCTCTTATTGGCTTTGATTGAAGCGTAGTGGCAGCTTACCTCGAGTGAACCCACTATCCTTCAATCAGAGCCAAGCAGAGCTTTGCGTTCTGACGTAACTACTAATCCCGCAAAAAAAAAGCAGACAAATTACCGCTCCGAATGGCTGCGACTGTCATGCTTCACTCCCGTTGATTGGCGGGTTCTTGATTGTGATTGGGTTAAGTTTAAAACGAGCCTTCCCCGGTTGTCGGATTTCACGTCGTAGAAATAGCATGTAGGGGCGGAGTTTTACGTAATGCGTTAAATGTAATGCCCTAAGCTGGTCGTGCGGCTGGGGTGAGTGTACTCTTCTGTGGCGAGAGTGACTTTGCTCGCACATTGAACGGAGGACACAGCGGTTGCTCCAGACATGGTCGCAAAATAATCTGCTGACTCACCTCATGCATGTTCGAAGTTCGCTGACTTCGTGCACGCTTCCAACCAGTCTGCAGACAGTGCTTGTTGAACCAATGGAGAGGATCTCTACACAAAGGAGAAGCACCCCTCAGATAGTTCCTTGTAGATAGTCTTTGGTACAATGAATGAATGGTCGAACTGCGGCTTTCGGAATTATTATGCGAGAAATATCGAAAGAACGATGTATGTAAACATGCAGCAAAAACATCCTTGTCTGGCGGCTTGGGCAGTAATCTTTAGAAAATCGGTCGAGAATATAGTTTCCCTAGTTCGTGTTAACTGTAAAACAAAAATGAATAAAATGTCGGCTATAATGTTTATCCAGTTTGTGTTCTACTCTAAAACGTAAGGATTCACTGTTTCAGGATTTCATTGTTCTAGGAATTCAGTGAATTCCTAAAACGTAGGGATCGACTTGGAGGTTTTCACAAGTACGCGGCAATGCTTAGCTTTGTTGTATATCTTCACGGTGCCCTATTAAATGTACAGATTACATGATTCAACAAGTGCAAGGTTTTTCTTTTACTAGCGAAAAGTAGCCTTGTTAACGGCTATTACTAAAGACGATGAAAACGCGGCCGTGTACCAAAATAGATTATATTGCTTTTGAGAAAAATATGCACAGCGGAGCACCCAATCGCAGGATAAATTATAACTCATAGTTGACTTCACACCAGACTGTTTTTCTTCTAAAAGAACGACGCGAACACGGAGATGTTTTTGAAATTTCTTCAAGTTTTCGTAATCCATGGGAGAACCTGACCCGGGTAATTTCAGCATGTTTGGCCTTCACGAGCTTGTTCACGCCGTGGAATTTTGTCGCTCGATAATTTATTCTTCGTTCTTTGCACAACCGTATAGCTCACTGAAGAAACCCTCTAGATAAAAAGGTTTGCTTGTTGAAACTAGTAAGTCGCGAGATCGATACATTTTATTTTTGTAGGCTGCTAAATTTCCTTCTTCTTAAACATTTCACAGAGACCTTTACTCCAAATCCAGCGCACGGGATAGGGAGTTTAAGACGCGATCGTTTAAATTATATAGAAAGCATTTAACGTCATATGACGTTATAGTGTCCAGTCGTTCCGTCATGCGACACCTTGACATCACGCGAACTGACGTCACGCCAAGTAGTCCGACGTGACTCCTTGACGTCACGCGACGTGATGACGTGACTTCACGGTGTCAAGTTACGGTGTCACGTGCAATCGTGACGTCACGTGAAGCTCTTCCGCCAGGGGACGTCACACGTCTAGGAGTATGGAGGGACAGGTAGGCACACTGGCAGAGAAATGTCTGAGAGCATTGGCTTTCGTTATGGAACATTCCATGCTTTAAGGCATGTACTTGTAGATCCAAGGAGGAATCAGTTCATTATTTTAGAGTGTTTCTTTCAGTATTTACTTAAGTGACTTTGATAAACAGCTAGTAAGAGTCCAGACCACGAGTATTCCTTGGAGGAATAGGAGATTATTTAAACCCACCGTCGAATTCTTTACACTTCGTGTAAATAAACGTTGCCCAATTTAATGTGACTTCCCTGCCGAGAGCATGGACGAATTCGGCAGATTGAAAATTAGATTGGCAAGTGCCCCCGAAAAATGGATAATCAACAACGAACAAAAAACGGCAGTCGGGAACGCAGACTTAATGGAGGGTGAGGGCTGTGACAAATTAATTCTGAAACAAACTTCTTTTTTTTTTTTTTTTGCGGGAACGTTGCAATGGTTTCAGTAAACTAAAGGCCGGCCCTAGTTCTAAACTTAGCAGAACGCGTCCGGTGGAGCTTCACATTAACGGCAGGTTTGCAACATGCGAATAACCTTTTTCTTTTTCCGAACATGGCCTTCGCCATGGCTGAGCTTCAATTTTGTTTCTCTTTGTTTTGTTTGATTAACTTTATCACTAAGATCAGTGACCGGTCAGTTGCATTGCGAATACAACAGCATTCAAGGCACCCGCCGAGATATTCGGTCAGTTCTTCAGGTTTTGTCTTGGAAACTCGGTATTTTAGTTAGAAAAGAGAAGGATACTCATGACGCATTGATGAGAATCATAAACAAATTAAGTTTCACATTTTATCGTCTTCGTGGACAAAGACTTTTTCTTGTATGTAAAGAAAATTAAAAAAAGAAACGAATCTTATACAATGTTGAGGACAACATTTGTTTACCCAGTGAATGCTAACTCGTACATTCACGATTCTCAAGAATGGCATATTCGACTTCTAGCGTTTTATGTATAGAGACGTATGCCTTATGATATCAAAAAAAAAATGAAAAGAAAGTATAAAATCTGAAAGCATTCAGTTTAGTTTTAATACGCCGTGGAGGTAACATTCTGCGGAAAATTAGAATGCGAACCTTATCGAGGCAATAGCAGATTTATCGCTAAACTAAATATTCGATTATGCGTTTCTCAAACTAAGTGGAAAAATAATGAGTAAATAGACAAATCAAGAAACTGGTTAAGAAAGAATAGACGGATATAGTCGTGGAGAAAACTCACCTGCTTGCTGCTCAACCTGCATGGTGCGCCTTTTAAACGAGAAATATGTGAATTACGGGGGCAAACTGACATCTATCTTCTCAATTTAAGCTTCGAGAAATTGATACCTTTTAATATCGTATGTATCGTGCAGATGTTTTTAGAATGTGCATGTGGACAGTCGGTCGAAGATTAAACGCATCTTTCACTAGAATGCTGGACACTTAAAGGGAAGATGGGGCGGTTCTGCATTTGAGAAGAAACACTTGAATTGTGTTCATTTGGCCGTTAGAATAACAGATATCACAATTATAGTTCAATGCGACGCGCCGTAGAGCTATAAGAGCAATTTCAAAATGGGGCTGAAGCCCGGCCTTCCTAGACTTGGGCAGCCAACAGATCCGTTGACGACGTCACGTACAGCGACTGTCTTTCGCGTTTTCTCCCGGTTAACAATGCATGCGCAGCAAATGGTATGGGTATTTGGGTTCATGGGTAAAAACCCATTAGAATTCACTTCGAACTCATTTTTTTTAAAAAGCTCCGTAGCTTCCCTTTAAAAAGTGTCGAAAAGAGCTTTATTTACGGCTCATGATATTTGACGACCGCCCCTTGTCCCTAGAAAAAATGCTAGGACCTTTGCCTACCCCAGTTCAACAAAATAGGGCTCTGATTGTCGTACGTGATTTCATTTTGGAAATTAAGATAGTGGACAGTTGTTGAGAGTAATAGATCCTTATAAAAAAACACAGACACAGCACAATATTACAAACATCATTCCATAATAAATGGACATTATAGACATTATTAAACTGTGAAATTGGGTATACAATTCTCGCATACCTGAGTTTATATATTATCGCGCTAAAACGAGCTTTTAATGCAAAACCTGCTTGAGTAATTTAATGGGCATAACGACCACCTTAATGTATATTGTAAGGTGCACACTGTACATTTCAGTGTAGGAATTATACGTAATAGCATAAGAAATCATTGCACCCTCATCTAAATTCACTCTAAGAATAACTGGAGAAAAAAGGTAGCGACGCCGTGTTTTCCTCCCTTCTACTTACGCGCCCCCCAAGCGGACACGAGAAGGCAGGAACGAGACCTTTTTCTCCTTCTCCAGGCAGACGGAAGAAAGCTTCCGCCCTCCCGACTCATCTTCTTTCGGTTTCGTTTTTCGAGCACGTCGCACACGTTGTTTAATAAAAGTTGTTGAGATAATTAAGCTTCAGCGGCAGCGAAGGCCGCCTGTAATTCCGTCTTCCAGTCAAAACGTGGAGAACATTTCGGTTGCATTGACGTTTTTACCAATAATTTTATCAAACGGGCAAACGAAGCTGCTAAAAACAGCGAAGTTCCGGAGCAGTACCAGCAGCGCTACGTACACTGGGTAAGATGGCCGTCTCCGGACTGCGGGACCCACGCGGAACTCCAGTGGCGGAACCACCCGGAACTGTGTCGACGTTTTCGATGTTATGGAAATCGCAGGAACTGCGTCCAAGACAGGCAGGTTTTGCTGCCGGCTGCCTGGGTGCCTTCCGTGCTGAGATCAGTTCTGTTTTCCGATGCCGAGTGCCAACCGGCAATCCACGTGCTTCTGTATTTCTGCGTGTCAGCAACGTAAGAGCAACATCGGAATGGCAGTGTTGTACGTTCCGAACAGAAGACTGGAATTATCGCCGATGTTACCATTTGTTCGCGTTCGCGTATCAGTGGTGCAGCAACAAAATGAGATGACTTAAACTGTCGGGCACTGATGCTGCTGGTAGGGGCCGTGATCGGAGAGGGAGGGGTGTCGCAGGTTGACATTTTGTTTCACATTAAAGATTTTAAGACCGCTTAACAAATTACGGGGCATTCAATGTACCTCCTGATAGCCATGTAGTAATGCACGCCTGAACCGTAGCTCGTATTGTACAGTGGCCAATTTGACCACCGGTTGTCTCCTCCCCGAGAGCGATTCCGCTCTGCGGAAGGGACTGAACAGTATGAACATATGACGAAAAGTACGAATATTTACAGTTTGAAATTTTAGCATTAAGAAAGATCAATAGCTAAAATCGAAAAAAAAAAAGTTATCCTTTATTTTTCTGTTTAAATATACTACGCTTTCTGGAGAAACTGCCCTCCAAGCGGCGCGCTGGGATGAGCGCTAGAAGTTTTCGAGCTCGCCACGGCATAGCTCCGTCCACATAACCCCTGCTGCAAGTCGCGGCTTTGACTGCATTCAAGCTGATCGAAAAGCGATTCCTCCAGACGTAAAGCTTCGCTTACACCTGAGTGAATACCCCCTCTACACAGATCAATTCAAGACGACAATTGCAGCCGCGCGCGAAGAGGACAAATAGTAAAATAAACACGACATTAGAAATACTTGCTGTGACGATCCCTGCGGTGAAGCAAGCACATGGCTTGGAAGCGCATTAGAGCGGCTTGATTTATTGGCTTTCAAGTAATTGCGGCAGGAGCGTTTACTTTTTACTAAGAGATTCATCTCATGCGCCATTCCAAATACTCTCACAGGTACAACATTGTTGGAAAAAGATCAACAAAGTGGGTATATTTTTATTGCTTAAGTGGTCACCGAGAAAATCCGTACGTTCAAAACGACCAGTATACAAGATGGAAATGCACAGCTTAGAAGTTGTGATCGAGTTAGTGTGCTGTTGTATTGATGTTTGTATTTGCCGTGTATGTGTATGCGCCCAATGTATGCATTTAGCTGATGTTTGTAGTATGCGTAATGTATATACATGTGAGTATAATAAGGGTTCCGATGATCCCGAAGCGCAATGTTGGCGTGAATAAATAAAAGTATTTTTTTGTAGAACATGCATTGGGCGGCACCTAGCGTAATCTAGACTAGCTGCTTGCAATTACTCTGCTTGATTCTGCTACCTGGTGGCAAGCGATTTAACCCTTTTGATGCCTCGCGATAACTTCTGGTTACCGTACAACAGCTGCTTCGAACTTGCTCTTTTAAGAGCGGCTTTTTGGTTTCGCGGGTTGGTTTACCACAGTCTTGTACACGTTGCTAAAAAAAAGTAATCGATTACAATTACTATTACTCTTGGCTAAAAAGTATTCGATTAGATTACTTGATTACTCAATGGCAAAAGTAATTGGACATTACTTAAAGAAGTAATCGTTACTTTTCGGGTTACTTTATTGTGTGAAGACACATCTTTAGCGCTCATAACAATGAACTACTTCCAACCTATATTTCACATTTGCACAAGTATTGAAGAAAAACTGGCTCCCTCTTCGTGGTCGTTCCACCTTCACAATGCGGACACAAGCATAAAATTCGTTTGAAGACGTTTAATGATTTGGGCGTTCGCCAGTGTGCGTGTGTGTGTGTGGGGGGGGGGGGGGGGTGAGCGGAGGGGGTTCTAGATCTTGTTAAGCTTGAGCAAGGGTTGTCGCTCAAAGTTTGCGTCGCTTTTTTATTATTCACATGTGGATGAGCTCGCATGTTATACAAAAGAGCAGCAGCTCCAGGATTTGAAACGGATCATGTGTAATATCCATTAGCGGTAGAGATCGCCCCGACCACTTCTCAACTCGAAACATTGCTTGTCACAAAGACGACGTAGGGGAAATGGGAAATATTTCAACTGTTGTTGCTATATATATTTTGCATCCGCTTTAGGAATTCATCGGTTATGGCTCTCCTACGGGCTGCGAGTAGGTACCATAAGCAAGATTTTTTTTATTTTATTTCTGTATGTGTTTGAGTAAGGGGGCTAATTTAAACGAAGGACTCACAAAGCTACATTCTAATTCCTCAAACTTCGCCCTGAATGGCCTTTGTCACGCACTGTGGCCTCCCTGGGGCTTCCCACTCCCAGTCCCAACTTGAAAAAAACAAAACAAAAAAAAAACGGACATTCCACAGATACTGTACATAAAAAAGACATTGACCTCGTTTCCTACAGCTCCGCAAAAATCTTTTTTTTTTCGGTCGAAAAAAAAAAATTTTTGTTTTTCATAAAAAAAGGGTGTGCCCGGGGGGGGGGGGGGGGGGAGGGGGGCGTCCCGTGGACAAATTGTAACGGTTACAAGTAACTTTATTACTTCAAAAAGTAATCAGATTACTCTTGTGATTACTGCCTAATAAAAGTAATCAACTGATTACAAAATTACTTCAAAAAGTAATCGATTACAAGTAATTTGATTACTTGTAATGCGTACGGTACAAGTCTGGTTTACCATTCTTCCGTGATGTGCGGCTGACGAAGGAATTGTTACTCGAGGAATAGGAAAGGCAACACGTAAGGTTCGCGAGCTGGGTATCGGTTCTTACCGTTTAACATCGCAGTGTTGACGACGAGAAGACTGAGTAACTGCTTTTGAAACGCTAGTTACCTGCGGGGAGAAGCTGGCTTCGGAAATAAATACAGTTCGCGGAAAGCTCGTGTTACGTTCCTATTTGCTGCTCCTCTCGTCCAGTACAAGAGACGTAGCGTCCCCGTTAAGCCTTATTGTGTTCGATATGCTCAATTTGGGGCTGTTCTAATGAGATGCAGGCGACGGAGGAACTTTGCTACCCTGGTTTCAGAACGAAAGCTTCTCCTTTCCTAAAGGAACATAGGTTACAAGAGTGTTCTTTTCTTTAGGGAGGACTGTAGGTACTTTTTTTTTAAAGTATACCGTGCTTTTCCGATTTGGTGGGTATTTTAGAGTGTTCTGTACAGTGATCAGCTCATCTGACAACTGTGAACCCTAAAGTAAGTGAACACTAATCACTTCAGGTCAAAGTAGTAGCCGGCGCCACTACAGTGGCTGAGAATTTCTCCGTTTCTTTTTTTTTTCAGTTGTTACAAAAAGAAACAAATAAATAGTTACCCATCGCTATTTTTTCCCCATTGTCTGCTCTAAAAGAAGGCAACGACTTTGGAAGGTAAAGTGTTGGTGGGGTGAAGCGAATAGAAACCTTCCCGTAGAAAACCCATTGTCCACCGGCAGTCGTGGTGACCGAGAGCTGAGGGAATCGAGGGCATGGATAATTATGAACAGCAACCCCATTGACTGCGTAGTTACATCGACATGTTCGGGGCACGCCATGTTCTGCGTTCACAAAGCTGTCGAGGGTTACGAAAACTGTGTTTTCTTTTTTTTTTCTTTAGTTCAGTTGCGTCTCAGGAACTCCAAGGTAAAAGAAAAACATACATATATAACAGAATAGAAAGGAACACCCTTGGTGAAAACAGCAACAAAGGACGGTTTATTCTTTGAGGTTTCGGCCCGAGTCCTGCCTTCGCCAGGAAGAATTTTTACAAATGAACGGTGGTGGTATTTATACAATTCTAGTTCAAATCTTAATTAAAAAAGAAAACAAAAAAAAAACAAAAACGGTGGGGTGACGGATCGAGTTGTCGTGAGAGGGGAGCGGGGGGGGGGGGGGGGGGGCAGTTTGTGTCCGGCTGGGAAGGCTGGATGGTCGGGGCCAAGTTTCACAAACTGTGGGATGGTATCTTGAAAGGAGACGCGCAGGGTCAGCTCGTGTCCGGACGGGCAGGCGCGACTACGATGATAGTGTACAATAGACGTGAGTTAAACGCGGAAGCCAAACAAAAGCGCCGTCAACAAACAAAACAGGCACGGGCATTCGGGATGCTTTGTGGAGCGTGCATGTGTCAAAGGCCTGGAAGGGAACAACGTTAAACCTAGAAATAAGAGAAAAGAAAATGAATATCAAAACCTGAAAATAAAAGAGAAAAGTTCTTGGTCCAGTTCCGGCCAGAAACACTGCTTACACATGGTCTAGAACCTAAACAAATGTCTTGTTTGTTGTTGCTAATCGTCTGAAAACATTCTAATTGGTGCCGGTGTACCGGGGTTTTCATTTATTCCCTATTTATTTAGGTTGAACCGGTAAATTAGCTAGGAGTATCGCTGTTCCCGTTCGCGATTTGATTTAAATCCAGATTCTAGGAGCGTCACTGACAATTTATCAAACGAGTCCTTTGGGAGAGTGAGATGTTTGGATAGAGGCAGTTTCGAAAGAGATATGACGTGAGATTTGTAAATATCAAAGCGCTGTTCATATGCCGTTTTAGTTGTCTTCTCTATGTATTGCATATTGCCTACTGCACACTCGAGTAAACACACGACATTCGACGAGGCACATGTTAAGTGTCCTTTAATTTTGATCGAGAACTGGGAGTGCGTGCTGCTGGTCGTGCTTGTGTGGGCATCTGTTTACAGATTAGGCACCCCGGTTTCATGCAAGGCCTACATTCGTTCGGTTGCGGCGATGAATTTATCTGAGAGTTTACTAGAGTGTCTCTGTCGTTACGCGATCGTCTGTGACTGTGGACCGCCCCTGGGATAGCCCACAGACGATCGCGTAACCATAAAGGTACGCTAGTCAACTCTGAGATAAATTCGTCCCTTATACATAACTAAAGCAAGTCTTCCCTACATTCTTTCCCAGAATAGCATTGCATTCTAGAGGATATTGTGATATTGTAGAATTCCTTGAATAGCATTCTTTCCCAGAATCATAGCATTGTATAAACGTCTGCCCATCCAGACACCAAACCTCCCTACGCTGCTAAAAAAAAAAATCCAACCGTCATCCCGCCGTTTTTTTTTTGTTTTTTTTTTTACTTGGAGTCGTCCGTAGCGTTGTGTAAATATCACCCATATTTATCTGTTAAAGTTCTTCTTGACGAAGACAGGACTCCTGCCGAAACATCGAATAATAAACAGTCTGTTATTGCTGTTTTCACCAAGAGTTTTCCTTCTTTTTTTAGTAATACCCATGCCTTCGGCCCCCCGCCAACATGCCCGTTATATGTATTTACAGGGCGTTTTTTTTGTTTTATTAACAGTTTTTTTTTAAAAAAGTCGTCAAGGTACACTAATGCGGTTTGAGCAGGTGAGTTATACGGCCAGGGGCTAATGGTAACGATCAGTCGGCTAATTAATTAAAGTTCGTTAATGAACTTTCTGATTAATGAAAATATACACATGATTTTAATTAGAAACTTGCTCAGCGTCACCAAAAACCACTAAATCAACTGTTTTTAGAAGAATATAACGCAGGGGCAGCATTTTACGGCGTTCTGTGAAAGCGCTCAACTTTGACGGGTTTCTAGGTTTCGATTTCTTATCGGAGCGCATCTTTGCGCCCTTGGTCCAGCTCCCCGGTGGCCGCGGCGCGAAGCCGGCCCCTCGCCTCCCTCGTAGCATGGAGGGAAGTTGCGCGCACGTGTGCTGCGCGTGTCAGCCACTGGGGAGCAGGACCGAGGGCGCAGAGAAGCGCTCCAATAAGAAATCAAAAACGTTGAAAAGCGTCAAAATCGAGCATTTCTAAGGAATGCCGTGATATACTGCCTATGGTCACGTACGAAAATCTCAGATTCAGGCCGGAATGAAAAATGCCTGTTCCGCCTAGACCCGAAATTGGGGCACCAGTTTGTATCCAGCCTGGAACCGCGCATTTCCAGCCCTAATTTTAAACCCAGGCGGTGCACCGCCGGAATTCCCGCTGCGCTCACCACTGGACTCTACAAAAGAATTTCGCGTTATGCCCTTATTAGCCTTTACAACCAAGAGATCGCCGCGATTTCAGACCCAAGCGGACTGGGTCTGAAATCGCGACGATCTCTCGCTTGTAACGGCTAAGGGCATCGAACGAAAGACTTTTGTAGAGTCCAGTGGTGAGCGCAGCGGTAATTATGGCGGCGCACACGGTGGTCCAGGCGTCGTCGCTTCGTCATTAAACATAGTGCACGAAACACACACACAGCACGCACAAGCACAGTATCCAGTGTTGAGTGCATCGGGAAGTTCCGGTGGGCAAGCGGTATCCGAGTTGTACAAGTATTGTCACCAAGTACACCAGCGCATCCAGAAGCCGAGCCAAACTGCAATGGATCGGCAGCTTCACACTATATAAAGATTCAAAGCCGAGGTCAGTGGGTATCTATCCAGGGGAACGATGGGCGCGTCAGAATCCGTGCGCCCGTAGCGCGAACGTCACCGCCGGCCGGCAGTCCGACGGGAGCGGAGAAGAACCGAAACTCTTGAACCGCTGCCGCTGACTGCAACAGACAATGAATTCAAGGCGCGCGTCGTCACCAAACACGGTGCACGGAACACACACACGCAGCACGCACATGCACAATATCCAGTGTTGGAGTGCATCGGGAAGTTCCGGCGGGCAAGCGGTATCCGAGTTGTCCAAGTATTGTCCCCAAGCACACCAGCGCCAAGCGCATCCAGATGCCGAGCCAAAGTGCAATGGGTCGTCAACTTCACACTAAATAAAGATTCAAAGCTGAGGTCAGTGGGTATCCATTCAGGGCAACGGTGGGCGCGTCAGTATCCGTGCGCCCGCAGCGTGAACGTCGCAGCCGGTCGAGCGCCGACCGACCATACGACGAGAGCGAAGGCAAACTTACTCGGAGACAAAGCCAGGCACGCGCGCGGAGAACGCCCGCTCGCAACGCCCACGTACCGGATGCGCCTGTCCCTAACACGTGACATGCGAGAGACCGCGGAAATTCTCCGCCGAACCCCCCCCCCCCCCCCCCCCCCCTCCCTCCGCTCCTCCAGTCACGCATATGTGCGCCCGCTGGCTGGGTGCAGATTAAAGCAGGCCCTACTGGAACAAGGGGAGCGCATAGGATTCACCAACCACCGTGCGATTCCAGTGCGTTGCGTCTCACTGGATTCGACTAATTACACCCAGAATCGCGCGGATCGGAACTGTCCACAAGTTTAAAACCCCGCGGTTCCGAACTGGAACCACTCCGATCTGACATTTTCGTACGGGGTATATCCTACGAAAAAGAGTTGATCTTGTGGTTTTCGATGACGCTAAGCAAGTTTCTAACTGAAACCATATGTCTATTTTCGCTCATTAAAAAGTTAATTACCGAATTTTAGTAATTAGCCGACTGATCGTTACGATTGTCCTATATGTCACCCTGGCCGTATAATTCACCTGCACAAACCTCATTAGAGTAACTTTCACGGCAATTTTTAAACAAATCTGTTAGGTTAAAAAAAAGCCTGCATATATATATATATATATATATATGCGTAGAAACGGGTTGGGAACTGGCCGGGTAGACGTTGATAGTGGAGGAGAAAATGATCCACGAAAAGGCATAATAAAATAATATAACGAGTCTAAGGTTTCGAGCGGGAACCGCTTTTGGTCAGGGTGATTACTTCTTTGCTTTTCTTGGATTGATCCCTGCGTCACCCTGACGGACAGCAGTCCCCGCTCGATACGTTGGACTTATTACACTATTTTATTGTGCCTTTTCGTGGACCATTTTCTTCCCAAATATATATATATATATATATATATATATATATAGAGAGAGAGAGAGAGAGAGAGAGAGAGAGAGAGAGAGAAAACGAAGCGCAGGATGACGAAAAGTATATACGGAAGAAAAAGCACCTGAGACGGTTGTTGGAGTTATTAAAACATATTATTGGTAAAGTTGGTCGACGTTTCGACCTGAGCCAGACCTTTTTCGAGACTGGCTCAGGCCGAAACGTCGACCAACTTTACCAATATTATGTTTTAACAACTCCAACTACCGTCTCAGGTGCGTTTTCTTCCGTGTATATATATATATATATATATATATATATATATATATATAGAGAGAGAGAGAGAGAGAGAGAGAGAGAGAGAGAGATAGCTGAGGCAGTGTATTTTGAGAAAAATGGACCGGGAAAATGTAATAACTCAAACATCAGTACTTTCGGAGTTGTTATGCTAAGAGTTCATTGCATGTATTACGACAATTTTGCCGAGAGGCTCGGCTTTTGTCGGGAGCCTTTCGGCTGATAAACCCGAGCCTCTCGGCGAAACGGTCGTAGCATGTACAAAACATTCCTGCATATATTCCTAACATATTTACTTGGATAGTTCTTTAACACGCTTTTTTTAGGAAGAACGATGTTTCGTAATAGAATAACGCCATACCACGAGGCCAACCTTGCTTGACACACTCAGAAAAAAATGTCAAGTCACCATGCTAAGCCAACTAAACCGAGGCTCTCCTATTGCCTAAAAAACACGGACAAAAAAAGAAGCACACTGGACGAGGCGTAATTTGCAACTGAACTTTACTCAAGAAAACATATAAAACGCAGAATAAAACCGCAGATGCGCAAAGATGCTGAGCTCTCATAAACTACCCGGAAAGCTTGCCGTCACTGTTGAGTGACCGATAAAAGCCTGCTCCTTATCGAATAATGCAACAAAAGAAGCACTAGTGCACACATTCGAGCCTTGGGCCCTTATCATGAATGCCTCCTGTATCTCGTGTTCCAATTTCGTTTTGAATTTTCCAATAATCTTGGCACTATTAAACTCGGCCTGACAATGTACTATCGCGGACAGTATGAGCTGAAACAGCGCTCCGGCCTGTGCACGGTACTACCTGTGCCGCCTGTCGCATCGCTCCGTTAACACGGTGCGGTGAATATTGAGGCCGAGATAAATTCGGACTTGCGCTTACTGCGCCGCTGCCCTCTTCCGGCCGTCTGCTAGCGAAAACATTGGCCGACGGATCCACCATCACGATGCGTGTGCCGTGTAGCCCAATGTTCACGTTTTCAGGTAACATGCATTTCAGTGCATTTCAAGAAAGCGCCGAAGTGTAAAATGCGTTGTCACGCTCGTATCTCCTCGAGGAGCCCTGCCTGAAGAAGCTGCCTTGGCCCCCGAAAGGAACCGATCTGAATATTATCGAACACATTTGGGGAGGCGCATCAAGGCCATGTCACGGCGTCCCCTTCACCGCGCCACTGCTCCCAAATTGTGGAAAGTAATGGGAGGGGCTTCGGGCCGAGCCAGACTTCGTGGCTGCGCTCTATGATTTCTTACCAAACAGGATGAGAGCCCTGGTCATGGGTCAGGGAAGAATGACGCGGTATTAATTTATTTTGTAAGTTTTACTGCGTCTCATAAAGCCCTTGAACCGGACTTTTGCCGATTGGAACAAAGCTTGATGCTACGGTTGCGACACAGTGTTTGACGCCGGTAACCAGTGCATAGTTTTGTGTATAGTGGCTCCTTGATCCCGATCTTCTTGTACAATGCAGTTGAACTTCCACGCCGACTATTAATATTTTGTCTCTGACGTTGCCCTCTGCAAATATTCTTTCAATTAAGTTTCAAGCTCCTTCTCCTGGCAAATATATGACTGTTTGTCCCACTTTATTAAGACTAGGAATTTGTAAACAAAAATCTTATGTCTTGTCAGCAACTTGTTTTGTTTGAAACAAACACCGGGGCCCAGTAATAAAGAAATACTATTTTTGAACCTTTTCATACAAATCAAGGTTATAAAACCTTCTCAGTAACATGCATGCTTGCCATCTTTTTTAAACAGTTGTGATCAATAAAAAAGTAACTATTCTGGAGCCGGACTGAATCCGGTATACAAATTTTGGCGTATATTTTACGATGACCTAGTTTTTGCATGCACTTAATTAAACAAAAAAAAAAACCTGCAACGTCTTTTATGTGAATTTCAAAAACGATAATCGCAGCTGCAACTTAACCCTATTGAAAAAAAAACAGCTTAAGCTGGTCCCAGCTTCAAGCTTGGTTATTGCTCCAGCATGCCAAGTTTAGCATGCTGGTTAATTTGGTCATACTGGTCATGATGGTTGGTCTGGTTTCAGCTTCAAGCTGAGTTATTGCCCCAGCATGCCCAGTTTGGAATGCTGGTTAAGCCGGTGGACTTCCCCACCAGTTTAACCAGTTTAAATTATTATACGGGATAGGCAAGTCAAACTCTTCAGGAAAGCCAGCTCGGCATCCAATTTATTATTTTCGTACTCGCGGCCTGCTCACATGAGCTCAGATGCTACAGATCCTCGGCGCTGACTCAGTACTAACCGACGCAGACAGTGCTTCTCGGTGCAAAACAAACAATGTTATTAAAACTAAATTGCTTATCTCTCAACATGAAAAATACTAGGCATACGCCAAAAACAGGCAATAAAAATACTACATGGATGAGAGAAGCGGACCTGGGTCCCACCAGTAATGGGAACAAAGCGGCCTCTTGCGTAGACGCAGAGGCGAGGAAATCCGTGAGGCTTGGATGGCATTCTCGATGCTCCTCGGCACCACCACCATTCGCGAGCACACACAAGCTCGAAGAGGAAGAGGCAGAGGCGAGGAAATCCGTGAGGCTTGGATGGCATTCTCGATGCTCCTCGGCACCACCACCATTCGCGAGCACACACATGCTCGAAGACATGAAATGACGCCTCAGTCGGGGTGTCCGACGTCTTCCCGCGCTGAACAAACGGCTGCTCGCTGTCTGCTTAAAGCCCGCTTCGCTTGCACCGCCGTTCAAGTAGTCTCCAAACAACGCGCACACAGCCGTCCCTTTGAGAATCTGCCCAAGATAGGCAAACATGTCTCAAATTCTTCGTTCGTACCATTCTCTCTCTTCTCACACACAAAGGAAGCTCGCAACGCGCCTGAAGTGCCCGTTCATCTACCAAAAACGAGATGACAAAGAACAGGGCGTGGCATCGCCCCAGGCCAAGCCGACCGTGGCGCGCGCGATCCCAGCAATGCCTGCTCGACCACCTCTAGCCGACGTGAGCGTGCGCGCTCCCAGCAAGACCAGCTTCAGCACCAGCTCGAACCAGCTTGACAAGCTTGAACCAGCTTCAGTACTAGCTCGAACCAGCTCAAGTGCCAGCTTGCCCAGCTGCAGTGCCAGCTCGTACCCGCTTGAACCAGCTTGACCAGCTCGAACCAGCTTGACAAGCTTGAACCAGCTTCAGTACCAGCTCAAACCCGCTGAAGTACCAGCTTGCCCATCTGCAGTACCAGCTCGACCCAGCTTGAACCCTTGACCAGATTGAAACAGCTTGATTACCACGTAGACCAGCTCCAACCACCTCGAACCAGCTTAAAAACCAGCTAAACCAACTTGACCAGCTTGATGTTTTTGCTGTGTTTTTTTTTTTCAATAGGGAAGATATTTCAACATTTTTTCTTCACCAGTCAGCGTTTCTTTTACGTGATTCTACGCGATAGAGTAAAGTAAATCAGTTCCAAAAAACGGACAAGTGTAATTTTTTGGCACCCTACCACACACATGCGCGCTGTCGCACCCGCCGCCTCGCTAGCAGACGGCCGGAATAGCGCAGCGGCGCAGTGAGCGCAAGTGAGGATTTATCTCAGCCTCAGGGTGCACCGTGTGTGCGGAGCAAGGCGACACAGGTGGCGCAGGTAGTACGCGGGCCGGAGCGCTGTTTTCAGCTCATATTGTCCGCGATAGTACAACCAAATGGCCGGACGGGGATCACCTGGTGGCGGCGGAGTGTTCTCTGATTCTATCATTAGTGCACCTCCCCGTCTGGCCAACATAAAACCTGCCGCAAGACAGGGGGACCTCGTAAGTGACCCCTAAGACACATTGCCCAAACTTGGTGGCATGACGCTTGCGGCCCACCCCCTTCGCTTCACCCGGCACACCTGCATTATTTATTTTTTGTCGAAGCTTAGAAAGCTTGTTTGGGGCAGAAAGAACTACAGGAATGCGACACATATTCATCACCGTTTGGAGGTTGTGAGAGATCTTATGTACATCAGGCAGGACAACAGGTCTAACTTCAGGCCTTGCGCTTTCAGCATCGTCTCCCCCAACAAGCCTCTTCTGCTTCTTTACCAACCGTTCAGCAACATCACATAAGACCCGGGAAAAGAACCCCCTCCCCCCCCCCCCCCCCCCCCATTCTGCAATTTGTCGAGCTGCAACTGAAAACTAAAACTCATCTTGTGAGGGCAATATTTTTTTCAAAGAGGCAGCCAAACCCCAAGTAGAGGCCATACCCCTCTTTACTAGCTTCGTAAGAGCCGAGACATATGAAAGCAGCTTTTCCTTTGATCGGGGCTCATACGCCCAACACACATGGTCATTCTAAATGAAAATGCCCAAATCCAGAAACTGTAAGCGCCCGGCGCTCGCGGTTTCATGCGTAAAAATTCAGCCTTCCGCACAACTCTTAAAAGCCTCAAGCACTCCAGAGACGATAACATCTTCGTTAGCCTCTACAAGATCTCGTTTGAAAACTAATAAAATCGTCAACGTACCTAAAAATCTTGATCCTGTAATTCTTTGGCAACCACTTTTCTATTGCCCTATCACACGAAGAAAGAATAATATCACACAGAACGGGCGTCACCCGCGATTCAATGAATACGCCTCTTTTTTGCACGCAGAACTCGCCTCCAAAAGAAACCAAGGTGTTCTGGAGGTAATGAGTTATCAAGTATAAGAAGCCTTCAACAGTCATTCTAGTGGAACTACGTAATGGAACCTCCCCATTCTCTTTGATGCAAGTTTTCACAGCCACCTGCAGTTGGTTATGTGGCACGGAATAAAATAAATCTTCCACATCTATCGAAAATCCTTTTACCCCACTCAAGTCTTCGCTGTTTAGAAACTCAATTATATCTTCAGAGTTTCTTACTATAAATGGATCTCGCAAATTCAACCCTGAAAGATGTCCTACTTCCCACTGCCAGGCGTTCTTTTAAGTGATGATCACCCTTGTCTTGTTAGTTTTTTCCGTGAAAACCACTGATAAATTAAGCTTCTGGAAGCCTGTGCTTCTCTTGCCCAGCTATTCAACTCCAACTTTTTACACAGGAACTTAGTTTGCGTTTTTATCTCAGGCAGCGAAACTGGCTGGACAGGCCTGAAATGTTTTTCAATGGCTTGCCGGGACTTTTCCAAGTACAAGTCGTCCCCCACAACAAGAAATCCTCCCTCCGTATCTGCAGTTAGGAGCTTAAACTTATTCTCTATAAAATGAGAAACTACGCCTTTTGTTCTAACAAATCTCTATATCATAGCCGAATTGCGCACAAGAACATCAACACCTTCAGAAATGCATCGGTCCTTGCCCTGTGGGTCAGCCTTTTCTGCCAAAGTTCACACAAAGGCCAACCTTTGCACAGCTTTTTGTCGTGGGGCAAGGCTAAACTTGGGTCCCTTCTTTAGCATATCCGTTACCTTGCAGTGTGCACTTGCATCCTACAGAAAGGTAGCACCGTTCGACACCAGTTCCTTCCATGCCTTTGTCGGCAGCGTGGCTCGAATCTTGTTCCACATAAAGTCCGTCACCAGTGACGCAAGTCTGAGAAGCTCACCGTACCTCCTGCTTGCCTCACGTTGAGCGTCCCAGAACTCGCACACACCATCCACAAAACGTGCCGGTGCCTGATCACCTGCTTCCACCTTTCCGAACTGAGGATCTTGCAGACCGGCTTCCCGTGTCCATAGGAGGGAACCACGCCATAGAACGCGAGATACATTAGGCTTTCATGAAAAGGGCCCATGGCACGAATGTGTGTATTAGTGCTCCTTCTGTTGCCTTATCCGATAAGGCGCAGGCTTTTATTGGTCACTCAACAGTGACGGCAGGCTATCCAGGTGGTTAATGAAAGTTCATCATCTTTGCGCATGTGCGGTTTTATTCTTCCTTTTATGTTTCCTTCACCAAAGCTCAGTTGCAAGTAACACCTCGTCGTGCGTGCTTATTTCTCTGTTCGTGTTTTTAGGCCGATTTACTACCAACTAGCCCAACTTGCAGTATTAATGCTGTCATATTGACTTACGCAACTGATTCTAAAAGTTGTGAAAGGAGTGGTGTGTAAAACGTTAAAAAAAGGGTCAAGAAGAGAGTCATATTTGATTCAAACATTCTTCTTCCTCCGACAGAAACCCCAAATTTTGATGCGTTCTGTAACTGAAGTTTGCATTAGAACCTAAAAAGAACGCTTCACGTTCTGTTCCCGAGTTTTAGTTTGTAGCCGATCAGAACCCAGACATTAAATTTAGTTTAGATGACATCACCTACAAAATAAGCCGGCCAGATTTAACAATACAAAAACGCCGTAGAAATCCTTTATTTCTTCTTGCTTTCTTACTTTTTTTTGTTGTTTTTTTTGTTAAGAAATTTGTATGTTTGTACTAAAGGAGATTAAAGACGCAACTTTGTTTATATGATTGTTGTTTAGGATAGGAACGTCGAAGGCGCTCGCGTGTACGAGTAGGATATATCTTGGGGATAACACAAATTTTATTTGTACGCAAAAAAATGTAGAGCGAAACAGCACTTACTAAAATACTAGCTAGATATCAATCTCTTCCAGAATTGTCTATGCTGCTGTAAAACCATGTGTTTGGTGTGGTCTATCGATCTCATGCAGACCTTGAGAAAAAATGACCGCATCTCCACGTGGTGAATCATGTTGATTAGGGTTAAGCTCTGGTGATGCTGATGATACTGATTTTATTGTTCATAGGTAGTGCTGATGGTGCTGATTTTTTTTTATTGCTCATAGGTAGTGCTGAGTTCCGGGTCTCGTTTCGACTTCATTATTACTGCTTTATGGTCGGTGAAATGCAGAGCCAGTGGTTCTTCTAGCGGATCAGCTTGGATCCGCTAGAAGCTGTGGGAACGCATCTCCACCGCTTAAGTCAACGGTCCATGTCAGAAAGAGAATGTGTGGTATGGAACGTGGTTATATAAGCATTTGAGCATTTAACCGCAGCGCCCTTTCGTCTATGAAAGTAAGGACCAATGCATGCAAAGTTTAACGCGATTATATACGCATTTGACCGCAGCGCTGTCCCCTGTATAGACGTTGACGGCTACATTGAACGTTTCATCCATGAGAGATACCCCAGGTGTTGAGGTAGTACCACATCACAAAGTCCCCTGCTTGTCCCGCAGTCGTGGCTGAGTGGTTAAGGCAATGGACTAGAAATTCATTGGGGTCTCTTCGCACAGGTTCGAATCCAGTCGACTGCGCATTCCCTTTTTATGTGAGCACGGACACCGGCCGGACGGACACGGCTAGACCATAAGGAGCTTTCCCCCTAAAAGGGGAAATGGGAGACGACACATGCCCCATCGTCTCTCTGTCTCTCTCTCCCCCCCCCCCCCTCTTTTGTCCCTCTTTCTTTATCATAGTCTTGACATCAACAGGCTCAACCATCCACAGGCGATGCATGTCTGTGACCAGAAAATGCCGTCGTACATCATTTTTCGAATTACGCTGAAAGAAGTTTATACCTGGGTATAATATCTCGAGGCAGGGTAAATTCAACACCTGCAATCATTCGTATACTCAACTTTGTTTTTCAAAGTTGAGCTACTGAACTTATGGTGCCTGGAACGTCTCACGACTAGTGTGTTTACTGTGTCCAAGAAAGTGTTGCCTTGATTTTCCTCCTGGTGACGTCAGAGAAGTGCCCTGCTGTCGCCGGTCGCAATCCTGGCCGTGTCACAGCAACCTTGGCGTATGCGGCTGTACCGGTCGCTCTCTCGTTTGACACTCCACGGAAGTTTCGGCCGCCAGGGGTTCCAGATTTGTCAGACACCAAGTTGGAGCGGAAAGTAGACGGAGCACGACGCTTAATTGGACCGCTGCGAGAAAAGCGCTTCGTCATCGTCGGTACGCTCGATTCGCCGCGCTCTATAAACTTAGACCCAAACTTTGTGTTTCACGAGCCTAGAGCCCTACAAGTTGGGACGCCGCGACGACCGCGACACTCACATCCGCTCGTGCACTTCGCCAGCATTTCTACGACCGACCGACAGAATTGCGACGTCTAACAGCAAGTAACTGCGGATATGTTCTAACGTCATTTGTTGCCACTTTGGGAATTCCCTTGATATATAGGCGGAATAGGAGGCTAAACACACCAGTGGAAGACATGATTCAGCTAGCCTACACTTAACAAAAAGAAGGTTAGACTTCGAATACATATTCAATGAATTTAATACACGTAGTATTCCGTATTTCTTCTCAACGTTCGAAATGTATTCTTATTATAAAAAACTATATTCTGAACGTATTAGAAATGTGACAGGTATACTCTAAGTGCATTAAAATGTGTATCAAAAGTGTAAGTATCATACACATTTGAAGTGCATTTCGAGGGCATTTACAGTATTTAGACATTTTATGCTTATTTTAGTTTCATACACTGAAAGTCCTTGGAGCATATTCTACGCGTTACCGGCAATGCCGATGAATGCTCGGCCTTATGATAAGATTGTTGATAGAACAACAGAAAGAAATGTAAGCAGTGATAGAGTGCACGCGAGCTAGTGATGGATCCACATATTGTAGACCCTGAGATGGGGAACAATAAAAAGAACAAAAAACGAACGAATGCAACAAAATTGTGAGAGGGGTGGTGTGAAAAACGTTAAAAAATCGCAAGAAGAGAAATTTAGTTGCATCAAACATTCCTCTTCTTCCGCCAACGTCAATCCAAAAAATTTTTACTGGCGGCTGGATCTCAAGTTTAGATTAGAACATAAATATAACTCTTCAAGTTTTGTTCCCGAGTTAAAGTTTGTAGCCGATCAGATCCTAGACATTTTAAATTTAGATTAGATGACACCATTGACAAAATAAGCCGACTAGGTTTAACGATACGAATAGGCCGTAGGGATCCTTTATTTCTTCCTGTTTTTTTTAAATTTTTTTCGTTTCCTGTGAAGAAACGGAAAAAGTTATATGCTTAAACTAAAGGATACTAAAGACAAAACTTTGTTGGTAAAATTATTGGTTCGAGAAGAAATGTGGAAGGCTCTTTCTTGTACAAGTAAGACATATCTTGTAGACGTTATAGATTTTAATTTTACACATAAAAAAGTAGAGCAAAACAGTATTTACTAAAATACTAACGATAGTCCAATCTTCTCCAGAATTGTCTATGCTGCTGAAGCTGTGCATTCGACGCAGCCTTTTAATCCCATCAAGATCTGATCCCATCAAGACCACTTAATCCGTTTTTTGATTGCTCCCCATCTCAGGCTCTACATGATATCGATTATAGGAGCACGTTTTATGGGAATTTCTGAAATGAAAGACAGCGCAAACCGCAAGCTAAATGGATATTTTTTTTTTTTTTTAGTTATCGAATATTGAGCGGTTAAGGCGAAAACTAACCCTTCGTCCACTTGTCAGAGGTTGTACGTTAGATCGCTCGCTGTGCTTTCATTTGACACACAACTGCAAAAAAAGCTCTTCTGTTGCATTTCTAAAATAAATTTCGTGATTCTTAATAAACTTAGAAACCTAGTATTTTAAAATATTTTTGAAACAGAAAAGTGGCGCTTTCTCTTTTTGATGAATTTTGGCGAAATTGGGCAAGTTGTCACTTGCGACCTGCATAAGATATTTGAATAAACTTGATATTACCAAAAAGCTCAATCCTAGCTCTTCTGGCTCGCATAAATTCAATTATATATGTACGGAATAAGTGCGCGATATGCAGGGTTCTCTCAAAACGTTTGGCAGGGTGTTTAGTTTCACTGCAAAAATGAACAACGCAGGCCAAATTTTCGGCACTGCCTATGGCCTTCTTTGACAGGATTACGACATTTTCTCGAATTTTGAATGCAAAAAAAAAATGCCGGACGACACCGCTCTTGAATGCATCTTATAGCGCCAGTTTTCGAAAACGGGCGAAAATCGGTACATCTTTTCCGTTGCACCCTTTTAGAAAATCACCCGTATAAATTGTGAACAACATGAGGGTTAGTTCCGAGAATTTGGTTTTGTTTTAGACCGCTAGTACTGCAATTGAGCACGGAATGAACGGTCGGCGATGCGCAGTGTGTTTTTGGGGTGAACATAAGTGAATATTTTGGGGTACACGACTTATATTTCATTACGCAAAATGTTCAGAAACCTATTCTTTTAATCAAAACATTTTTTTATTTCTTTTGTATTATACTGGTAGCAACATATCATAGCGTTTTATGATAATATATAAAACGAACTATAATATTTTGTTTGTATGACTGCAGTTGAAACTCGAAACTTATCAGAAGTGACTTGTCACTGCGTTATCGCATAGTTGATATTCTGGGCAATATTGTGGCAATAATATGGTTAATTACCCCAAAGTAATTGTTAACCCGTGAGCTAAAAATACCTGAAATTGTGCGCAACGGGAAGTCAATGTAACTTTACTTTGCAATAAAGCTTGGAGTTCCCTTACAAAAATCTGTAGTTAAATTCTTTTGAATTTTTGTTGAAAATTTTCTGGAGTCCTATTGAATTTCTTTTTAAACTTTTTTTATTTTTCTTAGACTTTGTTTTGACACCTTATTTAACTCCTAGTTAAAATTGGCCACTTAAATTTTTTAGAATTCCTTCTTACATACATTCTTTTGAATTCCTTCTTACATACATTCTTTTGAATTCCTTCTTACATAAATTTTGTTGAATTCCTTTTGACAAAACCGCAGATTAACGTTTAAAAAAACACTAAATTTTTTAATATATTTCTTTAATGTCGTTAGGAAATAGTGTCTTTTTGATACATACACATCCCACAAATAAGCAATGTAAACAAACACAAACACCATCAAGCACTCAACACCAGAAACACAGTCCTGTTGACAGCACCAGAGCCTTATATAGCCTACATATTGAAGGTAATCATTTGGCCGGTGACCACCTCAGCACTTACTAAGTTTCCAAGTCTCCGGTCTCTTTTCGAAAGTCTGTCCAAGGAAAGACAGTGTTTCGAAGTTCGTGGACTCTATCTCTTACTAAAAAGCATTGGTACAACTAATAATAATTTCGTGTAGTCGCTAAAACAACATCCACAAAAACGGCTCATAGAACAAATGTTTATCGCTTCTCTGAATAGCACCACTCGGGACGAAGCCTGTCAAGGCGGTTGCTCCACTTTAATATAGTTATTTTGCTCTTTACTAGTTGAATAGGGTCAATAATGCAACGATTGTCATTTACAAAGTGAGAACGGCAGGGCGTGTTTTTCGAACGCCTGCCCTCCAGCACGCGCCCCATGCCTTCCGTCGTGCTTTGACTGCGCAGTCGAGCTCGAGGGGCGCGAGACGTCGAAGAGTTGTCAAGGATAGAAGGCTCGCGCTGGAGGCAGGAGAACGGAAGCACCTCCCTATGGTTCTCAACTTGTCAGAGACTATTGAGAAACTTAGTGACTTTTGACATTGAGTCAAGATGTATTATGTTCAATAAAAAGTCAACAGAAAGTCTGTAGCTTTTCTTTTGACACTGGCTACAGAAAGTCAACTGAATAATTTAAACACGAAGTAAATAGAACGTCTGCAGTATTTCTGATAACACATTCAACAGGAAGTCAACAGAAAAAAGATCCAACGTAGAGTTAATAGGAAGTCAATAGAAAATCATAAAAAAAGTTTCAACACAAAATCAACAAACTTTTTGTTGACCATGTCAACAGGAAGTCAGTCAAAATAAAGTAATCAAAGTGAACAAGAAGTCAACACATTTTCAATAAAAAGTAGAAAAAAAAAAAAAAACATCCGTCATATCGGACCCCGCACACAACCGCAGACCAAATAAAATAATAAAAAATGTCTCTTTTTATAAAATATTATAAAGAAATAATGTCAATAGGTTTTATTTTTATTTTTTAGAAAATAAGCTACAAATAACGTTGTTGCAACTTCTTTTTATTTTTTTATAAATAAGTCTTCAAAACAAAATCTATTGTTTTTCCTTTTGAATTTTTTTAGAAAATAATCTACAGGAAAACGTCTTTACAAGTTCTTTTTAATTTTTTTATAAATAAGTCTACAAAACAAAATCTATTGTTTTTCCTTTTGAATTTTTTTAGAAAATATCCTATAGAAAAACGTCTTTACAAGTTCTTTTTAATTTTTTTATAAATAAGTCTACAAAAAAATTCAATATTTTTTCTTTTGAAAGTTTTTTGACAATAGTCAAAACAAAGTGCGTTTATAAAGGAATTCAATAGGATCGCGGAAAGTCAATAAGAAGTCTAAAAAAATTAAAAAGAATGTTGAGACCCGTTTTTGTAAGGGTTTTCATCCCGCATTTCACAAGATTCGAGCCTAATTTCTGTTTCTACACACAAAACATTATTAGTTATTGCTTTTTGCCATAGATCCCGATACCTTGGTAAATAAAGCAAATGTATATGCCATATAACAAATAACATATCTTTATTTGCACAAAGAATCTCGAAATTATATTTAGTACGCCTCACGTACGAGCCTGCAAAACTTTGCCGAAAATTACCTAAGGGTATTTATTCAGAACGTTTGTTTTATTATTTGAAAATACGACATTGTCTTTTAGTTTTATTTACCATAATTTAATCTATTTTGAAGTTCTCAAAGAAGAACCGAAGTGAATTTTCCTGAGAAGTGAGGCGTTCTTTTTACCCCCCGGTAAAGAGAACGCGTCACGTGATGTCGACGTCACCACTTTCTGAGTCGGCGTGGCGACGACGAACTTCGGTGTCTTGTGGTGGTACAAACACTCCTGGCGAATCTGCGGTGGGAAACGCCTCGTCGACTCACGTCACACAGCTCCGTCCGGGGATTCCTCCTTGGGGTGAACACCGCATTATGAAAGCAAACTTTTAAAGTGTGCGTCAACGTTCTGTCCAGTGTAGTCAAAGAGTTCTTTCGGAGCTACGCTTTACAGCGGTTAGTAGGTTCCTTCCAATGATATTGCACGATCGTCCTTCGCGAAAACTTGCTGGGACACTTCCGTAACATCCCGTACGAAAATGTCAGATATGGGCCTGATATATTTTATGTACGGACAGATATGATAATATAAGCAGTCAAATAGGGCTGTATTTCGCCAGATCTGGGAGCTAATACGGCCGTATTTCGCCAAATAGGTGGGCAAATACTGCCAGATCTGCCGTATAAGTGCGTAAATACGTTCATATATCGCCATATACGCGTGCAAATATAACACCTGATAATGATATATGGGCCCGTTTCAGTCGTGCAAGCAACAAGTTATATGTACTCGCTAAGACACCAGTTGATTGATCTATATTGCATGGGTCTCATGTAATTGGTTAACTATTGTCAACATCCTTAAAGTGAAGTTATTCCAGGAATTTGGACCAATTAATCAATTGCGCAATTTGAAGATTGAAAGACAAATGAAATTTGGTTGTATGTCTGATGTGTGACAATATGAAGAAGTGCGATCGGAACGCGAGTTAATCAAATAATGGATTTTAGTCGCAGCTGTAAGGCACCCGTTTCCGAGTTAGTCGGTGTTGGCGTCGCCATCGGTGTAACCGCCCCGCTAAATTTAGCGAGAAATTGAATCTGTACGTATGTCACGTGACGTCAATTTTCCCGCGAAATCTGGCAGTGAAACTAATTTTTTTTTTTTATGTTTCCCCGCTAAATTGAGCGGGCAAACACGAACCGTTAGCTTACTCAAGATGCAAGACGCTACTTCGCCGTCCCGAATCCTTTTCCCTTTGAACGGAAGCCGTTGCGCCAGGAGTACAATACGCAGCTCTTTCAAAACGGTTCGCGCAGCATCGCATAAGTTCGTTTGCGAGCGTCGGCGATTCATCGTGTGTTGAAAGTCGGAAGATGTGCTGTCCGTGGTGTCTTTTATGTGTAACTCGTTCGTAAAAAAATTGCAAACAGTGTACACATGATTTTAAATTTATTGGTAAAAATATGTATATACATATTTATTTATTTATCTATTTATTTGTCAACATCATGCACAAAAATAGTCGGGTTTATTTTTTCATTTAAAATTATAATGTCGGTTATACAGCGTAAAACATAGTCTCTTGAAACTCGCACCGTTTTGAGTTCAAAAGCTGGGCTTATTAGAGCTCTATGTTCACTCGGTATTGACAGCAGGGTAGATGCTACGCGTGTTTTAGGCAAATCGTGTCTCCGGTTAGGGTCACGTGACTACAGTCTAGAATCTGGTGACAAAGCAGGACATCGCACCTGCTGGTACCCAAGGCCACACTTAGCATTCACAGCACTGTCAACCTTCGTTACAAGTGACACATCGCCTTGTTGTGGCCCCATAAGATAAGCCTTTTGTTCGTGAAACCCCGTTTTGGCCTCTCCTTCGGTCCTTTTCTCCCTCTCCCTAAGCTGAAAGCGTTGTAAAAGGTAAGTGGTCACATGGTTTGACGGATGACGCATTAGCCGTTGCCGATCTCGAAATGCGTTTAGCCGGACCTAGTTTGGCGTGTGAATTTTCCCTCTGTGGCCGCTGCGTATGTCCGCTTTTGCAAGCGATTTCTTCAAAGAAGCCCAAGAATATTTTGTGATGCGTTTAGTGTTCGGTTCTACAAACGACAGCTTGTGCTACATTGTGTTGAATCTTCACGGGCACCTTCTCGTTTCTGTGTTCGAGTGGTGGTTTTGCCGTGGCCGTGTCGACATCTCCCTCGTACAACACCTTTCAAGTCGCGTCTCGTCAACGTAAGTGCGCTGCAACCTATTTCGTGACAATTGATCGTTTTTCCTAGATGTATTCTTCCAGATTACCTCTAGATTTAGGCCGTGTCTCTCTCCTGGCAGCCGGGAGAATCATTGTGCAGAATGTTTCGGCATTGGTGCGATTGCGCTACAAGCAAAAAGTTTCGATATGCCGCCGACAAAGTTTTGACGTGTCGCCAAAAAACAACAGCATCACAGACTCTTAATTACGTGTTCCAAAATTTGACGAGCGGATTTACGAGTCGCTTGTAGAAAGATTGTTATGATTTTCCGAAATACTGGAAAACAATGCTAGGTTACCGTCATAATCTAAACCGTGAGATGAGGATAAATCAAATAACGGAAAACTCTCATTCACTAAGCTTAATATTATGATGTTTCCTAACCGGCATGCCAACATACTTTCGCTCCTTGCAAGGGCTACCGTCTCGTGGACGGCACAAACCGATCCCCTGACGGCGGCGTCTCGGCGAGCTTGGACACGGAGCCGCCCCCGACCGATCGCCGTTATCGGCGTTATGTAACGATAGGCACAGGACATCTACTCCACGAATGGGCAAAAGCCGATGAAAAGGAGTGCACGAACGTAAACAACGGTCGAAAAGTGGCGTTGCTCGCCACTATGAGATGCGTGCCGCAAACTCGGTCATCCGCGGGCGTATCCCTCTCCTCCCGCTCGTACTTTCTCTAACTTGACGGATGTCTCGCGGTTCATGCCGACGAAACGATCGTCGGGATACCGGGTAATCGCTACAGCCGAGCGCGGCACAGCTTACCATTCTTCCCGCTGTGGAGGGTCGAAGAGTCAACTACCAGCACGGTGGATACCGTTTTTTTTTTTATTCTTGCAGATTCGTTTTAAAAGAAGCCGTGACCGCTACACTTATGCCGTTTGTGCGAGAGTTATACGCCCAGGGAGACGTTATGTAGTTTGCTAATCTTTGCGATTAGTCGGAAAATTAATTAAAATTCATCAAATAACTTTTTAATTTGTGAAAATAGACATATGGTTTCAGTTAGAAACTTGCTGAGCGTCGTCCAAGACCCCTAAACCAGTAATTTTTAGAAAAACTGACCGCGTGTGAAGCGCAGTAGTGCGCTGAAGTTACCACTCGTGGACCAGGTACAAGGCTGGGGCTAGATAACAAATAGAAAAATTGCGCGGGCGCCTTACCGAAGCCGCTAGCCTTGTACCTGTTCCACGATTGGTAACTTTAGTGCACTTCTCACGCGCTGAAATACTGAAAATGACTGATTTAGGGATTTTGGACGACGCCCCGCTAGCTGCCTATTGGAACAGCATGTCTATTTTCACTAATTGAAAAGTTCATTAGTGAATTTTAATTAATTAGCCGAGTAATCGCAAAGCTTAGTGCCCAGGTAATGTTCCCCTGGGCATATAACTCACTCGCAGAAGCCGCATAAGTGTAGCTTTCATGACCTTTTTTTTAAAAACAAATCAGCAAGAATAAAAAAAAAAAAAAACACCCTGATATGGGAGGCAGATATACCCCTATTTGGCAGACCCAGATATGGATATATAAAAAATTGGGCAGATCTGGCTATATAAGGCTTATATAAACTGATGTGCTTGATATGGCCAGATCTGCCCAATTTTTTATATATCCATATTTGTGTTTTTTTATATAAGTCCAGATATGCCATTTTTGTAAGGGATGGGTGCTCCAGCCGCTGCGGCGGCTGTTTCGTTTATAAGAGAACCAAAACTTGCGCCCGTTGAGTGGGATTCGAACCAAAAACCTATGAGGGACAGCAATCGTTTTTCTTGAAATATACCACACTACAAGATCAGACAACGGCACGACATATTTCATTTTATTCATTGGATTTCTGGTTTCGATATCGCTTCGGCGTCTCGTGTGCCTCTAGCGAGAACGCGACGGCAGCAAATGGCAAACTTGCCTCTAAAGAGTTTTAGCATATTGTTTCCGATGGCCCAATTCCTCTACGCTCGCGCGCTTCACAACATGCATCGAAGTGGCAGCGCGCGCTCCCGCTACAAAACACGTGGCCTGAGAATACGATATACTAATACTCCCGAATGTTAGGCATTTCGTGAGGTGTGAAATTAATAAAGAAGCTTTAGTTCTCACGAAACTTGGTTCTAAGTTCTAACCCTGTAAGAGACTCCATTAGCCGTTGGCTGTGGATCAGATAAGCTTGCAGGCCGTAAGGTTAGACCTTGAAAGGTCCGTAGCCGGTTGGGAGACTTTCAGTAGCGCTACGCTGAGGAGGCGCCTTGTAGAGAAAGTAGGGAGGAGGTAGGGTTGAGGAATCTAGAGTGGAAGCCCGTGAACATCCTCAGGATCAGGGGTGGAGCAGGAAGGACAGCGGCGTCACAAGGATAAAAAATTATGCAAAACACCGAGCTGTTGTCGCTGGGACACACGCAGAAGCGTATATTAGCTCGGATTTCGCGGGAGGTGACTTGTAATGGTTGCTGCTTGAAGGCATTATTATCACCTTGACATTGGTGCATTCCTGTAAATACTCGAAGGCTCGCAATGGGACTGTTACACATTTTAATGTTAACTTTAGAATAAAGAACCTCACAGCGGAAATCTTTACTGGATGTTCGTTAATTGTCGCTGAAGATTACGATTAAAAAAATGATGTCTGCTGCCTGCTTTCTGATAAGCCGATATTGCGATTATAATATTTCTAGCTGCGCTTTGTCTACCTACTTTTAGGTGCTGCTCGCAGCATCTGCTCCTTTCATGTTCACTCCAGCTTATAAACCCGCACATTTCCTTGCGCCTCCACAAAGGAACGTCAATGGCACGTGAATGCGAATCGTCATTTCCTTGCGCCTCCACAAAGGAACGTCAATCGCACGTGAACGTGAATCTATGAAATTTAATCTTAACTTACCCGATCTTTCATTGCGTCGTAAACTATCTCGTCTTTGTCTCTTTCATAAGGTTTATCATTTCAATTCTCTACTCAGTGACTCTCTCTTTCTGCCGCCATCCTAGATTTCTTCCCGCAGCGACCATCAGTTCAAGGTTGGCGTCCCAGGCAGCCGCACCAATTTGCACTTCCACTCGTTCATTCCCAAAACCTGCACAGACTGGAACCACCTCCCCGCCTCCATCGCTTCAATCACTGACACCGACCGTTTCAAAAGTGCCGTTTGCAACCATTTTGTGTAATCCCTCTGCTGTGTTTATGTTCATGTTGTATTTTTTTTTCTTTTTTGCTTCACCACTCCTCTCTGTAATGCTTCGGCCTTGAAAATAAATAAATGAAATGAAATGAAACTGGGCATAAAGAAAGAAAAGCAAAAAGTGTGGCGCAAATGCTATACTCCGTTTCACCTTAGGTTGTACCGCAGACAAGGCTAGAAGCGCGATCTAATAGCGTTGGGAGCTACTCTTAACGCACGAGAGCTTGTGCCGCCTTGATGTGCCCTAGAGCAAGGAGCTCGCGCTTGTAGCTTTTCCTGCGGTACATCATAAGGTGAAACAGAGTATAAACGTGGCAAATGTATTATTCGTTTAAGTTGTCCTCATTCCAGCACGCACTAGCTAAGTTAAGCAACGCTTCAGCGTCTCGTGAGGCTGGAGCGTTCACACGTACTCAAAGCATGGCCGAAGATAAGGAGTGCGTGCTGGAGGCGGGGCGTTCCAAAGAGATGCCTTGTCGTTCTCAATTTCTCAGTGACTATTGCCTCGAAGTTCGAATGGCACGGCTCACATGGTTAAAAGCAGAACTTCGTTTTGTCTTGAATATGATCAGCTGAACAATTGCAAATTGGCAAAAAACCGTGAGAGAAAATACATACACACCGCTGACTATCAACTTGCTGCCTTTAATACTTCGTCGTCCTTTTTTTCCCCTTTACTACAACTAGTGATGACAGCCATCCGCCATGTCCGCGCGAGGCCCCGATCAGGGTGTTATGCGGCTCGTGCCACGCCCCAAGTATTGTTTTTCTTTCGGGTGGATTGTGATAGACGGGGTGCTCACGCACAGTTGAGCACTGTCTTCGATGGCCAGAGCTTCAATTAGTTCACGTGCATATGCGTTCCGGTGCCGCCCTATAATGGTGATGTTGTTAAAATTAGGAGAGCACTTGCAGGACCGGCAATGTGCAGAAAGATGTGCTGCCGATGTTCCTTTAACAGAAGCCTCTTTAACAGAAAGGCCTCTGGCTTTTCTATTGACGTAAAAGACATGTATTATTCAATTCCACACGCGAGCATCACGCCAATTCTACGGGACAGCATAGAGAAGCAAGGAGTGTCACCTTTTCAAAATGCGGCCGGAGTGAACGTTGACTCTTTTTTGGAGCTGTTAGGGTGCTACCTGACAGCTACAGTAGTGTCACATGAAGGCCAGGCATATGTACAGAAAAGTGGAGTATGTATTGGATCCCGGGTAGCTCCTCACCTCTGCGATGTATATTTGGCAGCGTGCGGAAGGAACATTGAAAGCAAACTAAAGGATACCAGAATCAAGGCCATCTTCCGATATGTCGATGACTTTTTTATTTTGTGCAACACTGAAGTGAATGAAGAAGAGGATGGGTGCAAAGCAAAAGTTATACAGTGCTTCCAAGAATGTTGCCCCGAATTGGATTTCACGTATGAACTACCCGTTGAAAAATCCATCAGGTTCCTTGACCTGGTGCTTCAGTTTAAAGAAGGCCATGCTTGCTGGAGATATGAGCCGCGCTCGTGCCAAGGGTTTCTGCCATACAACTTGGGGCATTCGAAAATCATCAAAAGGAGTGTTGCCACAACTGCTCTTATTTCCACCTTAAAGAAATCATGTCACCATCAACTTGAACCAAGTTTTGAAACACAGATGAAGCGTCTACGTGAGTCTGGTTATCCGGAGTCTCTCCTGGTGACCGTCTCGGAAACCATTTGTCAGAAGTTGAAACGCGAGCATGCAGGGAATGAGGCTTCATCGCAAGCTACAAATCGAAGAAACGTAGCTGTCATACCCTACATTCATGGTCTCACACACAACCTAAAAAAAAATAAAAAATTGCCGAGAGGCATGATATTCGGGTTGTGTGCTCGGCACCAAACAAGGCCTGCTCCATGTGCCGGAGGACTAATCGAAAAACAAATCAAGAGCAGAAGCAATGCACAATTGCTCACAGGACGCAATACAGCCCGTGCCAAAGCGGCGTTGTGTACAACATACCGCTTTTCTGTGGCAAGTGTTACATAGGGCAAACGGGGCGGTGTGTAAACGATCGAGCTAGGGAGCACGCGGCTTCTGTTAAAGGAACATCGGCAGGACATCTTTCTGCACATTGCCGGTCCTGCAAGTGCTCTCCTGATTTTAACAACATCACCATTATAGGGCGGCACCGGAACGCATATGCACGTGAAGTAATTGAAGCTCTGGCCATCGAAGACAGTGCTCAACTGTGCGTGAGCACCCCGTCTATCACAATCCACCCGAAAGAAAAACAATACTTGGGGCGTGGCACGAGCCGCATAACACCCTGATCGGGGCCTCGCGCGGACATGGCGAATGGCTGTCATCACTAGCTGTAGTAAAGGGGAAAAAAAGGACGACGAAGTATTAAAGGCAGCAAGTTGATAGTCAGCGGTGTGTATGTATTTTCTCTCACGGTTTTTTGCCAATTTGCAATTGTTCAGCTGATCATATTCAAGTATGTACCAACTAGCTCAAGTAAAACCTGTAGTTCGTTTTGTCTTACTTGAAGCAAAACGAATGCTACGGACGCGGGGCCGAAGCCATCCGAAGCACCAACGCAGCGCTCGTGCACTGGAATCAACTGATAAAAGCTCGTGCTCTGTACCCTTGCGCTGGCTCTGTGCCTTTAGTGTGGATGCCTTGTCTTTACCCACGCTGCGGAGGAATCAAATCACCATCTGCCTCATAAAGAACCACAGCTAAACATGGCAAATAATCTGTTGACACTTAAGCTGAGGCCGCAGCCAAAGCTAAAGGCTCGAGCAAGCCTGAACTCCTGACTTTGAGACATGCATAGCGGGAGTGCTCGTTCTCCGGAAGAACGCATCAAAGCAGCGACCTCGAGCTCTCGTGCTTCTGGCATTGGCTCCAGTCTCAGCGTAAAGGTGAACGGAGTATAAATGAGGGTTTGCAGCAGTTCTGAGGATATTGCCCCAGTGTATTATTTGTCCACCCTTAAGCTGAGACTAGATGGTCCGCCTTCAGCGCGAGCTGGCTGGCTTCGGCAGTGCTTTGGTTGCGCGTTCTTGCGCGTTCACACTGCAAGGGCTGAAAGCTCGCGATGAAGGCAGTGCTTCTAGTCTCAGCTTAAGCGAGAACGGAGGTAGTCAGCTGCAAGTAACACGATATGCTTCTAGTCGGCGCATCCGGCAAGCTCGTATATAAAATTTATTTATTCTTATTATAGTAGTGTTGGTCTTAGGAAAGAAAAACGTGCCACTAAGATTACGCATGCTCAAGCAGACTTTCCACAAACGTGTCTATTCGGGTAGGAAAAAGCTCGGACCAGAATTGAGATCGTAAATGTGTTATCGCACGCCATTATACTTTACTCAGGGTCAATGTTGTCGTAGTTGTAGCAAGGACAGCTGAAAGCTATCAAAATAATGAAAGTTATTTATTCATATTTCTACCTTGTATTAGTTCAATATTCAAAGTTTACATTCCTGTACAAAGAAATTCAGATAGCTTTGGTTCTAAACAATGACTCCCAGATCTTGAGGCACCCAAAGCCCATCGAGAAAGGGAGTTACCTCCTTCTCCTGGACTCCACGCCGAAGACGTTCCAGGTAACTTGAAAGACACTTGAAAAGCGCCTTCCAATTACGCGCGTTGCGTTAGCTGCCGAGATCAGTAGAGCACAGTTAACCGGAATCGTCGCACAAGAATCTTGTGACCTTTAAATAAGGATCATCCAAGTGTTCTTCGGAAGAGCCTGTCATGCGATCACGTAGGGTGACATGGCACCCACCTTGGTGTCTTCGATACGAGGGGAGAGATTGCCCGCGCGGAGATGCGCTCCGATAAGAAACCAAAACCCTAAAATGCATTCAAATTAAGAATTTGTTTGGAACGGTGTAATATACTGCGCGTGCCTTATATCATTGTAACATGGCAGTATTTAGTAGTTTTCGATTTTGCCCTGCAAGATTCTAATTAAAACCATGCGTTTAAAGTGAATAATAGCTAATTTAAATATTCAAGATAAATAATTACCCAATTATATTGCAGGCTAATACTTCTCCTTACTGAGACCTTTGGCGCAGACCACTCCGACAGCAACCTTTGTTCTGTACGCTACGTATTTTTCGCAGGAGCACTTTTGTCCCCGCTTCCGGAAACACCTTGTATATTAGTAGCGTCGGACTACGTTGTGAGAACTTATCTGGAGTTAAGAAAACGTGCCAACAGGATGTGCCTGCTTAGTATGAAGCGTGGTAGCCTTGCCCACGGAATACAAAAAGCGCAAGTCCCGGCAACTCCCGGTTGTAAGTCGCCGTATCGTCAAGCACAACTTCGCATATCGGGTCTTACTCACGGTCGTACCTCGGCGTAAAACAGTCAACTCCGCGTGTCATTGCCAAACGCTACGCCGTCTCGATTCGGGTCACTTACGGCTACGAACGCCTCTCTTCATTCATACCTTCGTATTCATTGTGTCAAACAACTCGATGAGTCTAGGACCTTTAGACATGTTAGCTTTTGCATGTTACGAGTTAAATCATTCAGAGACAACCTTGAAATATACGTACTAGCAATTGCGCCTGCCTCATAAGGAGACGCGCGCAATACCCAGCAACCGCCAATGAATATCGCAATCGGAACTAACATCTTGATTGTTGTTGTTGACCTTGAAAATAGGTTTATCAGGAAACCCAAGAACAAATCGCAATACAACAAGCGCTTCATGTAGTAGCTGGCAATACATTATAACGGAGCGAGGGCTGCTGCATAGCGCCCTGCGCTGTTTCAGTTGCTCTTTGTTAGCGCTGCTCTGTATGTGCTAAGAGGTCTTCAATTCTTCAAACTCTGACAATGGTCTACCCAAGCTGAGTAAATGCACGAGGTGTTTTAAGTTCCACGGGGCGCAATGCCAGAAACCTGACAGAGTTCTACCGGACAACCTCGTATCTCGAGTTACTGGGCAAAGGACAAGTGACGCGCATAGCGCTACCTTGCTTCACGAAGACGCGTTTTCCTGACGGGCCACAGCTCTTTAACCCGAGCGCCAGATATCTCTACGTTACCAGAAACCCTCTGGCCGCCTGGGATTTTTTATAGCATTATACTAGATCTATGCCCGTACAAGCGTTCAAAACCAGTGCCTTTGATGACTTCATCGAGCTTTTCGTGACCGGTGAGAACGTCCGCAGCGACTTATTCACTCGACCATCTCATGTCCTGGTATGAGGACAAGGAACGACGAGCACGTACTTTTAGTAACTTACAAAAGACTCAAGAGGAACTTCGGAAAGTCCTGAAACTGGGCAGTTTTCTCGGCGAAGAAGGGTACGTACAGCAGTTGGAGACCGATAAAAACTTGTACAAAATGGTCCTTAAGAATAGGAGCTTCCCGTTTATGGCCACGCTCATGGCTTTAGCAAATGGTATAATAAGCTGTTCAAAATAACATACGGATAATATCAAAATAAAGGCTATCATTTGATTTTCGTGCGACGATTTTGGAGATTGCGCTATATGAACCTAGTCACGAAAGAAAGCTTGGATGATTTGAAGACGCTTTTGAAGCCGAACAATCAGGAACGTCTTTGGCGTGGGGCCGAGGAGAAGGAGGTAATCCCTATTCTCAAAGCGCTTTGCGCGTCCCAAGATTTGCGATGCGTTGTTTAGAACCAAGGCTAACTGAATGTGTTTGCACAACAATGCAAACTTTGAACAACAAAGTAATACTTGGTTACAAATTTAATTAAACAACTTTCCTTCTTTTTGATATGTCTAAGCGCGTTTCGCTACAACTATGACAAAATTGACCCTAAGTAGGGTGTAATAGCCTGCAAGAATGGATTCACGACCTAAATTAAATGCGGCCGTTTTCCAACCCGAATAGACACATTTCAGGGAAGTCTTATTGGACATGTAGATAATCTATTGCCCCATTTACTTTCCACTGACCCATACTAGAAACTAAACATCGTAGCACCCTTGAAGGTGTAAATGGCTTGTCCTATAACTACCACCCAAGTTGGTGTAGCAAAACTCCCGAAAAGAGAAACGTTGTTCTGAACATCCCTAACAGAAGCCGTTATTCCTAATACCTATAAATTAAAATGTGATTTCACAGTACACCTTTTTATTAGGGTGTTATGACTGCGCAGTACGCCCTCCAAATAGAGTGTACCATTACCAGAAAGGGAAGTAAAAAACGCGCAATGAGACCAACACCCACAACATAGGGTGTAATAACCCAAAAGACTGCACGAAAAAAAGACTGCGAATGTGTTGAAACATGCCTGGTTTCCGTTTTATTTTTCGATCAAGATTCTACTAGGTTCTAATATATTCTCTATAGACGATTGCAAGCAGGTCATCTGGCTGCAGCCACGTGTCTGCTTGTGCGGGCACGTGCGTGCAAATACAGGCTTGCCAAAGGGCAAAACTACGTTCACGCGCACGTCATCAAGCTCGGCGAAGGCAAGACTGAAAGAAATATTACCCTTTTATTCTCGCAATTTCACCACGACCAAGTCGCTTCTGAGTCAGTGGCGGTCCGTGCGAGTATATTTGACCAGTAGTACGCCTCTATAAGGTACATTCGAAGCTGATATTGTTGCACGCCCCCTTTAAATTGTACAACCGAAGGACAAAGTTAAAACTCCAACTTCACTTTTCATGCAGCATTTATGCTTTTAGCAGTGGTGACGTAAGCAAAACTCGGCAGGCTTGCAAAGACGGAACGACCGAGAGTTGATTGGGACGCAAGCGGCAGTTCATGTTTGTGAACAGTAAAATAGTCCATTGAGACGGAAGCAGGACTACTATCAGAAGCATGTTTGCAAAGTACTTACAAATAAGACAGTAATCTCATGTAATCCATGATAGATGCATAATTCAATTCGGGCAAGACAGAACAAATCACAACCTCAATGTCGAGGATGAAGGCGGTCGCTCACATTCAACAGAAATATCGCGGTCACAAGTGAGCAGCCCTCTGTCGTGATAGGTGTATAATTCGACTCGGGCAGCACGAAAGAACGCAAACACAATGACGGGGATGAAGGCGATCGATCGATCACATTCAACGGAAGTCTCGCGGTCGCCGATGAGCAGCTCTTTGTCGAAACACGTCCAACAAACACAGCACAATAATTCCATAGACTCCGGCGAAATGAACGGCTATTACAAAAAAGTTGGCATGAATGTATTCTGGCCGTTCACGACGAAAAATCACGGTCGCAAAATGGGACTCGTTAGGACCTGCTTGCACGAAAAACAAGAAAGAACACTAACCGGTGCTTTTTAGAAACCGGACCTACGTGGTCCCTACAACTCACCATAACTTGGCAAACGGCGAATGCTATGACCCCAGTGAGCCCACCAGCACGTCAAAGCGAGTCCCGTGACACTTTTTCGTCCAAGCGTTTCTGTCCTACCAAGAGGGGTCACGTGTTTCGCTCCGCCCCTCTGATTCCCTAGCAGCGGCCTTCGCACTCGCTCACAGCCACACGAAGACTCGGGAAGTGCGAATATTCGCCCTTTTCGAATAACGAATCGAATATTACCCTATTCGATTCGTTAATCGAATCGAATAATAAATCTCAAAAGTTTCGAATATTTTTCGAATAGTTTCCGAATAGTCGTGGTGATACCGCGCCGCGAGATTCCCTTCACAGGCGTCCCACAACGCGCTAGCACGCCTGATACGTGCCCGCAAGATGGCAATACGTACCCTCTTCTCCTGGACAATGATTGTCGTCATCGGCAGCAGCAGTTCCTCTCTATAGGTACGTTACTGTTGCCTTCATTAGGGACCACTGTGTTAAGTATAACCCGCATGTAAGCGAGTTGCCGAGAGACGAGAAGGCAACGTCGACCCGCTTCGCTGTCGCTCGGTCACTCGCGCGACGAGGCAAGCCGCATGAAAGTGGCGTAAGCGAGTGACCAAGGCGATGAGGACGTTGTCTAGAAATCCAAACACCGAGGGACGCGACGAGCGACACTGAGAAATCTCCGTCGCTCTCAGCTGAGTCCCGACCCTTGTCGCTGTCACTCGTCTTGCCGCTCGCTAAATCGCTTAGATGCGGTTCAGCATTTAGGGACCGCTTTCGCACGAGACTGCTCGTGCACGCTTTCGGAAAGTCTGTCGTGGAGACGTTACAGAACTGGTTCCAACGGTTCCGCCGCTCTGCGTGAGCGAAGTAGAGTGGTAGAAGCAGGAAGTTGTTCGAAGAGAAAGCGCAGTAGAATGTGGAAGTTTTTGGGCCGCTCCCATGCAACCAATTGAAGAAGCTACAACAGCTGCTTGTGTCGAATCTTTCCCAACACTTTCTAAGCTTTTTCCAGTTGACCGATCTCACCAGCAGTTGCGGGACGCCACCGCTGCCGCGGTGCATTCTGGCACCTGTAGTTCTCCCCACGGTTCTCCCCAGTTTTCCTGCCGCGCCAATGCACATTGTACGCCGCCCGGCGTTTGGAAATGTTCGGGTTAGCACGCTCATGATTTTCAATGGGTGGCTTCACCTCTTGTATGCCACGGTGCTACAAAAACAGCTCCAGGCAAAAAGGCTTCGGAAATTATCTCTTCCCGAAAGAAAGCAGCATGGCAAAGAAAGGTAAACAGAGCCGGACAGAGCGTCGGGAAAAACAGCATTTTTCGATTTGTTTCGCGATTTGCTTCATAAGTTATATCCACCTATTCCACTTCAGCTAAAAAGTATAATATTACAGGACACGAGACGCAGAGCATGCCGAAATGTTCCGTACGTTGGAATCTCTCTGAACATTCCCTCCGCAGCGGTCTATCCGTTGGTCTATCTCCACTGCTTTGCTGAGGCCGTTTTTAATACACTTTTTGCTCGCTGCATTTTGGTGGTTATAAATGTTAATGCGACGCCATGTTGCCAACAGAACTGTGCTTCAAAAAATCAGGACAGTCACTAAAAGAAAAATAGCAGTGATTCCCGATATGCATCACCTAAAATAAAACAACTTTTTCTGCAAGCAGCCTTCTTTTTTTTCCATAGAAAAGGTGAAAACACCACGTAATTCAATTTAGAAGTGCAACACTTATTACCGCCAAAAATGTAACAAACGAACCTGACCTATTTTGTTGCGGTCTATGAGGCTAGCGTTACTGATCCATCCTGCATTAGCACCAATCGAGACCACAGAAATAAGCTTCCACCGTCGGGCGACTTTAAGCGTTTTGAGCTTGCGCAAACCAAATAAAACTGAATAGAAACTGTACATGAAAGGTCCTATCCACCCCAGGTTTTCAGCTATCTTGCATGGTTGCTTCTTTCTGACAGATGACAATAGTTACGGCGCGTCAGGCATAGCCTTTCTGTAGATCATACCTTCTTTGTGTTCACTGTGCAGGCTTCTCCCCGCAGCTTATCTGCACCCTGTCGCAAAGGCTGTCAACCAGAGTAAAACCACTTTTAGAAATCTATCGCTCATCGAGAAAGTCTATTTAGCTCCTCTTATGTCATTGTTAGTTAAACGCTATGCCCGCAAGACTGAGCAATACCAAGCTTAGTTTTTCACCAACACATTTGATGCTGAAAAGACGGTGAGAGTGCAGGCGACCTGGTGGTAGCTAATCATGTCGTATTACACCTGAGACTGCGGTGGAAGAAATCGGAAGAACTTTCAGTAGAAGGAAAAGACACAGAGAACGTCTAAAAAAAATACAGCTGCGGGGCCATGGTTGAAGGGAAATAAGCCTGCTTCCGGAACTATTAGTGAAAAGACGGTGAGAGTGCAGGCGAGCTGGTGGTAGCTAATCATGTCGTATTACACCTGAGACTGCGTTGGAAGTTCTTCTGATTTCTTCCACCGCAGTCTCAGGTGTAATACGACATGATTGACATTTGATGCTGTTCCATGGTGCTACAGAAAGCCGATGCTCCGTCGAACTTTCTTCTTCTTTGCCATTTAACTAGGTGTTCAGTTTCTAAGTTGATTGAGACGTCCGAGCAGTCGGAAAGCTCTAGTGGTGGCGTCTTTTTTCTCCTGCGGCTGCAGTGGGACCGCTGCGTGAACGGCAGTGTGCTCACGCATTCACGAAGAAAAAGAAGCAGACGACAAAGCGATTCTAAAACGACAAGACGACTGGAACTGCTTTTCTGCGCTTGCTGACAAATGAAGGAATCAGAAACAACATGATCTTATGAAGTACAGATATGCAGGAAAATCCAAGCTGATACGGGGGCGTTTCAAACGGTTATCTACGATGCATGCGCAGCCCTATATAGCCGGGAAGCCGGAAAGGCATGACTACAAGTAGCATGGCGGCGGCACCACTTCCGGAATGCGCGCGCCTGCGCAGTTCGATTGGTGACATCGGTCTATTGTTCCGTGTATGAAGATGTTGCTCTTTGAGGGCGCAAGTAGAACAAGACAATTCGTTTTCACAGAATCTTTTCAGATCCTTGAGAACAAGGTTCCGGGACGTAAGCACACAGGCACATCACTCCCTTGCCACCTTCTTTGATCCTCAGTTCAAGAACATCTGCTAAAACAAGATATAAAAACAGAATGGAGAGTTTTTACTAAGTACAATGTCTCAGGATGTACCAGGCTCAAGCGAACAGTGATTTTATGTTCAACAGCCGCGTCAACCGTGATATTAAAATTAGCAGTCTAATATTTTAGTACATTTTGTCTCTATTTAAATATATCTCGTTGAACTCTAGTTATTACTGTCTAGCCGCGTTTTAGAATAAATTCAAGGAATATTTCAGAACAGTAAAAATAAATGTATACTGTAAACTCTGCTCTTCTTTAATACCTGTCTATTTACTCATCGGCAACTATTTAAGAATTATTTGATACGTATTCGTATTTGATTCGGTCCCACAATTATTCGGTTTGTATTTGATTCTGGTTTCAAAAATTATTATTCGCACACCCCTAACGAAGACACAAAAAAAGGTGTGGAGGCTTATCAGAAGACGAGGTCAAAAGGAGTTGCACAAAGCAGCTAATCTCCCTCTGCTGCCCTGTACGGCCACCTGCACTGCCCAGAGAGGGTAGCGAAATTGCTCGTCCGGACTTGCTTTGCGCAGAACCGAATTGAGCGTTAATTCAAAATAAATACAAAAACAAATTCGAACGCCGTCGAAACACGGGTCAAAGCTAAGACGCTTAGAGCATAAAACAAGCGACGTATATTTCGCGCGTTCCAAAAAAAAAAAAGACGTTGGGGCGTTAGATATTTTGGTGTCGAAACGAAGAGATAAGAATCGCGTACGCTAGCGCAGAGATAAGAATCGCGTACCCTGTCATGGATCCCGCTTTTTCGATTGTCTTGCGGCATTGTTTCTTCAGAGCAACACAAAAAAAAAAAAAAATCTCAGTGAAGGCGCTATAGTAGTGCGAAGCCCAGTCAGGTAAGATTGTAATACCCGAAATGGAGGGCACCACAGTTTGTTCAAAGCTTCAGCGCAGGTCTTTCTCGAGTTAAAACTAAGTAGATTCCGTTTTGCTTAATCTTGTTTTTGTTTTGTTTTTTTCTTTTCTTAACTTCGTATTTTAGGTCGGTCAAGGAATAAAATTACCTCACAGGCATAGCCGATCCACGCAGGACCCTCTTGGCACCAGACATGTACAAATTACTCAAAAGAGGTAGTTAAGTTAAGTTACTGAGTATCGACGCCAAAAGTAATTAGAGTAGAGTAGAAATTACGCATTTGTAATAGTAATTGAGTAAACTACTAACTACTTTAAAAAGTAGCGAGTTACTCTCGAAGTTACTTTTTTATATTTTTGTGGTAGCAAAATGAACAGCAGTTTTTATCCGTGAAAAAACCCTGCGAGCCTAGAATAAATGCAGTCACTTTATGGCTTGCGTTTTCACGAAAATAGTTTATCCGCCCGCAGAAGCGATTGTCTTTCAAAGTTCTTGATAGAAGAGTTCTCCCCTTTCCCTTCTGAACACGTCCCCAGTCAAGATAAAAGATGTTCCACCGACGCGCTTGATGGAGCGGCAGCGTTGAATTTGAGAAACAGGCTGTGCGGGGTCGGGTAAACATGTAAGGTTTGCCTCGGCCTGGCGGGTCTTTTGTAACAAACTCTCCTCTTTTTCTTCAGAAACTTGAGATTATTATCACTGGCCCCTCTTTATTCTCACGACGTTCGGGGAGTACACTGAGCGAGTACGTACACCTGACCGTCAAGGGTTCAAGTCTCACGCCGTGACGATGAGATCATCCGGACGACTGCGCGTCTCGTTTAAGTGCTAGTGCTACCATACTGAAAAAAAAAAATGTTTTGGTTTAACAGAAGATGAAGCGAAGTATACTTCGCCGCTGACGCCGGGTCCAATAGGGCGGATGCTGCCCTCCCAAGGGTTACTCGTAACCCTTGCCGGCGACTACGGTATCGTGACGAGCCTAACACGCCTGACAAGCAAATCGTTTTAAACAAAGAGGAGGTCTCCCTGGCGTGGAAGGTCGGAAGGACGTGAAGAATTACGTAATCAAGCATCGTCGCTCGTACAATTCCAGCTGGAAGCGAGAACGTGCTCCCATGAACGGATTATCCGTGTCTGTGTTTGTCCGCGGGGGAGTCCGGCTTTAAAAAGGCGTATGCGCTGACGACGAGGCGGCCATGGGAACAGGCACCCAGCTGTGAGGTCATTCCAGTGGCACCTCCCCAGGAACCCCCAAAACGCTTGAGTCAGAGCTCACTAAAGGCAGATAACATGAAAACAACAACCCTCGGAGTGTCCCCGTCTTTCACGGTTGCAGCTGGAGGCGCGGCGCCTGCGTGCATTACCGGATTAGGTCAATATCCGACCAAGGCTTGTTAAGCCTCACCTCCTGCGTTCGTGCGCGCGGTGTTATGTTTTGGCTGCTCGTCGCCACCTTGGCCCAAGGACGGCTGCGATGCAGTTTCTACGTCTGGCGAGTATAAGTGAGTGGGAACGGAATGTGGGGAGCCCCCTTGTTCGGGAATGCCCACTTCATCTTCTGGCGTCTTATTTCTGCGGTCAAACTTTCGTGATAAGCAAAATTAGCACTAGATTTCGAAAGTAGTTAGTAGTTTGAGTAGAAGTTACCTGAAAAAAGTAGTTAAATTAAACTACTAATTACTCAAATAAAGTTGTAATTGAAAGTTACCAAGGTACTCGGAAAAGTAGTTAAACTACAGTAATTTGAGTAGAGTAGTTGAACTACGTCCAAGTCTGCCATACACCCATTATACGCCCTTTTTACGCCCCACTTGTAGTGATGGTTTGTGAAATGGTGTAAAAAGGGTGTATGGGCGAATTTTATGCCCTTCATTCACGCGGTGTGAAAGGGGCCTATTGTTGATGCTAACGAATAAACCCACGATTGCATAGCTGCTCATGTTTATTACTTTGGTAAAACTGCTCCTGATGCACGGCAGTACGAACATCTATTTATAATTATTCGCCACACGATGGCGCGTATGATCAGGAAGTGCTAGAAAATAGTTCTGGCGACTCCGATCAAACTCTCCGTCCGACATGAGCCAAAAATTACGTGTCGCGCGTACATCCGTTTTATCAGCGGAGCTTCGATTTAAAAAAAGAAAAAAGAAACTTAACCGCTTTCGAAAGGTGAACGAAGACGTGTAAATATACAGCCCAGGAAGCACACCATATTCCACCGGTATTGGGTATAATCGGAAAGATTGTGGCTATACCATTTTGGTCCAGCCAATATTTAACGAATGGGATTAATCGCGCCGACGCCATCCTGACATACCGTACGCGACGCCGTTTTTGGTTGAGTGTCAAGCAGACTTGGACGTAGTTCAACTACTCTACTCAAACTACTGTAGTTTAACTACTTTTCCGAGTACCTTGGTAACTTTCAATTTCAACTTTATTTGGGTAGTTAGTAGTTTAATTTAACTACTTTGTTCAGGTAACTTCTACTCAAACTACTAACTACTTTCGAAATCTAGAGCTAATTTTGCTGATCACGAAAGTTTGAGCGCAGAAATAAGACGCCAGAAGGTGAAGTGGGCATTCTCGAACAAGAGGCCTCCTCACATTCCGTTCCCACGCACTTATACTCGCGAGACGTAGAAACTGCATCACAGCCGTCCTTGGGCCAAGGTGGCGACGAGCAGCCAAAACATAACACCGGCGCGCACGAACGCAGGAGGTGATGCTTAACAAGCCTTGGTCGGATATTGACCTAATCCGGTAATGCACGCAGGCGCAGCGCCTCCAGCTGCAACCGTGAAAGACGGGAACACTCCGAGGGTTGTTGTTTTCATGTTATCCGCCTTTAGTGAGTTCTGACTCAAGCGTTTTGGGGGTTCCTGGGGAGGTGCCACTGGAATGACCTCACAGCTGGGTGCCTGTTCCCATGGCCGCCTCGTCGTCAGCCAATACGCGTTTTCAATGCCGGACTCCCCCGCGGACAAACACAGACACGGATAATCCGTTCATGGGAGCACGTTCTCGCTTCCAGCTGCAATTGTACGAGCGACGATGCTTGATTACGTAATTCTTCGCGTCCATCCGACCTTCCACGCCAGGGAGACCTCCGCTTTGTTTTAAACGATTTGCTTGTCAGGCGTGTTAGGCTCGTCACGATACCGTAGTCGCCGGCAAGGGTTACGAGTAACCCTTCGGAGGGCAGCATCCGCCCTATTGGACCCGGCGTCAGCGGCGAAGTATACTTCGTTTCATCTTCTGTTAAATCAAAACAAATTTTTTTTTTTTTTTTCAGTATCGTAGCACTAGCATTTCAACGAAACGCGCAGTCGTCCGGATGATCTCATCCTCACGGCGCGAGACTTGAACCCTTGACGGTCAGGTGTACGTAATCGCTCAGCGTACTCCCCGAACGTCGTGGGAATAAAGAGGGGCCAGTGATAACAATCTCAAGTTTCCGAAGAAAAAAGAAGAGAGTTTGTTACAAAAGACCCTCTAGCCGAGGCAAACCTTACATGTTTACCCGACCCCGCACAGCCTGTTTCTCGAATTCAACACAGCCGTTCCATCAAGCGCGTCGGTGGAACATCTTTTTAGCTTGACTGCGGACGTGTTTAGAAGGGAAAGGGGAGAACTCTTCTATCAAGAACTTTGAAAGACAATCGCTTCTGCGGGCGGATAAACTATTTTCGTGAAAACGCAAGCCATAAAGTGACTGCATTTATTCTAGGCTCGGAGGGTTTTTCTCGGATTAAAACTGCTCTTCATTTTGTTAAAACAAAAATATAAAAACGTAACTTTGAAAGTAGCTTCAAAGTAACTCGCTACTTTTTAAAGTAGTTAGTAGTTTACACAATTACTACTACAAATGCGTAATTTCTACTCTATTCTAATTACTTTTGGCGTCGATACTCAGTAACTTAACTTAACTACCTATTTTGAGTAATTGGTATATGTCTGGTGCATGGCATCAGCACATTTCTTTAGACCAACTGATATTCAAAAATCGTGTAAAAAGGGTGTGCAAATGGTGTTTTTCCTATCTTGCACCTATCTTACACCCCTTTCACACAATTTTGGGTGTTAGAATGTTTAGTGTGTATACCCGCCGTGATTGTTTAATATACTTGGTGTTGGAACGCCCGAGTACGCCGACTAGTAGCATGAAGTGTAGCTTGCAGCTGACTGCGCTGGGGCTACACCCGCAAAACTGCTAAAACGTTGCTAATCACTGACAATCATAGAACGGCAGGAGGCCTCTTTCAAACGCCCAGCGTCCACCACACGTTCGTTTTCTTTCACGGTGCTTTGCCCTTATGTGCACGCTTTAGACTGACGAGACTCTGGAACGGTATGGAAGTTAGCTTGTGCGCGCAGGAATCAAGACAAGTGAAACACTTCTATCTAGATTTACCAAGTCAGTTACATTTGTATTGACACCCAGTTTTTAAGTGTATTATGCTTGTCAACCTCCGTTAAGCGCGCGTCTTCTCCTTTGCCATCGCAAATCGCGATGGTGAAGGAGAAAAAGTGTACCATGAAAAATCGGTGCTTTATGAGGTCAAATGAAAAATACGTTAAAAACTTAAAGCAGATGTGTCTGAATGCCTCCCTTTAAGAACGCAGCGCTTAAGCGCGATCCAGAACAACGCGTTTTTGTGCGCGCGTAGGTCGTGTGCTGAATAAGCGTATCTTGTGAGGTTTATGCTGTTTCCGGTGCGCTTTCTGAGTCCCAGGCATGCGCGTTGGTTAGGTCGGTGCTCTTTCGGGCGACCGGAGAGCATCTGCGCCAGGCGGCGAAGAAACGCGGAGCCGGAACTGGTGCCCTCCACCGATTGGCCGGGAGAGGATGTGGGGGAGGAGCGCCCTTCTACGTCACAGCGCGTTTTCGTGTGCGTTCAGAAGTTGAAACCATCCAACTCTTTTATGCGCGCCCGGAAGGCGCAAGGAAGCAGCGCGACGTCACGAAATACGGGATTTCCAGGAAGTGGGCCACCCACGCGGATCCAAAACCATGTGATCAAAACGCATTGGTTTTGATCGCACTTAGGCGCCAATTTCTGGCTTAGCGGCGTCTTCGTCGCCGTCGGCGTAACCGCGCCGTCCATTATGCGACGCGTCCCATGATGACGTCACACGTGACGTGACGAGAGTCCCAGGTATAGGACTCTAAACACTGGTGTGTTTAGCGTCCATTATCTTCCATGCATCGAAAGTGGTCCCAAAGTGGCATCAAATGACGTCATTTTCACATTTTAATTCAAGGAAAACAAGCGAGGATTAAGTGAGAGAACTCATGAGGTGTGCAGTCACTAGAATATTGAATGTTGACAGTCCTCATATGTTTCTTGCCAAAATCGTACATGTCTAAAAATGTCCAAACCACACAGAAGTACATTTTACGTTTAATTTGTTTTCACATTATATGGTACATTGCACATGCATGTTGTTGCATAACAGAACATTGGCACTTAATTGTTGCATTTTACTTATGGACACAAAGTTTTCACACCTAGAGTGGTGCCCCACATAAACACATTCCACAACAGTGGAGAAAATAGGCACAACCGGCAGCTGTGCTAACTGTATGGTGGTTTACGGCATATGCATTTTGAAAATAATTTAAAATCGGGGCTTCATATGTTGCCTGCTCCCATGAATTACAAAAGGGCAACTTTTCATGACTCATTAAAGCAGTTAGAACTTGCTCTCACTTTCATGCCTTATTGTCATAAAGTTGCAGAGAAAAAATGTGACAATTATTAGACAGAGTAACGTTGGTTTTCCTTTGAAGTGTGGCGATACTAGTTTACACTGTAGATGAGAAATTTAGCCAGGGCACTAAAATTGTTTCAAGACTGCGCGCCGATATGTATGCTCATTCAGATAGAAACAGGCAGGGGGTGGGAATTGAGCTCAACAGGGAAAAGAGATCTAGAGCATGTACACCAACTTTTTGAACCCACTTAAGACAATCCGTAAGAATTAGTCACTCAACGCATCACGCTGCAACTTACTAGAAATTTTTAGAAGATCGTTTCGATGACTTTGATAATGAAAACCGATACTCGGCCGCTGCCTTTGTACATGCATCATACCTTCATCAGAGGTATCAGAAGGATCTACAAAACCTTTATTACAGAGGTGCAGCTAGGCGATAGAAGCTTAGAGTGGAAATATTAACAAACAAACTTATCTTGTTAAAACAAGAAAAGAAGAAAGAAACCTATTTTGGGCAGTCTCTGGTGGCACTTCCAGACAGTACCATAACCGTGTTTCCCAACTAGAAAGTGCTGCCAACACATGGTGCTTCATGAAGTATGAGAGTATCTGGCGCCTCATTCTATCATCTTCGTACAAGAAGTTGGCAAATGGGAGGATGCACAAGGCGGGAAGCCAAAAGACGATGCATATTCAATAAAACAGTTCCTGATAGGCAGCCGGGCAGCGCACTGTGATAAGTGCCCATGCAACCTGGAATTGGAATGAACGATTCTCGAGTGCTACGCAGACAGAGGAGCACAAAAAATTTACGAGGCATTTTGCATTAGACAGTAAGAAGGAAGCAAATAGCGGCCAGTCACGTGATAAATAACGGCCACTTTTCCTCGGCGCTCGCGGACGCCAGCTACAAATTCGTGTCGTACCATATATATAGCTCTAACCAATTTCCTTTTTGTGATCGATTCGCTTTATGACTTCCTTTTCCCGAGCAGACTGATTAATCTTTTTTTCCTTTGCATGGGAAACTTCGTTTCACTCTCAGATGTGAGAAAACAATGCAGCTCTCTTTAGTATTATCTAGCAGACGACGCTCCCTTTGTGCGCACGCGCTTAATCTCTCCCGTGACGCCGCATTTCTCCGCGGCACGGCACTGTCCGTCCCGACGGTCGACGCTCGCGTGATATTATTAAACAATTGGGCGACTCTACATCCCATACTACTTGTCACTGCCTATCAAATTATTTAATGTCTAAATGTATAGTGTTTGTACCAAGACAAATAATAAAAATTGATGTTTTCATATTTCGGTCAAATTAATCAAACCTGTTGTGAGGAAAAATACCTACTTATTTGGTTTGGAGTTGAGTTTTTAAAGCTTCACATTACACTGTACATCCATAATACGCGTCATTGTCTTCGAAATGATATTGTGTTCATGTAAGTAATATTTGTTTATGTAGTAACATAAATTATGAAAATTATACGTTTTCAGATTTCCGAAAAATTCATCCCGCCTCAAAAAAATGTTTGCTATTTTTTGTTTTCTCGCTTTAGATTCTAATCGTTCATTTATAATTACATATAAAACGTTTCCCTTTATATGCTGCAAAACGCGAAGATAAACGAATGTGCAACTAGCCCACCTTTTTCAAAACGCTCATTTCTGTGCTCGCTCTAGCTAGAGCTTGTATAAACAAATTTCGTGATAAAATCATTACGTCTGAATTTCGGATGGCGTCAATTTCAAGATTCAATCAAATATTTTAATTGGAAAAATAAATAATTAGCATGACTGCAATTTCAGGGCCACGAAAGACAAAGTACACACAATGTAAATCAAATTACAAAAATAGGACATGCAATTTTAGGAACAATCGAAGAATGATCATAATTTTCAGATGGCCGTAGACCGATAACTTCAGTCCGTGCTCCGAAAATATCATGTAGCAAAAAGGTCCGTGCACCAGAAAATCAGTGCACCGAAAAGTCCTTGCACAAACAGTTTGTGCACCGGATAGTCTTTGCACCGAAAGGTCATTGCACTAAAACGTCCGTGCACTGAAACGCCTGCACCAAAACGTAATCGGAAACCTAAATATGTTGTGAAACAGTACTTTTCGACGGTTGTTGTATAATGCTTAATCGTGTGCGGCATGTAAAAAAGTGGTAAATACAGTTACTGTTTTTGCTGGCATTGATAAACTGCAATATAAACACGCTTCTCGCTATATGTAGCAGCCATCCCATCAGTGTATCGCGGTACTTTAAGTTGAAAGAGCTGAAGGCTTTGCAACCACAGCAAACTGCAGTCCTGTCTGGCAATCAGATCTTTTACGTTTTTTTTCTCGTTTCATTCTCTCTTGGGGAGAGTGCCGCAGGTGTCGCCAAGAGGTGTGCTGACTCTCCTTTCCTTCTGCGATCCTGATAACTTGGATCGCTGCGACTTTGCATAACTACAAACCTTTCAGCACTGATCACAGAGGCGAGAATCGCCGAGTCGCTGGGCTAATTGTGGACGTATACTCTGCCTCTGGTATTCCGCAGAAGAGAGATACTGCGCACGCCTAGAGTTCGTTCCACTGCTCTGCAGGTAAAGATGGCTGCGCGAAGAAAGCGATAGTTGGAATTTTCACTTCCATTCATCGACCCTTCTTTTCCTTCGGCGATCCCGGTAACTTGTATCGCGGGTACTTTGGATACCTACACACTTTTCCAGCGCTGATCAAGGAGGGCACAAATGCCGAGCCACTCGGCATACTGTGGACGTCTATGATAGCTTCGAAGCATTTTGTTATTGATCTCTTCATTTGCTCTTTGAAATCTGGCGCACTAGATTCTCGTTCGAAGTGGCCATCCCCCTCCGAGCGCGACTCTCGTCACCATGGCAACGGCTCCAAACGCGCGGAAAGGCGCGCTTGCCACCCCATAAAAAGTGATCCCTCGGTGTCCGCCTGATGACGCCATAGAGGTATCACTCTGTCGTCGGTCGCGATCCTGGCGGCGTCCCAACAGCTGCGGTGTATGTGGCAGACGCCTGTCATGCTGCAGGTCGCTCTCCAGCGTGGCAGTTCACGGAAGCTTCAGCAGACAGAAATTGGGACGCCGTGACGACAGCGACACTGACGTTCGGCTGGGCTACCCTCAGCTTCTCGTTAACATTTTGACGACCAACCGCCAGGATTGCGACATGCAAAAGCATGACACTTCGGCTCCGGTGACGTCATTTGTTGCCTCTTCGGGACCACTTAGATGTATCGGCAGCATAGGGTGCTAAATACACCAATCGATGACGCGCTCCAGGCACCATACCCTAAAGTATGCCTTCGCTTCTCCGCGTTGATCGATCACTCGGTGGGTAGCAACTGTTTGGAGACCCCCTTTTCACGCTTGATTTACTTAGAAAATTATCATTTAAACAATAGGATGACGCTTGGTAAGTCGCAGGTTGGTTCTGGTTCCTGGTTTCTTACAATGATCGTGAAAGCCTATTGTCAGGCATTTAAAGGTCTAATTTATGCGAAGACCTAATGTTTGGAGATCAGCTGCCACTTCACAACAAAATAATTATGCTAATACGCCGATATTGCAGAAACAATCTTCGGACTCCCCGCTTCATCTATAGGACCAAAATAAAATTCGCACAAACACATGCCTGGAATCTCAGGTAATCGTGTGTGAATTACATAGGTCGTAACACGGGCCTACCTGAACGAGTCTCTTCCACACGTCCGCCGACTATGAAAGAAATTCTCTATAAACGTTTATTTCGTCTTTGCATTCCTGCAACTTCTAGACATAACTGCTAAAATTGCACTCTCACTCGCTAACGTAAAGGAATGTTCCAATCCGTCTTTTAATTAGGCCGCCTCGGTGGCTCCGAGGCGAGAGCGCCGGCCTACGGATCCCCATGGGGCGGGTTCGAATCCCGGCCGAGGTACCCCCAATCTGACGGAGGCTTATTGCGGAGAAGGCGCCGTCTAACCGAGCTTTCAGTTGCACGTCAAAAGATTCCCAGGTGGTCGAAATTAATCCTCAGTCCTCCGCTGGGGCGTGCCAGATGCCCGTCGTTGGTTTGGCACGTAGAACCCCCAAATTTGACTTTGACGTTTAATTATGCAGATCCAGTGAAACTGGGACATGGCGACCGGTTCCCAACCGACTACAGCATCGATCCTATATCTCAAAAGTGTTGAGATGGAGATTCTTCCTTCTTTTCCGCAGCTTGCGATGGGAGTTACGAGTAGTTTGTACTTTTAAATTACTTTTACTTGGCAACAGAAATTCATTAACTTATCAAGGTCATTAATTGTTTTCTTCAAACACGAATATTAAGAATGTTTGAAGCGCATCGGACACCTTCACTACCTTCCAATGGACGACACCTAATTGTTTTACAATAACTTGCCACCCTACACAGGGCCTTAAAGATGTCTTTTATATTTTACATCACACAGGTTTTAGTACCGGCAGTCCCAAAACACAGGTTTTTGTACCTGTAGTCCCAAAATAAACCAAAAGCCTAGCTTTGTCAAAATTGATAAATTAAACCAGCAAATACGTTTTTTTCCGTTTTTTTTTTCTTTTTGCTGCCGCCGCATGACTTTTGCACACTCTCTAGTATGTATTTACCTCCCAAAGAAACAGTGCGCTTTCATATCCAACAATGGTTGCACGTTGCATGCCAGAAATATAAATTTTTTTGTGTGCTGAGCAATAAAGCCAACCACGTTTTGCCTGCATTTTTGCTTTAGGTCGCTGGAGTCGCAGTAGAGAACACCTAAATACAGAAATTTCGGGTGCCTTTATGCTAGAGGCTGGTAAAGAACCTGAGCGCATACCGCATAAAATTCCAAGGTACAGGATTGCAGTAATGGAAGCTGCATTTGTCCTTTTGTAGTAGCTTCCGTAGCAGGCTAAATGCGGGTCTGGAGCAGCCAATTACGCTTTTCGAGTAGATTCCAACATCAGTTAGCACACCCCTTGAAAATGATTAATTGCAACCCTAAATTAGCTCATATTTTATAATGCTTGAGGGGTTATGCGTGGTACTGAACAATATTATTAATACTCTTTTGTAATTAACATATATAGGGCCCAAAACAACACATAGCCTTCTTTTTACAAATAAGGCTCTGGCCAGAGTAGGTTGTGTTGAATGAAACGAAAAAGACGAGGACAAGGGGCAGCACGAGCTCGTGAGCTTGGTACACTAAACGACTGCAGTTCTACGATAAACGGATGCTGACTAAAAGAGCTCTCGTAGATTTTGTTCCATCACAGGTTACCTCTACAATGGGTAGTAAAACATTGTTGAAAGTGAATTATAGCGCAACACTTAAGTTGTGATAAAACCCCACTCGCCTGCCAATTTTTACACCCTGTGTTTTCTCCTGTAATCATAATTTATGTAAAAAAAATCAGGAAAGAAGAGCATATCTGCTAAAATGACTATCGATAAGATATGTCCCCAAGCTTTCTGAACCTAGCAAACTCGAGACCCTAACGGCAAAAAGAACCACCCAAAAGATCTTTTTTTAAACCTACGCTTGTTTTTTTTTTTTTGTTTTTTTTAAGTGACACAGTTATTATGCGGCGTTCGAACCAGGGTGAGGTGAAAGGTCGCGTTGCTTTTGATTGACAGCTGCACGGGAACAATCTTGACTATCGTATGTATTCAAGCATACACCCTTTTTTTTTTTTTTCTTCTTCTTCGACTTAGTTTTTTTTTAATTTAGATATCGGCCTAAAAGCAAGGTTAAAGATGGGAGACCTGTAATAGCACTTAGCATAATTTCCGTGCCTATCGCGCTAACCCAGGAGCTCCACCATGCCAGTCGCTGCCCGTAGCGCTCCGGTGCCAAATGGTGAAGCTCGCCGGGCGCGCGCGCTAGTGAGAGGCGGTGAGAGGCGGCGCTGGGGCATGCGGCGTATATGAACTAATCAGGAGTACAAGACTCTAGTTCTATCCTATCATGGTAGTCGCCGTCCTACTATGACGCAGCGTTTTATCTTAATTTCTAGCTCCTGACATCGCTGACGTTGCATGGAAGTTTAGACGTTGTCGGCGATCGACACGCCAGCGCGACGGACGAGCGATCTGTATGCTTCATTTCGTCCTAAGTCAAAGCGCTGCCAATCTTACGAGCCAATGGGAGGAACCAGACAACACACTAGGCACACAGGGGGCTTCGAGGAAGACAATCTAGGTCGCTGCAGCTCAATAAAGCCAGTATGATGTAGCTTTTTTGGCTAAACGAGTATCTGTGCTTGTAGGTAGGAAAACTTGTTCGGGCGCATTTCCATAATGGAACTTCGTGAACCTACGATTTGCGAAAATGGTTCATAGTGATCGTATCGAGTGTTGGTGTCACAGTCCTCCGCTGGCGGAACCGTTCCAGCTCCAGACACAAGGTGGGCATGAGATAAAAAATCTGGATGACGTCACCAGCACTTTGCTAGCTCTAACCGTGACGTGCCATCCAAAGACTGCTTGAAAAAGAAAAGTGGACAAGAGGAGAAGAGAACATTTCTAGGCGGGCGTACTTGGAGCTATCCATATGGTATTTTGTGGCATTCGGAGGCTGCGTCTTACTCGTGCCTTGTTTCTGTCCCGAGTTCGGTCGTTTGGCGCCGAATTTGCGATTGGTTAAGCTCTGCACTGGCGTCTGATGATCCCTAGTTCCCTATAAATCTTTGGCATGATGATTTGAAAGGTTGCAAGCGCAAAAGAGCAAGAACGAAGACAAAAGACACACACGACACAGACAGGCGGCAGTCTGTGTCGCGTGTGTTTTCTACTTCATCCTTGTCGTTTTGCGCTTTTTAAAACCTCTTGAATCCTAGTTTCGTAGACTGTTCTGGCAGTTCTTTCCCCAGTTTGCAAAAGGTATTTGAAGTACTGAGTACAAGAGAGTGAGAAATATAACTAAGATAGAGTAGGATTTGTTCTGATAAGATCCTGTACGCGAGTCCAGACGTTTTTTTTTGTTTTTTTTTTTCAATTTTTGATATTTTACTTTTTGACATAAGTAAAAAACGTAGAAATAGACGAAATATTTGAAGAGAAAAATACTTTTGAGTGCGCCGGAACGCCATATACGATTTTTGAAGTTTCAGTTAACTTCATGTTTCGTAACACCAACTACGCACAATACAAATATCAAAAATCGAAAATATGTTTCACTTACAATAGATGAAGTCAACTATCGAATTGAATACGTACAACATTGTGAAGGTTATATTGTTCGCGTAAGAAAAACGTGCAAACTTTACTCCGTTGATGTTTTGACACTAATTTCTTTAGCTCTTATCTAAAAACAGATAACTACAACACTAAAATTTGTCATATATTCCTATTAAAACGGACGTTCGAATGATATGTAAGTTACTGTTTTATCTAAAAAAATTATAATTTTAATGTCGCTCCAAGTTTTTTCTAAAATACAAAGTTAAAAAAATCGATGGATAATTAAAAAACAAAAAAAAATAATCTTCTATATTTTTTCTTAATTTATAGTGATAGTATTTACCATACTGCTGTGTTCAATAATAAAATAAAAACATGTTGCATCATTTTGCTTTCTTGAAAGTGCGGCAAAATGTACCTTGCACGCCGGCATTTTATCCCAATGCTACAAACGATATCATGTTTTGATTTTGTGTATTTAACGACGATATATATATATTTTTTTCCCCCATACTCGGGTATTCAAGCCCGCTTGATAGAGCCATCGGGAGGTGGTTCAATATCTCTCCAAAGCTGCATTTCTAATTCCGGGACAGTCCGCGTGATGTCACGGCTGTTCCTCCCCCCTCTCTCTCGCATCGGCTCCATGAGAGAGGTGAAGAAGAAAGAGCGCCCCTTTCCACATTGGCCGTCGGCACCGTCTGGCCGTAGGAGAGCGGGCGCCAGAAAACCTTTGGCGCTCGTGGAGTCAGCCAGCTCTGGATATTCGCGCAGCCAACACGTGAGTGTCTTTGTCGGTTTGCTTCTCTAGTGTCTGGCTGCTTTAACAAAGGCGCGGCGTTGCTGGTCAAGCTTCCTGATGGACTTTTCGGCCTTCCTATCGGCTTACTGCCGCAAGCCTATGATTGGCCGTGGAGCACTAACAAGGTGTTCTGGGCGTTTCATGATCTGCGATTTTAAGTTGCCAGTCACTTTGCGGAGCCGAAGTTTGGACGCCAGGCTCTTATTGGCTGCTTGAAGAAATAGGGGGCGCGCCTCTAGGCGTCTAGTGTTGAGGTCTACCCAGTATCCTTTCGGTCAAAGCCAATGAGAACTCAACGTTCTTCTCACGTCGCCGCAGCTCATGTGCTAGAACCGGACGACTTTTTTTCCGCGTAGCTTTGACGCGATCTCGTTGATTTTGATTCCTCCGTGGTATTATCCTAAGTGTGAGGTAACGGTCACCGGGATTCGTTGAACGGCAGCTCGGCGTGTTCATTGTTATTATTGATGTTTCCTCGCTTCGCACTCTTAATATCGTCTCCCTGGTTGTGACTGACCGTGACGTAGAATAAATGTATAGGGCGTTTCTTTCTTTTTTTTTTTTTATTATCTAGAGATATGGGTAAAATAAACCGTTGAAGCTACATGACTTCGGTTCGTGCAAGTGAGTTAGGCGGTCGCGAGAAGTTTAATTGGGGGGTAAGTTTTCACTAGAAGTAGGCTAATGAGCCAAGAAAGGTTAATTAGCTTTTCAAATAGTGTAAATGAACACTTGGTTCCAGCTAGAAAGTTGCTAAGCGTCTTCAAAAATCAGCGAATCAGTCTTTTCTAGAAACACCATGTGCACGTCGGAAGCACGGTGGAGCGCTAGAGTTACCACTTGTACAGCGACGGCAAGGCTACCTTTGCGATAACGTGCCCACGCGGATTTTCCCTTTCTTATCATTCGCGTTTTCTTACCGTCAGCCTTGTGCCCACGCGGAGAGCAAGTCGGCTGCTTCTCGCACAGGAGTTGCTGTGACGCAAGAACAACGACGAGCTCTGATTGGGTTAGATTGAAAAGATAGTGGGTAGAATTCAATGCTAGATACCTTGAGGTCTCCCCCTATTTTTTTTTTTTTTCAATCAGTCAATAAGAGCTCGACGTCCTGACATCAACCCAACGCCTGTGCAAGAAACAAACTTGCGCACCGCATTGCTCCAGTCGTAACTTTGACACACTACTGTGCAGCTCACGCGCTTTTTTTTTTATAAATTACTCAATCACTGACTTTCAATGACCCCCAGCTAGTTTAGAGTTTTAGCCCTCTGCAAAGTTTGACCGCCAGCAAGTTCTGAAAGTTTTACAAATTAAAATGTAATTCACACAGATCAGTTAATTATATCACGTATTGTGACGAATGACCCACAAAAAAAAAAATCGGAAGATGCGCCGATTACACATGCATTGATAGAACCGGTAAGATAAGGTGACTTTAATGAGGAGCGTATTCAAGGTGTACCATGGGCACCGATTCTGCGGATTTTATTCACGGCGAATGTACCATTCGCCGTGAATAAAATCTCCTCGAAACACGCGGCTGGAGCTTGCAAGCGAGAAGTTATACGTTTTGAGTTAAATTCACCGATTATTGCCGACGAAGGGGCCTTGATCGAGTGGAAACCGGTGAAGCAGTAACATGCCGCTGCGTCAATGCTGAGGCCTTACACTGCAGCATGGGCTGAACACACCGTTGCCGCACACGCTTTCTGTTTTTTTCTTTTAACAACTAACGACAACACATTGCCGTGCGATTGAATTATTTATTTTAGACAATATCGCCAGCAAACTTGCGTGTCAAAATGAGCAAAACTACTCGAAAGAATTGCGGTGGCTGAGCTCGGGTATGCCAGGATATGCGTAGTGTGAGCTTATGAGCACAAAATGAGAGGCGCTATCAAGCGGCTCTGGTGCAGCGTCAGACTTGGCTACTGCGCAACGGAGGCGGACAGCTGGGCACGCGGCGGCGCCAGTGCGTCTGCCGCGGCTATGATGTGACTCCTCTGGAATGCGCAGACCGGCGAGGCGGGCGCGGCGGCGGCGGAGCGCGCGCGGCGGCGGCTCATGCGCGCCAGCTGTGCGCCATGTGACGTCACTGCTCCTTGCTCATGCGCAGCACGGAGCACGGCTCATTACACGAGCCACGCGAAACTGCTCAACCTCGGCCACTCTAGCTCACGCTACAAACTAGCCAGAAAAAGCACCAGCGGGGGCTTCGGTGCTGCCTAGGGAACCGTCATGCGCGCATCGAGTATACTCCCCACTCCGGACTTGCTTCCAAAAGAACAGATTCAAAAAATTGGCCGTCGACGACTTGGCTTTCGACGAATTGGCCTAAAACCTCAATTCCTTTAGAGTGCCTCATTTGAGACGTGCATTTTTTTACTTCAAACGCTATGTTTAAGGTTGAGCGTTTTCGGGGCGAAACCGAATATAACCGGTAAAAGTACGCCGAAATCATTTTTACAAATTCGGTCTTAACTAAACATGTTCAGGATTTTCGAGGGCGTTTGGAGTGGTTTGTGTGTGTATGGGAGGGGGGGGGGGGGGGGGGGGAGGGAGGGAGGATGTGACTCATAACTGGGGTTTCTTGTTACCCGCCGGTAAAAGTTTCGTCTATTCGGATTGATCTGATCAACTCTGAATTTCGATGCGCCAATCTCCTCCCCCCTCCCGTCCCCCCCCCCCCCCCCCCCCACACACACACACACATATTTTACAATTAATGGTTTAATCAGCGCGTAGAGTAAATGGTCCTGGGAAATGCCACCACACATATCTTTCAAATATCGGTCAGGACAACAGGTCATTGTACTATCGGGTCAAGACAAAAGTCACTGTTTATGTTTCCGGTTTGGGTCATACTATTTGCGCCTGAGAGGAAGGCCAGGTTGTGTTTGTTGAAACTTCTCTATTTCATCCTTTTCCACTCTGCCCCTTGCGGCCGTGCTGTAGGTTTATGGAATAGCATGGAATGAATACAGGCTCCCAAGCAACTACCTCCAGTAGGATATTGATTTTAAGGTATCAACGTTTATCGAAATAACACTTGTGTGCCACTTTTGTTCTAGTACAAATTAGTACTGCCAGTAGTAATGGCACAAACGCCAAATCCAACTGAAGAAAATATTAATTGATACAATCGCGTTTTTTTTTCCTTTTTTGTCCAGCGAAAGTTTACATTTGGATATTATTTGTTTATTTTTTGATAAGAAACACTGCGAAATTGAGCTTTGAATTTCGGAGAATTCGCAATCAAACAAAAATAAACTCCGTATTTTCGCCAAAAAATAAACTCAGAAAAACACCACCCTCCGAACTTGACGAAAACTAAACTGCGAAAACACGGAACCCTACTTATTACTGACCTTATGACACTTCCTTTCGAAGTTTTCAGTTTGCCTGCGACATCGGTTCAACTTTCAACAAAAGCTCCGAGGGCGTAGGGGTCTTCAGGACGAAATCTGGGTTTTTCACCTGATAGGGATTTGCAATGAATTTTTCGTTAAACGAAGAGAGTTTAATCGTGAAATCAAACAACAAAATTCAAGAGCGTTCGTAAATGCCGCTTATTGCTTAACACCCCTAGCTTCCGTCTACTAGAGCAGGGCATAAACACGAGTGTTTTATTGTCATTTCTGCCGTCGGCGCGAATTTATCACCGCTCGCAGTCGTGAAAATGGGAGAAAGTACAATGCTTGCTAATTTCTCCATTTTGATATTTGCCTCTCGGACCGAAGTTGTACTGAAGGTCATGCTCCTCCTGGGTACAAACACGAGCACACGACGATAATGTCAGATCACGGTAAGGCCCCAGTGCGTCTTACGGAACAGTCCGCGTCGGCTGCCAAAGACTGCAACAAATAAGAAGAGTAGTACCTGGTACTCAATCTGCATTTCACACAAACGCTTTTAATTATGCATTTTTGTTATCGTACTGGTTTTCGTCGATAAACCTAATATAACTGAGAAGTTTATGAGTCTACAAATATTCACCTCACTAAACCGAAAACTTTTGTTTAGAACAAAAACCGAAAAAAAAAAGTGCGCGGAATTTCAAATAATACAAACCGAAAACGCCGAACTCTAACTATATTGTCAATGTCATGTTTTGGCGCTGTGCTATTTTGTCGCTGTGCTGTTTTGACGTCGTGCTGTTTTGACGCTGTGCTGTTTTGTCGCGTGCTATTTTGACGCGTGCTGTTTTGTCGCCGTGCTGTTTTGACGCTGTGCTGCTTTGACGCGTGGTGTTTTGACCGTGCTGTTTTGTCGCGTGCTGTTATGTCGTGTGCTGTTCTGTCATGGTGCCGCTGCTATACGCTGACGACGCTATTTTATTTTCTTGACATCTGGTATAGCAACGTGCGGTTCAAATACTTCAGGCAGACGCGATAAAACAGATGGACTGGTTTTCGGAAAACAAGCTGCGAGTGAACGCTTCTAAAACTAAACTTGTATATTTCAGCAATCCTCTGAAAGGCGTGAGCTTGTCCTCTTCCCTTTTTCTTCATGACTCTGATTGCCGGTGCACCAATTGTGAATCCGTCCATTGCGTTATCTACATAAAGTACCTAGGCGTTAACTTTGATTTCGATTTATCGTGGAGCACGCATACACGTCGCCCTAATTTAAACGGCTGAGAACCGTTTCTTGCCTGATGTACACCAAAGAGTGTTTTCTCTTTTATGTATAAAAAGAAACATTACGCGTGATTTAGTATATAGAATGTTCTTTTAATGCTTTACACATTTGCTTAAAAAAAAGCCGTGAAAGTTTCACTTATGTGGTTGGTGCTGGTGAGATGGCCAGAGGGACATCATAGAGGGGGGGGGGGGGCGATATTTTTGTAATAAGTCGGCTAATTTATTAAAATTAATTAAATAATTTTTTATTAGTAAAATAGACATTAGGTTGTAATTAGAAACTTAATGAGCGTCGTCGAAAACCACTAAATCAACTCTTTTTAGAACGGCGCGAGAAACTCGGAGATGCACCAAAGCAGACATGTGCAAGTTACTCAATAAAGGTAGTTAAGTTACTGAGTATCGACGCCAAAAGTAATTGGAGTAGAGTAGAAAATACTCATTTGTAATAGTAATTGATTAAACAACTAAATACTGTAAAAAAGTAGCGAGTTACTTTGAAGTTACTTTCCAAGTTACTGTTTTATATTTTTGTGGTAGCAAAATGAACAGCAGTTTCGATCTGTGAAAAAAACGCCGAGACTAAAATAAATACTGTTATTATATGGCTTGCGTTTTCACCAAAATAGATTATTCACTCGTAGAAGCAATTGACTCTCAAAGTTCTTGATAGGAGCGTTTTCCCCTTTTCCTCCTAAAGACGTCCCCAGCCAAGCTAAAAAGGCGTTCCACCGACGCGCTGGGTGGAACGGCAGCATTGAATTTGAGAAACAGGCTGTGCAGGGTCAGGTAAGCGAGTGCAGGCACCTTTGGTGTCCATGACGAAATATGTGAGGTTGCCCCCGGATAGATTGTCTTTTATAACAAACCATTTTTTTTTCCTTTTTTTCGGCAAGTTGAGATTGTTATGACTGGCCCCTCTTCATTCCCCGGACGTTCAGAGAGTACGCTGAGCGAATGCACCTGATGTCATGGGTTCACATCTCGCGCCAAGACGATGAGATCATCCTGACGACTGCGCGTCTAGTTACAGTGCTAATGCTACGTTGCTGAAAAAAAAATTGTTTTGGTTTAACAGAATATGAAACGAAGTATACTTCGCCGCTGACGCCTGGTCCAACGAAAGGATCCTCCAAGGGTGACTCGCACTTTTCGCCGGCGACTAGGGTATCCTGACGCGCCTATTAAACCTGAAAAGTGAATCATTTTCAACAAAGAGGAGGCCCCTCTGGCGTGGAAGGTTGGAAGGACGCGAAGAATTACGTGAACAAGCATCGTCGCCCGTACAGTTGCAGCTGGAAGCGGGTCCGTGCTCCCAAGAACGGATTATCCGTGTCTGCGTTTGTGCGCGGGGGAGTCCCGCTTTGCAAGGGAGTATGCGCTGACGACGAGGTTGCCATGGGAACAAGCGCCCAGCTGCGAGGTCATTCCAGTGGTGCCTCCAATGGAACCCGCAAACCGCTTGAGGCAGAACTTACTAAAAGCAGACAGCATGAATACAACAACAATCCACGGAGTGTCCCGACTTTCGCAATTGCAACTGGAGGCGCGGCGCCTGCGTGCGTAACCCGATTAGGTCAATACCCGAACAAGACCTGTTAAGCATCTCTGCCTGTGTTCGTGCGCGCCGGTGTTAGGTTTTGGCTGCTCGTCGCCACCTTGGCCCAAGGACGCCTGCTGGTGATGCAGTTTCTACCGCTGCCGAGGATAAGTTCGTGGAACTGAATGTGAGGGGGCTCCTTGTTCGGGAATGCCACTTCATCTGTCGGCGACTTATTTATTTCTGCGCTCAAACTTTGTGATGATCAAAATCAGTACTCTATTTTGAAAGTAGTTAGTAATTTGAGAAGTTACCTGAAAAATGTAGTTAAATTAAACTACTAATTACCCAAGTAAACTTGTAACTGAAAGTTACCAAGGTACTCGGAAAAGTAACTACAGTAGTTTGAGTAGAGTAGTTGAACTACGTCCAAGTCTGCACCAAAGTTACAACACATGAAGAAGGCGCAAAGCAGGCAGTGGCGGAACGCTATGATAATCTAATCATCCGCGTTTCGCCACTGCCAGCTTTTCGCCTGCTTCACGAGTGGTAACTTTAGGGCGCCACAAAAGTTCAGTGTTACGAGGATTTCTGTGTTGAAGCGTCGCTGTCATGGTGGTCATCGGAGATATAAAAAAATCTCGCGATTCCCTCCAGTATTCCTGTGCCTAGTTTTAAAAACACCATTTGGTTATTGGCGAGCGAGCCTGCTTTGTTCAGGCGGGCACTTAATTATACACACGGACTGTTTTACCCTCTTTTCAAAGATGACCACAAAACAGGAAACATACTGAAGCAAAAAAGGACATCCCCAGTGGAGGTTTACCACCGAAAAACGACCGCGTCCGCCGGCGGTAAACTTTCTGAAATTTTCAAGAAAGCATTATGATAACTTTTAGCAAGAACGAAGCTGCGGTGTTAAATTTCAAAGGAATGCGTCCACGATTAAATTACACGTTCGTCTAAAATGTGAGCTTTCTACGCGTGGGCGGCCGATTTTCCAGTGAATTTTACATCGACACTGTATATCGATGCAACGGTATACCTACTACTATTGCATCGGATAGTGTCAAATTATCATTGCTTCGTGACAGGAAGTTTGGATGAATGTATGGACACAACCGTAGAGGTAGTGATAATGAACCTTCTATAAACAGTGAAATCTTGGTAATAGTTGCTTTTTCCATTTTAATTTTTTTTAGACAATCCTCCTTTTTTATTTTAAACACAAGCCCACCACCCTACGCAAGATACACTTGCGGGGTCGCTGGAGGTGGCGTCCTTGAAGTCCTCATTGTCGTCCCAATCTGATGAGATACAGCAACTCCGCTCTGAGCTAACAAATCCTGGCAGTATAGCCGTCGATCAAATTTAGAGATCCATGGCCTACCATGCAACCCTAACGAGGACATTCTTCCAATGATAGTTATATAGTAGGAAGAGTCGGATTCTGTTCCTCGGAAGTTGATGCCATTCACCGCTTGCCCTCTTCGCCTGGTGCCATCCCCGTCATTCGTGTCCGGTTCTACGTTGCGATCACTAGCGACCGCTGGTTGAGCTAGCTGCCGTGCATCGCTGGGCCCTCTTGCCCCGCGAACAGACGCTTCCGAGACTTTTCTTTATAATACTACTCTTACCCAAGCGAACAGGGAGCTCTTCCGGAAGGCCCCGTGAAAATGCAAAGAGAAGCAATATCGTTATGTTCGGGTAAAAAAGGCCAACATCTACGCTCAAAACACGGAAGGTGCCCTTCCCGTGCGTGTGAATTGCGTCAGTGATTTGGAGCTCATTGAGTAGCGTCTATGGCGTTCACATTATTGGACTGCCTAGATTTCACTTCAATTTCATGTCATTTTGGCTCCACAGGTTTTAAGTTACCCTGCTTCACGCAAATGTTCGTAGTGCTAGGAAGTAATGGCACCAACTGTGCATTATCACCAACTCGTTGCTCGCTGGTTTTTCGGTTCGCACTGAGATAAATGTGCCACCTATTTCTATTGCTCTGTTTGCTCTTCCTCGGTATCGAGAATTCTTCTGTGACTGCTCGAGTAGAACCGCTGGTGGTATCGAAATATTCATGCAAGAATCATTTGTTACAGAAGTTTTGTCTGTTACACTTGCTCACGCAGAATGTACCGACTTAGATATCTCCAACTCATTATACTCGGTAACGTTAGTTGCCGGCTATTGCCTTCCATTTGATTGTGTTTTGTCTAAATTAGCTGAACTGCGATCACTTCTATCTCACCTCAGTGCCAGAGAGCAGCTTTGCGTAGTCGGTTACATAAACATAGGCAAGCTAAAATCCTCAAACACTACCGTATGTTATTTTCTAAGTATGCTTTCAAAATTCAGTCTTGACTTTACTATACAAGCTCCTACCAGAAAGAAATTTTAATGACGCTGGGTTTCTTTCAGTCTAGATCACATCAATGTATGACTGCGGGCTTTAAGTTAAATCTGTAGTAATTTCACAGACACTTGCGGACAATTACTTCACCGCGGTTCACTTCATTTCAGGTACGCCTCTTAAATATGATTACCCAGAAAAAAGACAAATAGAAGTTGTCGATGAAAAATATTTCGACAAACATAATTCTGGTTATGACTGGGACATCTCAATGCGATCTTCCAATCAAGAGGAACTTTACGACAAATTAAAAAACTAATGCCTAAATCTTATAGGATGCAGTAAAAACGTCATTACAATGAAAAAGCGCCACACGGAAATCATGTGGTTGAGTAATGACCTAATCGCCGAGATTTAGTAAAATAGCCTTTGTGAATGTGCTGTCGACGCTCTCCCAATGACGTGAATCTTGGGATCAAATTCAAAATTGAACAAAACCGAGTAACTGCACTCATTCGTTCAGGTAAGCGTAACTATGTCAAACAGAAGGTGCTTGACTCACGTTTGGATTGTCGCGTCCCCTGCTCTATTGTTCATGAACTGCGCAGTGGACGCAGTGCGAAACATTCTGTCGATGAAATGATGCCAAAGTATTTTCCTGGTAGCAAACAGTCCACGGCTAATGCATTTAATGTTGATTTCGGAAATACATTACGCGTCTCACAAGATAATGGGCTTCGTCACTCAGTGTCGAATTTTAAAAACGTTCCATCTGCCTTTCTTCCTAAAATAACAGAGGATGGGCTTTATAGTATGCTGCTTAGTTTCAAGCCTGGTTATCTGACGGGATTGATAATGTGCGAAGTATGATTTTCGTATTAACTAAGAGACTGAAGAGTCTAATTCTGAGCATATTGATTGGTAATATAACATCTGGTAATATCGCTTAAAAGTTAAAAAAAACGGCAATCGTCAAACCTGTATGTAAGAATGGAGACCATGGCGAAATGGAAAGTTATCGATCCATCACAGTCTTGCCTTCATTGGCGATGTTGTTAGAAAAACACCTTTTCTTAACATTGACGACGTTTTTAGATACACTGGATATTTTGTCATCGCAGCAGTACGGGTTTGTTATGGGAAAAAGCAAACATCACTTGCTCGAAGATTTCTCTGATTTGCTTGGTACTGCATTCGAACAACACGTTTTTACATGTGCGCTTTTTCACGATGCTTCTAAGGCTTTTAACCCCATGTTCTTTCAAGTTATTTTACGTAAGCTGTACCGCATTCGCTTCCAAAACCCATTTTACGCATTACTTAAAAAAATTGTCAAATCGCATGCAGCTCGTTTTTATATGTAAAACTCATAGTCCAAAATTTCTCTTAAGACTGGTGTTCCGCAAGTCTCTATGTTGCCCCCTCTTGTGTTCAATATTTTTGTCCAGGATATTTCGCAGGTGCTAAAGTTTTTGTAAAGTGTTTCTATACGCCGATGACACTGTTATTTTGTCAAGTCATATACATTACCATGACGCCGTTGATTTGCTTCAGTTAGATGCGATACAGATAATGTATTGCTTTTCAAACAATGACATTCACATCACTGCTCAAATAAACGCAACTAATATTCATTTATTTATCTATTTAAACCTCAAGAGCCTTTCGAGCTTTCCAAAAGAGGAACGTGATACAAATGTTCGTACAACTGAACCAAGTGGCAACAAAAAGATAAAAAGATAAAAAATAAAGGCAAAAAGCATAAATTGAGGATACCAAGCATCTGGCATAATTTCGGCATTAAAACATAAGATATAAAAGCGATGGGGCACTATAAAAAACATTTACATCAGAAACAAGACACTGAGGACAACAAATATTGCAGGGATACAAGACTATTCAAGGTTAACCATGTTTAGAGCTGCGACAAAAGACTGATGGTGACTGATGGAGGCAATTTCTCTGGGGAGGCTGTTTCAGTCTGATATAGCGAAGTGTAGCGGTGAATTATTAAACATGTTGGTTCGTGCAAATATGAGGTTACTTTTGAAAGCATGACCTAAGCGGGACGACATAGGGTCAGTCGGTAGCAGGAAAGAGTCCCCAAAAGTCGAGGGGCTGTAATAAAGTTTATGAATAAATGATAAGCTACGAGATGCCTCCTTGCATGAAGAGGTGACAAGTTAAGTCGTAGTTTCTGACTGCTTACACTTGTAAATCGGAAGTAGTCGCAAGCTATAAATCTAGCAGCTTTGTTTTGAATAGATTTAATCTTATGTGCCAGATATGTTTGATGGGGGTGCCAGATGATTGCTGCATGCTCGAGTTGAGGTGTAGCCCGATAGATCGAGTCTCTTAGACGAGCCAATATTTTGGTACGCTTCAAACTGTGCATCTTGCAACTCTGTAACAATCGATTATCTGAGCACTATAAAATATCGAGGAATTCATTTTGATTGTGGCCTACCATGAAATTCTCACATGTCCTTCATCTTCAAAAAGCTACGAGTTGTTTCCTGCACTCTCTACAAGTTGCGCAAATTTCTTCCGATGTCAACCAGAAGACTGCTGGTGCATGCGCTCATGTATAGCATACTTCGCAATAAGATAACTGTATTCCGGAAAAGCACGGACCAATTAGGATGGAGAGTGAACTCTTTACTTAAGGTTATTTTGCAAAGCGTGGCATATGATCGAACCTCCAACCATCTAATAACCTCTTTAACGACCTTTCTCTACCAACACTTCGAGCGCTTTTTCGGCAAACTGTCATACTGAAACAGCATGTTTAAAAACCCCAACAATGTATGTTGCACACTTCACGATCGGACACTATTTATAGCTTTGCGCATCAATACGCATTTCAGACCTGGGCTAACAGTTGTAACATCTCGAGGAGCTTTGAAACGTAAACTGAAAGCATTTTGCTCAGGCACCTAATGTAGCTTTAACATGCTCATACAATTTTCGTTTTAATTTTATCTTACCGTGAACTCTGCACGTTGTGCTGTTGTCCCCTGCTTGTACATATTTTCTTTCGTCGCGCGTTCGGGCTTCAGCCTCTTCAGATTTTGATCTAGAAGTGAATTGAACTTAATATTTTCAGGTACTAATCCTAATACACTTTAAGGCTTCGATGGTCCCGTTCCTATACGTAGATATACTTGAAGCCCCTGCAATAATCTATTACTATTATTATTATTATTATTATCTTTCTCTACTCTCTACCTTCTCGTGAATCTTCTGTGTCGTTTTCCTCTTAATATCATGGTCGATCCTGAAATATGCGGCATTTGCTCGGAACATCTGCCATTGGACGGCAGGAACATGAATTGTGCTGCCTGTTCTCGCCTGTATCATTTCGGAAAAAGGTGATCCGGCATTGCCGACGGCACCTTTAAAGTCATGGGCAAAGCTAAGCTTGAAAAGTGGCGATGCCTCGCATGTCGTGGAGGTCCAGCGAAGTCGGACTTTCGTACCGACCCTCCCTCTTCTGAAGCTGTACCCACTGCGTTTTTGCCGCAGCTAGAAACAGTGAACCAGAAACTCAATCTTTTGCTATTTCGGAAGGACAACGTTGACTCGCTACACGAACTACACCCCAAAATGTATGCGTTATTGTCGATGAAGCAGGCGGTCGATACGATGCGCGACACAAAGGCTGGGATGCAACAGTCCCTGAACTTCGCGTCGTTTCAGTACACTTTTATTAGAGCTTCAGAGAAAGCTCAAGACAATATCATCAAGGCGATTCAAACAGAAACAACTACCTTTCGGTCAATGATATCCGACCAATCACTTGAGATTCAACATCTGAAAGTCGTCCAGAACGACTCTGATCAAGGTAGCCGCCAATCTAACATAGAACTTCACAAAATACCATTTACTACTCCAGAAAATCTTGGAGATATTGTCGACGTTTTAGCTGGGCAACTACAAATAGAGGACTTCGAGCCATCACACGTTGAGGTTGTGCATCGCCTTCCCGCTAGGTGTGATATCGTGCCGCCTATTCTCTTTAGTTCCTCATAAAGAGCGCTGGATGGCGTGTCGTGGCCTCTTGGGCTCTCACACAAGACTAGATTCACAACCTCAACTATAGTTCAGCGACAATCTTACAGAAGACAACAGAAAGCTCTTCTGGATGGCAAGAATCAGAGGGAAAGAGAAAGGATTCAAGTTTGTGGGGCTCGTCGTGGTCATATTTTTTTGCGAAACAAAACGTAGGCTCTTCTATACTCCGAATCACTAACGCTGTTTCTTTGGAGCAAATTCTGTGGAATTTATGGCCTCTTTTGTAGACTTTACGGACCTACGCCCGTTCTCAAGAAACTTCCAGTCAAGTTCGGGTACTTCGTTTACTTTTTTGAGCGTTAATATTAGAAGTTTACGTAAGCACTGGGATGAGTTTAGACTAGCCGTAGATTACGTACTTCCAATCACTGATGTATTTGTTCTCACATAAAAATAATATTCATAATGAACAGGTTGACATGTTTTCGCTACCTGGATTCAGCAGCTTTTGTATACTCGGGACAAAAAGCACAGAGGTGGTATCGCCACTTTCTTAAAAGCCAAAGCGTTTTATTCAGAGATAACCATTTCATTTCTTTCTCGCGTATCACCGGCACTTCGTGTCATTACTTATGCTTATGTCATCTACTCGCTCTCTTTTTACAGACCATCTTCTTAAAGTGTTCCTGGTTTTCTCTCTGAGCTACGCAACTGCATTCAATCTTTGCCGGGTAATGCAACCCTCTGTGTCACAGGAGACATCAAAATTAATCTTCAAAAACCCTTCAAATCACTACACTAGTTTGCGCGTATCTTACGTTATTGGCTAACTACGGAGTTGAACCCTTGGTTCTTTAACCACCAAGAGAGCGATTTCTAGGTGACAGACTTGTAAATTCATCAATAGATCATATGAACGTGAGGGCATTATCGTCGGCAAATAAATCGGCAATTATAAAACAAAAACTATCATATCACTATTTCGTATTGTGTAAGATTGGATTTCCAGAGCGGGTTTCTACTGAAAGAAATATAGATATCCACCGAATCGAAATTGCTGGCATTAAGACTTTTGATAAATATGTCTCCGGTTGCAACGGGGTTACATTTCAGCGACGTGTAAGCCATTCAGAAATCTATATTTTGTCTGTTCAGTTGTTTCGGCAGTTTTATCGTGCATTAAAAAATAGTTTCGAAACAAAGAAAGGCAAACATACTTCGGATAACTACTGATATACTATTTACCATTAAACTTAAAGAAGTAGACTGGAAGCGTTCCCGTCGTTCACCTCATAATCGGAGCCTGCAGAAAAAATTTCGAACTATCCGCAACAAAGTTACTGCGCTTATTTGCTCGGCTAAACAAAGTTACGTTAAAAAACAGTCCTTGGAATCTCGAAAGAACTCCGCTAAAACTAGGTAATTAATAAATGAATTGCGAGGTGTCTTGTCAAGCATACCAAAAAAAAAAAAAAACACGTCTTCAAGAAGTATTTGGGCATAATTAGCTCATAACTGCTAATATTTTAATGATTTTTTTTTGCCAGCTTCTCTGGTACACTTCGGGAAAGCACCTTATCCCTTTCTTTTTCTTGTACAAACTCTGCTTCCACTTTTCTTTCACAGGTAACAGGTGATAATTTGAAACTTATAATTTTTAGCTTAAAGTCGAGTAAATCTCCAGAATTCGATAGCCTACGGCTGAGTGGTTTACGCAGGAATTTCAATTATGTTCGGGACACACATATTCTGTTGATTGACAGTAGAATGGAATATGGTTGCATACCTGGTGAACTAAAAATCGCGGTTGTCATACCCATATTGAAGGGAGACTATCGTAGTAACGTTGAGAACTATCGAACTATTTCCATTTTGCCCTGTCTAGCTAAAATATGAGAGAAATTTATTTTCATCACCATGTCCTGCTTTATAGAAAAGCATAATTCTTCATCGAAATATATCGGAACAGGTCAGAGAAGTCAGGCGAATCCGTTGTATACTGGTTGCCGCTAGTTCTCTGTAAATAAAGTTTTAGTAGAAAATAAAAAAAAGATTGCGTCCTTTGTATAGCCTATTTCAGCCCCCGTCTTTCGATGCTGCCATCTCGGAATCCCGTGACACGGCCTCCATTAGGTTTGTGGTCACGTACGCACGCACCGACCCAGCGGCTCCCGAGAGAACTTTTCTCCACTCGATCGAGCGGCCCCGGAGAGCGTCAGGTTACCTTACCCGGCTCAAGTGCTGCGTCGTCGACGGATGTTGCCGCACGCTTACACAAGTCCGCGCAACATCCATTGCACCACATTAGACAACATCTTGGCAATCACACCATAGCACTGCCAATACTGCTGTCTCATCTGGCTGACGTATTGCCTCGCGATTGCACCAGTTCACGCCATCGCGAGGTAACCCTCAGCACGAGGGTTTAAAAAGAAGTCGGACAGAGGAATAAAGGAAGACGAGACGGAGTGAGCAGCGAGACGACATGGGACCAGCGGCCTGAACAGACGCCGACAACACTCTTTCATCATTATTATAAATTTGGCCAAGTAATAATCAGTTAACGAAATAAAATGTTAGTGTTCTCACCAACCGTTCCAGACCAAGTCTAGAACAACCCGAGATACTACAGTGGTGACCCGATTTCCCCCAGCGCAACCACCAACAACCCTCAGCCATGCCGGACGAGGAGCCCGTCTCCAGCACTGTTTCCGCAGTCGCCCTCAAGCTTCCCCCTTTCTGGCCTGCGGACCCGCAGCTGTGGTTCGTCCAAGTCGAGTCTCAATTCGCCACTCGACGGATCACGGCTGACATGACGAAGTTCCACCATGTCGTGTCCAGCCTCTCCCCAACCATCGCCACAGAGGTGAGGGATCTGCTACTCACACCGCCAGCCGTCGATGCCTACAGCACCCTAAAGGCACAGCTGATTCGCCGCACAAGCGCCTCAGAGGAAAAGCGTCTACAGCAACTCTTGACAGCAGAGGAACTTGGCGACCGCACTCCAACGCAGCTGTTGCGTCGGATGGAGCAGCTCCTCGGAGACAAGGCGACGACCATCGACGAGTCCCACCTCCGCGAGCTCTTCCTGCAACGCCTGCCGAGCAACGTTCGGATGGTGCTGGCATCAGCGGGGGACATCGGCCTCGCTAAGATCGCCGAGCTTGCAGACAAGATAATGGAGGTCTCTACCCCATCCCCGAACATCTCAGCAGCCCACACCCGATCCAGTCCAGACGAGGTCCGTGAACTACGAGCCGAGGTCGCGCGTCTCGCTGATCTTGTGGCAAAATTGCAAGCTCCTCGTGGCCGTCGCGCATCACGCGGGCGTTCCCCCGCCGGACGCCGGTCTCGCTCTTCCTCCCGCACGGACTCAGGCGAGTGCTGGTATCATCAACGTTTTGGCGCCGAAGCTCTTAAATGCAAGCCCCCTTGCACCCAAGCGGAAAACGAGAAGGCCGAGCACTAAGGGCGGCAAGTGCTCCCGCCGATCTCCACAGCCGCCGATCCTTGTTTTTTGTGACGGACCGCATCTCTGGTGTTCGCTACCTCGTGGACACCGGGGCAGAGGTTAGTGTCGTCCCCGCAACCGTACAAGATCGTCGGCACCCCAGCACGTCGCAACTTCGTGCCGTGAACAACTCGGCCATTTCGACATACGGTGCGCGTTCCTTGACACTCGATCTCGGACTGCGGCGCACTTTTCGCTGGGTTTTTATCTGCGCGGCCATTCCGCACGCAATTCTCGGAGCACACTTCTTAACGCGTTTTGGGCTGCTGGTGGACGTCAAGGGGCGACGTCTTCGAGACGAAGCGACACGACTCACCGTCCAAGGCATCGCCTCGTCTCTGCAGTCTATCAGCCCCACATTCGCATTTCCAGCTGAGGACTCCCCGTACACGCGGCTGCTCGGCGAGTTTCCACAGCTGACGCGCGTTGGACCGGACGAGTGCCCTATCCAACACACCGTGACACACCACATCGAGACGTCAGGAGCACCTGTGCACGCGCGTCCCCGCCGGCTACCCCCAGACAAACTACGGGTCGCCCGACAACAGTTCGAACACATGCTCGAGCTGGGCATTGTGCGCCAGTCGGAAAGCCCTTGGTCCTCGCCTCTCCACATGGTCCCCAAATCCACGCCAGGGGACTGGCGTCCGTGTGGCGACTACCGAGCCCTCAACCGCAACACAGCAGAAGATCGCTACCCAATCCCACACATTCACGACTTCACTGCATCGCTCGACGGCACTACCATCTTCTCCAAGATTGATCTGGTACGTGCTTACCATCAAATTTCGGTCGAGCCCTCGGATATTCCAAAAACCGCCGTCACCACACCCTTCGGTCTATTTGAATTTCTGCGCATGCCATTCGGACTCAAAAACGCTGCGCAGACCTTCCAACGTTTCATAGACCAGGTGCTGCGAGGGTTTCCCTTCTGCTATGCCTACATTGATGACATCCTCGTGGCCAGCAAAACTGCCGACGAACATCTCGGACATCTCCGAGCCCTGTTCACTCGCCTGACCGAATTTGGACTTGTAATCCAGATGGACAAGTGCGTTTTTGGCAAGCCCGACCTCGAATTTTTGGGCCATACTGTCAACGCTTCCGGCATCCGCCCACTCGATACCAAAGTGCAGGTGATCAGAGAGTTTCCTAAGCCATCAACCAAGAAGCAACTCCGGGAGTTTCTCGGCATGATAAACTTTTATCGACGTTTTCTCCCGGGCTGCGCAGAAAAGCTCCACCCGCTGCACGGCATGCTCTCAGGCTCACGTAACCCCAAAGCCGAGCTCACTTGGGACGAGCGCTGCACATCAGCATTCCATCGTGCCAGAGAACTTCTGGTTACAACAACCATGCTTGTGCATCCCAAGGAAGCGGTCCCACTTTCGGTAGCCACCGACGCTTCGGACAACGCCGTCGGCGCTGTGCTTCAACAGGAAGTACACGGACAGTGGCAACCTCTTTCTTTCTTTTCCCGGAAACTAACTCCCACCGAGCAGCGTTATAGCACTTTCAGCCGCGAGTTACTGGCGATATACTTAGCCTTGCGGCATTTCAGGCATTATGTCGAAGGTCGGCAATTTTTTGTCTTGACCGACCACAAGCCCCTCGTGCACGCTTTTCGTTCACTGCGACCCGACGGTGGCAGCCATTCTCAGCGAGAGCTGCGACAAATGTCATGTGTCTCGGAATTTACATCGGACATCCGGCACGTTCATGGCGCAGAGAACGTCGTGGCTGATGCTCTGTCACGAATAGGCACATGCACCAACGAAACTCTGGCTGTCGTCGATTTCGAAAAACTGGCAGCTGCACAACGCAACGACGCCCAGCTTCGCGACCTCCGTGCCACACCCGGACGGCTGGTATTCAGTGAGCTCTCTCTTCCTATGTGTTCGACCGACCTTATATGCGACACATCAACGAGATCACCACGCCCCTACGTGCCACTACAGTTTCGCCGCCAGATCTTTGATGCCCTTCACGGACTTTCGCACCCCGGAATCAAGGCTACCCAACATCTTATAACATCTCGCTTCATGTGGCTCGGCATCAACAAGGATGTTCGCCACTGGGCCCGCACTTGCATACAGTGTCAGCGCTGCAAAGTTCAGCGTCACACGGTCACACCCCTGGGAACCTTCAATCCACCCGACGCACGGTTCGACCACATCCACATAGACATTGTTGGACCGCTGCCGCCTTCCCAGGGAAATGCCTACCTTCTGACTTGCATCGACCGTTTTACTCGCTGGCCGGAAGTCGTCCCCCTGCCCAACATAACTGCGGAAACGGTGGCACGCGCATTCGTTGCATACTGGATTTCGCGGTTCGGCACGCCTTCCACTATCACGACTGACCGGGGCCGACAGTTTGAATCCAGTCTCTTCTCCAGCCTCACTAAGCTGCTGGGATCTCGGCGCATTCGCACCACTGCTTACCACCCCGCCAGCAATGGCATGGTGGAGCGCTTTCATCGCCAGCTGAAAGCCGCCCTCAAGACCCATCAACGTCAAGATTGGATGGAAGTTTTGCCCCTCGTTCTCCTCGGCATTCGGACAGCCCTCAAATCTGACCTCGGTTGCAGCGTTGCAGAGTTGGTCTACGGTACGACCCTTCGCCTCCCCGGCGAATTCTTCACATCCACACAAGCCGACGCCTGTCTGGACTCCACCAACTACGTGACCCAACTGCGGGAGGCTATGACACACATCCGTCCCACCGCACCCCGTCAAAAACCCAGCCAAGCCTCCTTCATCAGCCAGGACTTGGCAACGTGCACACATGTCTTTCTGCGAAATGACGCCGTGCGAAAGCCCCTGCAACCGCCCTACGACGGGCCACACAAGGTGTTAAGGCGAGGTTCAAAAAACATCACACTTGCAATTCGTGGTCGCACCGAGGTCGTCGCATTAGATCGCGTTAAAGCAGCTTATTTAGATGGCGCCCCAACAGACACTTCTGCAACGGCACCACCCCACCCGGAAGTGCCACCTAAACAAACAACGCTCGCGCCAACCTCGCCTCTTCCTTCTCCACCCGACCACAAACAGATCATCGCCCCGGACAAACAGCACCCGACGAAGATCCAGACACGCTCCGGTCGCCACGTGCATTGGCCACAGCGTCTGGGCATCGCAGCTCCTTCAACAGCTGCTGCACACCTCACTCGCGCGCCCGCGGCGAGTCGAAAGCTTAGGCTCGGATAACGGTGGTCTCTAAAACGTTCGCCTACTCTCTGGGGAGGGAGTACTGTGGTCACGTACGCACGCACCGACCCAGCGGCTCCCGAGAGAACTTTTCTCCACTCGATCGAGCGGCCCCGGAGAGCGTCAGGTTACCTTACCCGGCTCAAGTGCTGCGTCGTCGACGGATGTTGCCGCACGCTTACACAAGTCCGCGCAACATCCATTGCACCACATTAGACAACATCTTGGCAATCACACCATAGCACTGCCAATACTGCTGTCTCATCTGGCTGACGTATTGCCTCGCGATTGCACCAGTTCACGCCATCGCGAGGTAACCCTCAGCACGAGGGTTTAAAAAGAAGTCGGACAGAGGAATAAAGGAAGACGAGACGGAGTGAGCAGCGAGACGACATGGGACCAGCGGCCTGAACAGACGCCGACAACACTCTTTCATCATTATTATAAATTTGGCCAAGTAATAATCAGTTAACGAAATAAAATGTTAGTGTTCTCACCAACCGTTCCAGACCAAGTCTAGAACAACCCGAGATACTACAGGTTGCTTCAACTCGTCGCTCCGCTGTCCTCTCCGCGCATTGGCGAATGCGGTGCGTCCGTGTTTCTCGTAGTTATTATTTAGTAGCACACCATATATTATGGGCATAGCTTCGGCGGTAAATGTGTAACTCGTTTTGACTATTTTCACCGTCGGCGTCCCGGATGTGTATGAGGAGGCTACCGGAGGCACATGAATCAGCGTTAGCACTGACACACATTAAATATTTAAATGGCGAACTGCACGGGGCTCCAAATGCCAATTACTTATGACATCTCCGTGTGTCTGAGTAAATGTGGGTGGATAGGTTCATTAAAAAGCGCAAGGAATATTGCCGCGCGCGCGGCTGGCCAAGTAGGCAGCGCACTCGTGGCCTAACGGTTATCGTACTTGCCTGCCAGGCGAAAAGCCAAGGTTTGATGCCTGGCCGCGGAAACACATGTTCGTTGTTTTTGTAATGTCGCGCTCTGGTAAATTCGAAAACCCCGTTGTTTATTCGAGATTAGAACCTTTTACGCTCCGAACCATCTACGCCGATTCCTCCATAAGCCCACGCGTCTACGTAAGGGACTCCGCGTGGCGAGACGCAGTCAGACTTGCCCCAGCGCTCGATCCTGCTGCTTCGCCGACATCGACGCCTGCGACGCTAGCCTTATTATTCTATTTTGTTCTGGGTGCTAGTTTCCCCCATTAAACGTTTAGTTTATCCAGTTATTTGCCGCCTCATCATTTGTCATTCATGACAATATTTATCATCGCGCCTTTATGAATAAAAGAAGGTGGCGTAAACAATAAATTTAATAATAATAATAATAATATAATAATGCGTTTTATTTTCCGCCAAAAAATGTATAACGGAGGGATACCGAGGAAAAAATCTCCATGATACAGCTTGACGAGCCCTCGGCCTCCCATCCTTGCATTTGGCAGCAGTGGCACAGAAAACAAAACAAACCGACAAAATGCACGTGAATAATTATTCGCAGACAAAGAATGCATGCCGGGAAAGCACAGTTCAATACAACACAAAAAGGCAATCCACTCATGGTAGCATTGTTTCAAAGGAAATAATATACATTTGCTAAACAGGCATATTTGAAACAAAAGCTCGTATTTCATTAAATGACCAGTTAGGGAGGGGGATGTTTTCAGTGCGAAATAAGCGGAGTAGCCTAGGTCGGGTCTACTTGAGATTATCATTTCCTCGCCATACGTTGTTTTGTAATTTTGAAGCATCCAGTACTCCGTGCAACGGGTGGAATATGCGGTCCCTCTGTGTGTTAGGGACGCGAGTTCCAGAAATGTACGAGCTGTTTTTTCTACATGTGATTTATAGGTTAGACACAGTCAATATTATTACAGCCAATTCAGAGCCATCAGACTTAGGCCATTAAAGATAGGCGCACTAGGAGTGTTATAGGAACACTGCATATTATTCGTAAAAACCTTTTCTTGGAGGACAAGTATTGCATTTAAATTTTCATTTTTTTTTATTTACCTTGACTAGATGTTAATAGTTCACATGGAATAGATAGAATGATTTATGGACTAGTAATTTCTTATGTCTTGGTAAAATATGGCGTTGAAGGTATATCGCGCCAACCACGCGTGACAGCTTTACCAATATATAATTTACATGCTCGTTCCATCTCATTCGATGTATGAAGATGAAACCGAGTGTTTTAAAACTAGAAAGAACTTATATTTTTGTTGAATTCAGGATATTATCACTGGTAATATTATCATCCTTGTTGCTTGGACTAAATAAAATGGCTTTTTTTGCTCTCTTTATTTTTCTGAAGAATTACAACTATTCCAAGTTACTAGGCCCTTGAATGTTTTATTTGCGTTAATTACTAATTTGTGACCGCAGTTTTTTTGAAAAAAATAAACTCGTGTCATCAGCATAAATTATATATTTAATATCTGGGTTTACGGTTACAATATCATTCACCTACAGGTTAAACAAAAAAGGCCCCGAGATATTCCCTGTGGAACACCGGATAAGATTGGATTTACTTCATAACAGAAGCCGTTTATATGAACATATTGTTTTCGATGCGATAGGTACGACGTAATAAAAGTTGAGGCATAACCACGAAATCTGTACATTTCCAGCGGCCTGATTAACAGATTGCTGCTTAAATGATCGGATGCTTTGCCGAAACCCAAGTAGCACACCAGAGGAATGCCCAACTTGGGCAAAGGTCTGGCAAACATAAGGGCCCAACTTTGGCGCAGTTAGGTTTTTGAACCATGGCACTCATCAGTGCCCAAGTATGGTGATTAACTATAGCCTTAGTTGGGCGATCTTAGGGCATGCCAAGGTTTGGCTCTTCTCTGGTACGCAAGAGGAGTGCCAAAGTTGGTGCCATACTTGAGCCATAACCGCCATAGTAAATCCTAATCAGGGAATTCGGGGCATGCCAAGGCTTGGCGTTTCTCTGGTCCGCCAGAGGAGCGCCAAAGTTGGTGCCATACCTGAGCCATAACAGCCATAGTTAGTCCTTATCTGAGAATTCTGATCATGCCAAGGTTTGGCATTTCTCTGGTCCGCCAGAGGAGCGCCAAAGTTGGTGCCATACTTCAGCAATAACTGCCAGAGCAACGCCCAATTTCGGTATTTTGGCCACGCAGAGTTTGGTTTTTCTCTGGTGCGCCACAGTTCTGCCAAAGTGCCAGATTTGAGCCATAACTGCCGCACTAAATCTTAGTATGGCGAATCGGGGCATGCCGAAGTTTAGCTCTTCTCTGGCTACACACTGAAGTGCCAAATAAGTGCCAAAAATGGCAAAGAAAGCCGAGATGCCCGCCCAAGTTCTGAATATGCCTGGTGCGTCACAGAAGTGCTCTTTCACGCGTCCCAGAAGAGAATTAAATTAAATAAGCGTTGGAAACACGATGGTAAGATGTCATCCCCTCCGTTCTCAAGGCGCACGGTAATACTTTCCAGTATCCTGCCAGTGCCGGCCGAAAGTCGGTTCCAATATTGCTTAAATGTCCAGTTTTGGACTACCGTTTGATATCCGGCAGGTATATTGCCGTACAGCTGTTTTGCACCGGCCTATCGTTCGCACAATATTGTGCGACTACTCTACGAGGTGTCTGCTCCGTATTGGCCGAACGTCGTGCAAGAATGTGTACGTTGCATATCATTTGTTGCATATTTAATCACAAATACGGACAAACACATTTTTTTCGATCGCTCCCAGAAGTTTATTAAACCACTATCATTACACACACTGTATTCTTGACATATTTACAAAGGTCACACTTCTCTCACTCTGTAAAACGGTAGCAAAAATATACAATAGTATTAACACTGTCCTCATGCCAAGCAAAACTCATCACACAAAAAGCCGCGGAGATCGAGAGGAAATCAGAACTACTTGCAGTGTACTTACTAATAAAAGAGCAATAACATGTAATCCTTGATAGATGCATAATCCAACTCAGGCACCCCACAAACACATTCGAGAATAAAGGTTGCGCACATTCAACTGACGTCTCGTCGTCGGCGAAGAGCAGTTTTTGTCGAAGCGTGTAAAACAAACAGATCACAAGAATTCCAAGAACTCCGGTGAAAAAAAAATGGCTGTTACCAAAAAATTGGCATGGACGTATTCTGACCGTTTACGACGGAAAAACACGGCCGCGTCTGCTACGCACGAAAGCAGCAGAACATTGAAGAGCGCCGTTCGAAAACCGGACCTACGTGGCCCGCCTATTTCTATAACTAGGAAAACAGCGAAAACAACAGCCCCAGAGATCCCATCAGCGTGACAGATAAAGTCACGTGACAAATTTTCGTCCAAACGTTTTTGTCCTACGCGTCCTACGTAGACAGGTCACGCCGGGTCGCGCGTTTCGCTCCACCATTTTGATCTCCGCTTCATTTTTGATATTTAGAAAACTATGTAGCACTCTTCAGTATCATATATGAAGACCCCATGTCAAATATTACGATCTAATTCCGTTTATATATTTATTAAACTGGCCAGCAAACCTTCAAGCAAGCCAAGTCGCCGAAATTCGCCAACTCTAGCGTACGGCGCGAGGCGCAATCATCAGCGCAGTCAATGCCACGCAGTTGGAGCAGCCGACATTGAGCCCCTACGTCATTCTCACGTTTTGCTCGTTTTTACTTCTCAGAGCGAATTTGAACGTTGACGTCATGCGTTTCTCCTCCCGGTGTTGGCTGACCGGGCGTTCACGTGATCACTCTAGCGCGGATGCGCTAGTTTGCGCTGCCCTGCGCGCTTACCGGTCTGTTTCTCCGCTCCCCCTCTCCTCTTTCGTCTTCTCCCCTTCCCCCTCTCCCCCGGGCCATCACCGTCCACGCCATGCAAAGCGACCTGCCCGCGTCCAATAAAAAAGAAAAAAAGGTCTTCCCGCGTCGCGTGTCCTGCTTCCCGCTCCCTCCCGAACGTCGCAAGACCACGTGGTTCGACGTGACGTCCAACGTTATTAGATTAGCTCAGTTACGGAACTGCTCATAGACGCTGCACGGATGAACAGTACCCCCTCGCTCACCACTACTCGCCAAGCGTCGCTCGACGCGCCGCCGGACGGCTGCTTTGGTAACTGCAGCGTATACTATGGGAATCGGGCACTCGAGCGACTCGGGCACGGTGAATCCGGGTCGGGATCGCTACATACGTTTCGAAGCACGGCGTCTAGATGGCGCTTCATCTCTGCTCTTTGGAACGCACAGTTATGAAACGAAAATCTAGATGGCGCTTCGAACGACACTTGGCGGATTGAAGTGAGTGAGGGGGGGTACCCCCTTCCGCTTGAGTTCCACAACTGAGGTAATCTAGTAACGTTGGTGACGTCGCCATGACTCTGACGACCCGAGACCAATGTTGCCTGGCGGAACCGAAGTTTCGGTTTCGGTATCTGCTGATGTTTAAATTAGGATTACAAAAATAATATTCCACGTTTCGCGAATCCGAAGACGTAGAGTTGTTTAGTAGTGCTTTGTGAAATGGAATCACATATAAGCCTAAAGGCTTGAGCGGAGTTGCCCTTTAAGGGTAGTCGGCAAAGTATGTTCCAAACTTTGGTGACCGTAATTTGTTCTAAAAAAGGGTACTTCCTGAGGTTCTTTAATTTGTTCTGGGTATCAATGTACTATCGGGGAAAAATGAAATGCGAACAGAGGAGCGCGTGGCTCGCGGTACAGGCTGCGCCACCTGGAAGTGAGCCCAGGAGCGAGGGTGCGTGGCCTACTCCGATGTTTCACGCCCTTTGCTCTGCGCTCCCCAAGCTTCGGCAGTGTGCCTCTCAGTGCGCTGAAAGCTATCACCGCTATCTTTGCTTGCTCGGCGTGTGCGGCGAGCTTCTTCGCACCGCACGCGCTGAGCCAGCAAAGATAGCGGTGACGCTTGCAGCGTACTGAGAGGCGAACTGCCGAAGCTTGAAGAGCGCTGAGCGAGGGGCGTGAACACATCGGAGTAGGCCACGCACCCTCGCCCCTTGGCTCACTTCCAGGTGGCGCAGCCTGTACCGCGAGCCACGCGCTCCTCTGTTCGCATTTCATTTTTCCCCGATAGTACGTCATGTGCAGGGTTCTGCGTTTTCGGTTTTTATTTTTTTCAAAATTCGGTATACTTTTTTCAACGTTCATTTTAAAATTCAAATTTTTTTTCGGTGTATATTGATTTATGCTTACAAATGTTTACCGTTTTTTTTTTTTTTTTTTGTCGAACACGAAAGAAACACCACTGGACACCGGATCAGATTATCCTTGGTAACTCTGATATTTGTGATCCCTCAAGAAATAACAGCACAAATATATTAAATGAAAACAAAAAACATTGCCACTTTATTTAACAAATATGTGCAACTGTAAAAAAAAGAAACTTTGAACTATAAACAAATTAGTACCTTAAAAACATGGAACTTCACCCTCTGTACATTAGGATTACGTGATCTTATTATTGGAAATACACATGTCCTTTCCGAGGTTCTCCTCGTTGATCCACGCTCATTCTTTCTTGTTAATATGACCCTGGGCTTCGAGACTGCCATCTCAACGTTACACTGGACACCGGCAGGCCTCAGAAAGATAATCTCCTTTCTCGGTGCTTATGTTTTGCGGGCTTGTCGCCATCCGATAGGCCTCAATTATTTCTCTCCCGACTCGCTCGCAGTGGCACCCATGGCTGTCGTGCCGGCGAAATTACGAGCGCAGCCGGGACATTTCCTCCCGTGAATGACATTGAGCACCCGGGACATTTTCTCCCGGGTGCTTAGGATCCGAAGCAGCTCTTTCGGCGTCCATTTGATGTTCTCGGAGTCGGTCGTTGAGGCATCGCCCCGTTCGCCCGATGTACCTGGTCCCGCAGGACAGGAGGATCGCGTACACTTCCTCCGCTTCCTCTCCTTCCCCCAAGATTTTCCTTTCCGGTACTCCCACGGAGCGGGCGGGCTTAGAGCTTGAAGCCGAGAATAAATGTTGTTAAAGTTGAAAGATTGTCCTTTCTGTATAGTCCCTTTTGTGTTTCCACTTTCTAAATGTTCAAAAAGTACCAACACGCTAAAATAGTACAAGTTCCGGGATTTCATTTTCATTCCCCAAGTGCGATGTGGGAACCGCGCCACGGAGCCCCGGTCGTTTCCGCTCTTTGTTATCGCTAGGATTTGACAGTGCTCAATCACAATGCAAGACACGCACAGAGCCACGCTCGCTTTTGCAATGCACCGCCTAATAATGATATCTCTTGTGGAGACGTGCGCACATCAGTCTCGCGCAGTGCTAGCTCGATGGCAGCACTTTCTGTAAAGGCGGATTCACACCGGAGATGTAAGCAGTCGCGCGTCCGACTAAATCGCATCGAAAAAAAAAAAAAGTAATTAGACGGTCAATCTGGCGTGCACAATGAGCGAGTCCAACGCCTTCGTTGGCGAGTCGCTTCTCAAAAACGCTCGCTCCGAACGCCGTTAATTGGCTCGGCCTCTCCGTGACTAGAGCGCGTCGCAAAAAGTCGGGTCAGCAAGCGACTGCTCAAATCCCGTCGCTTTTTGCCCGCGATGGTCGCTTTTGCGATGAAAGTTATCGTGCGACTAGATCGCATCGCCGGTGTGAACGCGCCTTAATGTCGAACCAGTCTCAAGGCGCGTCCCGATATTGGCGTGTGTACCTGCGCGCGTGTTCAACATTAGTCACAATTTGCGTTTGTAAAGCCTGATCCAGCCGCGTTAAAACATTCAGCCAACTTTTGGACTGGAGAAATCAAGAGACACCCAAAATAAGATAAAGTTGCCAGCCGAATAAAATTTGGTTTCTATTTAATTAAGATGAAGACCGCCCGCGTACATCAAATACCTCATCAGCCGAACTGGCGGTAAGCCTAGTTCTGGCACTTGTTTGGCAACTTTGGCCCGTCGCTGCCAGATCAGAGCCAAACTATCGGGAAGCGAAGCCTAACTTTGGCACTGGTTTGGCGACTTTGGCCCGTAGCTGCTAGATGACAGCTGAACTATCGGGACGCGAAGCCTAACTTGGGCACTCATTTGGCGACTTGGGCCCAAAGATCCAGATGTAAACCGAACTACAAGGTAGTAAGTCTAACTCTGGCACTGCTGTAGCGATTTTGGCACGAAAGTGACAGATGACAGCCGAACTATCAAAAAGTGAAGCCTAACTTTGGCATTAGTTTGGCGATTTTGGTCCAAAAATGCCAAAGATCTGCCGAACTACCGGGCAGTAAGCCTAAATATGGCATTTGTTAGGCAATTTAGGCGCAAAGATGCCAGATGACAGCCGAACTACCAGGCAGTGAAGCCTAAGTTTGGCACTTGTTTGGCGAATTAGGGCCAAAATACCCAGACTGTTGAAAAGGGAGGTCAGCTTTGGCTCTACTTTGGCTTCTTCGGGCTTTTTAATGCCCTAAAGTCTTAGACGCAAGCCAAGTTTTGGCCCAAAAGTCGGTGCTGCCTGGGAATCAATACAATTTACGAGTGTCATCGTTTTATCTTCAAAACTACTCAAAATGTTATCTTCTTGTTCTAAAAGAGGAAGTTCCATAAATCGGTTTTTGCGAAATCCGAAGGCCTTTGGAAAACACTGATAAGATTGAAATTGGCCTGGAGTTTTCTCTGTCATTCCTATCAGCCTTTTTGTACAAACCACTGATCTATAGTTAACTTATGACGCATATCTGTGTTTCCGGAAAGCCTCGTGCTTGGCTTCGTAACAAATTGAAAACAGTTGATTTTGATTTTATATGGCACATATAAAATCTTATGGGGCACACTTTTGAGTTTATATGCTACTCCTCCCCCTTCGCACCCTCCCCTCCTTCTCTCCTGCTACGCTGCCGTTTAGTCGGAAATTATTCTCTAGATTTCTCGCTAAATGTAGCGGAAAAAATTACCCCCTCAGTTCAGCTGAGATATTTTCGCTCTAAATTTAGCTGGGAATATTTTCCGTTAATTTTAGCGAGAAAACTTTCCCGCCACATTTAGCTGTAACATTTCCCCGCTAGATTTAGCGGGATAATTTTCCCGCTAAATGCAGCGTGCAAATGTTTCCGCCAAGTTTAGCGTGGAACGTTTTCCGCTAAATTTAGCAGGGACATTTTCCCGCTCAACGTAGCGAGGAATTTTTTCCGGTAAATTTGGTGGTCAATTTTTTTAGGTAAATTTAGCCTGGAAGTTTTTTCGATAAATTTAGCGGAGAAATTTCAGTATAATGCAACGCGCGCTTGCGCCCGGTTGCACTGTTCTCATGATGCAACGCGCTTGGTTACGTCGACGCCGACGGCAAGCCGCTCAAGCCGGATACGGGCGCCAAAGAGCTGCGCTCTGAAATGTCTATGGTGAGCCTGCGACACCTAAAGGGGGCTCGCCGATCCAACCGTTGTGCTCGTCAATTGACTTTGTTGAGAGCCGTTTCGCGGCGCCACTGTGTTGTACACGCGTCCCATTTTCATACCGCAGCAAAATCAGATTGTGGCGTTGCTCGCCATTAACGACGAAAAAGGAATTTAAGATCGCACTAAGAAAATTAGCCCCGCTTACTTTGTACGTCAGAAGGGGATATTGTGTTTATGTGCCACCTGATTCCTTTTTTCTGTGTTTATAATGAGTAGCGCAGCAGTCTCATTGGCTAAGCATGCGTAAACATCAGCTGGATCGGCTCACTCCCATTACGTGTCTCACGAGCCCTATAGCGAGACAAAGAAAATCTAAGTTGGAATTATTTTACTTGCCTCGTTCTTACTTGTAATGTATTAAATTACATTTTATTCGTTTCAGACAAACCACTTATTTATATATTTTTTTTTTGAAAAATCAGATTATTTGGCCAGTTTCCGATAGCATGTTAACAGATTTGCAAAATCCGCCTTTGTAATTAATAATGAGGTAGTCACGCTGGAGCCGCAAAAAACCCGCATTATCCACTGAGAGGTTATATATCAAAGTAGAATAGCTAACAGTTCGCGCTCAAATGTCTAAAGAACAAATCACAAAAAAATTTTATATAAAACCTCGAAGTAGAAGTGAACCGAAAACATGCTCGAGATTGTGATTTTGATTGACACTTCAGTGTTCTGGCGGTCCCCACTGCTTTTCCTGTTGCCGTTTTTTATTTTTTTTTATTTATGTTATTAAAAGAAATAACCTCGCATATTTGCAAAACCTTTGAGCATAGTACGGCCTCATAAATAGACGGATCATGACACTCATCAAACAGAGCGTTGACTAGGCAAGGGGCAGTGAATATGCGTGAACTGAACAACCATATTACGGAAGGACGTGAAAATTGGCATTTTAATTCCGTGACGCTCGTCAGTGATATTAATTGGTTTACATATCATAGTATCGCGAAGTTTGACAAACTTGCAATATTTATTTCACAATTATTCACACGCAGAGGCATGACAACGTAATGTTAGTGCTTAATATTTCAGGTTTTTTAATGACGATACAATATTTACGACGAATATTCCGCTCTAAAAGAACACACCAACAGTCACTGGATTAATTTAATCGGAACCGCTGTGCAACTAGCCTAGTTTAAACATTAACAGAGGGATTGGGCGAGGTGGCATCGGGGGACAGAAACACGATTACTTTCAAAACAAGCTAGCATTTTATATACAGTAACGATGCCGGGGTATAAAATGTGGCATATGCGTTATTTAACTTTCTCATTGGGGTTCGGTTTCACTGACTGTGCGGAAATTCCAAGATTTTACATATATTTACATAATGGAATTTAAGAAACGGAGCAAGATACAAGAACCCCTAATTTTCATGAAGGAAAAGTGAATTGTTTGTAGAACTGGTCGCTGACGTCCAATGAGGAATATATGTTATCTGCCCATTTTGTTCCACTTTTTTCACATGGCTGTTTTACAACCTCTAACATTGGTACGTAAGCCGTAATATCTACACAGTACTTTGCATGCGATAAATAAAGTAGTTATTAACAAACACGAACGGGTAATGTACAGGGCATCTGCGAGAAACCAAACTGTATTTTTTCACATCGCAAAAATAAACTAGACATCGTGGGGAGCTCGAGCTCCGTCACGACGTAGTTCCAGCCGTTCGAGCAAGATACCAGAGTTTCAACACCCACCGGGACCTTATTCAAAAGTTATTGGTGATTTTTTTTTTTTAATTTTCAACTGGAAAAAGGGGCCCATTTTCGAACGCTCGCGCTCTCGGTTTCTAGCGCCATAGAGCTCTATGTATTCGACAGCTTAGTCGGCCGCCATTGTACTATTGATATGTTCAGGAAATCGTTCATAACTCTAGAATAATATTAGGAATTGGTGTTGAAGATTTGTCATCTTTATTAAACGACGGGGGCTACGCTCTGGCGGAGTACGAGTGCTTCGCGATGTCTAGTTTATTTTTCCGGTGCAAAAAACAGGGTTCGGTTTGCTTGCGGACGCCAGTTACCATCGGCACGGAGTGAAACCCGAACGCCGGAACGCGTGGCCACCGATACAGGCTGCTCCACCTGGTGGGCCCCTGAGAACTAATAAAAACGCACCTGGGTGCGAGGGTGCGGGTCCTACTAAGATGTCCTCGACCCTCGCGTGGCTCGGTTAGGGCTCCCGTGCTTCGCCGGTGGCGCGCTGTAAGCTTCGTCACGCGGGGTGCTTTTCTGTAGCCGCACTGTCGCCCCATATCGTCCGGTCGACACCAGGTGGCCGCTTAACCTGGCTATAGCTCTTTGCGATAGGCCCTGCTTATACAGGGTGATGAATTTATTCCGCTCCCGAATTGATACGCCTGGTATATCGGTGGTTACCAAAGAGAGCGTCAACAAGCAATTCCTCTTTTTTTAAGAATTGACTGATAACCTCGCACGAAAAAATGCGCATTGCTCATAAATACCGAGGCATCCGCGTCAGTGTGTTGCATCTTTTTTTTTTTTCATTAAGAGTATGGTCGTGCGATCAAACGAATTTTATTTCGCGTTTATGACGTTTCGCTATTTCTCAGAAACCGCGCGTTGCACGTTGTTCATCGCAGCATGGTTCCGGTTACACGTCATCAAGCACTGCGGGTCTTCTGTGGACGAAATGTCTAAACTTTCATTTCGCCCTTGCGATACACAACGCGATAAGGAATGACAGCGCTGAAGAGATATCGCTGGGAATCCGATACGCAAAGCGAATGACAGTGCTTTTTCTATCGGATGTGACAGTGCTTTTTCTATAGGACGGCGCTTACAGCGCGCCATCGGCGAAACGAGGAACTTCCAGAGGAGCCGCGCGAGGGTCGAGCCCATCTTAGTAGGACCCGCACCCTCGCACCCCTGCGCATTTTCATTAGTTCTCAGGGGCCCTCCAGGTGGAGCAGCCTGTATCAACGGCCACGCGTTTTGGCGTTCCGGTTTCATTTGGTGCTGATTGTACAGTACCGGGAATAATGATTTCAGAAACTCAGGTAAAAGAATGCCTTAAAAACAGCCAGCCACGTAGACTTGTAGGGGCGCCCGGAGGTCGTTTCCGAAATTCTTCCCGAAAACGTCGGTGGTTCTCTTCTGAGCTCTCGAAGATCACCCTTCACTTGCTTGTTGGGAACAGAATTCACCATGGAGATGACTCACACCCCAAAACAACACGGATGAAAGTTGTAGACAAGAAAAGAGACGCGCTAACGACCAGAGAGTGCAAAGCGGACGACATATATAGCAGAACAAAAATTGTCTAAAAAAATTATAGCGGTTTACAACTCCCTGCAACGCCGAATTAAAGCACAGCTCTTGTGGAGGAGGAGAGAAGGGTACTGAGGGGAGGGTATAGTCTCCTCCCTCCTCCTCACCTCCTCATCCTGCAAGCAACACCTCCCTCGGAGCGGCGTCGCCGTCGGCGTAACCGTGAGCTCATGGGGCTCACGTGACGTCACCGGCGTCACGTGACCACACGGAGGTCACGTAACCTCATGGTTACGCCGACAGCGACTGCGATGGTGACGCCGCTCAAGCCGGAAACAGGCGCCTAGAGCTGCGCCCTAAAAAAAGAAGACGCCACATCCGTTTTGTTGTTCTTGTTTTATCTTGATTAATAATGTTTTACTGGTAGCATACAATATTCATACATTGAAAATTCATGTAGAAAAAGATCGCGTCCCTTCTGGCTCAGAAAACTCGTCTGCTATTGCCAAGGTTGAGGATGGCATACGAGGACGAAATATTACATTGTCTGAAGACTGCCTCTAGATGTACTTGCAGTGTGACCATGGCCTGAGAGCACGCCACCGGAGCATCTCGTCGTTAATATTCCCGGAATCCCAAACGTATATTTCCCTGCACCCAGATGCCCATATTCAGCGATAGCGTCTGCAACCGCGGCACGGCTCAAGCATACCGCCTGTAATCTTACGTGCCGCCATTTGTCCGCTGCTGCTCTAATTAATCAGACGCCTTTCTTTAGCAGACGGCCGCCGCAGGTAGGGATTTGTCGTTTTGGTTTTGAACGTTTTAATCGGGTAATCTGTGTAGTGAACGTTTTATAACATTGATGCACTTCCTTCAGGTCACCTTTCCAAACGATTTGAGTTCAATACGTCAACAAACCGAATTATACGCTCACTCCAATTAGGCACTGATCCCCGCTTTTCACCTTTTAGTTTATATATTGTTTCTTTGTGCCAAAACCGCAGATACGCGAGTAATCGTGTGCATTTCAATGACGCTAGTTGACTCTTTGCAGGCACTACACACCGAGTGGATTTGGCGATATTCCTGGTTGCATCAGACGGTGCCGGTGGCACGAAGCAAGACCGCCATGAAGAAGCCCTTGGCAACGGCATCGGGGGAACCCAGAATTCCCGGTGCAGAATGCTGGTGGAGTGGATAAACTTTTGCGGAATACAACCAGCATAAAAATGCTCACAATAGAAAATGCGAGCCTTACAGATACAATTGGCTGTCAGGTGTCTTCATCATTCGCGTCGCCTAACACAACCCGCATTACGAATTGCACAGACGAAGACGACGTGATGGGTCCACGGTACCATAAGCGCGTCCGCATCGCCATCATTATCATCATGATCGCCTTATCGGTGTTCGGAAACAGCGTGGTCTGCTGGAAGCTCGTCTTCAGAAGACGGCGCCGCCGCGTGTCCAAGGCCCGCGTGCTCTTCCTGAACCTTGCCATAGCTGACCTCCACGTCGCTTGTATCACGATGACGTCACAGGTCGTCTGGGAGGTCATGGGACGATTGTGGATAGCCGGCGACGTCTTCTGTAGGTTCCTCAAGTTTCTGCAGACGTTCGTCCTGGTGTCTTCTACGTACATGTTGGTTAGCATCGCCCTTGACAGACACATCGTCATCGTGACTCCACTGGCTCCGAGCCCAGATCCGTGGAAACTGGCGATCGCGACCTGGGCGTTGTCGTTATTGCCGTCGCTACCGAACCTCTACGTGTTTAGGAGCATGGAAGTAAGTCCCGGCAAGTGCTACTGCACGTCAATCTTCTACGACCGTCAGACACCCAAGTACCACCGGCAGGTCTACATGGGGTTTGTGTTCTTTATGGTGTTCATCGCGCCCCTGGTGCTACTCGTGGCCTTGTACGCTGGAATATTGTTGGTTATCTGGAGGCAAGGTGCAAAGAGCAGCACAACGGGACAGCAGACCGCCTCGTCATTTCCGAGAGCAAAGGTGCGTGTGTCTTGAGTGTCTTCACGCTTCGTAATGGCGTCTCCGATGGTTTGCCCACTTGGGTTTTTGAAAGAAAACAAATTGCTGTCTACGTTTAGCACTATTAGCGACGGTTTCTTTTTGTGCATTACCTAAATGTGACTTTCCAGAAATGCGTTTGTGGAATTGCGTTTGGTAAACTCAAGTTATAGCTAAATCCGAGACACAAAAGAAGAGGAAGGCACTGTAAAACAGCAGCAGACACCTTATGCGTCGTCACTGTTTTTACGTGTCAGTCTTTACTGCAGAGACAGATTTTTCAAGGGATGGTGTGTGTCGTTCTTCTTTTACGTATCGTCCTCTTTCTTTCATAATTTGCGTTTTGTTATGCAAAATAGCATTGGCGTGATTGGTGTTTTGTACGTTGTTACCGCCTTTGATCCGTCCTATGAGTGTTTTCTGCGAGCACGAATTTCCTTCCAGTTGACTAGTACACTCCAAAGCAGGGATGGGCAAAATACATGCAAATATGTAAGGAAATACAAATACAAAATACTTCGTCAAAAATGTATTTAATTACAAATCTAATTACATTTCTAAAAAAGCATTTAAGTACAAGATACAAATACAACCAAATGTATTTGGTCTCCTCCAAATACTTTTCCAAATACATTCTTCCAAATTTGCGTCAGCGACTTCAGGGCACCTGCAACGGGTTTCTGGTTATCTCATTTTTGTTTTGCATCGCACACTCGGGAGTTAGTGTGCGAGGCTCTAGTAACGTAATAGAAATATTGCCACGATCGTCGGCGAGCGACCGCGTGCGTGACCGAGTGGTTATCGCACTTGACTGTCGCGGGGAATGTCTAGGTTCGATTCCAGTCAGTGGAATGCTCTTTTATTTATTCGTTAAACATTGCGTTCTCGGCAGTTCGAGAACATTCTCGTCTGATCGAGTTTCGAATGTTGGAGTCGCCGAACATTCTAGTCCGATTATTCCAGAAGCCAACGCGCGTACGTAAGGGGCTCCGCGTGGCGATCTGCAGTCAGTTTCGCCCCAGCGTTCGACTCTGCTCTTTCGCCGACTTCGACGCCCGCGACGCTCTGCTGTTATCTGATGGTTCTTTTTATGTGTGGGCACAAGTTCGCCCTATTAAACGTTTAGTTCCTTCAGTTATTCGCCGCCTCATCACTTGTCCTTCCTGACAATATAATCACAAAAGAAAAAAGTGTAATCAGCCTGGAGGTAATAGCTGAAAAAAGCACAGGGCATCAAGCAGCTTTTTTTGCCGATTAAATTTTGGAATAGACCAACAAAGAACCGAGACGACCAAGACGCGCAGCACTAGCTAGAGAATTTTTTATTTTTGCAGCTCGCACCAGTTACGAAAATCTGGACGACCTGCGCATTTAGAATGTTCCAGGCAAAAATATGGATGGAAACCAGGCTGGAAAACATTACAGTTGTCACAGGCACTTATTGAGCCAGTCTGCCTGTGAACGTTGATTTCGTCACTATTCTTGCCCTGGACTAGCACCGTAATCACAAAGTCACTAAACGCTTGTGCTTGATTGAGAGACACTGCATTCGGCGCAGAACGTAGTTTTCTTCCTGCTCTGGAGAGTGCCTTTAAAATAAAGCCGGAGGAGAAAAAGAAAAAAAGCCCCATGGCCGAATAAAGGATGGAGACTAAGTCTTACAACCACATGCATAAAAACAAGATGTATTTTCGCCCACAAAATTGTATTTAATTACAATTGTATTTGAAATACCCACGTTTTAGTATTTAAATACACACGTCAAATACATTGCCCAATTTGTAATTAAATACAAATGCAAAATACACAAAGCATTTGAAATACGTATTTCAAATACTTGTATTTGAAATACTGCCCATCCCTGCTCCAAAGTAAATATCACCTTTATTAAACAATCGAACTTTTTTGATACATTAAAGTGTGCCTGGTGTTAGTGCCGCAAAATACTTTGTTAGCCAGTCACATTATGTAGTTCGTAGTATAAAATCGGAATCTGTTTATTCTCGTCTGCAAGCTGACATCAAAAGCGTTAGGTGCTACCTTTGAAAACCGCATGTTACTTAATCCCCAGAATACAAAATAACTGTGTTTCATAAAAAGCTTGGAGAAATAGTTTCTCATTCAATATTAGAGGCAGGCGATTCCCAGGGCTGCTTCTATCGGGTATCTTTCTTGGTGTATCAACAGTTGGCTTTCGTTTAATCACCATTTCTGCTTAACTTTATATTCGGCATGAAGAATGCTGGTTACCGATACTGACCTGTCGCCAAATTACACTTTTTATGTTGTTTACTGCTCTTTTATAAACCTATCGCAACTGAAATTTTCATTTCAACATGTGGATTCTTTTGAATGGGTCACAAACTATCGGTAAGAAAAATTTACAAAAAAAGTGAAAGCCGTTTACAACTCCCTGTAACGCTAAATTGGAGCGCAGCTCTTGAGGAGGAGGAGGGAAGGGTAGTGAGGGGAGGGTAGACCCCTCCTCCTCCTTTCCTCATTCTTTAAAATGCTCCAGGGGGTCACCTGACCTCGGGGGGAGGGGGTCACGTGACCTCGGGGGGGGGGGGGGGGTGTCGCGTGACTTTGGGGGGGGAGGGGGGGTCACGTGACCTCGGGGAGGGGGCAACGCGGCCTCGGGGGGTCACGTGACTTGGGGGTTATGTTGGGGGTCATCTTGGGGGTTACGTGTCCTTGAGGTGACCTCGGGGGTTAACGTGACCTTGGGAGGGGTCACGTGGCCTTGGGAGGGGTCGCACGACCTCGGGGGTCACGTGACCTTGGGGTGACTTTGGGGAGTCACGTGACCTTGGGGTGACCTTGGGGGTCACGTGACCTTGGGGTGACCTTGGTTACGCGGACGGCGACGCCGCTCATGCCGGAAACAGGCGCCTAAGAGCTGCGCTCTAAAACGAGTATTAAATAGGGTGTACAGCAATTATAACGAATTGAGTCATTTTGGTGACTGTGAGACGTTGCTTGAGCAATTTTTATTGCCTAAAGCGATCGTGAGAAGGGAGTAGAGGTTAACTAATTAATAACGTCGTTCATGGTGACCTAAATGCAAGTCATAAATTAAAGTTCCCGGATTTTGATGACTCAACTCGGGTCAATGAGTACATATTTTATTATCTTCGTGTCCCCATGTTTGAGGATTCAAATGACTAGATAAACCACATAAATTTGACATTCATATCATTTCAAAGGTTAAAAGCGTGAACTGATACACGGACGACACAAGAAAAGCGTACGAAAAGGGCAGTGACTGTCCTTGTTTTACGCCTCTTCGTGTTTATTTCATGATTTTATTAAAGAAACTTGCACTCAGCCAGACTGCCGTTCACCACATCAATATCAGGCCCTAAACCGGTAACATATCGGCAGTGCTATATAAAGCTTTATATAAGAAAACAGTTCCTCGTCCAACAGAAAACTAGCCAAGATCCTCACACACTTTTCACCCGTGTTCTTGGTAAAGAAAGCTTCAACGATTTATCCATCCCTCTTCATATGCTGTTTGAACAAGCCTTGTAAAATCTAAAAGCGGTTTGCCTCTGCCACGCTTACAGTTGAACAATATTATCAGGTATATTGCGCTGCGAAGTTACACTGAACAAACACGTAAGCTATAAGGCGATTTATTAGACAGAATAGAACACGACCTACTTACGAGGGCCCGGACTAACAGCTGTGTATTTGACCTTTCTTCTTGCGAATTTATACCCATTTTGAAACACGAAGAGTGGCCTTATAAGTCTTAGAAGTAACAACTGGACTACGCTTACGATGCTCCGCGAGATGCCCCCCCCCCCCCCCCCCTTAATAGTCACGTACTGCGAGCCTGTGCTCTATAGGCCTGTCATGAAAGGGACCATGAAATGAGTTTTTTTACTTCGGCCAAATAGCTTTTACATTAACCCTTCAATGTTCACAGAACACCGAAGAGGCATCCGTTTTCGTGACGGTTTGTTAACATCTACACGAAATATTATTAAAATATCGAGCTTTTGTTCTCCACCTCACCACAAAGCAAGCCGCTGCGTAATCATGAAGGTCGTGACGTTCTTTGGCACCGGAACCGGAGGTGCTCTCGGCAGTCGAAAAGTGGGAGCGTTAGCGGCGAGCTGGCTGTGTACCGGTAGGCTTTGGAACATGGTTTTACTGCGCTGGTGGTTCGGATACCACCGACATAATTTTTGAATCGGCGCCTCTCATCAGCGCCATAGCCATTGACACATCGCAGCTGCACGAAGTACAATTAGATATCTTGCGCTACTGCGACAGCATGAGACTGGTCCTATACTCCGGTACACCTGTTGGAAAGTAAAGGCGAGTCTTCCAACGAAGACTACAGGAAGGCTACGCCAAACATATGTTTGGTGTCTCTTAAAAGGAAACGAAAGTGGCGATATCACGTCTGATTGGTTAGAGGCTCAAATGGCGCAATGTCCCTGCGAAAACGATGGCAGAGACAGGTAAGACGAGCGGTCCCACCCCCAACCCCCCTTCCCCCCCCCCCCCCCCCCCCCCCCCCCGATTCTGACAAAACATTGCCGTTTGGTTTCCTTGCTCTTTTGTCTGAAAGCGGGGCGAATCCGTCGATGGACTCGGCGTAAAACCGATAGACTTTGTCTTATTTTAGTGATGGGTGCCATATGTACCGGGAACAAGGATCGGTTGCGTTTCTTAGTGTTTGTGACGTGAATGGATAATGTCTTACGAGTATCTGCCGCTAACAAAAGACGCTTCCAAATGGGTTTTACTTCCACGTCGTCGAGAGCGCAGTGGCGAGGCCGGTGAGGCTGCAACGGCGACACTTGTGTCCCGCGGGGTCGTGCTCGTTTTACGGTTTACTTTTATCTAAACGAAGTTAAGTTGGTGTCGTGCTGTGACCGCATGGGCTGTGAACGCCAGCGAATCACCGAGCGTTGAGATCGTCTCGGTAGTGCACGTACTACGTCGTGTTGACGCGGGGACACATCCGAGATCGGCGTGGATCATGTACTTTTGCTTGACAGTCGAGCTAACTTCGTCCACTTCTGCGAAAGTCACCGGCAATCCAGCGTTACGACCACGCTACGTGAAAGTCTTCTTCGTCCTTAGTGTTTTGTTTTATGAGTGATTCAACAGTGAGCAGAAAGCATATCAAACTCACGTTTGATATGCTCGCTGCCCCATCGAGAAGACCATCATAAATATATGCTGATCCATCAAACATTCTTGATTGCCATCAGACCTTCTTTATGCCTCGTGAGGCATCCTTGATGACCAATCAGTCCTTCCTCACGGCCCATTACACTTTCTTGATGGACCATCGCACGTTCCTGATGGTTCAGCAGACCTTGATTGGCCAACAGACCTTCTTGGTGGCCCGTCAGACTTCATTGATGGTTTCTGATGGACCACGAAACATTTTGATGGTGGCTCATGGACCAATAAAGACTTCTCTTTGTAGCTCACACACCGTCGAATCGTGTCTTGTGCTGACTGACGGACCATCGAAACGTTTTGCTGTTGCCCGGGTGAGACCATCAGGATATCTCGATAGACAGTCAGAACGTCAGAAAGGCTGATCGCGCTTCTCATGACATCTTTCGGTGGTAGAAAGAACCTGACATTCTTTGGAAGTTTCCAGCAGTGGCCGAGAGGCTGAGCTAAGGTTCTCACGTCGTCACGCATCCGTGGATTATAATTGGTGTGGAGAGCTTACAGCGGCGTTGCTCAATAAGGAGTGTCCAATCCCTATTAACCCGCCGCAACAATTGTTCTAGGATGCTCCAAAGGTCACGAAGACACCTTCAATAGTCTCAAGTATGTTTTTGCAGCCATCGTTTTTTTTTTTTTTTTTTTTTTTTTTTAAATATGGTTATATTTTGTTGGTGAAACAATTCGTTGATCCGTCTTGTATTTTAAGTAGATCATGTTTGCGATCTCAGTGGCAGAGAATGTACCGAAAAATGCACTTAGCTTGATGAGACATTCATTTACTAGGCGGACGTGTACTGTGAACTAAATGTTTGCAAGAAAATAAAAGACGGTTACAAGTCCGCGAATCCGGTACTACTAGGCTCAGTGCAATGAGGGGCCGACGAGGCTTAGTGTATTGCACGATATCGCACAACGTAGTCTCGCCCGGCATAGACGATGTGGAGAGAGTGTTGATAGCCACGAAACTGAAACAGATAAAGTAGCAAGTTGTGGAGTCTAGAAAGGAGCGAGGGGATTCAGCCCATTTTCTCTTTCTTTTTTTTTTCCAGTTTAATAATTCAACGTTTAATCATTTCGAAATATAAATAATATATGCCATAACCAATATACAAACTTTGCTTTAACGTTTCCAATGGATTTCAGAAGGGATCCTAACGCTTCGAATGTTCCTTATTTAAAATAACAATGGGCACAAGAAAAAGTATAGATTTGTCTGCTATGCAATCTTTTTCGTTTGCCGGTTCATATGTGTGATTAGAACTTCATACTTACTATCAGACCAGGAGACCATCAAACCATCAGACGTCCCAAAATACAACTCCTTCAGACAACCAGACCTTCAGCCCGTCAGGATTTTTTTTTATGATGTTTTTTTGTGGGCGTGTCGTTTCGCTGTACTCCTACTAATAACAGTAACAATACGTATATTTGCTTGACATGCGCCTATCCGAGAGCGAACATGGCTTGAGTCCGCCTCCATGTCTGGTATGTTTCCGAGTTGATTTATGATGTGCTACGGGTGGCGCTTCTACCGTACGTTCTAACTTTCGGTTCAATCCTTCTAATTAGGTGCCGAAGTATAGGTCATCTTGGGATCAGTTACTTTCAGTAACATTTCGATACATAATCGTGGCGCACGATTGTTCGATATACCCCGATTTTAAGGCCTTCACAGTGCTCTACATCTACTAGTCTTTTTTTCTTTCTGTTCTTAAGGCTTGCAACACGCCAGCAACATTGAGAACATATGTCTTGTAGGGGAAGTTTTGGATGGCACAGTATTGTCAGAAAGCAAATGTAGCATGATAACAATCCCTGCACATGATAGTCCCTCCTAAGGATTTCAGGTTGAACTTGCTACACAATATTTCTTAATGAGTGTTTTAATTAATTTTACAGGCTACGCCGTCGATGCCCCTTGGGATCCGTCCCAAGTCTCGGACTGGTGTCGTGCAAAGGATCTCACTGTTGGCGTGTCACATTCCCCAAAGACTCTAGGCCCCACCATTCTGAAATGTCTGATCCCAGACTTCTGCAAAATTTGGACGTTTTAGTGATTTATACAGCGTAAGGTCGGTCTGCCAGTAGGGGCGACACTGGTCGTCCAAGCCTGCCATCTGCAGTCGTCCAAGCCTCTCAGACCGGAACTTTCTGCTACTTGACGAATTTACCAAGAATGCATGCACTTTGACGGAGTGCTGTGGTGTAGCAGGAGCGACAGCACGAACCAGCAAAGCTGCCGTCTGTTATGCCTGAAATAAATGCGTATAGCAATGCTAGATGTTGTTTTATAACAAAGTGATTGTTATTTCTTTTTCTTGTTTGCATGTAACTTGCTTCTTCAAGGTTCCGGTGAAGGTTCCATGGTTTCACTCCTATCAGATATCGGAGCACCTAAGCTCATGAAATGTGTGCACTTTGAGGTGAATAACTTGAAAGGTGGCTGGCCCAACAGGGTTTGAAGCTCCAGCCGGCGCATGGATGATGACCACCAATTAGAACTTGAATATCCATGTGATGCCTGAAACCGAGCCTTTTATGTCTCCTTCTCATGCTGCCTGGAAAATCAGGCAGTTTGAAATAACTCATACATAGGAATTATTGACTTACACAGAGTAGAAAAATTAATCTACTCTGATTGCGTTTAAAGTAAAGGACGTGATTATGCGCATATCACAGACGAAGTAGTCAACGTGTTATACCAACAACTCACGCAGATCGTACTAGCAAACCTAATATGTTGTAATTAGTTTCTATATAAGGTGACCCAAATGTTTGTGCAGAATGTAGCAATGTCATTAACCCTTTGACAGTCGTCTCCGCATACGTACGGAGGTGATGACATATTTAAAAGTACCCGCCTAAACGCGAACCAGTGGACACCGGAGGAGGTGTTGCGATTTGCTAGGTATATTGGGAACCATAAACAATATATTCGAGGATTGTTTTCGCATTGTTAGGCTGTTCATTGTTTTGCAAAGGCTATTTATAGTTTTAAGTTTAAATGCTCCGTGCACGTGATGCTCACGTGCACGGAGCATCACGTGCACGGGGCTGCAGTGGAAGCACTGGCCATTCGGATTCAAACATCTAATGATTTTTGGAATTAAATTTGGGGTGTGGTAGCTCATCACCCAAAGGGGAAGTTCTGTAAAGTTCCTCCAGTTAGGAATCTAAAAACGCTTGAATGTTCCGGAAGAGGATGCGACAATATAAAATCGAATGGAAAAAAGGTGTCAACTTTTCGCTTTCAATATTTTCACTCAGGGATGGGCAGTATTTCAATTACTTTGTGTATTTTGCATTTGTATTTAACTACAAATTGGGTAGTGTATTTGACGTGTGTATTTAAACACCAAAAAACGTGGGTATTCCAAATACAAGTATAATTAAATACAATTTTGTGGGCGAAAATCCATCCCTCAAATTTATTGTCACTCTCCAGAGCAGGAAGAAAACTACGTTCTGCACAAAACGCAGTTTCTCTCAATCAAGCACAAGCGTTTAGTGAATTTGTGATTGCGGTGCTAGTCCAGGGCAAGAATAGTGACGAAATCGACGTAGACTGGCTAAATAAGTTCCTGTGACACCTTGTGATTTTTTCCAGCCTGATTTCCATCCATATTTTTACCTGGAACATTCTAAATGCGCGAGTCGTCCAGATTTTCGTAACTGGTGCGCGTTGCAACAATAAAACGTTATCTAGCGAGTGCTGCGCGTCTTGGTCGTCTCGGTTCTTTGTTGGTCTATGCCAAAATGTAATCGGCAAAAAAAAAGCTGCTTGAAGCTCTGTACTTTTTTCACTTATTACGTCCAAGCTGATTACATTTCTATTACGTTATGAGAGCCTCGCACAATAACTCCCGAGAGTGCGATGCAAAATTAAAATGAGATACCCAGAAACCCGTTGCAGGTGTCCTGAAGTCGCTGATGCAAATTTTAAGGAAGGTATCTGGAAAAGTATTTGGACGAGACCAAATATATTTGGTTGTATTTGTATCTTGAACTTAAATGTTTTTTTGGAAATGTAATTAAATTTCTAACTAAATACATTCTTGCAAAGTATTTTGTATTTGCATTTCGATACATATTTGCATGTATTTTGCCCATCTCTGTTTTCACTTGATGCATTGAAATCTAAGAAACCTGCAAGCACTGTACCTAAACAACCTATATTGACCCTTTCTTTACACTATTCCTTAGCACATAAAACCGGACCACCGAAAATAATAAAAAAGAAATAAACTACGTCCAAGGGTTAATAGAGACTGTGCAAGAAAAAACATTTTGTAAACTCTTTCTGTGAGGCGCAATGTCCAAAAGGTGTGCACAAGGCATATGCTTGAAGCGGTGAAAAGATACTTGATAGACATGGAGGTCGTATCCTGGCTTACAGAACCGTAACACATCAGTCACACTGCTTGTACATCATACAGAAGACAGTTTTTGCTGCAGACAATTGTATTCCGACAGGCCTCAAGCACCGTAGAAGCCAATCATGCTTCCAACATGCCTCAAGACAGTTGTAACTATTCTGAAGTCATGCAGGGAAGGCCTCCAAGAGTGTCTGCAGTCTGTCTTTTGTGTGATGAATTCTCTGAGACCGCGACTTAAACGTTGTACGAAGATGAGCTATGAAATGTGCTGGTGCAAGCGCAGTTCAATCCAGGGTGCTTTCATAGCACTCCTTGCGCTCATGCGCCTTGAGAAGCAAGAGGATCATGATAATAACTTCACTACGCTTTGAAGGACGGATTGCGCAAATGAGATTTCGATCAAACCCGCCCTTCCACGCCAGTGAATTTTACAAATTGTACATTAGTCATACTTCTGTTTGCTGCGTTACCTGAAAGGCAACATACAGACCAACCAAGTATCGTGCGACCGCAGGTGTACACTTTGTATGTTGTTCTTTTTCTCTTGTAAGTAGAGACGCAGTCAGCCTCTGGTCGCAGAGCTGGGGAGCGATTACCTTGCGCTTTAGGCGCTTCGCCACATACATATGTCTAAGTGTGTGCTTGGGATGCTTTGAACGCGGCCCCAGTAGTTGCTGAGCTCTTGATTTATGTCACCCGTGGGATTAACGAAGATAGCTTATGCGGTGTGGTCATTCAAAATGGTAAATGCGGATACACGAGGGGGAAGAGAACAGGGGGGTTATCACAGCAGTGTACTCTGCCGCCTGTGTTCACACTCACAACCAGGTTTTTCATACCTCTCTGAAGCGTTCCGAAATTCCTCATGACCTTGACTTTAACTAAGCTCGCCGTTATTCACGTCTCCGGTCTCCTAAAGGTTAAAGCTGTCTGACAGTTTACGCTGGCAGATCTTAGTAATAGGTGTGTGAAGGCATGTGGGAACTGCTGAAAGCAAAGATACAGTCTTTGAACGTTGGTTATACGTGCAGCACAGATAATAATTAGAAGAAAAAAAATGAGGATCCAGGAACTGTATGCAATTTTCCGTTGGCAATTTCCATGTGAAGTTTAGTGCACCTGAGAGTCAAATAAACAAGTGAACTATTGTTGTGACAGCAACTTCCAAACCTTATATCTGTACAAACCCCCGATACAATGAGTAAGTCGTCCACATATGGGAAAACTTTCACCAAATTCATCCCCACCAAAGCTTGAGAAACGCTCTTGTCCATGCCAGAAAAACAAAATGCCACAGAACCACTTTTACCATAGGCCCAACACAGATTCCATCTATCTGAACTTTGAACTGTGCCTCGAAACTGAAAGCCGTTGACAACGAATAAAATTCCAGTAGCGCCAAATGTTATCAATGTCAATTCCCGTGGAATTCTATAATCAGAGTCTCTCCAACTCTTCAATCTTATGGCGAACAGCTCTAAAACGACGACCGCGTGAAACATAGTAATACGATTCTTCCACGTCCAAAGAGAAGGCTGTGATCGCACCCTTCAAAGCCGTCATCAGCTGTTGCACAATTTTACCGGAGCTTCTAACAAATGAAGGACGGTTGTGGAAAGCTCTCTTAGAAGACGCTCTAGGTACTGGATGACCCGAACTTGGAAATAACTTTTTCAGAAACAATAACCCGTAATGGAAAGTTAGGTTTGTCTCTTTCCTTCGTGTTTCATGTTTTGTTCGTGTTTCAGTTCACACTTGTAACCTTTCAAATGATATGATGATATGATATGAACTAACTAGACCCAACCAAACTTTTAATGACAATCCCAAATTTTTGCCATATCTTCTTTTTTATTATTTTAGAGTTTTATATATCTGCTCATTCATTGTCAATATTCTTCGCTCTCTTAAATATAGAGTATTTGCGTTATGCTTAATACGAGAGACATGAAGTTGTGCTTATGGGTACAAGAAATAAAGCGACATTAATATGTTATTAGAAAATAGGCCAGTAATGTTAGTATTATGAAATATATTAGTAGTACCATTCGCTGCGGAGATGCCGCCCAGTAAAGATGCATGTCTGATTTGCTCTCGCTGCTTTTACGGACGACAAAGATTTCTTCGCTGCACTGAGTGCCAACTTCGCGCGCGTACGAAGTCCGTACGTTTTTCGGAGACCAAACGCTCATGTCTTCAGCCTGCGGTGAGCTCATTTGTCTGCCAGAGCTGTGTCAAGATCAGCGGTGGAGCTAGGCCTAACGTCAGCGGCGTGGTCTCCCGTGATCCCAGCATCCTGTTCACCCGCTCTCCTCCTCCGCTTCTACGCCATCGGCCTCCCCTGTATGTACGGTGACGCTGCCTGCCTCCTCTCCCTATGACCTCGACGCACATGGGGCCCTCACCCTGCAGTCCATTCGGTCCCTTCTCCTCGACGCGCTGGAAGGAATTCATGAGCAGAGACAGCAGGCGGAACTCCAGGTGGGCTCTATGCCTGCCTGCGGGCGGAAGTTCACAGCTTACGCGACGTGCTTTGCTAGTGAGTGCGGATTGATGCTGAGGTCCAGGCAGGGCTTTTGGGAGGAAAAACATTTGCTGCGTTCTAGGAGAGAACGTATTTTAATAGTTCTGTTTTACCTTCCTCCTCAGACGACAGAACATGATTGCCAAAGATGTCTCGCTGACATTCAAGATATCGTGAAAGACTCACAGGGGAGCAATATCTTAATATTGCGGAATTTTAACGCTCCAGGTATTAACTGGACGCAGTTTAGTGTCCTTACTGACAACTATTATTGTAAACAAAAAAACAACTATCTCCTCAACTTCTTTTTTAGATCTTAGACAGAAAAATAACACTCTAAACGACCAAGGTAATGCTTTAGATTTATGCCTTTCAAACATGAACGGTATACGCGTGGCTCGAAGTGAACTTTCTATGGTTCCTGGGGATATGTATCACTCTACTCTTGATGTAGTTCTTTCTGTTTTTGAACTTCCGGTCCTCAGTCCCTCTAATGGTCCTTCCGCACACACATCGTATAAGTATTCAGCGGAGGACCACAATGGAATGTATCACCATCTGTCGGGTGTTGACTTGGCTTCTATCTTGGAGTCGTCTGATGTCAGCGACCAAGTATATCTCCTCACAAGTGTTGTTCAGGGGGCCATAGACACATATATCACTCTTAAAACATCTAAAAAATCTCGCTTCTCTAACTGCTTCTCTCGTGAACTCAAAAAGCTTTTAAAACGAAAAGATCTTTACACAGGAGGTTTAAGAAAAGTGGTCTTCGAAAATGGGAAGTTGAATTTAAAATTTGCAGAAAGCGATGTAAGAAAATTCTAAACCGTGATTGCCAGGCGCAATGTGACTCGGTCGAATCAGATCTCATTAAAAATCCCTAGAAATTTTGGATGTACGCTAAATCGCGCTTGAGGAAGAAAAATATTGAGTCCAAAATCGTTTTGAATCAGCATAACGACAGTGCGAAGGGCATGTTTGAGTTGTTTGCGGATCACTTTTGTGGTTCTCCATTGGGCCACTGCCTTTGGGAGTACCACAATCGTGGCGAGACGCTCTAGCGCGAAGCGGGTTCCTACTCACGTGGCATGCTGCTCGTTGAGTGCAACCAGACACCAGTCACGTTGGTAACGGTGATAAAATCTGTTTATTTACAATGAAACAGAAAGAAGAAAACAGCAGCTATAAGCTGGTGAACGCCTTCGGTGTGGAGATCGCCCACGGCCGAACGGTCGGTCCCAATGGTACAAGAAATGGGGTAAACGCTCACCGGTGCGCTGGACGGTTCGCCGTTGTCGCCGCCGCCGAATCCCAGGAAGAAGAGAGCGAGATACTGCTGTCCGCTGTTTTTTTTTTAAGATAACAGCGGGGGCGAAGTGGCCAATCAAGGAGCGACACGTCAATCTCCTATGTGCAGGGGTTCGTTACGGAAATCGCCCCAAAGGGGGAGAGGATGAAGCCACTGAATGGATGGATGAATACGGCTAAGCCCTTTGGATCGGGCGGTAGCTTACGCCACCTAGCCATTTTGTTTTACCATTTAAGCTTAGAATATTTAAATGTGAAATCTATATTCTCTCCGCAGTGCAAAGAAAGTGAGGCTATGAAACCCCCTTGCCATCAGTGAATAAGAAAATACCTAGTTTTCTCTCAATTTCTGCCACCATTCACTTAATCTTTGCTTGGTAATCTCTACAGTCTTGAAATCCACTCTCCCTTCGCTGTCTTTAAAACCCAATTACTTTATTAAATCTATGTTGTCTTCGGTAGGCATGGGGTGAAGCCCTTTACAGTAGAGTATCAAGTGCTCCGCCGTCTCGTCGTCCTCTCCACAAGCAGTGCACACTGTATCCATTTCCTGGTACTTCACTCTGTATGTTCCGGTTCGCAGAACACCCGTCCTCGCCTTAAACAACAATGAGCTTCCCCTAGAATTGTCATAAATGCTCTCTTTGGCAATAACTGTTTTGTTTAATCTATAGCTTTCCAGAGCCGTCTTTGTCTGCATTCCCTCTAGCCACCGATCTCTTTCTGTGGCCTTAACTTTCTTCTTAACTGAGACTTGCTCTTCCGTATCTTAGCAATAGCCCAAAAACTTTCCTCTTAATTTCCTAGTGCGCTGTCTCCACTTTGTGTCTACACTCCTCATGTATAAATAGCTGAAAACCTTTCGTGCTCTTTGCTCCCCATCCATTTGCCTCAACCTATCCTCAAATTCTATCTTGCTCACCGCTTCTCTGCTTTCAAATGACGCCCATCCCATGGCTCCTTGTACTCCCTGGTTTGGCGTTTTGCAATGTGCCCCCAAAGCCAGTCTACCTACTCCGTACTGTTTTATTTCTAGTCTCGCATGCACTTTAAATTTCATGCATAGCACTGCTTTTCCAAAAGTCAAGCCAGGCACCATGACCCCCTTTCCAAATCTCTCTCACCACCTCATACCTGTTGTAATTCCAAAGTGCTCTATTTTTCATTACAGCTGCACTTCTGTTGCCGCTACCTATTATATACTTTTCATGCTTACTGAGATATTCTGCACCATCACATATCCATACTCCTAGATACTTGTAGTTACTAGCTCTCTCAACTGTAATATTCTGTATCTTCAGCCTTTCAACCTCATCCTCGTTAAAAATCATGATTGCTGATTTTTCGCTACTCAATTCTAAACCTAATTCCTCTCCTTCCTTACCACAGATGCTCACTCACTGTGGTAAGTAGCGCCACCTCTCGCTACGTCGGCGCGGCCGCCACGGCGCGCCAAAAGGCTGACGCGACAGAATGTTGAGGGATCACAATCCCCACAGTTTTCGTCAGTCTACAACAATATTAATAACTGCTCCTTAGCTATATTGCCTCACTCGGAAGGTTTGGAGACTCAGTAGGTTCTGTAGTTGTCGATGAGGAATGTGTTAGGCTATGTATTGAGAAAATGAGACGCACATTGTCTACAGATCATGACGGGATACCCGCTGCAATTGCTAAAGGTAATCATGAATTACTTACGCCTATACTGTGCACAATTTGTAATGACTCCTTGACGTTAGGTATATTCCCTGACGACTGGAAACTGGCAGTGGTTGTTCCGGTCCTGAAACCTTGAAATAGTGGTGATCTTCTTAATTAAAAACCAATTTTTCTCCTCTCTTCTTTTTCCAAACTCTTTGAAATGGTAATCCATCAATTCCTCTTGTTCAAGTTTCGTAGTATAGTCATTCCTAATCAGCATGGTTTCGTGTCCGGCAGATCGACATCTACCAATCTTGTATTTTTTACGTCTGCTGCATCTGAAGTAGTTTGTGATAAAGATCACCTTGACGTTTCTTATTTCGACCTGAGTAAGACATTCGACGTAGTCAGCCACAACATTCCCTTATACAAGCTTGCCTCGTACGGAGTATGTGGTTAACACACAATTTGTTAAAAAGCTATTTGTCTGATAGGCAAGCCTGCGTCCGCGTCAACAATACTGTTGTCACGAATGGCGATGTGACAAGAGAAGAATAACTGAAGAAACTGAAACGTTTAATGAGGCGAACTTGTGCCCAAAATAAAAAGGAAATAGAAGATAACAGCAGAGCGTCGCGGGCGTCGAGGTCGGCGTAAAAGCAGAGTCGAACGCTGGGGCGAGACCGAGTCCGCATGCTTTGCGGAGTCCCTTATGTACCCTCGTTGGTTTCTGGATCATTCGGCATAGAACTTTCGGTGCGTAGAACCATCGGAACTCGATCAGGTGAGAATGCTCTCGAACTTACGAGAAGGCCAAGCTGAAAGAATAAATAAAGTGACAGTCCGCTTGACTGGAATCGAACCTACACCTTCCGCGCGACGGTCAAGCGCGGTAACCACTCGGCCACGCACGCGCTTGCTCGTCCACGTGCGTGGCACTATCTCGTCCTTGTACAAGGCAAGCTCTGGAGTGCCTCAGGGGTCTGTCTGGGGCCCCCTCGTTTTTAATATTTTCTTTTTGTAAATGACGTCTTTGAAGTTATATTAAACTCTCCATTTCTGCAGTACGCTGATTATATAAAACGTTACAAAAAAGTATAGACCTTAGAGGTTGCATCACGCTTCAGAATGATGCATAATCCTTCTTTCATTGGTGTTTAGAGAATGACCTCCGTTTGAATCATACTAAAACAAAAGTAATGACATATTCTCGCAAGACCTACGATATATTTTTTTCCATATAGTTATCATGGCGAAGTACTGTCACGTGTAAGTAAAGTGAGGGACCTTGGTGTTTTTTTTTCTTTTTTCTTTTTATTCAACCCTGAGATTTGACACTCACGTTACCAGAGTAGTTTGATCCGCCTTGCTCAAGTTTGCCGTGTCTCGCATAACGAAGGAATTCAAAAGCCCGTCCGCTTTTTTCACGCTGTACTGTTCCTTAGATCCCAGCTAGAGTACGCCTCGGTTGTTTGGAACGGCATTTCCAAAACTAACGGTTTATCTGTCGAGCGAGTCCAAAACAAATTTATTTCTATGTTCGAATATCGTTACCCCAAAAAAGACGATCCTTGTTTAAACGTTGGGTGCAACTCGCAACTCGCCAACCTGTTGAGCCTGCAGCCGCGTCAAGTAAAGACCAATCTCCCTCTTTTTTTTTAATGCCCTGCACGGCTCGATTAACTCTCCCAGCCTTCTCTCCGAAGTGAGCCTCAGAGTTCCACGTAGGCCTAGACGGCTTCAATCATATTTTTATATAGCTCGGCATTTTAGCCACTTAAACCCGATCCAAAGTTCGGCTGAGTGTTATAATCACTGCTCTGACACTATTTATATTTTTAACTCATGTGGGAGAGAGTTCAGAAATGCTGTTCGAAACTTCCTCTTGCAAGAAAAGGGCCGATTAGTTGACGCGTTGATGTTTGTCAGTACGATATCCACGTATTCTCTTTTTGCTCTCGCACCTGGTAATGTCTCTGTTTTTTACGTTTAATTTCCCTTGATGATTTTATTGTCTTTCATACTTGTTAATTTTTTTACTCTGAGACCGGTGAACTACGTTGCCCTTCTGCACTCGTGCGTATATGTGTTTGTATGTGTATGTTTTGCTCTTTTCTTTTAGTGTGCCAGTACTAAGACCGATTGGTTGTTCCTGGATACTTTAATAAACACTGATTGATTGATTGATAATAATATTGTATTTATATGAGCTAACGTTGCCACATGTAGAGGTATTGGCACATTGAATACAAGGAAGAGGCTGTGTGATTACACTTAAGAACGTAAATATAAATAAATAAAATGTAGTGTGAGATTTTCTCGTCCACAAAAGAGTTATAGAAAAAGAAATTGCAGTGGCTTAGCTGGGCTATGCCGGATATACGTAGCGTAAGCTTAGGTTCAGCTGGTTATTCTTAGCTTTCCTGGTTGTCTAGGATTAGCTTGATTATCATGCTTACTGCTGCTTCAATGACACACAGACGGTATACGCATTATGTGACTACTTCGGGATCCGATGAGTTAAGCTGTGCGCCGTGTTTTTATGTATCAAGCAACCAAGCTGCCGCCCAGAACCACGGGCAGCGCGAGCCATGATCTCGAGCGAGTGCATGCGCGCGGCGCGTGCATCGGGGACTCACACGTGTGACGTCACTGCTCCTCGCGCATGCGCAGCAGGGCTCTCCAGGAGCCCCGCGAAACTGCTCAACCTCGGCCAGAGTAGCTTACGCTACAAAATACGAGAGCGAGAGGCTGAAGTTCAGGAGAAAAGCGGTCGAGTGTGTCGATCAATGTTCATGGCAGTTTAGCGGACGACCCTTTCATCCAAGTAATCCAGTTCCTGAAAATATTGCAAATAAATACGTAGGACGTAACCCAGGTCACAACAATGGTTACATGCAAAAAATGTATGCAATAAATAAAGCTGAATGAGAAAAAAGCCAGAAGGCTAGAACATTCGATACGAAATAGTATTAAATAGCACAAGTTATAATAAAACGAAAGCAAACAGAAAGTTGCAACTGCACCAAGAAAATAATAGTCCTTCAATCAAACATGAATACAAAGTAATTTGTCACTAGGCAAAACTGACGATAATACGCCTGATACCGCTTCGAGTTATTTCAAATACCACAGCGACCGGGAGATCATTTTATCTAAGCGAAACGTAAGGATTAACCGTAGCTAGTCACATTGCGGTACGATGAAGAGATAAAGAAGACTTAATGTGTGGGCTGTGTGAAGTACTGCTTTGAGATCACTGTTCCAGATGTTACAAAGTACAAAAATCTAAGTAAGGAGTGGATACGGCCATGCAATTGAATCCCTTTAAAAATAAGTCTGGCACTAGAGAAATCTGTATTATATTGAGCACTATTCAGCATTCCCTTCAGTAACATATAAACGTTTGCTTTGGTACACTATATTTAGTTGCCATTGCAGTAATATCATTGTTGGCAAAAACAGGCGTTGTATTACAAGAAACTACAGCAGGCACCGCGTTTTTGAAGCAGTCACTGTTTCATATAATTTAGATTTATGAAGATCAGAGAGATAAATACTCTTTGACAAAATACTCTAAAAAGATGTATTCATAAAATTTGTTCTATTTTCATTTTCTAGTTTTATTTTGGTGTGCGGATGTCAGCGTGAAGTTACTTGTGTTCTCATCACCATCATTTTTCTCACTGGTTTCCTCGAGCAAATCTGAGCAAAGATGCATCACCTGCTCCATCAGTAGTTTTAGTTTTTATAGTTTATTTAGGCCTTTTACGACAAAGTTTATCACGTAACTTAACTTGTTTGTCCAAACATCTATAGAAAACTCCCCCTTCTCTTAGTGTTCATGGGTTTCCAATAGAAAGGGGTGTGGGAGGTCTCTAAAGCTACGAAAGGCAGACCCCAGGAAGGCCTGCAAGTAAGGTAAGGGGGCTTGCATGGTGCAGCGCGTGAGACGATGGCTGGGGAGCAGCGGGCAAGCCGAAAAAGAAAAGAGACATCCAAACAGGTGGGAGATGAGAACTGGAGTCTCTGGATCCTCAGAAACTAGCGCCTTTGACCCCCCCCCCCTCCGCCTGCTCGCCGGACACAAACAGGTACTAGTATACAGAAGACCAAAACCCCGCAAGTCGATTGGCTAATTGGTCAGTGCTGCAATGCCAATCGCCATTTTGGTCCATCGATATCGTCTAAGCTACGGGAGCGTCGGTCTAAACCAGTCGCATCAAGATTACCATGGAGCGTCATCGAACAAAAAGCGTTCCTCGCTTATATAAGCGTCTTTGGCCCTGCGTATCCAGTCAACTCATCAATCATACCCATCTTCGCGGATCTCTAAAAGCGCATGTTGTTGGGCTAGTTGATGAACATTTCGAAACATGCTTAAAAGCGCTAAAGAGACGAACTAGGAGAAGAAGACGAGAAGGGAGGCAGAAGACGAACACGGGTGCTCGTGTTTGTCGTCTCTCTTGCGCTCGTCTTTTTAACACTTTTAACCATTGTTCAGAAACGTTCACAGATCTCTAACAACGATATAGACCCTTTCCGAAATTCAGTCTGGCCACTTTGATCACTATCATCATCAGTGGAACAGCATCTGTGCCATACCAATGGCGGCCTTCTAGAGACTGATAAAAGAAGACGTTGAAGATGCTCCTAAGCGGATCTTGCAAGGCCTGTACATTCGGGGGTCAGTACGGCGCGACGTAGGAATGGAACACAAGAGCTACGTAAGCGTTTATTTCTAATAACTCAGATTCAGTCAATCTGTGTGCGGCACACAATCTGCTTTAAAGCACGTTGGTGTAATGAATTTTCTCGAGGCATCTGAGATGGGTGGATATTTGTTCTGAATGCAGGTTCTTGGTCACCGTCGAACTGAAAGTCATCAAGAAAGAACTCACTGAACAATGCCTCGAGTGCTGTTGACTCGCGAAAGTGACGGTGCCGATACAAATTCATTTCCGCCATTGATATGGCGAAACCTAAACTGGTTTACAAACCACCAGATGGCACTGAATTTCGGAAAGGGTCTATTGCGCGTTTCGTGTTTGGAGACGAGACTTATTTTTCGAGCCTCCAAGCACCGGCAGCGCATGTGGTGGTGGTACGAAGATGTGCGCTCGTTTCGCTGGTGTGTGACTAGCAAAATCTCGGTATACAGGAAACGTCTCTATAGGCTCCTTGCACATGACGTCATTTCCGATACCCTCCAGAGAAAAGGGGAAGAAGGAGTTCCCCTCTGATCAGGATCCTCCTTTGTGCTTCCCGGCTTTGCACAAGCGTCGCTGTTCTCCTCTCAGAAGATTGCAGAAGATTAACCTGTCACTCAAAATTCTTACAAAAGCAGCTTCCCTCTCCTCCTTTTACATGGTGTTCAAAAGTTTGCGATGTGACGTTAGTGCAAGGAGACTATAAAGCTACCCGTAATAAGGGAATTTAGATTGGCTCAAGAAGAACGGGGACAAGGAGAAATTGCTAATTCCATGAACCAAAAAGGCGACTATGCTGGAAGCTTTGGCGCTACTTTACCAAGATCCAGTGACACTAATTAGAACAAGACTCATTTATGACGCATATAGCTCCCGGGGCGCGCGCCGCCTTGGCTCAATTAGAGCCGCTAAATGAGCTGCGCTTAGAGTATCGGCACTCCGTTCCCCGCCATTGTTGTGGGCGCCGCCATTTTGGCTCGTATGCAGAGCAGACGCAACTGCCGATCGTCATGATTCAAAATTGTGACTTCCTCAGCATTAGATTCGGCGTTAGGAAGCTCATATAATATGGCTTTGCTCTGTCGCGAACTGTTTAAACATTTCAGGAGGGCGGAAAAGCGTTTCCTGTGATTTCAGATAAAGCTTCAGATAACTGGCAACCATGATTTTAAGACACAATATGGCCAAGTGTCGTTACTCTGAAGCGTAGCTTATTTAGTGGCACTAGGCTCAATGTTCGAGCCCATGCGCGTGACCAGGGCGTGCATCGCAACGCTCCACGACGCACAAAGAACACTACACATTGTTTTTTACGTCCTAGTGGAACTATCATAGAATTTCGTTATTGCTGTGCGTTTGGGGTGAGGGTCAAAATATTAATTGGAATAATTTTTGCTAAGCTAATACCAGCGCCGGAAGACAATATTTTGTTTTAGCTTAATTTCAGAGACAACCAATGCTACAAGCGAGAGCTCTGGGCTTTCAGTGTCTCTGCCAAGCACGAGTGCTCGTGCAATGCAAGCACTGGCATAACCATAGCCTCCTCTATACTGACAAAGCCTGGCAGATTGCCACGAGACGCGGCCGCCGAAATGGAAAAGGTAGAGCGACAGACTAGAGGCATATGTAACAGGCGCCCCACTGCGGCAAGACGCCGAAACACACTTCTCCCGAGCGATGAAATATCCGCTTGTGCTTCTAGCGTCTGTCGCGCTACCTCTTCGTTTCTCCTCAGGTTTGGAAACCATGTTTCGGTTCTTCGCCGCTGCAGAAGCTGTGCGCTGAATACAAGGTTCCTCAGAAATGCTCTGTGTTACCAGATCTTTGCGCTCCAAATCTGCTACTGGGCACTGTTTGACTCCGTCGACCAACTGCCAGACTTTGTGAATATAGAGGAGGCTATGTTCTAACAAATCGCGAAATCACGTGGCCGCTGTAAAGAGGAAAAAAGATCAAAGAATAGGGCGAGCGCAGAGGCCCTCTCTGGCAGCGCCAAACAAGGCCCCAGTGGTAAAACCAATCAACACGAACACGCTAGCCTAATTTCTTTTTGTTTTTGTTTTTTCTGAAAAGGATAACATTTTGCGTCGACCCTTCTCTTTTCCGCCCCTTGCTGATTTCTCCATGCGCCGGTTGCTTCCTTTCGTTTATCTCCGCTGCGCGTTGTCGTTGCAAGGTAAAGAGATGGGCTTTTGATTCATATTGAAATATATAAAAGCGCCAAAAACGACACGGACAAACAAGAGTTGATAGAACACAGGGCCCACTCGCAACTTTGAGTTTATTAAAAAAAACAACAACATAATATAAGCCGCTGGAGAACGCCTATTCGTCCCAACGATCGATGAAGCCCCTTGATAAAGTCAGTCTTTCCCTGAGGGGGCAAGGGAGGGTTGCTGATGCACTCAATTATTTTTGCCCTAATTTCAAAATTCTCGGGAACTTCTCGGCACACTTTTTCTTTTATATTTCGCTAGAATCTTACGCTTACAAGTTCTGCATTATGTTAAGATTTTAGCGAAGTACTAAAAACAAATGTGAAGAAAAATACGCGAGGGGCTTGAGTTTAGGGTTAAAGGAAATGAGTGCGTCAGGAAACCCTTCGTTGCCCTTTCAGGGAAAAAAGCTTGATTTTATCGAAGGATTTCATCAATTGTTGGGACGAATAAGCGTTCTACAACGGCGTATATTATGTCTTTTTGTTAAATGGAATTTAGTTGCCACTGCACTTTGTGCTGTATCCACTCTTCTCCGTCCGTAGCGTTTTTGGCGTTTTTATATATTTGAGGTGCGTTGCTGTTTTCCGGAAATATCACCGTCCGTAGTTTTGACGCAGGCTGAAGGGTTACTTTCAAGAGAGTGGCGAGTTTCTGTAGATCGTTTTCGCCGTCCCGCAATGCTCTTTGCCACCCGCTACGATAGCCGGAACTCTGAAGTCAAGCAGCGCACAGGCGCAGTAGCGGCATCTTCGTTGCGGAGGGCTTAGCGGAGGGCGAAACGCGGTATACGCGAAAGCTCCGCAATGTATATGCTCCCCCTTGCGGAGCAGAGCACAGCAATAATACTTCCAGGGTGACCATGTTGGATACAAGGCCGTACTGCGGGAAGCGACCATACCTTCTGCAAGAGCCCAGGATGCGCGAGCTAGGCGATCGTCCTCCGTGTCGTCTTCTTCTCAGACTTTGAAAACATGTTTTAAAACATCGCTCGCGTTATAAAACAACGCCATTATACTGTATACAGTGGTTACACGTAGTGTGAAAAGGAACCTTCCAGTCCGTTCTATTTTAGCGCAGGACGCATATTTCGCAAACGGAAAGCGAGAAACATGATAACCCCGAAACGACGCCTGCAAGGCCGCTTTCCCGCGCGAAGGACGGATCCAGCTCGATGCACCTGACCACTTCTCTGCCAATACGGAGTTGGCGGCGGAAGGAAACGGAACGTGGTACACTGGCTGTGCAAGCAGAGCCTATGCAGTTACTCTAGGTTACCCCGGAAGCGGCTCAGCGCTGCCATGTGGGTAACCGTTTGGCGCTGGTCCACGTCCCTTTCCCGGGGGCCGCAAGCTTTATGGTTCCGTCTTGGAACTGAGGAGCTATCAAGAAAAGACGAGGGAATGGCAGTGTTCAGGGCCACATGCCTCGCTGCCTTTCCTTGGGGCGTTTATTCGTGAATAAGCCTACAGGAAGATATTGTCGCCCGTTTGTTGGGACAGTACATATTTTGGGGGAATAGACATCGCTGGAAGGCCACGGCTCACGAACTCGAGGCAAGAAAGATTCACGCCGTCACGTTATCACGACGGTACCCTGCTTCGTTAATCCTTAAGCTAACCGTGCGGTGAGTGCTAGGAGCTCACCAGGACCAATCAACAACCTTTGTTTGATCACCTGATCCGTCCCTTCCTCTGCCCGTGGGTGTGAACGAGAGCGCGGTTACGTGGCGAAATATAAACGTGTCACTGTTCCAAGGCACATGTCGCTTCCACCGTACAGTCAGGTTAATGATGGACGGCTTGTAGGCTTCAAGGCGAAGGGCGTATCATCAGTGGGGTCAACCCATTTTAAAACTTCAGAGGACAGGACAAGCATATCCCCAGCCCTCTTATTTTTTCGTCAAGCAAGGTCAAACCGTAAGCTTAGACCATTGTCCACAACAAACGACCGCAATAAATAGTCAATTTAGAATGCCTCGTCCAAACCTCAGAACGTTTTTGTTCTTTTTTTTTTGTTTGCGTATTTTCGGCCTGGTAATGTAAAGGTGCTTTCTGTGGTCGGAAAAGCCGTAAATCAAGCAAAGCAGGTGCCGCTCGCGGTAATCCCCGCTGCCTTTCCTTGGGACCTGTCTTTGGGAATAAGCCAGCGAGAAGATATTACCGCCCGTTTCTTGGGAAAGTACACAATTTAGGAAGCTCGCGCCAATCACTTTCTCACCTGGCGACGCTTCTGCCTAGCAAATATCCAGCCCCAGTGTATGACAACACGCAATAACTTCTGCACTTCGGGTGTTTGAAAGAAGACTAATTGAGAGGAATGACCGGGGATACGTCAACTAGTGCTCTTGGGGGAGTAGGATTATATTGCCTCCAAGGCTGAAGGGAAAAGTTTTATGTGACGACTTCTTGTATGAACGAGCTGCCATGGCCCGACTTAACAGACTCGCACCGACTATTACTTCTGAGCCAGGAAGACGGAAACGCATTACCCTTTAAAATGAAACTTGTCAGATTTTGTTTTATACATAAAGGTGGTCCACGCAACAATATAAATAACTATAAGCCAATTTCTGTACCACCTTTATTTTCAAATATTCTAGAGCACGTAATCAACGTCAGGCCTTGAAAAAAATAACATAATTGTAAAGCAACAATATGGCTTTCGGGAAAACAAATTCACAAAAAAAGCCTTGTTATATATCACAGATAAGCTAATTAATAGTTTTGAAAATCAATTATATACAGTAGGATTTTTTCTAGATTTTCGCAAAGCATTTGATTCAAGTAAACATCATATTCTTCTAAAAAAGGCTGACGCACTATGGCATAAGAGACACAACTTGGAACCTAATTCATAGCTATATATCTGGACAATCACAATATCTAAAAATCAATCAGTATGAATTGCAACTAATGAAAATAAATTATGGTGTGCCTCAGGGGTCAATTCTGGGACCATTACATTTTCTTTTGTACATAAATGACATAGTGAACATTCCGCGAACTTCAGATATTATACTTTATGCATACGACACTAATGTGCTTTTGAATATTGAATATTGAATAGAATTGAATATTAACAAAAAAACAAAAGATGTTATTTTCAAGCCTGTGCATAAGCAACTCTGTAGCAACTTCTCGGTACAATTTAGGAACTCAGAATTAGAAAGAGTTTCCTCCCTGAAATTTTTAGGTGTCTCGTTTGAAGAAATTTTAAGCTGGACAGATCACATCAATCATATTCGCTCTAGCATATCCATATCTATTGGAATCTTGTATAAACTTAAACATCTCCTTCCCTGTTGGCTGAAGTGCCACCTCTACTACAGCATTGTACAATCTCATTTCATTATGGCTTACTAGTTTGGGGAACCACAACAAAAATAAATCTTGTCAGAGTGTTTCACCTATAAAAAAGTTGTTCGTTACATTGAAAATTCAGTTCTATATTTTGTAAAATAGCGAATATTAAATATCCATCAGCTCTTTATTTTAGAACTAGCGATGATAATATAGCGCCAGTACAGCGATGAATAAAAGGAACTTTCTGTGATCTATCACCCTAAAACAACACAACATAATTTAAGAAATGAAATATCCGCTCACCCCAAAATACGGACAAATTATGGCTTCCAAGCTCTAGCGTATAAAATATCACAGCTTTTGAACGAGCATCCAATTGTTTTTTAATTAATGAGGAATGCTACTTTCTCTGTTGCCTTCAAACGTAACATGAAACGTTATATTTTACAATAGGCAATAGCGTTTTGGTTATGCATGGGGTTGAATAGCGTATAATCAGCTCTGACCACCGCTATTTGTGTTAATTCGCTTGAAAGCTCCGAGCTCCTGCCATGATTGTACTTTGGTTCTGGTGTGGTTTACTACTTCACTATTATGTAGATGGATTGCTTCGTGCCTACTTCGCATAGTGACAGATTGTTTGAAAATATTCTTGTCGTTTTTACTTGTGTTCATTTCTCGTCTGTTTTGATTCTCTGCTGAGCAATCTGTAGGTGGGGCCTTGTCAGGTAAATCTGTTTACATTTTGCCCCTCCACCTGAGACTCAAGGAGTCAAAATTAAGATTATTATTATTATTATTATTATTATTATCAGACCAGCACAAACAAAAACAACTGAAGGAATTGATGAACAGTTTGTCTGTTTAGTATTGCTGCAGCATTGTTTTCTGTATTTATTGTTCTTCCTGGTGTATAATTCACATTTGAGTATGACTTGTGTGGTCTTGTGCAACAAGTCTTCTCTGACTTGAACAAAACCGTATTTGTATCATGTACATTTTTTTCTATGATTGGCACGTACACAGTGTGTTCGTGCTATGAAAAACTATTACATTATCCACAGGCTAATCAAATCGGACGTTCCTCTTTGCGAGCCGATTGTGTGGTACTTTATTTCGCATAGTTTTTGTGAAACCGGTCTGTGTGTGAGTGCGTGTGTTTTGTGACTCATCTACAGGACAAGCCTACTCTTCCTAGTAAAACATATAAAATAGCGCAACAGAAACAAGGACAAGAAGTAAACAGGACAGGCGCTAACTTTCAACTGGCTTCCAAGCTGTAGTTGAAAGTTAGCGCCTGTCCTGTTTACTTCTTGTCCTTGTTTCTGTTGCGCTATTTTATATGTTTTACTAAGATGAACCAACTAGCCCAACAACGTACCTTACTAAACTACTCTTCCTGACATTGCCTCTAAGGAGACTGACATTTCGAGTGACTTCTTATATTTTGTGCGCCCATGGGAATGCATGATATTCCTCTTCCTTTTATTTTACAGTGGTGGACTTGATCCTACAAGCCTCTGTGGCTTTGATCAGTCCTCTAACTGAAATGGCATATTTACACCACGGAATAAAACTATTATTATTATTATTATTATCATCATCATCTAAGAAACTCTACCGCTGAATGAAGAGTGAAACTGGCGGATTGACTGTTTTGAATCACATCTAGAGAAGCTATTAATCGAACATGATCAAAAATCGCGCATACTGAGACAACTATAAAAGAGGAAGGAACACAAAACACAGACAGGTGCTTACTCACAACTGTGGTGTAATATGTGAAGAAAGGAAAGATGAAGCAATATTCATTCATACAAGGGAACACCGGTACAAGGGGGTACAATTAAGTCACAATCAACTGATCGCAAAAAGGCAACTTCTTTTTCGCTTAAAGCAACCGACGGCTGACTAACGCAGCGATCGGTCAAACCCCAGATGCTAAACGCCTCGAGCACCTCGCGTGTCTGTTTTTCTATGAAGCGTCCAGTGATTGATGTTTTTTTTTTCAAAGATGATCAGTACGTACAGGTCCTACAATGTATCGAAAGGGGAGCTTCTACAGTTGATACTAAAGAAAAATTGTGTTCTCGCAGCCAGTCGCTCAGACACCGTCCAGTCTGTTCGACATTTACAGAAAATATCGCATAATTTACAAGTGGCAAGAAGGCATGGCGTGCCCGTACGACTATCAGCCCTCAAAATAATTGAGTTCTAAAGTTTGCGCCAAAGTGAAAAAAAATTATCACACGACACGTGCCACAAGAACATTTCGGGCCTTGGTTCCCTTCTCATCGGGCGTGGTATATTGCATTCTTTTTCCTGTAGACGATGTTATGTCGTAGAGACTACGTTTTCTGAATGACCGGCTGCGAGAACACAATCTTTCTTTAAAATCATTAGTAGGAGGTCACCTTTCGGTACATTGTAAGAACTGTACGCGCTCACCATCTTTAGAAAAGAAAAAAAAAAAAAAAACAACCTCAATCATTGAGCGCTTGAGAAAAAGAACACGCGAGGTTTTTGAGGCGTTTGCAATCTTTGATTTGACCGATCGCTACGTTAGTCAGCCGTTGGTTGCTTTAAGCGAAAAAGAAGTTGCCTTTCTGCGATCCTTTGACTGTGACCGAATTGTACTCCCCCTTGTGCCGGTGTCCACTGTCGCGGATGAATCTTCCTTCACCTAAAATACCAGAGCTGTAAGTACGCGCCTGTCTGTGTTCTGTGTTCCTTCATCTTTGGTCCCGGTCTTTTCGTGGGCCATTCTTCATCATGTTCAACGTTTACCAGCTCACCCAGCTAACCACTTCACTCAAGCTATTCATCATGGGTAACAATTATAGTGTGTGCGCCACCAAACCTGCTTTTCAGTATGGTTCACTTCGAGGCGTATAAGGTTGTTGCGGTGTAAACAGGAAGATCTTAATTTTGGTGCATATACTGTAAATGAAATGAGCACGAATTGCTGCTGCAAGATATTGAAAAGTAATGATTGAGCCATTTTATTACTCGTAGAAAGTAATTGTAATGTAAGGTGATTTACTACTTTTAGTCTGCGGTAATATGTAATGTAATTTAATTACATTTTTGAAGCTTTCAAAATGTAATTAGTAATATATATTAATTACTCTTTGAAAGTAATTTCACCATCTGTGACAATAGCATTCACCTTACTCATGGTAAACCAATATTCAGATGACAAAAAAAAAAATACGACTCAAGACTTTAAGCGTGATATACCAATATTCAAGTATGTCCTGGACTTCAGCTAGGCCAAGTGGCACGAGTCATAAGCTTTCAAAGCCCAAAGACACCTTGTTGGGTACGGGCGATGTAGCCGTTCCTTTCAAAAGACAACGTTATTCAATTTAGGCCAGCCGCGCGTTGCACCGTACTGTTGCGACGTTCAAAGCAGAGAGACTATGCCGTTTCGCGGCTCATATGACCCGAGACGAACGATGCCGATTTCGGGTATTCCGCCGACTATCGTTAACGTTCCCGTAAGTATCGTGAAAACAGAACCTAGAGAGAGAAGAACGCGAAAACATGAATAACGTGGTGGCGAGTGCAGACCTTTCGGTAGCCGCTTGTTCTGCCTAGGCGCGGCCCTGCCTATGATGAAAAGGATAGGGCGCCCTACGTTGACCGTCGAGCAGACTTGGGAAGTAATCCGTTACTTTTTTAAGTAATTTTATAATTGCCGGGCTACTTCTTTCCGGAAGTAATTGGTAATGTAATTTCGTTACATTATATTGGTAACGAATTACTTTAATTACTCGTTACTTTAAAAAATAGCATAATACAGAAACTGGAGCAATATGAGCAGAACATTCCGCGGCATAAAGAGAGCTAGTTCAACAAAATAGAACAAAAATCAGGAAGGGGAGTATAGCCGAAAAGAAAACACGATTGTTTGTATCGCCGGTCACTAGAACCACTAAAAAACGGGCAAGGCATCTACAAATAAAGGACAAAGATCAAGTAAGTCAACACCGAGTAGGCTCTCCGTCGCCTCCCATAGTCTTTTTTTTTTTCTCTCATGCAAGATAAAGCTTTTCCTGTTTGTTTGTTTTTTGTCTTTTACACCGTTTCACCCTTCCCAACTTTTTCGACGTCTCCTGCTACCTGCACGGTCATTAAACGTGGGTCCGTATCCCCTCGATTCGCGGGTTCTGACTGGCGTAACAGACGATGTAGCCTCGCGCTAGTGGGGCGAATTCGCTTTATCTTTGTTGTGCGCTACTTTATTCTAGCACGCTCTTGAGGGGAGGCACTCACTTGATCAACTGACATTTTAGCGAACGCCCACGTTTCACCGAATGGTAATTTAGCGAAGAGTCGGACGCCGCGATGCGGCGTGTTCGGGTGGTCCAAATGGGTTCACATTTTTGCAATGACCCACCCCAGACTGTCACCGCGAAGCGGCGTAACCTCAGCGCGGGAAGGGGGGGGGGGGGGGGGGTTTAACGCGCGTCCCTGTTATTTTGTTAAAATTATGTGTACACTGTTAGGCTCGCGTTTTTAAATTTAAATTTTTTTTACAAAATAGTTACACATAAAAGACACCAAGGACAGCACATTTTCCGACTTTGAACACACGATGAATCGCAGCGCTCGCCAACGGAATGTTGCGATTCTGCGCCAACGGTTTTCGAGAGATGCCGCGGAGTGTACTCTGGGCGCAACGGCTTCGCCGCCGTTCGAAGGGAAAAGGATTCGGGACGACGAAGTAGTCTTGCATCTTCAGTAAGCTAATGGTTCGTGTTTCCCCGCTCAATTTAGCATGAAAAAATCAACAAAATTAGTTTCACTGCTAGATTTAGCGGAAAAATTGACTCTACGTGACATACGTACCAATTCAATTTCTCGCTAAATTTAGCGGGGTGGTTACTCCGATGGCGACGCCGACACCGCTTAGCTCGGAAACGGGCGCTTAAGAGCTGCGATCTAAAATTTGATTAACTCGCTTTCCGCCCTTGTCCACTTCGTCATATTGTCAAACGTCAAACATACAACCAAATTTCATTTGTCGTTCAATCTTCAAAATACGCAATTGTTTAATTGGTCCAGATACCTCGAATAACTTCACTTTAAGGATGTTAACAATAGTTAACCAATTATATGAGACTCGTGCAAAATAGATCCATCAGCTAGTGTCTTGGCGAGTATTGGCTTCCTTTCTTTTAAACGCTTCCCTCTCTATCTGGCGAGTACATATAACAAGAATGTCTTGGTCTCCTTTCTTTTCAACACTTTCTCTCTCTCTCTGGTGAGTAGATACGGCTTATTGCTTCCACGACGGAAACAGGCCCATATATCACTCTCAGGGACTATATTTGCACGCGTATATGGCGATATCTGGCCGTATTTCCGCACTTATATGGCCACATCTAGCAGTATTTGCCCACTTATATGGCGGAATATGGCCGTACTGGCTCCCATATATTGCAGAATATGGCCATATTTGACTCCTTATATTATCATATGTAGCCGTATATAAAATACATCAGGGTCATATCTGACATTTTGGTACGGATACTTCTGTGGGAATGAATTCCCGAGGGAATGTCAATTCTGGATGTTTGGATTGGTTAGTGGCACCTCTGGCTTAAGGAAATAGAACCAAATCTGTACTTGAGACGAAACAACTTAAGATGTCTTTATAATGGTTCCAGAATTCCGAATGTCAAAATTATATTTCAGATCGACGCGCCAAGCAGCCGCAACAGCGCTTTCAAAATAGCACCGAAACCCCTCCTTCACATCGCTTTCGCTACGAGAACGGATTCATACGACGCATTATAAAGATATATCTACATTTCTGCGCATCCCACAAGTCTTACCCGAGTAGTCAACAGGGAGTTTTAGGAGATCGCATTCAAAGGGCCGCTACCGCTAAGGGCGCGCGCCTCTGAGCACGCATTGAAGTGGCAGCGTCATTTCCCGCTACACACTAAACATCGTAACACCCTTGTGGGTGTAAATGGCTTGTCCTATAACTAACGCCCATTTGGGTGTAGCGACGACGGCGTTATTGCGAACACCCTTAAATTAGGGTGTAATTCCGCTGTAACCCTTTTATTAGGGCACTATGACTGCGTAGTACGCCCTCTAAATTGGGTGTACCACCGCCAGAAAGGGAAATAAAAAAGGCGCGATTACTAACACCTATAAAGTAGGGCGTAATAACCCAAAAGAATGCACTAAAAATGACTGCAAATGCCTGGTTCACTTTTTATTTTTTAATCAAGGTTTTAACATGTTCTACACAATTTCTATAGACGATTGCAAGCAGGTTAATTGGCCGGAGCCATGTCTCTGCTTATGCGGGAAAGTGCGTGCAATTACAAGCGTGCCAAAGGGCAAAGCTACGTTCACGCGCACGTCATCAAACTTGGCGAAGGCAAGACTGAAAGAAATATTTCTCTTTTATCCTCGCAATTCCACCACGATTAAGACGCTTCTAAACCAGTGGCGGTCCGTGCGTGTAAGGTCATGAATATTTCCAATCGGATATTGTTTCATAACCCCTTCAAATTGTACAACCGAAGGCCCTAGTTCAATCTCCAACTGTACTTTTCTTGGGGCGTTTATGCTTCCTTGCACTGGTGACGTGGACAAAACTGACAAGCTTGCAAAGACGGTACGATCAGGAGTTGCTAGGGACTTAAGCGGCAGATCATGTTTGTAAACCGTAACGTGGTCTATTGAAACGGAAGCAGGGAGGCTATGTTCGACAAATGTTTCGTTACTCCTAAAAATAAACGGAAGTGGCGGAAGTGACGATATCGCGTTGGATGGGTTATAGGTTAAAATGACGAAAGTTGCATAGTTTCGCCATTTGACCTTCTAACCAATCAAACGCAATATCGTCGCTTCCGTCACTTTCGTGTCTTTTTTGGAGAAATGAAACATTTGTCGAACATAGCCGCCATGGACTACTATCAAAAGCATGCTTGCAGAGTAGTTATAAATAAAACAGTGATCTCATGTAATCCTTGATAAATGCATAATCCGATTCGGGCAGCACAGAACTATCCACAAACACAATGTCGAGGATGAAGGCGGTCACTCACATTCAGCGGAAGTTTCGCGGTCGCCGATGAGCACTTCTCTGTCGTGATAGATGCGTAATCCGATTCGGGCAGAACAAAACAACGCAAACACAATGCCGAGGTTGAAGGCAGTCGATCACATTCAACGGAAGTCTCGCGGCCGCCGATGAGCAGCTCTTTGTCCGAAACGCGTCCAACAAATACAGCACAATAATTCCATAGATTCCGACGAAATAAACGACCCTTTCCAAAAAGTTGCCATGAATGTATTCCGGCCGTTCACAACGAAAAACAGGAATACACTGACGGGCGCCCCCCTTTTTGTAAACCGGACCTACGTGGCCCCTACAACTCACCATAACTTGGCATACGGCAAAGACTACGGCCCCAGTAGCCCATCAGCGCCTCAGAGCCAGTCACGTGACAAATTTTCGTCCAAGCGTACTTGTCCTACGGAGAGCTGTCACGTGTTTCGCGCCACCCCTCTGATTGCTAGAAGCGGCCTTCGCACTCGCTCACAGCAACACGAAGACACAAAAGAAGGTTTGGAGGCTTATCAGAAGACGAGGTCAAAGGGGGTCGGACAAAGCCGCTAATCTCCCTCTGCTGCTTTGTATTGCCACCTGACCTGCCCAGGGAAGGTCGCGAAATCGGACTCGTCAGGACTTGCTTTCGTAGTACAACCTTCAGCGTCTCAAACTGCCACTCATGTAGACGCGCATGCTCTGGTGCGGACCGCGAGGTCACAAGATAAATACGAAAAACAATTTTGAACGCCGTCGAAGACGGGGTTTCACGTGTACCAAAAAAAAAACCTGAAAAAAAAAAGCGTCGGGAAGCTAGATATTTTGGTGTAATTACGCAGAGATAAGAGTCGCGTCCCTGGGGGTGTCATTAATCCGGCACTTTCGATTGTCTTGCGACCAGAGTGTCGAACCGAAATTTTTATCGGTTCGGTTCCGGTTTGGGTTCACGGCTTTCGGTTCGGTTCCGGTTCAGTTCCAGGGAGCAAGAAATAAGGGTTCAAACCGGTGCGAACCGGTTCGAACCGGTTTGAACCGCTAAATTGAAAATACATTTTCCGCGTTGCTCTCTCGATATACACTATCTACGCCTTACAACGATAAACTATATAATTTCTTCGATCGTCTGTGGAATTTACTTTTGTTTTTAGGTACCAAAATTATGAAATTCAGTTATTTAATTTCGACGCAAGAGCAGAAGAAAATCTACATTAACGTACAGAACGTCGTGTTCATACGACTCAACACGCCTTTGTTTACAAGTCACATATAATTTACCTCAATCCAAATGTTTAAGTACAGCAGTAAAGAGTTGAGCTTGTTGGCCCATACCTGTAAATAGATCAGCTTGAAATTTAGAACTTTACTGTATTTTCTTCTCCTTTCTTCATGTTAAAGTAAAATTCTAAAGTTCAAGTTATCGATTTACACGGTATGAAATGTCGCGAAGTGGGGTAGGTCAGCTAAAATACCCTTGATTGGCACAACTTTGTGTCGCAGTATTAAAAGTGAAATCGTGATTGTGTCCTTGAACTAAGAAATTAATTACAACACATAAAATTATAAAATGAGTACCTCGTTGCCATACATATCATGAAATATGGTTAACGAAATGCGCTTCACAATATATATGTAATGATAACGACACAACTGAGCTAAAAGCAACGAAATTTTCAAAATGTCACAAAAGTTTTAAGGTTATTCTTTTCAGTCTATTTTTATAGAAACACAAAGTGTAAAATCAAAATGCTTGTTGTTCAAACCAAACATTGTTTAAACTGAGAACCGCATGCATGCGACTAATCATGCAGCAAGGAGTAATCGCAATCGCTCACTCTAATCTATACGCACCTTCGCACTCAGATCGAATCTGGCCCCCAAGATAGCGCTTGCTCAAGTAAACATTTTCTTATACAGGATAAGCCGGCATAGCCTGCCTGATGAGGTTTCCTCTTGTCAAGATGTTGGTCCATTTAATTTGCAAATGAGCATTACACTTGCTAATTGATGATTTCAACGCGTCAGCGTTAAGGAGCTAATGTCGTAAAAAAGCCGATGTCGCTGGCGTGACTGCAAAATCCTGATTGGTCGATAGGGTCATGACGTCAGAGCTACATGCCCTCCCGCAAGTATTTCAAACAACACACAATGCTCACATGAAACGAGACATCATGCATGGAATGAGAGTGATTAAAACATGGCATGTAATGCGAATTAAAGGTCGCCGTATGTTTGAAATTATTTTACTTTTTAAAGTAATTCCTCCTCCTTAAAGAAAAAAAATTCAGAATTTTAGGCCGGATTTAAACCAAGACCTCTCGGTATCGGGTCAGACGCTTTTGACTAGGCCACGCGAAGCACGCATGCGCGGCAAATGAGAATGCGATGCAAACGAGGCCCGTTAACGCTATCGCGTTCCACTTTTAAAGGCGAAGCTTGAGCGTCCTCCAAGATTATTTTGTTTTTTAAGTGAAACGAAGATTTTACGTTCTACTCGACATGTCAGAGAGTTAGTTGGACACTTTCTGACGGTTTGCGTGAGTAATCGTCATAGTTCCGCCGCGCGCCCTTGTTTACTTTGTTTTTGTCCGGCCCACAGACACATAAAAGTAATGTTAACCGCATAAAAGAGTCAATAACATACTTCTACATGTTTGAGAAGTTATATGTGTGAGGAACACATAGTTACTTAAATTAACTTAAAAATCAGAAATATGTATAAGGTTGTCCCATATCACTTACAACGCGCCTGTCGAGGAGAAAAACGCCGGAAAAAATTGGCAAAACACATTTCAGATAATTTGGGAGGCATTGCTTTAGGGTGGTCGGCCCTTTATTTATGTTGTCAAATATTCAGTTAGTAATTAAATATATTTTTATAATGATCAATAAATTTTACTTTATAAAGTTCACATGACCGCATGAGACCGACGCGGAAGGACGATACTCGAAACTACGCGAGCTGTGGAGTCTGCGTAAAAGTGTTTTTCTGTTTGACTGATTGGCAATGTTAAACATCGGGTTGCAGGGTACGCCAAAAAGGACTCCGTGCTCACATGATAGATTGGAAGTCAGATACACGAAATGTGCAAAAAGAAGGAGATAATTCATGTTATTTTTCTAAATAACCCCTTCCAGACGCCTGACTTCAAAAAGAGATGCGTAAAGATGCACACAATGAAATTCATAATTTTACATAAAAAGGGTCAAGGACAAACAAAGATTCTTAAAATCTCAGTATAAATCGCATTTAATCAGCTTGCATCAGCTCGAAACTTCGCGAAATACTGCCTCGGGAGACTAATGTTATATCAGGTTTTACCTGCACTTGTTTTGGGCACTTTACAAAACGTTGCTTGAATAGTCATGCGCTCTAACATTTCTCTAGGCTGCCATATATCATCGCGAGACTACTATAAATACTGCACAACTTTTACAATTAGAACATCTATTGCTAGTGTTGCGAACATCAGATTTTACCATCAATCTGAGCTGTTTAACATGGTATGCGCGTGACGTCATAACACTATAGGCTGGTGGTTATTGTGATTTCTTCTTGCTGAGAAAATCGAATTCGATGGTGCAAAATACATGCTGCAGGTGGTTCAAGCTCAGTGAAAGCCAAGTATATGAAAGGCGCGTATTATTATTTTTAGTGCATCGTCGTGAGAAACAGCGCGAGCGTCTGGCACCACAAAAACGTGTTTTTTGCCAAGAGCGTTTTTGCAAAAAAGTAGTTTCCGGAACCACGCTTTTTGGTGTGCGCCGAAGTCGCGGGGATTAGGAACCTTTACAACACAGTATATTTTTAAAACTAACCCCCTCCCCCCCCAAACGCACGCACGCACTCACGCACAAACACACACACACAATTCTTTTTACAGCGAAGCTGTTAAGGGATAGTTTCCCCAGTATCGTGTCCGTCAGCAAACAAATGATGACATTAAACTCTGGACAGCTACCGCCATCTATAAGTGACGACGGCAACCAGACAACCGACTTGCCAATTATCTGGTTGCCGCCGTCGGGCATAGATTGCGTTAACCTCTCCAGTTGTTCTACTCTGTCTTGCCAAATTGCCGCCGGCCATTACTTCATTCCCACCATAGCACATCTTTGATGGTCTTCCTTCATCACCAGAGTAGAAAGGCTGAAAGTATTCCTTAGGGATATCCTCCTCCGTTTGTGTGTGCTAATTCGACACTTTTATTGGTCATCTATTAACAGCAACCCTTCATTGCTTTTACTTTGCACCCCGTGAAGTATAAAGGGGTCATAAAACGATATTGGGTTAGAATTTTCATGCCTTTGCGGAGGTGCACTTGTCCTAGTCTGGCCCAAGTTTACTCGCACAGGCCGCCACTGATTCAGAAGCTTTTTTGTCGCGGTGAAGTTGCGAAGATAAAATGAGACTATTTATTTCAGTCTTGCCTTCGCAAAGATTGATGTCGTAATCGTGGGATCGAAACCACCCGCCTGACGACAGTCGAGCGCGGCTCATGGATTGGACACGAAAACTGCATGAGCACTCGACTTCGCCTGATGACAATCAATGCCTCGTCGGACACTCGAGTAGTGGCTCGTGTCCAACCACTCCGGTGACGAGAATAGCCGAACTCTAGCAATGCCTGGAGCTCCCCCCCCCCCCCCCCCCCCCCCCCCGGCACGCGTTTTTTTCCTTTAAAACCCCCAGCGCGGCGGTATGATTAACGTTGGCGGCATAAGACAGGCACCAGGCCACGTGGCCGCTTCTGGTTCCGAGTTGGGGGGATGAAGGATGCTCATATTTCTCTAATTTTTGGGCGACTGCCATTGCCTAGAAAAACGAACAAAGCCAAGTTCAATCAGTTATTAACGTTAGGGAGTGATTTTGAGTAGTATTTAGTGACGCATATAAATCTTTTTGTAGCTCCTTTAAGCAAAATACAGAGGGGGTCGAAACTTGGGAAATAACTTGAGAACGACGCTCATGTGAGACTTACAGCGACTGCCGACGTTCGGCTGTCCCTCAGAGGTCACCGAAATCTTTTTTTTTTATGCAGTCCTTCTGTACACTCATGCAGTTCTATGTAACGTCACATTAATAAGTCGCATTTAGTAATTTCAATACTTCTATTCTCGGGGACATCTTTCGGACGCAGTATGCAACAACGAAAAAATGTTTCGGTGCCTCAATGACGTAAAATTGGTCTTGCAACATTTTTTTTTCTACTTTCAATAAAGACTGTTAAGAAGTAACCCCTGACGTTGATAGCTTGCGAAAACATCCATTAGTTTTCCCCTCCGCGCAATAGCAGATGCAGAAAAAATAAAGGAAAGAGACAGCTGTCGATCCCCTCCTCAACTCGCAATTTGAACAAGCAGCCACGTGATCTGACGCTAATTACACATATATATAGATGATACCTTCAGTGATCACTATAGTCATGCCTTAGGCGGCTAGGGTTTGGAAAGCAAAAGCTTGGGCTGAGTTTCAGATATTGTTAGAGCCGGGCTATTATCATATTTAATTGACATGATCCGTTACCCGAATGTTTGGCGATGCTGATTGTCATGAACCCGAGCACTCGACTCGGGGGTATGAAAATCGCTTACGTCACCGTGTCACGTGACTCTCGGTGCGAAATCGTGATGTCATGTTACGTCACGCTGTCAACAAGGTTCAGGAAGTCACATTTAGTGACTTCCTTAAATTAAATCGAGTTGACGCGGTCAGTCACGTGACGTCACGGGGTCACGTGACATTACTTGACAACATGTATTGACACCATGACGTCACGTAACAACTTGACACATGGTTAATCATAATGCCATTACAAAAGCGCCACGAAAACCCACAATTTACCATACATTGCAATTCTGTAAACGACGATTTGATCAACACATTTTTTCATTCCCATACGTTCATTGAGTGATACTAACAAAAAAGAAAAAAGAAATGACCTTGAACCGTTTTGAACCGGTTACCGTTATATTTTTTTTCGGTTCGGTTCCGGTTCAGTTCCAAGATGGCGGAGAAGATTTCGGTTCGGTTCAGTTCCGGTTCGGCTAAAAATAACGGTTTTGTTCCGGTTTTCGGTTCGGTTCGGTTCCGGTTCGACACCCTGCTTGCGACATTGTTTCTTCAGAGCAACACTCCAAAATAAAGCCTCAGTGAAGGTGCTATAAGTAGTGCGAAACCCAGTCAGGTGAGTTTGTAATATCCGAAATGAGGGCGCCACAGTTTGTTCAAGTCTTCAGCTTAAAAATTCTTTCTCAGGCTAAAAGTAAGCAGATTTTATTTCGCTTAATATTGCTTTGTTTTGTTTTTTAACTTCGGATTTTAGGCAGTCAAGAAATAGAAATACCTCGCCGGTATAGCCGATTCACGCAGGACACTCTTGACAGTCAACCAAAAACGGCGCCACGTACGGTATGTCAGGAGAGCGTCGGTGCGACCCATCCCATTTTTCACAGATATTGGCTAGACCAAAATAATATCGGCACAATCTTTCCGATTTAATTCCATAACAGTGAAATACTGTGTGCTGCCTAGGTTGTATAATTAGATGTCTTCGTTCGTTTTTTTTTTTTTTGTTTTTTGCGAGCGGAGATGATTTTTTTTTTTTCAAATCAAGGTTGAACCGATAAAACTGATGCACGCGCGAAACGTAATTTTAGGCTCGTGTCGAACGAAGAGTTTAACAGGAGTTGCAAAAACTATTCTCTAGCACTTCCTAATCATACGCGGCTCCATGTGGCGATTAATTATACTCGATGTTTGTACCGCCGTACATCAACAACAGTTTCACCAAAGCAATAAATATGAACAGCTATGAAATCATGGGTGTATTTGACAGCATCACCATCACGCCCCTTTCACACCGTGTGGAGGAAGGGCGTAAAATTCGCCCATACACCCTTTTTTCACGATTTCAGACACCATCGCTGCAAGTGGGGCGTAAAGAGGGGGTGTAAAGGGTGTAAAACGTCAGCACACCCTTTTTACACCCACCGATATCCAGAAATCGTGCAAAAGGCGTGTAAAAGGGTGTTTTTCCTACCCTACACTCTTCTTACACCCTTTTTACATGATTATGGGTGTTACAATGTTTAGTGTGTACAAATAGCGTGGCCTGAATACACAATCTACAAATACTCTCTAATGGCGCTGCAAGCGTTCTCTCATGAGCGTCACGCGCAAGGCAAGCTGAAACTTTCGGGTATGACGTCACACCCAAGGGTTCGTTTTACGATTTTTTTTTTCGCGTCTCCTTAGGCGTTTGGCTTTAATTGTCGTTATATCAAAATTATCGGGAAAAAAATACGACTAATTTTACCCCTAACTCTTTTTTTAGAACCTCTTCAGCTTCGCTTTAAATCTTGCACTGTTTCAATCATTTATAACGAGCCGCACAAGAGCCATTGGAAAGCCAAAGTTAATTGCTTTGTCACTAACATCCTACAATAAAATCTGTTTGGGCGCCAGTTAAGCCCCTTGGTATTGAGAAACTTGGGACAAGTTAAGTGTTTTTGAGGCGCGCTGCTTGGACAGCGACGCTTAAAAGTGGCACCTGGCTCTGGAAAGTAAGAAAGTAGAAAACGCGCAAAATATTTCAGCGTGTGGTTTCGTAATTACCACTGCGAAGGAAAATCGTTTCCCGGAGCATGACATATATGTACTGTTTTTTTTGTTTTTTTTCTTAGAGGCCGAAATTTGATTCGTGCAATGTTCAATGTTTTAGCATCTTTGATGTTAGAAGAGCTCTCTTTATATTAGTCATAACAACATGCACTAAACACGTGCGAAAGGTGAAGACACATAGAAAGACAAAACACAGCGCCGACTATCAACTCAAGTTTCTTCCTACACTTCTATGTGTGAAGCAGGACAAAAGAGTACATAAAAAGAAAAAAAAAATAACTGAAAACCTTCGCCTATTACAGTGACTACTTCCTCAGGTTCATAGCTAATAGTTCATATATTATAGTTACAACGAAAGTTTTTTGTAAAGTATAATTGTTGTGTCATCATGTCCGAATCGAATGTCATGTGTCGGTTAACTGTGACGTCACTCTTTAACCTATAGATAGCGCGGCTGCTATCAGTATAAAAGCAGCCATGAGTGTGCCTACGGGTTTGTTGTATTCTTGGCATCATCGAATAAACATGCAAGCTGCAGAAACTGAGTACTTCCCTAGAGGCTAAAACAATAATAGATAACGAAAATAGTAAAACATAAAACATGCACTTGTCCGTGTTTGTTCCTTTCTGTGTTTTATTCTTTCTGTCATCTAGCATAGTTCTTTGGAAGATAAGGCGCACGTTCTTCTCGGCCTCTATAATTTTTCTGACGAGAGCGTCGCCTTCCGTGTCGTTGTTTGCTAAAGAACTATACTACTTGGTAAAGAATTCAGTGTAATGAGCAAAGCTCTTCAGATTTTTTTTTCTCCTCGTTTTCTATATACCTTGGTCCTGCCTCATACAAAGAAGTAGAAGAAACTTGAGTTGATAGACAGCGCAGTAGTTGCCGTTCTGTATGTCCTGTCTGAAACCCCTCCATATGTTTCCGCTTGTCCTCCAAGAAACGCCAAAGGCGACGGTGCACAATGCCCGCATCTCGATCGGCCCTTGGAAACAAACAGCGGCGCGGCACTGAAATGAGTGACCCTTGCAAGCGAATGGCTGTGAAGCAATCGCACGTGGTATTTGTCGGGCGCGTTTCCCCAACAATGGTTGGCGGTACTTGAAATTGCGATTTTTATCGAGGAAATTTTGTCTTCTTTTTTTGTCTGTGTTTATTAGGCGCTGTTGGTACTTGTATGAACTCTCACTGAGTCGCCCAAGCTTTTATTTCTTCGTTTAGTTGTGTCGTCGAGGGTATTTGTAGAGAATATGATCTTTCTTTTTTCTGCAGGCCTGTAACATCGCTTTTTTGAACAAGCCGTTCAGTCAGAACTAAAAGAAAGAACTTATCTAATACCTTAGTGAGTCATAATTCAAATAAACACTATATTTAAAGTTTTATTCAAAATTATGTCGACAAAAAACAAATTTGTTTTTCTTTAGTCAACTTTTGTTTGCCTCAGCATATCCAAGCTATAACTAAAAATATTATTTCAAACGCTAAAATCAACTAGAACGTTTAAGGTGATATTAACAATGTCATCTGCTATTGTTTAATAAATATAGTGAAGCTACGTTTATCTTCAGTACCGTTCCTCGTGTCAAAGAGTGTTTAAAAGGATCGCGAAATATTTTTTTGAACTTCTGAGCTAGATATTTATTTAGAATGCTCGTTCTTCATCGCGTAACCCACGTCCATTTGTTTCATCGCCCGGATTCGTTTACAAGTGTAAAAAAAGTTTTAGGTTTCCCACAAAACTTCTTTATCGGTTCCACGAATAGGTCATAATCCGGTACCGGTAACGAATCTTCGTTTTTTGTGCAAGATGGCGATATAAACCGGACTCTACGAGCGAGGCAAGTGCGTCAGATATCGCTCCAACAGCAGCGCCATAATGTCTTCACGCACGCAAGTGAACGGGTGACATCTGACGTCAACAATTATCCTTATATAATTGTAAGATGGTCGACCTCATTGACCTCAAGCCGCTCTACCGTCATCCAATGCAACACAATGGGCTTTTAGGGTCCCAGCCGTGCGCTGCCCCTTTATGTCGTTTGTGCTAGCGTATGTGGTGCTACAAGAGAACCTTTGTGAGGGAAGTGTTTGTAAATTGGATCGGTCAAGGGGCGTCCCGTTGTGATCGTCAAAGAACAGGCTGAACATATCTTCTCGCTTTGACCGGAAAAATGCCAATCCGCTGGCAGAAAAGAGACCAAAACGCTAGAAGTATAAGAGAAACAAATCGTGTTTGCATACTCGATTATCGGGATGTCACGTTACTACCGAGGAAGACAGTGGTAAAGGAAAATCGATGAAAGACTTACGAACACCGGTCGTGTAAAATACCGAGATATTTGCGTCCTATGGGGTGGGTGTGGTTGACCTGCAAAAACAAACGGCTCGAAAACGAGCGTGCTGATATCCGAGAGGTCACGCACGCCTCCCTCCTTTCTACTGATTTCGCCAAGTTCCGGTTTCAAATCCTATTGGGGTTATGCTTCGAGAAACCCAGGGGCAGGTGAAGGCGAGTGCGCGCGGTGACGTTAAAACCCCAAGCTCCGGTTTGAATGAATGGTGGGTAGAACTAAAGCTGGCTGCCCTTGTGTCCACGCCACTCGTCGAACGCTTTAGAACGCGGAAGACCGGCGTCTAGCGTCTGGCTTTCGCATTCAAGCGCGTTCGACGAGTGCAGTGGAGACAAGGTTGCCAGCTCTAGGTCAACCCGCTAATGCCTCCAATCAGAGCTCGGGGTTCTCACGTCCCCTCTTGTTTCCTCCTCTCTCTAATTATTGGCGCATAACCATAAAATAAATTATATGAATAGGACTTGATCTATGGTTGCTCTGTAGAGAAATTCAGATGCGCGACAATCGATGTCCGATTTCGAGGCAGTGGGGAGCCCGAGACGAACAATTGGGAATCTTGAGGTCCATCTAGCGTCGGTATCTTGTGCACGCAGTGAAAACTCGATTGATCGATGAAATAGTTCCACAAGTCTATTGAATATGGGGTGATGTGAGGCTGTACGAAGTCTTGAAGAGTCCGGTATAGCCATAAGTTATAGGAATAGAGCAGACTCAAAATAACGACTAGGATCTTTAATAAGGCATTTAGGTACGCCAAATAGGGATATCGAACCCTTCATGAGAACTTGGGCGACTTCTGTCTCTGCACGAATATCCTCGATCGGGATTGCTTCGACCCAACGCCAAGTCTGTTAATGCAGGGAGGCAAGTAGTCACAACCGTGTGATGTTGCTGATGGCCGGATGAAATCCAGGTGGGTGCGATGAAGTCGGAGATCAGGTGTGATACAGGAGGAAAAGGCGAAGGTGTATGTTGAGCGACCTTGGAGCATTGGTCCTGGAGGCAAGCACGTGGTTCCTCCCTGACGTCGCATACTTGACCCGATAAATCTATGAGGTATTAGTCGTTGTGTTTCGCATATCCTGTCCGTTGTACAGCTAGTAAACAAATAATCGATTGCAAGTTACGGAGGACAATCCCTGACGCTCAACATAGGGCTCCACAGAACATTTCTATAAATCTTTCTAGTTGCGGTTGTTTGATGCCCCATCGCGACAGCGGATATTCTTCGACGCCTCAAATTTCTCGTCATAATCACAGCAAATGTCATTAGGAGTAGAATGTTACTTCGGGACGAATATCGTCGGAGAAAAACAAGCAGAAGCCTGAGCTCGTGTGTTTTGTTTTGCACTATAATATCTGTCTTGAAAGAAACACTAAAGCGATTTTCCTCGCTTCGTTCTCAAAACTCAATATATGAAATTCAAGCGTCCTAAAAAACACGGAAATTGCGGCTATGTATCGCCTATTCGAATAGTGAAAAAGTGATAAAACAACAGCGACACTCAACGCTGTCACAAAACGATAGACGGCGCTACCGAACATTGCGGAATGTGGTCGAACCGCGGTCGGCACTTGCCAGCCACTCTCAAGGGATGGGTTCCCCGCGTAAACGAGAGAGAGTGGGCGGCCGCTCGTCCACGCTGGAGCCCATACCTCGCGAGTGGCTGACAAGTGCCGTCCGTCCTTCGACAACAATCATCAAGGTTCTGTGGTGACATCTGTCGTCCTGCGACAACGGTAAGTGTCGCAATCTTTGATGCCTTTTTAATATGAAAATCGGCGGGGTATGAGTGTAATGTCCAAATTTTAAGGATGCTTAGCGCTCGTAGATTTATTGACGATAATAAAACGAGGATGTCAGAATGCACGTTGGTGCCCCTTTAAGCACGCTAGAAGTTCTTTTTAAATATATGAGCGAACCAGTCATCTGCATCTGCAGCAAATAACGTTAAAAAAGTTTCTATAGCAATTGTGGGCTCCTTAAAGCCTCGAACGGTGAACTTCACGAAGTATCTGGCAAACAACCAACAAATGTCGCCCGGCTGCAATTTGGCTGCGTGTCCGGTGCGACAGCAGTTAATCTGACAACACGCGCTAAATGAACGCCGCGGGTCAAAATCTGCGGCTTCCGTTCGGAGCTTATTCGCTGTACGCAGATCGGTCGGATCGCTTCGTTTACACTTGCATCTTAGGACGCAAATAGCGATCTAGAATACAAGAGGAGTGTTTCGCAGCTTTCGCCTTATTTGGTCATTTGACTTTAAAGCACGGCGTTATTTTGTTTATAAGGAATATTGCACGCGCTTTACTCCTCTCTAAAATGAGTTAACTGCGTCTGTCCCATTTTAGAGCGCAGCTCTTAGGCGCCCGTTGCCGTGTTTGTTGAGCGGCGTCACCAGCAGCGTCGGCGTCGCCGTCCCAGAATGCAACGCGCGCGGTTACGCCGTCGGCGTCGCCGTCGTCGTCGCCTTCGGCGTAACCGCGCTGGTTGCATGATAGAACCCTGCGCTAGATTTAGCGGAAAACTTTCCTCGCTAAATTTAGCGGAAAAACCTACCCCGGCAAATTTATCGGAAAAATGTTCCCGCTATATTTAGCGGGAAACTTAACCCACTTTATTTAACTGGAACATTTTCGGTGAATTTCCTGCCAAATTGAGCGGGAAATTTAGCGAAAAGTTTTCGTTAAATGGGAGTTGAGCAGAAGGGGAGGAGGGAAGGGTACGGATGTGGAGGAGAGGCATACGCTCCCATCCGTACCCTCCCCTCCTCCTCAAGAGCTGCGTTCTAATTTTGAGTGATATTATTGCTGGATTTGTTTTTTATCAGCTCCGGCAATTTACCTTCGAGACTCACGTCGAGACATTTAATCACGTGTTGTTGTTCTACTGTGTGCTGCTCTTCTATTCTGTGTATTGCGAGAGACTCTGTAAACTCTTTCCTATTATGTTCCCATGACGAACTGATCGTATTTTGGAGCGTTCAGAAACATAAACTCGGTGAGCTAGTCAGCATCGAGCCAGCTGATATCCATCGATAGTTACTTACAGGTATGGGAACGGCAGGGCGTGTCTCTCGAACGTCCGGCTTCCAGGACGTGCTTCTTGTCTTCCCCTGTGCTTTGGCTTCGAGCTCGAGGGCCATGAGACGCCGATGCGTTGTCGTAGACAGGAAGCTCGCGTTAGAGTCAGGACAACTAAAGCTCCTCCCTACCCTTTTCAACTTGTCAGTGACTCTAGAAACCGAAAATAAAAGCTTGTTCCTGAAAATAAAATCTACTAAAAAAATGCACACCTGCGACCCCTTAGCTATGATACCACCCGAAAGAAAACAAATATCAAGTAAAATGTTGGCAGGGAGGCCAATATGTAGCAGGTTTATCAGCAGACTCAACAATTTTAAGTGGTCCAAGAATAATCTGGGTTGTCTTATACAAACATCATATTGTCGAAACACACCGTATTTTCGGTGCTGTGCGCCGTGAATTGAAATATAGCTAATTAGAAAATTATGAAAGGCGGTAAGAAGAGTACAATGCCATTTATGTGCCTTCGCACTGAGAAAGTATGATAGACAAACGTTGGCCAAACTTAGAATTGTTTTGTGCTTGCGATTATAATGAACAAAAGCATTTTATGCATCATGCGATTTCTTTCTCTAACGAAATACCCAGCATATTATTTCAATATCTCGATTATGGCAATGGAGATCTAACTGGAAGTGTTTCAGGAAACCTGAAATATCAGATTGCAGAGAAAGGAATAAAATTAAAAAAAAGTATGATATCCAGATATAATCCAGAGAGATTTCCAGTTCCATAATCCAGATAGCGAAAAGTTATACTGGGTTTTTCCGTAGGGTCATCATGTATTATGGGATATGGGTCTTATGGGCACATATGTTCGTTTTCAATATGGTATGTTTGACCTGAAAGAGAGTCCTCACACAGCGTCTCTGCATTTTTTCGTTCTAGGTCAAGACCCTCAAGATGACAGTGGTAGTGTTTGGCGCATTCCTCGTCACCAACGTGCCATACATGGTCCAAGAAATGATCCTGGCTTTTGGGAACCCGGGAATCCTGGACCACAACGTGGTGGCGCTATTCGGCGTCATCTCCGCCTCCAACAGCGCTATCAATCCGTACATCTATCTTTTCTTCCAGCGATCGAAGCGACAGTGTGGAGGATTCTGCAGTGCCCTACTCAAAGACGCCAAGACCTGGTTTTCATGTCGTCGTCTCAGCAACCTCTGCAATTCGCGGTCGCCGAGCTCTCCTACCACGATGACGTCACTGAACCATAATGGAAACTACGCTATGACCAGCTTGAACACAGGAACGCAGGTTGAAATCCGGAGTCCAAACAAATTTGATGTGTGATCTCTTCTGCTGGGAATATTTGAATAAATGTAAAGTCTCGGAGTTTTCGGTTTAAGTTTTAATGATAAAACCCTTCCGCTAAGGGTTACAGACGATGAGGTTGCCGACACCTTTGATATATTTATTACAAAATTTACTTTTCGGCTGGGTTGTTGCTGCAATGTGGGGACCACCACGTCCCCTAGTTGGTCACATATCACAAAACTCAATAAAGCGCAAAGAACAAGTAGTAGGACAAGGAAAAATGGTAGACGCTACGCTCAAGTTGCGTCTTAATGCATTAGTAGTGTAAGACAAGGTCAAAGTGAAAAATGCGATAAATAAACAGATAGATTTATATAATTATCACTTAAAACGAAGTGTGAAAGAATATTGTTTTCGAAAATTATATATATTAAAAATAACATGAATTAGTCAAGAACCTTTTAATAATTAATCAATAAACATTCTTCTATAAAAATTCTAGTATTATAAAAGTGATTAAAGCATCATCTTCTGTTGAATTTATAAGATTTACAAACAATTCGTACTTCAAACATTCTATCAAATTAATAATTATACACGATGTTGCGACAGGGTAAGCGCGTCTATAATAATAGTGACACTACTAATACTAAAAACTAATAATTATAATAACAATATTATTCTTTACTTTATGTGTTCCAAAACAACCACGCAGGTCTTCACATTGGTGCACACGAGATGATGAAAAGAAGAAAAACATCACGCGCGCAGCATCAAATGTACAGATTAACTTGGCTACAAATAGTGGGCACACTTCACAGAAAATGTTGTGCAGTTTCAACTCTCAACAAGACTCCAAGTCCCGGCGAAAAAAACTGAGGAATCCGTGAAAATGTCCAGGCTACAGAAATCGATTCTCTTTAATAAAATTTGCATACAGGACGGTACAGTGGTGAGACTTCAGACAAGGATTCAAAGTTAATGACAGTAAAATGTCTGATAACGCGACAAGGAACATGAAAATCGATAGAATTCAGAAGTAGGTTAGCATCAATCCTAAAATTTACCACCTAGCTAAAAAAAAAATTCACGCTCGAATCTGGTATGCGACAAAGACCTTAGTAAAACACTAGTAAGAAATTATGCATCCTCATAATAAAAGCGACGCTGAAAGTGCATGTCATATTCCTTGTCGGAATGGGCGGCAGCAGGGACGTGTGCGGTAGCTGCTCCGCTCCAATTTACGGGCGGCAGCAGTTTCTTCCTTGTGCTGGGCAATGTAAACGTCGGATTCACTGCAAATGCATCAATGTGTAAGGAAGACTACGAGTACCTCATGGCAGACGGCAAGAGCAGTTACAAGTACCCATCTTGTGCAAAGCGTCTGGACGAGTCGGGCAACAAGGTCAGTGACGATTCAGCGGCCACTCTACTCGAGGAGACAGATTTGAGTCCAGTTAACGTTACTCCTGGAACGGACACTAACCTTCTCGAGCTGGTGGTCTTGCTTTGCAAGAAAATCGACGACCTTACGAAGGCTGTCAAAACTTTGAAGACAAACAACGAGTCGCTGCGCATCCATCTGTCGCGCAACAGTGAATTGCTGCGTAAATCATGCTTGCCGGAGGGACAGCCGGTCGCACCAGCCGTGCCACCGAAACACTACGCTGCTATTTTGAAGACGCCAGTGCCCTTCGTGAGCCATCATGTCAACTTTGCAGTGAACGACGACAAAAGCGGGGCAACTGAACGACCCCCCTTCCATGGAAACCCATGACGTGGCTGCTAACTCGCAACACACTCGAGCAGGTCTTGTTGATGACGAGGGATTCACCACGGTTACAAGAAAGAAAAGGCCTCAACCTACCGAGGGCGTGAGTACTACTTGCAAGCTGGCCTCCGTACCACGACCACCACGGCGTCGTGCGCTCTTTGTCTCTAGACTGGCACCAAGTACAACGGTTGCGGGCATTTCCGAAGTTGTAGCCACTGCTTTGAAAGGAAATACTGCCTTGTGTACTAAGCTTGTGTCTAGGGATGAGAGCTACGCTTCTGTCAATGTATCTGTTGATATTAACGATTTTGAAATACTCAACCGAGCAGAAATTTGGCCAACAGGATGCATTTTCCGACCCTTTTTCGGAAAGTTAAGAAATATGCCAGGTGATTCCGCGGCCGCCGGTGATAACTAAGACAATGGAATGCACGGTTTATTGCCAAAACGTACGTGGTATCAGAACCAAGTCTTCTGAGCTTATGTCTGGAATTGTAGGAAGTTCAACAGAATGTTAAGTTGGGCTAGTTGGTTCTTCATGACTGGAAGGAAGCGCCGAAAGACGGGGACAAAAGAAGTAGGTAACTCGGAAATGAAGGCCGTTTTAGGATTTTCCGATACGTGGATGATTACCTGGTTATTGTCCTCCAACCAAAAGAGTGCATTGGCAACGATGTAGCAGAATTGTTGGGTGTCTTTGCGGCCTGCTCCCATGGTTTGAAGTTTACCTATGCGAGAACATCGGGGGGGGGGGGGGGGGGGGGGCGGGGGGCATCTACAGTTTCTAGATCTTAAGCTCACGTTTCTTCAAGATCACACATGTTGGGCCTATGAGCCCGGTCTAAGAAAAACGTGCTACGGTACGACTCTGCCCATTCTAAACTTATAAAAAAAGGTATCGCCGCGTCCTGCCTTGAAGCAGCGTTGAAGAAGTCGTGTGAACATGAAATGGGCAGTAGTTTTCTGTTGCAGGTTGATCGCCTATTAGCTGCGGGTTTCCCGGGAAAAACACTCGCTGATGTAGCAGATGGATTGAAGAGAAAGTTTAGAGGCCTTCCACAAAAAGCACATGAACGACCAAAAGGTAGACCAGCAATCATACCCTACCTTCATGCCGTATCCCACAACTTGAAAAAAGTTGCGGGGCGCTTCAACGTTCCGGTGGTTTTCACGGCCCCTAGCAAACTTTCGTCTTTGTGCAAGCGAATTAACTACCCACACAGGGACAGGGAAGAATGCACAAAAAACACGGAAATAAGTTTTTGGAATGTTCATCCTGTGTCGTTTACGACATTCCATTATCATGTGGGCGTTCCTACGTAGGACAAACTGGCCGCTGCGTCAATGAACGTGCAAGAGAACATGCGTCAGCTGTCAAACAGACGCCGTCAGGGCATCTGGCAGTACATTGCGCTGGATGCCCGTGCACACCATTGTTTACTAACACCGCCATCCCGGGACGACACAGCAATAAAACCACAAGGGAAGTACACGAAGCATTCATTATCAAAACAGTGGGCGTTGATAACTGCGTCAGCGAGCCGTCTGTGGCATTGTTAGATAAGAAGATTCTATTTTTAGAGAGAGAGTGGGGTGGCAGGAAATTAAGTGGTTTTTATAGTATTTAAGTCTTTGTATTTTTCAATAAACTTCCAGTGGCGAGTGCGCCACGTGTCGTCGTTACCTACTTCTTTTGTCCCCGTCTTTCGGCGCTTCCTTCCAGTCGTGTAGGAAATTCCTTTACCGTGTTATGCCTTACGGAGACGTGGCTGGACGAAGGTATTTCTAGCACCGATTATTTCCCCCATGTTATTCCGTTTTTCGCCGAGATCGAAATTACGCAAGCACGGGGCAAAAATATGGCGGCGGTGTACTTACTGCCGTGAATACTTCTATGCGAGCATGGAGAAGGCAAGCTCTAGAGTCTTACTCGGAGTGCGTTTGGGTAGAGCTTGCAACGAATGATGGCGTCAACTTTTTAATCGGAAACTATTATTTTCCACCCCAGTTTAGCTCTGATAATTTTGTGGCAGAGCTGAGAGCCCTAGAGCAAACTTCAGATGTGTCAGTTTCGCATTCACATTTATGGAGACTTTAACATTCCGGGGATAGACTGGGTGACAGATGTCACAACGGATGGGAACGATCGCAAATCGAAGGCGTCAAGCCTAATGGATTTTATGTATATAAATGGCTTTGAACAGTGCAATAAGCTACAGAACTCAGCGGGCAACATACTTGACCTTGCACTAGTGTCTTCGCCAATTAATAGTATCAGTTCAGTTGACGATCCTATAACACGTGTCGATCATTTCCATCCTCCTTTTGTTGTTTCATTTTTTTCCCGCCCGGTCAACAGGTTTTTTTACAACCAGACTTGCTTTTTATACAGCGAAGGAGATTATCTTAACATGTACTATTATCTTCAAAGTTACAACTGGGATCCTATCTTGAAAGACACGTGCGTTGACTCCACAACAGAGGCATTTACAAAAATTGTGTCGAGTGCCATGGATACCTTTATACCGAAGCGCGCTTCACGGTCATACAAATACCCTTCATAGTTTTCATGGGAACTAAAATGCTGCTTACGCAAACAATTGCACTATCACCGGACTTTTAAAAAAACGGGATTAGAAAAATGGTACTTGAAGTACAGCGAGTGTCGCTCTGTTGCAAAGCGGTTGTTTAAGAGATATGAGAAATTTCACGTTTCTCAGACTGAGTCTTTTCTGAATTCAAGTCCAAAAGACTTGGAAATTCGTACCCACTCAAAAAAACAAGCGTAGTAGTAGTGTTCCTCTCTTACGGGGTAGTTCCGGCTATATATCGAATCCAAATGAAGTGGCAGTCATGTTTGCTCAGCATTTTATGTCGTGCTTCTCTTCTGGAACTAACACAAAATCAGCTGTGAAATGCCCGAATACCTCTGATTTTTTTCCGTTTGTTCCAAAGGATGAGCTTGAGATAAGTACATGCATAAGGGACATGAAGTCGAAGTTATCTGCTGGCGCAGACGGAATACCGAGCTTTACTTTAAAGGGATGTGCTCATCTTTTAACTCCGGTGTTGCTTCATATCTTTAACCTGTCGCTACTATCGGGCAGATTCCCGTCTATATGGAAGCACTCTGTCATAGTTCCGATATTTAAATCAGGCGATAACACAATTGTGAGCAACTATCGCCCTGTCTCTTTATTATCTAGTTTCTCTAAAGTTTTAGAGATGAGGCTGCATAATCGTTTTTACAAATACTTCCGTCAAAAAATTTGTCCTGAGCAACACGGATTCTTGAAGGAAAAGTCGGTGGAAACAAATTTGTGTACATTCTTAGATTATGCTGTGCCATTTGTTCATGGCCATCAACAAGTAGACGTCATCTACTTTGACATGTCGAAGGCGTTCGACAGGGTCAATCATGATTGGCTCCTGCGTAAACTGGATGACTTCGGCCTATGTTCAACGTATTGTAATTGGTTTAGGAGCTACCTTAGCGATCGTACATACTGTGTTCGTGTATCGGGATTTATGTCCAAAGCCTTTATTTCGTCGTCAGGGGTGCCTCAGGGGAGCAACTTGGGTCCACTTTTGTTTTTAATCTTTGTGAATGACATTGTATCTTCGGTAAAAAATTCTAAAGTGCTTTTATTCGCCGACGATATAAAGTTTCGTCATGTTAGTTTACAATCTGAATGCACGCTTCTTCAAAGCGATGTCGATAACATAGCTAGGTGGTGCTTTAATAATGATCTCCTGCTTAATGAACATAAAACACAGGCTATAGGTCTCTGTAGAAAGCGAAAGCCCATTGCGTTCAGCTATATCTTAGATGGCGTCGTCATCAAGCGAGTGTGTGTTCCTCGCGATCTTGGAGTCTTTATAGATAAGGCATTGAATTTTAGTCATCACGTGTCGGTCACATGCAACGCATCACTTAGAACAATGGGAGCAATTTCACGTTTCACAAGACAATTTTCTTCCTATGCATGTATTGTTCGTTTATTTTGTTGTCTAATTCGCTCAAAACTTGAGTTTGCATCTATAGTGTGGAATTGTATAAATGATACAGCATCTTGCTCTATCGAGCGCGTACAGAAGCGTTTTATTCACATTGTTTTCGATCGTTTTTTTGGACGTAAGTTTTATTATAACCACGATCGACTGCTCAAGATACTTGGTTTGTGTCTTCTGTTTGACAGATGGCGTTGTCGGGATATCTTGTTTTTACACAAACTTGTCAATGGGCTTGTAGATTCTCCTGTCTTGTTAAGCGCTGCATGTTTCCACGCCCCACCACGTTTAAGCCGTAATCGCAACTTTTTCTATCCATCCACGTTCTTTCACACGCCTCCCCTAATACGAATGCAGCTTGATTTTAATAAGTTGCATTGTTCGCTCCTAGAGATATTCAGTGACAAGTCAACTTTTCGGCGTAATCTAGAGAATATATTGTTTGCATGATCCCAGTGTTCAGCAATTTTGAGCTTTTTTTTTTCTGGGCTGTTTTGTTTCTATTTTTAGTGCCTCTTCTTCTTTTACCTTATCCTGCTTGTCAGATGTCGCTATGCGTTCTATGTTTGTTTTGATAGTTCTTTTTGAGATACCTATGTTTTCTCTGTGTTTTTACTTTTTATCTTGTCAGCATTTGCTGTGTACCACACAAAAGGTCCTGTGCTGTTTGTGGACACATAAAATAAAGACTATTATTATTATTATAGACAATGCCTATCCTTCTTTTTTGCACGGATCCAATGCTTAGAATATGTGCACGTGTTAGAGAGTTCCAAACCACTGAGGCCAATGCAAGCCGTGAACAATCTAAAGTACAAAATAAACGAATTATACAAGCAGGGAGTATAAACTTTGGAGTTATACGAGATATAACACCAAGAGTTTTCATCGCACGGCCAACATCGAAAGAAACATGAGCATTGAATGACAACGCGCTATGAAGGGACACACCGATATCTTTCATTACTGTCGCCTTCGATAGGAGCTCCTCCCAAAGAGTAAGCAAAGTGCGTAACAGCGTGTGGTCTGCTAAGAGGGAACCTTAGTTTTAGTAGGATTTCATTTAATTTTATTTCATTATTCGCCAAATATCATTGTAGTATGTTATTGACGTCATGTTAAAGAGCATTACAACCAAGAGGACTAGCAAAGCGCATAAAAATCTTAATATCATCTGTAAACAATAACAGCTCAGCGTTTGTGATACTTGAAGCTGTATCGTTAACAAATATCAAAAACAGAAGAGGCCGAAGATTCGTACCCTTCGGGGTACCTGAGGTTAAGCAAAATAATTTAGAATGTAAACTAGAAATTCTAACATGATTCGTGCTATATGACAAATAGCTTTGAAATCAGAGATGTTCAGAACAACAACCTATAACAATAATTTGTAGAGGAAAAACGCATGATCAATTTTGTCGAATTCTTTAGAAATATCAAAATAAATAGCATCTACCTGTCGTCTACTCGTAACAATTGGTGCAGCGAATTATGAAGACTCTCCCGTAATAAACCCGTGCTGCGAAGCAGTTAAGTTTTGATGTTACGTTACGTTATACTTTTATGTATTTTTGATGTTAAGTTATACTTATATGAACAACTTTTTCAAACATCTTAGAAAAGCCGCACAGAAAAAAAACAGGCCGATAATTACAGACAACCGATGAATCGCCCACCTTTAAGAATGGCACGACAACCGCTTTCTTCCATAACAATGGGAACCCACCAGAGCGAATTAGCAAGTTGAAGGTCTTGAAAGGTCTTGAAGAAATAATACATCACAGACTTTCTTGTTATCTAGAAAAACATCACATACTCTCCGATTTTCAACACGGTTTTAGGAAGAAGCGTTCAACTGAAACAGCGCTGTTAATGCAAAAGGAAGAAATACTCGAATCTATCGAGGATAAAGGGCTTATTCTAGGTGTGTATGTTGACTTTTCTAAGGCATTTGATTTAATTAATCATAACCTACTAATTAAAAAGTTAGAGCACTATGGCATTCGAGGAATTGGACTTAAACTTTTTAAATCATATTTGGAGCATCGTACGCAATTTGTTAGCATAAATAATTATAATTCAGCAACCAAAAGAATTGTGACTGGAGTCCCCCAGGGGAGTGTACTTGGGCCGCTGTTGCTTGTATTGTTTATAAATGATATCGAACAATGCGCACCAAGCGTCAAATTCTTTTCATACGCAGATGATACCACTCTTTTTATTAAAAGTGAAACAACTTCTGAAATCGAAAGTACGGCGGCAGTTATTCTTGAAAACCTATACTTATGGACGCAACTCAATGGACTAAAAATAAACACAGACAAAACTAAATGCGTACTGTTTAGACCACGGAATCGTAAAATATCGTTGCCTTTAAATATCACGATGAATAATATCAGTTAAAATTCTTGGTGTCATTTTTACCGAATCACTCTCTTGGACTGAACACGTTGAGTATATCCACCGGAAAGTTTGCAAGGCCATAGGAATAATATCAAAAACTCGTTTTATGTTTCCCGCGCGAGTGAAGTTGCTCTTGTATTACCCTCTGATCTACACACATTACGTGTACTGTCACCTTGTTTGGGGAACCACAACGAAACAAAACTTAACAACACTGCTACTAACAAAGAAGAAAGTATTTCACATAATTGAAAATGTTTCTTTTTTGCATTCTTCTGGGAAGCTTTTTCGTAAACATAAAGCTGTGACAATTAAGCATTTGTACAACTATCGTTTGATGGGAGCCTACAATACGGCAGTAAAACAAAATAACAACTTTTTTCTTTCTGTACTGTCGGGCCTGGAGAGAACAACCCAGACGTATGAAACTAGACACAGTGAGGGCTGGTGTGTTACTACTTCCCGCACGAACTATGGACTAACTTCTTTAAAACATACACTACCGTCACTTTTAAATGAGCTCGAAGGTGAAAATATTGACATTACAAAAAAATCAAAGGGTAAGCTACGCGAAATGCTATTGGAAAACAGTGTTAAAGACTTTTTTGTAGATAATCGATGCAATAGGGTGTAGTACGTTGTTTTTTGCGTGTCCTGTTCGAAATGTCTCTGCTGCTTTGCTACACGGAGTAGGGCCTCGTCAAGCTGCAAGCCCCGCAGCTTTTCGCCCTATCTCCCTCCTTTGTAAAAAGGAAAAGGCAAATAAATTATTATTATTATTATTACATTATGAAATATGTTTCAAATGGGTGCAAACATGTCACCCCTACCTTAGATTATAAAGCTCGGAGTACAATCTACACCACTAGATAACTTCGGTTTAAGGTTTCTGATACCTGCCTCATTTTCATCTGTAACTATTTTAAAACCCGATATATCATCCTTGCAGTTTACTTCTATGACAATAATCTGACTAATTGGCTGACCAATTGTGTACCAGTACTACAATAGTCTGGAAAACAACCTGCCACCTCTGGTGCCAACGAACAATACTCAATGCTTCAGTTAGAACAATCCCACAGTGACATTCCATGTGCATCTTTTCGAGTGTGCGGTTCTGCAAACTTCCACAACATCTTAGGGCGGCGGTTCAGATCGCGCTCGATATCATCAAAATGTTACTGTTCATTGCGCGAGTACGATATTTTTCCGAGAGCACCATAAATACAGAATTTTGTGTAACACAAGCTAGAGCATTTTTTTAATCTTTGGAAATCGTCTTTTTTCTGAACGTACATTTTTAAATCATTGCGAAACTACTCTGGTTAAACGGAAAGTTGAGAAATACGTTTTGGGACAAAAATGCTAATCGCTTTTTTTCACAAGTGAAGTAAACGCTTTTGTTGTTAGATTGGTGTCAGCTAATACGAGAACATCGCTGCAGTTGTAATTATGAACGTATTTATACATTTCCTGATAATCTCTTTAGGGGTAACAATAAGCAGACGGTCTGCTCAATACGTGCAGCTTTCTTAGAAGCCGTATTTAAACCTTGAGATGAGGACGATGTCTATTCATTTGTGCTAGAGGTTTCGAAACAGTGCAAATTGATTTGATTGGAATATTTTGTAACAGTAGGTCAGAAACATTACCGGTGGAGTTTATGAAACTGTTAAGCTGATTCAGCCCACATAATGTATAAGACATAACTCCTCAGCTGCCTTATTTGACGTGATTAAATTACCACTGTTTACAACGTTCAGTCCCCAAGCTATTCTAGTAAGGTTAAAATCTCCGGATATTCAAACATTGTACCTATCGAATTTTCCTTGTGTTTCCAGCGTTTCAAGGGGTTCTATAAAAAATGAATAATTTCAAAGCGGTTGAGAAAATTAGTTTCCAACAAGGTAATTAAAGCTATCGGCACTCTTCATTTCTCCCCATAAACATTCAAAATACGATCCCAGGTCGAATCTTTGATGTGACCCAATCTAAGAGTAAAGCACCACAAATACGCCACCAACTAGTTTTTGCCCCGTGCTAACATAGTCTGTCGCGATGGTAGACATTGTAGTTACGTGCAAAGGAATTCGAATTCGTAATGAAATTGCACAGTTATGTTTACGATAAGCAAACAATTCGGCAGAGACACTTAAGACTGCTTAGGTGTGAAAATGCGAAAGCATTATAGTCCCGCGCGGGAGGCAGAGCGCTCATTTTACCTACTCATGACGTGGTGCCACCCCCTCCTTATTGGCTGCGCTGCCACGTGCCCGCAAACGCACGCACTAGGCCATACCTTTAGTCAGCCAGATGGCTGGGACGTGACGTGTGCAATTACGCACGCACTAGGCACACCTTTAGTCAGCCAGAACCGTAAAAATGCCGTGGTGTCCAATAAAGGAAAAAAAAGGCCTTGGCGTCAAGGAAGCGTGCTCGTCTAGTACCCCGGAGGCCTGGGTTCAATCCCCTCCCAGACCGAAATGTTCCAAATTTTCTTTTCCGAGCGTTTACAGGACCCTTCCTCAGAAATATGACGTCAATCCGAGCATTTTTGATGTGTTTTAGTCTATGCGCCGTCGGCCATTCTCGGTATCATGGATCGGTCACTGTGACGACGACGACGGATTCTAGCGTGATAGGACATACAATGCTTTCTCATTAACAACGTCAAAGTCGGTAGTAATAGGAATGGACATAAACTCGTCAGCCTCTGTGTGCAGTCCTCGAACATTTTGATAAGAAATGCTAATCACTGTCGCCATTTACATCTCATGTCGTTTCGAGGGAATAAGTACGAGCATAGTCCAGCAGGCCAGTGAACTGGTGGGAAAACCTGCCGTACGGTCGAACTTCCGTTTGTTAATGACGTCAAACACGGCCTGATCACAAGACAAATAAAATAATAGTAAATAGAAAATTGAGTTACCATTTCGGAACAGACAACTGACATCCCGTCCAGGACTGGCTCGACAAGCGCCTGGAGTTCGGCAGCCAACGTATTTGGTTAAAGCCGAGATATCAGAGAGTGCCACTCGGTGATCGGGCACAGCAACAGCGTGCACCGTGTCTGATGCAGCAGTGCCAGTAAACGGCTCGGCACGTCGTCGAGGCTTGATATCGGTGAAGCTGTCATTCGTCAAAATGGTGGGGTGCGTTCAATCCATGAAATCCAGACGATGGTGGAGGAAGGACAGGTTTCACGAGAGTCGCGAAATTCGACGTGGAAGAGAAGGCCAGTTGTTCGGGTGCTCAAGGGTGGGTGGTGCAAACAAAGCCTTGCTTGCCGCTGAAGGCACGTGGGATGTGGGGCAGCTGTAGCAGCATAAAGTGGTGGCGACTAAGACGAGATTGAGAGACAATCCAACAGGTTCTTGCGTAGTTGCTGCATTTCTGATCGAAGGCGTTTATTTTCAGCTCTGAGGCCTTTGAACTGGGCGGTTAGGATGTCCGATTTCCGTGCCATACTGTCGATCACGCGCAGCAAACCAGCGGGGGCGTAAAGGCTATCCTGTACCATCGCTGGCTCACCCGTGGGAGTGTTTGTCATGTTGTCGTTCGAAATATTTTGTATGTCAACCTGATCTTTCGGTGACCTACTATGGTGCCGGGTTCAGTTCATGCATTTTAAAGGGCTGGTCCCGAATTTCATGAAGATATTGTATTCCTTAAGGCCGATGTTTAAAGGTGCCATGAAACGAATTTCGGACTGGGATAAATGATTTTAAATTTGGACTTTACGGATCGCATATTGTTTAGTTGGCCAAAAGGAAGAGGGTAAAATGTCAATAGCCAGCTTTTCGGTACGAACATTTGAAAACATAGCGGACTATTTTGTACCTTCGTCCCTTCGAAAGCTCTCCGCCTTTTCACTATTATACATCCGCCGTTCCCAAAGCGCGTCAGCGGTGCCAACCTGACGTCAGCCGAGCCCAGCTCACGTGTTGGACACGAGAATTGCGTTACTCGGACGTATGCAATCGTCAACAATCAATTCGTCGGCGAATATTTGGATTCGCGTTCGTGACCAGTGAGTGCCCTGACGGAACTTGTCGTCACTGGCGCATGATGAGTTCTATGGTGTGCATAAAAAGCACGGTGGAAGCTACGAGTCATTGCACTGGTGCCGAAGAATGTCATGACGACGTGATTTTATAATTCGCGTTTGAGTTGAGGATTAAAGTTAAGGAGAAAGCAGTATAAAAATCGTTTCATCACCCCTTTAAGAATATGCAGTCGAGTGTACTTTCAAAACCACCGGAACAAAACAAGGTATTGCTGCTTTGGGTAGAAACGAGCTGCACAGGATGAACAATTTCCTTTTTGTGGAGCACTGGTTGACGTGTCTTTTGCAACAGGAACCTCCATGACGAGAAAATGAGCAGAAAATCCCAAGAATTCAAGCTTACAGGAAGAGCATAAGGAAATGGTCCTTGCTATTTTAAACGTTGTCGTCGTGACGTGCTCTATTGTCATGACTACTTCCTGCTCCTCCTCCTCTACCCCTCTATCCACAGTCGTTCCGAATTCAACAACCTGAACATAACACCTAACCCCCCCCCCCTTTTTTTTTGTCAAAAAAAGCGAGTTGCGTGATTGCAGAGCCAAGTAAATACTTATGTATACACAATTTTATCCTAGACACATAGACAATGTCAGTGTTTCGGGAAAAGCCATCGGGAATGGGGAGCGCGCGTTGCACTTCGTAGTTTACGTCAGATGTTTGACGAGTGACTCGATATGGCTCGGAATAGCGCGATAAATGTTTAGGAGATCGGTCAACGTAGCGAATGGGGAACCCGATCGAGACCAGGTCTCCTATTTGGTACATCGCCCGGCGATCTGCGTCGTTGCACCATCTGGTCTATAGCTGATGAGATGTCCATGTGCGATGTTGGGCGAGGGAAGTACATGCTTCTCATTTATAAACCATGTCATTGCATGATTATATGATGATGATGATTGAGGTTTAATGGCGCAAGAGCGACTTTGGCTGTATTGCGCCAGACAAAATTACTTAAGACGGCTATACTAGGAAAGAGATATTAAAGTTTTCATGGTAAAAGTTACAGCTGATCTATATATCCGGTCTTTTTAAGATAGTCAAAAACACGGTTAAAGGGCACTAAAGGATGATCACCAAGCAAAAACATAGGATGAAATGGAAGGTGATCTCTAAAAAGTTCAGCAAAACTTTGTCGGCGATGTTGGTGATGAAATTTACAATGCCATAAAATGTGCAAAACTGTCAGTACTTCCCCACAATGAGCACAGAGCTTTTCGTCTTCGTCACAAAGAAGATGTAGATGAGTCAGACGTCAATGGCCAATCCTCAGGCGGCATAATAGAACCTCCAGTCGACGTTCCTTATGGAATGAGCTCTCCCACAGAGCCAAGATGGGCTTAATGACATGAAGTTTATTGTTACACTCCGCGTCCCACTCGGACTGCCATGCCTTCAAAAGTGATTTCTTCCAAAGGGGCCTAAGGTCCTGATAGGGTAACCCAAGAGATGTTGCCGAGTCCTTTGCACCTGCAGCCTGTTTATCTGCTTGCTCATTCCCTGGAATTCCGACATGACTGGGCACCCAGCAGAATATTATGGTGTGTCCGAGTTTGAGAGCCCGGTTTATTTTGAACCGTATATGTAGTACAAGAAGGTTCTTCGTGGGAAGTCTAGAAGAGACAGCCTGTATCACGCTTTGTGAATCAACAAAAAGGATAGCCTTTAATATTTTGTTACTCATGATATGTTCAATGGCTAGAGAGACACCATAAAGCTCTGCAGAGAAAATGCTTGCCATACCTTCCATTCGCAAAGCTTTTTCAAAGGAACCAGAATATACGGCACAACCAAGAAAAGATGAAGATTTCGACCCATCAGTATAGAATTCAGTATAATCTCTATGTGTCTCCTGCAACGACTGAAACTCCTGCTGCAGGGCTTGAGGGGAAATAGCCCGTTTATCATACTTTGTGAGCGACCATGGTCGCTCAAAAAGTTTCTCCGTGGGACGAATTGCCGATTTTCTGCGACTGCAGTCGCAGAAAATCGGCAATTCGTCCCACGGAGAAACTTTTTCTTTGTGCTTGAGTATGACAGCATCATTCAGTGCAAACTGGAGGGAGGCACAAAGGCTTTGAATGCGGAAGTTAATAGGACGCACGATACGTGGCTTGTTTTCAAAAAGTTGAGAGAATCGACAGGTACGGATGGTAGTGTAAGATGGATGTTGCGGGTCAGAATAGACCCTGCAAGCATAGGAAAGGCTAAGGTGCTGTCTACGCTTCTCGAGAGACATCTGAAAGCTTTCTGCATACAAACTCAACACAGGTGATGTGCGAAAAGCACCTGTAGCCAGTCGGAGCCCCAGGTGATGAACCGGATCCAGCATCTTTAGTGTAGATGGACGTGCAGATCCATACACAATTGCACCATAGTCGAGGCGAGACCGAACTAAGGAATTGTAGAGTCGTAGGAGGCAGCGCCTGTCGGACCCCCACGAGTTGTGGGACAACACCTTGAGAATGTTTGATGATTTTAAGCATTTGCGCTTCAATTCCTTCAAATGAGGTACAAAAGTAAGCTTCTTGTCAAGAATTATGCCCAGAAATTTGTGTTCCTGGCGAACAGGTACGTCAATGTGGTTTAAATGCAAAGAAGAATCAAGGGACAATCCCCGGCGGAGCAAAAAGGGAACGCAGACAGTTTTTTCGGGAGAAAAAGTGAAACCGTTTTCATCTGCCCATTTGCTCATCCTATTGACTGTAAGTTGTAGTTGTCGTTCACAGCTGGAGAGGTTGCAAGAAGAAACGGAGATCTCCACATCATCCACATACAATGAGTAAAACACAGACGGTGGTATGACACTTGCAAGACTTAATTTTTACAGCAAACAGAGTAACACTTAAAACTCCTCCCTGAGGGACTCCATTTTCCTGGGGGAACACATCGGACAGTGTAGAACCCAAGCGGACCTGAAAAGTCCGGTCGCTTAAAAAATTCTGTATACACTGGAGCATGCGGCCTCGTACCCCATAGTTGTGCAGATCCCGAAGAATTCCATACCTCCATGTGGTATCATAGGCCTTTTGCAGATCGAAGAATACCGAGACACAATGCTGCCGATGTACAAATGCCTCACGGATAAAAGTCTCCAAACGAACCAAATGGTCTGTGGTTGATCGTCCCTCCCGAAATCCACACTGATTAATGTCCAAATTATTTTCTTCCTCCAGAAAATAGACTAGACGCCGGTTGATGAGCCTTTCATAAGTCTTCCCAAGACAACTAGTGAGCGCAATGGGACGGTAACTCGCTGGAAGAGAGGGGTCTTTACCAGGCTTCAGAAGAGGAATAATGTGGGCGCTTTTCCAGCATTGAGGGAAAGCAGCTACTTTCCATAGATGATTAAAAAACATAAGCAAATAACTTAATGATGCTGGGGACAAGTGCCTCAGCATTTCGTAATGAATCCTGTCTGGACCTGGTGCAGACTGCTTTTTTACACCCAGCGCCACTTCCAGTTCGCACATACTGAACGGTCTATTGTAAGCTGCCCGGTCATATCCTGACATCGAGATTGATTGCTTTTCAGCAGTAGACTGAAACTTCTTAAACTTTACACTAAAGTTGGAAGAACTAGATATATGTTGGAAGTGCATACCAAGAACATTTGCCTGATCTTTGAGAGATACGGCACGCAAGGGAAAAAGAGGGATTCGGAAAGGTTGATAGTCGCCTCGGACTTTTCGCAGGCGGTCCCACACTTCCTTCGCTGGAACAAGGCTATTTATAGAAGAGGCATATTTGGTCCATGAGACCCTTTTAGCCTGTTTTCGTGTGCGATTCGCCTTAGCCCTACTTTTCTTGAATGCAATTAGGTTTTGATTGGTAGGGTACCGACGAAAAACTCGCCAGGCTTTATTCTGGTCCTTGCGAGTGGTTGTGCACTCCTTAGTCCACCAAGGTTTGCACCTCTTAGGAAGATGTCCAGATGTTTGAGGAATAAAATTCGAAGCCGCACCAATTATACATTCAGTGACATAAGCTGTCGCATTGTCGGGGCTCATAGTACGAAGCAAAGATGGATCAATCACAGCCTCCAATTCAAGAATAGACCAGTCGGCATTCTCCAACTGCCACCTCGGAAGGCGAGTCGGAATCGATGGAATCGGTTTAACGCTTTCTAAAACAATTGGAAAATGATCGCTGCCAAAAGGATTGTTTAAAACTTGCCATGAAAAACATGGAAGTAACGATGGTGACGATAAGGACAAATCAATAGCTGTAAAAGTGTTATGGGCGGCACTAAAAAATGTTGCTTCTTTTTGGTTCAAAAGACATAACCCGGATGATAATAAAAGTCGCTCAATGACTCCACCACGAGAGTCCTGTCGAGGACTACCCCACAGGGGGTGGTGGGAATTAAAATCGCCAAGAATTAAAAAAAGGCTCGGGCAGCTGTCCGACGAGTCCCTGAAGTTCTTGCAAATGCAGCGGAGTGTTGGGTGGCAAGTAGAGCGATACAAGGGTAATGAGGCGGTCAAGAAGAATTCGAACTGCAACTGCCTCAAGTGGAGTCTGTAGAGGGACTGGAGCACAGGCAACTCCACTCTGCACTACCACTGCTACACCACCCGAAGGGTTTGATGAAATGCGGTCCTTTTGGAAAACCTGACGGCGATGTAGCACTTTTGTGTGGGTGTCACTCAGATAAGTCTCCTGTAGGCACAAGGCCACAGGACGGAGCTCATCAAGAAAAAAATGTATGTCATCAATGTTACGAAAAAGGCCGCGACAATTCCACTGCATAATGCTAAAATTGTGGACCATTGTAACGTTTATAATAAAAAATAAAATCAAAAATAACTGTCAAAAGTAAGCAAATTTTTTACGACTTAAAATCTATCTTTACACGCGGAGCATTTTTCTTTTTCAGGTGCCATTCGGCCTGCCCGTGGTGCCACCGGAGGCCGGAAGTAGAGATTCGGAGCTCGAGTGGGGTCTGTCCTCGTCGGACCTTGACCCACTCTCGTCCATTGGCTCAGCTGGAGCCAAAAGGGGCTCCTCCTTGGAGGCCTGTAACCTCGACGGCTCCCCCGGTTTCCGAGATCATACAGGGGCAGAGGGACCAAGTCCTCGACCTCGTGGTGGCTGGAACGGAGAAGCAGGGGGTGCAGAACCCTGTGCAGGGAACGCAGACCCCTGTGCTCGGGTGGATCCCGACGGACCGGCATCCACCCTGTCATCTCGAGGTAGAGCAGTGTGCACTGCTCCAGAGGCGCCTTTCTTCTGCGACGGGGTGGTCTCCGTCTGCTCGGATAATAAATCCGAACCTTTCGCACGGCTGGGGAGGGCACCTGCCCGGGCAGCTGAGATAGCGCGCCCTGGGAGTTGCACCTTTAGTTTGGGACCAGAGGACTTAAGTGGTTGAGCAAGGTCCCCATAAGACACTTGCGTTCCCACAGGCGCCATAGGTGGTGCAGGTCCCCGGCGCACCACCTCGGCAAAAGAGCCTCTCTGAAAACCCAAGAGGCGACGTTTTGCTTCGGGATAAGAGATGTTTTCCTTCACCTTCAGCGTCAGAATTTCCTTTTCTTTTTTCTTTTGAAATGTTCACATGACCTAGAATACGCAGGGTGCTCGCCTGTGCAATTTACACATTTCATGTCTTCAGGACAGTCGTCAGCGTTGTGCTCGGAGCTACCACACCTGGCACATGTCTCACGGCCACGGCATGACCGCGAGCCGTGCCCAAAGCGCTGACAACGGAAACAACGGACAGGGTTAGGTATGTAAGGCCGGACCCTACAATTCAAGTACCCCGCTTTCACGGAAGAAGGCAGGCTGTTGAGCTCAAAGGTAAGGACCAAGTGTCGCGTAGGAAGTTCTTTGTCATCCCTACGGATGGTGATGCGCTTTACAGCAACAACACCCTGGCTGCGCATGCCTTCAAGAATCTCTTCCTCCTGACTCTCCATCAGGTCATCCTCAGATATAACACCACGAATGGTGTTGAGCGTACGGTGTGCAGAGACGCTTACTTTCGTGTCAAAGATATGGTTGAGGCAGAGCAACGCTGCTGCCTGATTTTTCTCAAATACTTCTACCAAAAGGTCTCCAGAAAAAGTATTTTTTGCATTAAACTTTTCCTCTACCAAGACTTTTAAGACCTTAGCCACAAGGAAAGGGGAGAGCTTCGACATCGGTTTCGTCTCAACTTCGGAATGTATAATGAAAAACTTAGTGACGTAGCCAGTGTTGTTCTTGTCCAAAGGTGGTAGATATGCATCGGTGCGGACCCTTTTGGGGGCCCGATCAGAAGGTTTAATCTTGGAACCCATATGAAGGGGGAGGGTTTTCGGAAACTGTGGTGCACCGCCCACCACCGAGCCCAACAAGGGAATAGGTAACGCTCCATAACAAGAAGGGCTTGGCTGAAGACGTTACTCTATTAGTGCTGCCCAGTCTCTATAACCAAGTGTGGTTCAAGACAAGAGAATCTATTGCCACCCAAGGTTAGCCCTTGCCGCCAAAGGAGTGGAAAAGGAAAGAATAGAAATGAGAAGAGTGAAAAGAAGGTGAAGACAAAGGTGAAAGAAGGGAGGGGATAGTAGAAGGGGTGGCGACTAGACTGAATCATCCTGGCCGGGCCTTACCAGGACTCCCGTTTATGAGAAGCAGGGGCCGAAGTGGTGTATTGCCTGGCCCGGGGGGCCCCGAAGGGGCCAACCCTGCCCCGGGCTCAGCTCAAACACCAGGATGCCCTTTTCCCCAGACACGGGAAAGCCACGCACAGTCAGACGTGGGCGGGCGAACCCGCATGGCTCGGGGTCCGTGGAGACGCCACTCTCCAAACACCTGCTTTCACAGGTGCCCCCTGCGGGGTGCGTGATTATAATGCAATTAAATGCAAAGGTGGAAGCGAGCTGGACAAGCACTCCACCTGTAATGGAGAGGTCCCGGGTTCGATACCCGGACCAGGCGGATTTTTTCGGTCGCTCACCAGTCACCTAGCTGTGTTTGGAGATTTATGTTTGTCCTTTGTTCCTCTTGTTCCCCTTCTCCAGGGATTATTTTCATCATGCCATTGCATGCTCTTGGGGACAGAATTATTGCACGCATAGGTCACGAAAGGTACTATTTCGTCGCAGTTTTGCTGACCCTGCTGAACATACATTGCAATCATCGAGGAAAGTATACGGTTAAGTCGTTCCGTCATACCATCGGCTTGAAGCTGGGAACGCGGTGATGGTGCAATCGGTGGTTCCGCAATGTCGGATATGTTATGCAAAAAATGGCAGAAAGGCTCTACCCCGATCGCTCGCAAGTTTTTTAGGAGATTCGTGACGTGGAATGATATTATTTAGAAAGAACGATACGATCTCATCATAGGAAATGTAACCCTATTGAAAATTCCATCAAGATACGTAATATGGGACACTGACTGCCAGTCAGCAGCCTTGGTGGAACGTGATGGACCATCAGACGTCATCTGATGGACCATCAGATGACGTCTGACTGCCACTGCCAAGGGAATTTCATCAACAAGGGCAGCATTATATAAGAGCAAAACTATATGCACTCATAAATATCGCCAAACGCCTCAATAAAACAAAATGTTCGAGAAAAAAAAAAGAAAAAAAAAAGAGCAGGACCACCGCGCATCAAACCCGCGACCACTTGCGTATAAATCGGACACCTTAACCACCATGCCATGCTACCGCTTTGGAAACTCTATTTGACTATTCGTTTTATAAGAGATGCTTCGGCTGCAAATGCAGTTAAGCCGTCAGCATGTTATGCAAAGCACTCGTGCATCACACGCCATACTTCAGTTCTACTCACCTGCCATGTAGAGTACTTTCGCGTCGTAGAACGATCCTTTTGTTCGCGCGTCACCGGCCCAGTAGACCTGGTACACCTTGTCGTCTTCAACTACACCGCTAAAGTCCCTTACATCGTCGGAACTCACAACAGGCTGGGTCTTGTCGAGTAGAAATCCTACTAAAACATAAGACATTGTAGAGCCCGGGCACGGTCGACAGGTTGGAGCAGGCGGGCAAACAAAACGAGTCGAGAGCGATCGTTCATGAAAGCTCGGCGAAGCCTCTATGGCTTCGCCTCTATGGCGAAGCGCCGAACACGACACTTAGAGGCGAAGCGCCGAACCGCCGAAGCGCCGAACACGACACTTAGAGGCGAAGCCTCTAAGTGTCGTGTTTGGCGCTTCGGCGGGCTTCTGATCAAGGTTGTCGGTCGGCTGCGTGTCATATCTTTAACGTCAGCGGTTTTATGGGCTCACGTCCCGAAATCGTTTTCTCGTGCATAGATTACTTTTCGTATTCATAGATTTGACGAAATAGTGGTATCCGAACGAACTTTACGTCCTTTGACCGTACGTCTGTCTGCACATCAAAGCTTTTTGACGTACAGTCAGAGACAATCGATGTACAGTCAGAATCGCTACCAAGACGTCCTGATGGCATTTCGCGGCGGCCGACTGCCACCAGGAAACCATCAGAAAGCCGACAAGCGGAGTCTGACTGGAGTTTGACTGACGGTCAGAGTAACTTGTTGGCCAATCAGACATGTTTGACGTACAGTCAGGCACAGTCAGCGGTCCACTAGAAAACATTGACTGCCAAACAGGGTTACATAGATGGATTTTTCCTTCGGGAAGTAAAGTATAATTATTAGAGAGTAGCTCTTAGGCGCCAGTTTCCAGCTTGAGCGGGGTTGGCGTCGGCGTAACGCTTTTTCGTGACGCGTCGGCGTCGCCATTGGCGTAGCCGTAACGCGTCGGCGTAACGCTTCCCGAAGGAAAAATCCATCAATGTAACGCTGTTTGGCAGTCAATGTTTTCTAGTGGACCGCTGACTGTGCCTGACTGTACGTCAAGCATGACTGATTGGCCAACAAGTTACTCTGACCTACAGTCAAACTCCAGTCAGACTCCGCTTGTCGGCTTTCTGATGGTTTCCTGGTGGCAGTCGGCCGCCGCGAAATGCCATCAGGATGTCTTGGTGGCGATTCTGACTGTACATCGATTGTCTCTGACTGTACGTCAAAAAGCTTTGACGTGCAGACAGACGTACGGTCAGAGGACGTAAAGTTAGTTCGGATACCACTATTTCGTCAAATCTATGAATACAAAAAGTAATCTATGCACGAGAAAACGATTTCGGGACGTGAGCCCATAAAAACGCTGACGTTAGAGATATGACACGCAACGGACCGACAACCTTGATCAGAAGCCCGCCGAAGCGCCGAAGACGACACGTCGCCGACCTCGCTTCGCCCATAGAGACTTCGCCGAGCTTTCATGAACGATCGCTCTCGACTCATTTTGTTTGCCCGCTTGCTTTAACCTGTCGATCCTGCTCGGGCTCTACAATGTCTTATGTTTTAGTAGAATGTCTACTCGACAAGACCCAGCCTGTTGTGAGTTCCGACGATGTAAGGGAGTTTAGCGGTGTAGTTGAAGACAGGGTATCGGAACAAAACGAAAACCAAAAACGAAAAACGAAAAAAAACGATATTTTTTGGCGGAACGGAAACGTAATCGAAACGTTATTTATTATTTTGTTCCGGAGTGAAACCGAAAAAATTTCTTATCGGTTTTCGGTTCAACGGAAAATATCAGGTATTTCAGTAATTTGTTTCACGCAGCGAAGAGACAGCCGTTGGTTTGTACAGCCGCAACGGAAAAAGAGTAGCACAAGTGACCGACGACGGGAGCGGCAATATCGCGACACGCGGCGCTCTTGTTCCCGAGCGCGCCGATAGCGAGAGTGACAGTCACGTTCCATGTCTCAACGCGGGGGCAACCGGCAGCAAGCAGCTAACTTTAAAGCCTGCATTTTGAAAGCTATCTTATACCTCAACTTTCTGCCGGCCACCCCCACATTGAAAAATGCAACATGACTTGCACTCTCGCTCTCGGCGAGTTCGGGAACAATAGCGCCGCGTGTCGCGGTTTTGCCGCGCCGGTCATCGGTCTCTTGTGCTACTCTTTTTCCGTTGCAGCTGTACCATAATTAAAGAGAAGACAAGCAAGCCATCGCCCCCGCGTCTAAACTCCGGGCGAACAAGCATAGCAAAAACAAAGACAAAAAATACAACGAGAAACAAAAAACATGACGCAAGGCGCCATTGCTTCCCACCAATGAGAGCGCGGTGGCGCGACGCCTCCACACGCTCGCAATGCTCTCCTTGGCTTTTGCGCCCTCTCCCTCCATGCTTTCTTCGGACGACACAGACAGACAACAGATCACGGCAAGCGCGGGAAGTTTGTGACCCGGCGTTGTAGAAGTCCATCTTTTGTTTTTCTACGGATACGGCAGTCTGAGACTCTGTTGCAAAAGTGTACTTCTTCATCCCTATGGGCCTTCAGGGCCTTCTCGGCGCTGAAATTTATTTTATCGGACCAGAGGTCTTGCCTTTCACCGAGCACACTTGATGACGTGCTGCTTCTGAGATCATGCTCGGTGCCTTATTGATCATGATCTCATTCTCAAGGAAATGAACATGATCTCAGAAGCAATGTCGTTTCCGCGGATTCCTCTAGAGTGCCTGAATTATCTATTTTTGTGTAAAAATAAACGTTACAGTCCTTTTAATTTTTGCTGAGATTTTTTTTTTTTTTTTCATAGAAAGAAACCGTTACGAACCGTTACGGAGCATTATTTTTTCGTTCCGGAGCGAAAACGGAACGGAACTTTTTTGTAGGGAACGAAAATGAAAACGGAACGAAAAACATTTCGTTCCAACACCCTGGTTGAAGACGACAAGGTGTACCAGGTCTACTGGGCCGGTGACGCGCGAACAAAAGGATCGCTCTACGACGCGAAAGTACTCTACATGGCAGGTGAGTAGAACAGAAGTACGGCGAGTGATGTACGAGTGCTCTGCATAACACGCTAGCGACTTAACTGCATTTGTAGCCGAAGCATCTCGTATAAATCAAATAGTCAAAGCGATTTTATAAAGCGGAGGCATAGCGTAGTGGTTAAAGGGACACTGACAGGGTATTTATGCTCGCCGAGGTTTTTAGTTGTACGTGACATATGAGAGCTCAACTACCCAGAACAGAATTTGCGGCTCGAAATTCGGTTTCTTTCCGCCCGAAAACCGCCGATCAAGAACTGGCCGGTTCGAGTCTCGCTCACTCTCTTTTTCGCGGTCACGGGCCGTTTTCTAAGGTATCGATGCGACCACCGAATTTAATCGAAGTCGTGGGTCACTGAAGGCACACACTCAATATTAAAAATAGAAAAAAATATGAAACCCATTTTTTGTGGCTTCTAAAAAGCTGTAAATACGTTGATTGAAAAAAAAAAGTTCCACAGACAACCGGAAGCATTCTGTGTGTTCGTCGTTTCGCGTATCGTGGGACTCGCGGGGACGGCGATGGCAGCGGACGACGGGCGTGGGACCTCTATTTCAGAACTGTCGTTCACGGTACCGGCGAATTCTGTCTACCGTTAAAAGAGAAATTTGGGACTGATCAAAAGAATTGGTACTCATCCCGTACGACACGCCCGGCCACCAAGCCTATTTGCACGAAGACGTCGCCGAGCCGTCGCCCCCTTCTCGTGGCTGAAGACATCGCTCCCGCAAACGTCAAGCACGACGTGTCTACTTCGAGTTCAATATGCACGCGTACGATTTCTTTACTAGGTGCGAATGTCCCCAAAGCGTGGTGCTTCCCGACTTCGACCCGGGAGCGCTTTTGCTAGAGAAAAATCGACAGCAAACTTTCCAACTTACAGTTTACCGGCTGCATTATTACTAAGGAAAGAGATCCACCAGAAAGGCGATGCCCCAGTAGCTTAGTCGGAAAGACGTCCGGTTCACACGCGGTAGGACCGGGTTGATCCCCCGTGAAACTTTTTTTTTTCAAACATTTTTTGATGTTTACATATATATATATATATATATATATATATATATATATATACATATATATATATATATATATATATATATATATATATATATATATATATATATATATATATATATATATATATATATATATATATATATATATATATAACGAAGTGGAGAACTCACGGTGAAAAACAACAAACAGAGGAAGTTTAATCGACAGTTTCGCCGAGAGACTCGGCTTCGTCAGGAGATGACATTCAAGTGCGGGCATATCGCTGCGGCAAAAAAAGTCAGAGCTAAAGGGCGAAAGAAAAAAAAAAAAAAAAAAAAGGGTGTAGGCTAAGTACGCGTTTCTAAATAGTAAATAACTTGAGCTGAGCCCGCTCCTCCTTCAGGGCGGCGAAATACAAAGTGCGCTTGAACGCTCACAGCAGTGGCCACAATAGGTCGTGGACGGCGACGTCTTCTTGGCTGATGGCCCCCAACGCGCCAATGCATCCCCGCGACGGTCACCCCTGGGGCGCCGCGAGTGTCAAGAAAACCGAAAATTCAAAGAATCGCAAAAACATGTTTGCCCTGTCTTCCAACTTAAAAAAAAAAAAAAAAAAAAAAAAAAGAGAGAGGGTGTGGTATTTGGGGGGGGGGGGGGCGATGAATGAGGGTACGTTTCTGAGCTGTGATTAGTGAGACATGAAGCGCGCATGTAAGAGAAAAGCACGGGAACAGCACGGTACCATAGAAAATAACATTCACAATATAGGGGTCTCAATAGAATAATCACGTGGTCCAATTCCAGTCGAAAATACAGTACCACCATGAAAGGGTAGTCTAGGTTAATGCTCTTATTGATGCAAGTGTTCCTGGACTCTCGTTTATTCCTTTTTCTATAGTATTAAATTTGTATATGAGGTATTTTTTTTTTTTAAGTTGGAAGACAGGGCAAACATGTTTTTGCGATTCTTTGAATTTTCGGTTTTCTTGACACTCGCGGCGCCCCAGGGGTGACCGTCGCGGGGATGCATTGGCGCGTTGGGGGCCATCAGCCAAGAAGACGTCGCCGTCCACGACCTATTGTGGCCACTGCTGTGAGCGTTCAAGCGCACTTTGTATTTCGCCGCCCTGAAGGAGGAGCGGGCTCAGCTCAAGTTATTTACTATTTAGAAACGCGTACTTAGCCTACACCCTTTTTTTTTTTTTTTTTTTTTTTTCTTTCGTTCTTTAGCTCTGACTTTTTTTGCCGCAGCGATATGCCCGCACTTGAATGTCATCTCCTGACGAAGCCGAGTCTCTCGGCGAAACTGTCGATTAAACTTCCTCTGTTTGTTGTTTTTCACCGTGAGTTCTCCACTTCGTTATATATACGCCTTCGGCCCCTTGGCTCCTATGCCACCATGCCCACTATATATATATATATATATACATATATATATATATATATATATATATATATATATATATATATATTTTTTTTTTACAATCATCACTGAAGAAACAAACAAAAAAATAACAAACTAATGTTGTGGACGATACTTCGCTGAATTAAATGGTATGGGATTTCCGTTTTGACACCTGCGAGCTCAATGTAATCACTTTCCACAAAATGCAAGGAGCATATAAATCAGGTAACGTCCGCTTTCCGAGGTGCCCGTTTATGTTCTACAAGAATTGCAGCCAGCCGTTGGTCCCGATCCCGTTGATCTTTCGGAAACTCTGTCGCACAATGCAACTTTTTTTCGGATGCAGGAAATGTGAGCCAGCTGTTCACGCAACATGTTGGGTGTATTCTTTTCGGAGCCGATCATGGAAATTCACCACGGGCACTCACTACTCATCTCCAACTCCTCAATGTACAAAACAACTCATCTTGGAGTACAGAACAACGAGCGGAACAAACATAACTGCAAGAAAATCGCACGGCGAGCAGTTCCCGCACGCCGCATCGCACGCCGCATATCCTGTCGTCTGCTACCGGAGAGGAGAGAAAAAAAAAAAAAAAAAAAAAAACGCACGGTCGGGTGTAGTCACGTGACTTCCGCCACTCACTCTCTTCTCTCCACTTCTCCGAGCTCCGTCGGGTTTCGGTTTCGGTTTCGAGGAGTTGCGTCTTTTGGCTTTATTAAAAAAATACGCTACTCTGTTGCAAAATATTAATTGGGTAGTCCTCCGACACCATAATGAAGCCCCTGGCAAAAAATAAATATTTTTTTTTTTTTTGGGTGTCAGTGTCCCTTTAAGATGCCCTATTTGTATGCAAGTGGTCGTGGGTTCGATGCGCGGTGGATCAGCTTTTTTTTATTTTTTTTTAATTTTTTTTAACATTTTGTTTTATTGAGGCATTTGGCGATATTTATGAGTGCGTATAGCTTTACTCTTGTATAAATGCTGCCCTTGTTGATGAAATCCCCTTGGCAGTGGCAGTCAGACGTCATCTGATGGACCATCAGATGACGTCTGATGGTCCATCACGTTCCACCAAGGCTGCTGACTGGCAGTCAGTGTCCCAAATTACGTACCTTGATGGAATTTTCAATAGGGTTTTTTGTTACGTGTCGGTGCCGCTGTTGGTATAGCCGTAACGCGTCAGCGTAACGCGTCGGTGTGACGCGTCGCTGCCGGCGTAATCGCGCGGCGCATTTTGGAAAACGTGCCATAATGCACCACGGTGATTCGTGCGTTGCATTATGGGACGTTCGCCATAATGCACCATTCGGGATGGAGCAGGGGGAGGAAAATTGAGGAGGAGGAGGAGGGGGAAGAGGAAGAGAGGGAGGAGGAAGTGGGGGGAGGAGAAAGAGAAGAGGGGGAGGAGACGAGGAGCAGGGGAGGAGTAGATGAGGAAAGAGGAGGAGGGGCATGCTGTCCCCTTCGTACTCTCCTCTCCTCCTCCTGAAGAGCTGCCCTCTAATTTGGCATTACAGGGAGTTGTAAACGTCTTTCATTATTATTATTATTATTATATTTTTTCGGTATGTGGCGTGCTCAGCGCCTTTGTCTCCATATACCGAGAAAGGAGGTTGACTGCGACACCAACCCACCCTTTGCCTTGTGTGGACATCGGAAATGGTCCAAGTAGCTCGATTATCATGCCTTCAAAAGGGTGATTGGAAGGTCGTAATGAGTGAAGGTTTCAAAAAGCCCATCGTCCCTCCCACCGCATTATGCGCTGCTGACGTCATGCAACCCTGTGGTGCTAACATAAAAGGGATACTGAAGCGAAATTTGAAATACACCTGTTATGGTCAGAAATAGGTTTAATATGATCAATGATATCCGTAAATCATAATGGCGCGTTTGTATTTCGAACGGATGGCTATATTTTTCACCCTGAGGGGACCGATTGGGCGCGCGCTTGAAAATCAGCCATCGAAGAGCGCGATGCGTCTTGGGATATTGGGCGCATTCGTGACGTCACTTGTGCCAGACGGGAAAGGCTACAGCGTGGCTGTTGTGGTTACGAGCGTTGCCACTTGGTAGCGCGTCGACGATTTACGACCTGTGACAGCATGGCCGTTTGAGATGTGCAAGGGCTGCTCGCACGCTGCACCACGGCAAGTCGGCAACCACGGCACCACTGACAAAACACAAAACCAGCTTTGAGGCCAGATTCTCAAAGCGAACTTACGACGAAAAAAGTGCGTACAATAAATTTGAGGGAGAACTTGTATTCTCGAAACGAAATTGTCGTAACTTTTGCGCAGGTTACGACCGCTCCGCAGCTGTCTTACGCACTTTTTACGATGAAATCAACACGGCCGACAGCGTCGCTCAGTTACTTGGTAGCGACAACCAACTGACATTTATTTTTCTACACTCTAAGAAAAAATTGAGGAAAAAAGTAGCAAGGGCGCGTCTTCCTCCCTTCTACTGACGCGCCCCCAAGCGGACACCAGAAAAGGGGAGGAACGAAAGGTTTTTCTCCTTCTCCAGGCAGACGGGAGAAAGCTTTCGCCCTCCCGACTCATCTTCTTTTGGTTTCGTTTCTCAAGCAGGTCGCGCACGTTGTTTAATAAATAGCTGTTGAGTTGATTGAGCTTCAACGGCAGCGAAGGCCGCCTGTAATTCCGTCTTCTAGTCTAAACGTGCAGAAAATTTTGGTTGCATTGACGTTTTTATCACTAATTTTATCAAACGAGCAAACGAAGCCGCTAGGAACAGCGAAGTTCCGGAGCAGCGCCGGCAGCGCCACGTACACTGGGGATGGCCGTCTCCGGATTGCGGGACTCGCGCGGCACGGAACTACAGTCAGTCACTATAGTAGCGAAACCACGCGGAACTGTGTCGACGTTTTCGACGTTATAGAAACCGCAGGAACTCCGTCCAAGACAGGCAGGTTTTGCTGCCGGCTGCCTGAGTGCCTTCCGTGCTGGGTTCGGTTCTGTTTTCCGATGCCGAGTGCAACCGGCGTTCAACGTGGTTCTGTATTTGTGCGTGTCAGCAATATAGCTGCAACATCGTGATGGCAGTGTTGTGGGTTGTGAACAGAAGACCGGAATTATCGCGATGTGACCGTGTGTTCGTGTATCACTGGTGTAACAAGAAGATGAGATCGTAAACTGTTGGGCATTGATGCCGCTGGTCGGGCCGTGATCGGAGGGGGCTGAGTGTCGCAGGTTGACATTCCGCTTTACATAAAAAAGTTTAATACCACTTGAGGGATTACGTGCAATCGATCAACGTGCGGATAGTCATGTTGGAACGCTGGTCTGAACAGTAGAAGCTCCTATCGCTATCGTAGAGTGGCCAATGTGACTGTCGGAATTGTCTCGTCCCCGAGAGCGATTGCGCTCTGGGGCGAGGACTGAACAGTTCGAAATCGTGAAATCCTTTGATTTTATTTTAGCATATTCAGATCCCAAAGCTTTATTATAAAGGGTGTCTGCTACTAAAGGAAATTGTTGAAACTATGTGAACAATCGGCACGAATAGAATAAGTATTGGGGTTTATGTACCCTACTGCCCTACAGCTTGGCACTGGACGGTGTTGGCATCTCAACGCCCTTGCAGCAGGTTTTGACCTTCTCATATTTAGCCGTTGTGCACTGACTCAGGTGCCAATCCATCCACATTCAGGTTTGGTGTAACCATGACTGTTCAGTTATTCTCAAGTTTGGAAATGAACAGACTGGGACCAAAACTAATGGTGAATTCCACTCGTAGTTCTGGAGCGCTTTCCAGAATCCGAAAGGGAGGCAAAATTACGCTCCGTAGGGCCCTCTCCTAATCAACGAGAAAAAGATGAACTCACATTTTTAAAGCGACCTCCTCCACCCCCTTCCCCCCGGCAACCTCCTCTGCCGTTCAAAATTGCCGCTGGTCGAAGTTGACAAGCCGACCAACGCCTCAGCCAACTGATCTTTTCGACGAACAGTGACAACTGTCATTGCTTAGCTGCAAAAATAACACGCGCCACAGGCTGGGTGAAATTGTACGTACCACGGCGCCCATGTGACAAATAACGATGAAGACGTCCGCATTCGGCTCCGTCACATACCTTTCGGCCGCCTCGATGCGGCGGTGCACGCACAGCGATTGCCATCGGTGGAGTTCAGATTCCTGGTAGGACTTTAATAAACACAGAGGTAACAACTCATCACTTGCACGGTCGTTGCCTAATCTGTTCTTGGTTTATTGCACGAGAAAACGCCAGTGGCATGCGGTGTAAAAAGGTAAACAATCATTGGCTGCATAATGAACAGGCCTAACCTTGCGTTTTCCTCCGGATTTTCTGTCGTTCTTCCTCTCACGATCACAGATATCAGCGCTTGCGATTTGCCATGCTTCAGTCCCGGCTTTGCATTCCTTGAATACGCGAGGTAGAAGCGTCCGAACCGTCACAATCCTGCGTAGAACGACCAAGGCATCCGAGCTGATCCAGCTCGACCGACTCGGCTGTCGACGACGCGGCCGGTCGGCTCACCCCATCACCCTCACCAATCTCGTCGCGCATGCACCACCGCCGAATTAAAGAAAATGACGTAGCGCGCTCTGTCAACTTCCGCAAAGATCTCTGAAATCCCGTGGAGCAAGTTTGCCGGGTTGGAGGCGCTCCATAAAGCGATCACTGCCAGAGATCTGCGAGCGGAAGATGACCAAATCGAGCCAGACCTGCGAGTTGAATATGCGAGCTCCAAATGGAGCGCTTTTTGAGCGCTCAAGATCTGCGAGCGGAATTCACACTAGTGATTTTTACTTGGCAGTATTTCAGTTGTGAGTTGATATCACCAGGATGAAAAGTGGTGCCGAAATTGCTTCAATTCGTCTGGTTGTAGATAGTAAATAGTTTTGCACCAGAAAATGCTCTGGGTTCCACCATTTTATCACCGTTTGCTTTTTGTATATTCCAGGACCTTGTGTGCACCCTGGCGGCTCGCCAGCTCAGTTGCCAGAGTGCGGGGCACACGTGGCTAACTTTACCGCGCGACGGTTGAATCAAGCCGGCCATGCGGACATCGTGTGCGCCGCCTTGATAAGGCGGATCAGCGGCGGCGCAGAGGGAGTCGCTGCCCGGGCTCAAGCGCCGCTGGTAACGATGTTAGAGTATTGATCGTCTCGTCCATGTCCAATTCAATGTAGTTTCTTGTTGTCGAAACCGTGGGCTCCGTGTTATTCCTTTGGGTCGGACATGCAGCAAAGCAAACCGACCACAATGATGCCCAAGCGTGGAATGCTACCCACTTGCAAGAATTTCACGGGGCTTGGTTTCTTCTTCCGGCAAGCTTCTATCCAACCCCCGTGTTTCATACGGCCGTTCTGTGCTTCCGTCACGTCCGCATTTGTTGTATATGTGTATTTTTGACTGTTTGTTTTGTGGCCATGACAATTGATTTGTGCGGTTGTGTTGATTTCTGAGGGGGGGGGGGGGGCGTTTTTTGGTTGTGCGGGCATGCCCACACGGGCACAAGAAGCCGCAATGGCCGCAGCGGCACAAGTGACCCTACTCACAAAGGTCACGCAGATGTGCGACTTCGTGATGCATCGCTTGGCCCTCACGCCTGGCCAGCAGGAGACCCCACCGCGAGAGCCCCGACCACACATTACTGTTTTAGTCTACACAAGGCACAATGACGTCAAGTTTGTGACTGACCTTCTCACCGTGTTGCACACGTACCACCTTGCCTTCAGTGCCTCGGAAGCGCTCATCGTGCACCGCATTGTCCTGCTGACGTTGCAAGCCAGCGCAAGGTGCTGGTTGGGGTCGCAGGCACCGCCCCCTTCGCCAGCCGGGCGAACTTCCAAACAAGAATTTGAGAAGAGTTCCTGTCTGCGAGCTATTCGTGACTCCAGCAAAACGGACGTCGCCAAGCGGGAAAACCGGGAACCAGCCGGAAACGGTCGCTTTGCGCCCCTCCGCGTCTCTGGTGGCTTTCGCGGACACGTGTTGTCGGCGCGGTGGCGAACAATGTAATTTAACGAAGCTCCGAAAACTTCTTAAGTTTGCTTAAGTATTCATTAGTGTAGTGAAGCCTCAGTATATTGTTTCTTTCCATCACTTGTTTGATAGCCTTTTTACGCCACAACAGACGGTCGCGTGCTTTCGATTTTTTTGGATGAAAATGAATCACGGAAAAACGTTTTGATTTCTTGTCTGTCTCGAATCACGTTCAAAGTGACGACTACTTAATAACTGACAAGTAGTTTCTTTATACGGATATATAACAGTGGACTGAGGACGACAGACGAGGTGTTTCACTGGAAGAACATCAATGTTGCAGTCAAGTGAATGGGAAGGTTTGATAGCTGTTCTTTTTTTTTAGTTTGATTGTGCTCGATTAGCTTCAAGTTTGAGCCAACAGCGCCGGTCGGTGCGTTTGCTATTCATCTTGGCTGCTTTTTGCCGAAAAAGCCTCTGGACCACACCTAACGAGTGGGGCTGATTTCGCAATTACTTGATTCGGAAATCCTGCTCGCTGCATACGATTAACGAGGGAAATTGTCTGCTTTCAAAAGGTGGGGGACGCGTCTCGCGAAGTTAGAAGCTGTCGCGGTATTATGATCTATCGCGCCTCCAATATTTATGTTATACCCCCGTCAAAGCCGGCAGAAATATACGTCCACATTGCCCAGGTTGACCGGCCACAAAAATACTAATTGTCTCCGTTCAGGATTCAAAGTTGTGGAGACTCAAGAACAGACAACCGTTTCGCTGGTGTCCAACCCGTCCTAACCCGCGCTCGTCCTGAGCGCGCGCTCGCTTGACGCGCCCTCACGAGCCATCTTTATTCTCCTCCTTTTCAGGAGGAGAATAAAGGCGTCCAGCGGGGTGTTTAAGGTTTTTCAGCCATGTTAATGCTTGAAGGTCGGTCTGTGTGGTAAAGGTCGCTCCATCTAGGTACATGTCAAACTTTCTCAAAGCGAATATTATAGCTAGACATTTTTTTTCGGTTACCGTATAGTTACATTCGGCCGCGGTGAGAGTATGACTCGCAAATGCAACGGGCCGCAACGCTGCGTTATGTTCCTGGAGTAGTACTGCCCCTATAGACCTTTTCACGCAAATTTCTATGGGCGCCGCCATCTTAAATCACGTGACCCGTCCGCCATAAGGTTGCTTCATTTTCCGCTCCGCACCCCTCCACTCGCCTCCGTATGCCTTGTTGTCCTGCTGCCGGATTCATTGTTTCCACGCTTCTCGTCCTTCTTTTCCTGTAAATTACATTGTCCTACGTTCTCTTTCTATATAATTGTGTTTTGTTATTGTGGGAATCGCTTTTGAAGTGTGTTTTTTTACGTTTTTCTGCGTTCGGAGTCGTCGGTAATTCTTGCGACGCGATCACCGGCCGCGATGGCCCTTCCGTGGGTGGACGACCTGAAGCTTTGGCCGAAGATTCAGCGCTCATGTAAGTATCAAAGATGTGAACTGTGTTGAGTGTGACATGACTGAAGCGGGTAGCATACCAGTGATAAGCTGAGAGCGGTCGACGCCGCGATAGCGAGTTATCACCTGCGGACTCGGTCTTGTTTACATTGCTTACTGGTGTATTCCGCTCGCTCGCTCGCCGTTTTAAAGTCAGCGTTGTAGGTATTTGAGCGGTGATTATGTCAAACGTTGTTTCTGTGTGGCGGAATAGGAGTGTAAATGTATCGATCATTCGCGGTGTGTCCGTACACAACGCGACACTGTTAACGCGTCAAGCAATCACTGGTTTTTGCTGTCTTTCTCTCAGAATCGAGACGCTGTCATGACAGCGTCTCGATTCTGAGAGAAAGACAGCAAAAACCAGCGATTACGTTAGCCTCTCGATTCTGAGAGAAAGGCAGCAAAAGCCAGCGATTGCTTGTTCGTGTTAACGGTGTCGCGCTCTGTACGTACGCACCGCGAATGATCGATGAGCGGTACATGAGTTATCACCTGCGGACTCGCGGTCTTGTTTACATTACTTAGTGGGGTATTCCGCGGGCGCTCGCTCGCTGTTTTAATATTAGCGTTGTAGGTATTTGAGCGGTAATCCTGTTAAACGTCGTTTCTGTGTGGCGGAATAGAAGTGTAAGTCTACCGCTCATCGATCATTCGCGGTGCGTTCGTACAGAGCGTGACACTGTTAAGTCGATCAAGCAATCGCTGGTTTCTGCTGGCAGCTACCTGTCTCTCTCTCAGAATCGAGACGCTGTCATAAAAACTACTGCCGCCATCGAAAGTGCTCATCTGGGGCACTAATATAAGCGGTAAAATGTTGTGGCCACTAATACCATTTCGAAGTAAAATTCGAAAAAGCGTGTATCATGTTGGCACTGACAGTGTCGCCGTGTGTACACATAGCTACACGGCTAGCGCGGGCACAACGCCGACGCTTTTCTTTTAATTTTGCTTCACCCCGGATACAAGGGAGGCAAAGTTTTACCGCTGAAGTTGGTGCCCCATATGAGCCCTTTCTATCACTTGATAAATTTGGGCGGTAGCTGTTCATTCGTCAAAGTGAAGGGAGAAAACCCGGCTACGGCTTGTTCGTGCTGTGTCGCACTCTGTACACTACATGACTGTCTAGTGGTGTTGCTCCGCAAAGCCACGCGTGAAATTTAAGGAAGGGTAATAATATAGCTAACTGGACGAGACGGTAGTAATTTGGTGATATGAAGAAATTTAGATTTTTTTAGGTGCATGACCGAGTTTCCTGCTGAGCTAGTTTATTAAAAGCGGTCAATTGTTCTGTTTACTTCATTTGACTGGTTCCGCACACGGCTGCAGAAGCTGGGAGCATAGGCATATTTCAATGCTATCCACGTAATGCCACATCTTCCAGTGCCCCTCATGTAGTATTAATTTGTTGGGTGTAGTTGATTTATGCAGCACTGTGATTTTTTATGTGGTGCATGCTTCTGAGACTTGAACGCTCTCATGCACTGCCCTGTGAAACACGCGCCCGAGTTGCAGGTTTAGTGCCCTAGAGGCTTAAAGCTCATCTCATTTTTCCTCGTTTCTTAGCAAAATTTAAGATGTACTTTGAATTTGAGTAGCTTGATTAAGACACCCTTTTTTACAGTTATCTACGAGTACATGATTACCAGGCAAGACATTGATGGCAAGACATCGCAGAATTTCAAGGGATTTGTAGAGGCGCTGAACTTGTTGGACTCTGGCCACGTCGGAGCAATCCTCGTGCGTCCAGAAGCTGGACTCTGTGAACTTCAATCCCAAGTCAGGTCCTCACAGACAGTGTCTAAACTGTATGAGACACAGGTCACCTTCACAGACAATGTGATCACAAGCATCGTCTGCTCCTGTATGGCTGGGCAAGGGCAGTCGTGCTCACACGCAGCAGCACTTCTGTTCAAGGTTGCAGAAGCATCAAGTATCAAGTAGAGGGCTGACTGGGTCATCATGCACCGATGTACAGTGCAAGTGGAACGCTTCCACTGCAAAGAACGTGGTACCCGCACCCTTGGAAGTCATCTACGGACTCAAGTCAGGCAAGGCTGGGTTCCCCCAATTTGGCAGTCATAGGGCACTCCAAGAACATTTCAAGCGCTCTGGCTTCAGGAACATAGAGGGGACCATCCTGGCATCTGTGATGGACGCCCAACTGAAGAGTGCTCCCCTTCAAGTTGTGAGAGGTAATGCCAAACAATTTAATTGCTTCCTTTCATTCCTTGATGCCTTGTGTGTGAACAACGTTTCAGGCCCCCAGCCCCATGGTTGCCACTCCGGCGAGCTCCTCTGTGGCCCATGCAAGAGCCTCTACGACGCCAACGTGGCACTGACCGCAGCAGCTATAGCTTCGCTGGAGGAGCAGACCCGGGGCCAGGACAGCAGCCAGTGACAGACTGCACGAAAACTGCGGATAACTGCCAGCACCGCTGGGTCCATCCCGAAGACGGCCTCCCCAGAGAAATGGATTGCCAGGCGTCTGAACAATACCTTTCGTGGGAACGAGAACACAAGGCATGTATTAAGGTTTATGTTGGTGCAGACATGGATTATTCGAGTACTCTCAGAGCAGCAAAACGCTGAATCATGTGAACAGAACAGCGCACAAAAAGACAAGGACAGGGAGTAAGGAACATGCACAACACCAAAGCGCTGACTCGCAACTGAATTTATACACAAAAGAAAGAAGGAGAGGACGTTCTGAAAGACTTGCAGGGCACACAGTGCGTGTCACACGCAACACAACACCATTTAACTACAATGTGTTTGCCCCATAGTCCGATCTAAAAACAAAATTTCGGTTTGTTTTTAAACCGAAACCTTGTTTTTAAATAAAAAAAAAAAAAAAAAAACATTGTTTTTAGATCAGACTATCAAACCGAACCGAAATTTTGTTTTTAGATCGACTGGCTGAAATTCGAAACTCTAACCAAATTTAATAAAAAGAAAAAAAATTCCTCGACGTTTCGGGACCAGCTTGGTCCCTTGGTCACGGTGACTGTGAGTTGAATGGGAGGGTGGGGGAAGCCGCTTATGTAGGCCGGTTGCGATCGTTGCGTCCGGGTTTTTCCACGAAGCGACGAAGCCCTGACACATATTTGCTTAGGAGACTGCCCGACGACCTGTTGATGTTACCTTTTGTTGTCAAGATGTACCAGGATTGTAAGTGCAAACGTTTACGCCGGTATCGTTCCGCGCCCTAGACCTCGCTTTTGTCGATGGACACACGGTGACCCAGTTTCGCAATGTGTTCAGCGAGGACTCTGGCTCGAACGTCATTCTTCTTCACGTCATATTTGTGGCGGCGGAAGCGTTCCGGGAAGTTCTTGGGTTCCCTCACGTAGGCTGCAGGGTAGTCTACGCACGGGATGCGATAGATGAGGCCTTGGGATTTCTTTTTTTCCCGGTCTGTCCTTGGGGAGGAGAAGTCGGTGACGGATGGCGGACACTGGTCTGTGAGTGACCGCAATTCCATGTTTACTAGGGACGTGTCCGATTGTCTGGCTGACATTCCTCACGTATGGCAGGCACAGATGCCTCAAAGGAGCTGGGCCCGTGAAGAGGTGGGGACGGCGCAGCTTGTAGACCCGATTAATGAACCTTTTGAAGTAGCCGTTGTTTGGAAGGTTGGCATTGATCTTGTTGACCTCTTCCCAGAGACTCCTCTGTCGAGCACACAGACATGGCACGTCTGAAAAGCGCAGTGACCACCGACATCTTTTGGGTAATAGTCAAAGTTCAAGCACCTTCTGGTGTGCGTAGGCTTCCTGTACACCGAAGAGGCAAGCTTGTCTGAAGTCTTCTTTACACTGACGTTTATAAACGGAAGCCCACCATTCTTCTTGCGTTCGACCGTGAACTGAATAGCAGGTTCGACCAGATTTAGGTGTTGGCAAAGACGATCGATTTCTTTCTTTTTAACGAAGCAAAACAATTGTCTACATAACGAAGGAAGATCTTCGGCTTTGGCACGAACAAAGCAAGGGCTTGCTCTCAATACACATTTCTGGACATCAGTGTAAAGAAGACTTTAGACAAACTTACCTTCTCGGTGTACATTAAGCCTACGCTCACCGGAAGGTACATGAACTTTGACTCTTACCATCCCACAACCCACAAAATGTCGGTGGTCACTGCGCTGTTCAGACATGCCATGTCTGTTTGCTCGACAGTGAAGTCTCTCCGAGAAAAGGTTAACAAGATCAAGGTCGACCTTCAAAACAAAGGCTACACCAAAAGGTTGATTAATCGAGTCTACAAGAAGCTGCACCGTCCCCGCCTCTCCACGGCCCTGGCTCCTTCGAGCCGTCTGTGCCTGCAATACGTGAGGAACGTCAACGAGACCATCGGACGCGTCCTTCGTAAACATGGAATTGCGGTCACTCACAAACCAGTGTCCACCATCCGTGACCAACTTCCCTTCCCCAAGGACAGACCAGGAAAGGAGAAATATCAAGGCCTCATCTAGCGCATCCCGTGCGCGGAATGACCTGCAACCTACGTGGGGGAAACCAAGAACTTCCAGAACGCTTCTGCCGCCACAAATAAGATGTGAAGAAGAACGACGTTCAAGCCAGTGCCCTTGCTGAATACGCAGCGAAACTCGGTCTCCGCATGTCCTTCGACAAGTGCGAGATCTTGGGAACGGAACGACACTGGCGTGAACGTTTTCTCCTAGAATCCTAGTACACCCAGACAACAAAAGGTAACATCAACAGGTTGTTGGGTAGTCTCCCAAGCGTCTGTGTCAGGGCTTCGTCGCTTCGTGGAGAAACCCAGACGCAGAAATCGCAACTGGCCAACATAAGTCGCTTTCCCCTCTGTCCAACCCACAGTCACCCGCGACCAAGGGACCGAGCTGGTCCCGAAACATTGGGGAACTTTCATTTATTTTTATTAAAATTTGGTTAGAATTCCGAACTTCAGTCAGACTATTATTTTCCTAACCAGAGAGATTTCTGTTGAAAAAACTTTTTACGTTCAAATGTTTTTAGATCGGGCTACGGGGTAAAGACATTGTAGTTAAATGGTGTTGTTTCGCGTGTGACACGCATTGTGTGCCCTGCATGCCTTCAGAACGTCCTCTTCTTCCCTTTGTGCATAAATTCAGTTGAGTCAGCGCTTGTGTGTTGAGCACGTTTCTTCTCTCTGTCCTTGTCTTTTTGTGTGCTGTTCTGTTCACCATGTCATCATAGCAACTTTCCTAGCTTACAACACTTTTGCTGAATCATATGCTTTCGACATGCTGCAACAGCTGCATTCATATAACCGCATGAACACCAAACGGAACAGTCAGTTGATGCTGTCTGTGTCAGACCACCAGACCATCACTGCATCAGCACATGCTGATGCACTGACGGTCAGGTTGTTAAGCTTGGTGTTTTATTTTCATTAAACATTCAGTTGAAGTTGAGTGCTAGTCCTGTCCATTTCTCCCCTGCGTCTCCGTTTGTTTGCGCGCTGCTACCAGTTTGAAATCGTGAACCAAATCGCCTGCATCGCCACATTGATCGACTTTGAAAGGACTCTCCTAAAGCTGCTTGCAACATTTCATACTATTCAGCACCAGTGTTCTCGAGGCGGAAACAGAAATTGATGCGCAGACGCTGCTTAACTTTCTCTTCCTCGATCTTGAAGTGCTACGCACACTGCAGGTAGCCATTCACTTAGAGGGTTCTGCAGAGAACATTTGAGGAGATGATGGCTTCCGGTTATGCAGGCAACACAGAGTTGTCATCTGTGCTGCCTTGTTGCCACTTTACTGCGAGTTATAGCTTCCCCGAAAGAAAATCAGTCCCAGAATTAAATGATCAGCCCTCGTAAATAGTAACAACCATGAGAAATTGATACATGTCAAGAATTCATAAAAGAAACTAAAATCATCTCAAATGCAGTTGGGCCGAGGCGAGAGCACTGGCCTACGGATCCCCATGTGGCGGGTTCGAATTCCGGCCGAGGTGCCCGCAATCTGACGGAGGCTTATTGCGGAGAAGGCGCCGTGTAACCGAGCTTTCGGTTGCACGTCAAAAGATCCCCAGGTGGTCGGAATTAGTCCTCAGTCCTCCGCTGAGGCGTGCCAGATGCCCGTCGTTGGTTTGGCTCGTAAAACTCCCAAATTTGACTTCGATTTCAAATGCACTTGGCATGGGAGTGCAGAATGCTTGGGTACAGGAACTAAAACCGATTACTTCAGCATGAAGAACACTTCAAAGTGTCCATGAAAAAGGTTTTTACAACATGATGCCCATTACAAAGTAGCCGTCCGACTTTTCGGACCTTGATGCGATTCGGAATAAGTGAATCATTGGGCAGTCTGAACGGGCCCCAATGTTACCAACGGCTACATGCCAATATTAGAATAAGCAAGCATGTCCGAAAAATCAATTCATTGCCTTACTTCGTTCGCTGCTAGGCTAATGTGGTGGTGGAAGAATCCATAAAAGAAAAAAAAAACATTTTAGATGCATTGGGCAGGGGAGTGCAGAATGCTTGGGTGCAGGCACTAAAACTGATTACTTCAGCATGAAGAATGCTTCAAGGTGTCAATAAAAAAGATTTTTACAACATGATACGCGTTATAAAGTAGCCATTTGACTTTTCGGACTTTAATACGATTTGAAGTAAGTGGATAATTGAGCAGTCTGAACAGGTCTCAGGCTACGGACGGCTACATGCCAGTATCAGAATAAGCAAGTATTTCCTAATAATCGATTCGCTGCTTTACTTCGTTCAGTGCTCTGCTAATGGAAGTTACGTGATTGTTGGACCAGTTAGCCAATGGTTTTGCATTGTGTCTGCGCATACTCACGTGCAGGGAGCAATGTCAAGCCTTCAAAAGAAGGCAATCGATTAGTTCAGCGACCGTGTTGCTTTCGTTGCCCTGTCAGCTTGGCGTCGAAAAGTGCAGAGAGCGTGAGCAGTGGTGCTGATAAATTTACTGTTTTGTGTTATGTGTTGGCAGACATGGCAAGAAAACCGAGCCGAAAGCCAGGGCTTGGTAGGAAGAGGACCAGGACTGCGTAATACGGCTCTGCGGCTTGACCGTCCACGAAGGAAACCCATGGCTGGCGGCCAGCCCAGATGGCCTGAAAGCAGCTGGCAACGTGTTAGTTGAAATCAAATGCCCGACACCAGACACTCTAAAAAAGTATGGCTCTCTAGAGTGCCTTTTTGCATCTGGCAAGTATGAAGTTAGGTATGATGGCCCAGATCTTATACTCTCGCCCAAGGGGAAGAATGCATATTACACACAAGTGCAGCTACAACTGTATTGCTCTGGGCAACACTTATGTGACTTTGTGGTATTTGCAGAGAAGAAAGGCTACGTTGCTAAAGTGCCATATAACAAGGCCTTCATTGAGAGCTTGCTCCCAAAACTGAAATCACTTTATTTCGAACATTAGCTGCCGGCAGTTGTTGACCAGCATGCAGGTTTCTGAAATGCCAAAGTGCCAAAAAAGTAAACATTCACCGGAAGGACCACTGCTTACGAGTGACATTTATTTCAGTCTTACTTAATAAGCGATGGCCGCAGATTGCAGATCCCTGCGATGACAGTCAAGGTGTTTTCAATACAATTGCTTCTTGCAAAGATCGACGAGGGTATATACTTCAAAAACCGAAAACACTTCACGCGGCGAATGAACCTTTCAACATGAATGCACAGTTTAGACAAGCGACACGAGTAAACCACTTCAGCATCCGAGAGCTGCTTTTTCTGCTTTCTGAATGAAGAAAGCGACAGTTTAACTCCATAAGGCAGCATGTCTTCGATGGTAAAGCCTTTATCTGCTAAGATTTGATCCCCTGGCAGAAGATATCTCAGCAGCCTAGAGTATGAGGTTATGAACCGGTCACTTGCACGGCCTCCATAGGCTTTTGAGATAAACATTATAAAGCCATTTGATGCGATCACATGGAGAACTTTGGCTGTATTGTGACTTTTGTAGGGGCTGTACGTCCGCCCTCTCTTTAGCATGTTTTGTGCCCTGTCAACAAATATTTCGAAACAGTCGATTATGCATGTTGTACGTGGGAAATCTCCGAACACTGACGGACGCGTTGATACTATCGTCTCTTGTGGTAGCCACATAATCAGGTACTTGCGCGAAATATCTGCAAGTACTTAAATCCAAAACTTGAAAATCTTGCTTGCCAAACCTACAGAGACCTGGAAGCGGAATGCGAGATCTACGAGCAACAACCCTAACCTAAGTCTCATGAGAGTAAGTAAAATCTGGTCATTCACAGCAAGCTTACAAGTCATTTTTGCCTCTGACGACGCAACTCTGGTGTATTCTTCAAACAGTACTTTTGATAGACCTGTGAAAAACCGAAAGTTTTTGGCAGGCAAAGTGTCACAAACTGAAAATGCCGTTTGTGTGGCACGTGTAGCTCTGGTTACCACAACAGGGGAGATTGGTGTACAGCACGAGTGGTCCTTCCACTGTCCAACTTCGCACTGTATACCAACTTCTACCTTCCGGATGCCACTACTGCAAGTGCATTGGGGGGCAAGAGTTGAGCTTGGTGACAGTTCATGTACGTCAATATCCTCCCCTTGGGGGGCACCACAATCCACAACCAAAGACGGTGGAGCTTGAGGTGGAGATTGGGGTAGAGTTTGAAGCAGAGCTGGCGGCAAGTTGGACAGCGCGCTGCTTGAGTGCACACCAGCGGGTGTAGCCAGTGCTGCATGTCCTGAGAGTGGGCGCCGGGGTTGCTTGCGCCTTCCCCTGTTTTATGCGACCTTCAAATAAAAGATGCGAATGATGTTGGAGCAGTCATATCAACATAGAAATGTGAATAACCACACTTAAGCTTGGACTGGGGAGAAAAATGGAATACAGGCAGTGAAAAGATCAGTGCTGCCTATGTCCACATTCTGCCTCGTCGGTGCCTGCTTTTATGCATCAAATTGTTTTGCCAAGATTTAAAGTGTTTCCAGCACCCCCACACTCAAATGTCTGCAATTTGCACATGCACTTTTTGTTTTACCAAGTGGCAAATCCTGGTGCTCTGAATGGTAATTTATTTGTAGATAGACATAATTCATACAGTACAATGTTTCATACCTCGAGCATGTTTTACAGTACTGATCCACTGTATCTGTGAAATAGTTGAGCCCTAATATTTTTCATTAAGCGACTTTTGATGGAATGCTTTAAAAGGAAGTAATGTGTCCATTTGACTCCAAAAGTCAGAATTGTCACCGGAGCTTACCTCATTTGTAGTCCTCAAGTTCAATGTCGGGTATGGATTTGTCTCAGTCGGCCTACCGTCAACGAAGTGGATGGAGCAAACCTGTTGATGTGAACATATATCAGTTATAATGTGAGCATACCGTCTTAATGTTAGCATGGTCGATAGGTAAGTTATGCTATTATCAATGTACTGTTTACACCTGACCTATTTGTGGAAGATGTTGACAGAGGTTAAATCAAAGGCGTTCACAACACCAAGCATATACAAACTTTGGAAATCGAATCGAGGTGCATGCGGGGATTGTACTAGGTACGCGCGATGGCGTTTGCAGCAGTAATGGTTGAGAGATCTAGATCAAATAAGATGTTGCACGCGTGTTCGTCGTCGCCTCATTTTCGTTTACTTCAAATCTAGTACACGTAAGGCGAGCGCGTGCAGCGTGTCTAACTACATTCGTCGCGTGCCCCAGGGTGATTGGGAAATTCGCAAATAATCTCTTCACGATTCTAGGTCTTTAATTCACGAGCGAGAGGCTCGAGCTGGCGTTCGTGTACACGCGCGTTCTGTACCGGCTACCATTACCTCCCGAACCAGCGATGTCTGAAAATAATTAGGAACCTGATCCCCCATGAGATGGCTACGGGTTCATTTAAAGTCTGTTTGCCTGTTTCGACCCCACCCCCAAGAGCAGGGTCCGTCTACGGAAGCGGCGGCCGCGTTGTCGGGCAAAGTCCGTTAACACGAGCCGTACTAACCTTTGCGTGCTTGCTGGGGTTCAGATTTTTCCGCTGCAGGTTTGCGACCCACTAACCGTCGAGTTTCCTCGTTTTTCTCGCCTTGGGGAAAGCAGTACAAGGCATATGGCTGCAGGCACGGGCAGTCTTGATGTAGCAGCGACGCATGTACTTCGCACGTGGAGGCGTTCCACGCCTTCAAAAGACCTCCGCAATTTTTGCAGCCTACGACGGAACATGTCTTACCGGCCCGGTACGAGCTTTGTTTCTTTCCTATGGCACTCATGTGCTGTTAGAGGCTGGGAAAAGGCGCTGAAACGGAATGCTCTCCACTCAACCCCACTGCGCAACAGCAGCAACCACGCCGATTTGAAGCAACCTTATGGCGGCTGCAGCGCCAGCGCCCCTGTGGGCCGGTCCTAGAACTACGGAAATGAAAAGGTGTATATTGTAATCACTGGCATCCGTTTGGAGGACGAATGGAGCATTGAGATTAGGAAGTTTCAGAGATGCAGTATCCGCAATAGCGCTTGCTAACGTTTTAAACGCTTGTTCCTGAGCGGAAGTCCAGGTTCATGGAACCTCCCGGCGTAATAGCTGGTGAAGGGGCCGGGCCAAATCAGCGCAGTTGGCAATAAACTCGCGGTAGAATCCCACCATGCCAAGGTACCGTTGTAAACTTTTTTTGTCTCGTGGCTGGGGAAATTCTATAATTGCTCTGAGCTTCTCTGCTTGCGGCTGGAGTGATCCTTGGTCGACCACGAAGCCAAAAAGCTCCACTTTGGGTGATGCAAGCTGCACTTTTGACGGGTTAATTGTGAGACCAGCTTCACTCATGCGCTTCAGGACGACCTGCAAATGGTGAAGGTGGTCCTCGATAGTATTAGAAAGCACTATTACGTCGTCCATGTAGGCCATTGCATAGTTAAAATTTGCGTCACCCAAGACTGTATTCATGAGCCTCTGGAAGCTCGCAGGGGAGTTAGATAGGCCGAAGGGGAGTCTGACAAATTCGAACAGACCCCTGGGGCAAACAAATGCTGTCTTAGGGACGTCATTTCTTGCTACGGGAATTTGCGATAATCCTCTACTACAGTCGAGGGTTGTGAATATCCGCGCAGACTCCAGTGCATATAAACAGACGAGACTGATGGAAAGGGGTATGTAAAGTCAAGTTCAATACAGAGAGGTTCTGTGTGAATCTCCAATGAACACTCTCTTCAGTTTGTCCGCAATCGTCGTCGTGCTACCGGCTACAACCATTTGGCTGTATTTAAGTAGTATCTCTCTGTTGGTCAAATGTATTTTTATCCAGCAGTTCAATTCATAGCTAGTTAACTAAGCTCATATTTCAACCCGAAGAATATACTAAAGTCGCTTTAGTGGGGCATAGTACTTAATATAATACTTAGCTCGCATGTTCGTCAAAATGACTCTCGATTGCTACTAAAACCTGAATCGAAATACGGGTACCAGCTGCTTAGTGGGGTGCCAGCAGGTTAACATGTTCCTTAGCTCAAGAAGCGCTCGCTTCTTTTTCGTAATTTTCCTACAGCCTGCGTTGTTGACCGAGAAGACGACTAGAGCTGTTTCTTAATCACGGATACGCACAAGTGCTCGATTTCGCGGACAGATAAGTCGCATGGTTGAGGCATGTGAGTTGTCTGTAAATTACTCTTGGTGGAACCATTCTGTAGTCATCGCCGCTCTCCTTAGCTGATCAAAACTGATTAGAGTCTTTTACCGTCTCTCCGGAGCCCATAGTTTCGGTTTTGAACGATATCTCCGAAACGAAAGTTTTACATGGAAAGAAGAAAAAACACCGGGAAAACAAAACTATGATCTGCAAGTTTATGTGAACCGGCTAAACTTAACCGTCGCAGTTCAAATACCTATAAAATTGGGCATTAAACAAAAGAAAATCTGTTAAATTGAATGCGCCACCCGTTCAGCCCGCTCGGCCGAGCCGACGCGACCTGGACCCAGCCGCCATGTTTGTTTAGTGCTGGCGCCCACTATAGGTCGCTGGAGTCGCGAATGCAACGCAGATTCTTCGAGAGCTCGAGGGAAGGACCCAGCACCCGGACGAAAGTCTGGTCCGGTACGTTTGGGTCATGCAAGAGCTTCGAGAGTGCAAACCCGAAGTCACCGGAGTCGGACAGAGTAGCTCGGGTCCAAAGACAGTGCCACCCAAGATACCCTGTCTACCTCATAAACCGGAAATTTGAGACCCTTGAAGAGCTAGCCTGGGGCGCCCGCCTGATCGAGGAAGCTTTTCATGCCGAGCGGGACAATGTGCCGCCGCCACCAGCCAACTACCCGCTCAAACCGGCATGCACATGCGGGGCCCCGAGACCTCCGCGCAAGTGGACTGTCCAAACGGGTCCTTCCTTCCCCATGTCAGCCAGGACAGTGTGCGTGGCATGCATGGCGTTCTTCCGTGCGGGATAAGCAGATGTTCGCCTAACTCTCGTCGAGAGGTCCGCGAAGGTAACAGTAGTGCCCGTGAGGGTCCGGGGAGGGGGTCGCCACGACAGGTGGGAGCTCGTTGGCCGCGACCTATCGCAAGCTTGGGGCCAATGGAGATCACCACCCAAGTGAACCATCTTCATCAGTCTGCTTCTGCAAGTGCTGGGGTAAAACTGGCACGCTTCGGTCGAAATTCCGCGGCCATGCATCATTGACCCCCGCCGCAACGAAACAAGCCCTCCCCACAACCGCTGGTCGGAAGCCTGGTATAGGCCCTTCCATACTGGTTCTTTATCCGATCGCTGGAGGGGGTCGGACAGGCACCTTGGTGCGGGTAGCCTAAGCAGGCAAGTGTCCTCGGACTGCTGCTACAAGTGCGAGAAGCCCGGCCATCACCGAAACCAGTGTCCAAGACTTCTGGACACTACAAACAAAAGGAGGCACGAGGCGGAGGCAAAGGGCCAGAACCAGAACAGGAAACTACATTTAATTGGACATGGACGAGACAATCAATACGCTAATATCGTTGTTGGCGGAGCTTGAGTCCGGGCAGCGACTCCCTGTGTGCCACCTCTGATTTGCCTTACCAAGGCAACGCATGCGATGTCCGCATGGCCGACTTGATTCCGCCGTCACGTGGGAAAGTTCCCCACCTATGCCCCGCAGTCGGGCAACGGGGCAGGGGACACTCCTCCCCCCCCCCCCCCCCCTCAAACTTTGTCCGGCATGTCGATGACGGAGTTGTCGTTGTGGTCGTCAAGGGGTGGATGGCGCTGCTGGGCGGACGCATGTTGCAGGTCCGGTCGGTGCCGCTGGACAAGCATGATGGCCCGTTGGGAGGTTGCGCTCGCCGAGTTGGTTGACGCGCGCGATGCGTTGGGCGTCCGCCCTCTCCCCAGCTGCTTGGTCACATGCTGCTCTTTCTGCAGCTGCTCGGTCAGCTCCAGCTTGTCAAAGACATCCTGCATCTCTTCCAGCTGTCGCTTGAGCTCCTTCGTCTGGCTCAGGGCTCGGCGGGTGGCTACCTTTTTGCTCTGGATCGTCTACAGTGGGTGGCTGACACTTGCTTTGTCCACGTGGTCCTCCTTGATCCGAGCCAGCTGCTGCTCCGTCCCGTTTTGGGTGGCCGCTGTCCATGATTCCCTGGGCCGCCCCTGATGAGCCGTCGTCTTTGGTGGCCCGGTCCACCACGAGTCCGGCCGCCATGCCGTTCAGATGGCGGGAGTGGTGACGGTGTTGTCCTCTAGCCATCGTTGTGGAGAAACAAGGAAGCAGACGACATGAGGGCTTAGTTAAAGGTTGAGCCTGACATTATTTTCGCGCCCTTTCGAGGAAGTTTGGAATAACGGATCTGAGGTGGGCACACTATCTCCTTTCCCCTCTCTTGAAGAGGGAGCAGATTCGTGAAAGCAGAAAACTACCCAAATGCGAGAGAGGTGAAGCCGAGGAGACAAAAAAAAAAAAAGGTTCATCTCTCTTTCGCCTGACCGACGTCGCAGGTTATACCGCCGCCTTGGGGGAGACACGGGGGTTTCCGGAACGGGACCGTCGTTAGTGTCGTTCCAGTCCTGCGAGGAATCTTTGTTTTCTGCATGAAAAAAATGTTTAAGGTCGGCGACATGATTAGGTTCGGTTTCTTCCTTCGACTCGAAGTGAACTAGTTTGTAAGTGGTAAGTCCCTTGCAAACAAATGGTAAACGAACCTTACCATTTGTTTGCAAGGGAGACTGCAAAGCCTCGAGCGGCGTCGCTCAGTGGGTGAGTGCGCCGGAGTACAATATCTCCCAACTCGAATGGTACTGTTCCAACTGCTGCACTCGGGCGATGTCGAGGTTGTCGGAGAAGCGATTTCGCAGGTCCTTTGCGATCTTCACGTAGGGGCGAAGCCTTCCCCCAGACTCTGTAGAAAGGAGACTGTTAAAAAGCGGAAACCCGAGCTTCTTGCCGAAATTCAGTTTTGCGGGAGTGAGACCCGTTGACCAATTAGTGGTCGTACGGGTTGCTAATGCCAGCTCCGGCAGTTTTGCGCCCCAGTCCTTGCGGCGTTTGGTGTAAGCCACTTACATCATCTTAAGGTTTTGATTTACCCTTTCCGTGGTGTTTGGTTTTGGGTGGTGTGGGGGAAGTTTTTTTGTGTCTAATTCCGAGCACCGTGCACGCATGCATCCACTAACACCTTACTCGTTAGGTAGGAGGCATTATCGCTTAGAATTAGTGCTAGAACGCTGAACCTAGAGAATGTTTGAAGCAGGCATTCCGCAGATTTTTTGCGAATCTAGCTTTCGCAAAGAAAACAACTCAATCCACCTCATGACGTGGTCAGTTACCACGAACAAATGTACTGATTGCTGCGCGGAGTACGTGGGAAGGGGCCCATGACGTCACATAAACAAATCTGCCAAGGGCTCTGGCTCACGATTGGTTGCATGAAACCGGGGGGCTGATCATCACGAGGTATTGCCTTCTGGCACACCGAGCAGCTACGAGCGTATCGGAGCACACCCTGCCTCATTCCTTTCCAGGTAGAAATTTGCGATAACTTTTCGTAAGTTTTGCTGCTGTGTCCTGCCAAGGCAGAGTTATGCATGTACCACAACCTATGCCTGACACGAGGGCAAGCAAGGAACATTGAGAGGAACACGGTGCAGCAGGCAAGGAGCCCTACATGGCGCAAGATACAGTCGACAGCGCCTCAGGAGTGATGTGACGTGTTCGGAATGCTGCAAATGTTGAAGTCGCTCTATGTTGGTTAGGACGCCTCTAAGGCGTTGCTTCAGTATAAGTTCAGGGTGAAACTTACTTGTACAACCCAGTGTCAACTCATGCTTAAACCGAATGTTTCATGAAAAATGAAATATTTGACCACTTTTCTTTGCACCGTTATCACGAATCGAAACTTTGGCAAAGACGGACATCATACCTTCGGAATCCCAAGCATGTGCACCCACGTGATATTCAAGGGGTCTTAAGATCTGCCACACCGGTTCATGCTGTGCTGCACAAACATTGTCACGTCGTCTCCACAACACATGTCTGCTGTATCCGACGGCTTCCGTGAGAAACAGAAACATGCAAACAGGCGTTTTCCCAAAAGCCTATTCAGTAGGAATTCATACAAGGTGAAGTGTAGTAAAGTTCATTTAAGTACGCTGCGAAACTGGTATAGTGAGCAGCAAGTGACACAACACCGAGAATATCGGCCTTGGTGCATTTTTCCAGACATCGCACCTAAATATCAACCGAAACACGGGGCTTAGCGCAACGGAGCCTTCCCCGAGCCCACGGTGTTTAAGCAGAGCGCAAAGGGCCGCAAACCTTGACGATAGGAAACGTGGTGACGTCCGGCAGTAGCTTTGGCTGCACCGCTGATCTTTTGGCTGCTCCGCCTCCTGTATAAAGGTATCAAACAGCACGGCCAGCCTCTCGATAAGCTAAATTTCACAGAGTAGCTACTATTTCGTTGTACTCCGACGACGAAAAGCGTACCACGTCGAAGAGGAACCAGAGAAGCGCAGAGTCTCGATTTCGTTTTCTCCGTCGTCTGTGCGGATAAAACACGGTTGCGATATTAACAGACGGTCACTTGTTCGACATTCTCTCTCTTATCCGATGTCCGACAACCCTGCACATTCCTTGAATATTAGCATTTCATCGATGACAACAACGTTTCCGGAATGTGAAAGCTTCCGGTCGAAACAACTACTAAAATTTGCGGTTTTGCCTTGTTTCGGCATGTACTTAGCATACACGGCTTAATCTTTCAGGCAAGCATATGACTACTGGCAGGATCAACCAGGTAATCTTTGTGTGGTCCTCTTTAACGGAAGAAGCCAGCGCGCGGACTACTATCTGCCATTTCATGGCGTTTGAATCATTACAGGCCCAAGGCAATGCTGTCATTGGGACTAAGAATGCTTGGATTTGGGCTAGTTGATTTGACATTAGGAGGTATATTGCGCTGCGAAGTTAAACCTAGCACATAAACACGCAATCACTGAAACAATATAAGACTGCGGTTTCACAAGTATGTCGTGTACTTCTCCGTCTTCCATATCGTCTCATAAATTGAGATTGCGTGTTTATGGGTTAAGTGTAACTTCGCAGCGCAATATACCTCGTAATGTCATCGGGAGCAACAACAGCTGCACTACGCAGGATCGCTCCATCCCTCACAACTCTCAGACCTACAGGCAAAGTCTCTGGGCTGGGGAACTCCCTGTTAGGGTACAGCCATCGAACGACGAGTTTAACCGGCACTGCGAGCATGGCGGCTCAAGATAAAAATCAACAGAGCTTTTCACCTCCGCACGGATTCGGTTGCGCCACCTTTCTTATCTCACAACATCCATTACTTTGCTCATTGACACTTTACTTATGCATTAATTGCCTCATTTCGCTTCTTTAAGCTCGCGTTTTGTTCCCACCGACATGTGTTTCGGCAGCGTTCGGGTCCCTTCTCTTCAGGGCTTTGACCCTTCAGCGTTCTCACTTTCAATATACATGTCACTGCCTCAGTCACTCTGCATTATTAATTTAAGAATGTTGAACGGACAGAACGGACAGACAAGTGTTAGAGCCACTTAAAAAGAAGGAAATTTGCACACGTTTGCACATCTGCTAATCAGTGCTCGAACTAGTGTTCTATGTAAACATCTGCTAAAGTCGGGTGTAAGCACAAGTTGTTCGGAAACATCTGTTTAATTATAAGATCTGCTAATTTCGCGTGTAAACGGCTTTCAGCATTTTAAATATCTAAACTATCATTGGAGTTATGCATCCTTTAACTCGAGCTTTTATTGTGTGGCGCACAACTTGAGCGGATATGTACAAGACATAAATGGCAATGGTAATAAATGTTTTTTTTTTTTTTGCTTGCCCATTTGGTAGAAGACCTTTCTTGTCAGTGACAGCTGATATTTCTGCATGGCAGTGGTGCTTCACACACGTATATGACCGTAGTTGTACGGATTTGTCTTAATAATTAAATTGTTTTCCCTGAGACATATTATTTTGTAACCACACTTCACTTTAAAAATAAAAAAAAAACACTTGTCCGCCTCTTCATAATATCAGATAACACTGGTTACGTATGTAAAACTTATATTCCTAAAATTAATACTAAAAAAACAAAGAAAAACAAATCCAGTCACTACTTATCTTTTTGTTTTTAACTGTGTAACGAAATATTTGGCCAAATTCACTTTCGACTATTTGCCTTTCGTCATCATCGGGCCTCTTAAAAACTCGACTTGAGCCGCGGGTTATTTTTGACTAGTTTGTAAAACTGCCATGCATTGCGCGAAGGAACCGCGACGCCCGTCAATCAATTAATCAACCAATCAATCTTTATTTGCACAAGAAAGCGGAACACGGGAAGCCTGCACGGCTGGGTGAAGGGTCATGAAACCCGTACGCTGAAGCGACTGCAAGCTCCCCATGAGCAACTTATTAAGAGACATGCACTTAACAGCATTTTCACCGCAACGCCCAGTAGCCTTACAAGGCACGGGTATCTTATAGTGTTCGACCTCCCACACGAAAACAGCCGATCAAAGCTACGTGCGTGCGTAGTCTTTATTTCTTCTATAACGCCACAGAAAGTAATTTCGGCTTAAAGAAAGCCTTTTCTCCTAGCAAATTCATGCGGGAATTCTTTTTTTTTTTAATTGTTAGTTGTAAAAAAAAAATCTGTAAATGACGCCAAATGCCCCGACAAACCAAAATGTTCGAGTAAAGAAAAAAGAAAAGTTCGTGAAACAAAGGTGAGGGTGCAGGCTAGCAGGTGTAAATTGAGCACAGTTGTTAACCCGAGACTGGAGATACGGACAAGGGACAAACACAGAACGACACGGACGAAGGCTTCTTTCGTGTCCTTCTGTGTTTTGTTCCTTGTATGTGTCTCCAGTCTCGGGTTTACACCTATGCTCAAGAAATGTTAACTCCCACGGAGAGTCGAACCCGCGGTCGCCGCGTATGAGGCAGACATCTTACCATTACGCCACACCGGCTTTCTTTTTTTTTTTCTTTATTGCATGCGAATACAGGACGAGAGCACACATCATAGGTAGGCTCAGGTGATGAACATTATGATCTAGAACACTTTGATATTCAATAGGCTAGAGAAGAGAGACAACCAGTCGGGCAGAATTTCGCGACACTCGTATATACTTTTGATTTAGGATACACACTGAGTAAGATAACAACTAACAGGTTTTGGTGCCTGAATGGCGTTTCTTACATGCATCCGAGATGTTATATACGATATAAACCTATGAGCATAGTGAAAATATACGGCACAGTGTCTTCGGAAGGAACAGGTAGGAAACATATTGAATGCGGAGAAACATTTAAGGTCTTTCTTCAACGTGCGCTGCAGAACATCCCAGAAGAAAATTGCGTCCCAGCAAGCAATAAAAACATGTTCTATTGTTTCTGGTGTTTTGCACAGTAGACAATTCACTGTCCAAGGAGCGAACACCCTTTTCTCGTTTAGCCATACTTTGGTCGGTAGTACAGAACAGTGCAACTTAAAAAAAAAAAGTTTTGGCCGCTGTAGCGATTCCCAATTTTTTATGCGACATAATACATCTCGACCAGGGCAGTCTTCATAGATCGTGCGTTAGATTGGTGTTGGGAAAAGAACATCCACAAGGTCTCTATATATTTGTTATTTCCTGAAACGGTTCCTAGATAATCCCTACAAAATCTGACACTTAAGAAGTTGAAGGCGTCCACAACCTTTTTAAGGTACCCCACTAACCTTGGGGTTCGGCCTCCCACCGGCGTCAAACGAATTGCTCGTCGTAGAGTCAGCGCACAACGGCTTTCAATAGCCTGTACTGTCGCCGAAAGTCGTCGTCGGGGAGTTGAACACCCGGTGGTCTCGGTAGTGACGCCGACGGTGGCGGAAGATACGCTCGGCCGCAGCGTACGGCACCGCCATGTTGACAAAGTTTAACTTTGCCTGGACCCGAAACGAAGATTTCGAGCTCAAACCACGGATCTCGCAAAGTTCGGAAACGTCACTTTGACGTTAGCGACAACTTCGACAAACGAGGTTTCTAATCACTTTTGTTTTGCACAAACTTTGGAGGGATTTGGAGCGTCAACAGGTCGGCTAGGGACAATCTGCTATGCATTAATTTTTTATTTAGGCGTAGGGATGTAGGGACAAACGGGCGCTACGTCACCGGTGAAGCCGTTTAATCAGCGGGCTCCTCGCTCCCCTCACGCGCTGCACGCGCGCCCCGATAAACTTTGCTACATTCTACCACTCTCAAAGAAATGAGTGTTGTAATGAGTGACACCTCGCTCGGCGTGACGTCAGCGTCGCGAGAGTCCAATTAGCGCGTTCCGCAAACTTTGGGCATGCAGTTGTGCTCGACGAGTTTAGCGACACTAACTGCATAAATGACGAGGACTGGACGACACATTTCTGTGTTGTCCTGTCTCGTCATTTCTGTCGACGAGGATACGAGGACACATTTCTGTGCCGTCCTGTCCTCGTCATTTATGTAATTCTCCTCTAACACCGTAACTTCACCAGCACACTTCATGTACACGAGTTTACGCATAACATACTATTTTTAGGGATTTTTCTCTCTTTCTCTTCTGTGTTTCGATTAAATCCGGAACTTCTTGCTTCTCCTTCTTTTTCGGCACTATTAAATGCCATTTGTCTGTTGGCACTCATCCCGGTTAGAGCACTACATAGCTCCTTCGGAGCAGAGTAGCGCAATCCAGAGCGCCATCTGTCGGCGAACACCGGCGAACGCCCGGAGGTTCCAACTGCGGTCAGAAATTCATGAGGAACGTGAGAAAATCGTTGTTGTTTTAATATCGTAGGGATGTACAGAACGACAATAGTTTTTGTCATAATAAAGAAACACTTTAGGATAATTTGCGCTAAATTGTGTGCCGCGTAAAAACGTTTTTTTTTTAAATTTTATTTGCCTGTGTCGCGTTTTGGAGCAGACGACGCGGCAGTGTCAAGGCAGCGTCACAGCGCTCACGTGACCCACTCCGGCCAACCCAAAAAGTCTATCTCCGCTGAGTACAGAAATCGTGTGCTTTAAACGCCCTTGCCTTGGAAATTGGCCTCGCCATTCAATATGATGAAAACGTTGATAAAGTGTTTAGTCCTTTACCAACTTGCCGACAAACTAGTTTCGAAAAAATTGAACTCGGCATTCATTTTTTAATCAGTAATGTTGCGTCGATCTCCAATGGTTTTCCCATGGGCGGGCCGCCTCATGTAACCCTGGGTACCACGTGACTCGCGCCGAGCTGCTCTGTCGGCAATGTTGTCGGCAAAACACGCAGACCAAAGGATTGTACTACTCTGCTTCGTAAGAGCCATATAGTGCTCTAATCCCAGTCTCCCTCGTATTTCCTTCCACGTCGTTTTTCGCCTTAATATATAAATTTAAAGAACATCGACTTTAAAGGCCGGTTCACACTCTTGCGACCGGGTAAGACCGAGAGAGACCAGACCTGTTTTTAAGCCTCTTGCGATGTCTTAGGACAAGCTCCGCTGCAACGCATCCGGTCTCAAGACGTCGCAAGAGGCTTAAAAACCGGTCTGGTCTCTCTCGGTCTTAATCGGTCGCACTTATGTGAACGGCGCTTAACGCGGCGTAGGGATGTAGGGACACGGAAGCGCGACGTCATCAGTGCAGGTGTTCAATCGGCTGGACCCACGCTGTTGATCAGGCACGCTCCGACGAAGCTCGCTACGACATTGTGTTTCACGATCGCGGTCAAATTTAAGCACCGGGAGAGTTTGAATAATTGGCATCACATTCCGCCTGACGCCCTAGTCGCGAGAGTACAATCAGCATGCTCCGCGAACTTTGGCCCCAACTTTGTGCCTTACGATTTTAGGGACCTTGGAGTGCTTGTGAAACTATTGTTGTCCCCGGTCTTCTTCAACCCCGTGGATCCTGTGTCAGTCCAACAGGGCTTGGGCGATTCCGGTTGCCCATGCAACACGTTCGGAGGTCGTATTTCGGTTGTGCAAGGCAAAACTTAGCGTGAATGTGGCCAAAGTGGGCGCACTTCCACTTGGGCTGCCGTCGCAGCATCCCAAGTGGGTCCCGATTCGCCTACGCGTGGGCTGCCAAACTTCCGCTGCCCCTGCAATGCTCCATGCGTTTAACCTCGTCTACGCATGCTAGGGTTAGCACAGAGGTGGGCTCCACGGGGGCACCACGTAGACAAAAACTTAGACTTCCCTTGCAAGGCCCCAGTGGGGTTCACCTTGGCTGTAACTATAAGGGACCCCAGTTAGCACAAAGGCGGGATTCGTGGGAGCACCGCGTGGGCGATCTTCAAATGGGCTCCGTGTAAAATACTCCCCTGTGTCCCAAATAGGATATATAAAGACAAAATCAGCACGAGGGCAAAGGTTTGGCAGAGCTCTGAGCGTGGGCAGGTTGAACTCGGGCTGGCCATGTGATACCCCCGTGGGTTCACGGCGGCGCTCTCTAGGCAATATTAGCATAGATGTGAGCTCTAAGGGGCACAGGTGGATCATGGCCCACTTGAAATGCCTGTGTAGTTTTTAAAATGGCACTTTACGCGGATATTGAGAATACTTAGTTTAAGTCCTGTAAATTTATCATATAAGGTCTGTTTATTTTCATACCGAATCTCCGAGGATCGTAATTTAAAGCGCGAGGAAGAATATTTTGCTTTGAAGAACTTTATTATGAATGTACTACAGAGTGTGTATGTAGAAAATGCCGCTTTGCGTGGTACAGAAATTTTTACTTAGATTTTTAAAATATAGTGTGAATTCTAAACGCGCTTTTTGACATGTCGATGTCTGTTCTAAAACTCGGTGTCTGTAGCCGGGTCAACGGGCTATGTATCCCGAATACCTGTTCCAAAAATTGTATGTAAATGTGCAGTTTTCTGTTCCGTCTTGTACAGTTCAAATGCCCAACGTTTGGTGGTCTTGCTCAGGACATTTTATTGCTGAATAAGAGCAGAAACGTTGATATGGGTATTGAAATTGCGATATTTGTTTTTCAGCAAAACTCGTGGTAAAAACGCAGGCTGTATGGGGAACGACTCATAATGAATCCGGGGCGGGGACACAAATAATAAAACAGAGAGACGCGCGTGTGTTTGCCCTCCTCGTTTATTTTTTCCCTATTTTTTTTCTTCCTCCGCAAAGTCGACATGGTACGTGAAAACACGCAGAAGTAGGAGTGCAAAGAGGATATACTTACAAACGTACAACACTTTATAGACTGAAATCGCCTCCCTGCTGGGCGGGTGTTGCCGCCTCGCGTGGTTCTGGGGGGCCGAGGCCTTAGGCTACATTGCCTCTCGTGGTTTTCGGTAGCGTGGTTCACGAGGCTGTAGGAGTGGGTTCAACGGACTTGACGCGTATTGAAAAGAAGACGATTTATCTAGATTGCGTAAAGTTCCAGAAACACCACGTGCTTCACAATATACGTTCCCTCGTAGATGAGTGAAGCAAGCATACAGCATTTTACAGGTCGGAGACAATTGGACCAGTCGTGGCCGAGTGGGCTAACGCGTCTCAGCTCGGAGCGTGGAGCGAAATCTTGCGCTGGGAACCTCCTGGGTTCGATCCCCCCCGCCCCCGCCCGTTTCGATCTGGATGAGTTTCGTACCGGCACGCGTTCGTGTGATCACTACTAAGTGATGCACGTTAAAAACCCCAGGTTAGCGGTTGTACCGCACTGGCCAAATTTTTTATCTACAGCTAAGAGACCGATTGTCCGTTGAGGCGCATCTCCATCAAGGCTGTATAAACATAAAGAGCAAGCGAATTTTTGTTTTCTGCGCGCGTTCAGTTCACCGCTGTTGACTCCGCTTTACTCCGTTCTTCTGATGAAGTGTGATGGAAGCAAAAGTCCCGTCAGTTAGTGGGTTGGCGCAAGCAAGCGTCAGCACCACCCCACAAACTAACAGCAACGCTCCGTCCACTGAAGACAAAGGTGCGCAGCGAAGGGCACGCGACGCTGGGCGCAAACGCTTGGAGCGAGCGGCAGACCCTGAACTACGGCAACGAGAAGCGGCGTTCATTCGTCAACGTCGAGCGGCGGATGCTGAACTACGACAACGTGAAGCAGCGGCGGTTCGAGAACGTCGAGAAGCAGAACCTGAGGTTCGGTACCGTGAAGTTCAACGTAAACGTACGAAGCGAGCGGCGGAACCCGACCTTCGAGAACGGGAAGCCGTGTTGGTTCGTGAACGTCGAGCAGCAGAACCTGCGGTTCGGGACCGTGAAGTTCAAGAACGTTACTAACATCGTAAATAACACCGTTAATAACGATCCGCGATGCTCCGCATCGCCCCATGGTTCCCCTCGGGAAGATGGTGTAATTTTTGAACACAGAAAAGGAATTTGTAGTTTTATTCAGCTTTATATAATTGTTTTAAATTTGTTGGCCTTTCTCAGTCAAAATTATGAGATTTCAGTAAAAACAGTCAGTCGAGAAATAAGTATGATCAACAGCAGCGACTCGGCTTGTAGTTTCTTTCGAACTAAGTCCGAATTTGACTTTCCATCTTCATAGACCTGCTTGCCCGAATATCCATGGGCGCCGCCATCTCGGTGTCAGGTGACGGGTCCGCCATAAGGTGGCTTCGACCTGCCGCTCCTCCAGCTTTACGCAGCTTGTCACTACGTTACCGTACCGCGGTGTTCCTCTTTACGCGTCGACCTTGTTTCGCTCTTTGTGCCAGTGCTTTATGAATAACTCTGTTCCGAGGACAGGATTGTCGCGAGTCAGCCCATAGATAGCTTTAAAGCTCATTTTGGCACTCGGACGGTGCTCGAGAGCTCAGCCCGCCGCCATCACGACCGGGGTTGCAATATACGCAAGATGGGTGGACGACTTGAAACTTTGGCGAAGATTCAGCAATACTGTACGTACTTATATTTTATTATTATATGCGTTTTCGTTCCTCGTTGACTCGGTTACATATTAAATTCATCGAATATAACCCTAGGCAGCCTCAGTTGTGTTTACATCCGACGTTTTGATGCCGGAACTCAGACACGCCCAAAGTGCTCGTTCCAAAAACGGTCCTCTCGAGGCAGAGCTCCGGCCTACGGGTCCTTTAGTTGTCGGGCTGGATTACCGGGCCCCGGCCGAGGTCCCCGTAATACGACGGGGTCCTTTCGAGGAAAATTCGCAGCGTTACCGAGATCGCCGCTTGCACGTAAAAACATCCCCAGGTGGTCGAGATTAATTTACTCTCCTTTGATTCGACGTGCGAGATGCCCTTATTTGGTTTGACGCGCAGCCTCCAAATTTACGTTATCGTTCTAAAAGCTGGTCAAAAGTAAGTGGCGTCCGGGAACGAGGCACCTCTTGTTTTTCTGAAAATTAGTTTTAGGAAGAAAGTGAAACAACAGCAAAAGTGCATGCTAGCTGGTGTAAGTTTACCTTTTTGTTTAGAACACCTGAGACTGAATGCAAAAACTCAAAAGAAAAAAAGAAACAAGTGCTTTTTGTTTTCCTGAAAGTCAAAGTTTTACAAAAAAAAAAAAAGAACAGTAAAATTGTTTCTGAGTTTGTGTAAGCTTACCATTCTGTTTTAACACCTGAGACTAGGTGACGAAAATGCAAAAACATGAAAAGTACCAAAGACCGGAATAGAGATAGCAAGACACTTATTTATGTGTGTGCGGAGCGATTATTTGAGACTTCAGTGACTTCATATGTCATTTATTTATTTATTTATTTATTTATTTCAAATACCCTCAAGGTAGTAATACATTGAAGAGGGGAGTGGACATCAAAATAATAATTACAATGTGCACATGTTAGTTAGAACTCTCTTGAACAAAACAATATCAGTAATGTTAGCTATTGAGGCTGTAAGGTGGTTCCAATCCAATGATGTTTGGGGAATAAACGAAGATTGAAACAACGAAGTTTTAAAATTTGGCACACCGACATTATGACCATGATCAATGCGAGCAGAGATGTAGAATGGTGGGATAATTAGTTTACGACGAAGGTCAGCATTTTGATGAAATATTTTATGGAAAAGACAGAGACGAAAGATTTTACGGCGATGCGTTAGTGATGCCAGGCCTAAAGAGGTTTTCATGCTAGAAATGCCGGCAGTGCGGTGATAGTTCGACATGATAAAACGGGCTGAACAGTTTTGGACAGATTCAATAAGGGAAATTAGTGAAGAGTGTGAGGGGTCCCAGACAGGCGGCGGCATATTCTAATTTTGGGCGAATTAGACTTTTGTACATGGTTAGTTTCAGAGAGGACGGAGCGAGAAAGAAATTTCTTTTAAGGTATCCTAACATGCGATTAGCGTTGTTAATCACGTATTCAACATGAAGTTTCCAAGAAAGGTTAGACGTTATATGAACACCAAGGTATTTGTAACTTGACACTGATTCGAGAGGCTTACTGTTAAGGTGGTAAATGTGAGGCAGAGATGAACCACGTGATATTCTTATATATTTACATTTGTCAGTGTTTAGTTCCATTAGCCACTGGTTACACCATAATGATATCTGGTTAAGGTCTGATTGTAGAAGTATTGGGCCAGATATGTCAGTTATTTTTCTATATATTACGCAATCGTCAGCAAACAGGCAGATGGAAGAAGAGATGTTCAGTACCAGGTCAATAATGTAAGTAAGAAACAGTAGCGGGCCAAGCACGGAGCCCTGTGGAACGCCTGAATTGACTGGAACAGTGCGAGAATTTGTATTATTAGCAGTGACGAATTGTAGGCGGTTAGTTAAAAAGGCGTGGATCCAGTTAAGTATGCGTGAGTTGATGTTGAGTGATTGCAATTTATGAAGTAGTAGCTTACGGGAAACTTTATCAAATGCTTCTGAAAAATCCAGAAAGACACAATCAGTTTCATAATGGTCATCAAGGGAGTGACGGAGATCATATGTGAAGGATATTAGTTGCGTCTCACTTGAGAAATGTTTTCTAAAGCCATGTTGTGAAGTATTAAAGAAGTCATTAGATTCAAGAAAGTTAACCAACTGCGAGTAGATGACGTGTTCAAAAATTTTGCAAGGTACACTGGTTAAAGAAATCGGGCGATAATTGAGCGGATTATGTTTTACACCCGATTTGTGTAGAGGAACCACCTTCCCAACTAACCAATCGCTCGGGAGTACACCAAGGTTAAGGGACTGCGTATAAATGCTTGAGAGATTTATAGAACAATACACATTAAATTTTTTTAAAACCTTGCTGTTGATTCCATCAATTCCGGCACATGATGAAAGTTTCATATTTTTAATAATTCCAGTCACACCAATATCGTCTACTGTTACAGGGTTCATCGGTAAAAAAGAAGTGGATGACAATGCAGGTATGCGGTTCACATCACAGGCTGAAAATGACATTCTAAAAACATCGTTTAGCACCGTTGCACAATCAGCAAAAGATATGCTTGTACCATATGAAGACCGAAGACTAATATCATACTTAAAGTTGGGATTAATGACACTCCAAAATTGTTTAGGATTATTTGCTAACATGGTGGGCAGAGTGTGATTAAAAAAATGTGATTTTGTTTCCTTAAGAGTTGACGTGTAATCATGCTCAGCTTTGTGGTACGCTGCCCATCGAGCGTCTGTGGACGATCGCTTGGCAGCGCGAAACAGTCTTTGCTTCCTGTTTCGCAGTCGTCTCAGAGTAGCGTTAAACCAAGGTGTGTTAGTGTTGCAACGAATTTTTTTAGGGGGTATGTATTTTTCTGTTAAGAATGCTACAACATTTTTCAACAACACCCAATTCGACTCCACGGAGCGATTTGAAAAATTAGGTAAGTAGTCATCAAGAAACTGGGACAGTTCTGAGTTGATTGACGTAAAGTCAGCTCGGCTATAATCACGAATATGTTTTGTGGTTACCTTCGGAGTTACTGATGGAATGCGCAATGAAAAGTGTAGAACTAAATGGTCGCTTAGAGATGGCAGATAGGTTATTGTTGATATGACTTTCGGATGTGTTGTTAGGACGAGATCAAGAATATTTGAGGATTGAGGTGTAACTCTAGTAGGCTCTGTGGTCAGTTGAGAAAAGTTCAAGTCAGAAAACAGGTCATGGAACTCGTTAGTTTCAGACGAGAGAGGGTTAGATACGGGGCTTTTATCGGACCAGATAATGTTGGGATAATTAAAATCACCCATTAATAAAATTGGCACTCCTGGATACTGAACGACAATTTGGTTAATAGAATTATGCAACAAATTCACAAATAAAGAGTTGCTAGCTGGAGGTCGATAGCACACACCGATAATGTTTTTTTTTGTGCTTAATATTTAGGCAAACCGAAACAATCTCAAGTTCTCAGGCTACGATGACAGGGCGAGAAAGTATCAAATCGGCAACGGCCAATAAAACACCACCGCCGCTTCTGTCACGTCTGTCGCAGCGAAATGTGTTGAATCTTTTTTGACAATTAAATAATTCACTATCAGTTACATTGCTAGAAAGCCACGTTTCAGTTAGAGCGATGACGTCTGCATTGCATGAATCAGCAACTGAGAATAATTCTTCACGTTTATGGATTAGACTACGAATGTTAGTATATAAGACTGATATATTTGAAAAAGGCAAACGCTGTTCGCTATATACTCCTTGCTGGTTGTTAGGATGACGCAGGAGGAGACGATACAGTTTGAACAGCAGATCGGGATGACGTAGCAGAAGCATTGCGACTAGGCGAGTCTATTTTGTGAATGCTGACGTCGATGTCGTTGTAGATAAAGCACTTGTTATTTACAAATAGTTTCTTATAACTTAGCTTGAATGTATTTCCCTGACCTTTCCCATACTCCAGAAGTTTTCGTCGGGCTAAACGCGTCGAAAAGCTAAAGTCTTCCGAAACCGACACGGGGCTAGCTTTTAATTTAGACTTAATGTGCAGAATACTTTCTTTGGTGTTAGATAATTGGAATTTTACTAAAATGGGTCGATTTTTTGCGGTTACAAAAGTACCTAAACGGTGAGCACGCACAATTTGTTCCCGTGAAATACTAAATGAAGCTGAATCTGAAAGTAGACGAATAACCTTATCTTCTGCCTGGGCCCACGTTTATGAGATGTACATTCAGATCATTATCAATCGCGCAAACATTGCACTTGGGTTTGCCGGATTCATGGTGTGAATATACAAAGTTTCTTGTTTCTAGGTTGATGGACACATAAAAAGACTCGATTGGTCCACGCAGATTGAACTTGATTGGCTTCAGTCTTAACAAACTGTTTATATATGTTCATATAGATTATATTATACATGTGTGAAAAATGTATGTTAACATCAGTAGCAATTTTAGCTTCTACAGCATACCCTATTTGAACAAACTCCACGAAGCTTCTAGTTGCCTACATGCTGATCAAAATAATATTAATGGGCGACAAGCATGTTTTATAACTTCTATTGAGCGCTTAGAGGCTGTCCATAATGAAAAGTATAAATATTGTTGATATAAATTCATTATATTTCCAATTCGACGTTAAAGGGATAGTACAACGAAATTTCGGGGCTCATTGTTTGGTCTATATGTGTTCAAAGGGGCAGCATCACATCGAACATACCAATTGGTAAAAAAAGTCTCGAAAAGGAATTTTAAAACGAATTAAAGGATTAGCAAAGAGCACCTGGTGGATGTCGCTAAAGCCTCGCTTGTGATGCCCGTCTAGGAACCTGGACGGCTAGTGACGGTGAGTGTCTCGCCTCCGGCCACGACGAGAGAAGAGGGGAAGGAGGAGCTTCCCTCTTCCTGAGAATGCCTTTTGTGTGTCGCAGAAGTCTATATATATATATATATAGAGAGAGAGAGAGAGAGACAGAGAAACGTAGCGCAGGATGACGAAAAGTATATACGGCAGAAAACGCACTTGAGTCGGTTGTTGGAGTTTTTAAAACGTAATATTCGTAAAGTTCGTCGGCGTTTCGGCCTGAGACAGATCTTTTTCGAGACTGTCTCGAAGAAGGTTTTTCTTAGGAGGAAACGTCGACGAACGTTACGAATAATATGTTTTAAAAACTCCAACAACCGTCTTAAGTGCGTTTTCTGCCGTATATATTTATATACATACAACGGGCATGGTGGCGGGGGGCCGAAGGCGTGGATATACAACTGAGAAGAAAAGAAAACCCTTGTTGAAAACAGAAGCAACGAACGGATTATTCGACGTTTCGGCAGGAGTCCGGCCTTCGTCAGGAAGATATATATATATATATATATATATACGGAAGAAAACGCACCTGAGACGGTTGTTGGAGTTTTTAAAACATATTATTGGTAAAGTTGGTCGACGTTTCGGCCTGAGACAGACCTATATATATATATATATATGTATATATATATATATATATATAGAGAGAGAGAGAGAGAGATATTGCAAATCTACATAGTTGCGTAGATTTCGCTAAATTTAAGCCAGCGTGAATGAGCAATCGAAATAATTTGCTTCTTGTGAGATCTCTGAATGGAGCTGCCTCTCCACAGAGTGAATAGTGCAGACGACATCGTTTTCCGGGCTCTTCACGGTGACCAAAACAAAGGCTAAGAAATAGAATTTTCAGTTGAAACGTTAAATAGACAATGCTACGTAATTGGCGGGAGCACAAAATATCTTTATCTTGAGAGCTCCATATGGAATGTATACTGCAAAAGAAACAGATGTCTACTTGCGAGGTTTGCCGTATGCGCGATCGAAAAAACCTTCGAATGATTTCTCTCGTGCCCATATCTCGGTTCGTTCATGTGCCACGGGAGTCTACTTGGGTTATTTTCACTGGTTCCAGAAATTGTTTTTTTTTGTTCTTCTGTAGACTCGTTTATTTATTTATTTAAAACACCCGCAAGGCCAGGAGATGATTGCAGAGGGGAATGGGTTACAGGTTTATCAAACCAAAACAAAACGAACAACAGATATTAGGATTGATAATAATAATAAAAATAATAATAATAGTATTATTATTATTTTATTGACCAGTCAAAGTACAGCTGTTACCAGTTCCCTGAAAGCCTGCGATGGCTTTCACAACCATTCAGTAACAATATAGAAGCTTCGGGGAACATGCACCCACCCACCCACCCACCCACTCACGCGCGCGCGCATACACGCGCGCAAACACACACACACACAAACGCACACACAAACGCACGCGCACGCACGCATGCACGCACGCACGCACGCACCCCCCCCCACACACACACACATTCGAAACTGTAAATTAGAAAATGTTCATAAGCATATTTTATAAATTTTTATCATAGAACACACTCGAACACCGAAAAAAAAACTGTGCTGAGTCCGACATAACTGAACGGAACCATTTTTTTAAGTTCTGTCTTGGAATCGAGCGAAAAAAACGAAATGGTTAAGAGTATTGAAAACATTTGGAACATAAGGACCTCGTGTACTCCTCCCGTATTTAGTGAAATAATGCGGCGGTTCCAAACACTCAGCCTGCCTGAGGGTGCGGGATTGCTATTCTGGAAGCGTAAAGCTGTCTGTCCAGAAATATCGAAGTATCACAGTTTGCTTGAACAATAAATAAAAATCGGGCACTTCCATGTCACAAAAAAGTTTTGTACTATCTGAAAAAAAAAACAGACTCGTAAGCAACACTTTTCAAAGTAGATTTCAAAACACAATCCTGTTTCGAGTGCCGCTGCCCCGAACTATGTGCGGACACGGTCACCTTGTACCTCAGAACGCCCTATGCTAGGGCATAAACAAGCATTTTTTAACATGAAGGGGCAAAAAAGCGTTAATATTGTACAATAAACGAGCTACATTTCGCAACACACGGCACAGGTGACGCAACTGCTTGTTACATGACAAATCGGATTCGAAAATGGTTTCTATGTATTTAGAAACCAGGGTATCCCGGACTCAGAGTACCCTCCACCGGGCGGGTGCCCTAAGTTTTGCACCTGAGGCTCGCTAAATAAAGATTTATTCATCATATGTATTTAGTGTTGTCAACCCACTCAACGGGAATACACTTGCAATATACACAGTCTGCACAAACATTAAGAAATGGCAGAATCAAGATCGTTGTTAATAATGTTAAAAAAGGCAACAACATGGAGCCTTGAGGGACACCCGTTCGAAGATAACAAGGGGTGCTTGTTTGTAGACCTAATCGCAGTCGCTGCGATCGCCCAGATAAAAAAACGCCCGCGGAAGCCGTACTTAGTCAATTTACTGAACAGAATTCACCGTTTCAAACGCCTTAAAGACGTCTAAATAAAGGGCACAGGAAAACATATTATCTTGAAACGCAGAGTGCAAATAATCGGCGAAGTCATCTAAGAGCAATTGCGTTCCCCTTCCCGGAACAAAACCGTATTGAAAGTCAGATAACAATGGGTGACTGCCCAAAAATATACCCATAATACAAAGAATGCGTTTTTCTAAAAGGTGTTCCAAAACCGGCAATATGGATATCGGGCGATAGTATTTCATCCTCGTCGATTTGTCACCTTCAAAAAACGGCCGCACAATAGCAGTTTTCAGCTCTTCCGGAACTGATCGCGACCAAATAAAACTGCTCATCGTAAAAACAATCACGCATTTTAAGGAGCTAAAGTTCTTTTGAAGAAAACCCACTGCTACTCCGTCAGCCCCAGGAGACATAGAACCCCTCATACTGTATAAAATAGACCGTACACCTTTCTCGTTCATGTCACGCAAAAAAGCCGACGCACTATTTGCCTCATTCAAGGTCACCTCCTCGACGGGCACACTTACTGCTTGCTCAGATAAAATTGCAAAAAAGCGGTTAAAGATTTCCACAAGAGATGAAGTCTTTTCTCCAAAACTTTATACTAGGACGTCATCAAGGGAGCGCTGGCACTGATAGCCTCGAAGCCATTTACTAGAGACCAGGTTTGTGCAATGTTAGAACGACTTTCCGAGAACTTTTGTTGAAAGTAAATTCCTTTGGTAGATCGAACAAGGGCATTTACTTCATTTTTAGCTGCACAAACCTCTGCTCGTAGTTTAGCATTTTTATGTGCTCACTTACAACAGATCCACAACTTTCCTTTACCTGAGATTGCAGCCAAAATCTGAAAGCTCAACCAAATGTGCTCTGCCTTCGCTTCTTAACCCCGACTGTGCTCTGTGCCTTCGCCTTAAATGAGTCGTGAACAAGCATGAATTTGGAATAAATATCAAAATAAGAGGCAGATTCAAGAAAAGAGGCCCAATCATAGGACGACACCAGGCTATCGATTATTTGTTTATCAGTAATTTGAATGGTTTTTCTATCACTGGAAAAAACTGCTGGGGCAGATCATTTGGCCACCAGGAAAACAGTGGTTGGACAATTTTTTTTTTAGATTACAGCTGATTTTACCTTTGCGCCTAGCGTTTTAACTAGAATGTGATCGATACAAGACGCCACGAGCTTACCGGCCATCAGTTCCTCTCGAGTTGGTGCGCTGATGGTAGTTTCAATACCTACGCTAGCGAGAATGTTTCAGTAATCACATACCTCAGACTTGTCATAATTCAGAAGGTGTATATTCATGTCTCCTACTATGGAAAATAAACCTAGACTGCAACCTCGGAAAGGGTGTCCTTAAGTTCTTCAAGAAACTGCCTTATGCTTTTGGGGGGCAGTCTATAGCAAGCTAGGAGACCAAGAAATAGGTTAGAACTCTCAATTCTAACAAAATACACTCAGCGTAAATAAAAGTTACATCTTGTCTTGAAAAAAAAAGACATTCATTTCTTACATAAATCATGATCTCACCTCCACTTGATAGCTGACCAGAAAACGAAAACGAATTATAACCCGACAGATTGAAAATATTCCGCAAAGCTTCTGGAACCTACGATTCCGTTAAACAAACACGTCAATACGAGAGGAGAATTTATTGACTAACACTTTAAAGTGTTCCCAGTGTTTTCGCCACCTTCTAATATTAATATCAAAAACGGTAAATGACTTAAAAGGTGTCGTGAGCAACTGCTCAAACTTATCAAAATTGTCACACGTATTGAAAGAAACTGCCATGATAATCTAACATAGTTTTCAAAATCCTGGACACTGTTGATACGGACCATGTCTATATTCTCGGCCCTTTTTGCATAATTTTTTCCCGACTTAACCCAAACAAACTTGTAATTTATGGTCTTGCCCCTCACTCTCGCCTTCCAGAAAAGCTTTCTGCAAACTCGGGAGAGGTTTTCACTGAAAGATACGAAGTAAAGTAAATTCGTAGGCGAGAATTCCCGGAGTCGGGATTGCGGTGATTCATCCACCTATCTCTCGCACAGCTGGACGTGAACCTTACAAGGATAGGTGCAGTGGCTTCCGTCGTAGACGGCCAGCGGTAGCCCTTAGTTACGTCAGTTTCTTGGGGGGGGGGGGGGGGGGGGAAGAGAGAGCTCCAAACTTGTTTCAATCTGGTTCAAAAGCAGACCGAGATTTTCATTTTGGTTATCTGGCATACCGTGTATTTCGATAGTAGTTCTGTTTGCTATCGTCCGTATATCACTTAGGTCGCTCTGCAGCTGCTGAATGGTATGAGACTGCTCCGCAACAATGTTCTTAACTTCCTCGAGATTTTCATTTTGGCTATCTGGCATACCGTGTATTTCGATAGTAGCTTTGTTTGCTATCGTCCGTATATCACTTAGGTCGCTCTGCAGCTGCTGAAGGGCATGAGACTGCTCCGCAACAATGTTCTTAACTTCCAACAGTTTCCCCTCAAGACGGCCGGTCTTTTCGTCATTACTCGTGATTGACTCCAACGCTGCATCCTACTGGGTAGAACAAAATTCAACTGATGCATGCAGCTCGCTGACTTGAACCTTTAGGTCTTCCGTAACGGGCTTAGTGGCCAGAAATTCCTCAACCTTAGCCGGCAAAGGAAGCAACGTATGAAAACTTGACTTAATCGACAAAAACATATCAAGCATTAGATTCACCCCATCAAGAGTCGTCGAACCGCCAGCACGACCCTGCTAGTCCTTTTGACTATATCCCTGAGCTAAGCCAGAGTCCTTCTGTCGGCTGGTTGTACACTTCCACGTCTCGCGTTTTTAAGGACCCATAGTTTTGAAGGTATTCTCTGCCAGCCCAGCACATGACCCCAAATGGTAGGAGTATTCGCATTCGACACAAGTTAAGCATTTCCCATCGGGAGGGAGAATCTTTGAGTATTCAAGGCAGGCCATCGCGAACCCTACAGCGGTAGCCACGACCGGCCAAAAAAGTCAGACGTCAGTAGCCTCACCTTCGTCGTGCTTGGAAAGGCGACCACCTGCGCGGGATTTCCCTTTCAACATCGGGGCAGTGTCACCTGGGAACGGATCATTGGCTATTCATCCGTAATAAGCCACGCATATTAATTAATAATAATGATAATAATAATAATAATATTATTATTTGCCCATCAGGAATGAAATGTTACATGTATGGGCACATCAAAACCAGCTAAAGGCTTGTGTGATTACGCCCTAAAAACACAACAATAAGTTCGGCAAAATTGCAAAAGTAGAAGAAAAGACAACAACAAAGCAATGGAAAACATTGTCAGGACAGAAAGGTATACGAAAGTGTAATCAGAACTATTAGAACAACGGAAATGAAAGTGTAATCAGCGACAAGCCAAGAGCGGAGCACGATCTGGAGAGGAGGAAGCAGACGAAAATCTGGAGTAGTGAGGCGGTTTCTCCTCTTCATTCCAAGCATCCGCCCCTCACGCAGCCCGTATGTCACCACAGAAATCTCGCTAATCATAGGAATAAGTAAGTAAAAACTAAACAATGTTAGCAGAACTATAACGAAATGAAAACACGACGCTAGAAAGGCATATCAAGAAAAAGAAAAGTAGAAGGAAAAGTCGTAAATGTCATCAAACAGTGACAAACAGAAAAAAACAAAGAGTGAATAAACAGGTCAATACACATATCAACAAAAAAAACGAGAAAGCAAAATGAAACACAATTACAAAATTACACCACATGGCACGTAAAAAGCAAATAATTGTTAAAAAAAAAAACAGAAGACATTGAAACGTCATCAGAATCCTTGGGGAAGATGGAGCAAGGGGAAAAAATAGCCCTACAAATTCACAATGCACGCACTAGTACTAGGCTTGCACTAAGTAATATCCAAGTCGACACATTTGAGTTCCCTCTTTAATGCCTTCAGTGAGGTCATGTTCAGGATTGAGTCCGGCAGAGCGTTGAATAAACTCGGAACATAATAATCGTGCGTGCATTTACCATAACGGGTCCAACAACGTGGCACCTTGAAACGGGGGGTGCATCGCAATGAGCGAGACGGAAGTGAAAGTGTTTTGAAATCCTAATTCCAAAAGTTACGTAATATAACCGTTTTAATATAAAGTGAACTAAGGTTTGGCAATTGGAGAGCTTTGCAGGTATCCCTAGTTGTTGACAAAGGTGTATTAGATGCAACGCTAGCAAGTATTCCTCTCAGTAGGGTATCAACTTTGGTTTGCAGGCGAGCAGGATAATTTCCAAAAACTGTTACGCCGTACTGAACGATACTATAAGGAAGTGCGTGAGCCATCAGCAGCCTTACACCAACTGGTATAAAGGCTCTAGTGTTATGAAGCATGCATGATACAACACGCAGTTTGCTACATAAGTATGACATATGTGTGTTCCACGACATATCAAAATCAAAATAAGCAACCAAATATTTAACATGATTACCTGACTCAATTGGTATACATATAAATGGATCACATTTAGATCGGTGCAGAAGAAACTTTACATTAGCAGGCTGGCTTTTGAGAGGATTACGAAAATAAACTAGCTTTGTTTTACACCTATTAATGTCCATCATGTTGTCAGCAAACCAGTCTATTATATGGGTAGCATTCTCCTTAAGTGTGTTGAAAGAGTCATGGAAATTAATATGACGCGACAAAAGAAGGGTATCGTCGGCGTATTGGTAGAGCGTGCTTCCAATGACGACACTAGCCACGCCACTAACAAAAATGTTGAAAAGTAGAGGCGATTACGCTGAACCTTGTGGGCACCCTGGCGGCTCCCCAGCCCAGTTGCCCGACTGCGAGGCAAGGGTGCCGAACTTTTCCCGCGTGGCGGCGACGTCACGCCAGCCACGCGCACATCGCGTGCGCCGCCTTGATAAGACGCGTCAGAGGCGCCGCACAGACAGTCGCTGCCTGGACTCAGGCGCCGCTGATAACGATGTTAATCGTCTCGTCCATGCGCCATTAAATGTAGTTTCTTGTTGTTGAAACCGTTGGCTCCGTGTTATTCCTCCGGGTCCGGTATGCAGCAAGGCAAACCGACCACAACCGGGAGGCACAACCCCCTTAAGAGGAAGAAAGAACTCTTAAAGCCGCCGATTGACACGAGTCAAAAACGTTGAGAAATTTAATTTTATTAGTAAGGAACAAAAAGGGCCACGAAAACCCAGGCGATGTAATTTCCTTAGGAGCGGTTGGTGGCTAACAGTGTCAAAGGCCGTAGACACGTCAAGCAAAAGCGCGCATGCGAACATAATATTTTCAAATGTGCAATATAAGTTATCAGAAAAATCATCAAGGGCAGACTGCGTGCCTTTTCCAAAAATCAAATCGTACTGAGTGGGTGAAAAGATTTCATTCGTATCCAAAAAGCTATACATCGACTGAAAGAGGTGTTTCTCAAGAATTTGGCCTAAAATCGGTAATAAATAAATTCGGCAATAATTCTCTATTTTCGATGGGGCGCCTCCTTTGACCCCGCAGGGGGCACCTGTGAAAGCAGGTGTTTGGAGAGTGGCGTCTCCACGGACCTCGAGCTCCGCAGGGGGTGCCTGCACCTTAGGTGCTAGGTGCTTGGTGAGTAGCGTCACCACGGACCCCAGCCGCGTGGGCCACCATACCCGCACGCAGGGGGCATCTACTTTAGTAGGTGCTTGGTGAGTGGCGTCACTACGGACCCCGAGCCATGTGGGTTCGCCCACCCACGTCTGGCTGTGCGTGGCATACCCGTGTCCTGGGAAAAGGGGACCCTGGTGGTTTGTTTAAACCCTTCGGGGCCCCCCGGGCGAGGCAATACATCGCTTCGACCCCTGCTTCTCGTAGACGGGTGTCCTGGCTTGGCCCGACCAGGATGATTCAGTCAGTCGTCTCTTCTACCCTCCTCTTCCTTCTTTCACTTTTCCTTCCACCTCTTTCTCTTTTCTTCTGCACTCTCTTCCTTCCTTTTTCACCTTCTTAGGCGGCAAGGGCTAACCTTGAGCGGAAACAGGTCCTGTCCCTGCATCCACACTCGGTTATAGTGCCCGGGCAGCGCTGGTAGAGTAATTGTGTCAGCCAAGCCTTTCTTGTTATGGCACATTACCTACTCCCTCGTTGGGGTCCGTGGTGGGCGGTGCACCCGGGCACTGAAATTCCTTCCCATCTTTATGGGTTCTCGAACTAAACCAACTGATCGGGCCCTGAAAAGGACCCGCACCGAAGTCCTTGACATTCCGACTAAGACTCCTGATCTTTTCAAATTCTCAAAGTTTCTTGTTTTGCACGCTGAGGGTAAAAAACCACTGGCTAAACTTTCTCCTATTTTAGTATCCAAAGTGCTTGAAAGTATTATCGGTGCGAACTTTAGCGCCAAAAAGATGCATCAGGCGACCTCCTTGTTGAGGTAAATACAAAGAAACAAAGTGAATCACTCCTAGCCCTGAACTCTGTCTCAGACTTTAAGGTCAGTGTGACCCCTCACCGAAAGTTGAACACCGTCCAAGGGGTCATCTCTGAAGATGACTTGCTCGACTTGACAGATACAGAGTTAGTGGAGGGTCTCTCCGGACAGGGAGTTGTTGCAGCACGACGCATCACCATCCGTCGCGACGGCATAGAACGTAAAACCAGGCATGTCTTTCTGACCTTTGACTCCACGACTCTACCCACTAATGTAAACGCAGGCTACCTTCAGTGCCGTGTCCGGCCTTATGTGCCGAACCCTCAGCGCTGCATTAAGTGCCAAAGGTTCGGCCATGGGTCGCGCGACTGTCGGGGCAGCGAGACCTGTGCCAAATGCTCTAGTAAGGAGCACGTCGCTGATGTGTGTGAGAATGAAGCTCAGTGCACGAACTGTAAAGGAAAAACACCCAGCATACCCCCGATCTTGCCCGTTATGGAAGCAAGAAAAAGAAATTCTCACCTTGAAGGTTAATGAAAACATTTCCTACATTGATGCCAAAAAGCGTTTTGCCTTTGCTTCCAAAGGCTCGTATGCCCAGGTCGTACATAGGGGACCGGTACGGCCAATGGTTTCGACTGGAACACAGACGTCTACGGACGATCTGCGCCTCCCGTCGAGGTCTCCTGCGCCCTCGGGAGCGGTGCCAGTGACACCGCTTTCGAATCGTAAGGTGGATGCTGCCTCCTCAGCATCCACCTCAGGGCAGGGGCTGACCCCCCCTGCTCCACCTGGCCCTTCGGCCCCTAAGGGCCGAGGCCTACCCCCTCGCACCTCTGCTCCCCAGAGGAAGCCCGGGGAGTCGCCGAAGCAGACGACCTTCAAGGGTGAGCTGCCGGCGGCAACAGACGAGCCCATGGACGTAAGTGGGCCCAGGTCCGAGGAGGACGCTCCCCTCTCAGGATCGGAGTCGTCTCTTTCTGTTGCCAGTGACCCCACTTGGAAACAGAAGGATCCTCCTAAAAAGCAGAGTAGCCCACGTGTAAAAATAGATTTTAAACCTTAACGGATCTCCCTTTTAGGTCACTTTTATATATATATTTTTTATGTTTAAATGGCAAGAAACTATAGTATTATGCAGTGGAATTGCTTGGTCTTTTCCCTAATATTGATGACATAAATTTTTTTCTTGATGAGCTTCGACCTGTCGCTATATGACTACAGGAGACTTATCTCAAGGTCACACAAACAAATGTTCTACGTCGTCATCATGTTTTTAGAAAGGACCGTGCATCCCATAGCAACTCCTCTGGTGGAGTAGCTGTGGTTGTGCAGAGTGGTATTGCCTGTACTTCTGTTCCTCTCACAACCTCTCTAGAAGCAGTGGCAGTTCGTATTCTTCTTGATCGCCTTATTACGCTTGTTTCACTTTACTTGCTACCAAATATTCCACTGCATTTACATGAGTGCATGGACTTGTAGCGCAGCTTCCGCAACCTTTTTTTAATCTTGGGGGATTTTAACGCCCACCACCCCATGTGGGGTAGCGCTCGCCAAGACTTCCGTGGTGGTGTCATTTAAGATGTTTATTGTGATCCGGCCTTTGCCTTTTAAATGGACATGATCCTACATTTTTAGTGCAGCTCATAATAATTTCACTTCCATCGATTTGTCTCTTTCAACCCCAACTTTACTTCCCTGTTTTTCTTCGAAGGTTTTAGATAACCCTTTTGCGAGTGACCATTTTCCTGTCTTTTTAGAAAGTACTGTAGCACCTCCATCACTTTCAACACGTATCCCCAGGTGGAAATTAGACAAAGCTGACTGGGCTCTTTTTGCATTGGAAGCAGTGCTTGACCCAGCCGAACTTTTAGCTATGACTCCGGATAATGCCACCTTTTACGTTACTGGCCGTATCATAAATGCTGCTTCTGTCTCTATTCCACAAACATCTGAAAATCTTCCTAAGCGCTGCAAGCCTTGGTGAACCAAAGACTGTTCTGTTATGGTTAAACGTCAGAACAGGGCCTGGGGCACTTTCTGCCGCTACCCAACGGTCTGGAACAAGATAAAGTTAAAAAAAAATGTAAAGCAAAGGCTCGTTGGACAAGGAAACGAGCTAAGAAAAGCTCATGGATGAAATATGTTTCGAAGGTGAACAGTTTTGTCACTACTAAAGAGGTGTGGGACCTAATGAGGAAAATTCGGGGTAACTACCTCTCTTTTAGAACCCCTCTTTTTCCCTCGGCTTCGCCAACCTTGAAAGGCCAGGCAAATGTTCTTGCGGAACATTTTTGTGAAGTGTCTAGCTCCTCTAATTATTCGGCAAAATTTAAGAAGTTCAAAGCTGTAGCAGAAAAGCAGCCAATTGCTGTGTCAGGATCAGACACTCTTGTAGAAAACCAGCCTTTCAGGATGTGCGAACTCGAGCTGGCCCTTTGCTCGAAAAAGCAGTCGGCACCTGGTCCAGACAAAATCCACTATGAAATGTTGCGGCACTTGTCTTCTGAATCTCTAGGCCATTTGCTAACCTTTTTTAATAATTTGTAGATGGCTTCTGCCTTTCCTCAGTGCTGGAAGCGGGCACATATAATTCCCCTCCTAAAACCCGGTAAAGACTCTACTCTACCAGCAAGTTATCGTCCCATTGCATTGACCAGTTGCCTTGGGAAAACTTATGAAAAACTAATAAATAGACGATTAGTACACTTTTTAGAGACTGATGGAATTTTAGATTCCAATCAGTGTGGGTTTAGAATAGGGCGATCAACATTGGATTGTCTTGTTCGCCTGCAAACTTTCATACGTGAAGCTCTTGTTCATCGACAGCACTGCGTTTCGGTATTTTTTGACCTAGAGAAAGCATATGATACTACCTGGCGTTACGGGATTCTAAAGGACTTATACATACATGGTGTCCGTGGCCGCATGTTGCGCTGCATAAGGGAGTTTTTGACTAACCGAACTTTTCAGGTTAGGTGTGGTTCCACACTTTCGGATGTTTTTCCTCAGGAAAATGGCGTCCCTCAATGGGCTGTATTGAGCGTCACTTTGTTTTTGGTGAAGATAAACAGCCTTGCTGCAGTGATCCCTCCATCAGTTTCATATTCATTATATGTAGATGATGCGCAGATTTCCTTTTCGTCCTGGAATCTCTCAAGTTGCGAGCGCCAGCTTCAACTCTCAATAAACAAAATGAGCTATTGGGCCGATGAAAATGGTTTTTAGTTTTCATCTGAAAAAACAGTGTGTGTGCCTTTTTCACTACGTCGTGGTCTGGTACTTGATCCTTGTTTGCAGCTCTATAGCACTGCAATACCTGTAAAATACGAGCACAAATTTTTAGGGGTTATTTTCGACAAGAAATTTACCTTTCTGGCTCACATCAAGGAGCTGAAGCAGAAACGCTTGCGGTCGTCTAGCATTCTCAAAGTACTTTCACACACATCATGGGGGTCTGACAGGCGATGTCTCATCCGATTGTACAACTCACTGGTCCGTTCACGTCTAGACTATGGTGCAATTGTGTACGGATCAGCACGGCAATCTGCCTTAAAAATGCTGGATCCGGTCCATCACCTTGGCCTTCGACTTGCCACAGGAGCATTTCGGACATCGCCTGTTTTGATCCTGTATATAGATACACATCAAATGTCACTAGAGAAGCGCAGACAATATCTTAGCTTGTGTTATGGGTACAAAGTGAAATCTGACCCTATGCATCCATCAAACAATTCGGTTCACACCTCCATGTTTCAGCGGCTTTTTGAAAACAAACCTAGCATAATACGCCCATTAAGCTGCCGGCTTCAGAGCATTTCTGCCTCCCTGCAGCTGGCTCTCCCTGAAAGTAACTCGATTAAGGAAACACAAACTGTTGCTCCTTAGAAGGCAGTAAGATTGTCATGTGACTGGTCGCTTACAAAATATAACAAAAGGTCAGTTAACCATCAGGTTCTTCTCAAGGAATTCCTCGCATTACAAGAGAAATATCAAGACTATGTGCAATGTTTTGCTAACGGGGCGAAAAGCTCGTCTTTCGTAGGTTCCGCAGTTTATTCGGAACATCTTAGTAGAGCGAGACGTATTGACAGTATTGCAAGTATTTTCACTGCTGAGCTTTACGCTGTGCTCATGGCGCTTTAACACATCTTAGAAGACCATGGGAGGAAGGCTATTTTGTTCGTAGATTCCCATAGTGCTCTACTGGCTTTATGTTCTCTTACCGTTACGAAGAATCGTCTCGTTCAACAAGCGCGTGTCCAAATGAATCGCGCTCTCCTACTTGGCCTTGATATAAAACTATGCTGGGTGCCAAGCCATGTAGGTATTCCAGGTAATGAGGCACCAGATAGATTGGCTGCTTCTGTTAATGGTGGTCTAAAAGCATCGGTCGGCCTACCTTATGAGGATTTTAAACCAGTTATTAATAAATCAATTTATGAACTTTGGGAGTTGGAATGGAATCAAGAAACAGACAATAAACTACACAATATCAAACCTTGTTTAGGATTATGGGAGAGTTCCCACCAGAGGAACCGGTTCCACGAGGTCTTGATGTGCCGCTTGCGTATTGGTCACACTCGTTTGACACATCTATATTTACTTTGTAATGATGATACCCCGCGCTGCGAGCATTGTGGCAAAACGTTGACTGTCCTACATATTCTGTGGCACTGTAGGTACTTGGATCAAAAACGACAAGTATGTTTTCGCACTATTTTTAAATCCCATCTTCCATTTCACCCCAAATTTTTGCTAGGAAATGAACCTCTTGTAGCTTTCAGTAAAGTTTTGGAATTTCTTAAAATAACAGGCTATCTACGCATGTTATAAACCCCTCCTTTTTCACCATGTTTTTTATTTTCAGATAATTCCTTATTGATTATAACTTTTATACTTACCTGAAATTCATATCCATATCTTTTACACGATTCATGTTCATAATTTTATGGCATCACCAGCTACTATAGCTCTGTCTTCTCCTTAACCCTTTTCCTACAATAGTGTATGCACCTGGCGCATTTTGGCCTAGTTGCTCTCGCGCCATAAAACTCCAATCAATCAATCGCCTCCTTTGAAGAGGGGTCTAACCATTGTTGGACAGTGCAGGTCTTACTTCGTGGACATTGACAACGGGGTTGTGCGTTGTAACCGAACTCATCTTGTTCCCTTTCCAGCAAATATCCGGGACGCAGATATCGTTGACAGCGAAGATGCTCAAGATACATTTGAAGAATGCGAAGACAATCTTCATTCACACACGAGAAGTGGCCGATGCATCAAGGTTCCCCAGAGACTTTGACTCTTCTGTATGGGGGAGATGTTGGATAGCGCTACACTGAGCAGCCGAGCAGATAGAGCTTCGCCGCTCGTGCGTATGAACTCGTGCCTTGCGCCCGTAGCTAGAACGTACGCGGCTCTGAGCCGATCGCCATACTGAACCTCTTGTCCTACCGTGCTATCGTGTCACCGTTCCCTGGCGCAACTTGCAACACGACTTGCAACAACAATGGCAAACTTTAAACCATATGGTATGTTGGCAAAAGTAATAAAGCAATTAAGCATAACTAGAAGAACATCCTTAGTTCGTGTGAAATTACTCTGCAGATCATATGCGCGAATGCCATCAGCACCAGGTGACTTGCTTGCTTTGAAACTAAACAACATAGATTAGAGGTCAATCTGATTTAAAGAGGGAAGGAAAGTTTACTTTAAATATGCATCATTCAATGTGCACGAGTTATCAACTGATTCCCTACACACGCCAGAAGTTGTTGTTGTTGAAATCGTCGTTGAAATCGTTCAACAAAGAAGTTGTTGAAATCGTCGGCTAGTGAGAATGTGATTGAAGCAAAATTTCTTTAAAGAGCGTCATCAACGGAACGCTCAGCACCAGTACATTGAAATTTATTAATCAGCGACCATGTCCTAGCCGAGCTAAATCTGGATTCCTCAAATTATGATATGAAATATCTTCGCTTTGCAGAGCGAAATACTGCGTTTACCTTATTTCTAACTTGTCGAAACTTATTGCGCAAATCATTGTTATTAGGAGACCCTTAACATTGTTTCCAAAGAAGGTCCTTTTCCTTAATTAGTTTAAGGATATTAGAGCTGAGCCATTGATAGTTAGATCTACGTCTGTTTAAAATTACAGTTCGTTTTGCAAATTCGGTAAAGTTTTCGAAAGCCTCCACAAACCTCGGATACACGCTGGTAGTGTTAACTGAACCTAGAAAGCCTTTCCACTCATACGAGGCAACCAATTTGTCAAAAAAAAAAAAAAAAAAAAAAACAATATCAATAATCTGGGCTTTTCGTGAAGCTCAACATGCAGATTTGAACACTAAATTATCTGTTAGTCGACATGCCATGAAGTAGTGATCCGCTACCTTTTCGAGAATTATAGCAAATTCCACTTGAGCATTCGGTGTTCGTATGGAAATGTGGTCAATGCATGAAGAGTCTAATGTGACCTCCAAGATCTCGTCTTGAGTTGGGTCCGAACTAACACATTCCAAACCATCATTAGATAAAATAATTAAGTAATCACATACAATAGGGTTCGTTGTGTTTAGTATGTCGATATTAAAGCCGCCTACCAGACAAGGGTGTTGCATAGAAGAGAAATTACAAAGTGTTTATTCAAACTCATCAAGAAACAGTCGAGCACCTTCGGGAGGAGGCCTATAAATACATAGAAAATAAGTTGAGAAATTCGAATTATCAAGTTTTAGGGAAAGGACCTCAGTGTGAGAAAATATTAAATCGAGGCGAGAGACTCCATATTTCATGAACATATGCCGCAATCCCCCCGCCACTGCGCTTCGATTATGTGGAGAAAAGGTATTGTAGTCTGTAAGAATGTATAGACACAGCATGAACACCGGAATATTGATTTCTGTAAAAATAAACGCACCGACATGAAACATTTTTTCGGTTATTTGAAAATTATCCCAGTATTTGCGGAGGCTCTGTATGTTCACGTGCAAACATACAAACGTGCAAACATAATAATAATAATAATAGTAATAATATTAATAATCATAATAATAATAATAACAATGCTTGCGCCCATAACACCTATGAAAGTGTTTGTTTGGTGCACTCTCAGTTCTTGTTTACAGCAACACCATTTCAAATGTACGAAAACATGTGAAGGGACATGAATACAAGTTTTTGAGGAAAATACAACTCCTCCACAAACTCTGAATCAGATGAAATACACGTTTGCAAAGCTGGTTGAAATTGATCAAAATCAAGGAAAGCAGGCAATTCACAGTTGCCTAGGTTACTAAAAGCAGACTGCATTCGAGATAACGGTGACAATTCACAAATTATACTTGGGTAAAGAAATCAAAATGGCGACTAGCACTAGTGGGCACATGAATGTCTATGCCCACAAGTAAGCTCTCAGTTTGAAAAGTACCATGCACTACCTTTAGAAAAAAATGAATGTCTATAATAGCCATTCTCGTTGATAGGCTTCGCAGCCTAAATAATGATAGAAACCAATTGTAATTAAAGAAGAGTTTCCGGCGAATATAATATTCAGCTGTCAAGAAAGCAAAAAAGGTGTGACATTGTTAAAGCGGTTTTAAAGGCGGTGCCGCCAGAAAAAGTAACCACAGACGCCGGAACGGCCGCGAAATATTTATACCAAGTAAATTTCTCCCAATTTAAATTTCGTGCTTTTTTAGAGGCATTTTCTCAAGAGTTAATCACAAGTACAGAGGCGTTGTTGAAAATATTTATATACGCCTAGAATTCATGGCCGCACAACTCAACTATAGAGCCGGTCAAAGAAAGTTTTTTTTTTTATAAATTTTATTTATAAGTCGTTAGCTAACACAAAAATGGTGTAGTCTTTTTTTATTTGACATTAGAGAGAATCACAAGGACTGGTCTTTGTTTCTTTTATCTGAACACAGTGTGGAATGTTATATCTCTCGTACTATAATATGCGCCGAGAAAGTGAGGGAGAGGAGGAGACAAGAACGCGGAGGGACGTCAGAACGCCGAGCTCCAATAGGACGGATGAGTGGGCGGAGCTAAAGGATCGTTCACACAGTGACGTCTGACTGCGTTGAGACTGATTGCTTCTAGCTGTTGCTATGGTGACCCATACGACGACCCAATGGGGAGGAGCTGTTCTGCAGGAAGCAACGGAGCGCAACGCAGCCGACGCTAATGCGTGAACGAGTCTTCGAACTAGCCGCCTTCGTCTCCAGTGCACTCGTCCAACGCGTTCCTGCACGAAGGTCAAACGCCTGACGTCGGCATTAAGCGTATTAATGAGTTCGACGAGTGGGCTTAATCCTTCCAACCAAGGCTCGGCACTCTGATTTGCCCGTGGTCTGTCGTCTCCTAATCTCCTTCACTCTCTGGTGCATCGAATGATTTTGTATATTTGAAGAAAATCGTGAAAGTGGCATGGGGACTCTGAAGGGACCAATTTATCGTTCGAATTTATGCGAGAAACCTTGGCTTACAGAGCTTATTTATCGGAAGAACTCAGGCTTATCCAATGTTATCCTGCAACGAGGCTCATCGGGGATTTGGGAGGCCTTAACCTTCTACGCGCCGTATATGTGTCTCAGTAATTTATTTCGATCGATCCCTCGGCGAGAAAGATTTTAGTTTAGAACGGGGGGGGGGGGGGGGGGGGGGGGGGGGGACGGCGAGCATCTCCGCCAGACATAATGGGAATTTTTCGGTAAGATTCTAATGGTGAACGTTGATAAACAAAGGCTTTATGCTATACGCCATCCAATATATGTTTTTTTTTTTTTTGTATCGTAGAATCTTGTATACGTTTTTGAGTAACCACTGCACAAATTACATTTTTTTTGCGATTGCATTGTTCTATTTTGTGTTTATTGTTGTTGTGTAGCTATCTGATGTATTGATGTTGCACGCTGGGCATGGTAAGCGGTGAATAGAACCTCGTCAGGAGAAGCAAATGTTTCCTTTGCCTCGTTACCCTACGCCTTGTTTCTAAATAAATAAATCGAGAAGGACATAACCGAGCAAACAAACAAGGTCGAAAATTTGAAAGGTAAAACTGCACATACGACTGAACTTTGTATCAGCTGGAAGGGCAAAAATGCGCATCTCCTTAAGTTACAACGAATCCGCTATCCAGCATGTTTATGTATTCCTATTAGGGTTCCTATATACGGAAAGGTAGGGCGAATCCCCCTCCACGCGTTTTTCTCCTTGCCATCGAGGGCGATCCTCCTCGCCCTCTTTCCGCAACACGCCCCCTTCCGCCATTTTTTGGGTAGTGAGGCCCGCAAGGCGCGTAGGCGCGCCTTCGCGTGGCGGGCCGCACTAGTTCGCTATTGCATGCAGCGGACTAGATGTCTATTCTTTTTATCATGTTGGCAGTTTTGTTTTTTTGACTTGTGGGAACTAACGTTTGTGCAGCATTGTTGGTCTTGTAAAGAAGGAAATACCTTTCGATCGGCAAATATAATAACGCGAGAAGAGCTGGAGTCGCCCGTGTGCGAAAACAAGATTTCTCAAAATCCGCTGAACGCAGACGATAAAAACAAAATGCGAATGTAGTTTCAAGTACTTTTGGACACGGACATGCAACGCAAATATATATTACGGTTACCCCTTTTGTGGAGCTAGTTCTGAAAGCCGGCACACGATAGAGCGCACCTTTTCCTGCGTGGGAAGAGAGTTTTCGTGGACCGGAGGCAAGGACTGCGTTGCTAGCGGGAGCTCGTTCCGTCGCTTTTAGTACAAATTAAACACGCTCGTGAAAAGCCCGCAATCCTTAGCGGACGCTCTACTAAAAGTTTTAGTCTCTCGAACGAAGTGCATTTGCAAACTCGGCATCACTCGACTTAGGCGAATAAAGAACAGAACAACGCGTGCAAACCAAGGACTTTTCGTTAATATTTAACATTACCAATCGTTTTGCCAAATCAGCAGCTTGCTTTATTTCGTACACATGTTATGTGACTAGAATACTACTTGCAACTGTGCACATGCTCACGGAGGAGTATACGACATTCACTATTTACGCGCCTCGTGATTGTAACTATCCATGAAAAAACACTCTCACTAACTTCCCCGCAGAACAATACAGTTTTCGTAACTCACATAGTGGCAGAACGTCCATGTTCGGGATGTAAGCGAGGCTGCTGAACCGAGTGGAGACATCCCCATGACGACTAAGCATCCGGGTCTTACTCCTCAGCCACATTTGCCGGAAACTACTTTGCCAGAAGGATCCCTTCCTTCTCCCGACGCAAGTACGGGACTAAACGCTAGCTCCCTGGCCAGCCCAGAAAGCACACTGACAACACCTCAGAGGCCCAACCACAGAAGGCCTCTTCCAAATGATCAACACAACACATCAACCACCAAAAATGAGGAAGAATGTAACTCAACTCAAGAAACCGACGGCGCAGCCGATCCCATACTCGGAATTGAAAAACTTAAAAATGCAACGTTAAATTAAAGCCCGGTAGTTAGATCAAAATTGTTCGACAGAAGACAAGCTGAAACGCGACACAAGTCCTATTCGAAGGCACCTTCTGGCCCTCAGCTTGTCGAATAAAACCCTATGAACGATCACACTGAATCATAAGCGATTGCATGTCTAGCGCTTCTCAACTTCATGTAGCTAACTTAAATGTGAGAGCTCTGAAATCTAAACAAAAGCAGCGTCAGCTTCTTCAGCTTATGCCCCTATAGCAGGTTGCTAGATGTATTAGCTGTACAAGAGAGAAGAGTATCCGGTGAGGAAGAAACCGAAATCGTGATGAAACATTTTCTAAACGATTCTGAGGTGTCTACCATTCATTCAATGGGCACTTCGGCAGGTTGTTTTTTGTTTCTGAACAAGTGAACTGGTTTCGCGACTAACGCTCTCACCACCGACCAGGAGGGGCGCTTTATTATCTGCTACCTTACAAGTAGCAATGGCAAGTCAAGTCAAGTCAAGTCAAAATGTGTTTTTATTTGTGCACAATATGCTATATAATTACACTTATTCAGACGGGGGTCCCAAAGTTTTCAAAAGAAAACTGTTGAAGTGACCCCTTGGTAATAAAGGGTCAGTCAGCGATCAAGTTAACACCATTATATATAAAATAAAAAAATAAAAAACCGAAACACAATTGTGGTATGTACATAATCAAAATATTAAACCAAGTGAAAAGAGAGAGCAGAAAAGCTAGGAAGTCGAGAAAAAAGGACAATATCAGTGTGTGTATGTGTGTGTGTGCGTGTGATTGTGTGAACGGTGTGCCTAGAAGAAAAGAATGAATCGGGGGGGGGGGGCGGCATAGAAATTGTTGATGAATCATGCAGATAGTATGTGTGTACGTATGGCTTGTTTAAAGCAGGGTGTCGAACCGGAACCGAACCGAACCAATAACCGGAACCGAACCGGTATTTTTTCCGGAACTGAACCCGAACCCGGACCGTTATATTGTTATCGCGATGAACCCGAACCGGAACTGAACCGGAAAAAAAATAACGGTTACCGGTTTATGTCAAAACGATTCGGCCACGCGCTGTTGACAATGAATGTGCTATCAATGCCTTTTGTTTTTTAAGTGCCGTCAACTGACACACACCTCGCTTACATATTTTTCTTCTCCACTCAGTCTTAGGAATATAAACGCTGCATGCATGAATCTTGACAAACGCTGCATCCATGAATCTTGACATAGAAACCAGTATTGCGCTGGTCGCGGCTTGCACGAAAAAAAGAGAATCGGAAGGCTGTGCAAAAAAAAATCGCGTCACGGGATTTCATTTTTTTACAATCTCGTAAATCCCAAATGCTGCTGTGTGCTCATTTCATAACACGTTTCTAGAACGCGCGAGTTCTTGAAGCTTGCTTCCAACCGTTTGAGAAAAGAAAAGGCTGTGGAGTTTGATAATAATGCATCCGGTTTCGTATAGGCACTTAGAAGCTAACATATTTGTAAGACAGCGAACTCTTCTATTTTAATATTTGTCCTATTACGTCCTTCTGGCGTTGCGTTCGGTGAAGTGTTTTTCATATTCCGTATCTTGTTTAATGAAAACTTCTTTAAGGGTCTAATTTGAGTTACAGAAGGCTAGTTCAAATAAAGAAAGCTGTATTTTCTCCCCACTGTTCCTTCAATTGCTTACACGCCGAGGTGGCGGGATAGTTAGCGAGTTCTCCTTGTAAGTGGGTTTGTAAGGAGGTCGCGGATTTTACAGCTACTGCGTTGGACCCAATTAGATGAAGTCCGAATGCGTAAACGTCGGTGAGGTAACCTATGAGTGCACATAAAGAAACCATTCCTGGTAGAAATCCCTGAGCCTTACACTACGATGTATCCCGTTTCATATGTGCTGATTTCAGATGTTTTATTTGTAATTTATTTTGATGTTGCAATTTGTCATTTATAATTTCCGAACCGGTTCGCGAACCGGTTCAGCGCCCCGAACCGTTTCGCGAACCGGTTCGCGGATCGAATTAATCGAACCGGAACTGAACCGGAACAAAATAAATTTACCTGAACCTGAACCGTAACCGAACCCGTATTTTTTTCGGTTCGACACACTGGTTTAAAGATATAGAATGATGACATGGCAGTTAGGCTGTGTGGTAGGAAGTTCCACGTTTTAGTAGCAATGTAAATGAAGGTGAACGCACCATAATTAGTTCGTATGTATGGTACAGACAGTGACGCTTGGGAATGTGAACGCGGAGGATACATGACATCTTGATGAGTAAAACTAATTGAAGAGCATGCTATCTGATCGGTGACAAACTTAAATGCTAATAATGCTACACGATATTTGAGGCATTGATTAACTGTTAAAATGTTGAGGAAGGGGTACGCAAATTGAGCACTTTCGCGCCCATTAACAAACAGCATTGCTCGTAGTGCCGTGTTCTGGGCAATTTCTATGGGTTTTAGTGTTGTTTTATATGTCAATCGATAAATGGATAACCCGTACGAAATATGAGCATGAATGAAGCTATCATAAAGCATTGGGAGGGTTCGTAAGGAAGTTATGTGCGGTAGTTTATATAGAATTGGTATATTTCGAAATATCTTATTAGTTCTGTCTTTTACGTGTTGGTGCCATGTTAACTGATGGTCAAGCGTTAGCCCAAAAATTTAGTATGGTACACTCAAGTTTGGTTAATGCTTGCAAACGAAAGCTGAGGTGTGTTTAAAATTAGTTTGTTTTTCCTGGCAAAAATTATGTAGTTTGTTTTCGCTATATTGGGAACTAATTTGTTACGGGTTAACCATTTATCTAGCTTTTCTAAAGTGTTATTAGCTTCCATGTATAGTTCTGTCACGCTTGCATTAGATATAAAATATTTGCGTCGTAGACATAAAGAACACAATCTTTTTATAAATAGGCTGCCAGGTCACTAATATATATTAAAAAAAGAAAGGGACATAATATTGAGCCTTGCGGAACACCAATGGTAATAGATTTAGTTGTTGAAATAGTGCCAGCTAAAGTGACAAATTGGCATCTGTTTGATAGAAAACTTTCGATTAGATTGAGAGCAACACCACCAACTACGTAACACTTACTTTCTGTAGTAAAAGTTTATGGTTAATTAGGTCAAACGCTTTTGCTAGGTCTACAAAGATTCCCATTGTTAATAACTTCATTTCAATATTTTGCATTGTTCTCTCTACCATATTTAATAACGCGAGTTCTGTTGATTTCCCTTTAAGAAATTCATATTGTGACGGGGTGATCAAATTATTTTCAGAGAAAAACAGGTTCAGTCGCTTTAGTAAAATTCTTCAATCACTTTTTTAATGACAGGAAGCAAGGCGATTGGTCGATAGTTCTCTGGTTTTAGTTTGTCTCCATTTTCAAATATCGGAATCACTTTTGCTATTTTGAATAAACCAGGGTAAGATCTAGTCGTGAAAATTTTGTTGATAATAGCAGCCAAAGGGTACGCGATCATGTAACCACATTTTTTAGTATTATCGTCTGTATTTCGTCGCACCCCGACGACGAAGTATTTTTCAGCGTGTTAATGGTATTATGAACTTCTTCTGTATCGACAGGGTAAAGAAAAAACGTTGTGTCATTACGAGCTATACTTGGTGTGCCAGTGGATAGATTTGTGCATGAAAGATACTGTACCTTTGTAGTGATAGTTGAAAAGTAGTCATTGAGCGTGTTAGCAATCTCTTGTTTGTCCGTAATTATGCCTTCGTCGGTGCTTAAGGCTGACACAGTCTGTTCGGTAGTACTCTTATTTAGTGCAGAGTTAATCATTTTCCAGCTTTCGTTGGGATTGTTAATGGCGCTAGAAAGTTTACTAAAAAGTGAAAGCCGTTTACAACTCCCTGTAACGCCGAATTAGAGCGCAGCTCTTGAGGAGGAGGAGGGAAGTGTACTGGGGGGGGGGGGGGTCAGGTGATTTCGGGTGGCGGGGGGGGGGGTCACGTGACGATGACGTCATCAGTGACGATGCGGATGTCGATGACGTCATCAGTGACGTCATCAGTAACGATGACGATGTGGATGCCGGTGACGTCATCAGTGACGTCACTGATGACGTCATCAGTTATGATGGCGGTGACGATGCGGATGCCGGTGACGTCATCAGTGACGTCACTGATGACGTCATCAGTGGCGATGACGATAGCGGTGCGGAGGCCGGTGACGTCATTGTGATGTTCCTGACATACGCACTCGTAAATAAAGAAGAAGTGTTGGGGGAGCTCGAGAGATCGAGGCAGGATCTCGGGGCACAACGCTTATGGAATGGCTATGGTTCTGGTGTCAATCATTGACGTCCTAACATAACAAACTGGCGACGAGGTACTCCGTCTAGGATTGACTTCAAGGAAGCCGCTCAGCGCTACGATAAGGGCCATGTCAACGCTTGGAAGCATCGAACCCTTCGATGAAGCGGAAGGGGACTGGCCAACGTATGCCGAAAGAATCGGCCAATTCTTCATCGCCAACGACGTGAAGGAACCGAGACGAGTGGCGGCATTCCTGAGCATCATCGGCGGAAGGACCTACGCGCTACTCAAGAGCCTCGTAGCGCCGGAAGCCCCATCAAGTAAGACCTATTTGGAACTTGTCGAGATACTTCGGGCGCATCTGTCACCGAAGCCAATTGTGATTGCTGAACGCTTCCGCTTTCACAAGAGGGACCAGAAGGACAGCGAAGCTATCCTTGAGTATGTCGCAGCACTGAAAAAGTTAGCTCAAACCTGTGAATTTGGAACAGCGCTGAGTGAAACTTTGCGAGACCGCTTTGTATGTGGCTTATGCAATAACAGCATACAAAAAAGGCTGCTTTCAGAAGAGGATTTGACTTTCAAGAGAGCGCTTGAAATGGCGGTAGCAATGAAAGCCGCATCCTCCAGTGCGAAAGTTCTGCACGGCTCAGGGTCGTCCAGCGCGGAAGTTCTTAAGGTGGGAAGCAAACCTTTAGAAAAAGAAGGTTGTTCACACTGTGGTTACAAGAATCACGAATCGGTCAATTGCCGCTGGAAGGGCCTGGAATGCAGAAGATGCGGAAAAGTAGGGCACCTGCAAAGAGTTTGTAAAGGCTCAGCTCCAAAGTGGCAAGGACAAGCGTCTAAACCCTTCAGTAAGCGCAACGAAAAGAAAAAGATGAAGGCTGTAACTGTGGAAGATTCCGACGAAGAGATAGAAATGCACGAGCTAAGAAGCGCGCGAAATGATCCGTTAGAAATAACGCTATCGGTCAGTGGAATTCCTTTGAGAATGGAAATAGACACAGGAGCAGCAGTATCTGTTTTGCCATTACAAGAGCACCAGGCTAAGTTTTCGCACCTCAAAAGGCAACGAAGTAATGTCGTTTTGAAGGCATTTAACGGAGCAAAGATTAAGCCGCTGTGGGAAGTACAAGTGACGGTGATGCATGAAGACAAGGAGTCCAACCTGAAGATGCAAGTGGTCGATTTCAAGGGACCACCTCTTCTTGGACGTGACTGGCTAAGAGTCATGAAGTTGGACTGGGCAAACATCAAAGCGATACACTGTTCCGAAGAGATAGGAAGACAAGAGATTGAAGGTCTGATGAATGAATATAAGGAAATATTCTCAGATGAGCTGGGATGCGTAAAAGGAGTTGAAGCCAAACTCAAACTGAAACACGGAATGTCTCCACCATTTCAAAGGGCGAGGCCAGTACCACACGCATTAAGGGATGCTGTGGCCAAGGAACTGCTGGCTCTACAAGAAAGAGGCATCTTGACTTCGGTAGAAACAAGTGAGTTTGCTTCTCCAATTGTCCCAGTCGTCAAGAAGAACGGCGAGATCCGGATCTGCGGGGATTACAAATCCACCGTGAATCCTGTGATTGATGTGGACAGTTATCCTTTGCCCAGAATCGAAGAGCTGTTTGCAACGCTGGCGGGAGGGCAGCTATTCACTAAACTTGACCTAGCCAAAGCGTACTTACAAGTTCAAATGCACGAAGATTCAAAGAGGTACTTAACCTTGAACACGCATTCGGGGCTTTTTCAAGTCAACAGGCTTCCTTTTGGAGTAGCGTCAGCTCCAGCAATATTTCAACGAACGATGGATCAGGTACTACAAGGCCTGACGCACACCACCTGTTACATTGACGATATCCTAGTAACAGGAAGAACAAAAACGGAGCACCTGAAGAACCTCAAAGAGGTTCTCAAACGCCTTAAAAAGAATGGCATCCGACTTCAAAAGGAGAAGTGCGAGTTTTTCAAAAAAGAGGTGTCCTACCTAGGCCATGTCATCAGCAGCGAGGGACTACGGACACTGGATGACAAGGTGGCTGCTCTACGAGATGCACCCGAGCCAAAGAACGAAGCAGAGTTGCGCTCCTTTTTGGGGTTAGCTAACTACTATGGCAAGTTCATCCCAAACTTGGCAACCATCTTGAGTCCTCTGAACCTCCTGCTGCACAAGGATGTCCAGTGGAGTTGGAACGAAGAATGTAGAAAGGCCTTCAAGACTCTGAAAGAGAAGGTGACGTCAGCACCAGTGCTGATTTACTTTGACCCAACTCTTCCGATTGTGTTGGCGTGCGACGCCTCAGCGTACGGCGTAGGAGCGGTGTTGTCCCACATCATGAAAGACGGGACAGAAAGACCCGTATCGTTTGTCTCACGAACACTGTCTACGCATGAGAAGAACTACTCGCAGCTTGAAAAAGAGGCCCTTGCCATTGTTTTTGGTGTAAAAAGGTTCCATTACTATCTGTATGGGTACCCCTTTACACTAATAACCGACCAAGCTCCACTTCAAAAGATTTTGGGACCTACGACTGGAGTTCCGACGATGACGGCAGCACGCCTTCAGAGATGGGCTTGCAGACTGGCAGGACATCGATACAACATCGTTTATCGTTCGTCTAAAGAGAACGCCAACGCCGATTGCCTTTCAAGACTCCCGCAAGCTGCGAAGACTTCAGACGAATTCGTCGTAGATGAAACCTACGTGTTCTACTGCGATTATTTCAGCAACTTACCAGTGAAGAGCACAGATATTGCAAAGGCTACGTCCCATGATCCTGTCCTAGGCCAAGTCTTGGAGAAAGTTCTCAAGGGCTGGGGAAGTGAAAAATGCGCAGAAGAGATGATACCATTCTTCACACGTCGGTTGGAACTATCGGTTCATCAAGGCTGCCTAATGTGGGGCCTACGGGTAATTGTTCCCCTAACCTTGCAAGAGAGAGTCCTTAAAGAGCTGCACAGCGATCACTTCGGTATCGTTCGAAAAAAAGAAATAGCTAGAAGCTATGTGTGGTGGACCACCATCGACAAAGACATTGAGGACGAAGTGGGAACCTGTAAGCAGTGTCAAGTGCAACGAAATAACCCAGCACAGGCACCGTTACACCCGTGGAGTTGGCCAACACACCCGTGGGAAAGAGTCCATATAGACCTGGCTGGGCCATTCATAAACAAGATGTTCTTCGTGGTAGTCGATGCACATTCTAAATGGCCAGAGGTATTCGTGTTGAACTCAACGACGTCCGAAGCCGTGATAAAATGCCTGCACCAGTGCTTCGCACGCTTTGGACTGCCTGTCAGCGTGGTATCAGACAATGGGCCACAGTTCGTGTCTTAAGAGTTCAAGACCTTTGTCAAGACAAACGGTATTGTGCACATTACGTCTGCACCGTATCACCCGTCGACTAACGGATTGGCAGAGCGATTCATCCAGACCATGAAGAACCACTTAAAGAAGACAACGTCTGAGGTGTCTATTGACACCAAGGTTTCGAGGTTTCTTCTATCCTACAGAAACACGACTCATCCAACAACCAAAGAGTCTCCGGCCAATCTAATGATGCGGAGAAAGCTGCGAACTAGACTAGATCTTCTGAAACCCACCGTTTCGGACACAGTGGCGAGGTCTCAGTTCAAACAACAAAGGGCGAGGCCGGAACACGAATGCACGCTGACAGAGGGTGATGATGTCTACGCGAGGAACTATCGAGGATCGTCAAAGTGGACGCGTGGTACTGTCGTTTCTCAAACAGGACCGGTATCCTTTCAGGTACAGGTGTCCCCCGGCAGGATATGGAGACGCCATCAGGATCAGCTGATCCCGGCTCAGCCGCAACGAGAGCAGTCACCAGACAGTACTCACATGTACAAACCGGTGTGTGTCCCGACATCATCGGAAGAGATTTCAGTGGCCAACAACCAACAAACGCGTCCTAATCCTGGAGCGTCAGCGGTCATTGTCGAGGCCGAGGACATCGAGACGCAGACTCCCACAACAAGGTCGGGGTCGAGCGACGTAACGGGAGACATGACGGATGAACATCTCAAAGTGGGGCGGTATCCTACTCGAATCCGACACCCACCAAAGCGTTTTGCAAACCAGTTACTACCTTTGGTGGTTGCTTAATTAAAGGGGGAAAATGTGATGTTCCTGACATACGCACTCGTAAATAAAGAAGAAGTGTTGGGGGAGCTCGAGAGATCGAGGCAGGATCTCGGGGCACAACGCTTATGGAATGGCTATGGTTCTGCTGTCAATCATTGACGTCCTAACATAACAGTCATCAGTGACGATGACGTCAACGGGGGGTTACGTGACCTCGGGGGGGGTCACGTGACCGCCCCCCTGAGGTCACGTGGCCTCGGGGAGGGGTCACTTGACCCCCCCCAGGTCAGGTGACCTCGGGGGCCGGTCACGTGGTCTCGGGGAGGGGTCACGTGACCGGGGGAGGTGGGTCACGTGACCTGGGTAACCATCGTGACCATCGTGAGGATAACCCTAGTGACCCTCGTGAGGATAACTCTCGTGACATTCGTGAGGGTACCTCTTGTGACCTTCGTGAGGGTAACTCTCATAACCCTCGTAAGAGTAACTCTCATAACCCTCGTGACCCTCGTGAGGGTAACCCTTTTGAGCGTAATTAACCCTCGTGAGGGTTACGAGGTATAGTAAGCCTCTTAGCCCTCGTGATCCTCGTGAGGGTAACCCTCGTGAGAGTAACCCTCATAACCCTCGTAACCCTCACGAGGGTTAAGAGGGTTACTCGCGGTTACGCCGACGGCGACGGCGACGCCGACGCCGTTCAAGTCGGGAACGGGCGCCTAAGAGCTGCGCTCTAAAAATACTGCTGTTTAGCTACGTTAACTAATTTCTTTAAACAAACATTATACAATTTGCATTTAGATTGAAGGCTTAGATTAAATGGATTGCGTTTTAGTTTTTAGAGCGCAGCTCTTAGGCGCCCGTTTCCGGCTTGAGCGGCGTCGCCGTCGCCGTTGGCGTCGCCGTCGGCGTCCCCGTCGGCGTAACCGCGTGGTGCATTATGGGTAAATTTCCCCGCTAAATCTAGCGGAAAATTTCCCCGCTAAATCTAGCGGAAAAAATTTCCCCGCTAAATTTAGCGGAAAAAATATCCCCGCTAAATCTAGCGGAAAAATTTTCCTGCTAAATCTAGCGGAAACAATTTCCCCGCTAAATCTAGCGGAAAAAAATTGCCCGCTAAATCTAGCGGAAAACTGACCCCGTTAAATCTAGCGGAAAAAATTTTCCTGCTAAATCTAGCGGAAACAATTTCCCCGATAATCTAGCGGAAAAATTTGCCTGCTAAATCTAGCGGAAAAAAATTCCCCGCTAAATCTAGCGGAAAACTGACCCCGTTAAATCTAGCGGAAAAAATTTCCCCGCTAAATCTAGCGGAAAAAATTTCCCGCTAAATCTAGTGGAAAAATTTCCCCGCTAAATCTAGCGGAACAAATTTCACCGCTAAATCTAGCGGAGAAAATTCCCCCGCTAAATCTAGCGGAAAACTTTCCCCGCTAAATCTAGCGGAAAAAATTTCCCCGCTAAATCTAGCAAAACAATTTTGGTCACGTGACCTGGGGAGTCACGTGACACCCCGAGGTCACGTGACCCCCTCCCGAGGTCACGTGACCTTTGAGGGGGCACGTGTTTGCCCCCACGTGACCCCACCAAGGTCACGTGCCCTCGGGGGGGGGTGTCACGTGACGCCCCCCCCCCCCCCCCGAGAACACGTGGCCCTTAGTACCCTTCCCTCCTCCTCCTCAAGAGCTGCGCTCCAATTCGATGTTACAGGAAGTGGTAAACGACTTTCACTTTTTTATACATATTGTTTTTGTGATTGATAGATCGCTGTAGTCCGTACGTTAACCGGGGGCTTTTTCTGGCTGATCTGCGAGATAGGATTTTGGTTTTCGTACCTATTTGAATGGAAGATTTTAGTGTTTCTAAAAAGTTGTCTAGTTTTAGGTCTGTCGTGGGCGCCTGGTATACGCGCTCCCATGACTTCGTTTTTGATGTATTTATCATTACGTTGTAATCGTATATCTGAGTAGTTTGTGTTATCGATTGTGAAACCTTATGTGTATTACAAAACAGCGAAAATGGGTGTATGGTCAGTTATGTCGCTTGCAATAGTGCTAATTGTAAAGTCTGTTGAATGACAAGACGTAATTATGTGATCCAAGGGGCTGTGTTTTGTGTCGCTAAAGCGGGTAGTTGTTGTTATGCATTGTTGTAGTCCGTAGACGGCTAGTGTATCTAGGTATCTGTAAAAGACGGATGAATCAGCAGACGTGTGAATGATTATGTCGCCTATATTGCTGCCATTCGAATTAATTTGAAAAACGTTTTTGAGGGTTTCATTTAAGCTGCCTAAGAAGTGCTCAACTGCATAAATGACGCCAATGAGTGTATTTTATGTTTTATCGGGAACTACACTAGGTGATTTCGGATTTGGCGGAATTTCTATAAATGGTGATTCACAAAGATTAGATGATATATGAATGCCATCTCGAAGTCTGAAAGTAAGTGTATTTTTTTATTTAAAGAGACATTCCCCCGTGTGATTTAGACGGAAACGTTATTTCTTGTGGTTCGCGATGACCATATATTATCTGATAGCCAGGGATATTCAAGTTGTAATTCGTGTTATTGCTGAGCCATGTTTCAGAAAGTCCGATAAAGTGAAAATCATGTTTTAGGGTAGATAATAAGCAAATCAGATCGTCATAATGACTACGTGAGCTTCTGATGTTCATATGGAGTGCCGATAACTCTGATGAAGTGGATGTCTGTCTGTAAAATAGGTCTGGTTCAAGCAAGGATATGTTCATAAGGAAAAGAAAAAGTGAGAAACGAAGAGGGACACAGAAAGATTTAGAAGCTAGACAAAGACGCTCAAATCATCCTGAGACACGATCTTGTGAACTGAGCTCCCATTGGTTTTTCTGGCTTTAATAACACATTGGTCAGTCCACAGGTGCATCCATTCCTTGTCTTTCTTTAGGCGCAGTACCGCAGAGAAGAGTTTTTTGTTTAGAGGAGAAAGGTGGTCATTAAAAAAAATTTGACGCGGTTCCTCTTGTTGGTTCAAATCTTTGCTTGTGATGCGAGCGCGGCGTGCCTTCTTTTGGAAATCATTCTTATGATCCCTCGAGATGAATCTCGGGATTATGTTGTGAGCGTTTGGTTGACTTGGGGTGGGAACCCGGTGCACGATGTCGATGTCAGTTTTAGTGATGGGACAGTTGATGTGGTTACAAATGTGCGATAGAAGCTCTCCGAGATCTTCGGTCGGGTTGTTGGGCACGCCACGGATCTCAACGTTGTTGAGACGTGAGTACTGCTCGAGTTGAGCGACCTGCTGTGTTAGCTGTGTGTTGTTTCTTTCTAATAGTTCCTCTTGTAGGTTCATAGGTTCCTAGGTAGGTTCCTAGGTTCCTCGGTAGGTCCGAAAAGTTAACGTTTAATTTACTAGTTGATTGCTCTGCTTCAGTTTTGTGTTGTCTGCACTCAAACTATCACACTTTGCTTTCAGCTCTTCGATATCTTTGTTCATGAAGGCCAGACTATTCTGAGCCTCATGCAGTTCGTTCCTCAAAGTGCGGAATTCTTTGTTTGCAACATCAAACTCTTTTTTAAACTCAGCATTTCGATTTTTTAGGTCATCCCTCCCCAGTAGCTGAACTTCTTTCGCCAGCTCTTGGTTCGTTGGCATACTGCTTGAAACAACAAGCGTTACAAAATAGGGAGGCGATCTAAGTAGCTGGTACGATGCGTTTGTTGGTAAAACGACTTGCACGTACAGTCGGGGACAAAAGTCTCCAAGACGTGCGAGCGGCGACTGAAACTCATTGCTCTGCCATCTGCCGGCGGGTCGCCTGGTTTAGAGATTACACAAAAGCGCATGCGCGTCCTACTATGCCCGCAAGTATGTGTGTTTTTCGGCTTTTCTGAGGCGCGGCGTCTAACTCGGAATCGGGCGCGTGGTACCGCCTCGGAGATAGCGCTCGCGGCTGACGAGCGCCTGCTACACATTCCGAAAATGGAGATACCGTCCGAGGCATTGCACCGCATTTCGCCGTGTCAGCGCTTCTTGCTTTATAACCAGCTGAGCTTATCGCCCAGTTGAGCAGCCGTGACTCCTTGCTTCATAGGTGCCATGTCAGTAAGCGCTATCCCCGAGGCGGTACCACGCGCCCGATCCCTAGTTAAGCGCCACGACGCAGAAAAGCGGGAAAACAGACATGCTTGCAGGCGGACTTGTACGTAATCCGTTACAAGTAACGAAATTACTTGTAATCCCTTACATTTATCGGTAATTTAGTAACGGAAAAATTACATATTTTCTAGAGTAATTTTAAAGTAATTCCCTTACATTTTTTACGTAACGGATTCCTTGGAATCCGTTACAATTTTCAAGACCAGCCCCCCCCCCCCCCCCCCCTTTCTAAAGAAAAGGTTGTTTTCATTATGGTAAAGTCGAGCGCAGTGACACTGTCACGCAGAGGGAGGTTTGACACTTTTCAGTTCCGCAAAGCCTTTTTTTTTTTTTTTTTTTTGCAACACCAAGCCCCTGAATCTATTATTTTTAGACAGTAACAGTAATGCCCAAAAATCCAAATAAACATTTTTTCAGAAAAAAAAAGGGAGGGGGGGGGGGAGTTATATCTTCTTTTTTATACTGTCTGTTTTTTCTTTGCTATCGACGGCGGGGAAAGGGAGACACCCAGTGATTGTATGCCGCTTCGGGAAGCTCAATGCGTTAAGTACACAGACACGAATTAACAATGTCCCTCTCGGTTATAGTGACTACGACCATTTTCATAATGTCACAACAGGATAGAACAAGCTCCGTCTATCGTAAATCCACTAAAAGAGATGTGATAATATGTGAAGGTGTTATTGCCACAAGCATCCACGTTCGTTGATGCACACTTATCATCATTCTTAGAAAACAGGATGTATTGTTTTCTGCTTCTTTCACCATATTTGACCCTGTTTTAAAAGCTACTCACTTTTTTGTAGTCTAACTTCTAGGGTTGGCCCACTTTATTTGTGAATTCCAGCCAGGTTATCTGCATCTCAGTTACCCTTCTTGTGAGACAGCTTTTGGCGAGCACTTGGAAAATGGTAATGGTCTTCCTTTTTCTTCTTCCTGTTTTTACCCCAGCGGGACGCATCTTGTCTCAAGCAGATATTTTTACAAAGAAAACATAATGGTGGCTGACGTAGACTTGATATTATTGGCTTGAGGAGCCGCCATAGCGCGGCTTACTTAGTACTCTGCCTTTTGCTGCCTGTGGCATCAGCGGACGTCTATCTGAAGGACACCGGAGGAAACTGCAGTCGGTCCGTGCTTCGTGCGTTTTTGAACGGCACCAAGAACATGGCAAACGTGCGTTTACATTTCCTTGTTTTAACCAACGTTCTAATTAATTGTTGTTATGAGTGTCCTGTTTTTTTTTTGTTTTTTTTTTCTCAATTACTTATAGTTAAACATTGGAAACTTTTTCTTGTTCACCAACGTTTCAACCGAGAATCGACCTGTTCAGAACCAAAGGAAGAAGAATATCGAGCCAAACTTTATTCATTATTTAATTATCACCTTTTACCAACTCTACTAAAACTCTCGAATATCAGGCAACGGCTGCAACGACGAAGCTTTGTTCTGTCTTCGAGGTAAATAGTACTTCCATTGCTTCGCTGTAAAAGCTCAATGCAGAGCATAAAACATTCGTGAGGCACAAGATGGCATTCACATCCAGTGCCTCAGTTGGAGTCAGATCAATTGGTGTTCAGCGTAGCAGCCGACATATATATATATTGAGTAAGAAATAAGGTAAAATGTCTGAAGAGACTTTTCGAGAGTCAGCTGTTGCTCGAAATATTCAAGGTCAATAAATCGAACAATAAGAACTTGAATAACCTTCTTCCCTTTGTTTCTTAATTAAGGAAAATATTGTTGAAAGTAACGCCACGAAAGTAACGGATTACTTTGGGGGGTAACGGGCAGTTACTTTTATGGGAGGGTAATTGTAATTGTAATAAATTACAATTTAGCCTTGATTAATTGTAAATGTAATTCCTTACTATTTGTCAGTAACGTGTACAAGTCTGCTTGCAGGCACAGTAGGACGCGCATACGCTTTTGTGTGATCTTGAAACCAGGCGACATGCCGGCAGATGGCAAAGCGATGCGTTTCAGTCGCAGCTCGCGCGTCCGGGAGACTTTTGTCCCCGACTGTACCTGTTGGAAGGCGAAACAATGTATCAGCTCCGGCGGTGAAGGTGCTGGCTGCTTAGATCGCCTCTCTATGCCCGAGACAGCCGCTGTGGTCTTCCTTTTGAAGTGGGACACCGGGTGTTGCCGTCGCCGGAAGCAGGGGTGGCGGCGCTGCACGTGGCGGTACGGGTGATGACAGGGCAGTGATAAGAGGTCGATCTGTTGGAAGGCGAAACAGTGTATCAGCTCCGGCGGTGAAGGTGCTGGCTACTTAGATCGCCTCTCTCTCTAAGGGAAGAGAAGGGAGCCATCGATCCGTGTCTCTGAGGTTTACAGCATCAATGTCTTCGTGTGCTTCGTGGTCTGCGTAGTATTGTGGAAACCACTTGCACCAAGACAGCACAGATGAAGTTAACTTTCTGCAAACAATTAACCAGAGGTTTTGATGGTAAGCAGTGCACCCATTAACCTTTTACTACGCAAAGCCGGAACGCAAAGCCATTAACCTTTTACTACGCACTTAAACCGGAACGTGCCCACCGAGACTTCCGGTCACCTCGCTTCACCGGCTCCCTGCTGCGTCCGCGACCAGTCTGCGACGTAGCTATAGCTTAGCGATTCTCTTATGTTTTGTTTTGTTGTAAATTTCGCGTTTCTCACCGCAATAACATTCGCATCGGCAGCTATTCGCAAAGGGACCCTCCTCGACTTCCCGGTAAGGGAACGTGTTGTAGCGTCCTGGACGCAGCCTGCGTTCGGGAACCAACCTGCTCTCTGCCGTACGGATGCACTGTTTTCTGGCAGACACTGAAGCGAACGGTGTCGTAATTTCAGGCCATGAAAAGGGGCAACTAGTGGCCCAATGAAAACAGCTGGATGTGTTCAGCACATTTTATACATGGTGAGCCATAAGCTTTCTATATCTACCGAGTTGTGTTTGCCCGCCTCGGTGGCTCCGTGATAAAGCGCCGGCCTACGGGTCACCGGTTGGCGGGTTTGAATCCTGGCCTAGGTCCCGCAATTGGTCGGAAGCTTATTATGTAGAAAGCGCCGTGTAACCGAGACTTCGACTGCGCGTCAAAACATCTCGAATCTTTCGCTGGGGCGTGCCAGATGCGCATCATTGGGTCGACACGGAGAACCCCCCAATTCGTTTATAACCGAGTGGTGTTTCGAACACACCGTGCCTTGCGATCGGACAGACTTCGTAAGGTGCTCGTGCGTAATACTGAATTACCAAACATATTTAAGTACAAAAGTTATGGTTTTAAACCAAACACTACAAATACAAATTGTACTGATTTATTTACCAGAGAGACATTTAAACTACACAAAGAGACTTTAAAGCAGAAACTACCGACACAATTTGTACAGCTTTATTTACCTACAAGGCGTTTCATTCAAAGTAGCGAGTGACTTGCAGTAGCATTACCGATACAGGGATCACCGGGTAGTGCAGTTTGTATGATGTTGTGCTTCTAACTGCGGGAAATGTGCTTCGTTTATGTCAGCCTTCCGCAGTATTAGTGTTAGATTTACCCCGGTTGTAGCAGTATTCGAACACGCGCATGCAATCGAGTTCGGCGAACTCGATTCCTGAAGCTGCATGTTTGCTCGATTTTACCACTATAAGGTGAACCTAAGTATACAGATGCGTGCAACAGTTCTCCATGCAAGGAGATGAAGCGATCTTGTGCAGTGTTTTTTTTATTAAAGTCTAGAAGGTATGTGTTTTTATTCCTTTTCCCAGGAAAGCCGTCAGATGAGCTGGTCCCTCCTGACTATGAGCCATCAGGTTTACCATTCGGAAACCCCCACTAGGCAGACTGTACAAAGGTACAATCGACAGCAGGCGAGGTCCGTAAAACAAGCAGTTGCCAAGCCGGAAAACGGCACGACTAACCCGGCAGCAAGCGAAGTGGTGAGATGTCAGGAGTCCAGAGCCAGATGTGAGGTGTCGGTAAATACCATGCTGACCAGCAAGAACATTGGAAGCCTTGTGGGTGACAAAGGGTATGCTTAAGCCTGCTCTTGCCAAAACAACGAAATCGTTTTAGGAAACTAGCAAGCTATTTAAGGAGTACGAAGCTACCCACCAAAACTTAATTGCTGGGTTTAGCAGTAATTTTGCCACACGAGATACACTGAACTCTGACTCTCGAGTCAAGTTCTACTTTGGAATTATAAGTTTGAACATGTTTGACATGTTGCTTTCGTCTTCTTTTTTTTTTAGCGCTTGGCAGTTTTTGGTAACGCGCCTACTGCCACAGTATATCGAATTATATTGAATTAACAGCGCAAATACGACGAGGAAGGATACTGCCACAGGATAGCTTGTGCTTATGCTATTGAAGCTCAGGCTTGGTTTGCTGAACGAGGCCCTTGCCTGTAGGTTTAGGGTGTTCATCAAGACTGTTACCTCAGTTTTGATGCCTGGCTAGATGTGCTTTCAAGCAACTTTGTGAAGCTAATTTAATGGCCCTCAGAAGAGCAGTACAGCGTAATCTCCCATTTGTTTTCCACGACCCCTTTTTTCACGGATGTGATTGGTGTACATCACTGTGCCGATATTTTTATTCAGGAGCCATCCTGCATGCTTTCGTGAAGCCAGACATACTATACGTGTAAACATCACAACACTATCAAAGTACTCATCACCGTATCTCCTAGAAGAGTCATCACTTTTATGTCAAAGGCATGGGGAGGGCAGGGCGGCTTTCAGATGAGAAGTTAACTTTGAAGTCAACACTTTTGACACATCTGGAGGAGGGAGATATGTAGCTTGTAGGACAGGGGCTTTCTTTGCCAAGTAATGTTTGCAGCAAAAGGCGCCAAGTTGCTAATCCCCGTATTGACAAAAGAGAAAAAGCAGCTTTCGGGTGCTGAAGTGGCTCTTTCCCGCAAGTTGTGTCGTGCTCGTATCCATGATGAACGGGCAGTAAGGTGGCTCGAAGTTTTCCTCAGCTTTCAGACAGTGCTGCCAATTTATTTATTTTCAAAGTCAGACGATGCGGATATGTACAGAATCGATAAGGCATTGATTGTTTGAGCCGCCTTGACAAATGTCCAACCAGCTCTGCTCAGGAAGTAGATTTTCCATGAAACATACTGAGTTCAGCACAACTAACTGAGTCCTAGAACTTGTGAACCCTAATCCACACAGCCCCGCTGAGTCGGCAGATGGTCAACCCCCATGTGGCAAGAGTTACAGGCTGGTTCATGTAAAAGCTGGTTGACACACTTACAACCGAATACGACACAACCAGTTTTTAAACAACTGGCGACTTCTGGCGACATGCTGCGCTGCTGTGCGGCTGGTCGTTAGAAGTCGCAGGCGGTTTAAAAACTTGTTCTGTCGTGCTCCTTCGTTAAGGTGCGAACCAGCTTTAAAAAAAATTAAGAAATCAGCCAGTCTCTTCCGAAACAGTGTTTCATTTTGTTGCGCAGAAATTTTGTTACGTCATTTTGTCTCCATGGCACTGCTGTTCTTATTTTTCTTTTCTTTTTGTGCTAGGTTTACGTGTCGTACCTCTTTTTCTCTCATGCTGATTCGCAAGTAATTTTATAAAGAGACTATGAAATGATAGCGGGAATGGATAGTGCACAGTTTACATTGACATAATTACCGACACAAGCGTAACACAAGTATACTCGCACATTGCCACTGAGCCGGAAGTTCCGCGCCTGAGCTAAAAAGTGGTCTACTAAAACTCTTTAATAAGTTGCCTGTGCTGAGTGACCTGCTTCATCTACCGATATGTCACCGTACTTCGAGAACAATAAACTTTATTTGCCACATTCTCGGCTGCAACCAGTCCCTGATCATTAAAAACAATATCCCTCTTGTTTCTGCCCTTTCTTACCACTGGTCATTTCCTTTCAAAACGCCAGTAGGGATTTTGACGCCGACGCTGTTAGGAGTCATGATTTGGAATGAGAAGAACCGACGTCTCTACAAAGGGCACAACGAGCCTGCATTGACGGAACATACGATTGTCACACCATACCTGATAAACCGCGGCGTTTCTTTTGTAAGCAGTGACTGTACACGCCAGGCAGTTACGGGTCAAGTATCCGCATACGTAGAACCCTCTACGAAAATGACTCTCCCGATGGGCCCTTGCGTGCTCGCAAAGCTTCTCAGTTCTTGTGTCAGGCGGCGTGTTCTGCGGTGAAGAGGCGCTGCGAAACAGTGCCAGGTTGACACACGGGAGCTCAAATTCAATTTTTTGGTCAATTTATAAAAAAAAAATGCATTGTTATTAAAGTCACAAAAGTAAAAGTCGACAAACTTTTCTTACATATTCGTTATTTTTAGGAAGTTTTCACGGACGGTTTTAGGGTAAAATAAACGGCTATTTAGGTAGCAAAACACACTTTTCCGTAAATTTACTTTTTCCGTTAAGTAATTTGTTGTACGGTTTCAAAAATGTTTAAATAGTTTTGATATTATAGGACTAGCAATAAAAAAGTTACAACTCCCACGCGCTAGAAAAATGATATTGAATTAGAAATTTGCTAACTTTCGTGAAATTTTTAAATAAAAAAAACAAAACGTAACAAGCAATGGATACTGTAAGCGACTTAATTTTCGCGAGCTCAAATTTTCGCGAATCGGGCCAAAGCTGAAAATTTGAAACTATTCGCGCATTCTAATTTTCGCGAATCGAGTGTAGCTTCCGTAGCGTTCACATATTGCCCGAATTGTTCGCGGGACTTATTTCTCACGAATTGTAGGCGATTCGCAAAATTCTACGCCGAAGTATCTGAGACGTTTTGCGTGGAAACATTAATTTACGAGTACCATTCACTACCTTATGAAGAAAATGTATATGACTATAATATCCCTTCTTGCTAATAGCCTTTCAAGAGTAAATAATGGGAATAAATCGTAACTAAAAACACTTTCTGACGAATGTATTAAACGTAAAAATTAAGAATGAACTTCTACATATATTCAAGTATACCAAGTTGGTCTAAGTATATTTATTTCAACTAAGTAAACCGAATTTAGGTCGCGAGCGCACGACGCTTCATAAGGTACCTTCGATACTGTTGAAGTCAATGAACGTGATAACCGTGTGATCATTCCCCACTTTTATATATCTTAGCCAACTATTTCTAAAACATTCGCGGCAAATGAAACTGCTTTGTGAAAGCAGGTGCTAAGGACTCTTAAACAATTTGAGGATCTTTCTTTTGTTAAAAAAATTGTAAAAGGGTTTAAGCGGACAAGAACCGTTCAAACATTGCACTGTAACGTATAAAAAAAAAATTTAAAAAACAAACAAAAAAAAACAACTAGAATAGCTGCGAGTTTCACGGGCAGTTACTTGTACAGACCCCGGCTGCCCCTGTGCCCCTCGTCTATTACTGGATGGGACGCCGCTGAAAATATTCAGCAGGCTGCCGCCCATGGGGTACAGCGAGACAGCTCTAGTTCATAAGGTCGTCGCATCGCAGGCACCACAAGGTGTTGGGCCAATATTGGAAGAGCATTGGCAAAAAAAGGTCCAATGATGGTCCACTTTAGCCAATATGCTCCCAATATTGGCTATGCCATTATATAGCATCTTCAGTGATGGCCCAGCTTCTCCAATGACCAACCAATATTGGAAGCACATTGGCATAAAATGGGCAATCTTGGCCTGTCAGTTCCGTTCGCTTGTGAATATCGGATGAACACTGGCAAAACATGGACAATGTTGGCCTAACAGCTTCATTGGCTTGCGAATATTGGATGAACACTGGTATAAAATGGGCAGTTTGGCCTGTTAGTTCCATTGGCTTGCGAATATTGAATGAATAGTGGCGTAAACCGGACAATGTTGGCCTGTCAATTCCATTGGCTTGCGAATATTGGATGAACACTGGTATAAAATGGGCAATCTTGGCCTGTCAGTTCCATTGGTTTGCGAATATTGGATGAATACTGGCGTAAACCGGACAATGTTGGCCTTTGAGTACCCTTGGCTTGCTAACATTGGATGAACACTGGAATAAAACGGTCAACGTTGGCCTCTCCGTGCCGTTGGCATTCCAATATTTGATGGGGACTGAAAATGGACACTGTTGGCTTGTCTGCGGCATTGGCTTGCCTATGTTGGACAAACTCCAGCTTATAATGGTTACTGTTGTCCTGTCAGTACCATTCGCTCATCTTCATATCAAGAACACAGTGGCATATAATGGGTCGGTGTTTGTTAGTCTGACAATACCATTGGCTGAATAGTTGAAGCATGTTGTAATAGGCTGGTTTAGGCGCGTCAATTTTACCTCAACAAGTTGAAATTGCTCGAACGCTTGTCAATTTTGTTATTTTGTCAAAGCACGATTCAAGTGCTGTTCTACAAAATAATCAAGATAATAGGCAGTTTTAGGGAACCGTTTTTGCACATCCGATACGGTAAGATGGTCCTTTCGGTGCGAACTGCCCATGCGCTACCGCAGAAGACTCGCGCATGCGCAGTTCGTACCGGAGGGCCCATCGTACCGTGTCGGACGTGCAAAAACGGTTCGCTAAAACTCTCTAATAACAAGGTACAGAACATAATGGCGAACTTTTGCTCCTTCACTGTGCATATGAAGGAGTCGCCAGCGATATGGGCTCATCAGGACCGCCAACTAGGAAAAAAAAAACAGAAAAATGATGTCCGCGTTATAGAGTCACAGAGGCTATATGGGTGTAATAGGACGGGACACCAGAGGTAGGACGGGACACCATACTAGATTATTATGTTGACTTTATGATCTGGACAGAAAAGCTTCGTACCCTAACTACGGGCTTGTGGACTGCACCTCGTGTCAGGTGGAGAACTTGTTTGCGAATGACTCGAACAAGACAATATTCTGAAATGTGTTTATACAATGACGGCTCTATGACTTTACGGCACTACTGGTGCCACAATAAGTGCCCTAATGCCTCCTACATGGCGCCAAGACACTGATAGCAAACGACAATGTTGGTCTTGATTTAGAGTCTAGCCCCTTTTTTCCGCATTTGATTTATCACTGTCTCTTTTTAATTTTGGCATTAGGCTCCGACCTGATTTCGGAGCTCCGTGTCTGTCAGTCCTTTTTCTTCCTCTTGCTGTAGACCCCGCAGGGGGCACCTGTGAAAGCAGGTGTTTGGAGAGTGGCGTCTCCACGGACCCTGAGCCCCGCAGGGGGCGCCTGCACCTTAGGTGCTAGGTGCTTGGTGAGTAGCGTCACCACGGAGCCCAGCCACATTGGCGACACCAAAGACCCTGAGTAAAAAGTGGCTAAAACCCACCCACGTCTGGCTGTGCGTGGCGAGCCCGTGTCCGGGGAAAAGGGCATCCTGGTGGTTGAGCCGAGCCCGGGGTAGGTTTGGACCCTTCGGGGCCCCCCGGGTGAGGCAATACACCACTTCGGCCCCCGCTTCTCGTAGACGGGAGTCCTGGTAAGGCCCGGCCAGGATGATTCAGTCTAGTCGCCTTTTCTTCTACTATCCCCTCCAATCTTTTACCTTTACCTTTCCTGTTTCTTTTACTTCTCTCATTTCTCTTACTCCTTTTTCACCCCTCTTTGGCGGCAAGGGCTAACCTTGAGTGGCAAGAGACCTCTGTCTTGACCCACACTTGGGTATAGTTTCCCGGCAGCACTGTTAGCGTAACGTCTCCAGCCAAGCTCACCTTGTTATGGTGCGTTACCTAACCCCTTGTTGGGCTCGGTGGTGGGCGGTGCACCGCGGATTCCGAATACTCTTTGCCCTTCTATGGCGCCCCACCCCTCTAAACCCCGTTCAGGGCACGCCCTTAAAAGACGTTGCCTTGAACACAAAACCATTGACAAAGATCCCGAGATAGAATCCTTTACAAAGTTTTTTGTTGTTCACTCTCTTGATGAACAGAAGACAGTTGCGAAGATGTCACCTTTCATTGTAGCCAAAGTTCTAGAGCACCTTGTAGGGTTTTCCTACAACGCCAAAAAACTGTACTCTGGAGACCTCCTTGTGGAGGTAAACACAAAAAAACAAAGCGAAGCACTCCTCAACTTGACTACCATTGTTGACGTAAAGGTGTCGGTGAGTCCTCACCGCACACTTAACACCATTCGTGGAGTCCTCTCCGAGGATGACTTTTTGTACACAAGTGAAGAGGAACTCCTCGAGGGACTCAAAAGTTCAGGCGTTGTCGCTGTTAAACGCATCATGTTTCGGAAAAATGGTGAACAGGTTCCTTCGAAACATGTTATCCTGACCTTTGAAAAGCACACACTCCCAGAGACTGTCAAGGCAGGATACCTGAACTGCCGCATTCGCCCTTACGTCCCCAACCCCCAGCGATGCTTCCGTTGCCAACGTTTTGGTCACGGAGCACGCAGCTGCCGAGGGAAGGAGACGTGTGCAAAGTGCGGCAGTCCGGGCCATGTTTCTGACATCTGTGAGGAGGCTGTGGCCCACTGTGTTAATTGCGGTGGACCACACCCCGCTTACTATCGTACATGTCCCTCGTGGAAACAAGAAAAAGACGTCCTTACCATTGAAGTGAAGGAGAACCTATCGCATTCAGAAGCAAAAAAGCGATTCTCCTTTGTGTCAAAGGGGAGTTTTGCCGACGTAGTGCGCAGGGGCCCAGCACCACGTTCGGAGTCGAGGGCCACCCAGGTCTCTCCCGAGATCTTGGCGACCGACCTCAGGGCCCCAGCTCCCCAACAGGGGCAGCGGCAGCTTCCCCCAGTCCCTGGTGGTAGCACGCGTGCTGCCCCTCCATCCAGGGACAGGCCGGCAACAGCCGTGCCTTCTCCCTCTCCTAGGTCCCCTCCTAGGGAGAGGGAGCGAATCTCTCGCTCTTGCTCGCTGGAGAGGGCCTCCCTACCAAAGGAGCAGCATGGAGCCCATGCAGCTCCAGTGAAAGGAGGGGACAAGACGAGCTCGGGTGACCCCTCGCCCAGTTCGTCCACCACTCCTCCAGCCGGCCGTGGTCGGGGCTTGCCCCCCCGTGGGCCGGGCCGGACAAGCTCCATATCTACTCCAATGGACACTTCTCAGGAGGGGGAGATGCCAACAGATGTTGACACTCTGTCCACTCCTGGGTCTGACCAGGATGGCATGGAATGGGAGACACCCTCCCGCAGATCCAAAAAGAAACAGCCTGTAGTACCGCCCAAATGATGACCCCGTCAGTAGCCGTATTGTGGCCATATCTTCTTAATTTTTGTTGGCTCTCCATGGTTTTATTTATTTACTATGTTTCACTCATTATATATTTACATATTTACACACTTTTTAATAGATGACGAAGTTACATTTTATGCAGTGGAACTGTCGCGGTATTTTAAGAAACATTGATGATGTTAACTATTTCATGCATGAGCTTCGGCCCATCGCTCTTGCTTTGCAAGAAACCCACCTTCAATCCACTTCTTTTAACATTTTAAGACATCATCAAGTTTTTAGGAAAGACCGTCCTGCTTCCCCTCCTTCTGGTGGTGTTGCAGTGGTTGTGCAGAGTGGAGTCGCTTGCTCTCAAGTTCCACTCTGCACGCCTCTGGAAGCTGTTGCAGTGCGTCTCCTCGTGGGCCGCCTTGTAACAGTTGTCTCTTTATACTTGCCGCCAAATGTTCCTTTGAACCTTCAAGAGCTGCAGGGACTTGTAGGACAGCTTCCTCAACCTTTTTTTAATTTTAGGCGATTTTAACGCTCATCATCCCATGTGGGGTAGTTCCCGTCAGGACTCCCGTGGTGGTGTAATTGAACGTCTTTTATTGTCTTCTGGGCTGTGCCTTCTTAACGGGAGAGAGCCAACTTTTTTTAGTGCGGCACACAACTCATTCACATCCATTGACCTTTCTATCGCTTCACCTTCATTACTTCCTTGCTTTTCCTGGAAGGTTCTTCATAATCCCTTTGGAAGTGATCACTATCCAGTTATTTTTGAAAGCACCATTCCATTGCCTAATCTTTTAAAGAGGGTCCCTAGGTGGAAGTTAGACAAGGCTGACTGGACGCTTTTTAATCTTCACTCCACTTTAGATCCTTCGATTCTTTCTTCTATGTCTCCTGAAAACGCTACTCTTTATGTTACGGAGCAGATACTAAGGGCTGCTCAGCAGTCCATTCCACAAACATCTGGTAATATACCCAAAAAATGCAAACCGTGGTGGAATAAGGAGTGAGCCACAACCCGGGCGGACCAGAATAGGGCGTGGGGCCGATTTCGCAGATACCCCACTTCATGCAACCTTGTTGAGTTCAAGCGACGAAAAGCTAAGGCTCGTTGGACTAGGAAGCAAGCAAAGCGGAAGTCATGGATGAAATATCTCTCCTCTCTAACTAGTTTTGTCCCGGCCAAAGAGGCCTGAGACAGATATCGGAAAATAAATGGAGATTATAGGTGCCTTGCTATCCCAACGTTTAATGCTCCTTCTTCATCACTAAGAGACATTGGTAATATACTCGGGGAACATTTTTATAATGCATCTAGTTCGGCCAACTACAGTGTTACTTTTGTACAGTTGAAAGCTTGTGCGGAGCGACAAAAACTTGTCATGTCGGGAGGAAATTCAGCATCTTATAACCAACCTTTTACGCGATGCGAGCTTGAGATGGCCCTTAATGTAACTAAGCTCTCTGCCCCTGGGCCCGATAATTTACAACGGCCTTGTACGATCCCGTCTTGACTACGGTGCAGTAGTGTATGGATCAGCGCGGCCCTCTGCCCTTAAAATGTTGGACCCAGTTCACCATCTCGGCTTGCGACTGGCGACAGGAGCCTTCCGGACGTCGCCCGTCCTCAGTTTGTATGCAGAATCTAATGAGCTGTCCCTTAACAAACGACGTACATATCTTAGCCTAACATATGCTTACAAGATTCTGGCCGACCCCCAGCATCCGACATACTCTTCACTTACAAGGTCGAGGTTCTTTCGCCTTTTTGAAAATAAACCAAGCATTGTAACACCGTTAAGCTTCCGTATTGAACAGCTTCGCAGTTCTCTGCACCTTCCTCTGGACCAGGTAAGCCTCGTTAGGAAAGTCAGTGGCATTCCACCTTGGAAAGCACAGCGAGTTGAATCCGACTGGTCTCTCGCGAAGTTTAACAAGCATGGCATTTCCCATGCTGTAATTAAGCAAGAGTTTGGTGAACTGCAAACTAAGTATGACGGTTATCTTCATGTTTATACTTATGGTGCCAAGACCTCCTCTTTTGTCGGTTGCGCTGTGTATTCTGAAAGCTTCTCCAAGGTTCAACGACTTGATTGTGTTGCCAGCATTTTTACTGCGGAACTCTATGCGGTATCAATGGCGATCGAATGCATTATCAATAGGAAAATACTGAGGGCGGTACTGTTTATTGACTCTCAAAGTGTGATTCTTGCAGTTTGCTCTCTTAAAGATACTAAAAATATGCTTGTACAACAGATTCGATATAAACTTAACTCTCTTTTTCATGGAGGTCAAAATACAAAATTTTGTTGGGTACCCAGTCACATTGGCATACAAGGCAATGAAGAAGCCGACAGGCTTGCAGGGTCTGCCGGTAATCTTCCACAATCTCTGTCGTGTTTACCCTATCAAGATATTAAGCCCTTGGTGAAGTCCTCGATTCATCATTTTTGGCAATGGGAATGGGACATGGAGTGCGATAACAAGCTTCATGTTACCAAACCGGCTTTGGGAGTTCGGGAAAGCTCTTCATGCAAGAGCCGACTTCATGAAATGTTGTTGTGCCGTTTGAGAATCGGACACTCATTTATAACCCATAGGTATCTGCTTTCGGGAGAAGAGCCACCAGTCTGCGATCAGTGTGATGATAGGCTCACTGTTTTGCATATCTTGTGGTTGTGCCCCAGCCTTGAGCCCAAGCGCCGCATTCATTTCCCTGAATTTTTTCAATATCATATCCCATTTCATCCTGCTCTTCTTCTGGGCGAGAATCCTCTGGTCTCTTTTGAACGAGTAATAGAATTTCTTGGTAGTGTTGGCCTTTTAACCGATTTTAGCTTCTTGGTTATCCGTTTGTAAAACCCACTTTATAGTACAATGAAGCCTAAAATTTGTTTGGCGCAAATGGCCTCGTAGCTATTGCGCCATAAACCCCCAAAATCTCTCTCTCTCTCTCTTGCTGTAGAGTTATCATGTCTAAGCAATCTCTTCTACATTGGCTTTTGTAAACCCGGATAGCAAATACCAGCAGAGACAAACGAAAGAATTCGAGAGAGAGAAGTGTGTTGGGAGGAGGGGTCGCGCCGACGGCCTCGGAACGGCTTCCCCTCCCATTTTCCCCACGCCGTCACTAATCTCTCTAAATCTCTCCTTTGTGAGTGAAGTGGACTCGGCGATTTTAGGGAAGAGGACACTGCACATTCCTAAGCTGACAGTGCCGGGGAAGCTACGCGCCGGCCGGACCAGTCATCACCTGCGCCGCTCTCTGCATGTGGTTTTTATTTATTTATTTATGAATACTGCTCACCCCAAGTATGGGGCTTTAACAGGTGTGGGGTATAGAAGAGAACTGAAACATACAAAATTACGACTGCAATACAGTACACATTCAGCGACATTCACTTAAAATAAGGGGGCTGAAATAGCACAAACATTCAATATATTATATAGCACTCAACAAAATAAATTCTCAGCTCTCGAAATCTTTAACGAAATTTCGATAAAATATTTAACTACTATTTATCATTCCAAACCAGTCATATTCAAAAGGGCGCTCTCAAAATCATCTAAACAGTCCAATGACAATGTATTTTGTGGGAGATCATTCCAGTTTTTTACAGTTCTAGGCAAAAAAGAAAACATATAAGCGTCAATTTTACATTTGGGCACTTCAAACTGATTAGTGCTAACGTATCTGAGTTCTCTCGATGCGCGATGTGTTAATCTAGAATCCGGGTTAATGTTATACAGGTGATGAGAAAACGTAAAGAAAAATTTTGTCGAGCAATGTTTTGACGGACGGAAAGTAAGGGGAGATTGACGCTGTGCAGCATATCTGTGACAGAATCAAGTCGCTTGTATTTGGATAGAATAAATCGCGCCGCTTTCCTCTGAACTTTTTCGAGTTCACCAATTTGATTTTTTCTATAGGGGTCCAATACCGATGCAGCGTACTCCAAGGTAGGTCTAATATACCTTGTGTAGGTCATTAACTTCACTTTAGGTGGAGCACTGGCCAGATTCCGTCTTAAAAACCAAAGCTTTTTCATTGCTTTGTGACATATTTCATTTATGTGTTTACTCCAACTTAAGTCTTTAGAAAGTGCCACTCCCAAGTATTTAAAACTATCAACTTCAACCAAAGGACTCCCATCAAGCTCGTAAGTAAAAGAAAGAACATTCTTAGTTTTCTTAGTTATTCGTGCGAAAACAGTTTTTTGTGTATTAATTTTCATCTTCCATTTCGAGCACCAGTCCTGAATAGACCCAACAGATGCACCTAATCTGCGCTGGTCGTCTTCCTCCTCGATTTTTGAATATACCAGACAATCATCTGCAAATAGCCGCACAGTAACCCCTTGATTTATTTCCGCCGTGATATCATTAATGTAAATTAAAAATAATACTGGACCGAGTACTGACCCCTGGGGGACGCCCGAGGGCACTTCAGATACAATTGAACGGTCACCGTTAACCTCTACATACTGCACCCGATTAAATAAATACGCCCTGATCCAGAATATCACGTTCTGATTTACACCATGCAAAGAAAGTTTATGAAGTAGTTCAGTGTGTGGTACTCTATCAAACGCCTTAGAAAGGTCAAGGCATATCGCATCAATCTGTCCTCCCTCATCAGAAGAAGCTGAAAAATCGTCAAATGTTTCTATGAGTTGCGTGACCGTCGATAGTTTCTGGCGAAACCCATGTAGGTTAGAATAAAAAATGTTAGAGGATTCAAAATACTTGTATAAAGCTTTAGAAATAATGTGCTCAAACAATTTGCATACTATGCACGTTAAAGATACGGGGCGGTAGTTTTCAATATTATGCTTACTTCCTTTTTACGGGAGAGAGTGACCTCGTGATTAAAAATAGACCTGAGATTGGTTCACCGAGCTTCTTAGCTTCCTCTACACTATCAGATTAGGAATGATGGAGTCCAACCCGTGAAACCCAGGGACACACAAGCTCACAGAAAGTGGGATCGCGTGCACCAAGGCCACACAATAAGGTAGTGACTGGAAGACGGTGGGGACGGTCTCCTCAATTTCCAACACGCGCATCCGCGAACTGCAAGTGAGCAGTTGCGCTTCGCAATTTATGCATGTTTTTTTGTTGTTATTTTTTGTGCCAGAAATAGCTGTTTTTTTCCAAGGAACAAGAATGGCAATATAATCATGCAGATACCAGGACACCGTGGTGTCCATTTCCAAGTTGTCCGAGTGCATTTGATTGCTTAGCAGACTGCTTTTATCGGGCGAAGCGGCTCGGCATCTCCGCCAGCCACGGGCAAGAACCGTAGTTCTAGAGTTCCGATCACCAGCAGCGCATTTCGTCTTAGTGCCAAGTCTGATCTTCAACATGCGGATTGCCAACACCATGGATATTCTTTCGGCAGCGCCTACACAGCGGTGATCTTCCTTTGTTGTGGGCATACCTGTGACAACTAGCTTCGACGGACCGAAGACACGACGGACCGCTTTCTCTTCCATATGAGTGACAAGGAGAGTTCCTCCTGACCATTGGGGATAGGTATTCTTGCTACGCAATGTACGTTTTGTCACTTTCCGATGAGTCTGAACCGTGTCGACCTCTGTGCCAGGAATCTCCGCCGTGTTCAACGTGTAATCCACAGCGATCGGCCCGAAAGACCCTGTACACTCTAAGAAAAAAGTTGGCCTCAAGGGACTAACGGCAGCATTTCGTCCTCTGAACTCCCAGTTGCTCCCCGAAAAGACCATCTGGTTCAAGCTATGTACCGTGCGCGAAAGCTGGGGACTAACTGCGCTCGACTGGGACTAACCGATAGGCGTGCGCGAGCAAAAGCAGCCATTAGTCCCCCGAAGCGAAATGGAATGTTCGGAAGAAGGACAGATGCTATTTCGCTTCTCTTGGGGATCGGCAAGACTCAGCCCAGCACGGCTGAAAGTGTTGACAAAACTCGGACGAAACTGGCGAGTTCGTTTAATGTGCCACGAACATTAAGACATTACATGGTAGAGCTTCACGCGTTCTGTGAATGCGAGTTAACGAATGTGTTGACTCGACTTCACCAAACTATCTCGTCAAAAATGATGTGTTGACATTTCACAAGTCCCATTCACGTAATTTGCCTTCGCGCAAAAAATGAGCATTTATCCAAACGCAACACCTACAAATACTATCACTTTTTTTTTCTCTTAAATGAAACTTAACAGTTTGTAGAAGCCGCGCTTTCAACACCGGAGTCTCGCAGTCAGAATAAATGGTCACTTCAATCGCTAAAACCGAGTTACTGAGAACAAGTCGAGCCTCGTCTCTGCGTCTCCCCGTGACCAACCTTTCTGGGTAGTTCAATGTCGAACTCAAAATCCGCAACGACACACTTGATGCACAGCACGTTCCACTGAAAAAGCACATTCAGGGGCAGTATCCAGACGCCTTCATGCCATCGTCGTCGCTGTTCTAGATAACATTCCAGATGAACAACGAAGAACAAACCACGCCCGTAACGTCACCCATAGCAACACCCTACTAATCCAAAACAAATGCGAACTAAAAAAAAAAAGCCACCCGAGAAGGCTGAAAATACTTAAGAGAGAGAGAGAGAAAAAAAAAAACGTGTTTGCTGTACGTCACTCGACCGGCCTGTTGAAAATGGTGACCTGCGTGCGAGAACCGGCCTTATTTGAGACATTTATTTGATTGTACACTAGAGTTCCGCGTTGATGGCGGGAGCTCGTGCCGTCACTTTGAAGCATAGTTTGAGCACGCACACGGTGGGTCTGTAGCGTCTGTAGTTCGCAGCGAACGGTCTACTAAAAATCGAATATTGCGCTGGTCTGCTGCTAACAGATCGCATGTTGGATGTGAACCATTGTACCACTTACGCAGCCTATTTGTTATTTTATTATGCGTGTGTTATATCTCATACTTTTGTCGAGTGATTGGGTATTTCACGCTGCCCTGTTACTAATAATCCAAATTTCTCGCAAACAGGCTAGAAGCTCCGGTGCCCCAATAAACGGCGTTTGGACCACGACAGGTTCGGACAGACGCCCAAGTATCCAAGCCATCGTCGACGCAAGTGCACTCATCGGAATTTAGCTTTATCGTGGATTCTACCGCCCAGGAACTTCGACTTCAGTCATCCTTGAATGCGACGTGTATCTACGAGGCAATAAAGCTACGTTTAACCTGAACTGCACAATTTCGTTTCGGAGATTTGTGGCTCGAGACCAAATGTAAAGGATAAACCTTCAGTCCCGGGGGTCTATATCCAAGGGCGCAACGTTTAGACCCAGGGGCTCAAGTGAAAGGGCCTAGCAGTTGGTCCTCAGGGTTCATTTGAAACGGTGTAACAGTTAGTCCCAGGGGTCCAAGTGCAAGGGCCTAACAGTTGGTCCTCGGGGTTCAATTGAAACGGTGTAATAGTTGGTCCCAGGGGACCAAGTGCAAGGGCTTAACAGTTTGTCTCCAGGGGTCAATTGCAAAGGCGCAACATTTGATCCCATCGGAGGAACTGCGAGATACTAATAGAGGGGTGCAACTGTTACTCCCCTTCCCATTAGTCCCCGAGGGTACTAATGGTTGTGGCAACGCACTTGCTCCCCTCGGGGACTAAGTCGCGCTCCCCTTGTTGTTAGAGTGTACAGCGCGATTTGTAGTGCTTTCTATGCTAATAGACCGTGAGAGGCGTTTTGATTGGTTATTTTTGTGTTCGAAGTCATTTTTATTTCATTTTTCTTGTTAAAATATGGCTGTCTTTTTGGCGGCAGATGAGTGCTGTAGTAAAACGTTCTCCCGGCATGTCCTAAGCCGAATACCACAGAGCGTTGAGTAGTCCTTATTTCCCAAGGTTCGGCTTGTTGGGTGCAAGTTGCGTGTCAGCTGTGTCACTAATTGTCTTTACACGACAAGCTATTTTGTTTGCGTGATTCATTTAAAATGCTTGATTGATTCAAGCATCAAGTTCTGTTTAACTGTCTGTTTAACTGTCTGTCTGTTTAACTGTCATGTTCTTACGTACGTTTATTGAACTGTTACTTTAGTGGTGCGTTTGACACTAGTGAGATGAAGAGGGAGGCCAGCGGTTGGATTTATAAATTGTAAATATTATGGCGGGAATTTGGGTCCATTTATAACTTCATATTTCCGTGCAGCAAAAACCGTAAATCTTAAAAACGTTCTTTTTTTCTCAAATCAGCGTAGAATTGTCGGTGTGAACTTAAATGGCGAGATTATAATTCTTAAGACTTCTTACAGCTAGATGAAAGGTTAAGGAACGCCATGATGTTGCAAGAGTAGAGCTAAGCAATTGATGGAATAACCTTCCTACTATTTGATTATTTTTTTAAGTCACTATAAATATATTAATCTAGTTCGATTGAGCTCTTAGTAAGGACAAGTCGGACGACCAAAACAATACTAAACGCATGGGCCGTCTTCCTAGAAGCAGCGTCTCAGCTGAGACGGGGGGAGAGAAAGCACTGTCAAGGCCAGCGTACGAGCTGAACGGGACTCAAAGCTCGACTTAAAACGCTCGCGCGTCCCAGCCTTTACAGTGCTTTCTTCCACCCAGTCTCAGCTCAGACACTGATTCCAGCAAGCCGGCCCCGGTGTCTTACCTGCGCATCTTTTTATTTTAGAAGGAAGTGCTAAGTTTTTTTATATACAAAATAACTAAAAATAATTCACATAAAAGAAAGTTTATAATATGGAAAAGTAAACCTGAACAAGTCGGTAGGCCTTTCCGAGATTTTATACTTGAAGAGCAACTGAACCGATTAATCGAATAGTTAATTAAATGGCGGCGATTAATAATCAAGCTATGTTTTATTTTGATATTCATTATTTTCAACCGTAAGAGAGAACTGAGAGCCTCTGAAACCCGTTACCTTAATCCAACCCCCGCTTCTGTCTTTTTCAGAATCCTGTGGCCAGGCCCCTGCGTGGAATCCCTTTGCCCTGCCCTTCGCCCAGCCCTCTGCCCTGTCCACTACCGAGCCTGCCGCTGACCCTGCCACCGAGTCTGCCTAGGCTCCCTGGTTGCACAATATTTTGAATCTTTTTATACGGTTTAAATAAATTATGAACTGTCAAACGTTATGAACAATTCATTTGCATGCTTTAATGATTTCTAAAGTGTCAAAATATGGTCAAACTGCCGCATTTATTAGATTTTGGTATCAGAAAGAAAACAGTGCATAAGAAAAAAGGGCAAGATACTTGCTTGGTTCTCTCCACTGTTTTTGTGACACTGGTTAGAGCACTGGCTGAAAAATGGAATCCAAGAATAGCATAGACAATGGATACAAAAATTTGCCAGTGTATTGAACTGGATGCCAATATTGGAATAGCCAATATTTAAGCCAATGTTGGAAGAGCCAGTGTGTAAGGCGCTGAATGCCAATGTTGGTTCAGCCAATGGTGAAACTTATTGCCAATATTGGATAAAAAAGCGCAAACCACGTTGGTCCAACGTGGGTAGAACGTTGGCAAACCAGTGGTCCGACATTGGCACCGATGTTGGACCACCATTGGATCTGGTGGCGTTTTCGAAAATACCAACGTCCGACCAATATTGGAACCATAGTTTGCCAACATTGGGCAAACAGGGGTCCAACAATGGTGTGCTGCCTGGGATGACTTGTCCACAAGCCAATTTCACGTCGAATGATTGGATATGAGAGTCTCTACTAGGGTGTTTTCTAGTTATACGTTTTATTTTACATACCGTGATAAGATTAGCGCAAAAACATGGCAGGAACAACCTAGAGACTGGATTGAGCGCTACTCACAACTGGTGTTTAATACTAAGGGAGAGATAGACAAAGAAGTACTTAGGGCTAAAGGGAAGGACACACAAATAAAGAACACGGGAAATCGTCAGTGAAAGAAGGGACGGGAAAGAGAGAGGAATGGCGATGAAACCAATAATAAAAAATAACAGTGAAAGAAAGAGAGGTCAGGTCTCAGCTTGATGAATGGCCACGCTGTCCAAAACTGCAGATACCTTCAGGACACCGGCAAAACCGTAATTCATCTTCTGGATGGCGAGCAATTTTCCCGGTGACCATGTCCCAGTTGTTTACATTTTTTCCCCCGGGCCACACCCAACGCGCCGCCGGATTCATAAATCAGGTACACAGATCATTCATTGTATTGCCGTTCTTTCTCAGATAGGGTCAATGACAGAGCACTGATGCAACACCTCCCTGTTTCATAATCATGTGCGCCTCGTAGATGTCCAGACTTCTTTTTTCCACAGAACGCTGTAACACCTTAGTGCGTTTGAAAAATGGGATGCATGGGCAGTCCAGAACGTGCATTGCTAGATGTCCCGCAGGTGAAGCCTTGAGCTCGAGGTCATGCCCCCTCAATGTGGCATTGATGCAACGATCAAACTGCCCCACATCGGCTTTTCCACGTGCAAAGTGTATTTTGTAGACTGCTCTAATGAAGCTGGCCACATACTTCTGTTGATGATTTACTTTTGCATCCAGCATACAGTAATAGTCCTAAAACAGCTAAGGACAAATTTGTGATCGTGGTTATAAAGTATCGGCGACGTACCCCCATTAAGGCTGGCTAAATAAAATTCTCACCCCGAGCGAGCACATGAGTGACTCTTCTTTACTTTCTTACCTCCGCTGTGCGAAAAGGAAGGTCGCGGCTTTACAGCCTAAGTGACAGGATGGTAGCGAGTCTATAACTCGAGAGACATAGTTCATTTTATATCCGGCTGCAACAGACTAATAGGCCAGAGGCCTATAGTTTTGGTGGCATATAAAGCACCATTGTGTCGTCGAAAGAAAATTCCATGGTCGCGTGTCTATAGATCTAGGGACGTACACTACCCCACAGCCGGCTAGAGTGCATTTCATAGTCGCGGATCTATAGCAATAACGACATGCATCTTTCTATAGTTCGCTAAAGGAAATTGAATAGTCGAGAGTTTACAGCCTCGGTAGACAGATATTATTCTAGAGCCAGCCATAGAAATCTTAACGTTACTATTGCTTTGAAGACATAGATTATTATGTTGGTAGCTATAGCGTGTTTTATGGTTTCTTATGACTCACCGTAGAGGGCCATATACGTTGATAACTCACCATGGGATTTTCTATAGACGTCCATAGACCAGTTTCGTATGGGATTGGTTCCGACAGTGCCATATTGAACAGCTTATACTTGTTTAGATCAAATATCGATCAGCCGTTGGCTATGGCAGTACAATATTGACCAGTCTAGGCCAGCAGATCACCAATAACGGAAAACTCTTGGCTCTGCATTCCGATATTAGATATACGCTTGCCTAAGCCGGTTAATACTAAACTGTCATGACAGCTTAGTATTAACCAGCTTAGGCCAGTGTATAACCAATATCGGAAAGCCATTGACTCTGATAGTCCAATATTCTACAGGTTATGCCGGCGTATATGCAATATTGGAAATCCGTTGGCTTTAACAGTCCAATATTGGACAGCTTATTCCAGCGTAGAGCCAACATCAGAAATCCAGTGGCTCCGATAGTCCAATATTGGACAACTTATTCCGGCGTATATCCAATTTTAGAAAGGTATTGGCTTTGACAGTCTAATTCTGGCCAGCCAATACCAACGTATCGCCAATATTAGAAAACGATTCGCTTTGATAGTCTATTACCGGCCAATGTGATTCCAATATTGGGAAACATATGGCTCTTTTGGGCCGGTGTTGGGCTATTCTTTACACATCAAATCCAATATAGGCCCACTAGTGTGTGCTGCCTGGGTAGGGGCACTTGTGCCGCCGCGGCAATCGCGGTTTCCTGTCCCCGCGAATGCATGCCTGCAAGTACAAAAAAAAAGCCCCCCCCCCCCTCCCCCCACAAACCAAGTTAAGAGCGCAAAACGATTGCCGCGGTCACAAAACAAACAGTCAGAAACACGCCAATACAACAAGCGCGGACGTGACGGAAGCACGGAACGACGTTAGGAAACACAAGGACCGGGAAAACGACTTACCGGAAGAAACCAAGCCCCATGAAATTCTTACGAGTGGGTAGCATACTACGCTTGGGCGCCGTTGTGGTCGGTTTGCCTTGCTGCATGCCCGAGAAGGAGGAATAACACGGAGCCAGTGGTTTCAAGAACAAAAGAAACTGCTTGCAATAAAACATGGACGAGACGATCAATACACTAGCATCGTTACCGGCTGCGCTTGAGTCCGGGCAGTGACTGCCTGCGTGCCGCCTCTGATCCGTCTTACGAATGCGGCGCGCGAGATGTGCGTGTGGCCGGCTTGACCCTGCTGCCACGCGGGAAAGTCTGCCGCCTGTTTACCGTATTCTGGCAAATGCGCTTGAGAGCCGCCAGGGGGCCCCAACTTTAAGGCCTACATAAGCACGCTAGATATGTTTCTCTAAAAAAAATTGTGGCAACGTGCATTACCAGGTGTGCCCGAGTTGTCAGCAAACGCCTTCAGAGGAATGCAAAGAAGTGACAGCAAATGCTGTGTGGTGTTTGCGCAATGCGGGCGAAATGTTAATGGCAACTGAAGGCAGTGGTGTACAGTGTTTATTTTATTGCAGTATGGGTGCATTACTTTCCCACACCGTGATGGCAGGGGTGGATGTGTCATTTTTTGCACTGATACCTGAGTACGCGTGCCACGGTGGTCTCGTAGTAGCAGTCTGTAGAAGAAATTACGGCTGTTGTTCTGCGTGCACGCCCCCCGCGTCAACGGCCTTTATGGCCGTTTTGACGGGAACGGTACCCGAATGAAAGGAATGAGGTAGATGAAGGGGATATCTTCCTTGGGGGTCGTCGTCTTTCCGCAAGTTCATCTGTGTCCTATTCGGCACTGTCCGCAGAGCGGGCAAGCTAGCTCAGATGCCTGCATGAAACGGCGGCCTCGGCGGAGTAAGTGCCTTCGACGCGACGGATCCTCCGCGAACAGCGCTCTCTCGCAAGCCTGCGCACCACGGGTACAATACAGACCGCGGTCGCGGTCGTGCGAGTGCGACTTATGAAGCTCCCGTGCAGGCGGCGGTGTCGAAGACACGATCTTCGGTGATGTTGTAGGTGCCGCCATTTGCCGCTGTAATTTCTTGTTGCGTATTTTTTTTAAATTTATTTCTTTATTTTGTTTGGGGGGGGGGGGGGAGGGGGGGACGTTAAGAGTACCTTCCCTATTTCCGAGAAATAACGGCCTCCAAAGCCTAAGTTCCAATCCTCGTTTTGGGTATGCGCATGTGCAGTAGCGACGATGTCATTTTTGGGGGGTTGCGGACGTGATTTTATTCTAAAACTCCTAAATATTCACAACTTGTTCCACACGTATACAATGCCAACAAAGACCAAAAGAAGCACGCTTACCAACTGTGTTGAGTTGCTCGTTTTACTGTCGCCGTCGAGGGTCTTCCACGCTCTTCATAAACATAATCATCATAAGATGAACCTTCACAGATAGATAAACTTGAATAGATTAGCATATTTTCATGTCTTAAAGCATTTCCATCCCGCGAAACAAATGCATCCAACGCACCGGCACAACCATGTCGTTTAAAAAAAATAAGAAGAAAACAAAGTTCTGGTATCGCTAGCGAAGGATCTGTTTCCTTAAAAAAACGAAATCAAAACTGACGTAATCGCGATACAGGGGTGCTGTAAAAATATCTTTACAAACTTTTAAATAAAAGAGGGTGCATACAACTATCATTATAAGGACAGAAATTAAATGTGTAAACCGTAACTAGCACCGACATGCCATTTGTTTCGGGCGCAATGGAGTAGGGAGTAGATTTCTTGTTTCAACCCACCAAGATAATGTTCTTTTATTTTTCGTGGAGATTAACTTTAAGTTACACTCAGCTTACGGTATTTTAATACAAAATTGTTTTAACGTACCAAGCACCAAAGTTTGATTTCAAGTACAGGAAAAACTGGAGGATGAAAATAAAAAAAGAAACCCAGAAGGGAGAGCAAACACAGAAAAGGGAAGATGTCAGCGTTAGCGTTTCCCAAATGGGGACGTGCGCGCAGTTTCTGTATGGTCCAGCTAGCGCATTCCTTTTCGGGATCCTTTAATTTGTTAATCGCCATATAATTCATAAAGTTTCAGACTTGAGCCAAAGACACCATATGAGAACCGAAGTACTAGCCGTGAAGCCTTGCCCTGGAACTTTTTTGGCAATTTAGACCCAACGTCTTTACTCAAAAACCAAAGAATCAAAAGTGAGCCCTGACTCTACCACTTGTCTGGCGATTAAGCCCAAAAGATAATCTGAAAGTCAAACCTCGAACCTCGATAGCTTCGCGAAATCCCAACCTGTATACTTCCCACTATAGAACATTTGGTGAGGAGAGGGGGAAGATTAATCGAAGAGGCCATCCATTGAGCGCGCTTCTGGGTACACACCCAAACTTCGAGAAGAAGGGAGGAGGAAAAAAGGAGAGGGAAGGAAACACGATTCATCGTTTGGAACCATTAAAAAATAAAACGGGGATCTAAGTCGTTCCGTAAAGCTATCCGAGCCGAGGTGGCAGATCCATGCTGGACGTCGGGGATTTCACTCCGTATGCGTGCTCCTTTCTATGTGCTCGATAGATATTGTTCCGGTGCTCGTCGGCTTAAATAATCACTCATCCCTTTTTGGCGTAATCCAAGGGGCGCGTTCACTAGCGCCTGCGGTAGTCAACGAGCTCGCTTGCGATACGCTAGACGGCGAAAATCGACTTCTGGTGCACGTTGCTCCGGAGATAAGGATTCGCGCTCACGTACACCGAGTCCTCAGGCGGTGCGCGAGGAGCAAAAAAAACGGGGGTGACGTATTTCCGGATCGCTGACAAAGTTTCGGCGCTGAAAAAGTAAAAAAAAAAAAAAAATTACGAAAGATGATTCGTAATTTGCGGTTTTCTCGCGTTTGGTATTGAAAGGTGCTCTTGGTAAGAAGAATAACGCAATCGAATTTTGTTTCCAGCTCAGGCTGTTTTTGAAAAATGTCTTGGAGCGTATTTCGCTTGTTTCGGACATAATAATAAACCACGTGAACGGTCATTAGGCGCCGTGGCAGGGAAAATTGGCGATTATCGACGTCAAATGTGTCCGTGTTGAGCAGAGCAAGGCAGGGTTTGAACGCGACTTTGGTGCACGTTTGGAGATTCACGGAGGACGTGATCTCGATTAATATTGTTTGCTTAGATAAAACGGAGATGAGCCGAACTAGTTACTTATACATTGAGAAATATATAATCACGAATCTTCGAGACACAATCAGTGAGAAAATGACAAGCTGGCTACCCAAAATACCTTCTGGTGTCCATGTGTAAAATATAACGCCACAGTCTCAGAAAATACGACTGACGAAGTACCCCACAAAAAAAAAAAAAAAAACACATTTTTTTTTTTTTTTTGGCGGCCTTGTATATTGAAGAAAAAGCGAACAGCGCACAGTAAACGAGGACTAAAGGAAGTGTCAACAGGACAAGTGCTGATTCTCAACTGAATATTAACCACATGAAAACAAAACGAAGAAAACAGCAACCCAGCTCACGTCCCATGATGCATTCAACCACGTCTAAAAAAAACAAAAAAAAAACAATCTCAATTTTACTACTTCAGCCCACCCAGGTAGCACCGAGTTCTGGGCCAAAACTTGGCTTTTGTCTGAGAGTTTAGGGCATTGAAATACCCGAAGAAGCCAAAGTAGAGCCAAACCTGACCTCTCTTGGCAATTTTGGCCCTAATTCGCCAAACAAGTGCCAAACTTAGGCTTCACTTTTTGATAGTTCGGCTGTCATTCGGCACCTTCGGGCCAAAATCACCACAGATGTGCCAGAGTTAGGCTTACTACCTTGTAGTTCGGTTGACATCTGGCATCTTTGGGCCCAAGTCGCCAAACGAGTGCCAAAGTTAGGCTTAGCTTCCCTATAGTTCGGGTGTCATCTGGCAGCTACGGGCTAAAGTTGCCAAACAAGTGCCAGAACTAGGCTTACTGCCTTGAAGTTCGGCTGATGAGGTATTTGATGTACGCGGGGGGTCTTCATCTTAATTAAATAGAAATCAAGTTTTATTCGGCTGGCCAGTTTATCTTATTTTGGGTGTCTCTTGATTTCTCCAGTACAAAGGTTGGCTGAATGTTTGGACGCGGCTGGACCAGGCTTTGCGAACGCAAATTGTGCCGGATATTGTACTCGCGCGTAGGTACAGACGTCAATATCGGGACGCGCCGTGAGACTGGTTCTACATTATGGCGCGTTCCCACCGGCGATGCGATCTAGTCGCGCGATAACTTTCATCGCAAAAGCGACCATTGCGGGCAAAGAGCGACGCGATTTGAGCAGTCGCTTGCTGAGCCGATTTTTTGCGATGCGCTTTAGTCGCGGAAAGGCTGAGCCAATCAATGGCGTTTGGAGCAAGAGTTTTTGAGAAGCGACTCGCCAACGAAGGCTTTGGACTCGCTCATCGCGCACGCCAGAGTGACCATCTAATTACTTTTTTTTTGCGATGCGATTTAGTCGCATCGCGCGACTGCAAACAACCCCGGTGCGATTGCGCCTTTACAGAAAGTGCTGCCATCGTGCTAGCGGTGCATTGCAAAAGCGAGCGTTGCTCTCTGTGTGTTTTGCATTGTGATTGAGCACAGTCAAATCCTAGTGATAACAAAGAGCGGAAACGACCGGGGCTCCGTGTCGCGGCTTCCGCATCACACTTGGGGAATTAAAATCAAATCCCGGAACTTCTACTATTTTAGCGTGTTGGTACTTTTTAAACATTTAGAAAGTAGAGACACAAAAGGGACGATACAGAAAGGACAATCTTTCAACTTCAACAACATTTATTTTCGGCTTGAAGCTCAAAGCCCGCCCGCTCTGTTCAAGTACGGGAAAGAAAAATCTTGCGGGAAGGAGAGGAAGCGGAGGAAGTGTACGCGATCCCCCTGTCCTGCGGGGCCAGGTACATCGGGCAAACGGGGCGATGCCTCAACGACCGACTCCGAGAACATCAAATGGACGCCGAAAGAGCTGCTTCGGATTCTCAGCACCCAATCGTCATTCACGGGAGAAAATGTCCCGGCTGCTCTCCTAATTTCGCCGGCACGACAGCCATGGGAGGCCACAGCGAGCGAGTCGGGAGCGGATGGCGACAATCTCGCAAGGCATAAGCACCCCTTCCATTTCGCTCTCAAGAAAGGAGATTATCTTTCTGAGGCCCACAATGGAAGCCGAACGCTGACAAACTAGGAAAGGCGACAAGGTCACCGGCAGAAACGGCCTTTCCTCTCATGCGTTGTTGATGCCCCTTCGACCTCGCCTTTTGCAAATCCTCCCCGCCTGACTTTGTGTCTTCGTGTGGCTCTCAGCGAGCGCGACAGCCGCTTTAAGCAAATCAAAAGGGTGGAGCGAAGCGCGTGACCCGGCGTGACCCCTCTACGTAGGGCGCGTAGGACAAAAACGTTTGGACGAAAATTTATCACGTGACTCTCCCTGTCACGTTGATGGGATCTCTGGGGCTGCCGTTTTCGCCGTTTGCCTAGTTATAGAAATAGGCGGGCCACGTAGGTCCGGTTTTCGAAATGCGCTCTTCTGTATTCTGTTGCTTTCGAGCGTTACAGACGCGGCCGTGTTTTTTTCGTCGTAAACGGCCGGAATACGTCAATGCCAAGTTTTCGGTAAGAGCCATTTGTTTCACCGGAGTTCTTGGAATTCTTGTGATGTGTTTGTTGGACACGCTTCGACAAAAACTGCTCTTCGCCGACGACGAGACGTCAGTTGAATATGCGCAACCTTCTTTCTCGAGTGTGTTTGTGGGGTGTCCTGAGTTGGATCATACATCTATTAAGGATTACATGATATCGTTCTTTTATTAGTAAGTACAGTGCAAGCATGCTTCTGATAGTAGTCCTGCTTTCCTCTCAATCTCCTCGGTTTTTTGTATGATGAGTTTTGCTTAGCATGAGGACAACGTGTTAATTCTATTTTATAGTTTGCTTTTCGTTTTAGAGAGAAGTGTGAACATTGTAAGCATGTCGAGAACACACTGTGTGTAATGATATTGGTTTAATAAACTCCTGGGAGCGATCGACAAAAAATTGTTTGTCCGTATATATGATTGGATATGCAACAAATGATATGCAACGTACAGATACTTGCGCGACATTCGGCCAATACGGAGCAGACGCATCGTAGAGTATTCACACAATATTGCGCGAACGCTACGCCGGGGCAAAACGGCTGTACGGCAATACCTCCCGGATATCAAACGGTGGTGCAAAACTGGACATTTGAGCGATATTGGAACCGACTTTCGGCCGGTACTGGCACGATACCGCTAAGTATTCCCGTGCTGCTTTGGAACGGAAGGGATGATATCTGACCATCGTGTTCCCAGCGCTTATTTAGTTTAATTCTCATCTGGGGCGCGTGAAAGAGCACATCTGGACACACCAGAGACATTCGAAACTTGGGCAGGCCTCTCGGCTTTCTTTGCCACTTTTGGCACTTATTTTGCACTTCAGTGGGTAGCCAGAGAAGAGCCAAACTTCGGCATGGCCCGAATCGCCAAATTAAGAATTATTGCGGCAGTTATGGCTCAGTTCTGGCACTTACTTTGACAGAACTGTGGCGCACCAGTGAAAGGCCAAACTTGGTGTGGCCAAAATACCCAAATTAGGCGTTGCTCTGGCAGTTAGGGTCCAAGTCTGGCACTTACTTTGGCAGAACTGTGGCGGACCAGAGAAAGGCCAAACTTGGCATGTCTGAAATGCCCAAATTAGGCGTTGCTTTGGCAGTTATGGCTCAAGTCTGGCACTTACTTTGGCACAGGTGTGGCGGGCCAGAGAAAAGCCAAACTTGGTGTGACCGAAATACCCAAATTAGGCGTTGCTCTGGCAGTTATGGTTCAAGTCTGGCACTTACTTTGGCAGAAATGTAGCGGACCAGAGAAAGGCCAAACTTGGCATGTCTGAAATACCCAAATTCGGCGTTGTTTTGGCAGTTATGGCCCAGGTATGGCACCAACTTTGGCGCTCCTCTGGCGTTCCAGAGAAGAGCCAAGCTTTGGCATGTCCTAGGATCGCCCAACTGCGGCTATAGTTAGGCACCGTATTTTAGCACTGATGATTGCCATGGTGCAAAATCCTAACTGCGCCAAAGTTGGGCCCTTATGTTTGCCAGACCTTTGCCCAAGTTGGGCATTCCTCTGGCGTGCTACCTGGGCAGTGACGTGTGACTTACGCAGTTGGCGCCTGCTTTGATAATTGCAGGCGCCTCTAAAATTTCTTTGCTCACTCTGTCCCTTTCATTGCCAACAATACCAGTCTTGCTGAAGATATATGTTCGCACCCACATCCATGACAATGGATTGGCAGATGCCTCCCTATAGCTCCCAGCACTGATCGCAACGACAAGTCATGCTCCCGCAGTCTGTAATTAACACATCTGCCCGTCTGACCAACGTGGGCTTTTCCACGTATTAGTGGAATCGTGTACACAACTCTCACCTTGCACACAACATATTGATTTTCATGCTTCACCGAGCAAGCGGGGCAACGGCCCCGCTTGCTCGGTGTAGTCTGACCGTTGTTTAAGATTTGGCGGTTGCTACGTTACACCGAGCAACGTAGCAACAGCCAGATCTTAAGCAAATGTTATAGATCACTTTCTGTTCGTAGGGGGCGTAATTTGTCCTATGCTTTGTGCCACATACATTTTTTTTTTCATGTTGACTCGCGCCTAGTTTACCTTGCGTCACATCGAATTTGCTTTAATCGGCGCCGAGTACATCAATTGCGCATCTTGTCGGCTCGCCATATATATATATATATATATATATATATATAGATATATAGATATATATATATAATTTCTGGGTCATCCCAGGAATATATGATGCCGCTGCAAAAATATGTCATACCCAGGTAGCACACCGCGTCGGCCGGTATCGGGACTACGCCGGCCGATCCCGGTAACAGGATGCCGGCGCCCGGCCATTGGCGCCGGTGAGCTACCCGCCACGGCCGGCGTCGGGGTTTTGTCTTGCTCACTGGCCAGTTCCGCCGAAGTTACAGTGACTGGCCGGCATCGGGTTTTTGCTGTCTTTGCTGGCCAGTCTTTCTATAGAGATTCCAGTAACTGGCCGGCATTGGTATTTTGCTGTCTTTGATGGCCAGTATTTACATCGAAGTTCAGTAACTGGCCGGCATCGGCACTTTGCTGTCTTTGATGGCCAGTATTTACACGGAAGTTCAGTGACTGGCCGGCATCGGCGCTTTGCTGTTCAGGCTGGCGAGCCCCGCCATGAAAGTTCCGTTTACTGACCGAACTCGTTTTCTCTTTTTTTTTTTTTTTTTTTTTTTTACCGTTTTTACTATGCAGTCAAGTCCTTCAGATTCTGACGAACTGTGGCAATTCATGAATAGCGAGTGGAAATATTTGCGTAGATCAATCCTTCGCAAATAACTGCCGACGCTGGTGTATTTGATCCCAGCATGGCAAGGCTGACGTGTTTTATCCCGAAAACGCGAGAAAAAATAATGCGGCGAGGAACATTTGCAGTTCAGGATTCGAGACTCTGACCACCTACGCCATGAAGAATAAATTACACAACACCGAACGATACCTTTTCAGGAAGCTAGTTTAATTTGATGCACTATACTTAAGGTCGGTGGTATACGCACGTGTTTGGCACTAAGAAAAATAAAATAAGAACGGTATAGCGGAGAATCCGAGTGAAGAACAACAACCACAATTAACAAACACTTGGCATGATTGAGCACGCGCTTTGAGTTACAAAAACAATAATTTGCATTACATTGCAGAATCTGGACAAGAAAGAGATGTGTGTTTTGCTTATGACGCTGCGAGATGTACACAACTTTCCTGAGATCATGTTATTGGTGATTTTAATTGAGTGTGAAAATATGCTATTTCAGGCAAGAATCGGCTGTTTTCTGTGGTAGCTACGACCATCTAACAGAAATATTTAAAATGTTCACATAGCCAAATGATCTGTCCCCGATAGCTTATGTTATACGACATACCGCACCAAAAAAAAAAGTAAATATAAAAACATTTTTTTTTTTAACACGATAAAACGGGAAACACAAAGGCGTTGTGGGTGTTTACACTGCCGGGTTTGTGAATGTGACCCCTTGGCGCTACGGAACATAAATTTTATAACACCGAACGATACCGTTTCTGAAAGCTAGTTTGTTTATCCGGACTGTTCCACGATCTCAGGAATAAAAACATGTATAGGCCTAATAAAAAAGTAAAATTGCGGAGCACAACCTCAATAAGTAAAACCAGGGGGCAGGCGATGGATATCACTGATGTACCAGAACAAAATTAAGTACTACCTTCCGGAAGAGATGTGCTCAATACGTAGTGCGCTATGAGCTCAGGTAAATAACTGCCTTAAAATAGCGGTCTTTTTGTTTTAATAGTGGGTAAAGGTGACCGTTCAGACAAACTTCGGCTGCATCCCTGTGGCAGTTTGAGCATTTACATACACATTTTCAAAGTTTTGCTCTCAATATTCCCATTATTATTAGCTTCTTTACTTCGTTGAAAGCACTTGCGCTGTTTGCGTACTGCACCAACCAACCTATTAGCACGGAGGGAGCGATTTATCCCGGCAAACAGGAGGGCCACAGTTTGTGCATTGCATCAACTCAAATTTGGGCTCGCACTTTCTATTTTCACATTCTGCGTGACTTTTACCCTAAAGTAGGGGGCCGGCGACTGCAAAAAACACAGCAAATATTTAAAATATTAAAAAAAAAACGCAATAGAAAAAGAGAAAATAGAAAACTTTCTCTCTAGTGGGATTCGAACCACCGACCACAACCTTACCAGCAGGACGCGTTAACAACCAAAGCCAATCCGACATACTGAATTGACGCTGTTTTAAAAGATTATATGTCTGCTGAAGTCGGCTGGATATTTTGTGCGGTTAGCTTCGTATTTAATTTTTTGCTACGTGTTCAGGACGCATTTATATTATTGTGGCAATGTTTACATGCTCAATAAGTTATTATTACTGTGTCTCCTAATAGTTATTTTTTTAATTTGCATTGCTGGTCGTTTTATTGCAAGCGTGTTGAAGATAGTTTCCGTAAAGTCGCTAGATATCCATTAGAGCCAACCAATGCAATCCAATCCAATCCCCAGCTTTTTTTGCAGGTTTCCCCGGGCGTGTGGGTTTTCATATCTCTGTCTTCAGGTCAATTCACCGATTAGTCGTGATGCGTGGAGTTTATCTTAGTTTCAAATGTGTCTAAACAAGAAGGAAGCGACTGTGAGCCGTGGAACTACGTCAAATCTGCTCAACAGCCAAGATGATGGCACGGTCGTTCCAAAGTAAGTTCCTTTCTTTCTTTGTTAGGGCTAGATTATTCTTTCCCCCGTTCAAAATCCTTGTTATTGTCCAGATCGCTTGCTTTTACCAGTATTACTAATTGTGCGCGAATGGGGTAATGCGAGGCTGTTTTTCTACGCTCACAAATAGGCTGCATACTCGCTCCAGGTCCATCAGTAGCGGCGGAACTTTTGGGGAGATGGGCGGGGGGGGGGGGGGGGGGGGGGGGGTCCGCGGCAGCGGCGGGCGCGCAGTGGGGGGCCGGCCCGCCGGCGGGTGGAGGCGGAAAGGGGAAGGGGGGTTTACCATGATGGAACTTAACCCGAGACTGGGGTGGAAACAGAAACTTAAAAGTAGAAAGGACAGAGACAAGTGAAGAAGAGAACGTCTCAAACGCAGCTAAAAGATTTATTTAGTCCCACATCCTTATATACTCACAACCACAGGGTCACCCAAACACTCAAAACGCCCCTTTCAAAAACACAACACACCAGAAAAAAAAGAAAAAAAAAATCCAAAGACAACAATGCAAAGGGACGCCCCCTCAAGCAATACTACGAACAGGGGCAAACCATCCACTTGTCCGGAAGGAAAAACTTTTCATTTTTCCTTTCCTTCTTTTTTCTCTCTGTGTGTCACTGACACTACACCCACAAACCAACAAGACCCAAAACTTGAGTACAAAGACCAACGATGTCCGCGAACACAAAGAAAACTGGGAAGAATATCTCCAAACCGGAACGACAACCACAACAGACAGATACAGAAGGACTCTCTAAAAAGCGCAAAACCACTTCACCCTTAAAAAAAAAAAAAAAAAAAAAAAAAGAAACTTGCTTACAGTCCTAAAAATGCTTTAGCATTGTTTCCCAACTGCAATGAAGCCTGACTTATACAATTACCGATTGATTTAATCCGAATAGTTTCCCTTACCAGTCTCTTACTATCATTCACGTCTTTATGTATTATTTCCGTCTCTGACCACAAAGCAGAGCAATTGTTACAGTCATTGATGTGCTTAGCTATTTCAGAATTAGTAGCGTTAATCCTTACATTTCTCTTATGTTCTGTTTGTCTGTCATTAACACACCTCGAAGTTTGCCCTACATAAGCAAAGCCACACGCCATCGGAATTCATACACTACACTGTTTCTGCACGAGATCGATTTTTCACGGTGACCTTTCCTGCACTCTTGCATTTCAGTTTCAAAAGGAGTTAATCTATCTAACCTGAAATCAGAACTAAAAACTGTTTCAACTCCAAACTGCTTAGCACACGCCTTCAGGTAATGTGAAATTCCATGAAAATACGGGATCACAGCCATCCGTCTTTTCGACGTGTCTTCTCTTTCCTTTTTCTCCTTGTTGTGTACATCTAAATTCCTTCTGATGAACTCTTCTTCATACCCGGCCCCTCTTAGTCTCTTCCATTGACCTTCCACCGAATTTGTGATAAAATGTATGCATGATCTGTCCAGAGCATTTCTTATCAAAGACTTTACCACTCCCGCTTTCACCATTTTCGAATGGCAGCTTCTTTTTGACAGAACAGGTTTCGGGTTTTCTTTGCCGTACTCCCAGCAGAGACCTTTATCAGTGTGAATCCGCAGATCCAGGAATTGTAATATTCCATTCTCCGGTTTCTCTACGGTGAAGCGTAGTTCAGGGGCTGCTGATCTTATCAAATGCTCGAGGCCGTTCAACAGGTCATCCCGGAAGGTGCACACAAAAATATCATCCACATAACGCCTCACAAAACACTTGTCCTCTCCAAAACCTTGAATTCGGTCAAACAAAACAGAGTCCAACGAGTTCAGATACACCTCCGATAAAGCCGGTGCAACCGAGGACCCAATGCACACGCCTTCCTTCTGTACAAACGTTTTTCCTTCATACTCCACAACCGTAGACTGAAGATAATAATCAAGAATGACAAGAAAACTGTCTAGCGAAATGCCTGTTTGGGATTGAAACTGAACGAGATTCGATTCTAGCGCATCCTTCACCCTTGTCATCAATCTATTTTTCTCCAGAGAATAATAGAGGTCCTTAATGTCCATCGATAAAACTGAACATTCTGTCCCGTGGTTGACCCCCAATATACTGATTAACTCGTTCGAATTCCTGAGGGACAATGACTTCTCTACATGAGTAAACTTTAGACCGTTCTGTAGAAACTTTGAAACTGATTTCTGCCACGTGCCACATTCGTTAATCACCGCCCGAAGAGGGCGGTGATTAACGATCATCGATAACGATTGGTCAATGGAAGAGACTAAGAGGGGCAGGGTATGAAGGAGTGTTCATCAGAAGGAATTTAGATGTACACACCAAGGAGAAAAAGGAAAGAGAAGATACATCGAAAAGACGGATGGCTGCGATCCCGTCTTTTCATGGAATTTCACATTACCTGAAGGCGTGTGCTAAGCAGTTTGGAGTTGAAACAGTTTTTAGTTCTGATTTCAGGTTAGATAGATTAACTCCTTTTGAAACTGAAATGCAAGAGTGCAGGAAAGGTCACCGTGAAAAATCGATCTCGTGCAGAAACAGTGTAGTGTATGAGATTCCGATGGCGTGTGGCTTTGCTTATGTAGGGCAAACTTCGAGGTGTGTTAAAGACAGACTAACAGAACATAAGAGAAATGTAAGGATTAACGCTACTAATTCTGAAATAGCTAAGCACATAAATGAATGTAACAATTGCACTGCTTTGTGGTCAGAGACGGAAATAAGACCTAAAGAAGTGAATGATAGTAAGAGACTGGTAAGGGAAACCATTCGGATTAAATCAATCGGTAATTGTATAAGTCAGGCTTCATTGCAGTTGGGAAACAATGCTAAAGCATTTTTAAGACTGTAAACAAGTTTTTTTTTTTTTTTTTTTTTTAAGTGTGAAGTGGTTTTGCGCTTTATAGAGTGAGTCCTTCTGTATCTGTCTGTTGTGGTTGTCGGTCCGGTTTGGAGATATTCTTCCCAGTTTTCTTTGTGTTCGCGGACATCGTTGGTCTTTGTACTCAAGTTTTGGGTCTTGTTGGTTCGTGGGTGTAGTGTCAGTGACACACAGAGAGAAAAGAGAAGGAAAGGAAAAATTAATAGTTTTTCCTTCCGGACAAGTGGAAGGTTTGCCCCTGTTCGCAGTATTGCTTGAGGGGGCGTCCCTTAGCATTGTTGTCTTTGGATTTTTTTTTTCTTTTTTTTCTGGTGTGTTGTGTTTTTGAAAGGGGCGTTTTGAGTGTTTGGGTGACCTTGTGGTTGTGAGTATATAAGGATGTGGGACTAAATAAATCTTTTAGCTGCGTTTGAGACGTTCTCTTCTCACTTGTCTCTGTCCCTTCTACTTTTAAGTTTCTGTTTCCACCCCAGTCTCGGGTTAAGTTCCATCATGGTAAATATCCACCAGCTCGCCTGCACTTTAACCGTTTTTTCATTAAGGGGGGTTGTTTGATTGCCTCCCTCTACCGTATTGTTCACTGGTAAACTAGAATGTCTGGAAGAGCGCGGTGCCCTCCGCCTCTAGGTTAGAGCTTAGGTGCACGGGCACCGCGCTGTGTGCGTATTTGCGTCCGGAGAGCTGGGCCAGGCAAAAGGCAGAGATTTATTGATCGAGCAAGTCCGTAGCTTCCGCCACCCAGTCGTCTGCAAACGACTTCATTTTCGTGATTCGTTAATTGTCAAAAATTGGTGCCGCGATAAATTCATCCCATGGTGATTGCACAGCATACTGCTCCTGATCGCAAAAATTTGTGCCCGCGAAATAATTTTTTAGGCCGCTTCTGGGCAAATTTACAAGCATGTCCTGAATTAAGGTAGTGTCTCGACAGTGTACGGGAGGTATATTTTGTTCAGTGTAAGTATATAGCGTTAAACATACCTCACCCAATCCCTGTTTTTTTTTTTTGTTTTTTTTTTTTTCGTTTGGTACTGCCTTTAGCGAATGGTGTAGGTTGTAATTGTTTTTAGTTGTTGCATGATGGTAGTAATGAGGTGAGCTTTACTAATTGAACACCTTGAAAAACAGTTCACCACAAAAAGTCAAGGAGACAAGCAGAGTAACGCGTAAACCATACGCAAGCGCAGACTCTCGACTCGCATAAACAGAGAAGGAAGAAATAAAGAATGCGAAACGAGCTCAAGCACAGGCCCAAGTGGAATGCGCCGATTCACCCATTAGCAAGAGCAGATTTTAAAACCATTATTTCCTTGTCCGTTAAGGCAACAGATTGATGGCCAATACATAAAGACAGCTCAATCTCTCTCTAAAATCTACAATGAAGTGTCACCTACTTATGCACTATTTACACTGCTCGTGTGTCATCCTTATAGCCTCGTCCCACTAGAGCGACAGACAGCAACAAACGACAGCGACACACGACGCAGGACAAGGGGACAAGGAAACTTCTTTCCTAGTGGGACTGGAGTTGTCAACAAAACACTTCAAAATACACATATAAACAGAGTCTGGCGACGCGGTTTTCACGTTTTGCTCTTTGGGCATTAAACGCACCGACAAACACGGTGAAAGTGGAGACGATTACTTTATTTCTTGATTAAAGCTTCCGCTTCTCTTCATTTGCCGTTGGCGACTTTCCGCAAACAGTCGTGACAATCGACACCAAACTTTTTCTGAAGTAGAATACCCGAATCGTTCCTTTTTTTTTTTGGGTCGTTCGAGGAATTCTAGGTGAGCACCAAGGAGTTTCACCCCGATTTTGAGGATGTTTGAAACTTCATATCCGAATGATCGAGGGCAGGCGTTTTATGGGGGACAATTCGGCATCCCGATTATCACAGAACGTGATGACAAGTCTTGTCTGCCGGAAAGGCTTGCCGCGGAACGTCGTGTCCTACTCCGTGGTGAGCGGTCTTTGGTCAGTCCTCGAGCATGGGTGTATCCATCCTGATGCAGGGGCGTAGACCTAGGCGTCTTGAAGCACCAAATCGCGCACCAAGTTTTTGCGAGCAAAACCAGCCACAGACAACCCTTTCGCAACATGACTGCCCAGCGCCAGCAAGCAAGCCGCACCCGCGGCCACTATGAGCAATCGAGGAACCGGAACTGCGGGAACGAGGAGAGGCCGCCAAGGGCTTCTCTGAAGGTCGAGTGGCGGAGCAAGCCACGGGAGGAAGGATAGAAGGGTGGAAAGAGAGGCAACAGAGGGCACAAGCGGGAAAGGAGGATAAGTTTGTATCCGAGAGATGTTCCTCGGTGGGACTGCTTGCTGCGCTTCAAGTCCAACAGCAGACAAGAACTCGTCCGTTGTAGATGGTCTGTCGGCGATTGTCGCGGGCGTTGGCCATTGCAGTGGGACGGGATCGGCGACACGGAACTTTGTGGTGTTGTCGGACAAAAATCGGTGTTTGTCGCTCTAGTGGGACGAGGCTTTTAGAGAAAACGTGAATAATTAGCAGATACTGTGAAAACCATACAAGGGGATTATTTTAGGCCTTTATTATTCATAGTATGGGCGACCAATGTGTCCGCACATCCGTCTGTTACGTGGGCTGCCGAGAAAATTGTGTTTACAGTCTTATGCATATGGGTGGGAGTTAGCACATTCCACTTAGACCTGTTCTAACTTTTGCTAAAGCTCCTTCCGCATTCTTTATTTTTTTTTCTTCTCCAATTTGTGAGTTGGGAGTCTACACTCGTATGTAGTGTATGTATTCCTCTCATTTATTCCTTGTTTTTTGTTTGTTATTTTTCAGGGTGTTCAATCAGAATGAACTCACCACCTTATTACATGGAAAGGCTGTTATTATTTCCAAAGTGTCTGTAAAACAGTCTACCTGACATCTTTTGCTCACGCCCCGGTTTCTGAAGCTCGCATTCTCCGAACACAGCCTTTCTGATTTCTCTGATTTCTCTGATCCTTTTTCTTTTTTCTTTTATGTTCAATAGATCAAGTTGTGAGTGTGCACCAGTCTGCGTCCTATGTGTTCCTGTCCTTTTGTCCTTGCCTTTTTGTGCACTTTTTTCACGTTGGTCTATGATATTTTTTATCGTATATTCTAATCTGTGTTTTCATCTTTATACTTACTGCAGTCCTTACCAAGTAGAAGTTGGCATTCACTTTCGCCATCCTCTTGTGAGTGTCCTGAGACGACGCGGAATGACAGCTTCCTCTGCTGAAGGCCAGGCTTCATGGAAGGCTGCCAAGGCTGTTCATGGTAAGGTTCTCTATATATTGAGCAATATAATAGAAACTTATTGCTGATAGGATTGTTTTTAACGCAGACCGTGTTTATGGACTGGCCTTTAGCAATTCCGATGCCACTCACGTGGAATGAAATCCTGTAGTGGAATTGCGCATCCCATTCGTAAGCGGAATGCTGAGTTTACAACAGAAGTGCGTCTCGACTTGCTGCCAGTATTGCTGTGTGTGTTGTGTTTGTATTTTTATTTGTTTATTTAGTGTTCCCAATAATGGCTGAAGCCTTCCCATTGGAAGTGGCAACACACAAACACAATTGAACGGCAAGAGAGGTGAACAGCGCCACTCACGCCGTTTGCCACCGCACCCATTGGTTTTCGATGAGGTTTGCAGTATTGGTCTCTATGGTATTTGGTCATATATCGCACATGAACACAACCAAGGCACTGTGCCTACAATTCAGCACTCACAAGATTTGCGTGAATACACCCTGCAGCTGGTCGCACTTTCAGAGTCATTTTAATGTTTCAAAAATGAATAATGACATTGGCATATTTCTCGTGCCAAATCCTTCATGCCTGTTCCGAACTCTGATCCCCACGAGATCACAGTAGAGTTGTTTCTGTTGTACAGTAAAACCTCGTTAATTCAACCCCCGCTAATTCGGAAATTTGAATAATTTGAACTGCCGATTCGGTACCGTCAAACGTATGTATTAGTCAATGGCAGCCAACGCTCATTAATTCGGAGGGAACGCGGCGCACTATCGTAAATTCGGACGAATTCGGCAGGTGGCGCTAGCTACCGTCTGTTCCAAAAGGTATAACCGCTATCCATCCGAAGTGCGCACGTGATTTTTCCGGTTTTCCCATGGTTTTTCGCTCTTTTGGTTCTCCGTGTTTCGCACCAGTTTTGCTCTGGATCGCCGTGCTTCAGCGCGTTACTCTCCTGGCAAGGAAGCGGCAGAAGCATTGCTGCAACGGAAAAAAAGGGTAGCACAGGTGACCGACGACCGGAATGGCAAAATCGCCACACGCGGGGCTATTGTTCCCGAGCGTACCAATAGCGGGAGTGACAGTCGCGTTTTATGCCTCAACGTGGGGATCCTAAAGCCCGCCATTTTAACAACTATCCTTTCCCTCAATTTTTCGTCGGCCACCCCCGCATTGAAAAATGCAACGTGACTGGCACTCTCGCTATCGGCGCTCGGGAAAAATAGCGCCGGGTGTCGCGATTTCGCCGCTCCGAGTACTGGTCAGTTGTGCTACTTGTTTTCCGTTGCAGCTGTACTAGGCTAAGAATTTAGCGACGAAAGTGGAAATACTGAGGGCCTTGGAGGGCGGCGTCTTTGGGCAAGTGATGGAAAGTTACGACGTCCAGAGAGGCACTTTGGCCACGTACGTAAAAATTGTGGCCGATATCCTACGGGCTTTCGAGAGCGAGAAGTTCAACGTGAAAAGAAAGCGGCCTTGGAAGGTGGTGCACCCGAAACTAGAAGAGGCCTTGCTGTGCTACATTGTCAGCGCACGGGATGCGTAGCTCCGGCAGTGCGAGTGCGGTGGAGCACTCGACCGCGCTAAGGAAAGTTGCCGTCTTCGCCCAAGTGTCGTCCAGAAAGCAGGCGGTAATAACATATTTCTTCTCAAAATAAAGGTATGTCACAGGGCAACGTTTTCGCGCAGCTTTCTTTGTCCTTTCGATATTTCGACTTTCGGATAATTAGGACATTTTTGCCGGTCCCATGAGATCCGAATTAACGAGGTTTTACTGTAGTGGTACGGCAGATTCTATACTTGTTTTGCTTCAATCTTTGTAAGGGGGACGCTGTAATCCAATTCTACTCATCTCTGGTGTACTAGATAGCATTATATTTGCAGAGATAGTCTTCAGATTTTGTAGTTCCATTGAAATATATTTCAGCTTATAAAATATTTGTTATTTGGCTTGTAAATTTTCAAGCAGATCTAGATTGAAGGCAGCAAATATCTTACCTGCAGTCATGGTAAGTGTCCGAGGTATATTGCATTAACATAATTGACCCAACCTCTGATTTTTGTTTTCAGTGCCTCTAGCGAATTGTGGATACTAGGATTGCTTTTGTTTGTTTCACATAATCTACAACACTGTTTTCACCTTTGTACTCAGTGCAGCCGTTGCCGAACGGAAGCTAGCATCGACTAGGCCAATTCGTTCCTGCATCATCAGCCAAGCCGAGGATCAGGTCCATGGCAGTCTGCGAAGGTTTTTGATGGTAAGCTGCCTTATATATACAGCTGTGTAATAGCAGCTTGTCCTGGATGACAATTTGAAATCCGTGTTTATGTTTTAGAAAGTGAAATTTGCATGAGTATACTTGCAACGTGAAACATTACCAAGCCTGTTCTGATCTTTCATCCTTTTGAGATTTCAGTACAGCCGTTTCTGCTGCACACATACTGCCTACTTTGGCCAGGTAGAGACTTGATCCATATGCAGGTAAGCAGGTGATTATCAACTGCTCAGTGCTGTCCGTGGTGACGTTCTCTCCTTATCAGATGACTTACCATGCTTGGTTCGCAAGGCATTTTAAAAGGAGAGCAAGTTTGCTGGTGCATGATGCTCCCAGTACTGAACAGTCGACGATCGCTTGTTCACACTCGTAAAGATCACGACTGTACTTCAAGCTCGGCAAGTGTGACACTTATGTGATTCAGCCAGTAGCTGTGCAGTATAAAACGCGCCCAATTGGCAACTTTAATGCAGTCTCGTGTAGTCCCATTGATGTTTTCTTTTGGCGTGCATGATATGTGTTCACACTTTTTTTTTCCTCGCTTACCGATAGTCCTAGCTGTCTGCAGAGAGTGAGTGTGAAACATGCCAACAAGCCTCTAAAGCAGTATGCAGTGCAATTTTGGTCTATTGTGCAAGCGAGGAAGAAGACTGCTCGTTTGGCTGTTGAGGCTGTGACATAGACATTAGATAGTTTTATCTGAGCATGGTTACGACCCGCTTCATTCAAAAGGAAAGCACCTGCATGCTCACAACGCTCAGTCAGCAACGACCAGTTGGAGCGCAGATGCCGATGGAGCAGACAATTCCTGCACCCCGATGACCACTGCCGACTGAGCGTTACGTGCGTGCCTGGTTACTTTCCCGCTCAGTGGCTGAGTGGAGCGGGCCGTAAAAAGCGCTCAGCTAAATCTTTTTCTGATAGGGGGTGGCTGACGCATAGATATTTCAGGCAGAAGGATGGCCGACATTGCTCACGTCAATTCTCAGTATGAGCAGCTCTCATCGCAATACGGAAATTATGATTCCAACTTCTTCTACCCCTTTCTGAAGGTTTTGAAGGTGCTCCTAGCAGTATTGTCGGACTAGACATTATCATACCCAGATCCACTCCAATAAATTCTAAAAGGATGAAGTCAGTTGCCACATAGCTTGTGCAAAACTAAATCTGGAACTCACTCTTCCATCCTGTTTTTCACTGTATTGAGAACCTTGTCTCAGTATGTGATGGGTCTGTGAAGAAGATTGACCAGATAAACAATATTATTTAGAAAATAGATGTCCGATACATATTAACCTGCACCTACCAGCCACCGTACACCACCTCACTACTGCTTTGTTATTTTTCTATTCATTTGCCTGAACTGTTCGCACCTGTAGACATTAATGATGATCACGAGGGAATTTTTCTTGTCATATGATGTCATATGCTTAAACTAAGTGAGGCTTGCAAGCATTTTCAAGGGCTATGGGGCATGCCGATGGTAAACACTCAATGTGAGTTTATGGTAGACGCTAATAATATATACTAGTTTCTGTGTAAGTCGCTCTTTTTTATTTGGTGAAGTCTGCAGATGAGTTTTAGTCAGGTCGCCTTTCTGTGGGAACACAGGGGCCATACTCTGCCATTTATTATTTGTTTACCTGTGTCTACCCAATCTCATTAGTATGTGTACAACAATGAGCTGTATTCGCGACTCTAACGATCTATAGGAGGCGCCACCACCAAACAAACATGGCGGCTGGGAACAGGTCGCGTCGGCTCGGCCGGGCCGCCTGAACGGGTAGCGCATTCAATTTAACAGATTTTCTTTTGTTTAATGCCCTATTTTATAGGTATTTCAACTGCGACGGTTAAGTGTAGCCAGTGCACATAAACTTGCAAAGCATAGTTTTGTTTTCCCAGTGCTTTTTGTTCTTTTCATGTCAAACTTTTGTTTCGGAGGTTTCGTTCAATACCAAAACTATGGGCTCCGGAGAGACGGTAATAGACTCTAATCAGTTTTGATCAGGTAAGGAAAGCAGCGATGACTACAGAATTGTTCCACCGACAGTAATTTTCAGCTAACTCGCATCCCTCGACCATACGACTTATCTGCCGGCGAAATCGAGCTTTTCTGCGGATTAAGAAACAGCTCCAGTCGTCTGCTTGGTCAGCAATACAGGCTGCAGGAAAATTACGAAAATTAAGCAAGCGCTTCTTGAGCCAAGCTTGAGCTTCTTGAGCACCACTAAGCAGCTGATACTCGTATTTCAACTCAGGTTTTAGTGACAATCGAGAAGTCATTTTGACGAATGTGCGGGTTATGCATTATATTACGTACCATGTCCCACTAAAGGGATATTAGTATATTATTTGGGCTGAAGTATAAGCTTACTTGACTAGCTATTAGGTGAACTGCTGAATCAAAGTATATTTGACAGACAGAGAGATACTACCTGACTCAGCCATATGGTTCTAGCCGGCAGCACGGAGATGATTACGGACAAATTTGAAGAGAGTCTTCATCGGAGATTCACGCAGAACCCCTCTGCATTAAACTTGACTTCAAATTCTGAATAGAGAAATAGAGTATCTTTTGTGGCCGGACAACCTGAGCAATGTCGACGAATATTGCTGCTGGCTTCAACACAGGTATATTATAAATATTGGAGGCGCAATAGATCACAATGTCGTGACAGCTTCTAGCTTTGCGAGACGCGTCCCCCACCTTTTGAAAGCAGACAATATCCCTCATTAATCGTATGCAGCGAGCAGGTTTTCCAGAATCAAGTAGATGCGAAATCAGCCCAACTTTTTCGGTGTGGTCCAGAGGCTTTTTCGGCAAAAAGCAGCCAAGACGAATAGCCAATGCAATGACCGGCGTGGGTGGCTCAATGTTGACGCGACGAAAAGCAGCTATTGAACCTTCCCATTCACTTGACTGCAGCATTGGGGTTCCCTGCAGTGAAACACCTTGTCTGTCGTCCTCAGCCCACTGTTCTACATATCACTTATCAGTTACCGAGTAGTCGTCATTTTGAATGTCATTCGAGACAGAGAAGAAATCAAAACGTTTTTCCGTGATTCCTCCCCATCCAAGAAATTGAAAGCACGCGACCGTGTGTTGTGGAGTAAACAGGCTTTCAAACACGTGATAGAAGAAAACAATTTACTGAGGCTTCATCACACTGATGAACACTCAGGCAAACTTGAGAAATATTGGGACCTTTGTCAAATTACATTGTTCGCCACCGCATCGACAACACGTGTCCGCAAAAGCCGCCAGAGACGTGGAGAGGCGCAGAGTGACCTGTTCTGGCTGGTTCCCGGTTTTCCCGCTTGGTGCTGTCTGTTTTGCTGGAGTCGCAAATATGTCAAGGATATGATTTGTCATTGTCTCAGTAAGACTAATGAATCGCTATATTTACCTAAAAATGCTGGATTAGCACCTATCGGCACGAACGGCATTGTTAAACTACGTGCCAACTACTCCGCCGAGTTTGCCCGTCTCTCGACACGCACTTTTGAATCAAAGTAGATGATTTCCACGAGCCTTTCTCTGAAGTGGGCCCCTTTCATGCAAATAGCTGACTTTGATTATGAGATAACGGGGCCATTTTTGCCGCTTGGTCATCCAGTGTGTTGTAACAGGTGTCCCTTAGGGCAATCAAAGTATTTTGTTTTGATATAGTTTCCAGATTGAAAATGAAATGAAGACAATTAGTTCATTAGTTGCAAAAAGTTTTTCTTTTACATGGGCTTTTTGTCTTATGCCCCTGATTTTCTGGCCACGTGATTAGCTTGGTTTATCTTTTTAGAGGTGATACTTCGTTTTTGTGCTTTTGTTTTGGGTGCTTTTCAGGCTGATTTTCTTCTTTTTGTTCTCAATAGTGTGTATATATTTCACCGTTGAGTTCAATAAAAATTTGGTTTCGAGTCAGCGCTCTGTCAGTGTCCTTTACCCTGTCAGTCGTCCTTTGCGCTGTTTTAACCTTTTAAGCCCTCGCCCCAGTTTGGAATTTCTGGATTATCTTGTGCAGCTGGTATTGATTTACCCTGTCATTTTACTGTGCTGTTGATTCTCTTTGCAGGTGCTCTAATGAAGGACTCCCCTTCCTGGATGCATGGTCGACCTGCATCACAAGCTGCATGAAAATTGTGATGAACATTTCCTAGGCCCGTGACATGCAGCCTCTTCCATCCAGCGCACTCCTCTAGCGACAAGCCCATGATTTCCAGCCAAGCTGTAGCTTCACTGGAGCTGACAATAAACAATTACGGTAACAATTTTGTATGTTTTATTTGCTACCATGTGTATGAGCGACAGATGGCTGTGGCAGCCGCTTTACCAAAAAGGTGTATACCTATGCCAGAAATTTACTTTCATGTACAGTGCAACATAATTGTTTACATTCATTTGTTGTTAAAATTACCCTTTTTATGAACTACATCATTTCTATTCAGGTGTAAATTGCACACAAAACCACATGTTAGGCTGTAAGACAAGACTGGGAACTGTACGATTTTAGCCCGCTAGTCTGGGGTCTTGTTGGTATCTTGCGGTACTGCTGGTAGTGCACCGGGGATTTGTGTTGGCAGCATCCCGGGAACTTGCTGGGACAAAACAAGCTCGGGAACTGTATGGCTTGAGGCCGCTAGCCTGGGGTCTTGCTGGTATCTTACCGCGTTACTGGTACTACGCTGAGGATTTGTGCTGGCAGCAGCCCGGGAACTCGCTGGGACAAAACAAGCCCGGGAACTGTATGGCTTGAGGCCGCTAGCCTGGGGTCTTGCTGGTATCTTACCGCGTTACTGGTACTACGCTGGGGATTTGTGCTGGCAGCAGCCCGGGAACTCGCTGGGACAAAACAAGCCCGGGAACTGTATGGCTTGAGGCCGCTAGCCTGGGGTCTTCCTGGTATCTTACCGCGTTACTGGTACTACGCTGAGGATGTGTGCTGGCAGCATCCCGGGAACTCGCTGGGACGCCCAGCGCCTGGCGTCCCAGTCAGTTCCAGTCACTGGCCGGTGACTGGCAATCTCACTGGCCCGTTGTCGCCCCGCGGTGCATTTCCAGCGTCGCCCCAGTAGGACCTTGCCGGCAGACCGGTACCGCCCCAGTCCCAAACCGGCGAGTTGTGCTACTTGGGTATCTTCTTCTTTTTTTTTTCTGCTGCGTGCGACCCTGTCGCCATTTTTTTTTTCTGACGCTGTGGCTTAATCTGTCACGCATGGGAACGGTACGTATTTTGAGTAGCCAGCTTCTCGAAGTCTGACTACTTGTATCGAAGCTTCTTGGGTATATATTTCCCAATGTGTAACCAACTAGGTGAGTTCATCCGCGTCGTATCTACGCAAACAATATTAACCGGGATCATATCATCGAAGAAAGGGTAAAAGCACAGGCAGCTGGTGAAGAACTTCCATCGTAAACCGGAGACACGGAAAAAAAACAGACAAAACAACAAGTCTCAAACACAGCTTCTAGTTCATTTGGACACCTCCGCTCTTATACATACACCACAACCCTCCTCTCCAAGATCGAAACACCCCCTCTCCACTCCATCAACGACATCTAAAACTGAACTAATGACACATGCTACCTCCCTTCCTTTCATACCAACCAAAAACGGACCCAGACGACCTCCTTTCAAATCCATGATAACAGGCACTCAAACAACAAACCCTGCTAACGTTGAAAACGCACCCCCCCGCCCCCCCCCCCCAAAAAAAAAAAAAACAACGAAAGACACATGGTATTTTTTCCGGAAACGACCAGCCACAGCCGATAACAGGCATGTCCAACAGACATGGTGTTAACGTTCAAACCCCCCTCCCCTTTCCCCCCCCAAAAAAAAATTATAGACATAAAAAGCGTTTCAGTTCGCTACCGAAAGCCAAGGACGGTGTGCTGACACAATAAACCGATCTCACAAGGAGTTGCGCGACGCCACCGCTGGCGCGGTGCATTCTGGTACCTGTAGTTCTCCCCAGTTTTCCGGTCGCGTCAGCGCGCATTCTACTCCCGGCGTTCGGAAAGTTTCGTGTTAGCACGAGACTTTTAGCCAGGTGCTGACTCATGGTTTTCAATCGGTGGCTTCAGATGTTCTATGCCACGGAGCTATAATAACAGCACCAGGCAAAAAGGCCTCGGATATTATGTCTTCCCACAAGAAAGAAGCATGGCAAAGAAAGGTCGACAGAGCCGGACAGAGCGGCAGGAAAAATAGCGTTTTACGATTTGTTTCGCGATTTGCTTCATGATTTATATATAATTATCGCACGTCAGCTAAAATATGTACGATTACAGGGCAGGAGATATAGAGCGTGCCGAAGTTTTCCGTTAGCTGGAATCTCTCTGACCATTTGATCCGTAGCGGCATATTCGTTAGTCTATCTAAGTAGGACCTCCGCACTGCTTTGCGGAGGCCGTTTTTAATACACTTCTTACTCGGTGTATTTTGGTGGTTATAACTGTTATTGTGGCGACATGTTTCAAGCACAGCTGTGCTTCAAAAGATCAGGACAATCACTAAAAAGAGCAGCGATTCCCGATATGCACCACTTGATATAAAACAACTTTTTTTCGGAAGCAGACTTCATTTTTTTTTCTCATAAAAACGCGAAAAGGTTACATAATGCAATTTAGAAGTGCAACACGTATTTACCGCCAAAAATGTAACAAACGAACCTCATCCATTTTGTGGTGGTCTATTAGGCTGGTGTTACTGATCCATTCTGCACGAGCACCAGTCGAGACCGAAGAAAAAAGCTTCCCCCGTTAGGCGACTGTTAGTGTTCGGATCTTGCGCAAACAAAATAAAACTGAATAGAAACTGTGCAAGAAAAATCATCTCCACCCCAAGCTTTAAGGTATCTGGCACGGTTGCTTCTTTTTGATAGATGCCAATTATTACTGCGCGTCAGGCAGGGCCTTTCTGTAGATCAGTTCTTTGTGTGCAAGCTTCTCCCGCTGCTCATCTGTACTCTGTCGCACAGGCTGTCAACCAGAATGAAACAACTTTTAGAAAACTATCGCTGACCGAGAAAGTCTATTTAGCTCCTCTTACTTGATGGTTGATTAAACGTTATGCACAAGACTGAGCACCACCAAGCTCAGTTTTTCATCACATTTGATGCTGTTCCGTGGTGCTACACCGAGCCGATGGTCCCTCGAATTTTCTGGTTCCTTGCTGTTGCACTAGATGCTCATTTGTTTGAAAGGTAATTGAGACGTCCGAGGAGTCGGAATGCTCGAGTAGTGGCGCCATTGTTTTTTTGTTTTGTTTTTTCCGCGGCCGCAGTGGAATTACCCCGTGAACGGCAGTGGGCTCACGCGTTCACGAAGACGAAGAAGCAGACGACGACGAAGCAGACGACAAAGCGATTCTAAAGCGATAAGACAACTGAAACTGCTTTTCTGCACTTGCTGGGGAAAGTAAGGCATCACAAACAACACAATCTTATGATGTAAAAATGTCCAAGAGAATCAAGGTGATACCGGGGCGTGCCAAATGATAATCTATGATGATGTACGTGCGCGCAGCCGTATGTAGCCGGGAAGGGATGACTACAAGTGGCATGGCGGCGGCACCACTTCCGGAATGCGCGGGCCTGCGCAGTTCGCTTGGTGACATCGGTCTATTGCCAAGCGCAAAAAAAAAAAAAAGTCTCCCTCACAACTCTTCTACCATTTTCTTTCTCTTTATGCAAAACCTTGGTATCCCCCCACTCTGGCTGACAGTGATTGCAGTCTACAACATGTTTAGCTATTTCTGAATGCTGCGCCTTGTCTTTTACCTCCCTTTTATGATCCAGCAACCTTTCATTCAAACAGCGACCAGTTTGCCCTACATAAGGCAATCCACACTGCAACGGAATGTCGTAGACCACTCCTACCTGACAAGTTAAATCAGGGTTTTGGTGTTTTTTAAGGCAACCCTGGCGGCCACCCGAAAAGGGGGTTAAGCTTTCCAATTTATGTTCTGCCTTGAAAACTAAATTTACTCCGAACCTCTTGGCCACTGACTTCAAATTATGAGATATTCTATGATAGTAAGGCACACAGACCACATTCTTCACAACCGGTTTTTCTACAGGAACCGAACTGAACTTTCTTAACACCTTGAGCATAACGATAGCAGTTACATCCTGGTGATGGCCCGCTTCCAAAAGACGCAACTTTTGCAACCCTATTTCCTCTCCAACGCGATGTACACATGACTTTTTACACGCGTTATCTACCACAGATGCAATCACACCCCTCTCGACTAACTTCGAGTGGCAGCTGTCAGCCGCCAACAAGGGTTTTGCCGATTCCTTACCATACCTCCAGCCAGGGATGGGCAGTATTTTAAGTACAAGTCTTTGAAATACGTATTTCATATACTTTGTGTATTTTGCATTTGTATTTAATTACAAATTGGGTGATGTATTTGACGTGTGTATTTAAATACTAAAACGTGGGTATTTCAAATACAATTTTAATTAAATACAATTTTGTGGGCGAAATTACATCTTGTTTTTATGCACATGGTTGTAAGATAAAGCCTTCATCCTTTATTCGGCCATGGGGCTTTTTTTCTTTCTCTCCTTCGGCTTTATTTTAAAGGCACTGTCCAGAGCAGGAAGAAAACTACGTTCTGCACCGAATGCAGTGTCTCTCAATTAAGCAAAAGCGTTTAGTGACTTTGTGATTACGGTGCTAGTCCAGGGCAAGAATAGTGAGGAAATCGACGTTCACAGGCAGACTGGCTAAGTAAGTGCCTGTGACAACTGTGATGTTTTCCAGCCTGATTTCCATCCATAATTTTGCCTGGAACATTCTAAATGCATGGGTTATCCAGATTTCCGTAACTGGTGCGAGTTGCAACAATAAAAAATTCTGTAGCTAGTTCTGCGCCTCTTGGTCGTCTCGATTCTTTGTTGGTCTATACCAAAATGTAATCGACGAAAAACGCTGCTTGAAGCTCTGTACTTCTTTCACCTATTACGTCCAAGCTGATTACAATTTTTTTTATTATATTTATATTACGTTACTAGAGCCTCGCACACTAACTCCCGAGAGTGCGATGCAAAATTAAAATGAGATAACCAGAAACCCGTTGCAGGTGCCCTGAAGTCGCTGACGCAAATATTGAGGAATGTATTTGGAAAAGTATTTGGAAAAGACCAAATACATTTGGTTGTATTTGAATCTTGTACTTAAATGCTTTTTTAGAAATATAACTAGATTTGTAATTAAATACATTTTTGACGAAGTATTTTGTATTTGTATTTCGATACATATTTGCATGTATTTTGCCCATCCCTGCCTCCAGCACAAGCCCTTTTCTGTGTGTAGTAGGAGGTCTAGGTACTGAATCTTGCCCTGAAGAGTACTTTCCTCCGTGAACGTCAAATCGTGGCGCTTTTCTATTATACACTTCTTAACCGTCCCTGCTAACCCTTTTTCGAAAAAACATATCAAAATGTCGTCTACATAGCGACGGACTACAACAGCTACACTCGGCAAAGACCGCACAAACGCGTCGACGTAAACATCCATCTCGTTTAAAAAAATCTCTGATAACACTTGCGCAATTGAAGAGCCGATACACACTCCCTCTTTTTGGATAAAAAGAGCACCTTCAAAGTCTATAACAGTGGACCCTATATAAAACTCCAGAATGCTCATAAAGCCCTCCACATCAATTCCAGAGGAAGACTGAAACTTTACTAGATGGTCATCACACCACCTCCTGACCCTCATCAAAAGGTCCGACTTATTCACAGAATAATAAAGATTCTTGATGTCTAAAGTTATCACTTTGCAGCTTCTCCCGTGATGGGCATTCAGTATTTCTATTAATTGCTCAGAGTTTCTCAGTGATAACGGGCTATCGACCTCCACTCCGGTGAAACGCTTTTGTATAAAAACCGACAACACCTTCTGCCAAGCACCGTTTTCGTTCACAACTACTCTCAACGGAAAGCCAGCCTTGTGGTCCTTCGACAAAATGTTCAGTCTTAAGGTGGCCTGTGAAACCTCCTCTGATCTCTTTACCACCGTCTGAAAGTCCCACTCCTTCAGTACAGCTACCACATTCCTTTTCGCTTTCTTGAGGTCCCCAACATACGGCTTAAAAAGTTTATCAATCGCTTCAGCTGCCTTTGCTCTTAACATGTCATTCCCTAGGACAGCAAACCTCCCTGATTTGTCCGTCTGGAGCAAAGTAAGCTCTTTCTGTTCAAGGTCCTTCTTTACATCCCTGAACATCTTACAGGATACCTTGTCCCTCGAAAAAGTATGATCCACTATACTTGACACCTTCCTTATTGATTCACCAATGAAAACTTTTTTCTTGTCCTGATCAAAACTTTTTCTGGTGATTTCAAGCACATCAGATACAATGTCCACCTTAGATGGCTTCACGTTAACGGAGAACTTCGGTGTCTTCCCCAGAGATGCTTCTGTCTTTTTAAATAGCTGCTTTCCCGACAGGTTGAAAGGCATTCCTTGGCGATTAATTCTAACATTCTGTGAATGCCCAATCGCGCACCGAAATCGCGTTCAAACCCTGCGTTGCTTTGTTCACCACGGACAGTACTAACGCCCATAATCGCCGAGTTTCGGTTCCACGGCGATCAAAACAGGGCACATAATGAATGTTCACATGGTTTATTATCATGTTGAAAACCAGCTCTACAAAGACATTTTCCAAAAACATTCCGAGGTGGAAACGAAATTCGAACGCGTCATTCGTCTTACCTAGAGCACCTTTCAATAACAAACGCGAGGAAACCGCAAACCCACGACTCAAACGTGCAGCTCCTTTCGTCACGTTTGTTTTTGCTTTTTGAGCACCGGAACTTCGTCAGCGCTCCGCAAACACGTCATACCACGTCTTTGCACCATCGCGCTCAGTCTCAGGACTCGGTGTACAAGAGTGCGAATCCTTAAGTCTGGTGGAACGTTACTAGAACCACTCAGTTGGGAAACTGCCATAGAGACTGCTCTGAAAAAGTGGCCCCAATCTGTCCACCAGAACCGAGCTAATGGCGAACACAACGCCACCATTTCTCTCGCAGCGGCCACTCGAGAAACAGCACGTTACTTCTATTTTGGCTTTGATCGGCTATTTTGGCGCCGAAACAGATAGAGTGGAAGAGGTTACAAGGGTGCCACCCCGGTCTCCCCAGTGGATGCGCCGCGAATTTCTACCGAAGTTAAAATGCACCTAGGTCGGGACGCGCTACCTGAAAGGACCGTTGAGGCATGGTTGTATAAAAACAATAATATTTGTTCCGCAACACCTTGCACACTAAAGATTATAAAAACATCACGCGCCCTTCATTTTGTACTAAACTCCAACAAATTTCATACAAAAAGAGTCTTTTTCCGTTTGTTTTTACGCAAAAACATGCTTTCTAAAAGCTCAAGGTAACCACCGTACAGACACATGATAAAGAGTGGCGCTGTTGTCGTATTTAGCTCGGTCTCGGTGGACGCCAGCCGCCCGGGTTTCGACGGCGAGTTTCCTAACTGAGTGTTCTAGTAACGTTGGTCTGGTGTAACGTACACCGGAAGTTGCGTTTCGCCACCTAATGGAACGCACGCGAGCTCCTTGACTACCGCAGCCGCTAGGGGACGCGGACTTTGGACCACGCCAGGCAGGGATGAGGCATTATTTAAGCCGACGAGCACACTAAGCATAATCTAGTGAGAACATAGAAAGGAGGACGCCTACGAACTGTCATCCCCGACGAGAAGAATCGATCTGCCACCTCGCCTCGGATAGCTTGGCGGAGCGACTTGGATGCACTTTTTATCTTTTAATCGTTGCCCACGAGAAACCGTCTTCTCCTTTCTTCTCTTTTTTCCTCCTTCCCTCCTTGCGAAGTTTGGGTGTGTATGCAGGTTCGCGCCCATTGGATGGCATCTTCGATTGATCTTCCCCCTCTCCTAACAAAATGTTCAAGACTACGAAGGATACAGGTAAGGTTTTCGCGACCCTATCGAGGTTCGAGGCTTGACTTTTCGACCATCTTTGGGACTTAATCGATAGACGAGGGGCAAAGCTATGATCTGCGAGGAATGTGTTTTTTGCGCAAGCTGGCTGTAGTTCAGACGGTGTCGCACTCAGTTGCTCGTTGGAAGCTGATGCTCGTTCTCGTTGATTGATTGTACCGTTTTATTTTACATAGACGACAAATAGGCGCCGCATGGTTGACGTTTTCCCGTTTGGTGCAAAATTCAGTTTTTTTTTTTTTATTTCTTGCGTAGATTGTTATTTTGCAGCGGAGACGAAATTAGAACCGCACATACGCGACTCGAAAAAGAGCTATTATCACGGGAAGCTATGGGATCACGCTAAAGACACAAAAGACAGTCCGCTTTTCAGCGAGTGAAGCGGAGGAAACATTCACTCCTGCAACGCTCAAACGTCCACAAAACGTTGTTTGATTAAGATGTGACCGCGGAGCAGAAAGCGGTGAGAAAACCAAAGGACTTATCCGACTCTAGAGAGCCCCATTGCATCGAATGCAAAAACAACGCTGGTCGTCGAGCGCAATTATTCCAGATCTCAAGTCAAATGGCACTTATAGATATACATGTCAAGGCAAGCAATGCGAAGGAGCTGCCTCTTTTACACGTTTTACGGCATTTATTTATCTCCCACAGCGCTGTGTTTCCCACGACTCGAACGGGAACCTGCGGAACTTCACGCCTACTACGCTTTCAGGGTTGCGGCAGTCCGGTAAGTAACAGTGCCCACAGCTTCCACGTTTGCTGTTCTGCGACACCCGATAGCAATGTTTAGAATAAAAGAACAAAAACAGACGAATTAACCCTTTTAATGTGACGCTTGAACAGCACCCCGACCAAGCAGGCTAGCGAAAGACCCTTCCCAGTGTTGCCAATATTATGAGCTAGATGGCGCGACGCGTCGCACCAAACTTTATAGTCCTGAGGCTATAAGTTATCTGGCAGTAAGCACCGTGGCATCAGTTTCGTCATATTGTTTTACGGGGATACTGGTTAGGGCGGTATTTCGCAGCGGCACCAGGTGTGTTTTGAAGGCGTCATGGCCCGATAAATTCGGACAATATATTTCTCCGCTTTATTTAGAGACAAAATGTTCGCAGCACAACTAGGTTGGGTTTACAGTTTCGTCACACAGTGACATCACCGCTTCACGTGATAACATTTCAAATAACGGCACAATTTTCGAATACAAAGTGGAAAGAAACATTTCTATGCTAAATGTACAGGGTTGTAAACCCATAAATTTGAACATCATAGAGCAACTGTGCGGAGTAGCGTGCAGCGATTCGGTTTTCATCGCAGTTGATTGGAAAAACACAGCAAGTGATTAACAATATTTTTTTTTGTGTGTGATTTTGAGTCGTCTTAGCAATGTTTTCAGCCACATTTGGCGAGGCATTGTGTATATCATGTTCTCAGTGGCGAGTAGTCACGCAACGAAACGACGTAACGACGCAAGTCTGTTCTTTACAAACAAACCACGAACAGCTACGTAGCGCCGGAAATCGATTCAAGCGAATGGAAGCAGAGCAAACGGTCGGTGCGCTCAGAACCAACACCGCAATTCAGGAGCGGTACATGCATGCAGGTGCTCGAAAAGAAGCATGCGGTTACCTTGATCAGATACGGTATGTGGTAAAAAGAGTTGCGAAGTTGCGGAAAATGTTCCTGCGGGCCAAACTTACGCCTTTCTGGATCGATTTCGCAACGAGTGAAAGGGGAAATGTAGATCAAAAAGAATATGATGTTCTCAATAATTAGATTTTGCAATCCCCTTCACTCCTTTTATTCGTAAACTGGCAGCGTGGCGGGAGCTACGTGATCTCCGGGCCAGTCACACGCCCATTCTTTGCAACGTGATCATGCTCCCGCCCATGCCCACAATTGGGGAACGGTGTTAGGTAATGAAAGAGAGGTGGCTGATTGCTCCGGCAAGCACGTAGCTCTCAACCAACTCTCAGCGTAGGGTATCAAAGATGTACATATTGCGAATTGAAAACAAACACATGAAAGTGAAGATCACGGCCAGTGGGCAGACGTTGAAAGATTAGATGGAGCGTGGGCTCAGGTTTTTTGCAGATTCTAAACGCAAACGTTCTTAAAAAGTTCTGCGTCTCAGTGATCAATTTGCGCGTCTCACACGTACGATTCTGCGCGTAAAGATACGAGAAAAAAAAAAACGATTGATAGGGGAAAATATATGATAGCCAATGATAGACATGCTTGCGCGGTTTTATTTATCTAAAATGAAAATTAATTTGTCGAGGTTGCTCTAGATGCATACCGTAACGAATGACAGGTACAGAGACGGTTAACAGAGTAGAAGCCAAAGTGTTTGTTAGGGTGAGCTTGTGCCCAACACAAAAACCACAGCTACAGGCGTCGGGGGCGTCGAAGGTGGACTGTCATCAATAGTGACAGATGGGCCAGTTGGTGCATGACTACTTTTTCACAAAATGCGCCGCAAGACAAGGACAGAGTAAGTGACACAACACGAAGCGCTACTTTCAACTGAATGTTTATTGAAAACACACTATTTATATACCCCCAATCAGGCTTCTCAATTAAGAATTCAAATTTTTTGTCTCTCAGATGCACTGACGGGGCACTAATGCACTTGTCATCCCCCTGCATTCTAATATTATGTGACTCGAAGATTTCTCTCGAGATTTTACTTCTTAGCTTTCCCAGAATTTTTGTTTTTGCTAGTACCGGGGCGCAAGGGCATCTGTCGCAATGAATAGCTAAGTTGCCCGAGGGGGAATTCTTTACTGATAGCGCGTGCTCTCTTGCCCTTTTATTAACGCATCTGTCCGTTTGGCCCACGTACCCTTTTCCGCATGTCATTGGAATTTCGTATACGACCGAAGATGTGCATTCCACGAATTTTCTAGAGTGCTTCTTTCTGCAAACATCACCTCCTTCTTGTTTATTGTTATTCTTTGGCATAGGCTGGACTGCTTTTCCGGGGCCGAAAACACAACCGGCAAATCAAAGTGTGCCGCCACTTTTTTTTAGGTTGTGTGAGACTTTGTGTATATACGGTATAACAGCGGGTCTCACTCTCCTCCTGGACTCCTGTGCTTCCTCTTCTTTCTTTTTCATCTTGGAAACAGGTGTCTCAGCCACCTCTTCAAGAAAGCGATCAGGGTATCCCGACGATTTTAGGCGTTCCACCTGGTTGCAAAAACTACTTTTCACAGCGTGCTGACACGACTTGGCCAACGATGCCTTCAAAAGGGAGGAAGCGATCCCTCTCTTAACCAGCTTAGAGTGTGCTGAATTAAACGGCAGGACAGTTTTCTTTGAGCGTGGTCTGTATTCCAAGCACACGTGCTGCTCTTGAAAATCTAAACTTAAATCCAGGAATTGCAGCTTTCCTGACGCCGTTGTTTCGTGAGTGAACTTTAGTCCTCGCGAATTTAAACCGAAAATTCCCAGCACTCTTTTAATGAGGTTCTCATCCAACACAGTGGGCTGCGGTACCAGCACTAGGAAGTCATCCACGTATCTTAGTATCTTAACATCCCCCTTTTCTTTTAGACTGCTGAGCACTTCCCGGCCAAATCGCGCCAAAAAATATCGCACAGTACTGCGGCGACTCGTGACCCAATGCAGATCCCATGCTTCTGAACATACAAGTCACTTTCAAAAGACACAAAGGTAGAATCCAGGTAACATGTGAGCAGTTCTATAAATGAGTCCACACTAAGCCCAGTAGAGTTCCTAAACGCAATCTCGTCGTTACGCTCTATGCACTCCCTAACTCCAAAGAACAATTCGTCATGCCGTATGGTATAAAACAAGTCCTCTACATCGATGGAGAACCCGCCCGAGTAGAAAACATCTGCAGACAAGCACTGGATAACCGACTCTGAATTGCGAATCAGAAACGGATCGTTCAAGTCAAGACCTGCAAGCTGCTTGCCCAAGAACCCCCCGACTTCACGTTGCCATGAGTCCCTTTCCGACGCTATCACCCTAAAAGGAATATTAGCTTTTTGGGTTTTAGCAGTGAAAAACACTTCTAGGCTAAACTTCTTGGAAGCCTGAACCCTCTTCGCCAGACTGTTCAATTCAAGACTTTCACAAAGTGCTTGGCCGGTGTCTTGATCTTGTTAAGTGACACATTTTCAACTTGCCTGAAGTTCTTTTGGATAGTCGCCCGCGACTTCTCCCCGAAGAGTCCCTCAGGGATGTGTTTTCAATAAACATTCAGTTGAAAGTAGCGCTTCGTGTTGTGTCACTTACTCTGTCCTTGTCTTGCGGCGCATTTTGTGAAAAAGTGGCCTGTCAGCTGGATCGATCGCTGGCGAAAGACCGCTTCTGCAGCCACGGGCAGGCTGTTGGATTGCAAAGGTAGCCTACATCGAGTAGTGCCCACGAAATAATAGAAAAACGTAACACACAAGCGGGAAAAAAAAAGACTGGAACTTGCGAGGTATTTCTGGATCCTTCCAGGCACTTAACAAAATAAATGAAAGGTTCGCGTTTGGAATTCAAACCAGGCACTGCCGCGTGAAAATCGGGCAGAATAGCCAGAGCGTTACTCTCGCCGCTTTTTTTTTTTCATATATTGTATTGGGAGCAATATACACACCGGACCCTTGTGGAATCTTTGTCACCTGTTAAAACAACATTTTTTTTTATTGGTAATGCGTATTAAAATTTTCGCATTTGGCTTAGTTCATCAGACACGGTGATACACTGTGACACAGGCTTGTGGTCTTTTAAATCTCATTTCAGCTAGTGAAAGAGTAGACGGTAATTTACATGTTCCTTTTTAGAGCGCACCTCTTAGGGGCCCGTTTCCAGCCTGAGCGGCGTCGGCGTCGGCGTCGGCGTCGGCGTCGGCGTCGGCATCGGCGTCGCCGTCGGCGTCGGCGTCGGCGTAACCGGGGGGGGGGGGGATCACGTGACCCCCCCCCCCGAGATCACGTGACCCCTCCCCCCCCGAGGTTACGTGACCCCCCCGAGGTCAGGTGACCCCCCCCCCCCGAGATCACGTGACCCCCCCCCAAGATCACGTGACCCCCCCCCCCCGAGGTCACGTGACTACCCGCAGGTGACGTGACCCCCCTCAGTACCCTTCCCTACTCCTCCTCAAGAGCTGCGCTCCAATTCGGCGTAACAGGGATTTGTAGACGGCTTTCATTTTAGCGCGCAGCTCTTAGGGGCCCGTTCTCGGCTTGAGCGGCGTCGGCGTCACCTAGGTCACCCCAAGGTCACGTGACCCCCCAAGGTCATCCCAAGGTCACGCCAAGGTCACGTGACCCCCCCCCCCCCGAGGTCACGTGATCCCCATCCTTCAAGGTCACGTGACCCCCCCTCCCCGAAGTCACGTGGCACCCCCCGAGGTCACGTGACCCCCCCAGGGTCACTTGACCCCCCGCCGAGGTCACGTGACCTCCCCGATGACGTCATCGTCACTGATGACGTCACCGGCATCCGCATCGTCATCATCATCATCACTGATGACGTCACCAGTGACGTCTTTGATGACGTCACCGGCATCCTCATCGTCATCGTCATCATCACTGATGACGTATTTGGCATCCGCATCGCCATCGCCATCATCACTGATGACGTCATCAGTGACGTCACTGATGACGTCATCGGAATCCGCATCGTCATCGTTACCGATGACGTCATCAGTGACGCCACTGATGGCATCATCGGCATTGTCACGTGACCCCCCCAGGTCACTTGACCCCCCCCCAGTACCCGTCCCTCCTCCTCCTCGAGCTGTGCTCTAATTCTGTGTTACAGGGAGTTGTAAACGGCTTTCACTTTTTTGCTTACCGATCGGCACGCTGAACCGCCACTCTCGTTTTCGAAATGACACACATGGTGTTTCACAATGGTGGACACATTCGACATTTTAAAAACTACGCGTCGCAAAAAAACAAAAAGGGTTTGTAGTAGTTTGGTTTTTAGCCACACTCTTAGAAAAAAAGGGTCAGTATAGTCCTCCCTCCCTAAAGGGAGGAACACTCTTCACACATATGTTCCTTCAGAAAGGGAGAAACTTTCGCCCGTTAAGCAGGGGAGCAAAAGTTCCTTCGTCGACTGCATCTCATTATGGCGGCCACGAATCGAGCAAATCGAGCTCGATAAGGCTTAACGAGAACACTAAGTCTATTGTACGAAGCGAGAGGAGCAGCAAATAAAAACGCAATACGAGCTTTCCGCGAAATGTATTTATTTCCGAAGTTTCTTTACCCCTGCAGGTAAAGAAACTTACGTTTCGAAAGCATGCAGTCACTCAGTCTTGTCATCGTCAGCACTGCGATGTTCAACGGAGACAACCGGCACCCAGTTCGCGCACTTTATGTCTTACCTTTGCTATTCCTCGAGCCACAATTCCTTCGTCAACCGGACATCACGGAGGAGTGAAAATCACTCGCCCGCAAAACCAAAAGCCGCTCTCAAAAAAAAGCAAATCCGAAGCAACCTCTTGGCTTACCTCAGCACGGTACATGAAATTATGGCGTAGCCGCGTAGCGTAAAAGGATGTTAAATCGCTTGCCACCAGATGGCAGGGTCAAGCAGAGTAATCGCAAGTAGCTAGGCTAGGTGCCGCTAGGTACCGCCCAATTCAGGTTTTACAAAAAGAATATTTTTATTTGTTTCGCCACACTTGCGTTTCCTTTTTTTCGGGAATCTCTAACACGTGTTACGCACACTACAAGCATCAGGTGAAGATATATTTAGCGCATACACAGGCATCGCACATACAAACATCAATACAATAGCACACTACCCCGATCACTACTCCCGCCCCCTGCGTTTCCGTCTTTTATACTGGTCGTTTTGAACGTACGGAATTTTTCGGTGACTCCCTAAGCAATAAAAAATATTCCGAACATGTTCATTTTTTCCCGCAATGTAATACATCTGAGACTAGTTTTAATGGCTCAGGGGATGAATCTCTTATTAAAAAGAAAACGCTCGATCATGCCGTAATTAGTTGAAAGCCAATAAATCGAGCCGCTCCAATGTGGTCCCAAACCATGATTTTGTTTTCCCGCACGGCCCTTCGTAGCAAGTATTTATATTGTAGTGTTTGTTTTTCTATTTGTGCTGTTCGCGCACGGCTGCAATTGCCGTCTTGAATTAATCTTTGTAGAGCGGATATTCACTCAGCTGGAAGTGATTCTTCACGGGCAGAGAAATCGCTTTTCGATCAACTTGAATACAGTAAAAGGCGCGACTTGCGGCAACTGTTAAGTGTACGGAGCTACGCCGTTGCGAGCTCGAAAACTTCTAGCGCTCATCCCAGCGCGCCACTTGGTGGGCAGTTTCTACAGGAACCGTAATATATTTAAACAGTAAAATAAAGGATAGCGTTTCTTTTTTCGATTTTACCTTTTTTTTTTTTTTTACGCTAATCTTCCATTGTAAATATACGTACTTTCCGTCATACTTTCGTACTGTTCAGTCTTTTCCCCAGAGCGCAATCGCTCTCGAGGACCGACAGTCACAATGGCCACTGTACGATAGGAGCTTACCGTTCAGACCAGCGTTCCAATATGACTATCCACACGTCGATCGACTGCACCTAATCCCTCAAGAGGTTTTAAACTCTTTAATGTGAAGCGGAACGTCGTCCTGCGACACCCAGCCCCCTCCGATCACGGCCCGACCAGCGTCATCAATGCCCGACAGTTTACGTCATCTCACCTTGTTGTTACACCACTGATACGCGAACACTCGGTCACATCGGCGATAACTCCAGTCTTCTGTCCACAACTTACAACACTGCCATCACGATGTCGCTGACACGCAGAAATACAGAACCACGTTGACAATGTTGCTGACACGCAGAAATACAGAATCACGTTGAACGCCGGTTGGCACCCGGCACGGGACAACAGAACCGAACTCAGCACGGAAGGCACCCAGTCAGCCGCAGGAAAACCTGCCTGCGTTAAAAGCAGTTCCCGCGATTTCCATAACGTCGAAAACGTCGACACAGTTCCTCGTGGTTTCGCTGCTGTAGTTCCGCGTGTGTCCCGCAAATCGGAGACGGCCGTCTTACCCAGTGTATGTAGCGCTGTTGGCAGTGCTCCGGAACTTCGCTGTTTCTAGCGGCTTCGTTAGCTCGTTTGATAAAATTAGTGGTAAAAACGTCAATGCAATCGAAATGTTCTGCACGTTTGTACTAGAAGACGGAATCACAGGCGGCCTTCGCTGCCGCTGAAGCTCAATCAACTCAACATTAATTTATTAAACAACGTGCGCGATGTGCTCGAAAAACGAAACCGAAAGATGAGTCGGGAGGGCGAAAGCTTTCTCCGGTCTGCCTGGAGAAGGAGGATAACGTCTCGGTGAATAAAGACTTTAATTTTCCTTTCATCGGTCTGGGTTTGTTTATGTGTGTTTCGGTAAATAAAAATTAAAAAAAACTTTACGAACAAAAAACAAAAAAAAAAAATAAACAAATTCGCTCCCCTGGGGATCGAACCTTTGACCACTTGTTCAGTAGCGCGATATTTTAACCCTGCGCCAACTGAACAATGAGGAACTCGCCCTCCTCCTTCATCTGAACTGCCGTTCCTCCCTTCTCTGGGCAACTTGTCCGCAACAAGGAGGAACAGGCGCTGTTGCTACCTTTCTCCTCCTTTTTTTCTTAGAGTGCAGGGGCTTGTTTAGGAAAATAATTAAAGTGGGAAAAAAACGGGACTTAATTATTTTTGCATAATTAGCTTTTCTAATAATGTGTTTAAGGCCATGGTTTCAATTAGAAACTTGCTCAGCATCATCGAAAAACACTAAATAAACAAATTTCAGAACGATGGAACGCACGCTCAGCATTCTACAGCATCCTGAAAAATCGCACAAATTCGACGGGTTTTTAAGTTTCGGTTTGCTATCGGAGCGCATCTCGGCCCCAACGGCACCGCGCCCCGTGGACAAATAGTGCAAGCAGCCTCTGCTACCTGCGCGATGACAGCGCAGCAGCGCTGTCCTCGCGCTGCTGCGCTGTCCTCGATGACGCTGAGCAAGTTTCTAGTTGAAACCATGCCCTTAAACACAATATTGAAACAGGTACTTCCGAAAAAATATTTAACAATCTGATTTTCCAAGGCCTTAATAATTTTGTTTTCTAAATGGGGCCCTGGCCCAAAACCAGAATGACACAAGTATTTTTTTTTGTTGTTGTTGCGACGCGTCTTTTTCGCAATATCGAATTTAACCAGCGTTCCTGAAACACCCTGTATAATAATAATAGCATTCTCGGGCTGATAACCAGTTTTTTCATTAGGTCTCGATAAAGCAAGTCACATAGGAAAACGGCATCCCAACAGAATATAAAGAGATATCTAATAGTTTACAGCTGTTGGCAATGCAAAAAATTGACGGAACACGGTACCTAAATGTTCTTCTCCCGCAGCCACACCTTGACTGGTAGGGTACGACTATGCTATTAAAAAAAATAGCGATTTAGCGGAAAAGGCAAAACACATCTTCCTCACACGCAAGAGAGCTCGATCCATGTCCGCAGCGAGTAATCAAGTCGGGAAAGCGATATTTTCCAAAAATGTGATTTGCAGTGAATCATGGCCCTCTTAAAGATCACGAATGCTCTCAAAGCGCAGATGCCACCACATGGAAAGAATCTCTCCCCTGACTTTCGCTAGGCTTCTTTTGATTATGACAGTGATTGGTTATCCTAGGTCGTCTCTAGGGGAAAGATGTGCTGGTTTTGTTTCTAAACAGTGTGGTTATTATTCAAATAAATAGGCTAGGTTCACTGTGTCGACAACGCTTTGCAGCACAAGTAAAGGATTTTTTTTCCGTCATGTAGATATGCAATTGGCAAAGACGAGGAAGATGATATATTTGAATTAGCTGTCCTTGTGATGCCGTACGTGCTACGTCACTAAGATGGCAATAAACCGACAGCAGACCTTCGGAGCATGTTGTACATTGTGCGCCTGGAAGGGTACCACGATCTAAGTACCTCTAGATGAAGGCTTTGGTTGCACAAAGAGCCGAGGGAGACAAACATTATTAGGGTTTAGACTCTAAAGAGTACTTAGAAGCTTCAGTTGACATCCCACAATGTGAAAATTATAGGGCAAAAACAGACGTTTCTTGTCCGTTTTGGTGATACTACGGAAAGAACATCTCCAGCGAATTCAGGGTCAGCCGGGTCTCAGCTTGGCCTCGTAAACAAGAGTAAGGCCTCTACTGTCTGACATAGCTGGCGGCCTGTAACATGTGAGGCTGAGTGCGGACTTCTCAAAAAAACACTTATCGCTTATATGAAACAGAAATGGTATAGGAATGCTTGAGAAGTCCACATACGACATCTAGCCGACACATTGTCAAATTAACCAACTTTATCCACTCATGCAGAAAGCAAACATGCTAATTCCAGATATTTGGTTTGGCCACACCAAGCCAAATAGGAGTTCACTGCCACAGCCGTCTACAAAGGAGCTTCAAGAGCTAGCGGCAGGGCTTCCCTGCGTACGAGATGGAAGAACAGTGAACACACGTTAATTTCCTGTTGTCTGCTCCGTAGACAGCGCTGCAAGGGCGGCAGTGAAGAACTGCAAGCAGTTTATCAGGTACCGTGGATGTGGGTAATGCCACAAACTGGGAGGCTCTCAGTACCCGTACCTTACCCTACACCCGAGCAGCGTTCGGAAGAAGCTCGCACACTGAAGCCAGAAGAAGGAACTGCTGGAACACCAATTAATGGTGTAAAGGGTCCCTCACTAATCATGAAACTTCCTCGGTTCAACCCTGTTGATGAGTTCATCGCAGATTATCAGCACTGCACCTGTTTGGGTGTGATGCCGCAGCTCCTGAATCTGTGACTGGACATAGAGTATCACGACCAGCCTTGGTATGTAGGGACCAAGCTACAGGTCATGAACAGTATTCTCCTCTCCTAGGCATCCTACCATCTCCAAAAAATCACCCGCACACCCAGGAGTTTCGAGAAACGCGCCTTCTGGTAGGCTTTAGAATTTAGGGCACTCCTTTTGTTTGGCGGTTATGTCGTTCTAAAACATGTGCTGCTGCCGCAGTACTTTCAGCACTTCGCAATGTAGGCCTATGGTACATACTTGCTGCCAAAACAGCAAGTATCGTTCCAGGACATCTGTGAAGCTCGAGCACTGCTATCAAATTTTGTGCTGCGGATGGGGAAACTGTACAGCATTCAGCATATGTCGAACAATGTGCACTAACTTCTCCATCTGTCGGATGCCGCAATGCAAGGGACTCCTGCTGTCAACTTCTTGTTTTCTGTTTAAAGGAAGGAGTGCAGTGCCTCTGAACTACTTTGCAGGCACACAGTGCGTGGCCCAGCAAATCGCAAGGGCGTGTATCCGATTGAATGAACAAGTAGCATGAAGCTCTAACAGGCAGTACAGTTTTTTGAGATGATGGGGCGGAAGACTATCGGGATCACAGCTTGCAGACGTGTACAAATTACTCAAAAAAGGTAGTTAAGTTAACTTACTGAGTATCCACGCCAAACGTAATTGGAGTAGAGTAGAAATTACTCATTTGTTATAGTAATTGAGTAGACTACTAACTACTGTAAAAAATAGCGAGTTACTGTAAAAAAGTAGCGAGTTACTTTGAAGTTACTTTCCAAGTTACTTTTTTATATGTTTGAGGTAGCAAAATGAACAGCAGTTTTGAACCGCGAAAAACCCATCGAGCCTAAAATAAATGTAGTCATTTCATGGCTTGCGTTTACACCAAAATGGTTTATTCACTCGCAGAAGCAATTGACTCTCAAAGTTCTTCCTAAGAGAGTTTTCCCCTATTCCTCCTAAAGACGTCCCCAGTCAAAATAAAAAGACGTTACACCGACGCGCTGGATGGAGTACGGCAGCATTGAATTTGAGAAAGAGGCTGTGCAGGGTCGGGTAAGCGAGTGTCGGCATCTTAGGTGTCCACGACGAAATATGTGAGGTTTCCCTCGGCTAGGGGGAGGGTCTTTTATAACGAAATCTCTTTTTTTTCTTCGGCAATTTAAGATTGTTATGAGTGCCCCTCTTCATTCCCACGACGTTCGGAGAGTACGCTGAGCGAGTGCACCAGAACGTCAAGGGTTCAAGTTTCGCGCCACGAGGATGAGATCATTTGGACGACAGCGCATCTAGTTAGAGTGCTAGTACTGCGCTACTGAAAAAAGCAAAAAAAAATGTTTTGGTTTAAGAGAAGATGAAACGAAATATACTTCGCCGCTAACGCCGTGTTCAATAAAAGGATCTCCCAAGGGTGAATCGCAATCCCCGCCGGCGACTACGGTTTTCTGACGCGCCTGACACGCCTGACAATGAACCGTTTTCAACAAAGAGGAGGTCTCCCTGGCGTGGACAGTCGGAAGGACGGTTAGTTGAACTACGTGAACAAGAACCGTCGCCCGTACAGTTGCGGCTGGAAGCGGGAACGTGCTCCCATGAGCGGATTATCCGTGTCTGCGTTTAGGGGGGAGTCCGGCTTTGCAAGGGAGTATGCGCTGACGACGAGGCGACCATTGGAACTGGCGCCCAGTTGCGAGATTATTGCAGTGGCGCCTCCCGTGGTACTCCCAAACCGCTTGAGGCAGACCTCGCTAAAGGCAGATAACATGAAAACTACAACAACCCTTGGAATGTCCCCGTCTTTCACGGTTACAGCTGAAGGCTCGTCGCCTGCGTGCATTACCGGATTAGGTCAATACCCGACCAAGACTTGCTAAGCATCTCTTCCTGCGTTCGTGCGCGCCGGTGTAATGTTTTGGCTGCTCGTCGCCACCTTGGCCCAAGGACGCCTGAGATGCAGTTTCTACGGGTGCCGAGTATAAGTGCGTGGCAACGGAACACGAGGGGGTCCCTTGTTCGGAAATGCCACTTCATATGCCGGCATCTTATTTATTTCCGTGCTCAAACTTTTGTGATGAGCAAAATTAGCACTAGATTTCGGAAGTAGTTAGTAATTTGAGTAGAAGTTACCTGAAAACGGTAGTTAAATTAAATTACTAATTACCCTTATAAAGTCGTATTTGAAAGTTACCATAGTTACTCGGAAAAGTAGTTAAACTACAATAGTTTGAGTGGAGTAGTTGAACTACGTCCAAGTCTGAGCACAGGAACCCAGATTCCGGGCGATGTAGTCATTTACAGCAGGCAGAACTTAGGTGCTCAATAATTCCGGTACAAGGTGACACTCGAGAAGACTGTGAATGCGCCACCATGAGCATGCTGGACTGTCACAAATTTCAGTGCAATGACGTCCGGTGGCAGTTCGAGATTTGCCCAGTGCCAAAAAGAGCCAACTGCATTGCTTCACTGAGGGATGATTCATTTGGCATTGTGCAGGCACTCGCTGTATTTATTCCATCAAGCACTAGGTCTCAAGCTGAGCCTCTTGTTCTCATGGAGAAGATGAAGCTGACTCCTGTAGTTAGTTTCAAGGACATAGAGCTGTGGGTACAGTTTTTGTCGGTACGAGAAGACACGTCACCGGGCGCCCTGATTCCGTGCAGCTCGAAGCAACTCACTGCTAAATACGCAATTATGGAGCGTACTGAGAATACGTTCCTCGTTGTACCTTTTACACACAATTGAGCGTGATTAAGCCCAGACTTAATCCTGCGTTGAAACTATTGATCTAACTCACATGCCAGATGTGCTGGCCTGTTTACCTTTTTGACCACAGCCAGATGTACAAGAGCTGATTGAGCAGTGGAAACGCGAAGCTCGGTTTTGCGCTGACCTTCTCTGTTTTCTGTGTTACACATTTTCCGGGTAAATGGGTGCTTTAAAAATGTTTAACTGCGCAATCTGACACTGTATCCCTTCCGCGAGTTTATTGAAGGCTCTGTTCGTTTCACCCACCATTCGTCCTTTTGTCCCGTTAGTTTCTGAATGGTACAGTGTGTTGGTGTAGTGTTGGATGCTGTTCTTTGTTACCAATTTATCCATTTTGGTTGAAACAAAGTTTGGAGCGTTGTCAGAGACTATAATATTCGGCAGGCCAATAGCTGGAAATACCGAGCGTAGCGCGTGGATTATATGTGTAGACGTTATGGAGTGCGTCGGTTTCAACTCCAGCCAGTGTAAGCATCTACAACAGCCAGGTATCACACTTCTTCAAATTCAAATATTATTTGTTTTTGTTTTCTGTAGATGGCGCAAAATTTTCCGAGTGTATTTAGTCTTCCTCTATGTATTCTATTTAAAGCTATAACGTGTGTTCGCGTAACAGGTTGACGAGGCGACGTCAGAATGACATCACGTCATAACGCGAATAAAAACCGCAGCTGCGTCCGCAAAGATGGAGAACTGCTACCAACCGAGTTGAGCTTAGGGGTCTTCTTCCGCACAGAGCTCCGTTCGATCGGAGCCGTCCGAGTCCTGGTTCCCGCAATATGTGAGTGTTTGCCTTCCTGTTTAGATCTGCGGCACCCGTCTTTGGGTCACTATTTTAATTAGCCCCCGCAGGTACCCTGCGGGAGCTAATTAACGCGAGTCAGTAAGTCCTTCGTAATTAAAAAGCTTACCGGGAGCTTTGGCCATCGAGCCAATGTCTGTCGGCTCTTACTTCTGGGACGCCGTCAGCTGGGTAGGCGTTTCAGATTATAACAATGTCTTCCTTTCTATTTTTCTTTTCTCCTTCGTGGCTGGGAGTCGGTTTCTCGCCGAGTGGAACAGTTCGGATGAACGAGTACCTTGATTGTGTGAGCTGGTCCTGGTTGCTTTGTGGCTTCGTCGTGTCGGTAGTTGTGCAACTTATTGTCATTGAATCGTCGGTCATCATTTTATCAGAGGTCGTCGGGTCGGCGGACATAACGGTGACTGTCATGATGTTGGTTGTTATAGTGTAGGTCATGGTAGATTCGATAGTCGACATCTGTCATCTTCACGTCATCATTGTCGTGCTGTTTTTTGTTATTTTTGGGCCTGAATAGTTGCGGTAATAAATATTGCCAGCAATGATCACGATACATATTTGCTCAAGAAATAAAGTGTCATGCCGACTGACTTGTTGAAAAACACAGTCAAATGATTTGCAGGAAAAGAAGGGATACAAGTCGACTCCTAGTATTTCGTGTGTGATTACATACGCTACTATAGACAAAAGTCTCGATAATCAGCGTCTCAAAACAAATGTTGCCGATCACCTATTGATGCTTTAAAACGTTAGAAAGGTTTCGGAAATGAATCTTCACCCAAGCGATCAAAAGCAAACAGTGTCAATTCAGTAGCGCAGAGTGCTAACCAGCCGAAGTGTCACGATCATAATTTATTATACCCTTAAAAGCACAAGGGCATTACATAGGACGAGCATATGAACAGCGCACAACCAAAGTTAACAAACTCCGCAGGGGGCACCTGTAACAGCAGGTGTTTGGAGAGTGGCGTCTCCACGGAGCCCGAGCCCCGCAGGGGGCGCCTGCACCTTAGGTGCTAGGTACTTGGTGAGTAGCGTCACCACGGAACCCAGGCACGTGGGCCACCATACCCGCACGCAGGGTGCACCTACTTTTGTAGGTGCTTGGTGAGTGGCGTCACTACGAACCCCGAGCCATGTGGGTTCGCCCACCCACGTCTGGCTGTGCGTGGCTTACCATTGTCCGGGGAAAAGGGAACCCTGGTGGTTGAGCTAAGCCCGGGGTATGTTTGGACCCTTCGGGGCCCCCCGGGCGAGGCAATACACCGCTTCGGCCCCTGCTTCTCGTAGATGGGTGCCCTGGCTTTGCCCGACCAGGATGATTCAGTCAGTCGCCTTTCTCCACCTCTCCTTTCTATACCTTTCTTCTTCTTCTCCTCTTCCTTCTTATTTCACCTTCTTTGGCGGCAAGGGCTAACCTTGGGTGGTGACAGATACCCTCGACCAGATCTACACTTGGTTATAGTTTCCCGACAGCACTGTTAGCGTAACGTCTCCAGCCAAGCCCTTCTTGTTATGATGCGTTACCTAACTCCATGTTGGGCTCGGTGGTGGGCGGTGCACCGCGGATTCTGAACACTCTTTGCCCTCCTATGGCGCCTCACCCCTCCAAACCCCGTTCAGGGCAAGCCTTTAAGAGGCGTTGTCTTGAACCCAAGACCATTGAAAAGAATCTGAAGAAGAAGCCTTTACAAAGTGTTTTGTCATTCATTCGCTGGATGAACAGAAACCAGTTGCAAAGCTCTCACCCTTTGTTCTAGCTAAAGTTCTCGAGCACCTTGTAGGGTTCTCCTATAAGGCTAAGAAGCTCCACTGTGGAGACCTCCTTGTGGAGGTAGAAACAAAAAAACAAAGTGAAGCACTCTCTAAGATGACCAACATTGTTGACTTGAAAGTGTCGGTGAGCCCTCACCGTACATTTAACACCATTAGTGGTGTTCTCTCTGAGGATGAGTTCCTTCATACCAGTGAGGAGGAACTTCTTGAGGGCCTCGAAGGTTCTGGTGTCGTCACCGTCAAACGAATATTGTTTAAAACTAATGGAGAAGAAATTCCCTCGAAGCAAGTTATTTTGACTTTCGAGAGACACACTCTACCAGAGACAATTAAGTCAGGGTACCTTAATTGCCGCCTCCGCCCTTATGTCCCCAAACCACAGCGGTGCTTCCGTTGTCAGCGTTTTGGCCACGGATCACGCAGCTGTCGCGGAAGGGAGACATGTGCAAAGTGTGGAAGTCAAGGCCACGTCTCCGACGTTTTCGAGGCCGTGGCCCATAGCGCTAACTGAGGTAGACCACACCCCGCTTACTACCGCAGCTGTCCTTTCTTTCAGCAAGAAAAAGATATTCTTGCCCTTAAAGTCAATGAAAATATCACATACATAGAAGCAAGAAAGCGTTTTTCCTTTTTGTCAAAGGGTAGTTATGCTGAGGCGGTGCGCAGGGGCCCTGCACCGCGCTCGGAGTCAAGGGCCACTCAGGTCTCTCCCGAGATCTTGGCGGCCGACCTTAGGGCCCCGGCTCCCCGACCAGGGCAGCAGCAGCTTTCTCCAGCCCCTGGTAGGTGCATACAGGCTGCCCCTCCATTCAAGGACAGGCCGCAGCAGCCGTGCCTGCCCCCTCTCTTAGGTCCCCTCCTAGGGAGGAGTGAGCTTCTCGCTCCTGCTCGGTGGAGAGAGTCCCCCTACCGAAGGAGCAGCATGGTACCCACGCAGCTCCTTGGAAAGGAGGTGTCAAGACAAGCTTGGGTGACCCCTCGCCCAATTCGTCCGCCACTCCTCCATCCGGTCGTGGCCGGGGGTTTCCCCCGCGCGTGCCAGGCCGGACAAGCTCTGTCATGCTCCATCCATCGGACACTTCCCAGGACATGGAGATACCAACTGATGCTGGCAGTCAGTCTACTCCTGGGTCCGACCAGGATGGTATGGAATGGGAGACAGCTTCTCGTAAATCTAAAAGGAAGCAACCTGTGGTAGCGCTCAAGTGATAGCCCCGATAGCTGTTGTATTGTGGTCACATCTTCCACTTAGCGCGAGTTAGCTCTCCATAGTTTTATTTATTTTGCTAGGTTTTATATCCTTATATTTACATATTTACACACTTTTTAATAGATGACAAAGTTTCATTTTATGCAATGGAACTGTCGCGGTATTTTAAGAAATATTGATGATGTCAATCATTTCATGGATGAGCTTCGACCCATCGCTCTTGCCTTGCAAGAAACCCATCTTCACTCTAATTCTTTTCACATTTTAAGGCGCCATTAGGGTTTCAGGAAAGACCGTCCCGCTTCCACTCCTTCTGGTGGCGTTGCAGTAGTTGTGCAGAGTGGAGTCGCTTGCTCTCAAGTTCCACTTCGCACACCTCTGGAGGCTGTTGCAGTGCGTCTCCTCGTGGACGGCCTTGTAACGCTTGTTTCTTTATACTTGCCACCAAATATTCCTTTGAATCTTCAAGAGCTGCAGGGACTTCTAGGACAGCTTCCTCAACCGTTTTTAATTTTGGGTGATTTTAACGCTCATCATTCCATGTGGGGTAGTACCCGTCAGGACTCCCGGGGTTGTGTTATTGAACGTCTTTTATTGTCTTCTGGGCTGTGTCTATTTAACGGGAAAGAACCAACTTTTTTTAGTGCGGCACACAACTCATTCCCATCTATTGATCTTTCTATCGCTTCACCTTAATTACTTCCTTGCTTTTTATGTAAGCTTCTCCATAACCCTTTTGGAAGTGATCATTATCCTATTGTTTTAGAAAGTACTGTTCCATTGCCTAATCTTTTAAAGCGTCGCCCTAGGTGGAATCTAGAAAAAGCTGACTGGACACTTTTTAAACTTCACTCCACTTTAGATCCTTCGATTCTTTCTTCTATGACACCCGAGAATGCTACACTTCATGTTACTGAGCAGATACTAAGGGCTGCTCAGCGCTCTATTCCACAAACGTCTGGTAATGTGCCATAAAAATGTAAACCTTGGTGGAACGAGGAGTGTGCCACAACCCTGGCAGATCAAGACAGGGCCTGGGAAAGATTTCGTAGATATCCCACTTCGCACTACCTTGTGGAGTTCAAGCGCCGAAAAGCCAAGGCTCGTTGGACTAGGAAGCGGGCAAAACGGAAGTCTTGGATGAAGTACCTGTCTTCTCTAACTAGTTTTGTCCCTGCCAAAGAGGCCTGGGACAGATATAAGAAAGTAAATGGGGATTATCGGTGCTTTGCCATCCCAACTTTTAATGCTCCTTGTTCGTCATTAAAAGACATAGCTAGCATCCTCGGAGAACATTTTTATGATTCATCCAGCTCAGCCAACTACAGTGCTAACTTTGCACAGTTTAAAGCCCGTGCAGAGCAACAAAAGCTTGTCGTAACTGGAGGAAAGGCAGCCTCTTATAATCGGCCATTTACGCGATGTGAAGTTGAGATGGCCCTTAATGTAAAAAAGCTATCTGCTCCTAGGCCCGATGGGCTTCACTATAAAATGCTTCGTAAACTGTCCACGGAATCCCTTGAAAACCTTCATTTTTTTAATTTCCTCACGGGAAAAGGCTTGTTTTCCTCAGACTTGGAGGCATGCACATATTATTCCCCTTCTAAAACCTAATAAAGATCCTTCACAGCCCTCAAGTTACAGCCCAATCGCACTGACGAGGTGCCTCGGAAAAACGTTTGAAATGCTGATAAACAGGCGACTGGTTTATGTATTGGAACAACAGAGGGCCTTTGATAACAACCAGTGTGGATTCCGCCGAGGTCGTTCTACTCTCGATCACTTGGTACGCTTGCAAACTGTGATACGTGAGGCATTTGTAAACCGACAGCACTGTGTCGCAGTTTTCTTCGATTTGGAGAAGGCATGTGATACAGCGTGGAGACATGGGATTCTTCAAGATCTCTATGCATGTAATATCCGTGGCCGTATGCTGCAATGCATAAAGGAATATCTAACAAACCGGACTTTTCAAGTTCGTCTTGGCTCCAACCTATCCGATTCCTACGTGCAAGAAAATAGAGTCCCTCGAGGAGGAGACTTGAGCGTGACTTTATTTGTGCTCAAAATGAATTCAATTGCGCGACTGCTACCTCCTTCTGTTTCATATTCCCTTTACGCTGATGATATACAGATCTCGTCTTCCTCTTGTAAACTTTCCAGCTGTGAGTGCCAATTGCAGATAGCCATAAACAAACTTTCCAAGTGGGCTGACGAGAACGGGTTTCGGTTCTCTGCATCCAAAACAGTCTGTGTGCCCTTTTTTGCGTCGTGGGTTGTCATTGAACTTATCACTAGAACTAAAGGGAAACCCTGTACCTGCCAGGAAAGAGCACGGATTTCTTGGTGTGATATTTGATAAAAAGCTTCGTTTTATTTCACACCTGAAAGCTTTAAAAACTAAATGTCTTCAGTCTATGAATCTTTTTAAAGTTCTATCTCACAAGTCATGGGGCTCTGACAGAAAATGTATTCTACGGTTGTACAATGCCCTTGTAAGATCTCGTATTGACTATGGTGCGGTAGTGTATGGATCGGCCCGGCCATCTGCCCTCAGGATGTTGGACGCAGTTCACCACCTGGGGTTGAGACTAGCAACTGGTACTTTCCGAATATCCCCCGTCTCCAGTTTATATGCAGAAGCTAATGAGCTATCACTGAACAAACGACGTAGCTATCTTAGCCTAACGTATGCTTTTAAGATTCTAGCTGACCCTCAACACCCTACTTATTCTTCCCTTACAAGGTCGAGGTTTTCCCGTCTTTTAAGCAACAAGCCAAGCATTGTGACACCATAAAGCTCCCGCATTGAAGAACTTTGCACTTCACTGCATCTTTCATTGGACCAGGTCGGCCTCATTCGAAATGTCGACGACCGTATTCCACCCTGGAAGACACTGCCAGTTGCCTGTGACTGGTCGCTCACAAAATTTAACAAACATGGCATTTCCCATGCTGTAATGCTGCAAGAGGTTTGTGAAGTGCAAATCAAGTATGATGGTTATCTCCAGGTTTACACAGATGGCGCCAAGATTTCATCTTTTGTTGGCTGCGCTCTGTATTCAGAACGCTTCTCTAAAGTTAAGTGACCTAATTCGTTTGCCAGCATTTGTACTGCAGAACTCTATGCAGTATCAATGGCAATAGACTACATTCTACATAACAAAATAACTAGGGCGGTTCTTTTTGTTGATTCTCAAAGTGTGATTGTTGCAGTTTGCTCTGTTAAAGACACTAAAAACATGCTTGTACAACAAATTCAGATTAAACTCAACGCTGCTCTACATGACGGTCAAAGCATAACCTTTTGTTGGGTACCTAGTCACGTTGGCATAGAGGGCAACGAGAAGGCCGACAGGCTTGCAGGGTCTTTGTGAAACCTTGTCCAATCGTCCTTCTGTTTACCATATCAGGATATAAAGCCTTTAGTAAAGTCATCACTTTTTCGTTGTTGGCAGTTGGAATGGGACAGGGAGTGCGAAAACAAGCTCCACGTTACAAAGCCTGTTCTTCGAGCCTGGGAAAACTCTTCATGCAAGAGTCGTCTTTATGAAACCTTGTTGTGCCGTCTGAGAATGGGGCATTCTTTCATCACTCATAAGTACCTACTTTTGGGGGAAGATCCTCCTATTTGTGATCAGAGTGGTAATACTCTTACAATCTTACATATCTCGTGGTCCTGTCCCGCTCTGGAGCTCAAGCATCGTGTTTATTTTCCCGAGTTGTTTCAACAACAGATCCCGTTTCATCCGGCCCTCCTGCTGGGGGAGAATCCCCTAGTCCCTTTTAGCAGGGTAACGGACTTTCTTACTAGCATTGGCATTTTATACGAAATAGAGCTTTACCAAATCTTAGGTTGCACTTTGGTAAAACCCTTAATAAAGCATGCTGATTGTTACTATCGTTTGGCGCAGATGGCCTCGTAGCTATTGCGCCATTAAAGCTCCAAAATCATCATCAAAGTTAACAAACAAGCCAACAAAATAATGCAATCTAATGAGCCATTGAAAGGAGCCAAACAGAAAAATGACTCATTAGCACTGCAGGAATTCTATTAATGTCGAATGGAAGTCGGCGGATTACTGAGCAAAGATTGAAAATATCAGGTTCAAACAAGGAGGAAAGGCTTTGCATGTGTCGTTAGTTCTCACAAATCTCTCGCATTAATGCAGTGAAGTGCATAAGCGCATGGGTAGTGGCATGGCCAGTAGTTCATTTTGGAAGGCTTTTGATAACGCGGAGGGCGGGCCGGGGGGCGGGGGGGATTGGGGGGGGGGGGGGTGGAGAGGGGAAGAGTGGGGCCGCAAGGACATTGAGAAATGTTTTTTTTTCTCTTACTTTCTTTGTACGCGGTGTTGGGACTTCAAAAGTGAGCGCGAACATGTGACAAGACAGTTTTATAACTTACTTCTTCATCCGTCAAGTTTCTGACTTCTGCGTGTTCTTCTAGTGCGTACAGTTTTATTTTTTATTCTGGGGGGGGGGGGAGGGGGGAGGAGGAGAGGACACCCTGATGGACCATCAAGAAAGTATGATGGTCCATCAGGAAAGTCTGATGGTCTATCAGAAAAGTCTGAAAATCCGTCAGAAGTTCCTGACGGTAACTAATGGTCTGTCATACATTCTTGATGGGCCATCAGAGGTGGTCTGATGGTCCATCAGAACTTTTGACGGCGCCTGACGGTTCATGAAACATGTCTTATCGTCCCTGAGACTTACGTGATGGTCTGACAGACATTCATGATGGACCACCAGATGTGTTGTGGTGGTCTGTCAGAAGTTTTACGTTTCACTTCGGGTCAATCAAAAGTCTGCGACTTCCGACCGCCAGAACTTTCTTTGCACACAATGTTCATGAAAAGTGCTTGATTAATTATTCCTCATGGTATTCTGACGGCGCCTTGAGAGGCGTATTTCCAACAACATATAATATGTGGCTCGCGACATATTTTTCCAGCCTGTGGTGAGTCGCGGGCTCACGAGATGCTGTCACGCGATTTCCCTTTACACACTATCCCACGATCCACCGGCAACTGCACCTGCGTCTGCAATCAATCGTACGCCCCGTGGAAACCCGTGCTTACGGTAGGGTTTCCCCGTGGAAACCCTACCGTGCTTGCGGTAGGGTTTCCATTTCATGTTTCATCAAAGCGTTTCAATGCCAGCTTTTCATCGACGCACGTTT